>NC_134097.1:85070551-86320551 GCF_000715075.1 Nicotiana tabacum
TGGAAGTATCCACATGATTGAAATAGAAGATGACTGGGATCCCGAGGGATCAATTGGTTTGATCGCAGAAGGTGATGACCCAAAGAAACCAACAATTACCATGTCACCATTCTATACAAATATTGTACCCTAGGACTATACAACCGAGGGGAGAAGGAAGGGTAAGGTCAGGGTTGAAGAAGCTGTCGCAGCACAGGGTATGACAAGAACTGGTAGAGTCTATACTCCTGAACATCTGTCTGAGTCAAGTAAGAAGACCTCCAATCATCCACCCCTCATTGAGATAGGTCCGGACGACCTTCGGAGGAAAATAAAAGCCAAGGAATATTCGGTCATCGACTAGTTGAACTAGACGCCAACACAAATATCCATTCTCTCCTTACTGCAAAATTCTGAGACGCACAAGAATGCTTTGTTAAAAGTGTTAAATGAAGCATACGTGCTAAGCAACATCACTAGCGGGGAAATGGCTAATATGGTAGGACAAGTGCTGGACAGCCATAAAATCACCTTTCATGAAGACGAGCTACCACCTGAAGGGTTGGGCCACAACAAGGCACTGCACATCACCGTGCAATGTGAAGATTATTTTATTACTAGAATCCTAATCAATGGAGGTTCTAGTTTTAACATTTGTCCGCTGATAACACTCAAGAAGTTGGGTAAAGGGCTGCATGAGATAAAGGATGGAACAATCAGTGTGAAAGCCTTCAATGATTCTCAGAGGTCCACCATTGGTGAGATTTGTCTATGCTTGTAGATGGGACCAACCTGGTTCGAGGTCGATTTCCAAGTGATAGATGTACCAGCGTCTTAAAACTTGCTGCTAAGACGGTCGTGGATTCATGCTGCTAGCGTCGTAGCATCAATGCTGCATCAGGCAGTAAAGTTCGAATGGAATCACCAGGAAGTGGTCATTCATGGCGACAGTAGAAACCCTATATACAGTCGCCAGACCATTCCAGCAATCGAAGGAAGAAGGAAGTTGGGTGGAGAAACTTACCACCACATTGAGCGGGTCAATGCTATCGACAAAAACAAATGGTGGGATAACAAAATCGAGAGTATACTGATTTGGAGTGGGTACGAACCTAGCAAAAGGCTCGGAAAGAACCTCCAAGGAATCTCTAAACCCATAAAACTTAAGAAACATGGCACTACCTTCGGTTTGGGATATGAATACACCTGGGAAGAATTCAATAACTGGTCGCCACCATGGCGCGGTCCTTACTACCAAGTAGAGCAGCCAATACCGCATCTGGAGTAGACTTTCTAATAGGCTAACATTATTTATGGGTCAGATGAAGAAGAGGCACTTGCAGCAGTGAAAAACTTGTTTCTAGAGGACAATGATATAGACTGTTGCATTATTCTAGAGGAGGAGGGGGAGGAAGGCCCTTCCATACAGGCTGTGAGCGGAGCGGCACATCCCAAGAATTGGACTATCAGGACAACCAAAGCCCGACGAGCCTCAGGGTAGCAAGTCTAAAACAAGTATTATTCACTGTTTTATTTACTAAATGATTTTCTTTTCACATTTTTCAATTCCCGCACTAAGATCTTCGATGTTCAAAGCAGTTATTCAATTTATCAAAAGCATTTTGACTTTTCTTATGAATCAATATTTATTGCTATAATTTTCCTCCTTACTTTACCAGTACACTATTACTATTACTTATTTTGATGAACCAATGACTGTACATGCAATGAGATAACACAACAAACGGACATTGATTCAGAGGAAGATGACATACCTGCCGAGATTGTCAAAGGAGTTGAGAACTTTGAGAACAGACCTAAGTCCAACCTAGACGAGACCGAAATTGTCAACTTGGGATATGCAGAAAACGTCAAGGAAATACGAATCAGCATTCACCTATCGCTATCAGAGAAGAAGGAATACACATAATTTCTAAAGAAGTGTGAGGACATATTCACCTGGTCATATGATGACATGACTAGTCTGACTATGTCTATTGTGGCTCACAAACTGCCAACCAATCCAACATGTCCACCAGTAAAGAAAAAGCTCAGAAAGTTCAAGCATGATATGAGTTTGAAAGTCAAGGAAGAAGTCACCAAGCAGATTAAAGCCAAGGTTCTCAGGGTAGAAAAGTACCCGACATGGTTAGCCAACATTGTGCTAGTACCAAAGAAGGATGGGAAGATTAGAGTCTGCGTCAACTACCAGGATCTCAACCAGGCTAGTCCGAAAGATGACTTCCCTTTACCAAAATATACACATCCTGATTGACAACTGTGCCAAGCATGAGCTACAGTCATTCGTAGATTGCTTTGCTGGTTATCATCAGATCTGGATAGATGAGGAAGATGCTGAGAAAGCGACTTTCAGTGTGCCGTGGAGAGTGTACTATTACAAGATGATGTCATTCGGCCTAAAGAATGTAGGGGCCACCTACATGAGGGCCATGACTACCATCTTCCATGATATGATACACAAAGAGATAGAGGTACATGTGGATGATGTTATTATCAAATCCAAGAAGGCCACTAACCACGTAGAAAATCTGAGGAAGTTTTTCAATAGACTGCGGAGGTACAACCTGAAACTAAACCCCACAAAGTGCGCATTTGGGGTTCCTGCTGGGAAATTGGTGGGATTTATTGTGAGCCGCCGAGGAATAGAACTGGATCCATTAAAAGTCAAATCCATTCAAGAGCTACCACCACCAAAGAACAAGAAGGATGTGATGAGTTTGGGAAGGCTTAACTACATCAGCCAATTCATAGCACAGTCTACAATTATCTGTGAGCCAATCTTCAAGATGTTGAAGAAGGATGCCGCCACCAAATGGACTGATGATTGCTAAAAGGCCTTCGACAAAATCAAGGAGTACTTGTCACCACCACCAGTCTTAATATCGCCTGAGCCAGGTAGACCCTTATTACTCTACCTTGCAGTGTTAGATGGAGCTTTCGATTGCATTCTGTGCAGCACGATGAAATGGGGAGGAAGGGGAAAGCCATTTATTATCTCAGTAATAAGTTCACCACGTATGATGCCCGATATTCTTTATTGGAGCGCACCTGTTATGCTTTGACTTGGGTAGCGTAGAAGCTGAGACATTACTTCTGCGCCTACACTACATATATCATATCAAGGATGGATCCTTTGAAGTAAATCTTTCAGAAGCCCATGCCTACTGGCAAGATAGCCAAGTGGCAAATCCTGTTGAGTGAGTTCAACATTGTTTACATAACTCAGAAAGTGGTCAAGGACAGGCACTGGCAGACCACCTTGCTGAAAACCCCGTGGATGCAGGATACGAACCCCTGAAAACATATTTTCCTGATGAAGAGGTATAATTCATAGGAGAAGATATTGCAGAATCCTATGACGGTTGGAGAATGTTCTTCGATGGAGCAGCAAACTTCAAAGGAGTTGGCATAGGAGCAGTCCTAATATCAGAAACCGGTCAACATTAACCGGTGTCTGCCAAACTCAGGTTCCCCTGCACCAATAATATGACCGAATATGAAACCTGCATCTTGGGGATCAAAATGGCCATTGACATGAACGTTCAAGAGCTTCTAGTAATTGGAGATTCAGACTTACATATACATCAGGTACGAGGAGAATAGACAACCAAGAACTCCAAGATACTCCCATATCTACATCATGTACAGGAATTGAGAAAGAGGTTAACGAAGAAGGAATTCCAGCATGTCTCCAAAATCCAAAATGAGTTCGTCGATACATTGGCTACCCTATCATCTATGATACAACATCCCAACAAGAATTTCATTAATCCCATTTCAGTGAAAGTCCACAATCAGCCAGCTTACTGTGCCTATATTGAAGAGGAAGCACACGGAAAGCCTTGGTTTCATGATATCAAGGAATATTTGGCAAAAGGAGAATACCCGGAGCTTGCTAATCCTACTCAGAAACGCACACGAGATTGTCCAACAACTTCTTTCACAGTGGAGGAATCCTGTATAGGAGGACTCCCAATTTAGGATTGTTAAGATGTGTCGACGCAAAGGAAGCATCTAGGCTACTAGAGGAAATTCATGATAGGACCTGCGACCCACATATGAATGGCTTTTTCTTAGCAAAGAAGGTACTCCAGGCTGGTTATTTTGGATGACTATGGAAACAGACTGCATCTATTATGTCCGAAAATTCCACCGTTGTCAGATACATGCAAACATGACTAAAAGTAACCAATGATTGAGCCTGCCACTTCCAATGGACACAGGTTATTGGACCAATTGAGCCTGTTGCTTCCAATGGATACAGGCTCAAATGCCACCACTGTTAGATACATGCAAACATGATAAATTGGACCAATTGAGCCTGCCGCTTCCAATGGACATAGGTTTATCCTGGTAGCCATTGACTATTTCACTAAATCAAACAGTGAATAATGCTTGTTTTAGCCTTTCTACCCCGAGGCTCGTCGGGCTTTGGTTGTCCTGATGGTCCAATTCTTGGGATGTGCCCCTCTGCTCACAGCCTGTATGGAAGGGCCTTTCTCCCCCTCCTCCTCGAGAATAATGCAACAGTCCATATCATTGTCCTCTAGAAACAAGTTTTTCACTGCTGCAAGTGCCTCTTCTTCATCTGAACCATAAATAATGCAGCCTATTAGAAAGTCTGCTCCAGATGCGGTATTGGTTGCTCTAGTTGGTAATAAGGACTGCGCCATGGTGGCGACCAGTTATTGAATTCTTCCTAGGGTATTCATATCCCAAACCGAAGGTAGTGCCATGTTTCTTGAGTTTTATGGGTTTAGATATTCCTTGGAGGTACTCCGGGCTCATGATAAGGTAACCAAACCGAAGGAACATGATAAGGTGTCTTAGCAAAGAAGGTACTCCGGGCTGGTTACTTTTGGATGACTATGGAAACAGACTGCATCCAGTATGTCCGAAAATGCCACTGCTGTCAGATACATGCATACATGACTAAAAGTAACCAATGATTGAGCCTGCCGCTTCCAATGGACACAGGCTCAAATGCCACCGCTGTCAGATACATGCAAACATGATTAATTGGACCAATTGAGCCTGCCGCTTCCAATGGACACATGTTTATCCTGGTAGCCATTGACTATTTTACCAAATGGGTCAAAGCAACATCTTACAAAGCAGTGACTAAGAAAGTCGTGGCAGACTTTGTCCGCGACCGCATTATTTGTCGATTCGGAATCCCAGAATCAATCATTACTGATAATGGCTCCAACCATAACATCGACTTGATGAAAGCTATGTGCGAAACTTTTAAGATCAAACACAAGAATTCCACAGCCTACAGACCTCAGATGAATGGAGCTATAGAAGCCGCCAACAAGAATATCAAGAAGATATTGAGGAAAATGATAGAGAAACATAAATAGTGGCAAGAGAAGTTATCATTTGCTCTTTTGGGATATCGTACCACAATCTATACATCAATTGGGGCAACCCCCTATATGATGGTTTACAGTACAGTGGCTGTCATTCCTGCTGAGGTAGAAATTCCTTCCCTAAGGATCATACAAGAAGCTGAGCTCGATGACACAGAGTGGGTTAAAAGTCGTTATGAGCAACTAGCCCTTACAGATGAAAAGAGAATAAATGCAGTCTACCATGGTCAACTCTACCAGAATAGAATGTCCAGAGCCTTCAACAAAAGAGTCAAGCCAAGACAGTTCACACCGGGGCAGCTGGTGTTAAAGAAAAATTTTCCACATCAAGATGAAGCCAAAGAGAAGTTTTCTCCCAACTGGCAGGGTCCATACATGGTTCACCGGGTTTTGACAGGAAGAGCCCTCCTACTTGCAGAGAGGGACGGAGAAGTCTAGCCAAAGTCGATCAATTCAGATGCAGTCAAGCATTACTATGTGTAATCTTTATGCTTTCCTTATATGATGTAAATTAAACTATGCCTTACCTGATTCCTATTTAAGAGGGGATACGTAGGCAGCCCTATGGGTTTGGTCACAATTCAATAAAAATTTCATTTTTCCCCCCAATTGGAAAAAGTAATTTCAGCCGATCGCCGCACAAAAAACAGTCAGAAACGTCAACCCATCAAACTGGGGCAGAATTTTGAGGAGGACCCTCAAAATTCCGCAGTAGGAGGGGTTGCAATGTACAAAGCCACGTCACAGTCGACAGTTCATCTAAAAGTTATTTTTAATTATTTATTTATGTCATACTTTTACAAAATCATGATTATTATTGAAACTGCTTTGTTTAGCAATGCTGCCCCAATGATACAGACGGTATCACCAGATCAAAGCCGAACGAGTCAAGCAAAGCCAGCGCGGATACGAACTAACCTTCCCCCTTGCAAAACTCACGATATTTTTGAATGCAGGCACTAGGATTGCGAAATCAATAAATATACCGTACGCCCATGGAACAAACATTGTCAAGAATACGACTTTACGAATTATTGCACTTGCCAACATTTGCTATCCGCACAAACTAGTGATGCCCAATATGTCACAATGCTCCCAGTAATCACAATTCTGCAATCTGCTATCAGCTAAGAAAACTCTATTGTCATTCGTTATTTTATTTCTTGCATAAGGCTATTATTCTGCCTTCTGAGACTAAACGCTGTCTCCATCTGAATTCTTTCAGAAGGCTACCATTCTGCCTTCCTAGGTTAAGCTCTACCTCCACATACATCTACATTGCATAAGGCTACTATTCTACCTTCCGAGGTTAAGCTCTACCTCCACCTGCATCTGCATTGCATAAGGCTATTATTCTGCCTTCCGACACTAAACACTGTCTCCATCTGCATCTGCATTGCATAAGGCTACTATTCTGCCTTCCGAGACTAAACGTTGTCTCCATCTGCATTCTTGTATAAGGCTACCAGTCTGCCTTCCGAGGTTAAGCTCTACCTCCACCTACATCTGCATTGCATAAGGCTACTATTCTGCCTTCCGAGACTAAACGCTATCTCCACCTACATCTGCATTGCATAAGGCTACTATTCTGCCTTCCGAGACTAAACGATGTCTCCATCTGCATCTGCATTGCATAAGGCTACTATTCTGCCTTCCAATCTACATAAGGCTACCATTCTTCCTTCCGAGGTTAAGCTCTTCCTCCATCTGCATTCACATTTTTGCATAAGGCTATCATTCTTCCTTCCGAGGCTAAGCTCTGCCTCCAATTTTCTTTGAAACTAAGCATTATCCCAAGCACTATTTATCTCGCTTTTCTTATGGGCTAAGCTCTGCCCTTCAATTTTCAAGACTATGCTCTGTCTTGTCCACATCATACTATTGCATCCTTCATGGGCTGAAATATTGCCAACTCATCCAAAGGCGTCATCGTTCGGAGGCACCATCTTCATAGCTCGAGAACACCATGTCATGGCTTGATGATCTCTTTCAATCTTTTGGATATCATTATTTAAAGGCATCATGGTTCGGAGACACCATCCTAATAGCCCAAGACCATTATTTCATGGCATGCGAATCCCTTATCATACACTTCATGGCCCAGGACATCATGGTCTGAGGACGCCATTCCTAACTGTCCAAAGACAACATTCATGGTCTAACGGGAATTTGCATCATGTTTAAATTTATGCACAGTATATGCTTGTACTGTTTCTAATTGCAGGTAAACCGACAAGCAACGACCACCTCGGCAGGAGCGATCCTGCTACAGTTCCCGTAACCATATCAAACCTAACCATTCCCGTAAACCTTTCACTCACCCGGCCTTGGATATTGCGTCCGTTCTTGAAATGTCTTCATTTACATACTACGCGGGTGAATCATGAACTACATACGACCTGGTTCCTATGAAACCAGGGATATATAGGAAGCTCAAAATGCCAGGGTGCGGCCTAACCTCTTCAAACCGTTTCGCTCGGTCAAAATTGGCCATTATTTGTTTACCTGAAAACTCTTTCATTCTTCTCAGGTAAAGATGGGCAGCTGTTGATACCCAATTTTTCCCTATATATTTTCAATATGCAAAATACCTTCAAAATAGTATATATATATGCATATATAAGCATGTCCAAGGGTTTTATTATTTTTTCCATAATTTTAAAGGTTTAAATTGATTTATTTTCTCCATTTTTATCCATAAAATTCCCAATAATTATTTCTGAATTATTGTTTTGATAATTCATCTATTTAATTTCTATATTTATGCCAAAATATGGCTAAGGTAATTTTTATATATTTCTATAATTAATTTTAATATTTTAAAGCTAAATTGCACATAATTGTAATATTAGCCATTTTAAGATTTAATTATGTTTTATTCGCATAAAATTCGATCGTGTATTTTTTAATTGTTAATTATGTATATAAATTATTTTAGCACTTTAAATTATTTTTCAGAAACTACTTACTATTTTTTATAAATCAAATAGGGAAAAAGTGGCTATTTAAAATCTAGCCAGATTGGCTTTCAATTGTAGCCTAAATCAAACCCCAATCGCAGCCAAATTTTACAATTAAAACCCGACCCACACCCTTTTAACCCATACCCAAACCCGGAACCCCACCTACCCTTTCTAATCTCGATCGTTGATCTCCTAGATCAACGGTCCACATTACTTCTTACCATTTTTAACCTGAACGACCCCCTAACCTAATTCATTCTTACCAAACAGCCGCCCTAGAATCCCCAAATCCTCTCCGTCTCTCTGAGACCTAGTCCTAACCCTAGTCGCCGCCACCCAAAACTAGCCCTAATCCCTTCGATCCTCACTCGATCCATGGATTCCCATGGTTGTTCGAGACATATACTTGTCTCCTAGTTGCTTTTTATGTGATTTCATGGAGGGATCTCGAAGAGATCCAGTCTAGATCTTGTTCAAAACCCTCCAAGAACCTTTTTATGGTCTTTCATGCCATTTTTCGGCCATCCGTGGCTGTTCGAGTCAGATTCATGACGTCTCCGGCTAAAACCGGTAACGTTCTAAGGTTCTCTCATCTTCTTTGGATTCTCAAAAATCCTAACTCTTAAGATTTTCCACTTTTCTTTAGATCTGTCTTAGATCTAGGTATATCCATGAGTTTTTAACCGATTTTTTCTTCATCTCTACAATTTTCTGAAAACCCTAGTTTCACTGTTGTTTGAATCTTTTCAGATCTTTATAGATATATAGTTATTCGAGTATCATTGGGTGTTTTCCTTTTAAAATCTCTTGTTTTGATTAGTTGTTTCGACTTCGTTTACTCTTTTTGAAATTAGGGTTCATGTCAGACTTTTCTTCAAAGTTTTTCTAACTTTTTGATGTAACTAAGTATTCTTCACTATCTTGAATGATTCTCTTATATATGCGTGAATTCTGGATGTTTCTATCTGTTGCACTGATTGTCTTTCATCTGTTCTCCGTTATTTGTTTATTTTTTCTGTCAACCCAATGTATCAACTGATTCTATTTGGGGTTTGAGCAATCTTCCCTATTAAAAATCAGTATTCTTCGGGATCCTTACATGATTATTTCTATTAGGATTTTAAGCAATCTTTTTTGTTAAAAATCAGTATTCTCTAAATTTTTTTTTACTGATTTGAATGATTGTCCTGTTAAAATTAGTGTGTGCTGGGACTTTACTTGTTTCCTTATTTGTGATCTTGATTGGTTATACTTTCCTTAATTAGTTATCAGTAGCTTGGGGATTTTACTGACTCCCTATATGGTATGGTTTTTGATTTATTACCTTAATTGAACCTTGTTATGGCTGTTAATTGACTATTCCCCAATTGAAGGGGTTTTTCCCAGACATCTATATAGAATTTGATTTTGTGATTGGTTGATTGATCCTTAATTGATTGAACTCTGATTCTCTTTACCTTATTAGTTCTACTCCTAAAGTGCTATAGATACACTCTTTTTTTACCTCTCAACACACGAACACAGTTCAGAACACACACTCAAACTCTCTCTTCCTTCACTACTACTTATGTTACTGCTTGTCTAGCCGGCTGAAAGCCAAGGCTAGACTGTGGAACTCTACTTGCTTTACTTTTCTGCACTTTGCTTCCTTAACTGGTATGTCCCTAGTTCAATTCTAAAACTCAACTCTATGTGCTCCATTATTTGTCAATCCCTGTCTATTTCTGCACTAACTCAATGACTCATGTGTTTAATTATCTGTCGGGTTTACTGCTTTATTCAACATGCTTAAGTTCTGCCCTCTTTTGTTAAAATGTAATCAGTATGTATACTTGAGTTCATTTTTATGTCCCTCAACTAGTATGTCTCCTAATGTATTTGACTAACACTAAGTCATGACTAATTGTGTGTAGACCCCTGCATGATTACTCCCATACCATGTTCCAATGTCTTATCACTATTCTAATTTCAAGCATGATTCCCTTGTTAACACTTTGAAGTAATTGTTTGTGTTCTAAAGGCCAATCGGTCCCTACTTGTTCTCTGTGATTGCTGGTCAATATGTTTCTCTTCTCATCCACGTTTATGTGTTTCTGATTTTGTCTCTCTGTGTCCCCAACCCCTTACTCCCCTGCTTGTGAATGTTCCTATTCTTTGAACTTGTCCTTTGTGTGTTGGCTTGTTCCAAATTGTTGTTGCTCATGTTCTCTCTTCCTTTCCAAACTGTTTTTCCCTAAGCAACTCTTCTGATATTTTGCAAACTTGTTTCAAACATGTTGTTTCAAAACTGTTTTCCAACTCAACTCTTTAAAATCTATGTCAAGCACTCTCACATATACTCTTACACCACTAGGTTCTGTCCATTTTGTGTGAGCCTTGCCTTGGGACCCGTAAGCTCCCTATGAACTTGGACACGTAAAAGCTGGCCTTCCCACACTGCACTTACTCCATCTTGGTTATGCAATCTACGTGTGAGCACTGCCCGAGACCCCTTGAGGTCTTTAGGAAACTCTAACACACCTAGATATGAGAAAGGTTGTGGAACAATATTGGCACTTGAGGTGGCTTATTACATAACTCAGAGAGGAAGTCCTAATCAGGCTTCCTATAGGGTAACTTCTTATTTTTTTTTCATTTCTACTTATATAATTCATTTCAATGTTGGTCTGTAATAACCTGTTGTAAACAAGTATTGGGGTGGCTAGTGAAAATGGATGGGTAAATATGCATGCTATAGTTGTTAAGGGTAGAAAATATGTTATTAGGGTTATATTCCTAATTGTGCAATAGAAACCATGCTTAGGACTCATACATGCATTAGAAATCATGCTCTTAGGTCACATGTTTCTTGTTTCAGCATCTCATCCATCTCTAATCCATGTTTTATGTCTATCACTTAGAAATTCTGCTCCTAGGACAATAACAACATTGGCATAAAAGTTGTTACTCTTGTACTTTCAGAAGTCCTATTTCAATAATTCTGCAACTCTTGTGCGCATTTAGAAATCATGCCTTAGGGATTCTATTTTTTTGACAATCCTGCCATTTGCATATGCATATTAGATATCATATTCTAGGATCCTGTTTGCATTGTGTTTAAAATGCCTAGTTAATTACCGATTCATGAAAAGGTAATAAGGTAATAATAGTCTCATATTGTGATATTTTTTGGATAAAATTGGTAACAATCTCTGCATTCGTATCAATTAGAACAACATGTTTTATGTTAAAACAATCCCCAAAATATTTTAATAACTCGGAATAACTGCTGCATATTGATTTACGCCTAGGCAAGCCTTAGGTAATAACTTAAATAAAACTAGAACTGCCTTTGTTTAACTGTCAACCTATTAAAATTAGTAGGAAAGCCTGATTCAGACTTCTTTTCTGAGTCATGCAATAAATCTGGTTCTGCTATTATCAGTTAGATACCATGTTTTAGAATTCTGAATTCAGACCTTATCTGTGTATGAGTCATGCTGTTCATGTGCACTATATTTGGAGGAATATTTGAGCCTTTCGTTTGTATTCCATGCTCCCTTTAATTGAAGTCCTACTTGTTAATTATATGTTGCCTTAGTGTTTTGCCTTTAAACTTGAGGGTCTGCCTAGAACCTCCTTTTTGTAAGATAGGAGTCCTAAATTCCTCCGGGATTGATAGGAAGGGACGGGTAACAACATGCAATAGGGGTCGAGACCAACCCTCACTTTAGTTAACTTCACGGGGCGGGAAAGTGTAGATATGGAAATGATGACCGGTACATTAATGCCACGTGTATCCCCTCTTTGAGGAGTGTCATGCCGGGTATTGCATTGATTTGATCCATATTATAAACAAACGTAGGACCCCCTTCCCTTTTTATGCTTAGATTGTAATTCTTTTCAAAAAGTCTTGCTTTTCATTAATTGTTTCTCAAACACCTGTGTATCAAAACTTAAATCTCCTATTATGTGAGGCCTACTTGTCTATTTGCTACTTACACAAATTCACAAAAAACTGTCTGGCCGGGAACCACACTAGTGGGTCCTGAGGGGTGCCTAACACCTTCCCCTTGGGATAATTTCAAGCCCTTACCCTATCTCTGGTTACCAAACGTAGTTGTAAATGAACCCTATAGGTGCCCTAACGCACCTTAAAAATTATTAGGTGGCGGCACTCCAAAATGCAAACCCCTTTCCCAAAAGGAAAGAGTTGTCCCCAACCAAAATGTCATGAACTCGATTTTGCGGAAGGAAAAAGAGGTTGCGACACCATATTTGTTTGCTCCTCTTTAAACTTGTTTTTTTCTTGAATTTGTCTTGAAACTTTTCCTCAAATAATCTTATTTTGTTGACAACTATCTATTATTTTGCCAACATATTTTTGGCCAGACGGGAAACACAATTTGATTAGCGCAACCCACCAGCAACGGAAACTATTTAATTCTCTCCCAAGATCGTAGAATCTCTAATACCAATATGAAGGAAAATATCTTACTATTAATCTCTTAAAGCTCTCTACAATTCTTTATTTCCTCCACACATAAAATAAGCTATCAATACTGATAGCTTATATCAGTCCACCAAACTATAGAGCACCTGATCCTCTATGAGTTTCTGATGAGAATACTTATGAAGCAGTAAGTAAAAGAGACACGGGATTTTTACATGAAAAAATCCCACTCACGGGGACAAAAACCACGAACTACACTTGTAGGCTTTCAACTTCACTAACTTGTAATCTCACTATTACAATCCACTTTGCAATGACTCTATTACAAAGACTTCAACTTAACTAACTTGTGATACTCTTACCACAAGCCACTTTATCACTCTCTAGTTACAAAGACTTTAACTTATGACTAAACCTAGTCACAACATAAACTAAGAGAGTCTATGGATTTTTTGGGTTTCCTAAAACACAGCTTCTAAGAAAGCAAGATAGGAGTTACTGAATAACAAATAACATGATTACAACTCAACCACGGATACACACAGACTCATTGTGAAACTAATCCTTTAGTGGAGTTGTCTTCTTGTTCTTGACACACTTGTGACTTCAATGCTGGATGAACACTTTTCTGCTTGAGAGAATATCACTAAATGCTCCAGTCAAAAATCTTATGCCTTGCACCAGGATGTTATACTTCAAAAGACATCACAATGGTTATGTCAATTCTTGATACACGCTTCTTCCCAATGAGAAGTGACTATCGCACTATCTGCTGCACTGTCGCATGTACAGTATGCAGACAGTCACTTTCTATATACAGTCACATTATGTATTTGCATTCTAGCTGTTGTTGACTTGTACTTCTATTAGAGAACACCCAGGGATCAGGTCCCTATTGTGTTCCTCTTTGAAGTAGTTCATTTGGTGGAGATCAGACTGGACTTTGTTCATTTGAGATGTGTACCAAGTGAGTCGGGTTCTCTATCTGGTTCTTAACAATAAGTTTGTTAGATCATCAAAACATAAGAATCATAAGGAAAAGACATTGAAAAGCCATCAAATACCCTACTTATAATAGTATGAAACCTATTTCAACTAGAAATAGGAAAGTCTATTCCTATATTTATTCTAACTGCAAATCATATTTAGACATAAATTAAATAAACCAAATTCTAAATAACTAAGGTTTCCTACTACAACTTTGAATTAGTTTTCCAACACAAAATTATGCTTAGAGTCAAAGATAAAAAGATAAAATGTACTAATGAAAAGAGTACTGGATGTTTTATACTTCAATACCACACAATTGGGGGGGGGGGTGATTTGTGTGGTGTCTAATTTTTCACATGCACAGATTATAGAAGGACCAAGTTCTTTTATGTGTTCCTTATACTACTGTTGTGGAATAATAAATGCAGAAAGTAAAGAACACAAGTATTTTTATGTGGAAAACACCCGGCTCAAAAGGTAAAAAAGTCACAACCTACTCCCAGTAGGATTTTTCCCAACACTTCATTAAATCACTGAGCCAAAAGCAGCATTTACAAAACTCTTTGTAATCCTAAGGATTACCTCTAACCCTTTATGGAAACCAGCCTCTAGTTGTTGCGACAACTTCAAGTTAACTCTAACTTGAATACAACACTCAGAGTACCTAGTATAACTGCTTCTAGATAAATCTAAAAGATACAACTTAAAAGCCCTACTACAATGAAACTAGAATAAAAGATAGACAATTGGAATTGGTACTTCTATCTGATTCATTTAGCTTCATGTTTGCACACTTGAATCATACATGAATTGCTTGCAAAATGCCTTGCTATTTTGCTCTCAACTCACGTTTAACGTTTGTGTGTACCTACAAAATGAGAACATCCTGAAGTATATAGAGTTAGTAGAATAGGAAATAACTAGAGTTCTAATGCTATACTCTTCCTTGATGGAAGAGTTCTAGTTATCTTCAACTTCTAACTCTTCCCTTATCTAGGATAGAGTTCTCTTAAAGTAAGAAGTCCATCTCCTTATCACTTATGCAACCTTTTCGTTCAAGAGATATCAGATATATCCACTTAAGCATATCTCCTTCACGTGTATGCCTTGTGCTCAAATCTGACCGTGTCTCTATACACTATGTATAGACCTGGTTCATGCTTGAGTTCCTTTGTCAATCATCAAAACAAACTTTACTTAGGTCAACAAATTTCCCCTTTTTGATGATTACAAACTTTGTGCTTTTGATAGACATAAGCCCTATTTCAACTTAGCTCAATATCAATACAATGTTAGAACACTTTCCATTTTAAAGTCACAAATCATCAAGGACCAAGTTCATTAAGTTATAAATATGACAATCTAAAGTAAAAAGCACAACCTATCTTCCTTCTTTTGGCAACATCGAAAATTTGCATAATTATGTTAGATAACCAGATTTTAATAGACATCACTCATGGACCCTAGGGATACTTCAAATGCAATCTGGAGTCAAGCATCATTTATAAATCTAATGATATTTGTCATCTAAGAAGCATCAACAAACAGTTAGGGCACAATAATAGTTGATTATCATTTTTACTAGTCATCCACAAAGCATAGAGAAAAATAAAGATATTAGATCATGAGCAAAAAGAACAACAAAAAAATCCCATCCAGGTAACTGGTTTGTCTAATTAGGCTAGGAAGGTTTCAAGGCCGAGAAGGACCAGGTTCTTGGTTTCTAGCCTAAAGTAGCTTTAACATATCATGAAGAATTCATTCATTCTTCTCCTTCTCCTTTGCAAGCTCAACCTTGAGAACATCCTTATCAGTTTCTACTTCTGCTAGCCTTTTCTTCAGCCTCTCAATCTCAGCATCCTTAGCCCCATTCTCTTGTACCAAGGCTCGCACTTTGCTGTTTATAGGTACATTCTTGGATGAACCATGTTCTTTGGGAGTAGTGTGGACTTCAAAGTCACATGCAGTCAAGGTGTTTGCCCTAAAGTGATCCTTGATTGAACCAACATCCTATTTCTTTAAGGGAACCTTGAAGTGATCCATATGATGGTGAAAATGAAACCATGGGATATGGCGTTTTGGTGCCATTTAGAACCATATAAAGGAGCTGGATAATAAACCCATGCCAATTAATTTGTCTCCTACTATCCAGGCATTCCATAAGGACCAGGTCTATGAATATGGCAATTTCTTTCCTGCTTGGGCAACACGACCTTGTTGTCAAATTCGAATAGTCACATTGTAGGGTGGCTTCATCTCACTTTATATATAGCTTTGTCCTTTAACTCTAACTCATTGTCAGCAAACTTTGTTGTAATGGCAAGGGAGGTAGGGAGGTTCTCTAGGCTTGTCCATTTAAGCCTTTTGTAATCATTGTACCCTTTAGTAGGTACACCCAGAATATCTCCAAATTCCTTGTCATCGAAGCTCACAGTCACTCCCTTCACCACATTGGTGACTATGCCATTTTTGATCTCATAATTTGTCATAAACTCTACAATCCCAGCTCTGGCAAGCCTTCCATCCATCTAAAGGACCATGTCCTTCCAATCCTGCAGTTGTAATTATAGCAACATGACCATGCCTTCATCCTCCAAGTCTATGAGGATTCTACTCTTCAAGATGGTTCTTTTACCAAATGTCTCCTTCTTGTCTTGTTCATCATTGGTTTCTTCTTCTTTTTCACTCTCTTTTTCCTCCACTACTTTCACTTTTTTAGATTTCACGACCGACTTGGTTCTTTTCGCTTCGGTAAAAGGCTCTACAAACTTTGTCTTTGAAGGAGACTTCTTTTTGGAAGTCTTTATTTTCTTTGTCTTTGGAGTCGCAAGCTCTACCTCCTATGCCATGTCTTTATCACGAAGAACCAAGTCAATTCCTCAATTTCAACCGCCTCAACAGACTCAATCACTTTCTTCTTTCCCTTTGCAACAACTTTTCTTTTACTTACTTCTAGTGCTTTTTCCAGTTCGGCCTCACTCTTCTTCTTCTGACTCATTGTATCTCTTCCTCTTGTAGGAGGAGTCTCTACAGGGATCGAAGAGGCATCCATTCTCTTCTTGTTTGCCCTAGCAGTTCCATGAATTTTAACTCCTCAACTCCTCTTCCTTTTTGGATTATAACTGTTAGAAACTCGTTTCAATAGGTCATCGAGGGGTTCCTGCACAGATAGAACAGGTTCTTGGAACCTCTTACTCAACCTTAACAACCCCTATGCAGCACTAGCATCTTTAGACCCACTACCCCTTTTTCTCTCAAACTCTCTTCCTCTCCAGCTGATTCCCTACTCTACAATACAATAGCTCATGTTTCTTCTGTCAAACCAACAGGAGTGGGTGAAGATTCAGTCACTCCTCCCATTCCCCTCACAATACCTTGAGCACCCTCACTCTCCTTTTATTTTTTCTTCTTATCTTTACTACCAATGTTCCCAGATTCAATGATTTCAACCCCAGCCATAGTACCCACCAAAACAAATTTGTTCTCCCAATTCTCAACAACTCCAGAAATTATTTCAGACGTAATTCTAGAACCATAAGTTACATGCTCTGTTTCAGATGAAATAGTTTCTTCCCCCTCAGAGGCAGACTTAAAGGATACTTCAAATTTTTGGGGTTCATCTTCCTGGCTTGCTTTCAATTTATCATTTATTTTCTTGATTTGTTCACTATTAGCTATGTTCTTGTGAGCAAGCCTCTTTAACCTTCCTTTCTTAGAGATAGGTGTGGTTGAGGGTGTGGTTGAATGTGTGGGTGTGGATATTTTAGTTGGTGATGAGGGATTTTCTGTCACGGCCAGCCATTGATGTGTTTGGATGTGTGTAGAAGAGATGAAAGAAGATGGGGAGAGTTATTTGTTGGCAGGGTAGTTTAGGAGTGGGGAAATGGGTAAGTCCAAATCAAATTTAAAGAGGGAGAGTTTAATTGGATAAAGACAGCTTTTCCAAAAGCTCGGATGTCTAACCAAACTAGGAGTTAGATCGAAAAGACGTTGAGGACTCTCCCTAGAATCTAGGCACTTATTGCGTTTAGGACACTCCTTGGGTGAAACTGGTTCTTTTTGTAATAGATAAGCTCGTGGAAGGTTAGGATTAAATGGGACTCTTCTTTTGATCATAATCCAAATATAATAATATCAAAATATGTAGAGTGGAGAGTGCGTACCATGTAATCTTGATGAACTAGGTTCTTCACTGAGAAATCTCTTGTGTAAGTCTAGATTTTCCAAGAAAATAAAGATAATATCATTAGAGTAATGAGAAATTTTAGCACATGGCAGAAGAGAATACTAGTGAAAGTATAAGACTGAGAAAAATCTAATCTAATTATGTCCAAAATTCATAAATTATCTAGCCAATTTTTGAGTTACAACTGGTTCTTTTAGGTGATTTTAACCATCCTTAATTCTAACATGTTTCTTTCAAAGTGATCTCTGCTTAGAGCTTTTGTGAAGATGTTTGCTTGTGAGTAGCACAAAATTTCTCAGTGATCAAACCCTTTTTATAGTTGTCCCTCAAAAAGTGATGCCTAACATCTATAGGCTTAATTCTTTTGTGATAAACCAGTTTATTGGTCATACTTATTGCATTGGTGTTATCACTGAAGATAGGGATACAACCTACATCAATTCCAAAATCCACTAATTGCTGTTTGATTGACAATAATTGAGCACAACATAAGGCAGCGAAAACATACTCAACTTCAACAGTAGACAATGCCATAGAATTTTATTTTATGGTGGCCCGAGACACAAGACATGAGCCAAAAAAGTATGCCATACTTGAGGTGCTCTTTCTATCAACAAGAAAACCTACATAATCAACATTAGCATATCACACTAAGCTAAAATTACTACCTTTTGGATATCATAGATAGAGGTCAGTGGTGCCTTTTAGATATCTCAAGATACTCTTAACAATAGTCAAGTGAGACGCCTTTGGATTGGCCTGAAATCTAGCATAAAGGCCTACACCGAAAACAATGTTAGGTCTACTAGCAGTGAGATATAACAAAGAGCCAATCTTTCCCCTATACAACTTTTGATCAATAGATAAATCAAGTTCATCTATATCCAATTTTGTGGTTGTTGCTATAGGTGTGTCAATTTCTTTGGAGTCTTCCGTTTTAAAACTTTTAAGCAACTCTTTCACATACTTTTGTTGATGAATCATAGTTCCATTTGAATTTTATTTTATTTGTAAGCCTAAAAGGAATTAATCTCACCCGTTATACTCATTTCAAATTCACTCCCCATTAGTTTAGAAAATTCTTTACTTAACTTATCAGTAGTTTCTCCAAAGATTATATCATCAACATATATCTAAACTACCAAGAGATCTTTACCTTTTTTCTTTCAAGTAAAAAGTATTGTCCAATTTTACCTCTCCTGTAGCCATGCTCAAGCAAGAATTTTCACAATATTTTATACTATGCTCTTAGAGCTTGCTTGAGCCCATAAAGTGCCTTGTCAATCTTGTACACATGATCGGGGCATTCCTTGCTTTCAAATCCTGGAGGTTGCTTGACAAACACTTCTTCCTTTAGATAGCCATTAAGGAAGGCACTCTTGACATCTATCTGATGGAGAGTGAATTCCATGTAAGCAGCAAAGGCTATAAGAAGTCTAAATGATTCTAATCTTGCAACTAGAGCAAATGTCTCATCATAGTCTATGCCATCCTCTTGACTATATCCTTGAACCACCAATCTTTCCTTGTTCCTTGTAACTATTCCATCTTCGTCATGTTTGTTTCTGAAGAACCATTTTGTGCTAATTACTGATCCGTCCTTGGTTTTTGGTAATAAATGCGAAACTTGACTTCTCTCAAATTGTTGAGTTCATCTTGCATTGCATTCACTCAGTCTGCATCCTACAAAGCTTCAACAATATTTTTAGGTTAAATAAGAGATAAAAAAAATATCAAATGCATAAAGGTTCTTCAAAAAAGTTCTGGTTTTAATTCCAGAGGTTGGATCAGTAATTATACTCTCAATGGGATGAGAACTTTGATACTTGTAAGGTTTCATAACCAGCTGTTTTCCCCTAGATGTTCCTTCAATGTTTTGTTGTTGAGTAACATGTTCATTGTCAGGTTCCCTCGAGGTATGAGGATCATTTCCTCTTTGTTCAATTCCCCCTGTCAGGTTGCCCTAGGTGGAAGGACCTATTCCATCACATGTTCTTTCCTCGGGTGCGACATTAGTCTGGGCTGTGGTTCCATTTGAGTTTCTTATCATCCCAATTGCTTCATCGTCATGTTCCTGCCTCTCAAAAAGAATGTTAGTTTTGTCAAAAACCGCATATATACTTTATTCTGCACACATAGTTCTTTTTGTTATAAATCTTATATGCCTTACTATATGAAGAATATCCCAAGAATACTCCATCATCACTTCTAGGATCAAACATACCTAGGGAGTCTTTACAATTATTGTGCATAAATCACTTGCATCCAAATTCCCTAAGATAGGATATATTTGGCTTTCTCCCTTTAAGTAACTCATAGGGAGTCTTCTCAATAAAAGGTCTAGTCATGAACCTATTTATGATATAACATGCAGTGTTCACAGTTTCTGCCCAGAAGCTATAGGGCAGTTTACTAGAAAGAAACATAGTCCTAGCCATTTCTTACAATGTCCTATTATTCATTTCAACTACTCTATTTTGTTGTAGAGTCCTAGGAGCAGAAAAATTATGATTTATGCCATGCTCATCACAAAATTCAGCAAATTTAACATTCTCAAATTCAGTACCATGATCATACCTAATTGATGCAAGTTGATTACCTAGTTGTTTCTGAATTTTTCTAACAAAAGAAGTGAACATCTCAAATGCTTCACCTTTAGATGTTAAAAATAATGTCTAAGTAAACCTAGAGTAATCATCAACAAGTACCATGACATATAGCTTACCACCTCTGCTTAATGTTATCATTCGTCCACAAAGATCCATATGGACCAGTTTTATCATCTTGGTAGAGCTTACCATTTTCTTGCTTTTGAAAGAGGATCTTACCTGCTTCCCTCTTGCACAGGTCTCACAAATTTTATCTTCCTTGAAACTAATGTTAGGTAGCCCTATCACCATGTCCTTGGAGACTAGTTTGTTGAATTAGCTTAGACTGGCATGTCCAAGTCTTTTGTGCCAAAGGAGGGGATCGTTATCCAACACACTTAAGCAAAGTTCATTATTTGAAAGTGTGGACAGATCCACAATATATATGTTGTTCACTCTTTTTTCCTGCAAAACTATCTTGTTAGTGGTAAGATTAATCACAAAGCATTTTGTAAAGGTGAATGCTAACATGTTACCTCTATCACACAATTGTGATACACTTATTAGATTGTACTTCAGTCCATCTATCAAGTAGATATTTTTAATAGAGTGAGAATCAGCCTTACATACCGGTCTAACCCCAATGATCTCACCTTTCTTCCCATTTCCAAAGGATACATTACCTCCGTGAAGGTCCTCAAGTGAAAGAAACTGGTTCTTACTTCCTATCATATGCTTTGAGCAGCCACTATCCATGTACCATATTTGGCTGCTCCCCTTCACTTGGGCCTGCAAAAGGAAATCAGCGGTTAATCTTAGGAACACAAACTAGTTTGGGTCCCTTTCTATAGGCAAAAGGATAAATCAAATTCTTTTTAGCCCAACTTGGCAGCTTATTTTTCCATTGAACAAAATTTTTGTTCTTTTGACTTGACTTTTCTTTTGCAGTGCATTCACTTTTATAGTGACTAGTGTTATCACAGTATGTGCAAATATTGTTTTCAGGAAGTGTGAGGTACTTGCTTTTGGGATCCCACTTATGTTCCGGGTTCCTAAATCTAAGTCCTCTTCTGTTGCTACTATGATGTTCTTGTAGTAATGAAAGTGCATCAGAGAACCTATTCCACTTACAAGTTCTGTCTAGCTCATGCTTGACCTTGCTTAGATTCTCCTTTAGGATTCTTACCTTTTTTTTTAGTCAATCCGCTAGGCAAGCGCCTAGGGCTAGTTTTATTTATAACAAAAAAAAGACAAAATACAATGTCATGATATCCTACGAAATGAAAGGAATAAAATTTGAATTTAACAAATAGCCTCTTATCAAAATTGAGTGTTGCACTCAACATTGATATCACATTAATGCTATTAAACTTTGTAAAATACAAGTCTGCATCCAAGATAACATTCCATTTTTGTTCGACATCATGTGTTGTCTTCCAGGCTTTCATAAATGTGCATGTGAAAGGCTTTTACAGCACACAATGCAACGTGCCTTCTATTAAAAATTCCCGATTTTTTGTAGCAATTCCAGCTTTTGTCGACACCTGTTTTCTCTTTTGTTTCCAACACGCATGTTGTAATTTGTTTCCACTTATTTGACTAGATCTTATCGAGTTCCCTTCATCCTCCATCATTAAACAAATATAAACCTGAGCTCCTCTAAAATCCCTAGCATGCTAGTGCTAATTTCAAGCGATTTGGCCCATGCTCCCCTTTTCAGTAGACTCACATGCTATCCATAACACTCGAGTTACTTTCAGTAGTAACTCTTGGCATGCAAAAACTGCCGACCATCCCTGTTCGAATTTACAATGTCTTCCCAAAAAATCACGCCCCAGCTGATTTGGATAAAGCTGCCAGCATCCGTTCGTGTATCAATATTCCTCAATAGTCTCTCCCACATGTTAATCGCATAACGTTGGACAACAGAAAAAGCGTGCATCAAGATCCTCCAGATGCGTGCATCTGCTGCCGTGCGTGATCTGCAGAAAACATGCAATGTCGATCCAGAGACTCTTCTGTCCCCATTGCTGCGATCCTTTTGATTCCTCGCAATCTTGATTAAGCTGACCAGACCAATTATATAATCCATAGAGACAACTTTGTGCTGTAGAATCCAGAAGCACGTGAGCTCCACAGACAGCTGAAGCATAAGAATTATATCCCATAGTACCATCATCCGAAAGTATTGCATTCTTTTATGTATCCCAGATAACTTTCCATGTGTATTACACCTTTCCATGTGATTCCTTTGCTCGACAACATGTTTTGTCTGCCATGCCTTCCACAGTAAACCATGTGTGCACATGAAAAGATTTTTATGAATCAATAAATGCCACAATGCACAGTTAGTTGTATTAAAAAATACTCGTTCCTTTGCATTATTGAAAAAGTGAGCTTCCAGTTTTTGTCTGAAAGCATATGTATCTTGTGTTTCCAACTTGCATGCTGAATTGATTTCTTTCAGTCCTTTGCTCAAAACCGTTGCATGCTAGTGCACACTCCAAACCATTTGGCTTCTGATAATGTGCATAACTTCACATGCTCAGTTTATTTCCTATGCTATTGCATTACTTCCCTTTGATGTGAGTCGTTTCCATGTATAATACATTGTAAAAGTGCGAAAGCCCATCTTTAATGTCCTCCCAGTGGATTGAATGCAATGCATTAATACCACCACTTGAGATTCTACTATAAGATTAGGCTTTAGCTTCGATGAAATACCTGCAAAAAAGTGAACAAAGTTAGCCGAAAAATTACTTGTTCGTCTCTCTTGTACAACTCATCTTTAATTTTTCCAATATTTTCTTTTAAAGTGAGTTGTGTGTGGCTAGTTGTCTTTTTTCTTATTTTTTAATTTTAATTTTTAATTTTTAGATCTACGCTCTAGGACAGTTGTGTCAAGTGCATGAACCTAGTTCTTCAACACAGTGTTTTCGCTTTTAGTTTTACTAGTCCTAAGTTCCAGGTTTTTGCACTTAGCTTTCAAAATCACATATTCTTTTGAAAAATGTTCTCTTTATTATTTACATCTTTAGATTCATCAATTAGCTCTAGTAGCAACTCAGATGACCTTTCTTTAGACAAAAATTTAATCTTGTCTTTGAAATGAAAGACACTTACCTCAGTTTCTTTATTAGATTCTCCAATAGTCATAAGTGTCCATTCATCATCATTATCATCATCTGAGCTTTCAATATGATCTTTCTCCCAAGCAGCGACCATAGCCTTGGTTGATCTTTTGTTGTTGCTTTTCTTGGGTTTTATAGGTTACAGGTACCTTGGGCACAAGTACTTTATCGTATGTTTAACAAACTTACCATTCAGAACCAGATAAGGAACCTGTTACACATCTACAAGACCTTAAGATCACAAAGTTCCAGGTTGTGATCCAGCCCTTGGGAAAGCAAGGTGAATACTATTACTGAATCAAAGGACCTACATAAGCTGACCATAGAAGAACTGGTTGGAAATCTAAAGACCTACGAGATGAAGAGGAAGATAGACAGTGAAAGAAGAGAACGAAAGAAAGAAAAGAACCTGGTAATCAAAGCTGACAGCAATGACTCAAGTGAGGAAGAGTAGAAGGAACAACTGAGGGAACAGGTCCCTACCAGTTCCCAAGGAGACTGTATGAAGTTAAGTCTCCAGCAGGAAAGTTGTTGCATGCACACGCTACTGCACAGGAACAACGCAACAATTAACTTTTTGTGGAAGACTCTTTACCTACCTTGATTACATAATTTTAAGTGATGTCACACATGCATAAACACAATCAAGGAAGGTAAAACACCTTACTTCATGAGACAACCAGATGAAGGACCTGAAGCATGTTTGGTAAAATCATTTAAGTTAATCGACTCAAGATAATCTGGGCAGTGTGTCTTTAGATTCACAAGAACCAAATTAGGGACCTGATACCTTAGTGTTCCCTTGATAGAAGAATAACTCAACAGTACAGCTGGAAAGTAACTACAGAAAGAGACTGCCTGCAACTGTACACGCAACAGTTTTGCAGATAGTGCAGCAGTCACTTCCCATTGAGAAGGGGCATGTACTAACCAAGATTTGACATCACCATTGTGAATTGACATCACTAAGGTGATGTCTTTTGTAATATAAACCTGGTGCAAGACACAAGGCCTCCCTCTCCAAGACTTGCAAAATCATAAACGGAAATACTCTCTCAAGTGCAAGAAGAACCTCTCTCAAGAACAAAGCTGCTTCAACCTCAAGGACCAGATCCAAGATTGAAGATATCTTAAGTCCTTAGGTTTATTGAGTCTTTGTTATTTGTTCTTCATTGTAACTCCTATCTACCTTTCTTAGAAA
The DNA here is from genome assembly GCF_000715075.1 of Nicotiana tabacum. NCBI lineage: Eukaryota > Viridiplantae > Streptophyta > Magnoliopsida > Solanales > Solanaceae > Nicotiana > Nicotiana tabacum. The sequence goes on from NC_134097.1 coordinate 85,095,415, forward strand.
CTGTTTTTAGGAAACCAAAAATCACAAACCCTCTACGTTTGTGTCTTGGCTAGAGTTATTCGAGTTGTAAAGTCTTTGTAACTAGAGAGTTACAAAGTAGCTTGTAATAGTGTTATTACAAGTTAGAGTGAAAATCCTTTGTTACTATAGATTGACAAAGTGGCTTGTGGTGAGAGCATCACAAGTTAGTTAAAGTCTTTGTAACTAGGGAGTCACAGAGTGGCTTGTGGTAAGAGTACCACAAGTTAGTTGAATTCTTTGTAATAGAGTTATTACAAAGTGGCTTGTAATAGGGGTTTACAAGTTAGTGAAGTTGAAAGTCTACAAATGTAGGTCGTGGTTTTTGTCCCCTTGAGTTGGGATTTTCCACGTAAAAATCCTCTCTGTTCTTTACTTATTGCCGAGCTACTATGAGAACAATTAGAGAACCTAATTCCCTATACTGGTTGATTTTTCAGTCTGTTGTTTACAGTGAGAACCTATAGAGAATCTGCTTCTCTATACAAAGGGAACTTATTATGTGTCTCATTTATATACTGGTTCAGTAGTTAGCACTGGGGAACTGATTTAGGATCAGATCACTATATAGTTCAGCTCATCAATATCTTCAGTGGACACTCATAGAGAACCTGGTTCTCTATATAGTTTGGTGGACGCATAATTCCTCACAGGGTTGAACCTGTCCCTTTTTCTTATTCCTTCGTTTAGCTATTTTCTTCTTCCATTCAATTTCCCACAAAGGGCAGTTCTTGATGTGATGATCAGTCTTTCCACACTTGTAGCAGGCATCATTGGTTTGCTTCTTAGGAGCTTTTGACATGTTGTAGCTTCCACTTCATGATGAACCATTTCATCTCCTCAGGTACCTCTTGAAGTCTTTGGTGATGATAGCCATTTCATCATTTTCCATATCAGAACCTTCAGAGATTCTGAGTACCAAGCTCATTTCCTTCTTAGGTACATCCATCTTCATGGTTTGTCTCCTAAGTTCATAGGCAGTGAAATTTCCAATCAATTCATCTAGTGGGTGAGTGAAAATATTCTTTGATTTCTGGATGACAGTGATATTGCTCTCCCAAGTGATTGGCAAAACCCTATTTAGTATCTTCTCGACTCTTTCTTCCTTAAGAATAATCTTTCCAAGAGATATTAACTCATTTGTCAGTGTAGTGAATCTTGGGTACATCTATTGAATGGTTTCTCCATCCTTCATGACAAAGTTCTTATACTGAGAGTACAATAAAGTTCCTCTAGATCTCTTTACCTGAGTAGTTCATTTGTGAGCCACTTGCAGTGTATCCCAAATTTGCTTATCAGTGGCACAACCTTGGATGTTATTGTACACATCTGGGCGAAGTCCAAAAATAAGCTATTTCATGGCTTTAGCATTCTTCTCCCACTTCTTCAAGTCTTCAGCAGTGCAATTCGCTCTTTCCTTTGGCACATCTACTCTTTCAGTATTTTTCTTCAAGGTAGTAGTGGACCATCAGAGACAATGTTCCATAGCTCATAGTCCTCTCTTTGAATGTTCTCTCTTATTATGTTTTTCTACCAAGGGTAGTACTGGTCATTAAAGAGTGGTGGCCTAGTAGTGAATTGCCCTTTTCAATTTCCAGGTGGTGCACTCATCTTGATCTTCTCCTAAGGTGTTAGCCTCTTCAAAGATAACCTACTCTGAAACCAATTGATGTTTTATACTTTAATACCACACAAGAGGGGGCGGGGATGATTTGTGTAGTATCTAATTTTTAGCGTTCACATATTATAGAAGGACCTGGTTCTTCTATGTATTTCGTATACTACTGTTGAGGAATAATAAATGCAGAAAGTAAAGAACACAAGTATTTTTACATGGAAAACACCTGGCTCAAAAGGTAAAAAACCATGGCCTACTACCCAGTAGGATTTTTTCCAACACTTCACTAAATCACTAAGCAAAAAGAAGCATTTACAAAACTCTTTGTAAACCTAAGGATTACCTCTAACCCTTTGTGGAAACCAGCCTCTAGATGTTACGAGAACTTCAAGTTAAATCTAATGTGAATACAACACTCAGAGTGCCTAGTAAAATTGCTTCTAGATAAGGCTAAAAGGTACAACTTATAAGCCCTACTAGAATGAAACTAGAATAAAAGACAGACACTTGGAACTGGTTCTTCTATCTGGTTCATATATCTGCAGGTTCGGACACTTGAATCACACAGAAATTGCTTGAAAAGTGCCTTGCTATTTTTCTCTCAACTCACATTTAACTTTAGCGTTTGTGCGTACCTGTAAAATGAGAACATCCTGAAATATATAGAGTTAGTAGAATAGGAAATAACTAGAGTTCTAATGTTATACTCTTCCTCGGTGGAAGAGTTCTAGTTATGTTCAACTTCTAACTCTTCCCCTATCTAGAATAGAGTTCTCTTCGAGTAAGAAGTCCTCTCCTTATCACTTATACAACTATTTCATTCAGGATATATCATATATAACCACTTAAGCATATCTATTTCACGTGCATGCCTTGTGCTCGAATCTGCGTGTGTCTGTATACAATGTGTATGGTCCTGGTTCATGCTTGAGTTCCTTTGTCAATCATCAAAACACACTTTACTTAGGCCAACAGTACCAATTTGAAGGTGACTTCTTTCATTTCTGCCTCCCCCATATTTAAATTCAAGGGGCTCATAATAGGCTTGCATTAGGCCTAATTACACCATCCCCCTGTGCTTTGTCCAGCTTCTCAGATACCTTCTTCTCGCATTTGCTCACTTCACATAGGTCCAATGTCGATCTCTAACTAACTAACTAACTAACTTACTTAATAGGCCTGAATGAGTATCGTGCAAGGTCCTAGGTTCTTCAGACTAGACCTCACAATTGTCCCAACTGCACAGTCGCAAAATTGCTAAGTATGCCAGGTTCTATTACCCTCGCGATATCCTCGTGTTATGCAAGTATTGTGGGGGACCCCTAGATCTTAACTATGGTCTCCATCTCCCATTTAGGTATCTTCTTACTACTATACAAATCCAACACCCTTCCAATTCATGTAGAGCACCTACCCTAGGTTCATGTCCCAAACACTTCACCTACATCATACTATGTCATTTACGTATTCTATTGTATGTTAAGCTAATAATTAAGCTTTAATTTGATGTAATTAATCTAAATTTTACATTTCGATATTCATAGTACACTTTTAGTATGTAGGATACTTATGTTGCGGATTATTTCCAGTTAGCAGAAAGTCAAGGGAAAAAATTCTAGATACATTTCCTTTTACTAAGATTATCGTGAATAATATATTGTTAAGTTAAATTCCAAAGTTTCAATGATGAAAATGTTCATTTACCTTGTTTTGCAAGAATCATCAAAAGGAAAGAAAACAAATGAGAAGTTGTGATTGCTGAATTAAGGGACGAGAAAAAGGAATCAAAAATTAGCACATCCATTCAGCCTCAATCAAAGGAAATCAGATGAAGGAGCTATTACAAGCAGATATTCTGATTCTTCATTAAGCTCAATCAAAGGCTTGATTGTCTCGTAAATGGAAGCCTGTCACAAGTAAAGTCACGATCGAATCCGGCCCTTCCCAAGAGCAGGATTGAAAGAGGCACCCCTTGGGTCAAATTCTTTTAAAGATCTCATGCCTTTATTTTTGGTCAAGGCTCAACGGCTCTTTTCTTTCCTATAAGAAGACTGATAAGATCAAATGGAAGACTTGCTCAACTAGACACATTGTTTTCTAAGTCTCTCTACTTCTAGCCTAAACACTATAATCCTTTATTTACCAGTGTCTTAAAAGATAGGAAGAATTAGAACACAAATGAGAGTTGTGTCATTATTCAAGATTCATTGTGTAATACTTCATTGGTGTTGAACGAGTCAAAACCATTTGTACTGTAATTCTTTCAAGATCTAAAGGGAACCTTGTGACCTAAGGAAAACTGGATGTAAGTACCACACTAGTACCAAACAAGTATAAAATCACTGTGTGTTATTCTTTTCCCATTTACTATTATCTTATATTCTGCTCTTAATCTAGTCAACTAAAATCATAGTTAGTCGACTATTTTTTAGTATACCATAATTCACCCCCCCTGTACTTTCAATTGGTATCAGAGCAAAGCTCACAAAATTTGCTTAACAGCTAGCGAGAAAAAGATCATGGGATCAAACATAGTTGTCGATGCAATATTGCAAGAGGGAACCTCTCAAGTTCGATCGCCATACTTCAATGGACAACACTTCTCTCATTGAAAAGTGCATATGGAAACATACACCATGACATATGACATCAAAGTCTGGCAGGTGATCAAAAAGGGAAATCTTCCTATTCCTCCAAAGAAAGATGAGAATGGTCAAGTAATAGTATCCACTGATCCACTTGATTTTGATGACTACACTAATGAGTAATCTATTGTCATAACTGTGAATGCTAAAGTAAAAAATCTGCTATACAATGCTATCAGTGGTGAAGAGTGTGAAAAGATCTCAAGCTGTGAAACTGCTAAGAAAATGTGAGACAAATTGGAAGTCACATATAAAGGAACCAACAAGGTAAAATAAATGAGGATAAATCTTTTGGTTCGTGAGTATGAGCTATTTCAAATGAAGGACGGAGAATCTGCTGAAGAAATGTTCTCCAAGTTCAGCAAAATTCTTGGAGATCTCAAATCTTTTGGCAGAACAATAAAAAGTGGAGAACAAGTCAGAAAAATCCTTAGAAGTCTACCTATGATTTGGAAGCCAAAGGTCATTGCTATAGAATTTCAAGATCTTGACAAAATATACTATGATGAACTCAGAGGTGACTTAATAGCTTTTGGGAAAACTCACTTGGATAGACAGATTCAACAAGAAAAGAAAAAAATAGTTGCCTTCAAAGCAACTGTGGAAGAGGGAGGAGGAGAACAGGATGAAAATATAGCCATGCTTTCTCAAGTTGTAACTAGCATGATGAAGAAAAATAGAAATAGCAGAAGAGGTAAACCAAACTTCAGAAAGGGAAGAACAAACAATGAAAATGATGGAAGATGCTATGAATGTGGAAAACACGGACACATTCAAGCTGATTGTCCTGAACTAATGAAGAAGCTAAGCAGGAACCTCCAAAGGAAAAAATCTTTTGGAACTTGGAGTGATGAAAAAGAGTCATGAAGAAATTGCAACTATGTGTTTTATGGCCATAGAAGATTATAGCAATGAGGAATCAGGAGAGCATAGTTTCTCATGAAACAGAAGAGCAAATGATGAAGAAGACTCAGGTCAACTTGGACTCATGGAAGACGAAGGAACTAGTGAGGTATGTCCCCCCACTTGCCCTAAGTCTTTTTTTTTGGCAATCCGTTAGGCAAGCGCCTAGGGCTAGTTTTTATTTATAACAAAATAGAAAATACAACAATTAGGAAAAGTAAAAATAAGGGGGACAATAGCACCGGTCTTGTTACCCATATAATACAAACCGGGCTAACCTTACCTTACTAATCCTATTGAGGCTTGCAAACCTCGCCTACTAACAAGCATGTAAAAAATATGAACTTGAAAGGACCAAGTATTGTATGATCATCACAGAGTTTATAACATGCTCTGTGATGATATTACATATGATAATACTAAGAAAGTGGTAGAATAAAATGTAGTACCAATTCGATTCTTGTCCCTTCTTTTCCAAACTTGTAAAAACTTCACTTTGTAATTCTTTGTCGTTTTCAACAACTTTGTTCAAAATGTATTCAAAAATCATGATTTCCTTTTTGACCGGTTTGACCTCGTTGATGTAGTTGGGGCAGCCTGCTTTTGTTTGGCAACTCTCATTGGAAGTCGCCTAACAATTGCTTCCTTGTTTGCCCGTGTTGCAATTTTTATCCAGATAGCACCTTCTTTGCTTGCTCCAATATGTTCCTCCACAGTATTTGGTGGGGTATCTAGGTGGTGAAGGTATGTTCCATAGGAAGGCTTGCTTGGAATGAAATCTGGAGCATCCAACTTGCTCTTTAACTTGCCAGTCATAATACTTTCAACTTTTAGTGTTTGAAGTTCATCCTTGATAACTCTTTCCACTCGATGGCTCGCAAATTGAAACTTTAGTTTAAGACCATATTCCTGCTCCCTTTTCAAATTTGAGTAGTTGAATTTATTTGAAAAATAGCTCAAAGGTTGATTGATCATGGGATCCTCAATGAACTGCTCACAATGCACAGTAGTTGCTGCAATCTGCTTCAGTTTCACCTTCTTCTTCTTCTTCTTCCCTGTTATTGTCTTTGAGGTCGATGCCAATTCATACTTCTGATGTTCCTGCTTTGCAACTGTTACTGCATATTGATCAGCCATACAAATAGCATTTGAGTTGGTCATAAAATTTTGCTCCTGTGCGGGTGACTTCGCTCCAGACTTGTTTGCAACCAGCTGCTACCCATGCGACTGCTGCTTAGCTGCTGCATTCGACTATTGTTGTTGTCCAGTAATTGAATGTGTTACAGCATGTCCTACAATGCTTGCATTCTGCTGCTGCTGTTGTTCAGAAATTGAACCTGCGACTGCTGCCTTTGAACTGTGTAGATCCTGCTGTTGTTGCCCAGGACTTGTTGTTGCATTAACTAAATTTGGTACTGTTGCAATTTGTTGCCGCTGTCTAGGATTTGAAGTGGTGAACTGTTGATCTTCACTTATAGTAGCTACTGGAGTATGCTGCTGCGCATACTGTTTTGAGAGATTAGCAGATGGACTGCTCGACAAAATCTGTTGCTGCCCAGTAACATGTTACTGCCTATCCTTACGGACAACTAGAGTATGTTGCTGCCCATTTGACTTCTGTTCAGCTTTTGGAAAAGCTGGAGACACTACTGATACCAGTTCTTCATCGCCACTATATCTCTCCCCATTAACAGAAGAGTCATCCACAAAATCTACCCCCCAGTCTTTTTCGTCATCGTATTCGCGTTGCTCAACCCATGAATTAGCATTAAGAGCCTTCTCCCCCACATTTTCTTTAATAACCTCAATGTTGTTTCCAGTGGATACCACCATCTGTCCTTGATCACCACCATGTTTACCACAAAACTCAAACGATTGTGATGGTACTTCAAAGACGGATGTGTTCAATGTAACCAATAGATAGTTAACCATGTTATTGACCATCATAGCATTCTGGGCTTCTCTAATGATTTGTTCTACATGAAGGCTTGAAAAGTGTAAAGTTGGAATATTTGAGCCGTGTGCTTGGTTGCCCAGATTTCGAACATCATCAACCTTAGCTAAATTGTTCGTGAATTGACCTTCTTTGTCATTGTTGGCACATAATACTAACTCCTTGGATACCACATTACCCGTTAGGTCCCTCGCAACTGGAACAATGTCCAAAGGTACACCTGAATTCTAAATTCTGTTATGAACTTCAACAATTTTTTGATATTGCTCTTGTAAATATTGACTGAGTTCTAAATGAACTCAGAAATATCCAAAGAGAAAAGAAAGATTGGGCCTTGAAGTTAGAAGTTTTTGAAATCGAGCGTGATATGCTAAAGGAAGAAGGTAATGAACTTCAACTTCAATTGAATGGATTACAAAAATCCAATAGTCATAGTTCAATAAAATCAAATGAGGTTGTTCATCACAAATAGAAGAAATCTCATGCATTTTCCTTTTGTGGTAAAAATGGCTATAGTACTAACCAATGCAGGAAAAGAATCAAAGCAGAAAAAGACACTGAAAATTATAATAGACCATCCTGTTTTTATTATGGTAAAAAGGGTCACACCTCAAATCGTTGCAGGTTCAAGGATAACAGGAGATGAGTTTGGCGACCCAAATCTTTAAATCATTCTAATACTCAGCATTCTAACCATTCAGGACCCAAGAACACCGCAAGAATAATCAAAAAGAAGATTGGTATCTCGGCAGTGTGTGTTCCAGATATATGACTGGTGACAAACCATTGTTCAAGGCAGTCACCAAACTAGATGGAAGAACTGTTATCTTTGGAGACAAATCCAAAGAAAATTTTATTGGTGTTGGAAAAGTTTCTCTGAGCTCAACATGTGATGTAGATGAAGTTTACCTAGTTGATGAACTCGGCTACAATCTTCTAAGCATTAGTCAACTATGTGACAATGACTACGAGGTTCATTTTAAGAAGCATGGTTGGTTTATAGAAGATGAATTAGGTAAAGTCATTCTTTCAGGTAATAGAGACAGAAATGTTTATACTATTAGCAATTTAGATAATCTTGGGGATCAAATTTGTCTTGCTTTCATAATTTATGATCCCTGGGATTGGCATAGAAAACTTGGTCATGCCAGCATGCATACTATTCAAAAGCTTTCTAAACATGATTTCGTTATTGGACTTCTAAAACTAGATTTTTCTAAGGATCATATTTGTGATGCATGTCAACTAGGAAAACAAACTCGCTCATCTTTCAAAATCAAGAACTTTGTTTCCACCTCCAAACCTCTCTAACTATTGCATATAGATTTATTTGGCCCAACTAGAACTACTAGCATAGGTGGTAGGAAATATGCTTTTGTCATTGTGGATGATTTCTCTAGATTTACCTAGGTTATTTTTTTAAGTCATAAAGATGATGCTCTAAAAAAATTTGAAGTTTTATGTAAAAAGGTTCAACGAGAAAAGGGATACTACATCTCTTATAGCAGAAGTGATCATGGAGGAGAATTTGAAAGCAGAGCCTTTGAAAACTTCTGCAACAATCAAGGAATCTCTCACAACTTCTCTTCACCAAGATCTTCACAACAAAATGGAGTAGTAGAACGTAAAAATAGAACTTTACTAGACATGGCAAGAACCATGATTGTGAAAACTCTCTACCTCACCATTTCTAGGAAGAAGCGGTAAGCACAACATGCCATATCATCAATAGGTGTCTGATTTATCCAATTCTAAAAAAGACCCCGTATGAACTGTGGAATGGTAAGAAACCCAATATTAGCTATTTTCACCCGTTTGGATGCAAATGTTTTATTCACAACAATGGAAAGGACAATTTGGGTAAGTTTGATCCTAAAAGTGATAAAGGTATATTTTTTGCTTACTCTCCTTCAAGTAGAGCATATAGAGTTTATAATAAAAGAATGCTTTGCATTGAAGAATCAACTCATGTTGTTTTTGTTGATACTAACCCTCGCACAAGGAATGAAAAACTTCCTGAAGACGAGGAAATTCCTTTTGTCCTTAAATCTGTCATTGTAGGAAAGGATCATCAAAATGAGTCAGCTGATCAACAAACTCAACCATCTGAAAAGTTTGTAGCAATTCACGAACCATTTCAAGCAGACCATTCGACTAATATAGAAAGAGAACCTTCCTGAAACACTCCAAATGAATGGAAAATCAAACCTAGATACCCTCACAAATTCATAATAGGAGATCCACATGAAGGGATCACTACAAGAAGATCTCAGAAGAACAAATCTCACGTGGCTCTTATTTCTCAACTTGAGCCAAGGATAGTGGATGAAGCTTTGAAAGACACTCACTGGATAAGTGCTATGAAAGAGGAACTAGATCAATTTGCAAGAAATAAAGTATGGGAATTAGTTCCAAGACCAGCAAACTCCTCCATCATTGGAACTAAATGGGTATTCAGAAACAAATTTGATAGATCTTACCTTATGTTTTGATGATCTAACAAACTTACTAATAAGAACCAGATAGGGAACCTGACCTACTTGGGCTGCTTCAAACTGGAACGGATCCCAGCTAAGGATGAACTGCTACAGATTCAGGAGCTAAGAACCAAACAAGGACCTGATGCTCCTATGGTTCCTATGTAGCAGTACAAAGTCATGTGGACATAGCTGCAACTGAAGTGACTAACGGCACTGTTTCTGCCGCACTGCAATATACTGCCAGCTCACTCATTCTCTAACCAAACAAAGCACTCACATCACTTCAAGTAATGTGATCAAGATGTACCGTATGAAGCCTTATACAAAGACATCACTGGAAGGTTTCTGTTTCTTATTCAAACCTTTTGCAAAAATAGAAAAATCATCCTCTCATTCTTGAAGAACAAGGTTGAATGCCACTATTGACCAGTTCCTAAAATATTGATTGTTGCTGTCCTAATTGAGTTGTAACCTTGTTATTGTACTTACTATTTCTCCTAAATCGCTTACTTAGAAGCATACTAATTAGGAATCCTATTGTAAATCCTTAAACTCGCTGAGCTTAGGTTGTGACTAGATTTAGTCATAAAGAAAAGTCTTTGTAATTGTAGAATTACAAAGTGGCTTGTGGTGATACACCACAAGTTAGAAAAAGCCTTTGTAACTAGGATAGTCACAAAGTGGCTTGTGGTAAAGGTACCACAAGTTAGTTGAGTAAATCTTTTGCAATAAGAAGTATTGTAAAGTGGATTGTAATAGGTAAGATTACAAGTTAGTAAAGTTAAAAGCCTACAGGTGTAGGTCGTGGTTTTTTTATCCCCTTGTGCGGGATTTTTCCACGTAAAAATCGTGTGCCTCATTTACTTATTACTTTACTAAGTGCTCTTAGCAGAAACTTGTAGAGGACCAGGTACTCTATGATTTGGTGGACTCATATAAGCTAATAAAATTGAATGAATTTGGTCAAGTGGTTCGAAATAAAGCAAGATTGGTTACTCAAGGATACTCTCAGCAAGAAGGAATCGACTTTGATGAAACCTTTGCTCCTGTAGCAAAACTCGAATCCATACGGATATTACTTGTTTTTGTTGCTCACAAAGGATTAAAGCTACTTCAAATGGATGTTAAAAGTGCATTCCTAAATGGCTATATATCTGAAGATGTATATGTGAAGCAACCGCTAGGATTTGCAGACATCACCTTTCCTGATCATGTATACAAGCTAACTAAAGCTTTTTATGGTCTTAAACAAGCTCCACATGCTTGGTATGAAAGGTTAAGCTCTTTTCTTCTAAATCAAGGGTTCAAAAGAGGTAATATCGATACAACCCTATTTATTAAGCATTCTAGTTCAGGTAACATTATTACTCAAATTTATGTTCATGACATTATTTTTTGTAGTCCTAACTTTGTTCTATGTGAAGAATTTGCTCTTTCCATGAAAGGAGAATTCGAGATGAGCATGAGGAGAGCTGACATTCTTTCTCAGACTTCAAATCAAGTAGTCTCCAAAAGGGATTTTCATTAGCCAAACCAATTACACTAAGGAGCTTATCAAAAAGCTTGGCATGGAAAATGCTAAGTCAATTAGCACTCCAATGAGTTCAACAACAATGCTCGATGAAGACAGCAGTGGAAAAAAGGTTGATGAAACCATGTATAGAGGGATGATTGGATCCCTATTGTATCTCACTCCTAGTCGACCAGAAATTATGTTCAGTGTATGCAAATGTGCAAGATTTTAGTCGGCTCCTATGGAATCCCATCTCACTGTTGTCAAACGAATTATTAGATATCTAATTGGTACTTGTGAGCTAGGATTATGGATGTAGATTTTCCAGGTGACAATATTGATAGAAAAAGCACAAGTGGCACGTGTCAACTCTTGGGAAATCCTTTAGTATCTAGGCATAGCGAGAAATAAAATTGTGTTGCATTATCAACTAATGAAGTAGAATAATTAGTCGTTGTCAGATGTTGTACTCAAGTTCTATGGATTATGCTCTACTCCTATATTTTGTGATAATACTAGAACTATTTGTTTATCAAAAAATTTGGTGCATCACTCTTAAGCAAAGCATATAGAAATCAAGGATCATTTTATCTATGATCATGTCGCTAAAGGTGATATTGTTTTAGAATTTATTACTATTGATTCTCAACTTGTTGATATTTTAAAAAACCACTTTTGGAAGAAAGATTCTATTTTCTCCGGAAAAAGATTGGCATTGTGCCAAATTTGTAAAACAAATCTTTTACAGCGTTCTAAAATATTTTATTTCCTTAAGTATGTGTGGTTCAATTAATTTTCTTGTAAGTATAATAATTTCTTCTTCATCAGAACCGCCGATCAGTCATTTCAGAAGCATCACTTCCTTCTGAACCCGCCTTTTTATTTAATCAAGGTGACCCTTCGTTCCTTCTAAATTTACCGATAAAAACCCTTCCACCTCTGATATTCTCTCCATTCTCATCAAAGCCAACCTTCTCACCATGGCCAAAAGAAACCCCTCTTATTCCCCTACAACCAGACGCAACTGAAGATTTCAAAACCCCCTCAATCCTGAAGAACCTGTAGACTTGGAGTCCTCTATTGACTCAGATTTCCTCAAAACAGATAATGAGAGCAGTGAATCTTCTGAAAATCCTCCAATTAGCCAAAAAAAGGGCAAGCAAAAGACCTATGGAGCAAATCCCCAAAAAGGCTGCATGCAAGAAAAAAATAGTGAAGAACACTGAATTTGGTCCTGAAGACAAATTGATCTTTTACGGCCCAAGTGAAAATGCAAGGTTTGAGTATTACAAGTCAAAATCTATGGCTTATGGACGCTCTATAAGTCTCTCTCTCATGCAAAATCTACACTGTGATGTGGCTGCTATATTTGATTTTCAGCATCTTACTTCTTTGTTTGATACCATTGGAAACTCTGTTTATGAGGAACCAGTAAGGATGTTTTATGAAAACCTCTTTGTGAATGACAAAGATGATTTGGAATCTATGGTGTTAGGAACTAGAATCGTTTTGGACTCTTATCAATTTCAAAAGATTTTCTCTGCTAAGTTTAGTGGGTTTGATGTTTTTGTGCAAATTTCTGGCCAAAAGATTTTGAAGTTTCCTTTGAAGAAGCTAAAACCTTCTTATCTGATAATCCTCCTGTTATCGGTCCCAAGAACCTTGAGTTTGGATATCGTGTCTTGGCCTACATGATTGCTACTACTCTTTTCCCCAGAACTGGGTCCCTTAGCTCTTTGTCCACTAGAGATGTTTTTGTTTTTTATTGTCTTGTTAACAATAAAAGACTAGATTGGTTCATGTGAATTTGTCAATACATGATTGAAAGTATCAGGGATATATCTTCTTTCGCTGCCTGTTTACCATATGGTCTTCTCATTTCACACATTCTTGAAGTCATGAAGGTATATTTGACAGCCTTTACGCCCAAACACATAACCAACACTTATGATAAGACAGCTTTTTCAATGATAGGGTACGCTTTGGGTGATGATGGATGGGTTAAGCGTGCCAAAGTTGAAAGCATTCCAATGCCAATTGAAGCTCAAACTGCACAATCAGCATCTCAGTCGACTGCCTGTCAAAATCTTCAGCAATTTCCATACTATCTAGATGAGGTAAAACTACTACTGGTTGAGATGAAGGAACAGGTAGACAAAATTAGGGAAGTTACTAAGAAGACAGGTACAGACGTGACTAAGCTCAGAATGGTTATTGGAGCCACGAGGAGGCAAGGAACCAAGGCATTTAATTTATGAGTGATGTTACATCTCGCGTTTTCGTACGTTAAAATTTTGTCTTCAGTTAATCAACATAGATGCGGAGTGAGGTTATCTTGAGGTTAACATATTTATATTATTTATAATAAGAGATAAGTAAGTGCCATGAAGGATAAATGGTACACGAATTAAAGAAAATAAGTTTCGTTGAAGATTGTCAATTTGGGATAAAATACGATCTGAGCTATAATACCTAATATTAATGGACTAGTACCATATAAGGTACCATATGACCATGATATTATGGTGTATGAAGTGTATTCAAAATAAGTAGAATTTTAAGTAATTTGAGATAATTCTTAATTATGTGGGTAATTGGTTAATTATCAGATAGCGGGATGTTATCCGATTAATTAATAAACTAGTGGATAAAGATTTAAAAACTCTGCCCCACCCCCACGTGGCAACAAGCCACTTCCTAAGAGATATGACTCTTAGTCATTTGTAATTAGGTGGCAAGATAATGTGTTGGTAACAAGACACCTCTCCTCTAATATTTTCTTAGTTAGCAATGTTAGTAACCAAAACACATCATTCTAATGAGACACTTCCCTTTGCAAAGTTAGCAACGAAAATTCAAACAAAATTCCTACAAAACGTTATCAATTCCTACAAGTTTTCAAAACTTCTTGCAACCAAACAATTCCAACAGGAATTATTAGCACCATAGGAACGTAAAATTTTGCGGTTCTAAAGGAGTACGGTGCAACCTTTTCCAAGAATATGGTACGGATATTTCCCTACTCCAGGTATGTTTAGGCTATCCCTCCTTTCTCTTTGGCATTATCCACATGATACAAAAGAAACGAGCAAATGCACAGCTTTCATAAACGACACTATACATAGAAATTACTAGGGGTCTCTATGTTCTTAATTCCCCATGTGACATATTATTATATCTTTTGTTCATGGGTCTCAAAATATTATGCAGTTGATAAAGTTTATCCGAATGGAATATTGAGATTATTAATGTATTTTCATGCACTTCATGCAGTTATACATGTACATCGACCCATGACTAAATGACATTATATACATGTATTTATATGTATATATATGTATATGGGATATGGGAAAACGTTACAACATTATATACTCACCACCACCTGATAAGTTGGTATATGTTGATGTTGCCCACAGTGGCCGAGACGATATGATGGGATGCCCTTAGAGGCTTGATGATGTTATGCACACCTATACTTATGCATGACACGATATTTATATGCATGTGCATGACACTATAAATGTTGCAAAATTTACAAAGTTATTCAGACTTGCAAGTGGATTTCTTTATTCCATGTTTTATCTATGTCGTTTATGTATTGATTTTTATGCCTTACATACTCAGTACATTATTCGTATTGACGCCTTATTTCTCGGGGCCTACGTTTCATGCCCGCAGGTGCAGGTAGGCAAGCTGACGGTCCCCCTTCTCAGGATCCTTGATCAACGAGAGTTGACGTGCTCCACTTGATCTATAGCTACTTTTGATTTTGGTACGATATGCTTATATACATATATGGGTATAACATGGCTCAGTCCCGTCTTTGTATAGCTGTACTATTAGTCCATAGACAGTTATGTATAGTTGGATAGTATGTGGCTTTGTCGGCTTCCAGTTTTGGAAATATAGTTGTCAATAGCAGCCTTTTCGGCTCGCCCACTATATTTCGCATGTATATTATGCAACGCCTTCCTGATGTTCTTTGGAAGGGGGACCAAACAATCAAACATTTTCAAGCAAGCATTTTTCTGGTGTCTCTCCCCCTCGACACCGCATCTTTTGTAATCAGCATTTCAGTCATCAATAAAATCATCATCATCATTCAAAACCCAATTCTCTCTCAGCTTCTGCAATTGCTCGTGACATTGATTTTCCCAAACGGCACTGATAATCTAGTCTAGCGTGCGGAGGGGACCTCATTGGCGGACAGCAACCGCACTGATATGTCTTTTGGATAGGTTTCCCTTACGTATGTTATTTATGTTTATATCTTAAATGCATGCTTAAGGATATTCGACATGTAGGATTCAGGCACCATTGCGGCCAATCGGTTTGGGTCGTAACAAAAGTGGTATCAGAGTAGTTCTGTCCTAGGGTTTTCTACAGACAGTGTCTCGTAGAGTCTTGTTTATGGGTGTGTTGTACACCACACTTATAAGTAGGAGGCTACAAGATATTTAGGATGGTTACTTTTCCTTCTAATCCAGATTGTGCGATAGAACTGAGTCATAAGTATCCAATTCTAATCATTACCTTATTTATGTTTTTAGTGATGCCTATTACTACTAGACGACAGGCGCAAGCTGCTAGCACGGGTCAGAAGACTATGAAAGTATAAGAAGGATATCTAAGTTACACTATAGAGTCAGACCCATCGGAGATCATGGTTTTATTGAGGAGGATCCATATAAGTCATCCATTCGAGTTATTTTGATCACTCCGATAGCAGATGGGGTGATAGGAGTTCTGACCTCACCGTGGCCGTAAGTTTCATTATCATAGCCTGCTGATCTGGGTATGAGGGGAGTGGTGCACGGATTAGCACAACCGAGTTCCCCTCAAGCTTAAAACTATGTCAGGGTATTTGCGGACACCAACTCTTCTGATGTTCCAGGTAGTCCACAGTCTTGGGAGTCCATCAATCATGGTTTGTTTGTGTATGTTATGGGATATACAGAGGAAAATGATAGTAGGTGGGCTAAGAAGAGGAAGGTAACTGATAAGGATATGAAGATTTCGCTTCGAAGTGTGTCTGATCGAGGCTCTCATATAGGACGAGGCAAGGACCCTCTACTGTAGACTTCCTCCAGATGTCAGTTTTTGGTTGGTGAGTTCCACCTCTTCTTAGAGTATTACCAAGTTAGGGTTCTGAATGTTTTAGGTTGTTTTTTTATGAGGACGTAGAGAGCCCCGTCCCGACTTGTATATATTATGGTTATGTTTTCTTAAAGGTTTTGCCGACAGTATCCTGTATATAGTCTTGGGGATGGCATGTCTACGGCATTGGCGGCCCTTAAATATCCGTATAAACCTCTTTTTTCGAATGTGTTCTGCGAGTTAAGTCCTAATATTATTACGTATATATATATATATATATGTGGCCCATAATGGTCTGTGATAAGTTTGATAACAAATAAGGATAAGGTACGTGGTGCTTGGTTGGGTAGAATTTAATCTTATAGTGGGCACGAATTGGTTGGCTTCTTGTTATGCTAACGTTGCTTGAAGATCGAAGGTGGTTCGATTCTAATTTCCAGGAGAGCTGTTTTTGGAGTAGAAAGGTAATACGGCATCGCCGAGAGGTAGATTTATTCCCTGTCTTAAGGCAAGGAAGATGATCAGAAAAGGTTAAGATTATCACTTAGTTCGGGTAAAAACTGTGAAAGTAGAGTCACCAATCGTTTAATCTATCCCTATGGTTCATTAGTTTCCCGATGTTTTTTTTCCTTTCCGATAAGCTTTCGGGTCTTCTGCCAGAGTGAAAAATTGAGTTTGCTATTGACCTACTACCAGATACTTATCCAATATCTATTCATCCCTATAGAATGGCACCCACGAAGCTGAAATAGTTAAAGGAACAACTAAAGGACTTGTTTGAAAAAGGCTTTATCAGACCTAGTACATCACCGTGGGGAGTATCGGTGTTATTTGTAAGGAAGAAAGATGGTTCTTTATGGATGTATATTGATTATAGACTGTTGAATAAGGTGACGATCAAGAATAAGTACCCGCTCCTGATGATTGATGATTTATTTGATCAGTTGGAAGGTGCCAAGTGTTTCCCAAAGATATACTTGAGGTTCGGGTACCATCAGGTAAGGGTTAAGGAGAAAGATATTTCGAGGACAACATTTAGGACCAGATACGGGCACTTTGAGTTTCGTGTTATGTCGTTCGGTTTGACCAATGCCCTAGCAGTATTCATGGATTTGATGAGCCGTGTGTTCAGGCCCTTTTTAGATTTATTCATAATTGTATTTATCAATGATATATTGGTGTATTCTCATTCAGAGGCAGAGCATGCAGATCATTTGCATATTGTGCTAAGAGTTCTACAAAGAGGGAAATTGCATGCAAAATTCTCTAAATGTGAATTCTGGTCGAATTCTAGAGCTTTCCTTGGACATATTATTTCAGGTGAAGGTGTCCCGGTGGATACACAAAAGATTGAGGCAGTAAAGACTTGGCCTAGACCCACAACACCGACGAAGGTTCGTAACTTTCTCGATGTGGCAGATTATTACACGAGACTTGTAACAGATTTTCTTCTCTTTTAGCACCATTGATAAGAGTGGTATGTGATGTCTCGCTTAATGTTCCAGAATAACATAAGGAAATCTATGGTGCACGCAAGTAAAAGGAAAGTTGCAAATAAGTATAAATAGATATGTGTAGGTCGCAAGCTAAAATATGGTAGAGCGACAAGGTTTTAGGAAGATAGGAGTAAGGATAAGAAAAGGTGAGTGAGAAGGTGACGAAGATGGATAAGTCCTTGGGATTAAGCCCATGAAAATAATAGATCTGATGGTTTCTCTAAGTCATAGAAAGTTCAGTATAGCCTGAATGAACTCAAAGGAGTCTAAGACCAGTAGCATTTAAAGGAGATGGAATGTTGCCTGGTAATGGAATAAGGTCGTAATTCTGATAGATAAAGGATGACGTTTGGTCCTTCAAAAGTAGGAATTTCATGAATTGTAAAAGATTAGAATACCAATGTAAGTTGACTTAGAAGGGAGCTAAGTTTTAGTGAACTAATGCTTGTGAACGGAGTTCCAGGCATTGAAGGATAGACTAACTTTAACACCGATTCTAACGCTTCCAAAAGGAACCGATGGTTATGTTATATATTGTGATGCTTTGGGGGTTGGATTGGGTTGTGTACTGATGCATCGTGGTAAGGTAGTAGCTTATACTTCTAGACAACTAAGAAAGCACGAGAAGAATTACCCGACCCATGATTTAGAGTTAGTCGCAGTGATTCATGCATTAAAGATGTGGAGGCACCACTTGTATGGCATTCATGTTGATATCTATATGGATCATAAGAGCCTCTAGTATATCTTCAAGCAAAAGGAATTGAATTGACGTCAAAGGAGATGGTTGGAGCTACATAAAGATTATGACGTTGATATTTCATACCATCCGGGGAAGGAGGACATGGTAGCAGATGCCATCAGCCGTAGATATATGGGTAGCCTGTCATATTTACAGCTAGATAAGAGGGGTAGCCCATGAGATTCATCAGCTAGCTAGTCTTGGAGTTCGATTACTGGACTTATGTGATATTGGAATTACTATTCAAGATACGAGAACATCCTCTTTAGTAATTGAAGTGAAGGAATGCCAGTACGAAGATCCGGTGTTAGTTCATTATAAGGATACTACCCCTCAGAAAAAGAAGGCGCCATTGAGATCACATAAAATGGGGTCCTCATATATCGAGGATGATTATGTATCCCTAATATTGCAGGGCTACGTCGGTAGGTTATAGGAGAAACTCATTATTCTCATTATTCTATCCATCCAGGAGCAACAAAGATGTATCATGAAAACTCGGTAGATTATTGCAGTCTATGGAGATTCCGACTTGAAAATGGGAAGTAATCAATATGGATGTCATCGTAGGCTTACCTCGTACCCAGCATAAGTTTGATTCTATATGGGTAATTGTTGATAGGCTTACAAAATCAACCCATTTTCTGCCCATTAGGACTACATATTTTGCAAAAGATTATGCAAGACTTTATATTAAAGAGATAGTACAACTGTATGGTGTCCTTGTATCTATTATCTCAGATAGAGGAGATCAATCAGCTAACTTCTGGAGGTCCTTCCAAAAAAGGATTGGGGACTCAGGTAAGTCTTAGTACAATATTTCATCCCCAAACAGACGGACAGGTTAAGCGTACTATTCAAACACTTGAGGATATGTTACGAGCTTGTGTGATAGACTTCAAAGGTAGCTAGGATGATCATATGCCGCTTATTGAGTTCGCATATAATAATAGCTACCATTCCAGGATTCAGATGGCTTCATACGAAGCTCTTTACGGATGGAAGTGCAGGTCGCCTATAGGGTGCTTCAATATTGGGGAAACTACGTTAGTAAGACCAGAATTGGTACAAGAGGCAATCGAGAAAACTAAGCTTATACAGGAAAGGCTATTAGCAGCTCAAAGCCATCAGAAGTCTTATGCGGATAATCGACGGCGAGACTTAGAGTTTCAGGTTGACGATTGGGTATTCCTAAAGGATCACTGATGAAAGGTGTTATGAGGTTTTGAAAGAAAGGAAAACTTAGCCCTTGGTACATTGGACCATATAGGATCATACACAAGGTAGGCCAGGTAGCATATGAGTTAGACTTGCCTTCGGACTTGGAATCTGTACATCCAGTCTTTCATGTATCTATGTTCCATAAACGTATCGGAGATCATTCCAGAATTGTGTTAGTTGACAACGTTCAGGTCACAGAGCAGCTAGCATATGAAGAAACTCCCATTGCTATATTAGACTGACAGGTTTAGAGATTGAGAACTAATGACGTAGCTTCAATGTAATTACTCTAAAGAAACAACAATGTGGAAGTAATGACTTGGGAGGCCGAGGAAGACATGAAGTCTAAATATCCCTACTTATTTCGTCCTCCAGAGAAGGGTCCCACTGAGACATCATAACCTTAAGGTACGTGTATGGATTCTTGTGATAGTTATTGTTATTGGTCGTGTAAGGCCATTGTCGTTATGGATGATGGTGGTCCTATGTGGCAATGAATTATTGAGTTTCTACAGGAAGAATTGGTAGTAGCATTGTTACAAAGGCGACTCTACCAAATTTATATAGATCCCAAGGAGTTGAACATTCGAGGACGAATGTTTGTAAGGGGGAAAGGATGTTACATCTCGCGTTTTCGTACGTTAAAGTTTCATCTTTAGTTCATCGGTGTAGACCCGGGGATGAGGTTATCTTGAGGTTAACGTATTTATACTATTTAAAACAAGTGATAAGAAAGTGCCATGAAGGCTAAAGAGTACACGAATTAAAGAAAATAAGTTTCGTTGAAAGTTGTTGATTCGTACAAAATTCCTACAGAACGTTATTAATTCCTACAAGTTCAAAACTTCTTGCAACCAAACAATTTCAACAGGAATTATTAGCACCATAGCAACGTAAAATTTTGCCGTTTTAAAGGAGTATGGTGCGACCTTTTCCAAGAATATCATATGAATTACCCTACTCCATGTATGTTAAGACTATCCCTCCTTTCTTTTTGGCATGATCCAAATGATACAAAAGAAACGAGCAAATGCACAGCTTTCATAAACTACTCTATTCATAGAAATACTAGGGGTCTCTATGTTCTTGATTCCCCATGTGACATATTATTATATCTTCTGTTCATGGGTCTCAAAATAATACGCAGTTGATAAAGTTTATCCGAAAGGAATATTGAGGTTATTAACATATTTTTATGCATTTATACATATACATCGAACCATGACCAGATGGCGTTATACACATGTAGTATATATATATATATATATATGGGATATGGAAAAAGGTTACGGCATTATATACGCACCACAACCTGATTAGTTGGTATATGTTGATGATGTTTCCCATAGTGGCCGAGACGATATGATGGGATGCCCTCAGAGGCTTGATGATGTTATGTACACCTATACCTATGCATGACACGACATTTATATGTGTTTACTTTGAAAATGGTAATTACAATTAGATTTGATTTTGTGGCTCTAAAAATACATAATTTGTTTTTATGCTAGTTGTTAAGCAGTAGATGCTAAGTGTGATACTAGAAAATGAGATAGAAACTTGAAAATGGTATGTTTAAGCAAACCGAGTGGTTGAGAATCGGGGCCTTGAGCCAGATCCTGCGGGGCCTCGAGGTCGAGCTAGATACTAAGCTGTTGACAACCTATGAAGGTCTAACAGTTCTAAGAGCTTTGATATAAGCTATTTATGGTCAATAAAGAGCAATAAATTAAGAACAATTAATGGAACACAATAAATGTAAGCAATAAATGTAAGTAATATAATCAAGGGAGAATGTGTTTAACTTAGGGAGCAGAGAATGTTCTTACTCTTGTATTGAATGGTGTATTTAGTATCTTGTCATGTCTACAAAAAAATAACAAGGGTCCCCTTTATATAGGAGGAGAAATTCCAACATAGTACATGTGTATTTACTACAAAGAAATGTAGCTGGTACAGCTATTTAGCAGTTTGGTACAGATTGGTACTATTCTTGTAGGTGTAGTCAGCTTTGACCACGTGCCTAGGGAACTTCCTGTTTATCCATGATAACCATCGATTTAATTTGCCTCGAGGTAGGGCATAAAGAAACCTCGAGGTCAACACCTCAAACCGTACCCCTGGGCCTTCGAGGTGAAACCACGAAAAGACGTAATGATCGTAAAATTGGGCTCTCCGATTTTATCCGTATACAGATATTCCCTGCATTTCTTAGAGTAAAACGATAAGAAACGATCTCGAATTCTTGCCCCTTCGCAACCTCCATCACAACGGTAGTCACACCCTATCGAGCGATTGATATAACAAAATGAGGTTTCTAAAGGTAGCGTCCACGCAGCCTTTAAAAGCCTTCGAATTAATTACAACGGTTAGATGTCTTTTGGTACGCTCCAACCTGCACGTTAGACCTCTATAAATACTTCGTCTTTCGCTCCTTATTTTCCACTGCACCACCAAGCCTTCAAAAGAGTTCTTCTCACATCTCTCTTGTGCTCTCTTCTGAAACGCAATTTTCATTTCTCCTCTGAAATCTTTTAAGAATGGCAAAAATTTCCACCTCTGTCCCTCAGGAAGATGTGGCCTCTTCTTTCTCGTGCTCATATAAAAGCAAAGCAACAATGGCCCCTCGTATTGAGGAATGCATTCCAGAGGCCTTTGAAATGACCTCCGACTTCAAGACCGAAAAACCTTCTTCGAAGCCGGGACGATGTGAGTCGGCGTCCCAATATATTAGCTCAATAACAGACGTCGAAAGGGTGAAGACTGACTGCCGCTGGGGGGATGCGGTGCTTATGGAGATTCCTTCCCGGGGGGAGGATATAAAGACATACAAGGCCATCTTTCTCAGTGTGTATACTTATCCATTTACCCTTGGCCCGGTGGAGCCATTCTCGCCTCCGATAGACCACGTGATCCTCGACTTCTGCAAACGATGTCGAGTAACCCTCGACCAAATTCATCATTCATTCTGGCGCATTGTTTCCATGACCAGATATTATGTGAACATGATTAAGGGGATGACCTTCACCCTCGATCACCTGGTCAGAATATATAGTCCCCGACTCTTCCACGAGGGCCTGATTAAGCTCCACTATCGGGCCTCAAGAGCCCTTTTTGCTTATACCGACGAGGTTAGGAACGGAGGGTGGATGAGCCGTTTTGTATAAGTTAGGACTTCGGACTTGATTCCAGTGGAGAAGATGCTATTTCCTGAAAGGTGGAACATGAAACGTATGTAGATTTGTTAATTAAATGTTCCCTTGTTTCTTTTTGGATACATCTCCCTACAAACTGACTTTCTCCGCGGATGCAGCCGTAGCAGTCTACCCCAATGTGGTTAAGGACCTCTCGGGCTGGGTCAACCAGCTGGAATCGATTTGACCATATGACGAGTGCACGTGGCGCGATCTGTCCCAATCTCGATGGGAATCCAAGGACCACGGTGAGCCTCCAATTCTGTCGTAATTGCATTTCACAAAAGAACTATTACTGATAGCGTCCTTATTCTCTGCGCTTATATTTTGCATCTGTATAGGTCTGGGGAGGTCCCCTTGATAAGGGAAGCACGACTTGGTAAAACGGATACCCCAAAATCCTCCGAAGAGAGGAAAAGGGGAAGGAGGTCGCCGACTCATTCTCCGAAATCCAAGAAAGCCAAAGTGGAAGAACCTAAGGCTGACTCAGAAACTTTAATTCTAGAAGTTTCGGGGAGTCCCCGAGCTAAAGGCGAGAAAAAAGATGATCCCTCAGAAGTACCCGCGGGGGGAGAAAGCCTGACCGTCCCACATACTACAGAGTCGATGGCTTCTAGATCGTAACTTTCCTCTGTTGTTGTCCTACCTCAGATTGAAGAGGCCTTCGAGGGTGCTTCGGGTGATATCCCTGAGTTACCTGTTGGAAAAAACTCTCCTCGAGTTGAGGTGCATTCGTTAGGCGGTCCGAGGGAGCTTGGTTTTGAAGCTCTCCTGAAATAAGAGATGACCCCGATTGATTCAGTCGTGATTATTGAAATGAGCGATTCCCCTTCAGGATCGGCTTTTCCTTGGAGGGAGATGCAGGACGCCTAAAATAAAGAGTCTTCCAACGTGGGGGCTCCCATTGGAGATAAGAATGTGCTTGAAAGGCTTTTTGTTGCACCCGAGGAAAAGTCTGAGCTTGATGTCTTGCTTATTTTCAATGAGATTGACAGGCTCTATGATCAAGCAATCTTTTTGTAAAATTCATCTTGGTGTCCTGATTTTTGTCTTGCTAACCTCGTTTCCTTCATGGTTTCAAGCCAAGGTGCTTTACAATCATACCTTTGCCAGGTTTCAAACCGAGCTGACTCATTACGAAAGTGAGCATAAAAAACTCACCTTGGAAGCTGATGAGCTCAGAGCTCTCTCTACTAAGAGGGAGGAGGAACTTCGTGCCTTCGAAATTGTTTGGAGGCGGCGTCCCGATATAGGACTCATCTCACTGGGCAGGTTATATAGTTCTTGCTTGTTTTTTGTCTACATGTCTACCTGGCTTTAGTGATTTAACGCCTTCAGGTTGATCTTTGAAGCTTGAGAAGAAAGATGTCCAAATGAAGAATGAGGTCCGAGCCAGGGATTCTGAAATTCTCGAACTCAGATGGCACGTGAGTGAGATAGTCTCTGATAGAGATACCCTCCAGGGGGAGTTGTCCTCAATCGGGCGTCAACTTGATGATGCAAGGGTGGAGAGTAACAAGTACAAGGATATTCATACTTAGTTGGTTGCTACGTTATCCAAGGTTAGGGATGAAGTCGAGGAGCTCGTATCCTCGTACAAAGATGGTGATGCTACAGCAAATGCTCGGGCCAGAAAAGTGTCCGAGGGGGCCGAGCTGTGATTGACTTGGGATGTGGAGCATGCCAATTTAGAATCTCAGAGGCGGGCTCTTGAGGATATATATGCAGGGGCATCGATTTGTCCACCGAGATCGAGAAGGTGAAGATCCTAGAAGAGGAGGTCGCGGCCCTACTTTCCTCTAAAGATGAGTCGACAGTGACTCGGGAGACGATGAAGATGGAGGCGAGATCCCCAAGGGGGAGAGGCCGTTGAAAACCCGGGGGTTATGGCCGGTGAATTATGAAAGTACAATTTCCGAGAGAGCCATCAAAGGCATAGCCTCGGTGGTAGATTAGGGGTTTATTTGCTTTTTTGCCCTTGTAAGGGCTTCAGACATAGGTTTTGTAAATGTTTCCTTGTGAACCTTCCAACATGTATGTAAAGGCTTTTTCGTTTTTCCTTTGTTTTAAATTTTCACGTTCGTCAATGATTAGCCACATGAATTGGACTTCGAGGTAAAACCCTGAGGTTGATAAATCGGCCTTGAGGCTTGTTGGGATGGCTCGTATGCTCTTACGCATTTGCCCTTAGGCATTTAGTTAACTGCTTTGGGCTTAGTCTTCGAGTCAGATTTCGACTCAAGCTCATTAATCCTTAAGTTTTCAAAATTTTAAGTTGGATCTTAGTCTCTTACTCGTCGGGTCGATACGACCTCTTAATATAGGCTGGCGATAGTGGCTCTTTCGCATTGGGTCGGTACGACCTCTTAATATAGGCTGGCGACAGTGGCTCCTATTCATTGGGTCGGTGCGACCTCTTTATATAGGCTGGCGACAGTGGCTCTTACACATTGGGTCGCTACGATCTCTAATGTGGCTTTATTTTCCCTCGTTAAAGACTTTTTGATGTTTTTTGTGTTCGCTTGACTCTTCGATGGCTCGATAAGAGCCTCGATTGTGAGCCGTTATGTAGCAACAAATGAGCACCTTAGGAGGTTTCGCTCGATGGCTGAATTATTTTGAAGCCTGTTGTTTGGAGCTGATATGATCGAAGCTCGTTTACTTATGTCGAGGGTAGCCTAATTAACCGGTTCTTTTTGAAGTATTTTTGAAGTAATTTCAAGGCCTGTGATTTTATAGCGACGGTTGGGCGTCCCCGAGTCACGTGAGTTTGGCTGGAGCCTTGTGACCGTAGTCATTTGTGTACGGTGAAATCGGGGGGAACTATTTCTCATTAACAAAGTGCTTCAGGAGATCGCCTCGGAGACTCGACACCTTGATCCGAATACTTCCCTCAAGATCTGTCGACACCTGGCCTGGGAATAATGTCAGCCGAGACCCCGACGAGCAAGTGAGGCTTCCGAAGAATGTATCCGGAGCCAATTAAGTCTACCTGGGCAGCCTAACGTTGGTCTACGTATATGTCATGAAGCTAGTTAGCTGTCCCATCCCACTTTGTTTATCACTCAACGTATCTTGTACTAAGTTTGGACCCCCCCCCCCCTTATAAAAGGGGAATCATTAACACTCTTTAAGGGGCACTTCAACTATTCTTCAGAAGATCAATAACATTTCTCTCTTTTTTCTCTCTAACTCACACGCTAGAGGCTACTTCTTCATTTATTGCTATCATACTTGTTCTTCATTTATTGCTTGATATTGGCCATAAAGAGCCTTCTTTAATTATATCCCAACTATTATCCCTTTCCCGATTACACCCGATATCTCGAGCTCGAGTCGCGTATCGACCTCGAGGCCTTTCATCGATCAATCTGAAGCCCGGGTAGCAAGCCCCTCGGTTTGATTACTACCCCGTTTTAACTTGTATTTCGTCATTAGACTCCGTACGCCTAGCATCAACTGCTCTAAAAACTAGATCACGTATATTTAGAGTCCCGTTTATAAATTAATTGTTATTACCATTTTCACGGTAAACAGTTTGGCGCCTACCGTGGGGCTAAAAATAATAGTGATTATTTTCTTACTGGTTTCATTACAAAAACACAAGTTATCTTTCATACTTTTTCTTATCCAAGATCTTTTGATTTCAGGACAAAATGTCTGGCTCAGTAAACAGAATCGAGAACGACAACCTCGAAAACCACGGGGAAAATGGTGTGGCTATTCCAGTTGTCGGTGCGCCACCGCAGAATCCCGATAACATGCCTGGATCGATTTTAGCGGACCCGAATTCACAGGACACACAGCAGGTCAACGAAACCTCACACTAGGAAATGGTGTGGCTGTTCTAGTTATCAGCGCGCCACCGCATAATTCCAATAACGCACCCGAACCGATTTTAGTGGACCGGATTCACAGGACACACAGTAGGTCAACGAAACCTCACACACCGACATGAGCATACGGCATGACAACCAACAAGAAGTCCAAAAAACCCCAGCCCGGGAAGAATAGGAAGTTAGTCTTCATGTTATTTTTGAAATGTTGCAGGCACAACAGTTGGCTATCGCTCAGTTACAAAGCTAACCGAAGACTCCTAGCACAGCAGCGCCAGAAATAGCTCCCCCAGTCGAATAGGTACTCGAGAGATCGAGCAATAACGGGTCGATAGTCGACCTGGGCATAATAAAAATGCTTGAAGATCACACCAAAAGGATCGAATCGGGCGAGAAAATGATAGCATCTAATGACAGGAAGGTCGAGACCTACAACTCTAAGGTCGACCAGATCCCGGGTATGCCCCCGGTCCTCAAGGGCGTGGATTCGGAGAAGTTCATACAAAGGTTGTTCCCCGAGGAGGCATCCCCAAAACCCATTCCAAAGAAAATCAGAATGCCGAAACTCCCTAAGTATAATGGGACCACCGACCATAATGAGCACGTTACAGCCTAAACCTGTGCGATAAAGGTCAATGATATAAAGAATGACGAGATCGAGTCCGTATTGTTGAAAAAATTCTGGGAAACACTCTCGAAGGGGGCCTGATGTGGTATCACAACTTGGATCCTAACTCCATAGATTCATTCTCCATGCTAGAAGACTCCTTCGTAAAGGCACATGTCGGTGCCATCAAAGTAGCGACAAGGAAGTCCGACATTTTCAAAATCAAGAAAAGGGAAAATGAGATGTTGTGGGAGTTCGTGTCTTGCTTTCAGATGGAGCGTATAGAGCAACCGCCATTCTCTGACGACTGGGCGGTGCAGGCCTTTACTCAAGGTCTGAATGAATGAAGCTCGTTGGCTTCGAAATCTGTTACCTAGTCAGACGTCCACAATCGGTACCAGTTAAAGATCAGGGCCGAAGATGACTAGCTGGGAGCCCCTTCGGGCTCAGTGTATCCGAGCGGGCTCAGTGTATCCGAGCAAAGAAACCAAAACTAAATAAATAAAGGTATCATCTATACCTCAAAGATAGGAGGAATGCCCCGAGGCGCAACCTACCTTGCAATGATCGGAGAGTGGATCGAGGACAAGATCCTCGAGGGCTTATCAACAGAGCCAGGTTCGATCGAAATATAGTGACAACGGCCCATTTTTCAGAATACAACTTCAATGTCGATGTGTCGGATATCGTGTTTGCCATCAGTAAAATTAGAGACGCCAAGTGGCCCAAACCTATACAATTAGATCCTTCGCAAAGGAATTACAACTTGGTATGGGAATTTCACAACACGTACGGCCATAGGACCGAGGATTGTCATCAGCTACGAGAAGAGGTAGCTCAACTGCTTAACAAAGGACATCTCCGGGAATTCCTTAGCAATCAAGCTAAAAATCAGTCTCGGGAAAGGAAGGCAACCAAGAATAATGAGGCAAATGAGCCGCAACAGGTCATCCACATGATCATGGGGGGCGCTGATGCCCCGCAGGAACCCGTAATGAGAAAAACGAAAATTTCCATCACCAGAGAAAAGCGTACTCGGGGATATATTCCCGAGGACGCCCTCACATTCAATGAAGAGACACTGAGACCTTGTCTCAACCCCACAATGGCGCACTAATAATCTCTTTGTAAATTCTTTTCAAATAAAACGTTTACTCGTGGATCCAAGTAGCTCGGCTAATATTGTTAGGATGAGGGTGATAGAGAAGCTCGGATTGCTCAACCAAATCGTGCTCGCCACTCGAGTCCTCAACGGATTCAACATGGCAAGCAAAACAACGAAAGTAGAAATCATCCTTCCAGTCACCGTGGCCGGCACGACCCAAGATGCCAAATTCCATGTCATTGAAGGATACATGAGGTATAACGCCTTATTCGGGCGACCGTGGATACACTGCATGAGAGCAGTACCGTCCACCCTTCACCAGATGATAAACTTTCCAACAAAACACGGAATTAAAACCATCTACGTGGAACAGCATGCAGTGAGTGAAATGTTCTCAATACACGATGTGGTACCAATGTTCGTACCTCCTCCCCCAAGTAAACCAAAGGGCGAATCGGGCCTTGCCCCCGATCGAACTTGACAGAGCGAAGTAAAGAACCATACCGCATCTTCACTTTGAGCAACTGAAACAAATTAGCCCTCACGATTGTAGCGAAGCAATCTTGAGGCATCGGCTGCATGTCTCACTTCAAGGTACGACCATCTCCCTTTTTGTTTCGAATTTAGGGCTAACCCTTATGCAGGCGCTCTATCGGAGCAGTTAGAATGCCAACCCTGCCCAAAGACCTTAAGGTTCTAAAACGCACCCATTGTACTCTTTTTCTTCGACCGAGTTTTTGTCCCAAAAGAAGGGTTTTACCGGTAAGGTTTTTAACGAGGCAACGTCTTCGAGCTGCCTAAGGGAAACTCAGCACATGCTCAAAACTTCTCTTGCAATCAACCCCGAATGCTGGAAGGTACCCCCCTTGAAGACGTCGTCCGCTCGGAAGGACCGGGGAACGACAAACTAAGTTCCAATAGGAAACAATATACCGAGCCAAATGGTCAAAAGAGACATGCCCGCGTAGGCCGAGCTTATCGCAACGAAACAACATGTACTTAAATTAAGAAATCAAAGAATATCTTTCGCCAAAGGCATCTCATGCTCCAAAGAAAATTCAGCATACTCATGCCAAGGATCCCTCCATCGAGTACGTCCCGAAATACTCGGAGACTTAGCGTCAACAATTTGATACCCATATGACCTCAAGGTTGGAACTCCATGCTCGTAAGATATCAACGAGGCAATTTCAAGCTCACGAGTAACGACTTTCGAGTCTAAGCAAACTCGATGACTCGGAGACTGTCGTCGCTTGCCATACACTGGAAAACCTGAGGCCGTAAGACCCCGAGTGGGCAGACTTGGTCTAGCCAGATCTATTTTACATAACAACAAAAAAACTGTAAGACCTCAACAGGCATGAAAAAACTATAAGACCTCAACAGGCATGAAAATTTTGTAAGACCTTACTAGAGGCATAAAACTCAATCCCGAAGTTTAGGTTATGCGTCGCATTTGTAAGACTCTCGAAAGGGAATACCCTCGATGCAGACGCCTAAACTATCACACTCGGGATCAAAAACGGCTCTGGCCAAACACATATGACTACGGTCAAAATGGCTACACTAGCCAAATTAACGTGACTCGGGGACACTCGACCGTCGCTAACTAAATCACAGGCCATTACTTCGAATCTACTTTGAAAAGAACCGGTTAAAACAAGATACCCTCAATAGTAAAACGAGCTTTGACCATGTCTGCTCCAAATCACAAGGTTTCAAGCTACTCAGCCTACGAGCTAAACCTTCCGAGTTGCTCGAACATCGCCGCTAACGACTTGAAATTGAGGTTCTTCCCGAACCAACGACGGGTCAGGCAAAATCATTTCAAAAAGACCTTAACGAGAGGAAAACAAAGCCTACATATGCCCATGGGCAAAAGCATAAGAGCCATTGTCGCTAGCCAAAAAATCCTCAGAGCCACACACTAAAAGGTCGCAACGACCAAAAGCGTAAGAGCCACTGTCGCCAACTTAAAAATTGAAAACTTGAGGATTAAAATGAGCTCGAGTCGAAACCTGATTCGTAGACCGGATTCAACATAGTTAACTATATATGCCTAAGGGCACAGCGTAAGAGCCACCATCTCCAGCTTCACGAGCCTCAGGGCCACATACCTAAAACGTCGCTTAGACCTAAGGCATAAGAGTCATTGTCATTTGCCCATGCGGTAAAAAAAAATAACTTGAGGGTTAGTTAAGCTCGAGTCACAAACCAACTTGGAAACTAAACCCAAAATAGTTAAAATACAAATGCCCAAGGGCAAGGCGTAAGAGCCATTGTCATCCGCCCATGCAGGCACAAAAGATTGAAGGTTTAATAGGCTCGAGTCAAAACCTGACTCGGAGACTAAACCCAAAATAGCTGAGCAAAGCATAAGAGTTCTAATGCCAGCTTGCATTAGAAGCCACATTTACTGAGCATGAAAGAGCCTATGGCCTGCCTAATGAGCTCCGGAACCATATTACGAATCTAACGATTCTCGCCAGACTCTGAAACCAGCCTGCCTGGTCAAAAGCAAAGCAGAAAGGGATACATAAGAGATAAAGCTTCAGGTTTTCTTTTATTTTCACATGCAAAAGGTACGTTCTCCATCTACAAATGCGCTCTGCGAATATCACGCACAAAATGGCAAAATCTACGCTCCGCTTCAGAAGGCTACGACCTTCTAGCCCCATCTTCACTCTCCACAGCATCGGCAAGAAGTGACCGAGCATCACACTCGTCCGCCCTCGCTCGAGCCAGCTCTCCTAGGAGAACAAAACCCCTGGCGCTGATCTCTTCAACTACCTCTCTTCATGATCTGCAATGAACATATTCCTCGACCCTCTTTTCACGATCGAGGACCCTCTTCAACTCGGCTTGGACATCAGTAGTGTCCTTCAAATGAATTGCCATCTCCTAATAAGCCTTAGTCCTACTTAATGCTGCTTCAGCCCGAGCATCAACGATCTCAGCCCTGACCTTTGAAAATTTGAACTTGAGCTTCGTGATTATATCTGCTTGAACTGAAACATTATCACGAGCCAAGCGGAGATGGACTTCGAAGGCAGGGACTTTAGCCAAGGCACCCTTCTCCTCTGAAGCTTGGGACTGAACCTGAGCTCTTAGCTCGCCACAGTCGTTCCTAACTCGGTCAGCTTCGCACCTGAGGTGCTCTAGAGCCTCCGCCTTTTTCTGCAACTGATATAGGCATGAAGTTAACCTAAAAGGGTAAAAGGCAAAATGAATACCACGAGAAGTTACCTTCTCCATCGAATAGCTCTCGTAACTCGACCTCCGGTACGCCTCACATCGCCAGTGCATCAACTTAACTTCCTTCTCCTTGTAGAGGATCCTAAGGGACCTACCCTTTACCAGAGATTTCTGAAGCATAGCCCCACGATGGAGCAGCTCAGGACTAAGCCTGTCAAAGGCCTGCAGAAGAAAAACTCGATAAGGAAAGGAAGACGCGAGACGCGGAAGGCCTATGCCAAAATTCACCACGAAGTGAAGCCGGCGGACTTCCTCGAAGGACAAGCACACTTCTATTGGTCCAGTCCCCTTGGTCCTGGAAGAACCAACCCCGGTCGAAGCATGATCACTCGGGGGAACCACCGTTCCGGAACCGGAGACTTTAGGAACTGTAGACTTGGGCGACGTTTTCTCCTCGAAGACGTGGACCGTTTAGCCCTGCTAAAAGCTCCATCGCACTGAGAGTGCATATCCCATTTATCACCATCATCCCTTGGCTCAGAAGTCGGCAACTCCTCCCCCTCTCCGGAGGAGCACAGCCTCACCACTAGGGACCTTCTGATACCTACGATGGCAAGGTTTGTACATAAAAAGAGGAAAATGGCATCTCAAATATATGAAGACCAAGGTAAAAGCAGCATGCGTGCATACCTTGGTATTTCGCTTCCCATCTGCCCCGGGACACAGCTCGCCACCTACGCTCGTCGCAAGTCGAATGGATCGCCAACCTCCGGACCTAGCCGGGCAAAACGGGAAACTTTGCCTGGCACCCACAAAGTTGCTACAGGAAAGGAGGAAGGCACAACTACTAAATCCGCTCTCGCCATAGGCAGAACTGGTAAAGCACGGGGCGCGCCACCTAAGAGTATAGCTCCATTATTCAATAAATAATACGGGTTCCTATGGTATAACACCAACAATCAGCACCCGGGTTAAGCAACGCGTCCATGCCTGGTCTCTGCTATCCTCGACAACAACAACAAAGGGCGTAATCAACCAGCACCATGAAGTCAGCAGACCTCAAAGATCCTGAGGACCGGGGGGGACTCTCCTCTCTCTGTCAGATTAACCCCGACATAACCATTGTAGCAGTCGCAAAGTTGAAGAGCTAAGAGGCGAAAAGATGTACAGGCATGTCAATACCAGAAACGTGGTGCGGAAAGAAAATAGCAATTGCGTAAGACAAGGAAGCCCCTGAGAAGGCGAAAGCAGCCTCATATTATATGTGGGAAAGGCGGCGACGATTCGCCTACTTCAAAACCAATCCGGAATGCGAACCGATAGCCTCCTCTCCAGCCTCGAGGTGGTACCCAACCTTAAAGACCTCCGTTAAAGTAAGGCTGCGCTTCGGAGAGCTGACAATACCTTCGCCAACACAAGGGTGGCACACGACTTCAAGGATCTCCATCAAAGGGAACCAGGCTATGAAGAGATGAGCATTTTTTCTTTGAATGTCGCCCGTACGGACCTGGCTCTGGGTGATGTCCAGGGTCAGACAAACCTCCCTTTCAGAATCTATCTACAACATCGTAAGACTACTCACACTAAAACACACTTCCAGATGGTCCGAGTGCGAGCAAGCCTTTGTTCGAAGGCTGCTTTCAAGAAATCACAAAGCAACCTCCGCCCACAAATCCCCGAGCAAATTTCTTCTCAAAGGTTATTACGGAACACAACTGGTGAGTCACAACCCCGAAGCCCAAGACATTATTCTCATTTTCTTGCAAAATCATGGTCCTAGTGGCCCGAGTTTATTGGCCATATTCAGGTTAGATCCAAGGAACCACAAAAGACCCCGCGCAAAGCCGTTTCTGTCAACCGAAGTCCGGAAGGAATATTCGCATCTGGTTTCAGTATCAACAACAACACACAGGATCGTGCATTCGGTGCCTCCGCGAACATAAAAGAAATACGGCAAGTATCAAAGGCATGAGTTAAGAAAATATCTTTGTATTCATAAATGTTTGCTTGCAATGCCCTCGGGGGGTCCTCATATATGATTACAAAAGCCCACAAGGGGATCCTTACACAGAAACAAAGAAGCAGAAGGGTGTGCATACAACAAAGTCTAAGAATCTAGCCTAGACCCAAAGGTGCGTGCTCAATAGCAGCATCTTCGGCATCATCTCCTTAGACGCGCGACCTCAAAAACAATATCTTCCAAGCCCCATACGCTCAGGAATCTCATCTTGAACCTCCCAAAATGGCATCTTCAAAAGGGAGGACATAGAAGAGGAAAGCGATGGAGAAGAGTAATGTGACAAAGGAGAAGTCGAAAGGAGACAAGAAGTGGTTGGGTGAAAAATTTGGCTAGTATGAACTCCGCCAGTACTGCTATTATAAAGCCGCTTCTTGAGATATTGCCCCGGCCTGAGAGGCGATAGTCAGAAGAAAGTGCCGCCATACCCCAAGGAATCCAAAGGGGGTGTAATACGCCAAGCCGAGAAAGGAGGGTGAGCAGCGGTGTATAATCCGAGCCCCCTCTTGAGCAGCAGCGTATAATCCAAATACTTCCTCGGGTCAAAGTAAATCGGTCCTCTGCTTCATCGCCCTGAGCTAACGGAGACAGCAACAACAACCACAATAGCAACAATAACATCGAGACAGCGCAACTTCGTCCAATCAGAGAAGGTCCGGGAGACAGTCCGTAGCATGCATGATGTTGACGTAAAATCTTGAGGCCATGGGCCTCAAACATGGCGAAATAGCAAAGAATAAAGACAGCAAGAAAGGATGAAAGGATTGATATCGAGGGAAGCTTGGATGAAAAACTAATCACAAAGCGCCCCATTTATATAGAATAAGGGCAAGATAACTGACAACGACATTATCACCCTAGAAAAACATAACTACAGGTGCATTCAATGCGTTCGTGGTAGCTGAATCAATGGCAACATTATGACCTTGAATAACAAGGAATTACGACACGTCGAACGACCCTGAAAAAGCGAAACGGTGAAACGTTTCGGCACTCATTAGGAGTTTCATCATCAGCACGGTGTCATTATGGGAGCCCATAGAGTGGGATGCCAAAATCATCGCTTCTCTCTAAGAAACGCGGAGACTATCTCTTATCAACTATTCTTCAGAAGATGAATAACATTTCTCTCTCTCTTTTCTCTCTAACTCACTCACTCGAGGCTACTTCTTTACTTATTGTTTTCATACTTGTTCTTCATTTATTGCTTGATATTGGCCATAAAGAGCCTTCTTTAATTATATCCTAACTATTATCCCCTTCCCGATTACACCCGATATCTCGAGCTCAATCCGGGTATCGACCTTGAGGCCTTTCATCGATCAATCTGAAGCCCGGGTAGCAAGACCCTCGATTTGATTACTACCCTGCTTTAACTTGTATTTTGTCATTAGACTCCGTACGCCTAGCATCAACTGCTCTAACAACTAGCATAAAAATAGATCACGTATTTTTAGAGTCCCATTTATAAATTTAATTATTATTACCATTTTCATGGTAAACATCATTGCATTTGGTCGTAGCCTTTCAGTCCCCGAGTAAAGTAGTTTCGGCATTTATATTGAGGGTATGCCTTTTTAGGGGTCTTATAAGTTCCAATATATAGCCTTAACTTTAAGATAGGGATGATGCCTTTTTGCAAGGTCTTGTAAATTTTAACATGCCTTAGTTGAGGTCTTACAGATTTGATTACTTGGTACAAGTATAATTCACGCCTTGCTTGTGGTCTTACAGATTTGGTTACTCGGTACAAGTATAATTCATGCCTTTTTTAAGGTCTTACAGATTTGGTTACTTCGCACAAGTATAATTCATTCGTTGTTTGAGGTCTAACAGATTTGGTAGTGCCTTATGAAGGACTTATGAGCTCGAGGTTTCCGGCATGGGGTCTTATGGCCTCGGGTTTTCAAAAAATTAATGGGGGTGACAGTCGGGGATAGTCCCCGAGTTATCCAAAGTTTCTTGGTTGTGGAGTCATTCCTTGTAAACTTGGTATTGCCTCATTGAGGGCTTACGAGTTCGAAGTTTCCAACCCGGATGTCATGTGGCTTCGAATTTTTGATTTCAGTCCCCGAGTGTTCGGGAGATTTTTTAGCTCTGGAGCCGTTTCTCATAAAAGTGGCATACTTCTTTGAAGCGTGAAGCATTTTTTGGTGGTAAGAGATACTCCTTTGATTACTTGGTACAAGTATACATCTTTTCGTCGTCAAGGGCTCAATTATTCTATGCGGACACGGTTCATTCGACCGTTTGGCTCGATACATCATTTTCCTATCGAGACCATTTTTGGCTCATCTTGACTTTTTTGAGAAGGTGATCCCCCGGGGTATGCACCCCAGTGTTCAAGGTTGATTGAAGAGAAGCCTCGAATACTTGTTAAGTTCCCCTTAGGTAGCGCATAGATGTTGTCTCGTTAAAACCCTTATCGGTAAAACCCTTCTTAGGATAAAATCCGATCGAAGTAAAAGAGTGCAACGCCCACTTTAAACCCAAGGTCTTCAAGCTGGGGATGTTTCGGCGCCTTCCATCAGACACCTTAGCAGCAGTAACGTTTGAGCATTGATATGCTCCAATTTCTTGGAAGCTGTTCGCCTTCTATGGTACCGAGTTTGTAGGACCCTTTGCCGATCACTCCGAGGACACTATACGATCCTTCCTATTTTTGGTCCAGCTTTCCTTCATTAGGGTTTCGAGTATTTACGGTGATTTTCCTCAGGACTAAGTCCCTGACTCCGAAATGTTGGAGTATTGTTCTCCTGTTATAGTACCTTTGGATCCTTTGTTTTTGGGCGGCCATTCGGACCAGCGAAGCTTCTCGCTTTTCATACAGAAGTTCGAGGGCCGCAGCCTAGCCTCATTGTTTGAGCTCTCGGTGGTGTGTCAGAATTTGGTGCTTGGCTCTCTGACCTTTACCGATATCAAAGCCTCTGCACCATATACCAGAAAGAAGGGTGTTTCTCCTGTGCTTGATTTTGGAGTTGTTCAATATGACCATAGCAGTTCAGGTAATATTTCTCTCCATTTTCCCTTAACACTTTCCAACTTCTTTTTTAAGTTTTGAATGATGGTTTTGTTTGTCGATTCGGCCTAACCGTTTGCACACGGGTGGTAGGGTATCGACAGGATTCTTTTGATTTTGTGATCGTCAAGGAAAAGTGTTACTTTGCTTCCGATGAATTGCTTCCCGTTATCACATGTTATCTCAGAAGGGAGTAGGTCATCTTCTTCGATAGATGATCCAGGTTTTCAAGGGCATCGACCTTGCTATTCTAGAGTCCATGCTTTGTAGTGGTGCAATGTGACTTGAATTTTGTCTAAGTATCTTTGTATCTTGTCTTCTCGAACCTCGAAGCTCCCATTTATCTGATTCAGTACCAGGAGGGAATCACATCTTTCTTCAACTACTTCAGCTCCTAGGCCTTTGGCCAATTCCAGACCTATAATCATAGCCTCATATTCGGCTTCATTATTAGTCAACCTTAAAGTTTTTATAGATTTCCTGAATATGCCACCCATAGGTAGCTTCAGGACTATACCGAGCCTGAATCCTCTTACGTTCGAGGCACCGTCAGTAAACAGGGTCCACACCCCGGAAGACGTGCATGTTTTTAGTAAAAGCTCTTTCTCTACCTCAAGCACGAGAGAGGGCGAGAAGTCGGCCACGAAATCCGCCAGAATTTGGGACTTGATAGTCGTTCGGGGTCGATACTCGATATCATATCCCCTGAGTTTGATAGCCCATTTGGCCAGTCGGCCCGATAATTCAGGCTTATGCAATATGCTTAGAAAAGGATATGTTATTAAAACACAAATGTGATGGCATTGAAAGTAAGGTTTCAATTTTCGTGATGCGCTTATTAATGTAAGAGCTAGTTTTTCTAGGTGCGGATACCTGGTTTCGGCATCTACCAGGGTCCGACTTACATAATAAATAGGGAACTGCATACCTTGTTCTTCTCAATCTAGCACACCATTCACCGCTATCTCGGATACGGCCAGGTATAAATAGAGTGTCTCATCCTCCTTTGGAGTATGGAGTAAAGGTGGGCTAGTCAGATATCGCTTCAACTCTTCTAAGGCATGTTGGCATTTCGGAGTCCATTCAAAGTTGTTTTTCTTTTTGAGTAAGGAGAAGAAATGATGAATCCTATCTGATGATCTCGATATGAATCAGCTGAAGGCTGCTATCTGCCCGGTCAGCCGTTGCACGACCTTCACATTATTTACCACCGTGATTTTCTTCGATGGCCTTGATTTTATCGGGCTTGATCTCGATTCCCCTGTTTGACACCATGAAGCCTAAGAATTTTCCCGAACCCACTCCGAAGGCACATTTCTCGGGATTGAGTTTCATATTATATCTTCTGAGGATGTCGAATGTCTCTTGCAAATGAGTCAAATGGTCCTCTGCGCGCAGGGACTTAACTAGCATGTCATCAATATAAACTTCCATGTATTTGCCTATTTAATGTTCGAACATTTTATTAACTAAGCGTTGGTGCGTGGCTCCCACATTTTTCAGCTCGAATGGCATTACATTGTAACAATATGTACCGTACTTCGTGATGAACGAAGTCTTTTCCCTATCCCCGAGGTCCATCTAAATTTGATTATACCACGAGTAGGCAAAGAGAAAAGTGAGGGTCTCATGACCGGTCGTGGCATCGATTAGGCAGTCGATGTTACGCAATGGGAATGAATCCTTGCAGCATACTTTATTTAAGTCTTTATAATCTATGCACATTCTTAACTTATTTCCCTTTTTGGGAACCACCACCATATTGGCTAGCCATTCGAGATATTTTACCTCCCTAATAGACCCTATTTTGAGGAGTTTTGTTACCTCGTCCTTGATGAATACATGTTTTACTTCGGACTGAGGTCTCCTCTTTTCTTTTACCAGTTTGAATCTCGGGTCGACACTTAGTCGATGGGTGGTTATTTCCGGTGGGATTCCTGTCATATCTAAATGGGACCAAGCAAAGCAATCGATGTTATTAATAAGAAATTGAATAATTTTTTTCCTAAGTTTGGGGGTTAGTCCCGTTCCCAAGTATACCTTCTGATTTGGAAGATGTTCAAGCAAAACAGCTTGTTCTAGCTCTTCAATACTCAATTTTGTGGCATCCGACTCTTCGAGGGAAACAAAAATTCGGGGGGGGGGGGCGAGGAAATCTTCCTCATCATCCTCAGGGGGTCTGTCTGCCTCCCGACTCTTCCGAGGAAGAGTGTATAGAATTTGATGCCTCCCAGTGGACCGCAAAAATTTCCTTTGCCGCATGATGTTCTCCATATACTGTCTTTATGCCATCATCTATCGGAAACTTCATCATCTGATGCAAAGTTGACGGTACTGCCCTCATATTGTGTATCCATGGCCTACCAAGCAATGCGTTGTACCTCATGTTACCTCTGATGACATGGAATTTGGCATCCTGAACTACACCAGACATGTTGACCAGGAGCGTGATCTCCCCCTTCATTGCTTCACCGGCCATGTTGAAGCCGTTAAGAACTCGGGAGTTAGGTACGATCTGATAGAGCAACCCGAGTTGTTCTACTACCTTTGACCTGATTACGTTGGCCAAGCTACTTGGGTCCACGAGTACACGTTTAATTTGAATGTTATTCAAGAGAAACGAAATTACCAGCGCATCGTTATGTGGTCGAGTCAAGGTCTCAAAATCTTCCTCATTGAATGCAAGGATGTCTTCGGACATGCAGCCCCGGATTAACCCTTCCGTTGTAGCGGACGCTTCTACCCGTTTGATCATGGGTCCTTGGGGAATGTCGGTCCCCCCAATGATCATATGAACGACATGCTGAGGTTTTCCCGCCCCGTTTCTCCTATCTGCCTCTCTTTCTTCCCGGTGGGATTTTTCTAAGTTTCTTGTTGATTTTCTTGGCGTGTACTCCCGTTAATGTGGGAACTGACATCGGCATTGGGCGATGCATGAGACCGTACCCATGGGGATCAGTTCTAGTGCACTCTCATGGTTTTGTGGTGGTACATCAATACCTGGAACAGCTATACCATTCTCTCCATGGTCCTCAAGACCGTTATTTTCATGTGTGTTCACTGAGTTAGACATTTTGACCTGAAATCAAAGATTCTTGGACAAGAAAAGTGTGAAGAATAACTTGCGTTATGTAGTAAACCAGCAAGGAAACAACCACTATTATTTTTAGCCCCACTGTGGGCACCAAACTGTTTACCTTGAAAATGGTAATTACAATTAGATTTGATTTGGTGGTTCTAAAAATATGTGATTTATTTTTATGCTAGTTATTAAGAAGTAAATGCTAAGTGTGAGACTAGAAAATGAGATAGGAACTTGAAAACAGTATGTTTAAGCAAATCAAGTGGTTGAGAATCGGGGCCTCGAGCCAGATTCTGCGGGGCCTCGAGGTCGAGCTAGATACTAAGTTGTGGATAGCCGATGAAGGTCTAACAGTTCTAAGAGCTTTGATCTGAGCTCTTTATGGTCAATAATGAGCAATAAATGAAGAACAATTAATGGAACACAATAAATGTAAGTAATAGAATCAAGGGAGAATGTGTTTAAGTTAGGGAGCAGGAAAATGTTCTTGCTCTTGTATTGAATGTTGTATTAAGTATCTTGTCATGTCTGCAAAAAATAACAAGGTTCCTCTTTATATAGAAGGGGAAATCCCAACATAGTACATGTGCATTTATTACAAAAAAATGTAGCTGGTACAGCTATTTAGCAGTCTGGTACAGACTGGTACTATTCTTGTAGGTGTTGTCAGCTTTAACCACGTGCCTAGGGAACTTCCTGTTTATCCATAATAACCATCAATTTAAGCTGCCCCAAGGTCGGGCATAAAGAACCCTCGAGGTCAACACCTCGACCGTACCCCGGGCCTTCAAGGTGAAGCTACGAAAAGACGTAGTGATTGTAAAATTGGGCTCTCCAATTTTATCCGTATACAATATGCATGTGTATGACACTATAAATATTGCATAATTTACAAAGTTATTCAGACTTATAGGTAGATTTCTTTATTCCATATTTCATCTATGTCATTTATGTACTGATTTTTATGCTTTATATACTCAGTATATTATTCGTACTGACGCCTTATTTCCCAGGGCCTGCATTTCATGCCCGTAGGTGCAGGTAGTTAAGTTGACGGTCCCCCTTCTTAGGATCCTTAATCAACGAGAAATGGTGTGCTCCACTTGATTCAGAGCTACTTTTGATTTTGGTACGATATGCTTGTATACATATATGGGTATAACGTGATTTAGTCATGTCTTTGTACATATGTATTTCTATTAGAGGTTTGCAGACAGTTATGTATAGTTGGATAGTATGTGGCCTTGTCGGCTTCCAGTTTTAGAAATATAGTTGTCAATAGCAGCCTTGCCGGCTCGCCCACTATATTCCTCATGTATATGTACATATGTCTTTTGGATAGGTTTCCCTCACGTATGTTACTCATGTTTATATCTTAAATGCGTGCTTAAGGATATTCAACATGTAGGATTCGGCACTATTGTGGCCCATCGGTTTGGGTCGTGACAAGTGAAAAGATGGACAAGCTTGTCAAAGATGTCAAAAACTCTTATAACTCCTTCTGCACCAAAGTGATAAACACTCTCAAGTATTTCTTGGGAAGAAATTAATGTGCATCTGTGCGATGGTGTTACAAATAATATTTTTTGCTTTTGCTTGCTTGCTGGTGGTTTTACACTAACTTTCTTTTGCTTGTGTCTACACAAATTATGCCTCTGCTGAAGGCACTACTTTTATTGCACTACCTCACTAGTTATTATGTACATTACATCCTATATTACTTGTGTTATGTGCTTTCCTTTCCTTTTTGATTGATGTCAAGGGGAGAGAAAAGTAGAGAAGTAAAACAACCACTCAGGAGGAGAAAACACTCATTCAGGGGGAGATGGCATCAACTCAGGGGGAGCAATTTAGGAAGTGAAATAAAAAGGGAAGTCTCATAATTAATGTTTACTCTCTCTTGATTGTCATCATCAAAAAGAGAGAGATTGTTAAGTTAAATTCCAAAGTTTCAATGATGACAATGTTCATTTACCTTGTTTTGTAGGAATCATCAAAAGGAAAGAAAACAAACGAGAAGTTGTGATTGCTGAATTAATGGACGAGAATAAGGAATCAAAAATTAGTACATCCATTCAGCCCCAATCAAAGGAAATCATATCAAGGAGATATTGCAAGCAAATATTCAGATTCTCAATTAAGCTCAATCAAAGGATTGATTGTCTCGTAAATGGAAGCATGTGACAAGTAAAGTCACGATCGAATCCGGCCCTTTCCAAGAGCAGGATTCAAAGAGGCACCCCTTGGGTCAAATCCTTTTAAAGATCTCGTGCCTCTATTTTCGGTCAAGGCTCAACGACTCTTTTCTCTCCTATAAGAAGACTGCTAAGATCAAATGGAGGACTTTCGCAACTACACACATTATTTTCTATGTCTCTCTACTTCTTAGCCTAAACATTGTAATCCTTTGTTTACTAGTGTCTCAAAAGATAGGAAGAATTAGAACACAAAAGAGAGTTGTGTCATTATTCAAGATTCATTGTTGTAATTCTTCGTTGGTGGTGAACGAGTCAAAACCATTTGTACTGTAATTCTTTCAAGATCTAAAGGGAACCTTGTGACCTAAGGAAAACTGGATGTAAGTACCACACTAGTACCAAACAAGTATAAAATCGTTGTGTGTCATTCTCTTTTCATTTACTGTTACCTTACATTCTGCTCTTAATTTAATCAACTAAAATTATGGTTAGTCGACTATTTTTTAGTAGACCACAATTCATCCCCTCTTGTAATTTCATATGTTTGTCTAAAATTTGGTGAAGTTAGGTTAAGGCCTTGATTCATCCTTTTTTTTTCTTTTATCAATTATCCATAATTAAAAAATGATCATTTTTCAATAATTAAACCAGCATGGTCATATCACTCACGATATACTTAGTTATTTCTTTCTAATGATATAATTTGGGAAATTGCACTAACTAAAAGGTTATCTAGATATTGCATTTGCATTAAGTTGTTTGACGAAAAGATCTATAATTTGGTATATCTGTAGTTATTTCTCCACACCAAGCTGACTTAATGGAAAAATGCTTTAGCTGTCTAGAGATATTGCATCTGGATGAAGTTGGCTGGGTAGAAAAGGTATAATTAGTTCGTGGTACTGATTTCTACGTATCAAGCTGACATAACATGGCAAAAAACATTAATTAAAACATTATCTACATAGGTGGGAAATTCCAATATCAAAATAAAGTACAAACATTGATACACATGATACAATGCCGTAGATAAACATGATGGTATAACTAGATCTGAACGGCTCTTAACATTTTCGAATCAATTAAATGTTATAGATGAATGATTTTGATTATATACACAGAAAGTGTAAAT
This sequence comes from Nicotiana tabacum, assembly GCF_000715075.1. NCBI lineage: Eukaryota > Viridiplantae > Streptophyta > Magnoliopsida > Solanales > Solanaceae > Nicotiana > Nicotiana tabacum. The sequence continues at coordinate 85,138,490 of NC_134097.1, forward strand.
AAAATTTTATGCAATCACACCTATAAATACGCAAAATACTTGAATCTAAGGTAGTACGTATTTGGATTCACAAAAGATGAAAAGAAGCATGAAGTTCAACCACCTTTTACCAATGTTCCTACACTTGTTCCTCTTCTCTTCTTGCTTTACTTTTGGCCAAACAATTGAATCACCCCCAACTAGAGTTCCTGTGCTTGACATGGATGGTGATCCAGTCCACAAAAACCGATTATACTACATATTGTCTGTCAATGGAACTGTGGATGAAGGTGGATTGAGATACATATCCTATAAGTATTGTAAGTACCAAATTATCCAAGAAAAGCTTGGAACCCCAAACGGACATTTTTGGGTTTTCTCTAATTTGGCAGACCACACCACAATTGATCTGTCCAATGATATTTCCATTGGTGTTGGTAATCTCTACACTGTTTGTTCTAAAGAACCAGTGTGGATAGTTGAACAAAATGGATATGTGGATGGTGATGTCTCTTATGGCCACAATGCTGATGATACTAAGTTCAAGATAGAGAAGGATGACAAAGGAGATGGATATAGGATTGTCCACTGTGGTAACTCAAATGGTTGTAAGAATGTAGGTGTGGTCATTGAGAAAAATGGGAGGAGGAGGATTGCTTTGACTGAGTCACCACTAGTGGTCAAATTCAAGAAGTTTGGAGATTTTTCAAGTTAAAACCCTAAAGTTTTACCAGAAAAGAAACATTACGCCGTGTCTTTTTATTTTTCTTGCTTAGTTCTCTATATATGTATCATGTGTATTTTAAACTTGGAGTATTAATCTAAAGTCTGTCCTTGTCAATGTAACGTAATTTCTCTTAAAGCTTGTGTATTGTTGTCTATTTTAGTATGCCTAATAGTATGCCTTAGAGGCTTACGCATCTCATTATGGGAAGTCTATAAGCCGGTGCTTGTCACGATCCCAAATTCAACTAGTCGTGATGACACCTAACCCAACCCACTTGATAAGCCAAATAGCAACAATCCTCTAACTGAGAAAACAAATTGTTTTCCCTCAAAATCGGATAACAATTAAATTTGTAAGTGATTTTAAGGATACGCAGATTAATTTGATACAAAGCGAGAAATTGAGTTAGAATTGAACAAATAGAGATAAAACAAATTCAAACTACACGAGGAGGATAGTTCTAGACTTAGTGAAATATTCAACCTCGATCAGGGCTCGCAATGGCCAGCACTGATGAATAAGAAAAAGAGAAAATAACAATATATTGCTTTTGAATGTGTTTCACGAATTATCACACCCCCATTATATAGTAGGGGAGTCCTACTCTAGGTACAACTCTATAAAAGGTAAAAAAAATCCTCCGATTAACTGATTGTCGGTTCTTCATCGATACGTGTCGAGATCCCCGCCGTGATATCTGGCTGATCACGGATATCAAGGCCTCTTGTTGGCCGTGCTCGATTGCCCGAAAATGTTTTTCGAAGTCGTTCGAGGCTCGGACCAATCCCAAACCATGACCCCGATATCCTCGAGGGCGGGCGTCATGTCCCCGGGTTCTGACTCGATGAGACTTTTGCCTAGATTTCGATCCCTTGTCATCATGTCTTGAGCTTGGCTTATTTTGTTGAAGACCGGGTGTACCATGAGCCCGGTTTTACCCGTATACAGACACAATTTACTAGTCGCAGAGTAAATGATGAGAAACAACATGAGTTCCCGATTCTTTCTTCGACGCATCGCACAGAAACGACAAAACACCCTAAATGTCTCATCAGCTATGTCATAATGGCATTAAATGCATGTCAGCCACCAGCCAGCTGTCCGTGGATGAGAAACATCGCTGAACTCCTACAGATACCCCTTCCCTTGTCCATTTTTTACTTTACACCAAATCTTCTACCCTCGTACCTTCAGGATTTTAATACTCTCTAGCGTTTTTACCTCCGTTACTCAAGGTTCTTTAGGACTTTGCAAAAACTTTTACTCATCTCCTACTCAAGCCAATAAGTCTGATCCTTCAACTTTCAATCTTTCTCCATCTTTTCCAAGCTTTTTCTTCCATAACAATGGCAAAAACCTCAAAATCTATTCCTCAGAAGGATGTTCTTTCTCCCTTGCTACTAACCACTGAGGTTGAGGAGACCATCTCCGATATGGTTGTTAATGAACCGGAGGAAGAAGCCCCCTTAAAGATGTTCATACTCGGTGGTTGTTCGGTCACCGGTGACTTTAATGTTAAGAAGCCTTCTTCTGTATAGGGTCAACATAAGGAGGCCTCGAGATACATCTGCTTAATTTCGAAGAGGTCCTCCCCATGGTCCGAAAAGATTGCAGTTGGGCCGACAAAGACATAGTGGTCCCTAACTCCAAAGAGGCCATTACCACCCATATCGAGGGATACTTAAGTTTTTACACATATCCCTTTACATTAGGCCTGGTTGACCCGGTCATCTTAGACTTTTACAGGAGGTATAACGTATGCCTTGGCCAAATTCATATATCATTATGGAGGATCGTGATCCTTCTTCGATTCATTGTAAACAAAAATCGATAGATGCTCGTTCACCATCAATCATTTACTCCGCTTATACAATCCCCAAATCTTTCGAGGGGAGGGGGTTGATAAAGCTAGTACATCAGGCCAGCAAAGCCTCATTCTCTAGCATCGACGAGGACCGAGATCAGGGTGGGCAAGGACGTTTTGTTTGGGTGACGACCGCCGACCTGGTACCTGCCGAGTGGAGGTTGTTCCCTGAAAGTGTGATGACCCGATAGGTCATCTTATGATTTAAAACCAAATTCTATATTTTGAGGTTTTAAATACCTTATTTTATCCTTCCTCTATTTGCGTTCACGGTCCGGGTATTTTTTTCTGGAAGGCTTATATGTTAAAAATTGATGAAAACAAGAATTTTTGCCTTAAAAGTTAATTTTAGTTGACTTCGATCAACGTGTTGAGTAAACAGACCCAAACCCATATTTTGACAATCTCGGTGGGTCCGTATTGAAGTATGGGACCTAGGCGTGTGCCCAAAATCGAATTTGGAGGTCCCTAGCTTGAGTTATGAATTTTTGTTGAAAATTAAAAGTCTAAAAATTCAATGGTTTTAAGAATTGATTAATGTTTGGCCTTATTAATACCGAGTCTTTATTTTGGTTCCGAAGCCTGGTACAGGTTCAAAATAATATCTTATGGCTTGCCTATGAAATTTGGTGAGAAACGAAATTGGTTGGACGTGATTCAGATGTCCGGTTGGGAAAATAAAAATTTCAAAGTGTTCTTGAGAATCCTATTTGATTTGGTGCTAAAATTGTAGTTCTAGGTGTTATTTTGGCGATTTGATTGCACGACAAGTTTGTATGATGTTTTGAGACTTGTGTGGATGTTTGGTTTGGAGCCCCGAGGGCTCGGGTGAATTTTGGATAGGCTACAGAGTATTTTGGACTTAGAAATCATAGCTGGTGTGCTTCAGGTCTGCAGACTTTGCATTTGCGAGGTCTGGCTCGCAAATATGAGCCTCACATTTGCAAAGAATCATCGCATTTGCGAGTAGTGGGGTTGGGAGGGGACCTTCGCAATTGCGATCAACTTAGGCCGCGTTTGCGAATAATTCCTGAGGAACAATTTCACAAACAACTAGTTCTTGCACTGGCTAATTATGGTCTTTACCTCTGGATGAAGACCTAGGGGTTGATGAAGTTATTGCTTTGGAAGAATAAGACTTTGATGTATTCTTTTAGGAAGGAGTAGTACTACAGCTTGATATGGAACCTAAGCTGCAGAGTCTACCACCTCTTCTACTCGTAACTGGGCAGAAGAAAGAAGGTGTTCATGAATGATTATTATTATTTTATGGGGGTTTGATAAATGAAGAAGGATTCGAAGAACGGGAAATCATTTTGAAAGGTAAAAGCACGAAGGTAGAGAAGAAATCACAGAAGGAGATTGGATGTGAATGCAAGAAAGTAGAAGATTTTTTTGGGTGGTATGTAATGTGGTATTTATACCGAAGAACTGTCATTATGAACCATCATCATGGAACAGTCATTTCAAACTGACGCTACCAGAAAACCTTAAAAAGATGTCATAAACTGCAGAACCAATCATAATAAGACATGTGTCCCGATCATTAAATGGAAAGGACGTACCTCGCTTCACTTCTAGAAAAAAACATAATAATGTTGGGAAGGGGCAGCAAGACATTCCCCCATAAATAAACTTATCTCTTCTAGAATATTTAGTTGAGATATTCAGAAAGTGAGGGACTATATGTATTGATGGAAAAATGGACATGCCACGTGGATTAACGATGTGATGACAAGTGGCATTTGAATCAGGTTAATAAAGAAGAGTGATGAGGTGCAGTTAAAATACCCATGAAATTGATGACAAAAGGTGTCGTATTCGACAATTGGAAAAGAAGAAATAGGCACAGGATGCATAAGGACTATAAAAGAGGAAGATTCATGAATAATTACGAATATGGAAAGAGAATTAGTATTATCCCTAATTATGCGCGATCGCCTATTATTATCATAATTGTTACGAGTCATTCAACAATGGGTAATTAATACAGTTAATGTTAGTAGTTGGCAGAAATTAAGACAGGGAAACAGTTAATATTGTATCCTTATATAAGCGCTCTTACTTTATTTTGTACGATCATCGGAAAACTTACGAATATATACAATCAGTCTTTTACTTTTATTTACCTGATTGAAGATTCTTGTTCGCAATTCTTGGGAGAAAACAACAATCATCAATAAGATTTCTTTTCTTTGTTTACTGAATATTGTCTAATTACTCTCTTATTTTTTTAAAAATGCAGTAAACTTAATTATTAGAAACCCAATTTATTCTAATATTGACTTTGACCACACAACTATATTTTGGTTAAACAAAGAGACTATGGTAGTGAAAATTATGTTATTAACTATATTCAAAAAATAAGAAAATAGAAGTCATTAGTTTAATAAACATAAACAGAAAAATGCTGAGCCCATAAGTTTCTTGTGTATTCTTAAGGAATTTAATCCCCTCATAGTTGCCTAAGGTTTCAGATTAATTCCACAAAGGATAGAACGTAATAACTATTTTGTGATAATGTCACTACGAATCACCGAATTTCGACAAACTCAAATGGCGGAACAAATCACGTTTAATACTTACTTTTTGCTTTGAAAAATAATGCAGAAATGCAAAAGAGAGAAGGAAGAGTTTGCAGATTTTTAATGGTGGAAAAATGAGGAAAAGGCTCTAAATTTAGAGCCAATCATTCTGACTTGAATATGTGCAAAGATACCTGTTCATATGAGGTATCATTTCGGTAGAACTATTTTAATTTTTTGTTTAGCCGCAATTCTAAAGTTGCAAATAACTGTTAGAAAATTAACTGCAAATTTAAAACATAAAATCCGCGCAAAAAAATAGGAGGAAAAAGAAAATATGCAACGAAAAAGGAGGAATAAATTTGGCCCAAAAGATTTATCAATCAATCATATCAATTGACCAAATCCAAATCCGAGCCGAGCAAGCGTGCGACAGTGACGGTCACAACACGAGACTTGCTCTCTTCTCAATTTTTTAAGAGCTAATAGAAGTGTTTAAGCACAATTTTTTTTTTCTTTCTATTCAATGAGGGACAAAATTCGTTTGTAAAATGAACCAATTGAAAGTTTCATTTCCCCCCATTTCTTTTCTATCATTTTTCATTTGTACCTCTTTTATTTAATAAATAAAACCCAACAAATTATGTGTATTAAATAAAGAGGATGCGATAAGAAAAAAGAAGAAGGAAGAGGGGGGGGGGTGGCGTTGAATAAGAAAGGGGCAAGAAAGAAGGAGAAAGAAGAGAGGCGGCCCACCTTCTTCTTTTTATTTTTTTTCACATCAACTTTTAAGGAAAAAATAATTTACTCCAAATGTGTGCCTGTAAAGTTTAAGTATTTAACCGAATTATTTGGACAAGTTTATGGGGAACTTATGTATTTTACCTTAAAGAATTTTAGTTAGAATCAAGAGTGTGTTTGGTATGAATGAAAAAATATTTTTCAATTCTTTCAAAAATATTTTTTTGGTGAACTCAATTTTCCTCCTATTGGAGAAAATTATTTTTCAATTTTTTTTTTTCAATATTTCACACCCTATTGCCCACCCCCACCAACCCCTACCCACCACCCCAATCACCCATCCTCACCCCAACCACTCACCCCATGCCCACCCCACACCACTACCCCAACTCTCTACTCAGTTGAATAAGAAAGGGGTGAGGAAGAAGGAGAAAGAAGAGAGGCGGCCCACCTTCTTCTTTTTATTTTTTTTCACATCAACTTTTAAGGAAAAAATAATTTACTTCAAATGTGTGCCTGTAAAGTAAGTATTTAACCGCGTTATTTGGACAAGTTTATGGGGAACTTATGTATTTTACCTTAAAGAATTTTAGTTAGAATCAAGAGTGTGTTTGGTACGAATGAAAAAATATTTTTCAATTCTTTCAAAAATATTTTTTTGGTGAACTCAATTTTCCTCCTATTGGAGAAAACTATTTTTCAAATATTTTTTTTCAATATTTCACACCCTATTGCCCACTCCCACCAACCCCTACCCACCACCTCAATCACCCATCCTCACCCCAGCCACTCACCCCATGCCCACCCCACACCACTACCCCAATTCTCTACTCATCCCACCCCTACTCCACGAACCCCCCTTTTCCCAACCTCCCTCCCATTTTAGCCAAATATAAAAAAAAAAAAATTTCGCTCACCAATCAAATATAAAAAAAAAAGTGACAAAACCATTTCAAGAAAAATATTTTTCTCCGAACACCCCAAATCCTGTTTCTTCTTTCCAAAACTTCATATTCCCCTTTCAATAAATTAATCAAACTCCTGTAAAAAAGTGAAATCACTATAAAAGTATGAGTACACAAGTGCAAGCGATTTTCAACCGTCACTTCACTAGAGAGTAGAGATGTTCTGGAGAAACCAACGACGTCGAAGTGCTGCCGTGTTGTTATTGCTTTACCGCTCAGTCGTTCGTACCCACCGCTGTTAGTCTCCGTTACTCCACCGGTTTGCTTCTTGCTGACAATCTTACGGTAATGTTTCTACTTTTGAGTTGGTTTTCAGTTTGTATTATGGAGGTATGTAATTAAGGGATGCATAGTTACCTGAAACCTTTTGCGGCATTCATCATTTGGAGTATGTTACAAATCCTACTCCTTACTTTCCAATGTAGTGTAAGGCTGTTTACGATAGACCCTTATGGTTCGGCTCCCGGACGTTCGCATAGCGGGAGCTTAGTGCACCGCGCTGCCTTTTTTTAGTGCTCCACATAGTTAAGAAACTACTTAACTTGTATATTGTATTAGTGATTGTGGAAGAAAAATATTGAAGTAATGGTTGAAAAGATAGTTTAGTGGAGAAAACATCGATCAAAGTTGAAAAGATGAATAGTCTAATATAGACGTTTTGGCACATCCTGAAATGGAAAAACTTTCATAAAAATTGGAATGAAGGGAGTTGCTAAAAGTTGAAATGAAGTTACATTTCAAAGTATTTTAGTCTTTCCAAATAATCCGTTTCAAAAAGAATGACGAATTTTGAAATGCTAGGGCGACAGTATCCAGTTTAATTAGACATGAATTCTTTAATTTATTGAATTAAAACATATTTAGAAACTACATTAATAGTACTATAAGTCACAAATTATTTTGTAATTCAGCATACTATTAAAGAATATGAACAAATTTATAGTCAAAGGAAGAACTGTTTGATCCCCAAATAGTATCAGTGTCATATAAAATAAAACAAAGGAAATATTGAAGAAGGTGTCTCGGTAGTAGAATATTGGAAGTACAAAAAGAACTTCGCATTAAATACAGTGATATTTGTTGAGCGGTGATTCCTACATCTTAAATTAGGTGGAGATGGCAAATATTAGTCATGAGGGAGCATAGTTATGAATTCATATTGCCTGGCAATGATCATGTACTTGCCATCTGAAGAATTTGACTCTCTTTAAGAAGGTTTTGACTCTCATTAGCATTCACTCTTCTGCCCTTTTAAGTTCATGTATTTTAAGGTTCGGTTGGAATATCTAGATTTTGGCTTACTAATTGAAAATTCATGAATTTAAAATCCTACTTATTACAGGAAAAATGATTTTAAGTTCATAAAGTGCAGGTGAATTACAATCTAATGGTCATAATGGGCCCAAAAGTTTTCCTTGAGGATCCGGTGGTGGATAAAGAGTATATGACACATTGAAAATGTCTTTAGGTAGAGAGTGGCGCTATGGAGATATAAACTGATTTGAGGAAGGCCATCTTCCTATTGTGCAGCACGATTGTAAGTACTCCTCCATTTCAGCCATCCTATTTCAATTTTATATGCTAAATCTTCATTTGTCATGTTTCTCTTGCAATATCTAGTGCATTACATTCAAATGCTTTTGTCATTATTAAAAAAGAAGATATATAGATGCACTTGCTTTTTTGGTAATATTCATGAGATATTTGACTCACATTATGCTTGGCTATAAAATGCCTCTTTATACAAAATGCATTCCTGCAAGCATAGATGTTTCTTAAGGATTTTTATTTTTTGATTCTAGACATTTTGCGTGAAATAAGACCTGTCTTATATCGTCTTCCACATTAGATAGTGTATCACCTATCTAAGCAAAGCATTCAGTAGCTGAGCTGGGCATTTTGCTTTTGATGGGCGTGAATGGTCCATTGGAATCACTTTCTGTTCCTCCTTTCACGTGCACGAGAATATGGACAAGGAAACACTCTCTTGGATCCTTATTTACTTTATTCTTTATGAGCTGCTTAACGACAAAAGATCTTCACAAGAGGCGTCACAAGCTATAAATGGCAGTAATAGTGACAGTAAAGTATTTTAACTGCTACCTGGTGCAAAAAGAGTAATCTGAATTAACTCTTATTCCTGCTTATATTAGTGTTTGGATGTGTTCATTAGCAACATAAAAGGTTTTTCGGTGGATTCTTCCTTCAACTGCTTTCCTTACTGAAAGTGGTTTTGCAGGAGCTGCCGATACTCAGACCTCTTCCGATAGACTGAGCAAATTCTGAAATAGTTTATTTGCTGGATACATCACCCTGTTTCCGAACTTCTTTCTGAAAAGGTCTTTCGTACAACTAGCCTATATTTTACAGTGCTAATTGATGAGGAAAATTAGCCTGTAGCTTATCTATCCGCATTAATTGCTTGTAAAGTTACAAATTGCATGTTTTGCTCTATATCATCTCAACTGTCTGTCTGCCGTACTATTTCACATCTCTCGAATTTTCTGAATCCTTTCTACTAACTTATGTTATGATTAATTGTGCAGATTCTATATGTCAATATAGCTGCAAAACGAAATTTATTTGCTGTTTTGGAGTAATAGGCATCTCGTTCTTATGCTTACTAATACTCTAGACTAGTGGGTGCAGTCGAAATGCAGAACTTTCTTTCTGTTATCGTTATTTGCATGAGATAAAATGTTGACAAATTAAATTTTGGACACATTACTTATCAAAAAGGAAAGATATTTAGAGCTTAGACACATTTTTATTGCTGATATTTGACTTTTGGTGGAAAATCTTTTTAAGTAGAAATCTGCTAACTGAAGAAATATCTACTAATACATCATTGAATATATACAACAACAAAGAGTAGAAATATCATTTGTCCACTATCATTCTTTTCAAGATTGATATTACATTGTATGTCCAGTATCATTCTTTTCTTGATCTATATACCCTGTATGCCTTTATTGAAAGGTCTATAATATAGTGCCTGCACTTAATCTTATTGTAATATTAGGTAAAACTTCATCTTCACATCTTGTCCGATGTTCTCTGCTTTTTCTAATCAGCGAAATAGATAATACCTACTTAAAAGCTTCTTATATCTCACCTGGCTACGTTGGGGGTGTGCATAAGTGCACATGATATTCACTGCTGTTGCACCAAGATTTTGTGCCATGAGAACTCCCATGGGTTATATTGCATCATCTTTGCTAAATCAGCATTCAATGTGAACTGTTGCTCTTGTTCTTAGTATCTTTTTTTCTGTAAATATTTCTCGTCTTCGATATATAAACAAAGAGTTCTTTTCCTACTTTGTAAAACATTTCTCTTATTTATGTGCGAAAGTTGGTATGCTCTTTAATAGATTCTATAAATAAGCTATGTATCTATCTGGAAAGCTTCTTGTTGTATATGTTAGTTTCAATGACTAGTATTGGAGCATGCTAAAGAATGAACTTCTCGGAGTATTAGCAATATGTTTCATCCATGCTTTTGGAGTAATAACTGTGAACTTAAAGTGGGTTTTCATTGCTAAATCTCCTTGTTCCTGTAATCTTCCAGTGAGGTTGCATTGGATTCCACAGCTTTTGAATGCACAAAAGTGTTAAACTACACTGCCCTCTCGCTAGATTGTCTTAATTAAAGGGCCATATCTAACTTTAAAAATAATCTGAGCTACCCTGTAGTTTCATATGCTGTTAGAAAAATGTACCTTATGTTGGTTAGTTCACTATTGATTTTAAATGGTATTGCCAAGTGGCTTTTGAAAGAACTCATATTGCTTGTATTCTCTATGTTTATATCAAAGTACTTAATTTATGTTTTCTCCAGAGAAATCTTAATAGAAAGGGGATAATTGATCAGTGAAAAATATGAAGTAATTAGGGGTCAGAAAATAATACATGTGTGTCATTGTTTATTTATTTTACTAGTTTATTTCCAAGTAAAAAAAACGCATGAAACTATAAGTGTTGCTTCATCAGTAACTATAACAATATAAAGAAAATAATATAGGAATGAACTAATTCACAAACTAACGGCAATATGTAAACATACAGACCTGAGGTGAGGCCATGACATTAGTATTCTAGGGTGTTTTCCTAGCACTACCACTGTCCATCTTTTTCTTTTTCTTTCTTTTGTTTCTATTTTCATTCTCTTATTCTTCGCATTGCAATTTTACATAGTATTGATAAACATTGTCTGTTTCATGCTATCTTATGTGACGAATTTCCAATGCCTGGTCTCAAACCGCTCATCTTAATTTTGGCTTATATCCTTCTTCGCGACAGCTTCTGTTGGTAATTCTTCCTATTACTGTTATTTGCATACCATGACACAAGTGCATATTAGAGGATGAAAGATCATTTCAGATTACAAACAGATATAAACTATGCCTTTTATAAAACTTAGTAAAGTTAAAACCGGATGAAGAAACTGACCAGGCAACATTAAAGTATCACAACAGAACTGCAAATTGATTCTCATCAAGTAATATAGATATGTTGATGCTTTATTTCTCAGTGCTTATTCCTATGAACTTTTTTGTTTCAAACAACAGAAATCTCTGAATTGCGACAACACAAGCAACACTCATGCTTAAACGTCCAACAACCTTGAGCCTGGACCGAGACCAGAAACAAGCATTGCTTCAGCTGCATGGAGGTGGCTGAGGTTTCTTTGCTTTCATTTGGTCTGCAGCAGGACTGGGGCCAAGGGTAAGTTCAAGTTCAGGTATTTGATTAATTCTTGCTGCTGCTAGTCTCTGTTTTAGCTCAGTATACAAAGCCTGGTTCTCCTGTCTCAGCCGTTGAGCAGTCTTCCTTAGCCTGTCATTCTCCCGCATAATCTGAATATTCTGCCAGTACAGGTCTAAATTCTGTTTCTCCATAAATCAAATGCTTGAGTTGGCCTGAAACGGAAGAACCATCAAGAATTATGAAGGTATTTGCATGATATATTTGGAAAACATAGCCTAACATAGTATGTAAAAAAGAGCAGATGATGAAATAGTAAGTATATAGAAGATACACAGGTCGCACAGCATTACAGAAAATTATACACATAGTAAGTTTATAGACAGGTCGCGCAACATTACAGAAAATTAATAAGAAGTTATAGAAGATAGAGATGATCAAATAGTGATTTCCATGGGAAACATAAGATAGAATTGTAAATGAAAAACAACAATAAGATTGGATTCCAATCTAGCCCCTGCTCTGTCTCATGATATTTGAGTCAAGGAAAGCGAGAGTCCCTGGACATTTCAGAGGGTACTCGATACACTTTAAGAAAATAACCATCTCCAAAGAGGGGAAGCATATCATCATTTGATCAAAATAGGGGAATGGAATGAAGGAAAACTAGTTTTGAAAGAACACTAAAATTTTCTCTATATGGCAATTACTTACAATAGAGAACAGACTCCAAACCTTCAGATCAAAAGCTGTTAGGGACAACTGGTTTTGGTTGGAGTCTCTTTGCGATACATGCTTATTTATACTATTATGTCACTTGTACGGATGGACAAAGAAATACTAGAAGCAGCACACACGAGAATGGCACGCCTTGTTCAAGAAATGCTCCAGAAACCAACTTGCAAAGCCCCGTTTTATTCTCCTTTATCCTCACATAAAAACACGTCACATTTTTAGTTAAGAATAATTAGAAGGAAAGAAGAATGTTGGTTTTTGCATGTGGATTTTGCTTGTTTAGTTATGTAAAATTTGTTAGAAAAAGCAGCATAAAATATGACATTCCTGAAGAAGCAAATGGCCTGAGTAAAGGGAGAAATAGCATGGGAGACAGCAAGAAAGTGATTTGTGAGAATTTTGATGTTCATGAGAGGAACCTGAATGTGAGTAGGAAAATAATAAGCGTTCAATGACTTTTACAGAACTAACTCGTGTTTATTAAAGTGATTTGCCTAATGTTTGAGTAGATCAACAATAATTACAAGGAGTAGTATTTTAATACTAGTATCTAGTAAACTGGCTACCTTATGTGGGTTTTCCGGAATTACAAGAGAATCCCTCCATTTATTGAACATCGCTGATTAATTCATTACCTATAAAATAGAATAATAAATGGTTTAAATAAAAAGAAAGAAACAGAGAAGGAAAATCTTGGGCAGCTGGTAAGAATGCAATAACTATTTTTCTTTGCTTGTGTATTGGAGAGTACTGGAATTCATTAAGTATTATTTTTCTGTGTTTATTTTGGAGAGTTTGAAAAACGTCGAAGGAAATTTTGAAATCTGTTACGAGCTAATTTTTGTTGAAAGTATTTTCGAATTACAATGTCACATTATAAGAAAGGGTCTTTAGTCATTTGTTGGTCACATGTTATAGATTAACAATAATACCATCTCTTCCCTGATACAAGGCCAACTATCAAAAATTTTTCTTTTCAAATTTACTATTTGCTCTTTATCTTTCCTGCACTGTTCAGTGAAAAAAACGTGAAAGTTCTTTTATTAGCACTTCTTTTTTCAAGAATTGAAATGTTAAAGAAAGAACTATTCAGCGAAATTGAAAAAATGTCCTTTAATAGTTCATGATCTTTTCAGACCGTGATATATAATTACTAGTAACTATTTTGTGACTCGGTATAAGTTATCAACCTTGTAACTTATTTTCTATGACCAAACTTGTAATTAGATACCAAAGAAACAATATTCTTACAAAGCCGCGGCAAGAACGTTGGAGAAAACTGCATAGGTGCATTCAAATCCTTGAAGGCTGGCAGATATGATATAAAATTTTCATTCTCATTTCTTTTGCTTTATCTATTTATTTTGGAAACGATTGAATGTCATTTTTAAAGAGTCAATAGTCAGTGACTCTTTAAACCTTAGGTCAAAATAGAAATAATGGATGGGGTATTCTTTCTTCCTTAGTTTTATGTAATTCCAATTGGTAATAATGGTTATATTGTTTATGAAGCTAACAAATTGCAATACGGATTCGATGTTTTCGCAAGAAACAGAAAATAAGTTTCAGTATAAACGCATATAATTTTTCAATGATTAGAAGCCGTGCCGATAGTGCACTATTTATAAACTTATACTCTCGTGAATGACGGTAAATTTTATCGGTGGTCATTCAACTTTGAGTTTGTAATACAGAAGTCATTTTTCTATATTTTGTTACATAAAAATCATTTAACTTTGAGTTTATAATAAAAAGTCACTTCTCTATTTTTGGTCACATAAAAGTCATTCAACTTTGACTAGGTAACCAAAAAATGAATGTCACCCGAATTTTATATTTTATGCTGGAAATATGACATAACACTCTAAAATAAGTTTATCATATTTGGGATAATTTGAGAAACCTCTTTCCAAGTTTCGTTAATCTCAGTTCTGGTTTACGAATATTATATTTTTTTTTATTTTGATTACTTTGTAATAAATTTCTTAACTCATTATCATCAATGTAAAAAATATAATTTGATTATTTTACCCTTATTAATTTATACTCATTTGTTTAATAAATTGTATAAAAGTATCTTTTTGAATTAGCAGAAGAGTCATTGTTAGAGCATCAAATAATTCGATGGCAAACACAAATCTAGAGCTCAATATGTTTCCCATGGCTTCGATTCGTTACAAAGAAATTAAATATGGAGATAAACGTAATTTTATAAATCACAAGGGAGAGGTCTCTAAAATTAATATATATTACATATGATATGTTCTATTAAGCTAAATAGCTATTTTGAAGTGTCGTGTCATATTCTCTGTATAAAATATAAAATTCAGGTAATATTACGTTTTAGTTAACTTGGCCAAAGTTGGATGACTTTTATGTCACAAAAATTTAAAAAGTGACTTTGTGTTACAAACTCAAAAGTGAATGACTTTTATGTAACAAAAAATAATTTTTGTGTTACATACTCAAAATTGAATAACCACCAGTGATATTTACTCTGTCAATGGCCAACATTTTAGCACATTAACCAATCCATGCAAAGTGTCAGAAAGGCCAGAAGTCATAATTTTTTAAATTTGGAGCGTTTGGGATAGATTGCGCGTACCTCTAATTGATCCTTCACTCAACCTTTCATTTCTAACTCACAAGTGTATGTTTTAAGGTAATCTTGCCTACTAAGCCCCTTGATATTTCACTTATAAGTCAAGGGATTGGCCAAATCCTCTTTTGACTACACATAATATGAATGAAAAAATTTGCTATTCTAAGTAATTACTTTATCACATTATGTTTCAAAAGAATGTGTTTACTCTTTCCACTGAAAGATTTATTTTCTTACAATGGTTATTATGCCTTGGCAATCACAATTCATCGACACAAATATGGTTGGTTTAATTCCTAGTGCAATACTCGCCAAGAGGTTGCTTAATCAACCTCAATGCCAGGCAATTCCAATACCATAACACCCCACCAAAAAGTGATCACACAATTACTACTGAGCTTTTTCCTCATCTGAATCAGAGATTCAATATCATTACTGTATCCTTTTAATATAGTGAAAAATTCACATACAAAATACTAATTCATAGTATTTCTCAAATAAGGTATAAAATCATCTCAAATGAAAAGAAACTTAACTTCTATACAAATGCCTTTTGAAATAATTTTCAACACATATTAAAATTTATATTCTTTTGGTAACTTCCTTATTCAAATAGCAAAATAAATTTTTCTAAACATAGAAGCAATTATAACTTCTGTAGAAGTATCTCAAATTAGTAGGAAAAATGTCATAATTCAAGGATTTTTCACCCAAATGACTAAGAGACCCGAAACAAAATTACTTTTCAGTGCCAGAAATACAACATCTTATTAATCTTCCAATACAAATTTTCGTCACAAAAAAATCTTAATTTTCTAAGGTTTCAGTATAATTTTAAAAAAAAAGTTTGCTACCTTTTGCTTTCTTAAGATCAGGCTATATAACTCTGGACACCCCGGTCCCTCACATTTTCAAAAGTTTTAGGTTATTTTACAACTCATAAGGAATTTCATTTTATAAATAACAAGCTAATAATATACCTTCACCCGAAGATTAATCGTCTATTTATGTACATTTTTAGATTCAGAAGGATATACATAGACATATCACAATCTATATCGGAAATAATTTTTTAATCAATTGCGATATGAATGAATTCACTTTGATAAAATGCAAACAAATTGCACCATCCATGTACTATACAACCAAGATTCCAATCAACATAAAATTATATATAATTTTTAAATAGGTGAGTGGTTAACAATATCAAACTAAATCTCATATAGTTAAAAGAGAACAAAAAGAATGAATAGCATTTCATCAACAACTATAGATGATTGGGAGAAAGACATATTAAGTTACCAACATCGAACATCTGATGATTATTCCATATCATTGCTATGATGAACATGCTAAGCCGAACAATTGCAATCTTTACCTTCTCTGAAGAAAAGATGGATGAACACATATATACCACCGAGTGGAATTAGAGCAATGACTAAAATAGTTTGTTCAACGAAAATATTGTAATTGGTATCTCCATAATAATAGTGTGAAAATATCCTTAAGATTGTTGTAAAAATTATTTATGGAGAATAGGATTTAGCTTGAGGCGTGTCAAGGACACAATTCTTAAGGATATTTCGCGCACACAATAATGAATAAAATTAGACATATCCCTCAGGATTCAACAAGCTCTTCCAATTATTAAATCGGGGGACAGAACAAGTAGAAAATTCAAGAAAGAAACCCTACGTATAGGAGGAAGAAGATGATTCAGAAAGTTGTTTTACAAAGTATCTTTAGTTCTCCAAAGACCATGTTCATATAGGCGTTGCTCCAATGACTAGTTTGACTCTATTAAATATAAAACAATTTACTAAATAATAAGTAGTAATAAAATTAATACTTCAAAAAAGATAAGTTTTTCCAATGCACATTCTCTTTTGAGAAACCACTAATTTTTCCAACACCATTCACCCTCTTCTCCTCATTAGGCACAATATAAGTGGCATATCGTGATAATCTGATGAACTGCATGGATATCGTACCCAGACACCTATTGTACCTTCGTACAAGAAGTACTCGAACTCAAGCATACACTCCGGCTACTAGGCATGAACCTAACTATGGTTTCCACAAACTATTTGTAGGCACGATTACCTTAAAACATACACTTGTGAGTTGGAAGGCTCGTTTTGTCATTAAGTTGAAGTGTTGCATGACATGATTGAATGACTCATTTTGATATTATAATGACTTATGATGTGTTGCTATTTCAAACGTTTAGGCCAATGTTGTCATACTTTATAATTTGAAATTGTTACTTAAGATATTTACGAAATGCTTATAAATTGTAACTATGCATGGATTGTGTGAACACGTCATGCTAGGCTGGTTCGCTCGATGGTAAGTTTAAGAGACATCTTGAGGCGTGACAGATTTGGGCAACTTAGTACCTTAATTTGCATGTTGATGTATGATAGGCGTCATGGAATATGGTTTCACCCGACTGCAATATAATGTAATCGAGTGCCGGTTACAGCACCCTCCACTCTCAGGTTGTGATAAATTTAGTGTCGGTCAAAAGGTTTATGGGTCATGAAGATTTATCTAGTAGAGACCTATTTATAAATGTGTTGCGCGTCACACTTATAATTGTGAGACTACAGAGATATTTAGGACAAAAATGCTAGTATTTTTCTGGGGAATCGATGATTCTAATGAATTAAAAGACTACCAATTCCTTGAGTAATAGGTATTTACTGAGGCAACTGACTTTTCTGTGATATCGAGCTTGGCATTCTGAATGATATGGAAAATGATGACCCTCACTTGTACTTATTGCTGCATATCATCACTCTTTATCCGCTACCTATTGAGCATGTTTTTAAAGAACGAGCTCTTGAGCTTGATCGACGTGCAATTTTATGATATAGAACAACAAACAATACATGAAAAGCTACCTTTATTGTTTTTCACTTTATTAGTGACCTTGCTTTTAAGATGATAGACTCATGCGAAGAGGAAGACCATTGACTGAGTAAACACATTTAGTTTGTGTTTGCTGGTACAAGCTGCAACTTATGAATCATAATTGTAAGCACAACAAAATATGATAAATGACATATGAGATCAATGAGAGGATGTATCTATGTAATTCAAATGATCTAGGGTACTAAGCAAACTTCTTATAATCTACTTAAATATTTCTAGATGACGACTAGCGGCTATATATCTAACAGATGCATAGCAAAATACTCCCATAGTATGTTGGTTGCACTGCCTACCTACCTAGTACAAGATGATGCAAGAATAGTAAAAGAAGAATACTGTCACGATCCAAAATCCACTATAGGTCGTGATGGTGGTCAACACCGCCGTTAGGCAAGCCAAAGTTGATTTATCGATTAGATTACCCATTTTATTACTTTGAAATTTCTAATTTTCAACAATTAAACAGTATAAAATAGAATTTACACGGTAGATGATGATAATTATGTGATCTACGATACCAAACAACAAATAGGAACCCCCAAAATCCGGTGTCACAAGTGCATGAGCATTTCTCTAAGGAGTACAATAATAATGCAACAGTTGTCCCGAATGTAATAAGACAACAACAACAACAACATACTCAGTGTGAGCACGTGATTTTGCCCTATATGAATTACTCCCAGAATTTCAAAACAAAATAATTTCTTTCAGCATTTGCAATTGTTTGAATTTTCGTGACATGTTCTGTTAATTGTTTGCATTTTTGTCTGTGCATTTTAATTAATGAAAAAATACAAAAATATATGTGCATTTGTTTCTAGGATTTAATTTAGCATTTTAGGGTTAATTGAGTAATTAGGTTATTTTATAAAAATGGAAAATCACAAAAAATAGTCATCTTGCACCTTTTAGTTCTAATTTTTGATTTCTGAGTTAGCTTTTCCTTATTTTGTTAATTGTGGTAATTAGTTAGGTTTAATTAGTATTTTGTTAAATTAATTTGGCTTGATACTTTAATTTGTTTTAGGAAAAAAAAAGAGAAAAAAAGAGAAAAGAAAAAGAAAGCATGGAAAAATTGGAAAACAAAAGAGTGCATTCAAATTTGGGCCAGTCTTCAAAATTCCCATGGCCCAAACATAATTCCCCCTGAAACCCGTCCAAACCACCTGAAACCCGGCCCACCCTCACTTAACCAAACGACCCCGTTTCTATTAGCTCTAATCACAGCCGTTGGACTTCAATCATCCAACGGCTCGGAACTCGTCATCTATTTACCATAAAAGTGTCCGAAGTAGACCCCCCGTCTCGTCTCTCATCTCCCTCACAGAACCCTCACCGCCTCCGCCGTGAACCGCCTGCCGGAAATCGTCTTCGCCGGCGGCGTTAATCCAATCGACCCCATTTTTACACCATAGATCCCCCTCCTTCTCCTCTTCCCAAATCCCCAAACCCCCTCCCTCGAATCCTACTGGAACTCGTCGAATCTTGGATCGAAGAAAACGACCAAAACTCCAACTCATCCAATCGTCCCCAAAATAACACCCCATAACCACCATGCCCCCCTTACACCTAATACATCGTTGGTTTCCCTCGAATCTGTCCGATGCTTCTCGAATTTCATATCTGGGGTTCAAGCCCTAGAAGTCATGGCCGAGTTCGTTCATGCAAGGGTGTTTCTCCAGTCTTCACGAGTGCTCAGGGCCGGTTTTACCATAAAATAACGTTATTCGACAAAGAACGAGCAGTTGACATTCGTTGGGGGTTTAAATCGAAATATCGGTCATGAGTTCGAGTTTTGGTCGGTGAGTTTTCCTTCCTTATTCATTTTTGGCATTATTTTAGTTTCGTTCCTCTTCATATCTCCTTCTTCTTCTTTGGTCAATTCAACTGAAACTCGACCAAAACTTTCTGGGCGAGAATATATAGTGTTCTTTTTATTCCCTTTTAGTTTTATTTTTCAAAATCTTGTCCACTGATTTTTCTTGGTAGGTTCAGTTTTTCATGGTAACAGCATGACTGAAGTTCTGATTTCGTCCCTCGTTCAGTCGCTTAGTTAATTTAATTAGGTTTATTTTGATAACTTAGTCAATTTCCTACTTTCTTGTGTTCAATTAGTGTAAGTTTGGTTTCAAAATCATTTAAGTGACTGCCCTTAATTTGTTGACTGATTTGATTTGGCTCATTTTGTTTGGGCTTTGAAGCCAAAATCAGAACTTCCCCCAAGGGGTTGATTTAGGCCATTGGGTCAGTATTGAGCCCACGTTTGGCTTAACTACTGAGTCAATTCAACCCATGACCCATATCTATCTGATTTCAGGGGTAATAACATGGTGTTTAAGAGGTAAAATAGGAATTGTAGGTAAGGGAATCATTGGTAACTGAACTAGGAAGTTTCCTAGAAGCCGGGGTGGGGGTTGTTTGTGTTAGTTAATAAATACATTAATGGTAGCTCAGAAAAAGAAAAACGAGCCAAGGACTAAGCAGCAAAAACCAAAATTCACAAAGGACCTGAGTGCAGAAACTGTTTCCTTAAGGCTGCCCTACTTGCCTTGCCTATAAAGGGATCTTTTCTTGCCTTTCAAGGCAGGGTTGAAAAGCTAGAAATCTAGAAAAAACTCCAGACGGCTAAAAAGTGTTTTTTTGATTCCTTCAATTTCTAGAAACAATAGATAGCTGAAGAGATAAAATTCCAGAAAAATACAAAAAATAGCCAAAAATTTCTAATGTTCCATTGAAACTTCAGTGATTGTTTTCTGAAAAACAAAAGTTCTTATTCTGATACTCAAAAATGAATTGATGTTTGGTTGCTGATAGTTTTGATTCAAGCCGTTTGAGGGTTAACCTTTCATTGGATTTGAGCTGACTTCCTAGGTTAATTGTTGAATCTGTTTAGTTTCTGTTGTTGATTCCCTACTGCTCTGTTGCTTATCCATCCTTTTTGTTCTTTGTTTTCGAATTCCAGGTATATCCTCAACTGTAGTGGAATGGAGTTCTAAATAAGCTATATGAAAATCTGGATTCAAATTGAAGTTTAAGTATTGATTCTTGGTGTATTTTTGCCAATTTAAACGATTATGTGTGCTCGAACTGTTCATTTTATATAAATTCAAAGTTCTGTTATGTTGGATTGTTGGTTAAGGCTAGTATCCCAAAGTGATTTGGTTGAAATATTTAAGTGTTAACATTATAACAGTGTTTGGATCCTACTTGGATCATTTAAGTGAATGCCCTCAATTTGTTGACTGATTTGATTTGGCTCATTTTGTTTGGGCTTTGAAGCCAGAATCAGAACTTCCCCCAAGGGGTTGATTTAGGCCATTGGGTCAGCATTGAGCCCACGTTTGGCTTAACTACTGGGTCAATTCAACCCATGACCCATATCTATCTGATTTCAGGGGTAATGACATGGTGTTTAAGGTGTAAAATAGGAATTGTAGGTAAGGGAATCATTGGTAACTGAACTAGAAAGCTTCCTAGAAGCTGGTGTGGGGGCTGTTGTGTTAGTTAATAAATACATTAAGGGTATCTCAGAAAAAGAAAAATGATCCAAGGACTAAGCAGCAAAAACCAAAATTCACAAAGGACCTGAGTGCAGAAACTGTTTCCTTAAGGCTGCCCTACTTGCCTTGAATATAAAGGGATCTTTTCTTGCCTTTCAAGGCAGAGTTGAAAAGATAGAAATCTAGAAAAAACTCTAGACGACTAAAAAATATCAAAAGAATTACTGTTTCATAAAGTTAGAGTGTTTTTTTGATTCCTTCAATTTCTAGAAACAATAGATAGCTAAAGAGATAAAATTCCAGAAAAATACAAAAAAATAGCTAGAAATTTCTACTGTTCCATTGAAACTTCAGTGATTTTTTACTTCTAAAAAACAAAAGTTCTTATTCTGATACTCAAAAATGAATTGATGTTTGGTTGCTGATAGTTTTGATTCAAGCCGTTTGAGGGTTAACCTTTCATTGGATTTGAGCTGACTTCCTAGGTTAATTGTTGAATCTGTTTGGTTTCTGCTGCTGATTCCCTACTGCCCTGTTGCTGATCCATCCTTTTTGTTCTTTGTTTTCGAATTCCAGGTATATCCTCAACTGTAGTGGAATGGAGTTCTGAATAAGCTATATGAAAATCTGGATTCAAATTGATGTTTAAGTATTGATTCCTGGTGTATTTATGCCAATTTTAACGATTATGTGTGCTCGAACTGTTCATTTTATATAAATTCAAAGTTCTGTTATGTTGGACTGTTGGTTAAGGCTAGTAGCCCAAAGTGATTTGGTTGAAATATTTAAGTGTTAACATTATAACAGTGTTTGGATACTACTTGTGTAAATGAACTGCTGTAAGGAAATGGACATGAGGTTCAATTTTGCTTGAATGTTATATAAGTTGAAAAACCCCACTGTGTAAACAAACTTGGTCCATATGTTTTCCTTTCCTGCATGAAATTGGAACAGTATGTTCACTTAGTCAGTAATGAAGCTCTATAATTCCAGGTAGCAATTTGCTTAAATAAGTGTTGAATGATCGAAGTCAGTATATAGGATAACCTCTGGGCAGAGTATGGTGATCAGTCATATTGTTGTGGGGTTGAAGCTGTTAAATTCGATCGCCTCTGTTAGTTTTTTTAAATGAATTCACAACTGCTCAAATTGTTGTTTAGTGTTTTTTGGCTGGTTAATGGTGAGTTAAGAACGACTCCTCAGTTTGGTCACATAGGCTTTAGTCTCGTGCGTGGCTTATTTAGAATTCTTTGATTGTCTCAAAGTGTTGTGGTGAGGATTCGATGCTAGGTCCGCAAGGTTCCGCGTTTGGGCCCATTTTGAGGCCCAGTTCTGAGGGTCTCTTTTGAGACGGATCTTTTCTTTGCTTGGGCCTCCAAACCTTTGTGGTGACTCAAGTTTTTATTATACAATGCATTAATTTCCCTTTATGAGCCACCCTAGCTGGCTTCAATAGAACCTTCAATCACATTTAATTCTAACTAATCAAGCCCATTAATTGGGTTAAGGGTGAGCCATACTAGATAATGCAAATAATTTATGGCCCTCCAAATGTAATTAATATTCCCTTTAAAAATTAGAATAGATTGGGGTGTGCCATGCCAAACGAAAAATAACAATTGCATGGCACTCACTCTAATTAAGTTTGATTTAACCCATAGAATTCGAGGCGTGCCGTTTAGTTCGATTCCATGGCCCTCGCAAAGGTGCAACGCGGAATTTCTTTAAGCACGTGAGTTAATAATATTACCTTCTTAAATTCGGGTGCGCATTTATGTGACCCAAATCCAAATATCAACGATGTTAAAATATGTCAAAAGTCACGGGTGCATTTATGCGACGTGGTTCGAGACGTGTTTTAACGATGTTGCAATCTTCGTTAATTAATTAAATAAAAGCAGTTAAAAGATAAAATGTGCACATAGGTTCAAAATTGTTTTAAAATTAGATAATTAAGCCGAATATAATAGTTAGCGACCGTGATAGAACCACGGAACTCGGGAATGCCTAACACCTTCTCCCGGGTTAACAGAATTCCTTACTCGGATTTCTGGTTCGCGGACTGTAATACAGAGTCAATCTTTTCCTCGATTCGGGATTTGAATCGGTAATTTGTAACACCATAAATTATCCCAAGTAGCGACTCTGAAGTTTTAATAAAATAATCTCATTTCGATTGTCACTTTAAATTGGAAAAAAACACCCATTTATACCCTTTTTGAGGGTGTAGTGGAAAAGGAGGTGTGACAGCTCTGGCGACTCTGCTGGGGACCGAACCCAGAATCTCTGGTTCAGGGTTCAGAATTCAAGCTTAGATAAATTGTTATATTTGGCTTTATCTGATTTTGCTACATGTTTGGGCCTAATGTGCTAAGTGATGCTTTTACCGCTTTGATATTATCTGAACTGCATATAAATTGCTACGAAACCCTTCTCTTCTCCCTCCTGAGGAGTGCACGCTGGTCGTGACTTCTTTCTGTTAGTGTCAAATCCCAAATAGAACGAGGTTCGGACAAGTTGCAAAGCCGGATGATCTTTTGGTTACCGGTATGCAGCCCCCCTCGGCTCGAGTTACCCAGGTCGAGAACAAATAAACCCAGGTTTTTAAACCTAGTATAACAATACCTCATGCCGGATCCCTAGTAGGAATGTTTGTTTACATCATGTGCATTTTGACTTTGGAGACTCAACACAGGGGTTGGGTCTGTCTAGGACAGGTGCACCCGAAATAAAAAGACCATCCTGATGCATCTTACTTGCTACTTGAGCATTTATTTGCTTCGGATTTGCATGCTGACTGACTTTTGAATGAAAGGAGAAAATTTGGAAAAGAAATAGCAGTGTAGAGGGTTAAGGGAGTGAATCACCTATTTTAAGAAAAACCAGTGTCCAAATAGCGCTGAAACTCTGCCGAATTTTTTGAAAAATGAGAAAGGAGTTTTTAGTTCGTTTTATTTGCCCGAACTATGCCAGTTTGATTCCCACCGGATGTGGGATACGTAGGCAACCCACATCGGGTCCAACTTCCTTTTTGCAAAAATAACCCAAAAGAACAAAAATTTACTTTTATTTGAAAATAATTAGGGTGGTGCCATTTTTGTCAGAAATAGCCGAATGTCCCTAAAAGGGCGCCGGAAGGCTGCTTTTGCAAGAACAACCGCTTGTGGTCATTTTTTCAAGGTTTTCACCGGTTAGCCAACACAGCCTTAAAATCTTCGTCTTCGAGGTGCTGAAAGGTCGTACTTGCAAAACCGGATTTTATTTTTAAATGAAAAAAAAGAGAAAAAAAATGTCAATTTTGTCTTTGAGTCAAATGAGTCTTGATTTTTGCTTAATCACTCTAATAAATGTGCAGAATGAGCACGAGTCCAAGTTTGCCGATAACAACCATGAACAAGATCCCTTTGGAGTTGCATATGTGGTGGGAGGATCTGGGAAAATCGGAGCAAGATAAAGTTAATCTACATTTTGGAGGTCTCACCGGGTTGTTAAAAATCAGACCTAGAGGAGATATCATAAAGGCTTTGGTTACGTTTTGGGGACCCGGCCCATAACGTATTTCACTTCTCGGTTTTTGAACTCACTCCAACTTTTGAAGAGATAGCAGGTTATATGGGAAGTACTGAAGGGCTGAGACATAAGTATCTGATCGCTCCAAGAGCCGTTAACTCTCACAAATTCATGGATTTGTTAAAGATAAGCAAGAGAGTCCCGTACTCCGCGTTGGAGGGTGGTTTTTCCACTCTACGCTTTAAATATCAGAGGTACGGGCATGTAGGAGGGTTCACCGATCCGTAAAGCGAGGTTTGTAGCAAAGGAAATCGAACAAAATGGGATGAGCATAGGCGTTTTGCCTTCATGGTAGCTTTCCTAGGCCTTGTGGTGTTTCCCCGAAAAGACGGGAATATCGATTTGCGGGTGGCTGGAGTCGTCAAGGTCCTGATTACCAATGCCAAGAGCATTCTTGCCCCTGTGATAGTGTCTGAGATATACCGAGCTCTCACAGCATGTAAAGCTGGGGTAAATTTCTTCGAGGGATGCTAGTTGCTATTATAGATGTGGATGATTGAGCACCTGTGTCATCGCCCTTAGTATATGAGTTATGGATCTACAAAGAAAAGTTGCATTGAAGAGTTTGACACAAGGATTTCAGGGTTCAAGATGCCAGAAGGGTTTGGAGATTTGGCATCCCGCCTTCGTTCCATTACTGCGGGATAAATAGAATGGACATTGGGTTGGCTTCCTGTTGAAGAAATTGTTTATATGCCCGCCACCGGTCCTTACTTCCCCCTGATGGGTCTGCGAGGTATTCAACCTTACGCTCCTTACCGGGCGATGAGACAGTTGGGAAGGTGTCAGGTGATGCACCCAGATGAAGATCTTAGTGTTTATGCGGTCGAGGCTAGTTCTGACAGCCAATTTCATGAAGAAATAGTTCGTTTTATTTGGAAGGAATGCCAATATTTGACGGTGAACACTCGAGTGCGTGACCTATCTAGAGGCGAAGTCTCACCCGCCTACCTTGCCTGGTATAGAAAGAAGAACACTGCAAGGGCTGAACCAGAAAGACCAGCCAAAAATCCTCACATTCAGGAATTCGTTAAGGCGTCACAAGAATAGTGGACTTGGTTGGCTAAGGAGAATGAGTACAGGGACACAACAGGAAAATTGGAAAAGAAAGTCAGAGAACTTCAATTCGAGAATAGCTTGCAAGTCAAGGCGGATGAAAGAGAAAATAAAAAGCTAGCCAAAGAAAACGAGGCCCTTCGAGCCCAAATTCAGAAAATGAAAATAGCGGCAGAAAACCCCGCCCGAAGTGCCAAAGATGAAAAACTCATAGATAACCTGAGGAAGAAAGTGAATGATTATAGTTTTGATTTAAACAAAGCAGAAAGTGAACTAGCCAGGGCTCGAAAGCAATTGGCTAAAACTGTAGATGAACGAGCACGCCTGATTAAGTAGTTGAAAGAAAAGTACGACAATGAGGTCGCAGGATTAAAGAAAAGGGTCATCACCACGGAAAACAAAATGATCAAATAGGCAAAAGACTTCAAGGATGAAAGGGAACATTGTTATACAGCATTGGCACAATTAGAAACAGATTTGCAACAACTTCAGGAGCAGAACCATGTGGCTGAGCAAACTTTGGAAGCCAGGGCCCAGTAGATCGAGCGTCTGTTACAAGAAAAAGGTGTCATAAGAGAGAGAATTAGAAACATCGACGATTACATTGTTGTGAAGTGCCAAGTCTGTGAGGATATGACTCGTACCTCCTTCCTCGCGGCAGTGATGACATTTGTTAAACAGATAATGAATGACTTGGATCGACTTCAAAGGGATCTTGCATATAGGCCCGCGGCGAGACCGAATGATGTCCCGCGGGCACCAGAGGCATTGATGTATTCATGATTTTTCATTTGAGTATGTATTTCCTTTTCCGTTAGAGTATGTCAATTGTGTTGAGTCCGTGTTTTCTTTCTGCTAGAGTCTATCAATTGTTTTTGAGTCTGTATTTTCTTTTATTGAAGTATGATAGTTTATATTCGGCGCCTGTATTTTGTCTTTGCATCAGGGTCTGTTAGTTTCTTTTGGAATTTGTTAGTTTTGAGTCTTTGTAATCGAAGCATTTGTTTTTATGAAAATTGAAAATCCCAAAATATTTTTATTATTTACTTTCACACTTATCTCCCAGAACTACGCTCAGTCTTATTCATGTGGGGTCATGATACGTAGGCAATCTCCATAGGATTCGACCATAAACAAAACGAAAAAGAGAGAGGAAAAACAAGAGAGAAAAAGAGAAGAATAAGAAAACCAAGAGAAAGAAGCAATAGCAAAAAAAGAGGGAAATGAAAGAGAAAGCAAGGGTAAGAGCGAAAAGTCGAAAAGAAGAAAAGAAAAGCCGGGACGACGCAAGCATCCGATCAAATGCATAATAGAAACGACTAATTGCTTAGGTGCATTCATTCCCCAAAATGTGCGGTTATCAATCTGTTAAAGCCCTAATCGCTAACAAGGTTGTTGTTGATGTATTGAGTTCAGGCAGGTGGTTAGTTGATTGGCATTCTGGAAACTCACTCATACAATACCCGATCAAAAGACAAGCTGAACATGGCCAACCAAGAATTGGAGGCAAGTATTGTTGACCTGTCAAAAGAGGTGGAAGAATTGTATGTTAATGCGATGAAGGAAGAGATGTATAAGTTAAAGCAGCAAATGGCTGAAATGTACCAGGCCTGGGTAAAGGGGCATCCACCACCGGTTTATCCCGCCAACCCTGCTTATATCCCACCATTGGCTCAGCCTCAGGAACCTCCCACTGTGAACTCGTCTTAGGCCTTTCCCCTCTACCAACAATGCCACGACATCTCTTCCCATACATCACAAGCTCCTCCACCTAGACAAGTCCCACATCCTCCCGCACCAATCACACCTATTTTTGTGGCACCTCCACCTGCTGCATTACACCGATCTTCCAGTGAACCTCTGTTCCAAACTCACGACAACCACTATTATCCCCCTGAACCTACCTTCAAAGTTCCGGAACCATATTCTTACACCCCTTATCTTGACCTCCCGGCAGAGACCGAGAAGCCACCCAAAAATCCTGAACATGAGGAGATGATCAGATAGGTCAAAAGCCTAGAACAATCATTCAGAGATATGAGGGGGTTAGGGGATCAAGTAAGTGTGGCCTATAAAGATTTATGTCTATTCACAGATGTTCAGTTACCAGTAGGGTTCAAAATGCCCAAGTTTGATCTGTACGACGGGCATGGTGACCCAGTAGCACACTTAAGAGGATTTTGTAGCAAGATGAGAGAAGCAGGCGGAAGAGATGAATTGCTGATGACATATTTCAGCCAAAGTTTTAGTGGATCGGCATTAGAATTGTATACCCGATAAGATCACAGCAGGTGGTACACATGGGACGATTTGGCCCAAGCCTTCGCCTGCCATTTTCAGTACAATCTTGAAATTATCCCAGACCGTTGTCATTAACAAAGATTGAGAAAAAGCCCGATGAGAGTTTCAGAGAGTATGGATTCCGTTGGAGGGAACAAGCTGCGAGGGTTGACCCTCCGATGAAAGAAAGTGAGATGGTTGATTATTTCTTGCAGGCTTTAGAGCCCACTTATTTTGGTCATTTGGTGTCAGCAGTGGGCAAGTCCTTTAATGAGGTTGTAAAAATGGGAGGCATGGTTGAGGAGGGACTAAAGTCCAACAAGATCATGAGTTATTCAGCAATCAAAGCGACCACCCAGGCCATTCAAAACGGTACTGGGGGTGTACTCGGGAAGAAGAAGAAAGAGGATGTTGTGACAATTGAGTCGGGAGCTTGGGTCGGATCCAGGAACCTTCCACGTTACTACAACCCGCCTCGACCCTATCACCAAACTTACCCCTACATTCCATATAGCCCACCACAACACTACTACCCAGTGCCAGATCCCCATTTTTCCGTCCATCACGCACAAACCTATACCCAACCTCCTGCTCACGCACAATGGCGTGCACCAACTCCACAAAATCCATACCCAACTCCACAAAATACCTATCCACCCCCAAAAGCCTACAGAAATCCCCCTGGAACATGTTTTCGGCCCAATCAAGCCTTTAAGAATGAGAGGTTGCAGAAACAGATGACTTTCACTCAATTGGGAGAATCATATACTAGTCTATTTCACAGATTGAGACAACTGGGTATGCTGAATCCGATCGAGGCTAAACTGCCAAATCCCCCTCCCAGAAATCTTGATCGATCGGTGAGTTGTGAGTATTGTTCAGGGGCCCCGGGGCATGACATAGAGAAATGCTGGAAATTGAAAACAGCGATTCAAGAGCTCATTGACGCTAATCAGATTGAGGTACAAGCTCCGGAGGCACCCAATATAAACCAGAACCCATTGCCAGCCCATCATGAGACAAATATGATTGAGATAGTGCATAAAGGAGGGGAGACTAAGAAGCCTTCGCAAACTCTCATGATGATTCGGGCTAGTGAAGTCAAGCCGTTTGAAAAGTCAACAAGGGAGAAGTCTGTGATCAAGTTGAACGGAGCAAATGATGAATCATTTGTGGGGGTCAAGAAGGGGTCCTCAAGTGACGTTGTAGGGAAACATGAAAGAGCGAAAGTGGTTGTGCCAGGAATGTCAAATAAGCCTGTGGTAATTATGAAGGGTGCCCATACAGATCCTTTTATTATCAAACCGGTAACTCAATTACCGATAGTCAGCAGCAAGGTAGTCCCATGGAATTATGAACGAGTGACAGTGACTTACAAGGGGAAAGAGGTTAAAGAAGAAGTGTGTGAGACCCATGGTTTGACTCGATCGAGGAGATGCTTTGCCCCCGAAAAGTTGAGAAAAGCTAAGACCTCCAAAGATAACCCAGTGTTGGTGAAGAAAGCTGTGACCGAGGAAGAAGCAGAGGAATTTCTGAGAAAGATGAAAGTGCAGGACTATTCCATTGTGGAGTAGTTAAGTAAGACACCGGCTCAGATCTCGCTATTGTCATTATTGATCCATTCAGACAAGCACCGTCGGGCTTTGATGAAGATCTTGAACGAAGCCCACGTTCCTGACAAAATCTCAGTAAACCACTTGGAAAAGATAGCTAACAAGATATTTGAGGTAAACAAAGTCACTTTTTCTGATGATGAGCTGCCCGTGGAGGGTACTGGGCACAATAGAGCCCTCTATCTGATAGTGAAATGCGAAGATTCCGTGGTTACTCGGGTACTGGTTGACAATGGGTCTAGTGCGAACATTTGTCCTCTCTCCACGTTGAACAAGCTGAAAGTGGACGTTGATAGAATTCACAAGAACAACATTTGTGTTCGGGGGTTCGACGGCGGGGGCAAAGATTCAGTGGGTGATATAATACTAGAGTTAACCATAGGGCCCATTGAGTTCACTATGGAATTTCAAGTGTTGGACGTGGTAGTTTATTATAATTTTTGCTAGGGCAACCCTGGATTCATGCTACCAAAGCGGTCCCGTCTACTCTGCATCAAATGGTCAAGTTTGAAAGGGATCGACAGGAAATTATTGTCCACGGTGAAGATAATTTGTGTGTTCCCAATGATCCCATTTTTCCACTCATAGAGGTTGAAGACGACAAGGGATCGTGGGCTTATCAAGTTTTTAACATAGTGTCGTAGATAAAATTACAGAAGGGAAGTGCGTGCCAACTCCAAGGGTAGATGCTGCATCAGTCATGGTAGCCGTTGAAATGTTAAAAAATGGTTTTGTGTTGGGCAAGGGTTTGGGCGCATCTCTGCAAGGTATCGTACAACCAGTTTCTCTTCCTAGAAACATGGATACATTTGGTCTGGGGTTCAAGCCCACAGTCGCAGACGTGAGAGGAGCCAGAAAAATGAAACAGAGAGCATGGGCCCTTCCAAAAGCCAATCCCGCATCTTTCCAGATTAATTGTCAGGCCTGGTATCAGAAAACGCCTAATGACGACGGTTCCCAGTTCGGTGGTTGATATGGATGGAGATTTGATGGAAAAGTTCGAAAGGATATTCGACAAAGTGAACATAGTGGAAGCTGGAGAGGGTTCTAGCAAGGCGGATGTGCAGATTGTTGGGCCCAGTGCAAAGATTAACAATTGGGAAGCTCCTCCTCTCCCCACCAGGAAGGAGTTTTGGTAGTTTGCTTTGATTTTCTTTCAGTTTATCTAGATTATCCCAGGGTTGTAGTTCAGATTCTATGTTCCGTCCATTTGGATGTATAAGCCTTGTTATCTTTAATTTCAATGAAATGCAATTTCCCTTTTTTTCCCTTCCTGATAGTTTTATTTTTGTTTTTCTTTTCTTTCTTGTACAGTTCTTTTTATGCTGGCTTCAATGATAAGATATGCATGCAGGATCTTTGGCCCAGTCTTAAAAGCCAATCTAATTATGAAATAGTTATTCAAGAAATAGAATGTGATGTTGAATCAGAATATGATGAGGATGAAGCCTTTGAAGAGATTAGTAAAGAATTAAGCCATTTTGAAGAAAACCCCAAGCCTAACCTGAGTGATACAGAAGCAATCAATTTAGGGGACCAAGATAATGTTCGGGAAACTAAAGTAAGCATTCATCTTGAACCACAACTCAGAGAAGAGATAATTAAAGCAGTGTTCGAGTATAAAGATATTTTTGCATGGTCCTATGACGACATGCCGGGTCTAAGCACTGACTTAGTGGTTCACAAATTGCCCACTGACCCGGCATGCCCCCGATCAAGCAGAAGTTGAGGAAATTTAAAACTGATATGAGTGTGAAGATTAAGGAAGAGGTCACCAAGTAGTTCGAGGCAAAAGTTATCCGGGTCACCCGATATCCCACCTGGTTAGCCAATGTTGTACCTGTGCCGAAGAAGGATGACAAGACTAGGGTGTGCGTTGATTATCGAGGCCTCAACAAAGCAAGTCCCAAGGATAACTTCCCATTGCCGAACATCCATATATTGATCGATAATTGTGCCAAACATGAGATTGGTTCTTTTGTGGATTGTTATGCGGGCTACCACCAGATCTTAATGGATGAGGAAGACGCAGAAAAGACGGCATTCATCACTCCATGGGGAACATACTGCTATCGGGTCATGCCATTTGGTTTGAAAAACGCCGGGGCAACCTACATGAGGGCAATGACGACCATATTCCACGACATGATACACAGGGAGATCGAGGTTTATGTGGATGATGTGATTGTAAAGTCTAGAAAGCAGTCTGACCATGTCAGAGATTTGAGAAAGTTCTTCCAAAGGTTTCGCAGGTACAATCTCAAGCTCAATCCTACAAAATGCGCATTCCGTGTTCCGTCTAGAAAGTTGTTGGGGGTTCATAGTCAGCCGTCGAGGTATTGAATTAGACCTATCAAAGATCAAAGCTATCCAGGGTTGCCACCCACAAAGAACAAGACTGAGGTGATGAGTCTGTTGGGGAGATTGAATTACATCAGTTGGTTTATTACTCAGCTCACAACAACTTGTGAGCCTATTTCCAAACTGTTAAAGAAAGATGTTGTAGTCAAGTGGACAGACAAATGTTAAGAAGCATTTGATAAGATAAAGGGGTACTTGTCAAACCCACCTGTGTTGGTCCCGCCAGAACTAGGGAGACCTTTAATTCTGTATTTGACAGTCTTGGACAATTCATTTGGATGTGTCTTGGGACAGCATGACATCACTGGCAGGAAGGAGAGGCCATATATTATCTCAGCAAAAAGTTCACATCTTACGAGGTTAAGTACACTAATCTTGAGAGAACGTGTTGCGCCCTAACTTGGATAGCCCAGAAGTTGAAACACTATTTGTCATCTTATACTACCTACCTCATCCATCGCTTGGATCCGTTGAAGTACATCTTCCAGAATCCTATGCCCACGGGTAGGCTCGCAAAGTGGAAGATCTTGCTCACAGAATTTGACATTGTCTACGTTACTCAGACTACGATGAAAGCAGAAGCATTGGCCGACCACTTGGCTGAGAATCCTGTGGATGAAGAATACAAACCTTTGAAGACTTACTTCCCTAATGAAGAGGTAATGCACATTGATGAGTTGGAACAGATTGAAAAGCCAGGATGGAAACTTTTCTTTGATGGGGCTGCTAACATGAAAGACATTGGGATAGGAGCGGTACTTGTTTCTGAAATAGGGCATCATTACCCTGTTACGACTCAGCTTCGGTTCTACTGTACTAACAACATGGCTGAGTACGAGGCATGCATTTTGGGTTTGAGGATGGCTGTGGATATGGGTGTCCAAGAAGTCTTGGTCTTGGGTGACTCAGACCTTCTGGTGCACCAGATTCAATGAGAGTGGGAAACACGGGATTTAAAACTTATACCATATCGACAATGTTTACATGATCTTTGTCATCGGTTCCAATCAATAGAGTTCAGGCATATTCCGAGGATTCATAATGAGGTCGCTGATGCCTTGGCTACTCTGGCATCAATGTTACATCATCCAGATAAGGCTTATGTGGACCCTTTGCATATTCAGGTCCACGATTAACATGCTTATTACAATATGGTGGAAGAAGAGCTCGATGAGGAGCCCTGGTTTCACAATATCAAGGAATACATCAGGATGGGGGTGTATCCAGTACAAGCCACAGGTGATCAAAAGAGAACAATTAGGCGGTTGGCAAGCGGTTTTTTCTTCAGCGGAGGGGTTTTGTACAAAAAGACTCTAGACCTTAGGCTGCTGAGGTGCATAGATGCTAGGCAGGCTACAACTGTTATGACCGAAGTACATTCTGGAGTCTGTGGACCGCACATGAGTGGGTCCGTGTTGGCAAAGAATATTCTCCGAGCAGGTTATTATTGGCTCACTATGGAACGAGATTATATCCGTTTTGTGCGTAAATGTCATCAGTGCCAAATGCATGGAGATTTGATTCATGCTCCACTATCTGAATTACACACGATGTCTGCACCGTGGTCCTTTGTTGCTTGGGGAATGGATGTCATTGGACCAATTGAGCCAGTAACGTCCAACGGGCACAGGTTTATTCTAGTGGCCATTGATTATTTCACCAAGTGGGTAGAGGCTAAAACATTCAAGTCTATAACCAAAAAGGCGGTGGTTGATTTTGTGCACTCAAATATCATTTGCTGGTTCGGGATACCAAAGGTGATCATTACAGACAATGGGGCTAATCTCAACAGTCATCTGATGAAAGAGGTATGTCAGCAGTTCAAGATTAAACATCACAATTCTACCCCGTACAGCCCTAAGGCGAATGGAGCAGTTGAGGCGGCCAACAAGAATATAAAGAAGATACTTCGAAAAATGGTGGAGGGTTCTAGGCAATGGCATGAAAATATACCGTTTGCGTTGCTGGGTTATCGCACTATTGTCCGTACTTCAGTAGGGGCGACTCCTTATTTGTTGGTATATGGCACCGAAGCAGTGATACCCGCAGAAGTGGAAATTACATCCCTTCAAATTGTCGCAGAGGCTGAGATCGATGATGATGAGTGGGTCAAAACTCGCTTGGAACAATTGAGTTTGATCGACGAGAAAAGATTGGCAGCAGTGTGTCATGGCCAACTGTATCAACAAAGAATGGCAAGAGCATATAATAAGAAGGTGCGTCCAGGGAAGTTTGAAGTAGGTCAGCAAGTGTTAAGACGTATCCTTCCACATCAGGATGAAGCAAAAGGCAAGTTTGCCCCAAACTGGCAGGGGCCGTTCGTTGTGACTAGAGTGTTGTCCAATGGTGCATTGTATTTGACAGATGTAGAAGGCAAATGTGTAGAAATGACTATCAATTCTGATGCAGTCAAGAGATACTATGTATGATTCTCGTTGGTTAATTTATATTTGTTTGTACTTGGTGTATTTTTGAAGATTTGGAATGACGAAGGCATTTTGTTCTGCCATCTAAATACTTTATCCTTTGTCACCCCCTTTGAGCTTTATTCATTTTCTTTCATACCCCTCTTGCGGGATCAGTAACGAATATCAGAAACACAAGCGTGAAAGATAAGTAAAGGAAGAAAAGAAAAGAGAAAGAAAAAGAAAAAAGAAAGAAAAGAATGAAAAAGAAAGAAAAAAATGAAAAAAAAGAGAGAGGAAAAATAACAAAAAGAGAAAAAGAAAGCAAAAGAGAAAGATAAGAAAGAGAAAAGAGAAAATCACAACAACAAAGCAACTCCTATGACATGAACTACGTTTGACCTGATTCCTTTTAAGGATACGTAGGCAGCTCACGGTTCGATCTCATCAAAATAAAAATCCAAAAGTCCCCAAATAAGAAACTGGGTGAGAAGTTGTGATTGTTGTAAGAAATCTGATTCCGAAAGTTGTAATTCTGAACCCATTCAAATTGTTTTGAGCCTTTTATACCCTTTCTTTCTAATCTCATCCAAAAATCCACATTACGGTCCAAAGAAAGACATTCCGATCAGTCTTCGAGAAATTCCAAGGGCAAGCAGGTAGAGGTGATTCATATCAGGGGCAACACTCTGGTCCAAAGAGGGAAAAGAAATCAAAAATGAGAGAGTCTTATTGGTGAAAACCCTCACGGGCTCCGTAAGGCGACGGAAGCAGAGAAAAATAAAAATGAGAGAGTCTTATTGGTGAAAACCCTCACGGGCACCTTAAGGCAAAAGTGAGTTGACGGATGAACGAATGAGAGAGGTCTGCTGGCGAAAGCCTTTCAAGGCAATGCAGGATGAACAAGGTCAGGATTTGGGTGAAGAAATCAGGTTATGGAAATTCCGGGGCAACAAAGTAGGGCAACTGAAAGTTGATCGGTTGGAAAGATTGGGCCGATTAATCCAAAATGCATGTCATGATCATTGGTGCCAACTATTCCACTCAAATAAGTCTCTTTTCTTTTTCCTCTTCAGATAGTCTTCCAGTCTTGGATTTTCTTATCCTTAATTCTGAAAGTCATTGCATTTCATTTCTTTTGGGTTTATTTCTCTAAGATGTCTCCAATGTCAGTTCTGTTTAAACAAATAAAAAGGAATTTCAAAGCTCACTACCAGCTTCAAGATTGCAAAGCACAATGCGGCCAAAGTATACCGAAGATAGCACGATGTAAAGTGGTATTAAGTGCCAGCAAAATTCCAGCAGCAGAGTGATCTAGTAATTTCATGGGAGATGCAGAGGTTCAGTTAAAGGGATCAAAGAGGTGAAATGACGGTTCAGGTATAGAACACTCGGGTCATCCAGGGTCATAGGGTTTTGAAAATCAGTCGGAAAGTCAAGCGTTTCCGGTCCAGTTTGGGGAAGCCAGTCAAAGCAAAACAATGCAGCGGAGAGACCTTCAGCAAGAATGCCATCAACTAACCACCACATTTTAAACTGACAAATTTTGCTTTGATTAAAACAGGGGCAGGAAATTTTGGTTGTTTTGGAGGAACCCTCCGTGGAGAAAGGCAGTCCTCAAACAGGATTGATTTTTGATTTTCAAGACCCTCCTGGAAAATGGGACCTAGTTTAAAAATCGAAACAATCATAAGTAGCATAAATGTACCCCAAGGAATATAAGTTGGTTTCAAAGTTTGCATGATTAAGATAGGATTTAATTAGGAGTTTTCAGAACCCTCCTAGATAATGGGATGTAGCTTTAAAACCCTCTTAGATAACAAGATTTAGCGGAAGTCACACCTTTAGAAGATATAACTTAGATTTTAAATTGTCGTTTAGGTAGGAATTGTTAGGACCCCCCTGGATAATGGGACCTAGTTGTCAAATTCTTAGTAATATTTGGTAATATGATCCAGTTTAAAAACTTACATATGTACCTAGATACCCAAACTGGGGTAGAAAAATTTTCTTTGTTTTTGTCTATTTTGTTGAAGTCAGGAGCCCGCCTGGAGAGCATGGAATACATTTCAAGTTCAACAATCAGGAGCCCGCCTGGAGAACAGGGAATACATTTCAAGTTCAGCAATCAGGAGCCCTCCTGGAGAGCAGGGAATACATTTCAAGTCAGCAATCAGGAGCCACCTGGAGAGCAGGGAATACATTTCAAGTTCAGCAATCAGGAGCCCGCCTGGAGAGCAGGGAATACATTTCAAGTCAGCAGTCAGGAGCCCGCCTGAAGAGCAGGGAATACATTTCAATTTCAGCAATCAGGGGCCCGCCTGGAGAGCAAGGAATATATTTCAAGTCAGCAGTCAGGAGCCCGCCTGGAGAGCAGGGGATACATTTCAAGTTCAGCAATCAGGGGCCTGCCAGGAGAGCATGGAATACATTTCGAGTCAGCAGTCAGGAGCCCGCCTGGAGAGTAGGGGATACATTTCAAGTTCAGCAATCAGGAGCCCTCCTGGAGAGCAAGGAATACATTCAAGTTCAGCAGTCAAGCGTCCACCTGGAGAAAAGAAAAACATCTCAAAGTGTAGTTGGTAGTCAGACATCCACCTGGAGAAAAGGAAAAACATCTCAGATTACAATTCAAGGCGACAACAAAGGGATTCCACCGGGAGAATACAAGTCAACAAGAACCACAAGAGCAAGTTTAAAGATATAGATAAGATTTTGTAATGCATAGATCATAGTCTAGTCTAGCTTCTTTTATTTTATCTTGGTGTAATAAGGGGATACAGTAAACAGTAGCAGCAACAACAACAACAATGAAATCACAGCTTCGTGGTAGTCCCAGCTACCAAAACTTTTCGAACTACACTGACCTGATTCCTTTATAGATAAGGATATGTAGGCAACCTCGGAAGCAAAGTGCGGTCAAATCTTTCAAAAATGCTTCCCACGGAGTATTCAAGCAGGCAAAAATCGCTCGTATCTGCTCATTTTATCTTTGCACGAAAACTCTTTGTCTTTCCGAGCAAAGAGGGGCAACTGTGAGCACGTGATTTTTGCCCTATATGAATTACTCCCAGAATTTCAAAACAAAATAATTTCTTTCAGCATTTGCAATTGTTTGGATTTTCATGACATGTTCTGTTAATTGTTTGCATTTTTGTCTGTACATTTTAATTAATAAAAAAATATAAAAATATATGTGAATTTGTTTCTAGGATTTAATTTAGCATTTTAGGATTAATTGAGTAATTAGGTTATTTTATAAAAAGGGAAAAAAGGAAAATCATAAAAAATAGTCATCTTGCACCTTTTAATTCTAATTTTTGATTTCTGAGTTTGCTTTTCCTTAATTTGTTAATTGTGGTAATTAGTTAGGTTTAATTAGTATTTTGTTAAATTAATTTGGCTTGATATTTTCATTTGTTTTAGAAAAGAAAAAAGAAGAGAAAAAAAAGAGAAAAGAAAAAGAAAGCATGGAAAAATTGGAAAACAAAAAAGTGCATTCAAATTTGGGCCAGTCTTCAAAATTCCCATGGCCCAAACCTAATTCCCCCTGAAACCCGTCCAAACCACCTGAAACCCGGCCCAAAACCCGCTTAATACCCGGTTTCTCCCCTCACTTAACCAAACGACCCCGTTTCTATTAGCTCTAATCACAGCTGTTGGACTTCAATCATCCAACAGCTCGGTACTCGTCATCTATTTACCATAAAAGTGTCCAAAATAGACCCCCTCAGAACCCCCCCATCTCGTCTCTCATCTCCCTCACAGAACCCTCACTGCCTCCGCCGTGAACCACCTGCCGGAAATCGTCTCCGCCGGCGGCGTTACTCCAATCGACCCCATTTTTACACCATAGATCCCCCTACTTCTCCTCTTCCCAAATCCCCAAAGCCCATCCCTCGAATCCTACTAGAACTCATCGAATCTTTGATCGAAGAAAACGACCAAAACTCCAACTCATCCAATCGTCCCCAAAATAACATCCCATAACCACCATGCCCCATTACACCTAATCCACCGTTGGTTTCCCTCGAATTTGTTCGATGCTTCTCGAATTTCAAATCTAGGGTTCAAGCCTTACAAGTCATGGTTGAGTTCGTTCATGCAAGGGTGTTTCTCCAGTCTTCACGAGTGTTCAGGGCTGGTTTTACCATAAAATAATGTTATTCGACAAAGAACGAGCAGTTGACATTTGTCGGGGGTTTAAATCAAAATATCGGTCACGAGTTCGAGTTTTGGTCGGTGAGTTTTCCTTCCATATTCATTTCTGGTATTATTTCAGTTTCGTTCCTCTTTTATCTCTCCTTCTTCTTCTTTGGTCAATTCAACTGAAACTCGACCAAAACTTTCTGGGCGAGAATATATAGTGTTCTTTTTATTCCCTTTTAATTTTATTTTTCAAAATCTTGTCCCCTGATTTTTCTTGGTAGGTTTAGTTTTTCTTGGTAACAACATGACTGAAGTTCTGATTTCGTCCCTCGTTCAGTCGCTTAGTTAATTTAATTAGGTTTATTTTGATAACTTAGTCAATTTCCTGCTTACTTGTGTTCAATTAGTGTAAGTTTGGTTTCAAAATCATTTAAGTGAATGCCCTCAATTTGTTGACTGATTTGATTTGGCTCATTTTGTTTGGGCTTTGAAGCCAGAATCAGAACTTCCCCCAAGGGGTTGATTTAGGCCATTGGGTCAGCATTGAGCCCACGTTTGGCTTAACTACTGGGTCAATTCAACCCATGACCCATATCTATCTGATTTCAGGGGTAATGACATGGTGTTTAAGGTGTAAAATAGGAATTGTAGGTAAGGGAATCATTGGTAACTGAACTAGAAAGCTTCCTAGAAGCTGGTGTGGGGGCTGTTGTGTTAGTTAATAAATACATTAAGGGTATCTCAGAAAAAGAAAAATGATCCAAGGACTAAGCAGCAAAAACCAAAATTCACAAAGGACCTGAGTGCAGAAACTGTTTCCTTAAGGCTGCCCTACTTGCCTTGAATATAAAGGGATCTTTTCTTGCCTTTCAAGGCAGAGTTGAAAAGATAGAAATCTAGAAAAAACTCTAGACGACTAAAAAATATCAAAAGAATTACTGTTTCATAGAGTTAGAGTGTTTTTTTGATTCCTTCAATTTCTAGAAACAATAGATAGCTAAAGAGATAAAATTCCAGAAAAATACAAAAAAATAGCTAGAAATTTCTACTGTTCCATTGAAACTTCAGTGATTTTTTATTTCTAAAAAACAAAAGTTCTTATTCTGATACTCAAAAATGAATTGATGTTTGGTTGCTGATAGTTTTGATTCAAGCCGTTTGAGGGTTAACCTTTCATTGGATTTGAGCTGACTTCCTAGGTTAATTGTTGAATCTGTTTGGTTTCTGCTGCTGATTCCCTACTGCCCTGTTGCTGATCCATCCTTTTTGTTCTTTGTTTTCGAATTCCAGGTATATCCTCAACTGTAGTGGAATGGAGTTCTGAATAAGCTATATGAAAATCTGGATTCAAATTGAAGTTTAAGTATTGATTCCTGGTGTATTTTTGCCAATTTAAACGATTATGTGTGCTCGAACTGTTCATTTTATATAAATTCAAAGTTCTGTTATGTTGGATTGTTGGTTAAGGCTAGTATCCCAAAGTGATTTGGTTGAAATATTTAAGTGTTAACATTATAACAGTGTTTGGATCCTACTTGTGCAAATGAACTGCTGTAAGGAAATGGACATGAGGTCCAATTTTGTTTAAATGCTATATAAGTTGAAAAACCCAACTGTGTAAACAAACTTGGTCCATATGTTTTCCTTTCCAGCATGAAATTGGGACAATATGTTCACTTAGTCAGTAATGAAGCTCTAAAATTCCATGTAGCAATTTGCTTAAATAAGTGTTGAATGATCGAAGTCAGTATATAGGATAACCTCTGGGTAGAGTATGGTGACCAGTCATGTTGTGGGGTTGAAGCTGTTAAATTCGATCGCCTCTGTTAGTTTTTTTAAATGAATTCACAACTGCTCAAATCGTTGTTTAGTGTTTTTGGTTGGCTAATGGTGAGTTAAGAACGATTCCTCAGTTTGGTCGCATAGGTTTTAGTCTCGTGCGTGGCTTATTTAGAATTCTTTGATTGTCTCAAAATGTTGTGGTGAGGATTCGATGCTAGGTCCGCAAGCCTCCGCGTTTGGGCCCATTTTGAGGCCCAGTTTTGAGGGTCTCTTTTGAGACAGATCTTTTCTTTGCTTGGGCCTACAAACCTTTGTGGTGACTCAAGTTTTTCTTATACAATGCATTAATTTCCTTTTATGAGCCACCCTAGCTGGCTTCAATAGAACCTTCAATCACATTTAGTTCTAACTGATCAAGCCCATTAATTAGGTTAAGGGTGATCCATACTAGATAATGCAAATAATTTATGGCCCTCCAAATGTAATTAATATTCCCTTTAAAAATTAGAATAGATTGGGGTGCGCTATGCCAAACGAAAAATAACAATTGCATGGCACTCACTCTAATTAAGTTTGATTTAACCCATAGAATTCGAGGCGTGCCATTTAGTTCGATTCCATGGACCTCGCAAAGTTGCAACACGAAATTGCTTTAGGCGCGTTAGTTTAATAATATTACCTTCTTAAATTCGTGTACGCATTTATGTGACCCAAATCCAAATCTCAACGATGTTAAAATATGTCAAAAGTCACGGGTGCATTTATGCGACGTGGTTCGAGACGTGTTTTAACGATGTTGCAATCTTCTTTAATTAATTAAATAAAAGCGGTTAAAAGATAAAATGTGCACATAGGTTCAAAATTATTTTAAAATTAGATAATTAAGCCGAATATAACAATTGAGCGACCGTGCTAGAACCATAGAACTCGGGAATGCCTAAAACCTTCTCCCGGGTTAACAGAATTCCTTACTCAGATTTTTGGTTTGCAGACTGTAATACAGAGTCAATCTTTTCCTCGATTCGGGATTTGAATCGGTGACTTGGGACACCATAAATTATCCCAAGTGGCGACTCTGAATTTTTAATAAAATAATCCTGTTTCTATTGTCACTTTAAATTGGAAAAAACTCCTCTTTATACCCTTTCCGGGGGTGAAGTGGAAAAGGAGGTGTGACACCCAGTATTTTCCCACACTGTGGGGTCTGGACAGGGTAGTGTGTACGCAGACCTTACCCCTACCTTGTGAGGATAGAGAGGTTATTTCCAATAGACCCTCAACTCAGGAAAGTATAAGCACCACATTAATGAAAATATAGCCAAGAAGGGACAGTACCAAAAAGCCATATAAAAGAAGAATAAAACAAGATAGTAAGGTGATCAACAATGAAAGAAAATAACGGTTAGTCATAAAAACCTACTACCAACAGAAAGAGAAACTCCGTGCCAATACTACTGTTATGAACACTCTAGACTACCTACTCTACTACCCTAATCCTCGACCTCCATACCTTCCTATCAATGGTCATGTTCTCAGTCAGCTGAAGCCACATCATGTCTTGCCTAATCACCTCTTCCCACCTCTTATTTGGCCTACATCTACCTCTACGTAGACGCCCCAATGTTAACCTGTCATACCTCCTCACCGGGGCGTCTGTGCTCTTCCTCCTCACATGACCAAACCACCTAAGCTGCGCTTCCGCATCTTAGGTGCGTAGCCTGAAATATAGCTCATATAAAGTCTCATAAACCGGTGCGCCCACGCGCCAAGATGATAATCAAATGACCTATCAAATCCTGTACCTTTAGTGCAGAAGTGCATCATTAGTACGTAAATCAACCATACCTAGTTATAAGTATCTAGCCTAACCCTGGAGAAGTAGTGACGAAGGGTCGACATCAACACTTACTAGAGGTCCAAATAAAATAAATGCTAATTCATAATAGATATGAAGTGCACAACAATAGTGGAGTAAATCTGAAATTTCATAATGTTCCAATTATTTCCTTTAAAGCATAAATTTCTCGATCTTCTATTCTAACTTAATATCTCCGAACATTCCAAGTGCCATTACTAAATTAATAATAAGTACCATAAAATGTCGGGCATCAGTAGGAAGATTAGCTCATGAATATTCAGACTACTAACAATATAACACACAATTCTGTCGAGGTCATTTGGCCCGATCCAGAATAATGTGTACACTGCCAAGGGATGTGTGGCACGATCTATAGACGCATCTATATACTGCAGAGGCATTCGGCCCGCTCCACAAGAAAGGAAGGAAATTACCATATTATGAGACACGCGCTTACAATTCAGTACAATAGTACAAATGAGTATAAACTTTACCGTTTCTCAAATATGTTTGCTACAACTCGGGGTGATAAGGCTTGGCCTAAGATATATGTAATTTCTAACTCAGTTCAATTATAATTTCAATTAACTAAGACAACATAATAAGTTCAGGTAATTCAAATATTTCATGATAAAATCCTAAGTCTACCAGAATATAACATGCTTTAGCTACGTACGAACTCTCGTCACCTCATGCGTACGTAGCACCCACAACTAGTAGAACATAACAATTACATCACCTAGGGGGTAGTTTCCCCCTCACAGAATTAGACACGAGACTTACCTCGCTCCAAAATTACATAACCAACTCCAACCTCGCTCCGAATTACATAACCGGCTCCAACGCCACTCTAACACCCCAAACCGATGCCTATC
Organism: Nicotiana tabacum; assembly: GCF_000715075.1. Lineage (NCBI taxonomy): Eukaryota > Viridiplantae > Streptophyta > Magnoliopsida > Solanales > Solanaceae > Nicotiana > Nicotiana tabacum. Next base: position 85,181,720 of record NC_134097.1, read on the forward strand.
GCTCCCAAACTAGTCAAACAATGTGGAAACCAATGAAAATACACCCTAATACTCATAATAAATCAATTCATAACAATCCCCAACTCCGCTCAAAAAGTCAATAAAGTCAACCCTCGGGCTCACGTGCCCGGATTCCGAATTTTCAAAGATAAACTTTACCCATAATACCACGAGCTCAAATATATAATTTATTCAAAACTTCAAGTCCAATTTCGTGGCCAAATTCCAAAGGATACCAATTTCTAGGGTTTTCTTCAAAATCCCAAACTTTTACTAATTTTCATGTATAAATCCATATATGAACCATGTATTTAACTCACAATGTGCGGGAATTACTTACCTCATAATAGATGATGAAATATCCTCTTTAAAAGCTCCAAAAATTGCCTAACTAAGTGAAAAACGAGAGAGAATGAGCCAAATCCCGTAATATAAAATTCACTGCCTTGTTCCTTCCTCTTCACGACCGCGAAATACCCCTTGCGACCGCGAAGGCCAAACAGCCCCTCCCCCAAAATCTCTTCTCCGCGTTCGCGATCGAGGGCCACGTTCATGAAACCTTCCATCCCCATTGCTCCGCGTTCACAGGGTAAGCCTCACATTTGCATAGGCTAAGCAGCTCCAGGGCCCAGCTCCCCTTTCTTTCTATGCATTCGCGACCTCCTTGTCGCGTTCGCATAGGTTTCCCCTTCTGCCCTTCCGTGTTCGCGACCACTCTGGCGCATTTACGATGAGAAAAATCCATCAGCCTCAAAATCCTTCTTCGCGAACGCGTGAATTCTTTCGTGTTCACGAAGAACAAAACCAGACACCAGCAAAGCAAATCATCCCAACTTGGTCCGAAACCACTCCGAAATATATCCGAGGCTCCCGGGACCTCGTCCAATCATACCAACCGGTATCATAATATAACACGGACCTGCTCGAGTCCTCAATCACATCAAACAACGTCTAAATTATGAATCGACGATCAAATTCCTTCTTTAAACTTTTAAACTTTTAAACTTCCACGAACACATCCGAATCATATCGAAACATACCGGAATGATGCCAAAATTTACGCACAAGTCACAAATCACGATACGAACCTATTCCAAGGCCCGGAACTCCAAATAGACATTGATAACATCAAAATCCACTTCAACCCAAACTTATGAAATTATAAAACTTCCAAAATGCCAACTTTCTACAATAAGCGCCGAACTGCTTGCAGACCACTCGATACTAAATCCAAGCATGCTCCCAAGTCCGAAATCATCATACCAACCTATTTGAACCTTCAAATCCCAATTCCAAGGTCATTTACGCAAAAGTCAAACCTTAGTCATTTCTTCCAACTTAAAGCTTCCAAAATTAAAATTTTTCATCCGAATCAACTCGGAACTTCCCGAAATTCAATTCCGATCGCACGTACAAGTCATAATACCTATAGTTAAGCTACTCGAGTCCTCAAACTGCGGAACAACGCGCTAGAGCTTAAAACAACCGGTCGGGTTATTACAAATATGTTTTCCATGGTATGGTAGAACTTGAGAGTCTCTTATATGTGGGTGAGAGATGTTGAAAGATAGCTATTGGGCCTAGTCTACGCATAACAGATGACAATTAGCTCATCATCGCATTATCTAATTCTCCATCTAATATGTAGTTACTAACTATAAATACACCTAATATACAGAAAATTGCACCAAAAACTTCATGGAGTGGACATGAGGAGGATAATGCTCTAACTCAGCACTCAAACAATTTAATCATGAAAGGCAATTTATCACCAAGGAAGAAAGGAAAGATTCATCATAAGGTGAAAATAGTTGATCTTAGCCCTGTTACTAAAGCCAAGGTAAAAGCCATGCAAAACACCACATCCTCCAATGTGTTTTAATGATTATATATTACAATCATTTGGAACATTAGATGGATGAAGTCCAGGGGATCTTTTGAGAGGTTGAAGTTTTAAACAAAAATTCATAAAATACAGTTTATTGCTTTGCAAGAACTTTTTGTAGAAATTGTCCATATTGAAGTTTTTAAAAGGAATCTTGGTTTTGAAGGTTGTAGATCCAATGTTAATGGTAAAATTTGGGTTTTTTGGGCAGAAACTTTGGAGTTCTCAGTTTTTAGTGAAGATGAGCAACATATCACTTTGAAATTGAACAAAAAGGGCTACGAAGATTGTTCCTGGATGTCTATTGTTTATGCTAAGTCAACATGTGCTTTGAGATTACCTCTATGGGAATATTTGAGGCAATGCAACTCGAACATAAATGGACCTTGGTCTATTTGTGGGGACTTTAACGTTATTTTTGAAACTGAAGAGAAGGGGGTAGACCTCATAAGATGGAGAAAAGTTGGGATTTTATATCTTATTCTGAAGAATGGGATGATAGATGCAGGTTTTTCTGCTCCTAGGTTCACATGGTGCAATGCTACGTTCTACAGACATAGGATATGAAAAAGGCTAGATAGGGTGCTTATTAACAATGAATAAAATTATTTTTACTCCAATACTGAAGTAGAACACCTTGCAAGCACTGGATCTGACCATACACCAATGTTTGTAAGATGTTCTGATTCTAATCAAAATTTCATAAGGTATTTCAAGTTTTTGAAATTCTGGGCTGATCACCCTGGTTTCTTTGAAGTGGTACAACAAGCACGAGAGGTTAATTTTGATGGTAACTCGATGTTAAAACTTCAACAAAAGTTAAAGCTAGTTGCAAAATAGCTTAGTTCTTGGTCTAAGATACATATTGGAGATGTATATACACAAGTCAAGGAATAGGAGGAAAAGGTGTTACGGTTAGAGACTCAATACATAGATGAATTCACAGATAAAGGAAAGTCAGAACTCCACAAAGCACAAGCTAAACATACCAGATGGCTTAAAGCATAAGAATCTATTCTAAAGCAAAAGACCAACATTAGGTGGCTAGAGGAGTAATAGTAAGTATTTCCATGCAGTTATAAATGAGAAGAGAAGAAGACTAACTATACATAGAATTAAAAGGCATGATGGACAGTGGATCACTAGGGGAGCAGGAGATAGCAGCAGACGTAATGCATCATTTCCAGAGTTTATTTTCTAAGGATGACCATCAAGTCCAACTTTAGCATTTGAATTGTATTCAACCTATGATTTCTCATGAAGAAAATGCAGAGATGTGTTTTATTCCAGAGGAAGAAGAGATACAGAAGACAATTTTTGAAATGAATTTGGATAGTGCTCTCGGGTCAGATGGTTTTGGAGGGGCTTTTTATCAATTTTGGTAAGAGTTTTTATAATGGGGCAAACATAATAAATTTTTATACCACTTCCTGTTTGGTTCTACTGCCTAAACTTTAACATCCATCTTCATTTGCAGAGTTAAGACCCATTAGCTTGAGCAATTTCACCAATAAAATTCTTTTCAAAATTATGAGTAACAGAATTGGACCTTTACTATCAAAGCTCATCTCGCAGAACCAAAGTGGATTTGTACCTGGGAGGCTGATTACCGAAATATTCTTTTAGCACAGGAGGTGATCCAAGGTTTGAAGAAAGGGAACAAAGAAGGCAATGTTAATAGTACAATTAGACATTGCTAAGGGATATGACAAGGTAAGTTGAGACTTTATTCTTGCAATGTTGGGAAGATTTGGGTTTGCTGAAGGATGGATTGATCTAGTTTATGTATTGGGAAAATCGAGTTTACATATTGAAGTGATTGGAAGATGATGTGTCATGACACGAAGGCTAGTCAAAGAGTGATAATTGGCAAAGAGACACATGTTGCAATAGATACGAGCAGAAGGTACAAGTAGAGGCACGAACAACTATTCAAAAGACTTAACGCTCATACCTATTTATACTGAAAAATCAAGGAGAATGAATCTGATAGCATAAGAGAGTACAAGTACAGTATTTAATAAGCAGTAAATACTAAAAATGTTAGAGAATCTGTATTAAATTACAATGATTATGTAATGTAGCATTTAATGCCTTTAATTGTCTATAATGACCTAATTATAACAAAGGCAAAATGTATATCTTTAAGATAGCTATAAAAGGATAGAATGAATCATTTGTAAGGACACGAAAGATCATCTGAATATACTGGTTTACTTTGTTTTCTTCTGTCTATCTTATTGTCAGCAAAATCACTTTTCTTTATTCAGTTTTAATTATTAGTAACCCGTGTTCTTCTAAATTAAAGCTTTGACTGAAATTCTACTTTTTGGTTAAACAAATTGGTCCCGTTACCGGGAATCTGATAATCTACTCTTTCTTAGCCTAACCTTTTTTGTTGCATCAACTATGTCGAACATCAATGACAACACCCAAGGAAACCAAGGAAACTAACAACTCCAGGAGAATCCACAGGATGATCACATCCCAATCCCTTCTCCACAAAGCTCCCCTAGACGATCTCGAGAAGGCACTCCTGATGGATCTCATGCAAATGGAAATGCTCAATTCGAATATGATGAAGCTATCAATGAAGCTTTGCAAAATCTAATCGCTCAACATGTCAATAAAGCTCTTGAGGCCTTTGTCAGCCAACTACCCATTGCACCACCAACACCTACTCCAAATAATAACACTTTGGAGAACCCTCGTTCTGGGCTTGCTAATTAAGGTAGTGGTGGAATCCCCAGCGAGTCACGAGAAGGAGGACCAGGTAACTTAGTCAATTCTGATTTACAAAATTTAGTACTAACATTTCAGAAACAACTCAAGGAGCAAAGTGACCGCATAGAGCAAATACCTGGAGTACCGCTCGTAATCAAAGGGATAGATATGGATAAATATTCACAACAACATTGGAAGCCAAGTGTTGCTCCCCTCCCAATTCCAAAAAAATTCAAAATACCTGATATTCCAAAATACGATGGAACAACTGATCCACGAGACCACGTTACTGCATTCACAACAGGTGTAAAAGGCAACGACTTGATCAAACAAGAAATTGAATCAATATTGGTCAAAAAATTCGGTGAAACACTCACTAATGGAGCATTAACATGGTATTCTCTTTTACCTGAAAATTCCATAAATTCTTTTGCTGAGCTTGCAGGTTCATTTATCAAAGCACATTCGGGAGCTCAAAAAGTCAAAACAAGAATGGAAGATATTTTCAAAATCAAGCAAGGGGACTCAGAATTGCTTAGAGAGTTCGTAGATAGGTTCCAGTGTGAAAGAATGACGTTACCGCGCATGCCTGACAATTGGGCAGCTATAGCCATCACTAGTAATTTGAATTTGAGATAGGAGAGCCAAGCACAAGGTTTACACAAGCGTCAAAAGAGTCTAATGGCGAAGAAATGCGCATAAATCTTGATCTACTTGAAGGAAAAAGAGAAGCTGCATTAATAAGAATGGCAGCAAAAAAGCAGGTCAAAGAACGCTACTACAATCGAAAAACACGCCTAAGATTCTTCAAGATTGGGGACTTCGTGCTCAAAAAGTTTTTTCAATCTACGAAGGCAGCCAATGCGGGAAAATTGAGTCCAATCTGGGAAGGACCCTATAGGATTCATGGTATTGCAGGAAAAGGAGCATACGAGCTGGAAACGATAGATGGCAAGATACTACCTTCGTACTGGAATGCCGTTCACCTGAAGAGACACTATTTCTAAGGAATACCCACGGCCATGTATCCATATTTTAAAATTTTATTTTTGAATTGTTAAATTTTACTAATGATTTTAGATGATAGACAAAAAAGCTAGCCCGTACTAAATGATGAATCACAACCTGCAAGGCACGTGGAACAAATTAAAATTCCCGGTCTAGGGTTACAACTATTCTGATAGAAATTCAAACAGGTTAAGCAGTCTTCATCTATAATTGTACCTCCGAGTCCCGTGTATTTTTCCTTTTCAAGAAAAGGACCAAATGAGAGGAACAATCAAGTGCTCGAGACTTCATACTTCAACGCTCAAACACTTGGGGGACTATATAATATATGTGTATAAAGAAGGCAAAGAAGATTGAAAAATAATCAAAGTTCAAGCCAGAGAAGTTTACTCATTGAGTGAGAGCAAAATCTCGAGATAAAGCCAAAGAAGAACATTATCACAGTTAGGGTAAAGGCAATGTGCTGAAACGGGTTATAAGTAAAAATCTTGTATTCATTTTCTTTTTTGAAATCTGTTATAAGGAAAACAGTTGCGAGAAAGTTATAGAAGTAATTCAAATACATGTAAAGTATTATTTAAAACTTGACAAAGTTCAAATAAAAACTTGTCGAAGTTATTCCAAAAAAACATGTGTATTCCTATTTCTTTTATCGTATATTAACACCATTATGAAGTTGAGACGTCTTCTTCATTAAGTGTCGAATATAAAAGGGCTCTCTTTTATAAAATTCATGATTAATTCAGGTATTCATGAAGTTAACGGAAGCATTTTTGAAAAATAAAAATGCAAGTTATTCAGTAAGTCCTTAAAAATAAAGGTAAGAATAAACAAAACAGGAGTTCAAACAGCAGCGATAACTTCTTAATATTAAAGAGTTTAGACTAAGTATGAACTTAGTCATAAACCAAAAGTTGTTGATACAAAGTGCCCTATAAAAGGACCGGGGACTTAACGTTTAGGTCACAATCACATACCACCAAAAAGAAAAAAATTAAAGGAATTCAAACAACATAAACTTTTCATTGAGAAGATGAAGGGACTGAAGTAGGGTCATCAGCAGCATCGGGCTCAACTTGACTTGAAGGAGTGGGGATACTCGTATTATCTTCAACATTTTCAGAAACTTCAGCCACGGGAGAAGAAAAATCTTGGTTCTGCTGAGTCTTCTCAATAGTCTCTTTGATCTTGGCTAACTCAGATTCCTAGTTAAAATTCTCCTGGCTAACTTCAACAAGGGTATCATGGCGAGAATTTAAAAACGCCTAACTCACTTCAGTGGCAGTTTTATCTTCAAGGATCTCGTAATCTCTTTCCCAGTCAGCAATTTCATTTCTTAACTTTTCATTTTCAGCCAAGGTAGATTCATAAGAACTTTGAAGAGAAGCGTGGGAACTCTTTAAAGAGCAAACCTTATCAGAAGATACCCGGAGGTCTTCTTGATTTTGAGTTTGAGTCAAATTCTGCACGAGTTCACCAGCATATGCTTCTTTTTCACTCAAGAGAGCTCTCAACTCTCTAATTTCTTCACTTGCCTTAGACAATTGCTCAGAAAAAAGGTTTCCAGACAAGCCTTTTCCTTACTTTCTTGATTTGAATAAGCTTTTTCAACTGCCAACTCTGAAGTCAAAGCCCGTACCTGCTGCTCTAAGGTACTTTTACTTTCTTCTAAAGTTTCCATGGCGATCTGAAGACTTCACACCGTTCCTTCTAATTATCCACCTCCACTTGGTAGTTACGCACTAATTGCTCTGAGAGGGTAACCCTTTTCATCATCTCCGTGCCAATTAGATTGACCTAGAAAAAAGAGAGGGGAAAAAAATGAGAATCCTGAAGATAGAAAAATGACAAAGTAAATCTTGAAAAAGGAATACCTTTAAAGAAGCATGCACTATATCATTCATCAAGGTCACAGAACTATGGCTATCAAGCTTAGCTCTCTCAACTGGACTAATCAAAGGCTTTAGCCATACATTAGCTTGACCTGATTTCCTTAAAAGGTTACCCTCAGCAGGGACTTCAATGGTAACTCGCCTCATAGCATCACTCCTACTTGAAGAACCGGCCTCTGCATAAGGAGCAGTTGAAGGAGGAGTAGTCGAGGGAGGAACTGTGGAAGCAGTTAATAGCCTGGGGAGGAACGGTAATAGCCACGACTGACAAAGAAGGAATCACAGGAATTGGAGTAGAAAAAGAAGCAATAGGTGTTTCATCAGAAATCGGACCTAAATCTTCACCATCAAACCCGCGGTTAAAAAGTTGCTCAACTGAATCATGAGCAGCAACAGGGACTTCATCATCAGGAATCATCACCGGGGATTCAATAAACTCGGTAAGAGGAACAGAACGAGGGGGGATGCTTCATCATTAGAAATGATTCGCCTACGAGCTCGTGGCCTTTTTACCAAGGAACCCCCATCTTCCTCTTGTTAAAAATCTTGGTCACTAGCAGCTTTCCTTTTCGATGAAGTACCCAAGATTATCTCTTGGGCTCTTTCCAAAGAAATACGAGAAGCCACGACCACCTCGGCACTAATCCCTCGAAACAACAAATTCGGATAAAAAGAAAGATTAACATAAGTTATGGGAAAAAGAATAAAGAGTTAAATAAAAAAAACTCTTACCATGAGTTTTCACTTTCCAACCGAATCATTGGTAAAGATGCTTCCAAGATCTACCCTCCATTGGGGCTGTATTCAGTAACCTTCCTACCCAACCACGAAAATTGGGAATTTCTTCAACAATTCCCATGGTTGCTAAAAAGAAAAAGGAAAATGAGAATAGAGATCATCAAAATTGAAGAAAAAGATACGAGAAAGTTATTAAAAACGAAAACTCACGTGCAAATTCCACTTCTTGGGGAAGGGGACATTTTCATCACCCACTAAACCAACGGTGGCGGCAGCAACAAACCTGGCGTACCAGCCACAGTCTCAGTCACCCTCTTCAACAATTCCCATGGTTGCTAAAAAGAAAAAGGAAAATGAGAATAGAGATCATCAAAATTGAAGAAAAAGATACGAGAAAGTTATTACAAACGAAAACTCACGTGCAAAATTCCACTTCTTGGGGAAGGGGACATTTTCATCACCCACTAAACCAACGGTGGCGGCAGCAACAAACCTGGCATACCAGCCACAGTCTCTGTCATCCTCTGGACTAACCAGAATCCTTTTGCTCCTAGCTACTAAAGTAAAAACGCCTTGGCGGAAGTCTGGGAGAGTAAAGGTGAATTAAATGAACAAAAGTGAAAGGCACACTGGCCATGTTTGTCAAAGGACTCAAACAGGCAACAACCCTCCACACTATAGGGCCAATCTGACTGAAGCAAACATCGAAAAAATGACAGAATTCGAAAATAACAGGATCAATAGCAGGTTTGAATCCTAATGTGAAAGGGTATGTATAAACAAAGGGAAATCCAATTAAATAAGAGGTGATTCTTTCATTTGTGTTGGGAATTATGATATGGAAGTCATGACTCCAATGACAGTCTTTACGAGCCAAAGAAATCAGACCCTCTATGATCTAATTTGGATAGATATCAGCACAATCTAAAGAGGGTACTTGATTCCTAAGGGACTCCCTATCATTGTAGAAAGATAGTTCCGCAGGAACTATTTCTTCTACTGTAGGTTCACGAACAGGTTCAGCGGGTTCCTTACCCCTGGAAGAAGATCTTTGTGAGAAAGAACCTTTGGTTCTAAAGGAAGAACTGGAACTAGATGAAGGAAGAGATGAACGACGTAGAGAAGAAGACCCTAAATTACGAAGTCTACCTCCTCTTCTACTCCTGCTAGGGGCAAGAGGGAAGTTATCAACTATGGGGACTCTTCTAGGGTTAGAGTTTGGTGAAGACATGATAGTACGAGGATGAAGCAAATAAAAATTCAAGAATTGAATATTAAGAGAACTTTATGTGATAAGGATAAAGACGAAAACTATGTTTATACTTGGAAGCAACTGTCAAAGAAAAAGGTGCAATGATGGAAAGGTCATAATGAGAATTGTCGCTTCGTGATTAGTGAAGCCCTAAAAAGTGCTGCAAAGTTGCAGATCCAATAAAAGGGTGCCACGTGTGATAAGCATTTAATGAAAGTGACAAATGATGCGTCGATTTTACCGTAGCATTAAAAGCGGCAACATTCCTGCTTTAATAAAATTCACTTCCCAAATATTCAATCGATGAATAAATGGTAAGTGGGGGGACTATCTGTATTGGGAAAATCGAGTTTACATATTGAAGTGATTGGAAGATGACGTGTCATGACGCGAAGGCTAGTCAAAGAGTGATGATTGGCAAAGAGGCACGAGTTGCAATAGATACGAGCAGAAGGTACAAGTAGAGGCACGAGCAGCTATTCAAAAGACTCAACGCTTATACCTATTTATACTAAAAAATCAAGGAGAATGAATCTGACAGCATAAGAGAGTAGAAATACAGTATTTAATAAGCAGTAAATACTAAAAACGTTAGAGAATCTGTATTAAATTACAATGATTATGTAACATAGCATTTAATGCCTTTAATTGCCTATAATGTCCTAATTATAACAAAAGCAAAACGTATATCTTTAAGATAGCTATAAAAAGGATAGAATGAATCATTTGTAAGGACACGAAAGATCATCTTAATATACTGGTTTACTTTGTTTTCTTCTGTCTATCTTACTGTTAGCAAAATCACTTTCCTTTATTCAGTTTTGATTACCAGTAACCCGTGTTCTTCTAAATTAAAGCTTTGACTGAAATTTCACTTTTTGGTTAAACAGTTTGGAGGTTCATTTCTAATACTTGGTACTCAGTAATCATCAATGGGAGAAGAAATGATTTCTTTCATTCAACTAGAGGATTGAAGCAAGGGGATCATCTATCCTCCTTCCTATTTATTTCCTATTTTAGGAGCTGAGGTTCTCTTTGGTCATCACATTGTGTCTAGATGCTCTTGCTGTAGGATACCACAAGCAGAAACCATGATGCATACCTTTGTTTCTGGGAAATAGCTATGAAAATATGGAAATTCTTTGGTGGCTAGGGCATCAGGTGGGAACTAAAATATATTACAAATGCAATAAATTCACAAATAAAGATGGTAAACGCGCGTATGCTGATCATACACCTATTGGAAAGCTAGCTCAGCTAGCCCTCAGCATATTCCTGAATAGTATACGTTCACATAACTTGCTTCATTATTAGCACAATTAAAGTATGAAAGACGAGGAAATTAAAGTATAAATGCATAACATGGATTAAGAGTCTTTGCATTAGGACATTAACGTACTATTTGTACGTATTCTATCACCCACATGTACGCTCGTCAGTTTCCAAATTGAGGAGTCCACATCTACAGCAAATCCAACAACCGATAGTGCAATCACTATTGTTAGTACAAGATCTCGTACAAGTATTAAGTTGCGGGAGTAGCCTCCTATGAAGGTTTGCGAAATTATGATCAACGCTCCGGGCAGCAATAACTTGCATGTTAGAGAACCACAATAAATTGGCTGCAACATTTCATCATCATGATTATCAAAATCAAATTACTACTTGTATAACATGAAAAACACATTCAGATGTGGTGCATAGAGATACATGCATATTTTTTCATACATATGAAATATTGTATATGCAGATATATTCCTACATAAGTGATTGTGAGCACGTGATTTTTGCCCCATGTGAATTGCTCCCATAAATTCAAAAAAAAAAATTCCCATTATTTGCAAATTCGTAGATTTTTGTAGCTAATTGCTTGCATTTGTCCGCGCATGTTTAATTTTGTTTAATTAATGAAAAATACAAAAATATGTGGCATGTGCATTTAGGATTTAATTCTACATTTTAAGATTAATTAGCAAATTAGTTGTTTATAAAAATGAAAAAATTACAAAAAAATAGTTTAATTTGCACCTTTTAATTTTAATTTTGATTTTTGAGTAACTTTCTTTTATTTTTTTTTAATTGTGTTAATTATTATTTAGGTTTAGTTAGTATTTTTGATAGGTTAATGAGGTTTTAGGATCTAATTTAGATTTTAATTTAATTTTGGATAAAAGGAAGAAAAAAAAAATTTTGGAAAATTGAATTGAAAAGGAAAAGGAAATAAAATAAGAAGAGAGTCAGATCTGGGCCATTAATTCGAAGCCCAAACGTTACCTATCAAACCCGGCCAAACCCAGCCCAACCCATCTTTGTAACTTGGTTTAGCAGCCCCACTCAAAATGACACCGTTTCGTCCATTTTGACATGCACCGTTGAAATCAGCTGATCAAACGGTCTGGAACTGATTCTATTTTAATATTTAAATGTCCAAACGCGTACCCACCCCCTCACTCACTCGTCTCTCTCACACCCCCCTCTCCTCAGAGATTCTCCCAACCAAGCGCTAAGCGCCGCCCTTATTTCCCACCGCCGCCGGTGGTGGCGCCACCACAAACCGACCCCAAACTAACACCAGAGAACCCCCTCACTCCCCTCTTCCCAAATCCTCACTCTGTTCCATCCGAATATGCTTAGAACTCCTCAAATATTAAATCTAGGGTTCGAACCCTAGAAGCCAAAGCTAAGTTCATTCATGCAAGGCCACTTCTCCAGTATTAACGAGTGTTAGGGTGCCGATTTTACAACAAAATAACATTAGTCGCATATTCTTGACAAAAAACAGGTGATTGATACTATATTGGGGCTTTAATCGGAGAGGCAGTCATGAGTGCGAGCCGAGTCGGTGATTTTCTTTCTTTTCTTTGGTTCATTCTTCTATTTTTCTTCTTCTCTTCTTCTTTTCTCCGGATAATTCAATTGAAAATCGACCTAAATTTCTGGCCAAGCTAAAACCTTGTTCTGTCTGTTCTTTTTCAGTTTGTTCTTTTCCAGGTTTATCCCTTGATTTTCGTTTGGTCTTGCTTGATAAATTCTGTGTTCATCTTCTTTATTTAGCCATTTAGTTTAACCTAATTAGGTTGATGTGATAGTTTAGTTTAATTTTGCATTAATTAGTATTTTAGTTCAGGTTTTAAAATTTGTGAAAACTATTCAGTTGTTTCTTTACCATTTGCCATATTTTGCTAAATCTGGGTTTGAGTCATTATGCTGTTTGGGCTTTGAATCCATTTCAGAATTCACTCCAAGAGACTTGAATTAAGTTTTGAGTCCAGGCTTGGCTTAACCGTTGGGTCATTTGACCCATGACCCATTTGGTTTTCTGTAGTAAAAAACAGTGATATTAAGGGGTATTTTGGGTAGTCTAGGTAAAGAATCTCTGAATAACTACCTAGGGAAGCTTCTAGGAAGCTGGGGAAGGAATTTCTGAATTTTAACTAAAGGACTCCTAAGCTATAATGAAAATTTAAATAGGGTCTAGGTGCAAATCTAATTCTCATCTAGCTGCCCTAAATGCCTTGCCTATAAAGGCTCTCTAACTTGGCATTCAAGGCAGAGATTCAGAGATAAAAATTAAGAAAAATAAAAACGACTGGTTTTTACTGTTTCATTAAGTTGCCTTAGTGATTTCTGATTTTTTTTTCAATTTCTGAAAACAATGGTTTCTCATTTGGGGTTAGAATAGATTGAACTTGGGTTGTAGAAGTTTGGTTTGAACTTTGGGTCACTGTTCGATCGAAACTGATTTCTGGATTGTTGCACATCATTTTCTAGGGTTTGAAATTGGTTTACTGAGTGTTGCTGGTGCTGATTTCTGCTAATACTACTGTTGATTCCTCACCCTTTGGTTTATATTTCAATTCCAGGTATGCTTGGATCTGTCATCATGTGAAGTGCAACTATGAATTTCTGTAATTCAAATTGGAGCAGTAATCAATACTAGTTTTTCTGCTATCTGTTTAGTTTAAATGTGGTTCTTGTTTTGTTTTAGTATAGCTTTGTGTGCCTTTCATTCAGTTTTGTTAAGTTTAGACTTGAACTTATGAGGATGCAGTTGAATAGAGATTGTCATGGATTCTGTAATGAGCATTAAATATGGACTGTGAGTTGTAGTGTACTGGCTGAAGTGTTTAGTTTTGGTTCCATAGTCATGGTTGTTAAATACATGTTAATTCCAATTATGAGTTATTGAGGTTATTTTCCAGCAATCATGAAAAAATCTGCCCCTGCATAGTTTTATATCTCGATTTAAGTGCTTCTCTTTTTGTGACAGTGTTGAGCTCTTTGAGAATGAGGAAGGTTCGAAGGGAAGTCGAGATTGGTTCTGGAATTTTTTGAATTTCCTTTAAGTTCGTTAAATGCTGAATAATGGTTTGTAAATTCACATTGATTTATTTGTGTGATGTTTGGTAAGCTCATCTAGCTTGAAGATAAAGTCCAGATTATTAGTGTCTACTGGATTAGCTTGCAAAATTATCGTTAGCCAGTCACTCATTTGGAGCAAATGTCTCAAATAGCATGGAAGTGCTCTCTTAAAAATTAGTTTTAAAAAGCAACGAATAGATTCAAGCATGATTACTTGTTGATTGCCAAATTTCGAGTCTTAAAAATGACGATTTATTCATGTCTTGCTGAAACAGTCAAACCTGAAGGTTAAATAGTATTTGCGTGTATGCTTCATAGGATCAAGTTAATTTCAATATGTATGTGTGCTGCCTCATGCCATCGCAGGGACTCGATCCTGAGTCCCAACATTATAATGCACTGTGTTCTCGAATTGGGCCTCATTTTGGGGTTTAGCTTAAGCCACTCAAGAGATCAATAGTTTAGTAGCATTCGCAACAAAGTGTTGGGCTCCCTTTTAGCCCATATCTAAAATAGGAACGGACGTTTGCTCATTTATTCCGCATTTCGAGTTTAACTTTAGCATGAAGGGCCTTTTGAACTCCTTGAGGCTTTTTCTTTAATTAACTTTGACTCTTTTAAAAGTAGATTGGAGGTGTGCCATGTTAGACAATAAAATAGTTTATGGCCCTCCAAAACTTAGTTTGCATTCCCTTTTAGAATTGGAATTGAGGTGCGCCGTGCCAAACAAAATGACAATTGCATGGCCCTCGCTTAACTAATTTTGATTTAATCCTTAGAATCCGAGGTGTGCCATCTAGTGAAATTTCCGTGGCCCTCGCAAAGTTGCAAACGCGTATTTACTTTAGGCGCGTTATTTTAATAATTTACATTCCTAAACTCGGATGTGCATTTCATATGACCCACATCCAAATCTCGACAACATTAAATAAAATATGTAGCGGATCGCGGGTACATTTCATGTGGCGTGATCCAAAGGCGTGTTTTGTATAACGTTGAAATCTTCTTAAAATGAAATAAAAGCGGTTATAAAGTTAAAGTCGAATCATAGGCTAAAACATGTACTAAAATTAGATAATAGGCCAATTGTAACAGTTGAGTGACCGTGCTAGAACCACGGAACTCGGGAGTGCCTAACACCTTCTCCCGGGTTAACAGAATTCCTTACCCGGATTTCTATGTTCGCGGACTGTAATACAGAGTCAATCTTTCCTCGATTCGGGATTTAAAACTGGTGACTTGGGACATCATAAATTATCCCAAGTGACGACTCTGAATTATAAATAAATAATCCCGTTTCGATTGTCACTTTAAGTTAAAAAAAAACTCCCTTATATACCCCTTTATGGGTTAGTTAAAAAGGAGGTGTGACAGTAATTACAAGTACAAGGATGTAGAATTAAACTAAGAGATAAAGTCAAATAATGGATACTTACTTGTAGCTGAAATGAGAAGAATAGTATAAATGAAAACAAGTTTAGTATAATTTATGAAATATTATGTGTGAGCATCTTCTTTCAGTGCAAAGAGTATAATTTATAGTCATGGTCCGTCTCCCTTTTAATAAAGGCAATTTGTAATTTTGATTTCCTTCTCACCCACATTTCCCAAAAAGAAATTGTTTGAAAGAGACTTAATTAACATATATAGTTAGATTTAGATTAAGTAATATATTCACACAACTTCAGATCTATTTTTTCCGGAAGATGGATATCAGAATTGAAGATGCATCAGATCCGAAAAATTTAAAATTATGTAGCTAAATTGTGATACATTGCCTCAATTAAAAATAATATGTTCACGTGACCTCAAATTCATTATTATCGAAAGATGTATGCAACAGTTTGAATTATATCCATAATATTTCCTTAATTTGAAAGTTGATACTAAAATATATTGTTGAACTATACATATATAACTCACTTCATTAGATCGAGGAGCTTGTAAACACTTTCTCTGTTTTTTTTTTAATTGCACGCATTCACATAAAAGGATTTCAATTGGGTATTAAAAATTCTGATTAAACCTTTAGTCCTACCTCTCATTAGCCACGTGTTTGGCAGTATAAACTGTATATTATGGTGTATGTATGTATATATATATATATATAAAATGACTTCAAAATCTAAAGTTTCTTCATACAATTTTGAGCCTTGGAACTAATTAATCCATAAACTTGATTTGGATTCAATAGTTTTGTTTTGCACATTGTTGCAAGGAAATGTTGCTTAGTGGGTGTAGTGTGTTGATTAATTTCTTAAGAAGAATACAGCAAGTTATAAATTAGAGTGAAGAACAAGATGTTCAAAGTTCTAACAATTGAAAGATAACTCAACTTTAAAGATGTTTAATTAATTTTCCATGAAGAATGTTTCGTAAATCCTAGAGAAAACTTGAAGCCCGTGAATTAATGTTAGCGCCAAACAATTTTAACGGTGGTTATCTGGACCACTAGACCAAGTTATGGTCCTTTCTTAATTTGGAGTATTTAGTGTAGAGAAGCGGCTATATCGCGGACGAAATAAAATTACCTGAAGGAGATATAATCAGTGAAATTGCTATAAATAGAAGAGTCAGTTTCGTAAGCTCACTATTGTTTTTGCAAACTGAAAAAATTATGGGTTCTTATGTCTTTTCATGATGATAACTTTACGAGCATATAAATTGGGACCATATTTTGACCTAAAGTTTGTAGGAACGATGTCACGATCCAAAACTAACCTGTCGTGATGGCGCCTATCTTAGAACTAGGCAAGCCAATTACTCAACCATTTCAACACTCTAAAGCTTTGAAAAATATGAAAGCATATAAATTAAAGGAAAACCTTTTAAAAGAAAAATAAGAAATCATAACTCAATACACAATCTCTCTCAAAAACCGGGGCGTCACCGAGTACATGAGCATCTACATAGGAATATAGTCTAATACAACGTCTAGAGAATAAAACTGAAATATAAAATGAAGAAAAGGGAGGAGAGTCAAGGTTTCGAACGCCAAGCAGCTACCTCGATAATCACCGAAGATCCGCACTCCACAACTCAGCAACCGCCGTGACCGGAAGCACCTGTTGTAAACGATGTGCAGGGTGTAGCGTGAAGCGTGAGTATAACCAACTAATAAGTAACAAATCTAACTTTTGGACTGAATGTAGTGACGAACACAACCGGTATAGTTCAACATAGAAATAACAGTACGAGAACGTAGACATGCTTTCAAGTTCAACAGTTAAACTCAATACCAGTAACATAAATCAAATCTAAATTATATGAGGAATATAACTTCTCTAGATCTACATGCCAATGCACATGCTGTATGTGGTGCACCATGCTGAAAGCCTCATGTACTCACGCTCTCGGAGTACTCAATCACTCAGTATTGTATATGGCCAATCTAGCCCAGGGAAGATCTATCCCGGAAATATATACATCAACTGATAGTCAGTCACTCATTACTGTATAGGGCCAATACAACCCACAGGGAAGATCTATCTTCAGGTATAAATGATTCGGACAAGATCCATGTCCAGGGAAGATCCATCCCTCAATATAAATCAACTGCGCTTACTGGGGGTGTGTGCAGACTCTAGAGAGGCTCCTTCAGTCCAAGCGCTATCATAAGCCAGATCCAGGCATACATCAATAAACACATGATGCGGCGTGCAGCCCGATCCCATAAATGTCACTCACAACCTCGGCCTCACTCAATCATCAATCTATCCAGTCTCTCTCTCTCTCTCTCTCTCTCGGGCTCGGAGTCGTGAAACTAGCCGAAAAATGATAATATGATGTATTAATAAATAGCCACAGAGACTGAGATATGATATGTAATGAATGAATATGACTGAGCACGAAAAATCAATTAAATCAGTTAGTCAACAGCAACAAACGACCACTATGGTCCCAACATGTTACAACCCATATCCACATGTGTTAGTTCATGCCATATATTAGTTAACATAAATTCAAGAAGGAATTATCTTTGAGATGATAAGAAGTCAATCCTATTGGTCTTAAGTGATACAAGAGTGTATAAGGGTAATTAACCAGTATTAGAAGTTAAACGAATCAAGGATGTTGTAACTCGAATTTTCAGGTAATCTAGCGGTGCTTAATACACTCAAGAGTTCATTTATGAAGGTATTTTAATCATATAATATCCGTATCATAAGTCTTGAAGTCAAACGAGTTATGAAACAAAAGTCGACAAAAGTTGTCGCAACTTAGGTTCATAATTTTACTTAAACATTAGGTCAAATGTTTCTAATATTTTCTCATAATTTACAAGGAATTACGGGGTGATCTACCAACCAAATGAAACATCTATGAGTCTAGTTTCCAACGCATTAAACCGTTCATCGATACGATCTCGGAGTAGAGAGATATTCGCGTTTTCGCGAGACTGCGCCAAGCACCTCACTATGGGGCCCACTAAGTCGGTTTAAGATATTTGGGCCTATATAGGATGACTCCAACCCGTTTTAAGTCATTTCTTTTCACTATTTTCAGACCTTATAACCCTAGGAACATCCTCTCAAGGTTCTCTCAAGATTCAAGACCCAAAAAGGGCAAACAACACAAATCAAGTGTCGGGAATTCCATGGCGCTAGTAAGTCTCTTGTTCTTCTTGTTGTTGCTCATTTTTGTGTCGTTTCAGCTCGTGTGGGAGGTTGTTTTAAAGGGTTTATGTTCTGTAAATACTCCCTCATGTTCTTAATATCAATCCTAGGTGATTTCAAGCTTTCTAAAGTGATTCTAGTGCCGAAAAACACTAATTGATCGCTAGTTTCGTTTTTTTGTTGTTGTGGCAGCATTGGAGGGATATTTCATGGAAATTTAAGGTCAAATTGGAGTTGTTATTTCTGTATAAAGGTAAGTAACCTCTTACTCTATATGTATTTAAGATTATCCAAGTTGCGGCTAAGCCATTGAAGCTAGAACTTGTGAGATATATATCGAAAGGCTTGGAAGTAATGTTATTGTTTTGTGGACTGTTTTGCGTTGTTGTTGGACTGCGTATTTTACTACTATCTTGTGGAGTTTTGGAGGAGGAAGGGTGTGGATAAACACCATATATATGTAGGGTTATGGGCTGATAGTTATTCGTAACATTTTCAGGTTGTTTGACACGACTACGGTGGTCGTCGTATGTATGGAGTGATTAGGCTGTATGTGGACTATTTTGGGAGGCTCAATATGTTTATTATTGATGTTTGTTTGGGCTGTTTGGTGATTGTTTTGAATGGTGTGAGGTCATATATATAGGGGAGGTGCTGTCCGTTTCATCGTAAAATAGGTTGTGGTCGATACATAATAGTTATGACGCTTAAATGATAACGATAGTATCGTTTCTTTTATTGTAGACTAAGGAGTTTTGACAATTGCATAGCTTGAGATTGGGGCAGTATATACAAGGTATGTGAGGCTATCCCTTTCCTTCTTTTGCACGACTCCGATTGCACATAATATAATGAACGATCTTCCAAGATACTCTACTCTTAGAAGCTAGCAGTACTTACATTGTTTTCCCTCTTATGGAACGATTGATGTTAATGTTGCTTCTCTTAGTCTTAGGTTATCAATGTTGTTGGTACTTCCTGATTCTTATAAGGTTCATAGTGAAGAGTTAGTCCTAATAACGTGTACAGAGGATACCGACCTTACGTCACTCCGAAAGGTTTAGAATGTGATTCCATGAGTCGAGAATGCATTATATATAT
The DNA here is from genome assembly GCF_000715075.1 of Nicotiana tabacum. Classification (NCBI taxonomy): domain Eukaryota; kingdom Viridiplantae; phylum Streptophyta; class Magnoliopsida; order Solanales; family Solanaceae; genus Nicotiana; species Nicotiana tabacum. The sequence goes on from NC_134097.1 coordinate 85,201,298, forward strand.
GTATCTATTTTACTCTACCGAGCCACGCTATAGTTGGCCGGGTACGGCACCTATTGTGCAACCACTGATCAGTTGGGTTTTACCGAGCTCCACGTGGCCGGGTACGATTCTACCGAGCCTATTATGGCCGGGTACGATATGATGATAATGATGCCCACAGAGGCGAATGCTTTAAAGGTTTATGTATTTATACATATGTATCATGCATTTCATGTAAGTAGCCCTCAGAGGTACTAAGATGTTACAGGTTGTATATTCTCTATCATTGCTTACATTACTGATCGTATTTATGGTTCCTTGCCTTACATACTCAGTACTTTATTCGTACTGACGTCCTTTTATTTGTGGACGCTACATGTCGTGCTGCAGGTCCTGATAGACAGGCAGGTGCAGCTCCCCCACCACAGTAGACTGTCCAGTTCAGCGGTGATTGGCGAGATCCCTTCTCCGGACTTGCCTTGGTCTTGGTATGCAATTTTTGTTATAGACATTATGGGTATGTCGGGGCCCTGTTCCGGCTATGTTGCAACACTTATGTTCTTTTAGAGGCTCATAGACAGGTGTCGGCTCATGTATAGTTTGGTATGCCTTGTCGGCTAGCTTTTGTTGTATAGTCTTTCATAGTAGCGTGGTAGCTCATACCTTATACGTAGTTTCTTGATTGTCTGGTCATCCCCTGCTATGTATGTTCATGCCGTCATATTTTATTGCTGGTTGTCCATGATCTAGGTCTACCATTTATATTGATCTCGTCATCCTTAAAAGATAATAATGAAGGTTAGATGAAATGTACGTTGGTGCTCGGCAAGTGTGGTCGGGTGCTAGTCATGGCTCTTCAGTTTGGGTCGTGACAAACTTGGTATCAGAGCAAGTCTGTCCTAGGGGTTGTCTATGAGCCGTGTCTAGTAGAGTCTTGATTATGGATGTGTAGCGCGCCACATTTATAATCAGGAGGCTACATGACATCTAGGGTTGTTACCTTCTTCCTGAATCTAGATCGTGCGTAGAGTTGAGTCGTAAGTGTTCGTCTCTAATATTCACCTTGTTTTTTTCCAGTGATGCCTTCGACTAGGAAGCAAACGATTAGTAGACGGCTTGATACAGCAGCGGGAGAGGGTACCAGTCAGGTGCCCCAAGTCAGAGCAGGACAAAGTGAGGCTCAAAGTGAGATGCCCTCTCATACCTTATCTATTCCATCTCCTCCAGAGGGTATTAGAAGGCACCCAGCGCCTCCAGTTCCTCTGTCTGGCACTCCAGACCAGGATATGCAGAGTGCTTTGCAGTTATTGACTAGCTTGGTAGCTGCTCAGGCTCAGAGGCAGAATACAGGTGCTGCTGAGAAACCAGTTAGTACAAGAGTTCGTGATTTTATTAATTTAGATCCTCCAGTGTTTACCGGATCAGACCCCAAGGAGGACCCACAGACTTTTATTGATCAGGTTCATCGTACACTTCGGGTTATGCATGTTAGTGATACAGAGGCAGTAGAGTTGGCTTCTTATCGGCTATGGGATTTAGCGGTTCTCTGGTATGATAGTTGGGAGAGATCCAGGGGTCCGAACCCTCCTCCAGCTGTGTGGAAGGAATTTTCTGAGGCCTTTCTTCGTCACTACTTGCCAGTTGAGATACGACGAGCTAGAGCTGATAAGTTCTTGAACCTTAGACAAGGTAATATGAGTGTGCGAGAGTACAGTATGCAGTTTGATTCTTTGGCAAGGTATGCTCCCCATATGGTGGCCGAGATGAGTGATAGGGTGCATATGTTCGTGAATGGGTTGGGACCACATCTGATAAATGAGTGTACGACAGCCTCCTTGGTGGAGGGCATGGATATTTCCCGTATTCAAGCTTATGCCCAGACCCTAGAGGATCGTAAGCGCCAGCAGAGGGCAGTTAGGGAGCAGGATAGGGGCCAGCATAAGAGGGCGAGATTTGCAGGGTATTCTGATGACTTCAGAGGCCGCATCAGGCCACAGTTTTCGAGGAGTTCGGCGCCACCTGTAGCTAGTGCTCCTCCACAGTTTTAGAGGCCTCGATATGATCGATTCTATTCTGGTCCAGGTCAGAGTTCGCGGGCATCTGGCTCGCAACATCACAGGGATACTAGTCAGATGAGACCCCCAACACCACATTGTGATCAGTGCGGCAAGGCCCACTTTGGACTGTGTCGTCGAGGTTCTGATGCATGCTATTCGTGCAGGCAGCCTGGCTATATGATGCGGGAGTTTCCTAATAGAGGAGGTGATGGTATGGCTCAGCCGACTGGATCTGTGTCTGGTTCTTCTTTATCAGTTCGACCTCCAGCACGGGGTTTTCAGCAGTCGACAGGTCGTGGTAGGGGTAGAGGTGCAGTGCCGAGTTCGAGTGGTGCTCAAAATCGAACCTATGCTCTAGTAGGTTGACAGGATCTCGAGTCGTCTCCAGATGTTGTTACAGGTATTATATCTGTGTTTTCTTATGATGTATATGCGCTGATTGATCCGGGATCTACATTATCATATGTTACACCCTTTGTGGCTAATAAGTTTGGCATTGAACCTGAATTGATAAGTAAACCCCTCGCGGTATCTACTCCGATAGGAGATTCTGTGATTGCTAGAAGGGTATATAGAGGTTGCACTGTGATGATTTGTAGTCGTCAAACCTCGGCAAATTTATTTGAGTTAGAAATGGTTGATTTTGATGTGATAATGGGAATGGACTAGTTGGCCTCATGCTATGCAAATGTTGACTGTCGTACGAAGATGGTTAGGTTCCAATTTCTGGGTGAACCCGTCATTGAATGGAAAGGGAACATTGCTATACCGAAAGGTAGGTTTATTTCCTATCTTAAGGCAAGGAAAATGATCTCAAAAGGTTACATTTATCATCTCGTTCACGTTAGGGATGCGGAGGCAAAACCGCCTACTTTACAATCAATCCCTGTGGTCAACGAATTCCCAAATGTTTTCCCAGATGAACTCCCAGGCCTTCCTCCTGAAAGGGAGATTGAGTTTAGCATTGATGTGTTGCCTGACACTCAACCGATCTCTATTCCTCCATACAGAATGGCCCCGACAGAGTTGCGAGAGTTGAAGGTGCAGTTGAAGGACTTGCTGGATAAGGGCTTTATTAGGCCTAGCACTTCACCTTGGGGTGCACCAGTCCTATTCGTGCGGAAGAAAGATGGGTCGTTACGGATGTGTATCGACTATCGACAGTTGAATAAGTCTACTATAAAGAACAAGTATCCACTTCCAAGAATTGATGACCTGTTTGACCAACTCCAGGGTTCCAAGTATTTCTCTAAGATTGATTTACGTTCAGGGTATCATCAGGTGAGGGTTAGGGAGAAAGATATTCCAAAGACGGCCTTCCGGACAAGATATGGGCACTTTGAGTTCTTGGTGATGTCGTTCGGGCTAACAAATGCCCCAGCAGCTTTTATGGATCTCATGAATACTATATTCAGGCCCTATCTTGATGTGTTCGTGATTGTATTCATTGATGACATTCTAGTGTATTCTCGTTCGGAGGCGGAACATGCGGGCCACTTGCGGATAGTATTACAGACGCTTCAGGATCGTAAGTTATATGCTAAGCTCTCCAAATGTGAATTCTGGCTGAACTCAGTAGCATTCCTTGGCCATGTGATATTTGATGAGGGTATTAGTGTCGACACTCAGAAGATCGATGCAGTAAAGAATTGGCCGAGACCTACAACACCATCAGAAGTCCGCAGCTTCCTAGGGCTAGCAGGATATTATAGGCGGTTTGTAGAAGGATTTTCCTCTATATCATCACCATTGACTAAGTTAACACAAAAAGCTACCAAATTCCAGTGGTCTGACACTTGTGAACGTAGTTTTCAGGAGCTGAAGAATCGATTGACATCTGCACCAGTGCTCACTCTTCCTGAAGGAACAGAAGGTTATGTGGTATATTGTGATGCCTCAGGTATAGGTTTGGGGTGCGTATTGATGCAGCGTGGGAATGTGATTGCTTATGCATCAAGACAATTGAAGAAGCATGAAAAGAATTATCCAACCCATAATTTGGAATTGGCTGCAGTAATATATGCTTTGAAGATATGGCGGCACTACTTATACGGCGTCCATGTTGACATCTACACAGATCACAAGAGTTTACAATACATCTTCAAGCAGAAAGAGTTGAATTTGAGGCAACGTAGGTGGCTTGAATTATTGAAAGACTACGACGTCGAGATATTGTATCATCCCGGTAAAGCCAATGTTGTGGCAGATGCTCTCAGCCGTAAATCAATGGGAAGCTTAGTACATATTGAGGCAGGTAGATGGGGGTTGATTAAAGAGCTTCATCAGCTAGCCAATATGAGAATCAGATTGTTAGACTCTGATGATGGAGGTGTTACTGTACAGAATACATCAGAATCATCTTTGGTAGCCGAGGTAAAAGCACGACAATATGAAGATCCTATCTTAGTACGATTAAGAGAAAGCATTCAACAGTGTAAAAGTATGGCTTTTGGGATCGGAAAAGATGGGGCACTAAGATACCAGAGCCGATTGTGTGTGCCTAATGTGGCAGGGTTGCGAGAGAAGATTATGAATGAGATTCATCAATCCCGATATTCCATCCATCCCGGCTCGACAAAGATGATCATGATGTCAAGGAGCAATATTGGTGGGATAATATGAAGAAGTCTATTGCAGAATTTGTAGCCCAGTGTCCCAATTGTCAACAAGTAAAGATAGAACATCAGAAACCCGGTGGATTGCTTCTAAATATAGAGATTCCGACCTGGAAGTGGGAGGTGATTAATATGGACTTCATTATTAGATTACCTCGCTCTTATCATAAGTTTGACTCCATCTGGGTGATAATTGATCGACTTACAAAATGTGCCCATTTTCTGCCAGTAAAGACAACTTACACGGCTGAAGATTATGCGAAGTTGTATATCAAGGAGATTGTTAGGCTTCATGGTGTGCCCATATCTATTATATCAGACCGAGGAGCTCAATTTACGGCTAACTTTTGGAGGTCTTTCCAGAAGGGTTTAGGCACACAGGTAAATCTCAGCACTGCATTTCATCCGCAGACTGACGGACAGGCTGAACGTACCATTCAGACTCTGGAAGATATGCTACGAGCATGTGTTCTAGATTTTAAGGGGAATTGGGATGATCATCTTCCACTCATAGAATTCGCCTATAACAATAGCTACCATTCCAGTATTAAAATGGCCCCATATGAGGCACTATACGGGAGGAGATGTAGATCACCAGTTGGATGGTTCGAAGTCGGTGAAACAGAATTATATGGGCCATATTTGATTCACCAAGCTATTGAGAAGGTGAAAGTGATACAGGAGCGATTGAGGACGGCACAAAGCAGGCATAAATCTTATTCTGATGTCCGACGTCGTGATCTAGAGTTTGAGGTTGGTGATTGGGTTTTCCTGAGGATCTCACCAATGAAGGGTATTATGCGTTTTGGGAAGAAAGGTAAGCTGAGTCCAAGGTATATCGGGCCGTATAAAATTCTTCGACGGATTGGACAGGTTGCTTATGAGTTAGAATTGCCATCCGAATTGGAATTTGTCCACCCGGTATTCCATGTATCTATGTTGAGAAAATGTATTGGAGACCCTTCTCGAGTCATCCCTATCAAAGATGTACAAGTTATAGAGGACCTATCATATGAAGAAGTGCCAGTGGCGATATTAGATCGGCAAGTCCGCAAGCTGAGAACAAAAGATGTAGCTTCCGTCAAAGTATTATGGAGGAACAAAAATATGGAAGAAATGACATGGGAAGCAGAAGAGGAGATGAAGTCTAAATACCCTTACTTATTCCAGAATAAAGATAACAAGGATGCTGGTGGAAGACATAATACATTGGAAGGTGAAACGGCTCTATGAGGTAAGCAATAATTTGAGAATACTCCTCCTTAATACAAAATGGTGATATGTAGATAATGTAAATACGCATAATGCTTTGTGTAGCCTTGTGAAGCCATATGTTGGGATTAATTACTTGCAAGTTTTGCTAGTGACCATTTTATAGGGGAAAATTGATCGGAAATTTCCATTGGAATCCACGATGATTTAAACTCCCCATAAACCCTTACATTCGAGGACGAATGTTCCTAAGGGGGGGAGGGTGTTACAACCCATATCCACATGTGTTAGTTCATGCCATATATTAGTTAACATAAATCCAAGAAGGAATTATCTTTGAGATGATAAGAAGTCAATCCTATTGGTCTTAAGTGATACAAGAGTGTATAAGGGTAATTAACCAGTATTAGAAGTTAAACGAATCAAGGATGTTGTAACTCGAATTTTCAGGTAATCTAGCGGTGCTTAATACACTCAAGAGGTCATTTATGAAGGTATTTTAATCATATAATATCCGTATCATAAGTCTTGAAGTCAAACGAGTTATGAAACAAAAGTCGACAAAAGTTGTCGCAACTTAGGTTCATAATTTTACTTAAACATTAGGTCAAATGTTTCTAATATTTTCTCATAATTTACAAAGAATTACGGGGTGATATACCAACAAAATGAAACATCTATGAGTCTAGTTTCCAACTCATTAAACCGTTCATCGATACGATCTCGGAGTAGAGAGATATTCGCGTTTTCGCGAGACTGCGCCAAGCACCTCTCTATGGGGCCCACTAAGTCGGTTTAAGATATTTGGGCCTATATAGGATGACTCCAACCCGTTTTAAGTCATTTATTTTCACTATTTTCAGACCTTATAACCCTAGGAACATCCTCTCAAGGTTCTCTCAAGATTCAAGACCCAAAAAAGGGCAAACAACACAAATCAAGTGTCGGGAATTCCATGGCGCTAGTAAGTCTCTTGTTCTTCTTGTTGTTGCTCATTTTTGTGTCGTTTCAGCTCGTGTGGGAGGTTGTTTTAAAGGGTTTATGTTCTGTAAATACTCCCTCATGTTCTTAATATCAATCCTAGGTGATTTCAAGCTTTCTAAAGTGATTCTAGTGCCGAAAAACACTAATTGATCGCTAGTTTCATTTTTTTGTTGTTGTGGCAGCATTGGAGGGATATTTCATGGAAATTTAAGGTCAAATTGGAGTTGTTATTTCTGTATAAAGGTAAGTAACCTCTTACTCTATATGTATTTAAGATTATCCAAGTTGCGGCTAAGCCATTGAAGCTAGAACTTGTGAGATATATATCGAAAGGCTTGGTAGTAATGTTATTGTTTTGTGGACTGTTTTGCGTTGTTGTTGGACTGCGTATTTTACTACTATCTTGTGGAGTTTTGGAGGAGGAAGGGTGTGGAGAAACACCATATATATGTAGGGTTATGGGCTGATAGTTATTCGTAACATTTTCAGGTTGTTTGACACGACTACGGTGGTCGTCGTATGTATGGAGTGATTAGGCTGTATGTGGACTATTTTGGGAGGCTCAATATGTTTATTATTGATGTTGTTTGGGCAGTTTGGTGATTGTTTTGAATGGTGTGAGGTCATATATATAAGGGAGGTGCTGTCCGTTTCATCGTAAAATAGGTTGTGGTCGATACATAATAGTTATGACGCTTAAATGATAACGATAGTATCGTTTCTTTTATTGTAGACTAAGGAGTTTTGACAATTGCATAGCTTGAGATTGGGGCAGTATATACAAGGTATGTGAGGCTATCCCTTTCCTTCTTTTGCACGACTCCGATTGCACATAATATAATGAACGATCTTCCAAGATACTCTACTCTTAGAAGCTAGCAGTACTTACATTGTTTTCCCTCTTATGGAACGATTGATGTTAATGTTGCTTCTCTTAGTCTTAGGTTATCAATGTTGTTGGTACTTCCTGATTCTTATAAGGTTCATAGTGAAGAGTTAGTCCTAATAACGTGTACAGAGGATACCGACCTTACGTCACTCCGAAAGGTTTAGAATGTGATTCCATGAGTCGAGAATGCATTATATATATGTATCTATTTTACTCTACCGAGCCACGCTATAGTTGGCCGGGTACGGCACCTATTGTGCAACCACTGATCAGTTGGGTTTTACCGAGCTCCACGTGGCCGGGTACGATTTTACCGAGCCTATTATGGCCGGGTACGATATGATGATAATGATGCCCACAGAGGCGAATGCTTTAAAGGTTTATGTATTTATACATATGTATCATGCATTTCATGTAAGTAGCCCTCAGAGGTACTAAGATGTTACAGGTTGTATATTCTCTATCATTGCTTACATTACTGATCGTATTTATGGTTCCTTGCCTTACATACTCAGTACTTTATTCGTACTGACGTCCTTTTATTTGTGGACGCTGCATGTCGTGCTGCAGGTCCTGATAGACAGGCAGGTGCAGCTCCCCCACCATAGTAGACTGTCCAGTTCAGCGGTGATTGGCGAGATCCCTTCTCCGGACTTGCCTTGGTCTTGGTATGCAATTTTTGTTATAGACATTATGGGTATGTCGGGGCCCTGTTCCGGCTATGTTGCAACACTTATGTTCTTTTAGAGGCTCATAGAAAGGTGTCGGCTCATGTATAGTTTGGTATGCCTTGTCGGCTAGTTTTTGTTGTATAGTCTTTCATAGTAGCGTGGTAGCTCATACCTTATACGTAGTTTCTTAATTGTCTGGTCATCCCCTGCTATGTATGTTCATGCCGTCATATTTTATTGCTGGTTGTCCATGATCTAGGTCTACCATTTATATTGATCTCGTCATCCTTAAAAGATAATAATGAAGGTTAGATGAAATGTACGTTGGTGCTCGGCAAGTGTGGTCGGGTGCTAGTCATGGCTCTTCAGTTTGGGTCGTGACACAACATTACCGGTATATAGCCTATACATGATCTCTAACATGATTGACAGCTCAATTACTTTATCACGTGATGAAAATACGGATACTAATAAAATAAACCCATTATACAGTTCCATGGAATCGACCAAGTCACAGTTCTTAAGGTGCACGATCACACGCCCGTCACTTGGCATGTGCGTCGCCTCAACACCAATCATATAGCAAATAATTCGGGGTTTCGAACCATCAGGGACAAGTTTAGAAGTGTTACATACCTCAGATCGTGCAAATCTCTACTCCAACACACCCTTGCCTCGTGAAACGGTTTCCAGCTGTCACACCTCATTTTTACCTACACCCCCGTAAATGGGTATATAAAGGAGTTTTTTCCAATTTAAAGTGACGATCGAAACAGGATTATTTATTTATTAAATTCAGAGTCGCCAGTTGAAATAATTCTATAGTGTCCCAAGTCACCGGTTCAAATCCCGAATCGAGGAAAAGATTGACTCTGTTATACAGTCCGCGAACCAAAAATCCGGGTAAGAAATTCTGTTAACTCGGGAGAAGGTGTTAGACATTTCCGGGTTTCGTGGTTCTAGCACGGTCGCTCAACTATTACAATTGGTCTATTATCTGATTTTAGTACATGCTTTAGCCTATGGTTCGATTTTAACTTTATAGCCGCTTTTATTCATTTTTAGAAAGATTGCAACGTCATTTAAAATATGTCTTGAACCACGTCACATAAATTCACCCGTAGTCCGCAACACATTTTATATAATGTTGTGATTTGGATTTGGGTCACATAAATGCGCACCTGAGTTTAGGAAGGTAAATTATTAAAATAACGCACCTAAAGCAACTACGCGTTTTTAACTTTGATAGGGCCATGGGAAATTTGCTAAATGGCGCGCCTCGAATTGTAAGGATTTAAAAGAAATAAATAAATGAGGGCCACGAGTAAAACTTTCTTTGATTTACAAACTTTCTGGAAATAAAACTTCTCCTTTGCAAACTTCACGCTTTTCCACTCTATCCTTCAACCAGAGAAATTTGCTTCATTGCCATTCAAATATGATATATCTCTTTAATCCTTCCCTTTCAAAACGCTCTATATTTTGTCTTTCTTTTATCTTTGAAGAAGACCAACGGCGGATCTTCCAGTATTTCAACAATCAAAATAATATTTTTCTCCTACTGGTAAAGAAAAACTCAAATCGACATCTTAGACAGTGATGAAAACAAAAGGAACACTATCACAATTTTAAGACACTCAACAAATTAATAGAGCTAAAGCTGCAAACCAAACCAATTTAATTGCTTCACCAAACTAAAATAACGAGATGGAATAAGATAAAATTTGAAAAATGCACCTTTACAACACTGATTCGAAGCTAGACCAATCAGACAAGGACTCGAATAGCAAAACGTGATGGTGCTGGAACCTCACCGGAAACTCGAATGGAACTACGACGAGACCTCGAAACTCGCCAGATTTCTCGTCGGATTTAACTCGAAATGAGCTTTTGGACTCATACTATTTTTTGTTTTCACTTGTTTTGTTTTCTTTACTGTTCTCGATTTGTTCTTCGTTTTGGACTGAAGGTCGTCGGCTGGTCTATGTCTGTTTGTGGGCTGGTTTCCGGCGAGTTGGTTATGCTGTCTCAGGGAACGGAGATGGAGTTTCAAGTAGATGGGTTCAGGTGTTCCTGGGGTGTCCTTCGCTGATTTCTATGGCTGAAGGGTGGTTATGGTCGTTTGGTGTCAAGGTCGAGTGCGGCTGTTGCTGAGTTCAAGCCAATGAGTCGATGGGGTAAGGTGTGAAGAAGACGATGGCTCGGGGGGGGGGGGGGGTCTCACGAATTGCAGCGCCTCTCTTTCAGACGCCTTTTTATTTTTATTTTTTCTAGGCATAGATCTCTCTTCAGGCGTTATCTCCTTCCCCCTAGCTCATTGTAGGCATTACCTATAATATAGGTCTAGGTTTTAGGTGTATTTTTTGTGTATTTGCCAATTAGTCCCTAGGTCCTTTTGTGTTAAGTCCTTAGGGTCTTTTTATTTATTTTTGTTCCAAATAAGAGTCTAGAAGGGTCCCTAGGGTTTGCTTAATGGGTATTGGGCCAAGAATTGGGCTCTAAAACTCTTAAAATTGTGATCCAACACCTTAATTGACTCATTTTAAAATAAGATAAAAATACTACACTATGCAAAAGCTAACATGAATTTTTTTTGTATTTTCAAAATTATATAAAGATAAAAATAAGGTACTATTTTTGTATTTTTTTTAAATTTATGAAAGATACATACTAAAATATTTTTTGTAATTTTAATTTTTCTTGTAATAAAATAAAGTAAAAGAGTAAAAATAAGTTGAAATAGCTATATTAGGCCTAAATTAAATATTTACATGCTAAAATATGAAAAATCATGGGAAGGGTCAAAAATCACATGTCTACAGCTGCCCCTCTTTGACTGGAAAGACAAAGTATTTTCAGAAAAAGAACGACTAGACAGGTTTTTTGAGCCGACCCTTATTTAAGGAGACCAAAACTAAGAGGAAGGAGAATGTGACCGAGCCCTGGTATCTGAGCTGCCTACATATCCTTGGCTATAAAGGAATCATCCCACGTATAGTTCAGAGGTGAGTGAGATGATGGAGTATGCCGAGATGGAGAGCCAGTCGAGGTGCCGTTCCGCCGAGGTTCCGGTTCGCGGTCCTGTTATTACATCAAAAAATCAAAAGATGAAAAAGACAATCTAAGCCTGTCAATTACGAGTTACAAGATTCCTATCTATAAGTCTTCTGAAGCTTGATGTTGAGTCTTGAATGATTCTTCATGCAGACTTTGGATTTGAACCTTGACGCTTGCTAGCTGCCGGTGCTACTGCTTACTGAATTCCTTATTACACCATGACAAAATAAAAGAAGCTAGACTAAAATATGATCTATGCATTACAAGAATCATATCTATATCTTCAAACTTGATCTTGTAATTCCTATTGCCTTGTTGACTTGTATTTTCTAGATGAAGTCTCTTTGTTGCCGACTTGAATTGTGATCTGAGATACTTTCCCTTTTCTTCAGGTGGACGCCTGATTGCTGAACTCGAGTTATAATCTGAGATGCTTTCCTTTTCTCCAGGTAGACGCCTGATTGCCAAAACTTGAACTATATTCCCGTGCTCTCCAGGTGGGCTCTTGACTGCTAAACTTGAATTGTATTCCCTTGCTCTCCAGAGGGAATCTGACTGTTGAACTTAAATTGTAATCTCGTGCTCTCCTGGTGGGATCCTGACTGCTGAACTTGAATTGTATTCCCATGCTCTTCAGGTGGGCGCCTGACTACTGAACTTGAATTGTATTCCCGTGCTCTCCAGGTGGGCTCCTGATTACTGAACTTGAATTGTATTCCCGTGCTCTCCAGTGGGCTCCTGACTGCTGAACTTGAAATGTATTCCCGTGCTCTCAAGGTGGGCGCCTGACTGTTGAACTTGAATTGTATTCCCGTGCTCTCCAGGTGGGCGCCTGATTGCTGAACTTGAAATGTATTCCCGTGCTCTCTAGGCGGGCGCCTGATTGCTAAACTTGAATTGCTTCTCCCTATTCTCCAAGTGGGTACCTGATTTCAACAAAAATAGACAAAACAAAGAAAATTTTCTGCCCTAGTTTGGTAGCTGGGCACATATGTGAGTGTTAAACTGAATCATATTACCAAATATTAATAAGAATTTGAAATCTAGGTCCTATTATCCAGGGGGTCCTGACAACTCTTAATTAAACGACTATTTTAAATCTAAGTTATATCTTCTAAAGGTGTGACTTCTGCTAAATCTTGTTATCTAAGAGGGTCTTAAACTACTCCCCATTATCCAGGAGGGTCCTGAAAATCAAAAGTCAAGTTTTATCTTAAGAGTGACAATTTTACAGCTAAATTATATTACCCTACACCAGAACTTATGCTAAATTTTGTTATCCAGTGGAAATTTTAAAGTTAGGTCCCATTATTCAGGAGGGTTCTAACAACTCTTAATTAAACGACAATTTAAAATCTAAGTTATATCTTCTAAAGGTATTATTTCCGCTATATCTTGTTGTCTAAGAAAGTATTAAAGCTACATCTCATTATCTAGGAGGGTCCTGAAAGTCAAAAATCAAGTATTATCCTAAGAGTGACAATTGTTACAGCTGAATTACACTACCCTACAGCAGAGCCTACGCTAAATCTTGTTATCTAAAGGAAGTCTTAAAGCTAAGTCCCATTATCCAGGAGGGTCCTGAAAGCCCTTAATTGAATCCTATCTCAAGCATGAAAACTTTGAAACCAACTTATATTTCTTTGGGGTACATTTATGCTAGATTATGCTACTCATGATTGTTTTGAATTTTAAACTAGGTCCCATTTTCCAGGAGGGTCCTGAAAATTTACGATCAAACCTGTTTGGTGCTTGCTTTTCCTTACGGAGGGTTTCTTCGAAACAAACGAAATTTTCTGCCCCTGCTTCAATCAAAGAAAAATCTTGTTAGTTTAAAATGCGGTGGTTGGTTTGTGGCCTTGACTTTGAGGGCGATTGCTCCTCCACTTCCCATAATAACTTTGACTTCCACTCAAAGACCTTGCTAACCACTTTCTCTGTCATCCTTATCACAAAAAATACCTCTTCTCCGTTCAGACCCAATACCCTCTATCTGTTGCATTGCTTATGAATTAACATTTACCAAACCTTTGTGTCTCACATGAATCCCAAAGCATGTCAATTGCCACCCACTCAGTGCATATGCTGTTCTTTCTTGACTTAAACCACTGGCCTTGTCCTTGAGGTCTATTGCTCCTTCACTTGCCATGTTAACTTTGATTTCTGCTTGGATGACCTTGCTTGTCATGGGTTAGCCACATTCTTTGTCAATCTTATCACGAAAAATACCTTTGATCCATTCACCCTACACCCTCCATCTGTTGCATTGTTCATGAGTTGATATATACCAAACCTTTGTATTTCAAATGAACCCCAAAGTATGTTGATTGTTACCAACTCAGTACGAACATTGTTCTTTCCTGACTTTTGCCACTTTGATATGCTAGCCAGATACCGTTTTGTGCAATTGGAAAGGTTGTGGCAAATTTTAAAGTCATTTCTCACTTGTTCTGACCAAAAATACCCAGGAAGAAGAAGTAAACAAGACAAAAGGAATAGAGTAAAGGACGATGGAAAGAGATGATTCCTAACAAGAAAACTATAAAGTAGAAACCTATCAGGTGTGGATACCAACTTTAATGATCATGACATGCTCCTGTGAGTTAAGTGGCCTAATCTGTCAAGCAAGTCTAATGTTCGACTCTTGTTGTACCTCTAAGATGCGAAACTGGGCTTTCATGCTCCGATTATCCTATCTGATTCATGACCCTTATTCGACTTGTCGTGCCCGAAGTGTTTTCACCATCAAGCTTCTCTCATTTTGTTCTTTCTCTTAACTTACCATCGCCTAATGGTGCCCGTGAGGGTTTTCACCAATAAGACTCTCATTTTTCATTTTTCTTATTTGGACCGGAGTGTCCCCTTATATGAATCACCTCTACTTGCTTGACTTGGCATATCTCAAAGACTGATCGGAAGGTCTTTCTTGGGACCGTAATGTGGGCTTTTGGATAGGGTTAGAAAGGAAGGGTATCAAAGGCTCAAAATAATTGAAACAGGTTCAAAATTACAACTTTCGGAATCAGATTTCTTACAACAACCACAACTTATTCCCCAGTTTCTTTGCTTGGGGAACCTTTTGGATTTTATTTTGATGGGACCGAACCGTGAGGTTGCCTATGTATCATTAAAAGGAATCAGGTCGAACGTAGTTCATGACATAGAAATCGCTTTGTTGTTGTGATTTTCTCTTTTCTCTTTCTTTTTTTCCCCTTCTTTTCTTATTCCTTTTTCTCTTTTTGTTGTTTTGTTATTTCTTCTTTTCTTTTTTTTTTCCTTTTTTTCATTCTCTTTCTTCTTCTTTTTTCATTCTCTTTTTCCTTTTCTCTCTTTTCCTTTACTTATCTTTTGCGCTTGCATTTCTGATCTTTGCTGCTGATTCCAAAAGAGGGGTACAAAAGAAAATAAATAAGGCTCAAAGGGGTAACAAAGGATAAAGGGTTTAGATAGCATAACAAAATGCCTTCGTCATTCCAATCTTCAAAACATGCCAAGTACAAACAAACACAATTTAACCAAAGGAATCATACATAATATATTTTTACTATATCAGAGTTGATAGCCATATCTACACATTTTCCTTCTATATCTTTTAAATACAAAGCACCATCGGACAACATTCTCGTTACCAACACGACCCCTGCCAATTTTGGGCAAACTTGCCTTTAGCTTCAGCCTGGTGCGGTATGATGCATTTCAATAGTATTTTTTATGTGCTATCTGCCCCAGTTTCACACAATTCGGGCTTTATGATCTCAAAATCCCTTTACTTATTTCCCTCAAATGTCCCTATCATCTTCAAAATTGTTTTAAAGCTTCATGACTAAACTAACTTTTAAGATCAGACCGAGAATTACGCATGCATGTCATGTCACTAGAGTCAACAGGAAAAGAACTATAAAAGGAGGAGAGAACTAAACAAAAAAATGACAAGAAATAACAGAAGACAGGAAATTGCATTAGACAGACGATGAAACGGTTCGAACAACAAGACAAGCAAACTACAACGGGGTTATAACCTTGGAACAAACCTAGACAACACTAAACGAGTTACTACGACTAAACGAACTAGGGAAAATAAAAGGATAGAAGGGTTTGAGTCACAAGATAATATCCAAATTACAACCTTGAAAAATAACCCGGATAACAGAAATGACAACAAAATAAACCACCAAAACTCCTCCCCAGCTAACCAAAAGAGGAGCATATTTCTAGTTACCAAGCTCTGCATCTTAGCCACTGAGTTCAACATCAACATTGCTAGAACCTTCACAAGTCCTCATCTCTTTATCCTTAGCAAATTGCTCTTGGGTCCCTTTAGCCGGCTCGTTCTTATGATCAACTTTCGGAACCAAGAGTGATAGCGCTGAAAGCTCCGCGGCAGTTGGCCCTCCGAAGATCTCAGAATAGTTCTTATATTCCTTTTCCACCGAAATCATGTCATCCATATGCGTCTTATTGTGAATAGGCAATGGACTTTGGCTAGTATCTGCTGTATTTGGATTTTGCACGGTAAGGTCACCTGCATCAATAAGCTTCTGAATCGCATCATTCAGGCGCCAACACTTTTTTGTACTGTGACACGGGGTATCGGAGCAATATGCACACCTTTGAGAAAATCAAACTTCTTTGACAGAGGGTTTGACATTTTTATCTGAATCGGCTTCAACATATCCAATTGCCTCAACCTTTGGAACAAACTGACATATGATTCTCCAGTAAGGGTGAAAGCCTTTTCTTTTTTTCAGTAGTCTTTTCAATTTGTATTCTGGCCTCGGTTGGAACCTTTTGCGGGAAGGTGGCTGATATGCTTGAGGGGGCGGGTATGACATTTGGTGAAGTGGTGCGGGCCATCGCGGGCCTCAGTGATGTAGAGCATATGGTGGTGCATTGTGGATGGGGTATCAGGAAAGTGATGTACAATTTTGGGGGTTCTGTGGAGAGAAGTAGTAGTGGGGAGGATTACAAGGATATTCGCGGGGTCGATATTAAGGCTGAAAGCATTTAGCAAGAACGACCACTAGACCATGTCGTCGGCGGGGCTCAACAACATCTTTTCTATCAATGGGAGGACTGTCTCGAGCAACTTGTTCGTTCCATCTGAGCCAAAAATCCTTAAAACATTCCTTGGGTTTCTTTTCCATATAAGACATGGAGGAGCGGTCTGGGAAAATGTCTATATTGTACTAAAAGCGTCGCACAATATCTTGAGCCACATCGCCCAATGTATGCCACTTACCGATATCTTGACGATTATGCCATTCCAAAGCTGCCCCAGTCAAGCTCTCACTGAAATACGCCATCAACAAATCATCTTTTTCGCCAACACTTCTCATTTTACTGCAATAATCCCTCAAATGGGCTACCGGATCTCCACACCTATTGTACAAGTTAAACTTTGGCACTTTAAACCCTGCAGGCAGGCGAACGTCAGGGAACATACACAACTTTTTGTAAGACATATTAACCTGGTCTCCCATCCCTTGCATGTTCTTTAAGGACCGTTCTATGCTTTTCAGCTCCCTGGATATCTCGTCTCGCCCTTCTTTTTCCATGACTTTTTCATGTTCAGCATGAAGCTCATCCCGAGGGCTCTTCTTGTATGAGTCAGGAACCTTGTGGAAACCTCTGTGGGGTAGTATTGGACATCATGATCTTTGAGTGGATATTCATTGTTGGGAATAGTGGATATGACAGGAGAGCAATTTTGGGGAGAGGTAATTGGAGGATGAATGATGGAGCTACTAGGACGGTTGGGAAAGCTATGATAAACAGGTGGATCTGGAAAGTATGGGGGATCATCCATCACTATGAGGCTAGGTGGTGGCGGGGGTGGTGCCTTCCCAGTCATCCAGGCCTGATACATGTCCGTCATATGTTGTCTTAAAATCCTTACCTCATCAGCCAAACCAGTGTACTGTTCAACCAACTGCTTTCGGGCACCGGTATCAACCAACCCAAATTTGTTGTTGCCCGCCATTGCCTTTTAACTTTATGTTGTGGAGAGGAGTTACTATTTTGAGAATCACAAACCAACCACCTTTCTGCAATGAAGATATCAAAAGGAACAAAATGGGTCATCCTGTTAGTGTTAGGGCATTTAACAACCAAAATATCACATTGCGCGCAATGCACCTAGCAACAATTAATGGTTCTAGAATGACTTCGAGCGTTATAAGGTCACTTGGCATCATCCCAATTTGTCCATTTGAATCTTCTCTTTTCTTTTCTTTCCTCGCACTTCTTAACTTGCTCATTTTCTTT
Source organism: Nicotiana tabacum (assembly GCF_000715075.1). NCBI lineage: Eukaryota > Viridiplantae > Streptophyta > Magnoliopsida > Solanales > Solanaceae > Nicotiana > Nicotiana tabacum. The sequence goes on from NC_134097.1 coordinate 85,219,026, forward strand.
CCCCTTTTTCTTTCTGATTATCGCTCTTTTCTTTCCTCTCATTTCTTACATCCCATGAATTCACCTCTTTTTTTTTCTTTTTTTCTCTTTCTTTTTTTTTTCTTTTTTATTTTAATAAATAAAAAAAATAATTTGATCGAACCCTATGTAGGTTGCCTACGTATCATGACCCCGCATGAATCAGATCTTTGCGTAGTTTTGGAAGATCGAGAGTAAAGCACATAAACTAACGTTTCCTTTTTCATTTTCTTCTTTTTTTTCGTTTTTACCTTAGTGACTACTCCGATGAGAAAAGAGAAATAAAAGAAGCAAACGTTTTTTTAATTTTTTAGACCGAGTGTTCTATAACCTATTCTAAACTCAATCTTAACGAGCATGTTTTTTTTTCCTTTTTTTTAAAACAAATACTCTATTAAGGAAAATCCAAGAAGAGAAAAACCCTTTTTTTTATTCTTTTATTTTTATGAAGAAAATCTAAAAAATAAACTACAACAAAGTATTTGAATTTTCATTAGATATCCTGACGCAAGATTTCGAAACAAGCAATAAACAAAACAAAACAAAATATTTTTGGATTTCAATTTTAATTGCCTAAAGGAAAAATTCTAATGATAAACAAAAATAAAGTATTTTTTTTATGTACAATATCCTAAAGTTCTAATGAAAATAAAAATATTTTTTTCCATTTTTCACTAATTTCCCAAAGAAACGTCTCAAAAGATTTAGAATTAATACCTTAAAGAAAACTTTTAAAGAGGTACTAAAAGAAAATTATCTTTTTTTATTTTGAATTTTGGTCCCAATATAGTAAAGGAAATATAAAAATAATTTTTATTTTGATATTAATTGCCTAAAGGAAAAACAATCTCAAAGGAATTTTTTTTTTCGTTTCTAGAATTAGTATTCTAAAGAAAACTTATAACGAAAAAATAAAAACGCAAAATTTCTTTCTTTTTTTTTTGGATTTTTGACTTGTAACACATTTCCAAATGCAAAAACTAAAGACTATGCAAAGTTAACTAGACAATACAAACTCTAACATCACCTAAAAGACAGAATACTACTATACAAGACTAGAAAATAAAACAAAAATAATTGACTCAAAAACATAAAATGGCTCCTCGAGCAGCTCCTAAATGTAGTGATCCTGGGGTATCTGTCATGCTCAAACTCCGGTAGGCAGATCCACACCTGTATGAGAAAACTTAAACCAACACTATGTGAGACAATAACATTCCCTTAGACACATGCAGGACATGATTGAGGCTATTTTTTGCAAAATGGCTTATTCGGCCAAAAGGTGGCTAGAAGTGCAAATTTGGCTAAGACCCCGCGAAGCCAAGAACCTAAGCTTTACTAGGAAGATCAGACCCTATGTGGGTTGCATACGTATCATGCCCCGAAAGACGAGAATCAGGTTTGCGTAGTTCGGGCAGATTGGATACGGGCGAGAATTAAAAAAAAACAATAATTTGAAAAAAAAAAATTATCTTTTTTTTTTTTGAAAATGATGGAACATGTAAACTCTCTTTGGATTTTTTTCGATTTCTTGATTTTCGGAAAATGATGAAAGAGTGATTTTTTTTTTTGAATTTTCAAGCTCTTTTTCCTTAACAAAAAAATGTGACAGAAAACATAATTGGGCCCCACTTTCTTCACACATCACCCTTTTTTTTTTAATTTTTTTATTTGCTCTCAACTATCATTAGTCCGCCAAATGACCCTTTTACCCTTGAAGATTGCAACATGTAGCACATTAGGATGCATCAAGATGGTTTGTTATTTTGGGTACACTTGTCCTAGATAGACCCAACCCCTGTGTTGAGTCCCCTAAGTCAAGTGCACGTGATGCAAACAAACGTTCCTACTAGGGATCCGGCATGAGGTTTTGTTATACTAGGTTTAAAACCTGGGTTTTTTGTTCTAGACCTGGCTTACCCGAGCGGACAGCTCGAGCCGAGGGGGCGGGGGCAGTGTACTGGGATACAGAAGCTTCACCGGCTTTGCAACTTGTCCGAACCTCGTTCTAAAATTTGGGATATGACTCTAACAAAAGAGAAGTCACACGAAGTGCACACATCTCCATGATTTAGAAGACTCAGAGAGAGGAAGGGTTTCGTAGCAGTTTATATACAGTTCACAGAATATCAAAGTGGTAAAAGCAACAATTAGTCCATTAGGCCCAAACATGTAACAAAATCAGATAATGGATGAAGCCAACTATAACAATTCATCTAAGCTCGAATGCTTGAAGCCTGAACCAGAGATTCTGGGTTCGATCCCCAGCAGAGTCGCCAGAGTTGTCACACCTCCTTTTTAACTACACCCCCGTAAAGGGGTATATGAGGGAGTTTTTCCCAATTTAAAGTGACGATCGAAACGGGCTTATTTATTTATTAAATTCAGAGTCGCCACTTGGGATAATTCTATGGTGTCCCAAATCACCGGTTCAAATCCCGAATCGAGGAAAAGATTGACTCTGTTATACAGTCCACAAACCAGAAATCCGGGTAAGGAATTCTGTTAACCCGCGAGAAGGTGTTAGGCATTCCCGGGTTACGTGGTTCTAGCACGGTCGCTCAACTGTTACAATTGGCCTATTATCTGATTTTAGTACATGCTTTAGCCTAAGGTTCGATTTTAACTTTATAGCCGCTTTTATTCATTTTTAGGAAGATTGCAACGTCATTTAAAATATGTCTTGAACCACGTCACATAAATACACCCGTACTCCGCAACACATTTTATATAACGTTGTGATTTGATTTGGGTCACATAAATGCGCACCCGAGTTTAGGAAGGAAAATTATTAAAATAATGCGCCTAAAGAAACTACGCGTTTTTAACTTCGCGAGGGCCACGGGAAATTTGCTAAATGGCACGCCTCGAATTCTAAGGATTTAAAAGAAATAAATAAATGAGGGCCACGAGTGAAACTTTCTTTGATTTACAAACTTTCTGGAAATAAAACTCCTCCTTTACAAACTTCATGCTTTTCCACTCTATCCTTCAACCAAAGAAATTTGCTTCATTGTCTTTCAAATATCATATATCTCTTTAATTCTTCCTTTTCAAAACGCTCTATTTTTTGTCTTTCTTTGATCTTTGAAGAAGACCAGCAGCGGATCTTCCACTATTTCAACAATCAAAATAATATCTTTCTCCTACTTGTAAAGAAAAACTCAAATCGACATCTTAGACAGTGACGAAAACAGAAGGAACACTATCACAATTTAAGACACTCAACAAATTAATAGAGCTAAAGCTGCAAACCAAACCAATTTAATTGCTTCACCAAACTCGAAGGCGGACCTACGTGAACGCGGACCATCTCTCTCGAATGCATACAGCGAAATCACCACTTTCCCAAACAAGCCTACGTGATGACATACTTGACCACGTGATCACATATAAGGAAACCAGATACAGAAAAACCAGCAGTCTTCAGCTATAGTAACAAGTCCAAATTGATCTGTTAACAATCCGAAATTCACCCGGGCCCCCAGAACCTTAACCAAACATACCATCAAGTCCCAAAACATCACACGAACTTAGACGATCCCCTAAATCACCTCAAACAACATCAAAAATACGAAGTGTACCCCAATTCAAGCCTACTGAAACTAAGGAATTCAATCTTCTTCAAACGACGTTGAAACCTATAAAATCACATCCGATTGACCCCATATTTTTCACACAAGTCACAAATGACATCACGACCTACTCCAACTTCTAGAATCAAAATTTGACCCCGATATCAAAAAGTCCACTCCTGGTCAAACTTTCCCAAAGTCCAACTTTTGCCATTTCAAGCTTAATTCTACTACGGACCTCCAAATCACAATCTGAATGCGCTCCTAAGTCCAAGAATCACCCAACGAAGCTAACAGAACCATCAAAACTCCATTCAGTTGCCTTTTACTCATAGGTCAACGTCCGGTCAACCTTTTCAACTTAAGTTACCAACCTTGAGACTAAGTGTCTCAATTCATTCCGAAATCCTTCTAGACCCGAACTGACTAACCCGGCAAGTCACATAACACATGTAAAGCACAAAATGAGTAGTAAATGGGAGAACGGGGCTACAACTTTCGAAACGATTAGCCGGGTCATTACATCCTCCCCCTCTTAAATAAACGTTCATCCTCGAATGGGTCTAGAAACGTACCTGGAGTCTTAAATAGGTATGGATATCTGCTCCGCATCTCCTACCGATCTCCCAAGTAGCCTCCTCACCTGACTGACCTCTCCACTGCACCTTCAGTGAATCTATGTTCTTTGACCTCAACTCTCGAACTGCCGATCCAAAATGGCCACCAGCTCCACATCATAAGTCAAATCACCATCAAACTGAACTGTGCTAAAATCCAAAACATGAGACGGATCACCGACATACTTTCAAAGCATAGAAACATGAAGTAATGTATACATACTTGACAAACTAGGTGGCAAGTCAAGCTTGTAAGCCACCTCTATGATCCTCTAAGCACCTTAAGCAGCCTAATATACCGAGGGCTCAACTTGCCCTTCTTTCTGAACCTTATAACAGCCTTCATGGGCGAAACATTGAGTAGTACCTTCTCCCCAACCATGAAAGGAACATCATGAACCTTTCTATCAGCGTAACTCTTCTGCTTGGACTGCACTGTGCGAAGCGAATCCTAAATCAATTTAACCTTGTCCAAAACATCCTGAACCAAGTCAGTACCCAATAGCCTAGCCTCACCCGGCTCAAACTAACCCATCGGAGATCGACACCGTCTCCTATACAAATCCTTACATGGAGCCATCTGAATGCTCGACTGGTAGATGTTGTAGGCAAACTCCACAAGTGGCAAAAACTGATCCCAAGAACCCCCGAAATTAATGACACAAACACGTATCATATCATTCAATATTTGAATAGTGCGCTCGGACTGTCCATCCATCTGAGGGTGAAAATGCTGTACTCAACTCAACCTGGGTGCTTAACTCTCGCTGCACGACCCTCCAAAACTGCGATGTAAACTGCGTGCCCCGATCAAAATTGATCGACACTGGCACATCGTGTAGGCGAACAATCTCGTGGATGTAAATCTTAGCAAACCGCCCCGAAGAATAAGTAGTCTCAACTAGAATGAAGTGTGCAGACTTGGTCAGCCGATCCATAATCACCCAAATAGCATCAAAATTTCTCGAAGTACGTGGGAGCCCAACTAAAAAATCTATGGTGATCTGCTCCCATTTCCACTCTATAATATCTAGCCTCTGAAGCAATCCACCCGGTCTCTAATGCTCATACTTTACCTGTTGATAGTTAAGTCACCAAGCTACAAAGCCCATTATATCCTTCTTCATTCTTCTCCGCCAATAGTGCTGCCTCAAGTCCTGGTACATCTTTGTGGCACCCGGATGAATGGAATGCCATGAACTGTGGGCGTCATCATGAATCAACTCACATAGACCATCTATATTTGGAACACATATCCGGCCTTGCATCCTCAACACCCCTTCATCCCCAATAGTACCATCTCTGGCATCACTGTGCTGAACCTTGTCCTTGAGGACAAGGAAATGAGGATCATCATACTGGCGCTCTCTTATGCGATCAAATAAAGAAGACTGAGAAACCACACAAGCTAGAACCCGACTGGGCTCCAAAACATCTAATCTCACGAACTGGTTAGCCAAGGATTGAACATCAACTGCAAGCGGTCTCTTACCAACAGGAATGAATGCAAGGCTACCCATACTCACTGTCTTCCTACTCAAGGCATCGACTACCACATTGGCCTTCCTGGGGTGATATAGAATAGTAATATCATAATCCTTTAGCATCTCCAACCATTTCCACTGCCTTAAATTTAGATCCTTGTGTTTGAACAAGTGCTGGAGACTCTAATAATCTGTAAATACCTTACAAGAAACACCATAGAGATAATGCCTAAAAATCTTTGATGCATGAATGATGGCAGCCAGATCTAAACCATGAACATGGTAGTTCTTCTCATGAGGCTTCAACTGTCGCGAAGCATAAGCAATCATTCTACCCTCGTGCATCAAGACACACACCAATACCAATTCGAGAAGCATCACAATACACTGTATATGAGCCTAAAGCTGAATGCGAGACTATAACTGAAGCTATGGTCAAGGTAGTCTTGAGCTTCTAAAAGCTCTCCTTACACTCATCCTACCACCTGAAAGGAGCACCTTTTTGGTCAATTTGCTCAAGGGCGATGCAATAGACGAGAAACCCTCCACAAATAGACAATAATAACCGACCAAACCCAGAAAGCTCCGAATCTTCGTAGCTGAGGACGGTCTGGGCCAACTCTAAACCGAATCTATATTCTTTGTATCCACCTGAATCTCCTCATTGGACACCACGTGCCCCAAGAACGCCATAGAACTAAGCCAAAACTCACACTTAGAGAACTAGGCATAAAACCTCTCCTCCCTTAACCGCTGCAACACAATCCTCAAATGTTGGGGATGCTCCTCCTGGCTACGAGAGTACACCAGGATATCGTCAATGAATACTATGACAAATGAGTCGAGATAAGGCTGAAATACACTGTTCAATAGACGCATGAATGATGTTGGGGCATTGATCAGCCCAAAAGACAACACAAAGAATTCATATTGACCTTAACGGGTCTTGAATGTTGTCTTTAAAATATCCGACTCCTAAATCTTTAACCGGTGGTACCCAGACCTCAAATCAATCTTAGAGAACACGCTTGCTCCTTGAAGCTGGTCAAATAGATCATCAATGCACGACAAATGATACTTTTTCTTGATTGTAACTTTGTTCAACTGCCTATAGTCGATGCACATCCGCATAGTACCATCTTTATTCTTCACACACAGAACTGGTGCACCCCAAGGCGAAACACTAGGCCTAATATACCCCCTATCAAGAAGTTCATGAAGCTTCTCTATCAATATTTTCAACTCAGCTAGTGCCATACGATACGGAGAAATAGAAATGGGCTGAGTGCCCGGCACCAAGTCTATACCAAAGTCAATATCCCTATTGGGTAGCATGCCCGACAAGTCTGTAGGAATCTCATCCGAAAAATCTCGCACCACCAAAACAAAATCAATTGTAGGGGTATCAACACCAACATCCCTCACAATGGCCACATAAGACAAACAACCCTTCCCAACCATTCGCTGGGGCTTCAAATATGAAATCACTCTACTGGGAGCATAGTCTAGAGAACCACTCCACTCAATCTTTGGCAACCCTAGCATCGCCAATATCACGGTCTTAGCGTGACAATCCAAAATAACATGACAGAGAGACGACCAATCCATACCCAAGATCATGTCAAAATCAACCATACTAAGTAGCAAGAGATCAACTCTAGTCTCCAATCCTCCAATAGTCACTACACACAATATACATGGTCCATAACAATAGAATTGCCTACCGGTGTAGATACATTAATAGATGAAACTAAGGACTCACAAGGGCATATTCAAATAATGAGAAAAATACATATGAATAAGTGGAATTGAGGTCAAATAATACAGAAGCATCCCTGTGGCATACTGAGACAATACATGTGATCACTGTATTTGAAGCAATGGTATCTACCCAGGAAGGAAGAGCATAGAACGGGCCTGGCGCCACCTGATCAGCCTTTCCCTCTAGGGCAACCCCTAGCTACATGAGCCCCACCCCGGGCTAGCTGGGTGGGTGGTGAAGTAACTGGTCCTGAAATTGTAGTCTGACTCCTCTACTAAGTTGGAGCTCCCGAAAGGTGGGGACAATGCCTTTTGATGTGACCCAAATCTCTACACTCAAAACAACCCCTCTATGTGAATGTCGGGGAATACCGAGGTGGACCGCGAGAACCAAAATAACTATCAGAACCCGGTACAGATTAACCCTGAGTTGGAAGGGCATTGAGTGATGAGTGACCCTGATGAGCACTGTGCGAACTATGACCGGATGATGATCCATGGTGAACTGGACGAGCCGTCCAGCCGTGCCTATAAGGACGTCCACTACTATGGTAGAACTAACCTAGATGGAACATTACTGAAACCACCTGATCCAAGAGGCCTTTTGGCCTCCCTCTCACACTGCTCCTGGCTGAGGACCATCTCTATCTTCCAAGCAATATCGACCACCTCGTTTAAAGTAGTACCAAATACCCTCTCCCTAGTCATAAGCAACCGCAACTGATGGGTGAGTCCATCAACAAACCTCCTAATCCTCTCCCTATTAGCGGGAACCAACCAAACGACATGACGAGCCAACTCTGAAAACCTCATATCGTACTGAGTCACAAACATGCCCTACTAATGTAGCTGCTCAAACTGCCTGCACAGCTCCTCCTTGTGAGACTATAGTACGAACATTTCCAAGAAGAGAACGGAGAACCCCTGCCATGTAAGTGGTGTTGCACCGATCGACCTGCGCCTCTCATAAGGCTCCCACCATCTGACGGCAGCGCTATTTGCACAAGATATTTTTCTAGGTACATGAACCAAGGCACATCTTTCATAGAGATAGCTGAAAGTTGCTAATTGAGGAAAGAGTCATTGATTTCAAAGCCATCATGCAGCCTCCCCTCCTCCTCCAAATGAGACAAGTGGTCCGCCGCTTGATTTTCACTCCCTTTTCAATCTTCGATGTCTATATCAAACTCTTGCAACAAAAGTACCCATATCATAAACCATGCTTTGGAATATTTCTTGCTTATAAAATAGTAAAGGGACGCATGATCTGTATGCACAATTATCTTTTCATTCATCAAGTACAGGCAAAAATTCTCAATAGCAAACATAATGGCAAGGCGTTCTTTCTCTGTAATAGTGTAGTTGACTTGGACACTATTAATGGTATTACTTGCATAATAAACCGGATAAAATTTTTTGTTGATGTGTTGCCCCAAATTAGCCCCTACCGATATATCATTTGCATCGCACATAAGTTCAAAAGGAACACTCCAATTTGGAGTGGTTATGATAGAAGTAGTAGTCAACTTGAGCTTTATCAATTCAAAGGCTCTCATACAATCATCATTGAAATGAAACTTGGAATCTTTCTCCAAAAGCTTGCACAATTGATTTACCACTTTATAAAAATCCTTGATGAAAGGCCGGTAAAATCCCGCGTAGCCTAAGAAATTCCGCATGCCTTTCACTGAAGTTGGAGGTGGAAGTTTAGAAATCACCTCAATCTTTGCCTTGTTGATTTCAGTGCCATTCTTTGAGATCTTGAGGCCAAGGACAATGCTTTCTTCAATCATGAAATGAAATTTCTCCCAATTAAGCACCAAGTTTGTTTCTTCACATCTTGCCAATACTTTATCCAAGTTTGCTAGACAATCATCAAAAGAATTCCTGAACAACAAAAAGTCATCCATGAATACTTCAAGGTAATCCTCCACCATGTCCGTGAATATAGCAATCATACACCTTTGAAAAGTCGCCGGTGCAATGCACAACCCAAATGGCATCCGCGAGAATGCGAAAGTACCATAAGGACATGTGAAAGTAGTTTTCTCTTGATCCTCAGGAGCAAAGAATTTGATTGTATCCAGAATAACCATCAAGGAAACAATAGAAAGCACGACCGGCCAATCTATCAAGCATTTGATCTAGGAAGGGAAGTGGGAAATGATCCTTCCTTGTGACTTTGTTGAGCTTGTGATAGTCCATACACACTCTCCACCCGGTTGCTGTTCTTGTAGGAATCAACTCATTCTTATCATTGGTGACCACCATCATGCCCCTTTATTTGGGACACATTGAACTAGAGAAGTCCACGAACTATTGGAACTGGGGTAAACAACCCGACATCTAACCACTTCATGATCTCCTTTTTGACAAACTCTTTCATGTCTTCATTGAGTCCTCTTTGATGTTCAATAGATGGTTTGAAATATTCATCCAAGTTAATCTTGTGCATGCAAAATGTGGGGCTTATTCCCCAAATATTCATCAATATCCATCCAATAGCATTCTTCCTCTTTTGTAGCACCGCCAATGTAGAATCTACCTGCATGTTAGTCAAACATGAGGAAAGAATAACTGGTAAAGTAGAAGAAGGGCTAAGAAATTCATTCCGAAGATGTAGAGGCAGTGGCTTCAACTCCAAGATGAGAGGCCCATCAATTGACGGCTTTGTTGGATGAGTGGTTCTATTTTCAAGATCCAAGGACAATTTATGGGGCGCATAATTGTACGACCCCATTCCTTGCAAAGATTTTACATATTCCACGTAACACTCCATTTCTTCATCATCATAATTAAGAAAGACGACCTCTAATGTATCATAAACATTCATCACAACACTTGTTTCATCCACAATCACATCGGTCACCAAGTCCATGAAAGAGCATACCTCATTGCTATTGGGTTACCTCAAAGACTTACACGCATGGAAGGCCACTTTTTGATCACCAACCCGGAAGGTAAGTTCTCCAGCTTCAACATCAACTAGAGCCTTCCCCGTAGCAAGGAAAGGTCTCCCAAGAATAATCGACACCTCATAGTCAACCTCACAATCAAGAATAACAAAATCCACCAGAAGAATGAATTTATCAACACGAACCAACACGTCATCAATCACTCCTAATGGTCTCTTCATGGTACGATTGGCCATTTGTAATCTCATTGATGTGAGTCTTGGTTGCCCAATTCCCAAAGTCTTGAAAACCTAATAGGGCATCAAATTGATACTTGCCCCAAGATCACAAAGAGCTTTAGAAAATTCGGCTCTTCCAATGGTACAAAGAATTGTGAAAGCGCCGGGATCTTAAAATTTAGGATCCATTGAATGCACAATTGCACTCACTTGATGAGTCATCTTAATAGTTTCACTATTTATCAATCGCTTCTTTGTCATCAAATCCTTCATGAACTTTGCATAACCGGGCATTTGCTTCAAAGCTTCAACAATGGCACATTGATAGACAGACTCTTCATCATGTCAATGAACTTTTTGAATTTATTCTCACCATTTTTCTTTTCAAGCCTTTGAGGATATAGAGGAGGAGGCCTAGGCATTGGTGCCTTAGACTTTTGCACTACCGGTTCCGGTATGTCAACAATGTGCTCCCTCAACGGGTTCACTTCCTCTTGAGTCTCCTCCACATTTTCATCGATATCAATCTGTACTTCATAATTTTCTTGCACCTCATTGTTCGAGATCTTATCTTCTTGTACCACTGGCTCATCATCCACAAGTTTCCTTTGACTTGATGTGGGTGTATCCCCACCTTTTCCACTCCTTGTAGTAACGGTCATGGCATGTCTCATGTTGTTCCCACCCTTTGGGTTCACCACCGTGTCAATTGGTAGTGCCCCCTTAGGACAAGTGTTTAAAGCTTGAGAGATTTTCCCCAATCGAACATCCAAGTTGCGAATTGAAGTGCTGTGTGAGGCTAGTGGAGCATCAGAGTCGGTATTCTTCTCCATCATTTGTTTGAACATATTTTAAATTCGTTCCATTTTATTGTTGGAAGAACTTGGACCATGAGAAGGATAAGGAGGTGGGTTGTTCGGTTGTTTATACATCGGGGGCCATTGAAAACCCTACCCTCGATTGCCTTGATTATTGTTCCACCCCCTTGGTTATTGCCTCCCCAATATCCTTGATTATTGCCACTCCAATTACCTTGGTTATTTTCACCATTCCAATTTCCTTTACTATTGTTACCATTCCAATTACCTTGGTTGTTCGAGTTCCAATTACCTTGATTACCTTGAGGTCGCCATTATCGTTGATTCAGGCATTGAGAGTTGTTTCTTTTCCCTTGAAAGTTGTTCACATATTGTACTGCTTCCTCTTGTTCATTGTAAGATTCATCTTGATCAAACCCACTATCTTCTTGCACATAATTCTCCATACGGTTTTGCACTTGTGGACCCTTTTGCCTTCTCTTGTTTACCATCATACTAAATCCCTCCATTGCATTGACTTGCTTAGGACCTTGCACTTGTTGAAGTTGAGCCTTGTTTAGTTGATTCATTGTGGTGGTCAACTCGGAGATGTCTTGCCCATGATCATGCAATTCTTTATGTAGGTGAATCACGTTTGTATCACCTTGAGGAACGTTTGCTCTAGTTTTTCATGCCGATGAAGTATCCACCATTTCATATAAAATCTCGCAAGCTTCCACATATGGCGTTGTCGTGAAGTTTCCACCGGCAAGTTGGTTGACCACACATTGATTAGCAGTATTAATCCCCCGATAGAAAGTTTGTTGAATCATAGCCTCCATCATGTCATTGTTTGAGTACTCTTTCACCATAGTTCGGTACGTCTCCCATAATTCATGCAATAGCTCATTGGGCTCTTGTTTGAATGCTAGAATCTCATCTCTAAGAGTAGCCATATACGCGAGAGAAAAGAACTTGGAAATAAATTTCTCCGCCAATTTATCCCATGTATGGATGGAATGGTTTGAAAATCTCTCTAACCAGTCCAAGACTTTCCCCCGTAGAGAGAAAGGAAATAGCCTCAACCTTAAAGCATCCCTGGAGACGTTTGTCTGTTTACTCACCCAACAAGTGTCTACAAACCTCTTCAAATGTTTGTATGCATTTTGATTCGGATCCCCGGTAAAGAATCCCCATTGCTCTAGAAATATGAGCATTACATTCCTTATTTGGAGGTTGCCCGCCCTAATGCCGGGCGGGACTATGGAACTAGCATATCCTTCATTCTGTAACACCTGGTGTGGAGCCGTTATTGGTGGAGGTGGGGGTGGAACTGGGTCGTGATGTATCAAGATTGCACTCCCACAAACAGGGTTTTATTTTTTTACTTCTAAAATCATGCTAAGGATTGCAATTATTAAGATATAAAACTAGAAAAGATTGTTTCTGAATGATTTTCAAATTATAAAATGGCCTAGCTATGAAATTATTGTTGTTGTTTTCAAATAATGTAAAAGGCCTAAGGCTATGAACTTCACCTAGGTGTTTGCCTAACTGGTTGTAAACTTTAAAGCTTGTTTTGTTGATCGGGGTGTATTATAGCTATCAAAACTCATGTACCCATTAAATACCTCTCTGTAAAAGAGTGATTTTTCCCAATTTGGCTTTCTCAAGTCCAAATGGGCATTGAACAAAATAGTTGATAAAACGCTCAAGTCGGGTTTTACTATCTCTAGGTTCAACCCTTTAATTGGGACTATCAGTCTCTTAATTTTGTCCCAATTTATTGTTATCCAAGTTTTCTTAGACTAAGTCTCTATTTCTCAAGTAGAGACCAAGTCAAACAGGCATGAACTAATATTTTCAACCATTAATTGTACAATTAAAATCAAGAACAAGGCTAAATAATAAACACTCAACCATAAACAAGCCATAAATCAAACACCCATTAGGTTTACACTCTAGGGTTAGGTCACAACCTTAGTGAGAATCTAGCTACCCATAGTGGGAGTAGAAGAAAACAAAGAAGAAAACATAATAAAACTCATATTGAAAGATTAAAATATGAAAACCCAATGTTCAATCACCAAAATAAGCTAAACTTGCCTAAAGAAGTAAAAAGAAATGGCTATAACACTTTAAATATTCAAAACTTGATCTAATTTCGTGAAACTATTCTATTTATATAAAGTTGGAATTTTCGAACAAAAATGCCCTTTCGGAGGTTCTGCGGTCACACAATTTCATGTGCGGTCCACACTTTGCTTCAGTCTTGACTGGATTTGAACATACGACCGCACAATTCTGAAATGCGGCCACATCTCTCATAATTTGCCGTCTGCATATTTTTGGGTGCGGTCGCGTAGGGCTCTTATGCGGACCGCACATTTCTAAGTGCAGCCACATAGTTGACTTCTGCGGCCGCACAATAACTGTGTGGTCTGCACTCCCTTTAATCTTGAACTGAGAACTTTCTAAACTTCTGCTCTTAGTTAGCTTCTGTAGCAGCACTTTTCATGTGCGGATCGCACTTTGCACTTGGTCTCTGATAAACTTTCCTTCACGGTCTGCGGCCGCAGATGGAAATTTGTTGTCCACCCTTTGAGCTTTTGTGCTTGATTTTGTCCTTGTGTTCAAATCACTCCTTCTTGAGTTGGATTTCATCTTACTGGCTCATTTTTCAATATTCCTACAATTAAGCACATTTCATCAGTTTTCGAGAATACAATTAAACACTTTTGGACTAAAATGAAAGCTAAAAGGTGCTAATAAGTAGTAAAAATCCCCATTTATCAGTTCCGGAAGACTCGTTCCCATCGCCAAATATCGATCAAATGATTGATGCCACGACCGGGCACATGTTAATGAGTTTCCTTGATACTTATTCTAGGTACCACCTTAAGCATTTGCCAGAAACATTCGACATCCTGAGGGAGCATAACATGAAACTTAACCATAAGAAGTGCACCTTTGGGGTCAGCTCTGGTAAGTTCCTGGGATTCCTAGTCTCACAAAGGAGAATTGAAGTAAATCCCGAAAAAATTAAGGCCATAGAGGATATCTTAGAATTATCAAACATAAAAGAAGTCTAGAGGATCATAGGGAGATTAGCAGCATTGAGCAGGTTCATTTCCTGATCGTCGGAAAAATTTCATCGCTTCCTCGCACTGCTCAAAAAGAAGAATAATTTTGAATGGACATCGGAATGTCAGCAAGCCTTGAAGGACTTGAAGAAGTACTTGTCAAGCCCTACGATGCTCTCGGAACCAAAAGAAGGTGAAACATTGCTAGTTTACCTCGTGGTTTCAAAAGTTGTGGTAAGTGCAGTTTTAGTCCGAGACGATGAAGGTACAAAATCTCCCATTTATTATGTTAGCAAAATTTTAAGAGGAGCAGAAACTTGCTACCCATATTTGGAAAACCTAGCCTTAGCTCTCGTAGTTGTTGCTCGAATGCTGAGGCCTTACTTCCAGTGTCACCCGATAGCTGTGGTGCCTACTTTCCCTTTGTGAAACTTCCTTCATAAACCCGAGCTCTCAAATAGGTTGGCCCTGTGCTTAGAAGCGTCAGAAGCCAATTATGTCATGAGAGAGGTCCATGAAAGGATATGAAGTAACCACTCAGGAGCAGATTCTTTGGTGCTGAAATTAGTTCGTGCACGATATTAATGGCCCCGTATGGAACATAACGCCAAAGACTTTGTACGAAAATGTAATAAGTTCCAACTCTACGCACCACTAGTACATCAACCGACACAAACCTTACATTCGGTTCTATCCCCATGGCCATTCATGAAATGGGGGATGGACATCGTCAAAGCGCTACCGCCGGCTCCTGGAAAGGTGAGATTTCTTTTAGTTTTGACTGACTATTTTTCTAAATGGAGGGAAGCAAGTCCTAGTTAGAAGATCGGTGAACACGAAGTGATTGACTTCCTATGGGAAAATATAATTAGCAGGTTCGGAATAACAAAGGAGATAACATGCGACAATGTGCCAAAGTTTATCGGTGCAAACATCACAAAGTTTCATGAAGATTTGAAGATAAAGAGGATCACCTCTTCACCTTATCACCCGAGCAGAAATGGTCAAGCAGAGTCAACAAACAAAGTGATTATTCAAAACCTTAAGAAAAACTTGGAAGTGACAAAAGGCAATTGGCCCGAAGAATTACCCGGAATTCTATAGGCCTACCAAACAACGGCCAAGTCGAGCACAGAAGAAACTCCTTTTTCCCTTGTGTACGACGCAGAAGCTTTAATCCTAGTAGATGTGGGGGAACCCACGTTGAGATATTTCAGGGCAGATGAAGAATCTAACACCGAAGCATTGTTAATAAACTTGGAGCTTCTCGAGGAACACAGGGACTTGGCGCGTGTAAGAATGGCAGCTTAAAAGCAAAGAATGCAGCGATATTATAATCGGAGAGACAATTTTCGTTATTTTAAAATAGGAGATTTGGTTCTGAGGAAAGTAACTCGAAATACCAGGGAACTCAACATGGGAAAGTTGGTCCCAACGTGGGAAGGTCCCTACCGGATTTTAGCTGCCATCGAGAAAGGTTCATACGAGTTGGAAAACCAAAGTGGAGACAAGTTGCCCAGCAATTGGAACGTGCCACACCTTAAAAGATATTATTACTGATGATGAACATTATCCGAGCGGAAAGTATGTGCTGTACTCTTTTTCCCTTCGTTCAATTTTTGTCCCAATTGGGTTTTTCGGGAAAGGTTTTTAATGAGGCAGTGATAGAGAGAATACTACGAAGACAACAACAATAAGACCTTCGATAGCAAGGCAAACAGGAAAGTTTCCACTCGGGGACATTAAATTTGCTATCAGATAAAGGTTACCCGACCGTTCACGAGCACAAACCACTAGAGGATTGTTAAATAGTCATTCGCTCGATAGCATGGATTCCTAGGGGGAAGTAAGCTGTGTTTCCAAGTTAAGGATTATCTAGCAATTCATTGGTAGAATATTTGAAGGCACATGATTTCTAATGCTCCAATTCACATTCTTCGTAGTCGAACACTAGGGGAATGGTATGAGGATACGACATAAATAACTGCCACATCGACTGGGAACGAAAATTTGGAAATATAAAAGTGTCATCGGGACCGGGGACTGCACAACACATCTCATAGAAACAAATTATACAAGATAGCCATAAGCAATGGCAATTTCTTTTTAGCATATCAAATGCTTTTGTATTTTTGAAAAGTAGAAGGAATTAAATGAAATAAAATCCTTTTTTTCCTGTTTCTTGTCTGAACGATGAACTAACTTTGTCATTTGAAAGTTAAACAAGTACTTCAAATGCTAGTATCGTACTGAACTGGAGAGATCCTCTTCAAGAGCACCGTAAATATAAGAGATCTCTCTCTTATAAAAACCCTCATATTAAAGGATTGGTTTCAGAAGAATTTATACCCGAAATCAAAATGCCTTCGAGGAAAAAATGCACCCGAAGACGTATACGAAAAGACGCAAAAGTGTAAACTTGCACAAACAATTATAGAAACCCTCATGTAAAAGGGATAATGCTCGGAATCAAAGTACTTCAAATAAAGTGCATCCGAAACTACGCATAGCAAAACACGAAATGAAAACGTGCGCAAAAGTCTTAAGTCAATGCAAAGAATAAAGACTTGCATGGATATTCAAATGAAAATAAGACTCAAACAATACTTGATCAAAAATGTGCCTTTATTTACAAAAATGTGCCAAAAATGGCAAAGATACAAGAATGGGAAAAGAAACCCAAAGCACACACGATACCGTTGTGACATGCAACCCGATCCAACCAACTTACCCATGGCGTCGTGCCACCCAATCCAATAATACACCTGTGGCGGCGTGCCACCCGATCCATACATGACAATAAATAGGGAAGTACCCATCAAGCCAAAATGCTTATACCTATGAAATACTCGAACATCAACCACGTGCACACCAAGTGCAAAAAAAAAATATAACCCTGGGGAGATGGATAGCGCCATACGCAACAAAACCCAAGCACAACTATGGTGCAATAAATGACCTACATCTCGAGAGCCATCTTACTCATATAACACTACAAGCTACACGGGATCCCAACATCCATGCTAATAATCAAGCCACCTCACAACCCACATGGCATAATATAAACTACACGGAATAACTGACGATAGAAATAACATCCAAGGCCCGAAGACCCCTCTGTAAGCAACGCTATGCTGAAATGTATACATCCGGCATGATACAGAGAGCACATTCACATTTAGATCCATCCACGGACCTCAAGCCGATTATGATCATATCGTACTGAGATAATAACCTTTCAAGGATCCACAATAACCTTTTTCCCATGACACCCTAGAATAGCCGTCAAATCCGGAACAAACATCCAAGTTAACAACCAAATGAACAAAGCGCCCTTCAGGCATAAATTCCCACATTAGCAATAGTACCACAATATCCATACTTGATTTCAATATTTAATCAATCAAGTGACTACATGCCACATTTATACAATCTTCCCATGGGATACGCTCCCACAACCTTCCGCACCAGGTAGCAAAGTCTGCACATCCATACCACCGTCCATAAAATGCTGTAAAGTGAATCAGGAATCCGCAAATTAGTACACAAGACCTCTTACACATGAAACGGATCTCAGGTGACGCTAAAACAATACCAGCTTGCTCTAAGCATTTGAATTCTTTCCTGCTCAGCTGATCTTGTGACATTCTTGTCAATACCAAACCGCAACCTTGACCCTAAACTTCAAATTCTCATGCCACTCACTGCACATAGCATCCTAATACGAGAGAGTATAAGAATTTCATCATAACTCTTGAACCATTAATAAAATAAATATTTCATTATATAGAAACCATTCACTTAACTCATTTCAGGAGAACCTTTGCAACACGCGACTGAATACCCATAACCACAGAAAATACGATCCTCAAGTAGTGGTCTAAACCACCATAACTCTTTCGGGATCCATCTACACATAACCGGCATTAATAATAAAATACCTCCAAATAAATCAATTTATGGCGGCCGTCAAGCCTCGCACGTACCGCCACAAATCACTTGCATAACTTAAAACGCTGAAGGAACTGATCATTGCCACCATCATGCCGATTCAACCATTGCTAACTGAATCAACTTCTTCTAATTTACTCTAGACTTGCCTTAGAAATAATAATAGCTCCATTCAAAATATAACAAACCCAATCCTCTCTCATCCTGAGTGATCCTATTTCACGAGACCCCGTTGCCTCAAAACCCACGAACTAACTCATAATCTCCTTGTGCGCACATTCGCATCTTCATCTGGTACACCCATTCTGATAATTCCTCTATGAATCTGAAGTTATTTTCTCTCATTCCTCCAATGCTACACTACAAACCGAAGATAACATAGAACACTCCAAGCCATTCTCATAATCCGCTACAAAAGCTCGATACTTAACTATAACACGGGCTCAAAATCCTTAGGCACTACACTTTAATTTTTATTCCACTAGGATCATTGTTAATGGTCACCCACTCCGACTTGGTCCCGAATATAATCAACTCCAAGGCTTTGCTAGAACATGAACACCCTCTCAAATAAGCACCCGGCTGAATCGCTTTCCTTGTACATCACATCTACACAAAACGTAAACTTAGAGTCTTCCCAAAGCCTGAACATGAATCGATAAGGACAAATATAACACACATTCCCCAAATCCTTTGCTTAAGTTACCGCTGATGTTTTCTTTCCTTAGTCCTAATAACCCACCTTATGCCGAGAACCAGAGACCTCACAAGTAGACATCCATGCAATCCAATCATAGATCGTGGGGCTCTCCCACTTAGCTTGAAGCTACAATTACATATCCCTGGAACCCACCAAGATTCCTTCTTCCTCATTGATATGATCTCGCACAATCGACATGCCAAATTTCTCAAAATCTTCCTGTTAGACATTTCGCGAACGTTCTGAATCACTAGACACATTCACGTATTCGACTTCTTACTAGATAATCAGTAGAATTCTTCGTAGAAGCTTCTTCAACACCATGCAACTGCTAACCTGCTCACAGGGGATAACCCACCTATGGAAATTCAATGCTGACACATCTAACGATGTTGCACTATGTATAATTACTACTAAATCAGTAAACCTTCATAAGCCCGTACTCATTCACCATTGAACAAGTCTGTTCACTCTCCATTGATATCACTAAAAGTGCGACAATACATTCTAACCCGAAGTCATGTTGCATTCCTCTTCATATCAAGCAAACTCCTTCTGTCGTATCCAATCTTCCCCAGTATAGTAGCCAACATTCCCAATTAAGTTCGTAGACCAAGTCACTCTCCACCATGAAATCCCAACCCACTCTAAGCTTTCCTCAAGATGTGTAGCTATCGTACCACAGAACCTATATACTACTCTGCCACTCTCTTATTTTGGTCAAACCATCTCTTTTATGCAACTACCCGCCTTCTGCTTCTCACACTTGGCCTTTTAGAAATTTAACCACCGCAAGACACCTCCCACATGTCCTTCCTCATTATTTCCTTCCCAATTGTTGCCTCAAATCAAATTCATACGTGTACCATCGGAGCTAGTGAATTGCTATCAACTCTAAACCTTCTAGAAGATCATCTTTCTCAAGCCATCAACATTAGAAACACCGATTCGAATTCTAAACCGCTGCACACAGCTATCTCTGATGACCACTTCTCAGGCACCATTTCGCAGCACCCTGCCCCGTAGGCAAATCAAGAGATCATAATACCGACGAACATTAATGCATTCAAATAAGGACAACGACGCCACATCACAGATAAAAATTCTACCATGTTCAAAAATACCATGTCTAGTGACTCCATAAACCCAAACCTAAACATTCATAGTCCGATTGCCTTTCCTCCACTGGAAATAAAACACTGAACCTCTGAATGATGCACTGAGAAAAACCTCCTTTCAAGTCATTCACTGCCCTGAAACATAGACAAGCATCCTACCACTGCATCAATACTATGAGATAACAACTCATGAACATCATCGCAACATGTGCATAGCCTCAAAACCATCAAAGATACAGCTACTGAGCTGAAATGACATAACATCCTCCCACAAAGGCGAAAACATTAGCCAAATCAAATACGCAGGGAGAAACATCCTACACCATATCTGCAATACTATAACAATTCCTCGATTCCCAATTGATAACAAGCGCTTCACTTCGCATAAGATTGAATATGAAAGAAATAAAGACATAACCCTCAAGGAAATCAAATCGTACGATGAGGAATCAAGAAGGGAAGTGTTCTTAACAGTCCTGTATCCTCTCAAAGATAAGTACAGACGTCTCCGTACCGATCCACAAGACTCTACTAGACTTGCTCATGACTTGTGAGACCTAAGTGAACCTAATACTTTGATACCAAGCTGTCATGACCCAAAATCCACTAAAGGTCATGATGGCGCCTAACACCTCCGTCAGGCAAGCCAATAGTGAATGATTATCTTAATTACTTGTTTTAGTATCTTTGAAATCATAATTTTCATTAATTAAATAATATGAAATACAGTTTACAGGGTAGATTGATAATAAATGTGCAATTAGAATAACGAATAACCCGTATAAAACCCCAAAACCTGGTGTCACAAACGCATGAGCATCAACTAGGAATATAATAAAATAAAACATCTGTCTGGAATACAAATTAGACATGAGAACATAAATAACTTTGATGGAGACTCTACAAGCTATGGATCGAACATAAAATGCAACTCATGGTAAGTCCACGCAACATCCGCACCTCTCCGCCCAAACAAAAGACCACCAGGTATATATATACTTGCACAAAAATGTGCTGCAAGTGTAGTATGAGTACGCAAATTAACGCGTACCCAGTAAGTATCTAGCTTAACCTCGGAGGAGTAGTGACGAGGGATCGACATCGACACTTACTAGAGGACCAATTAAATAAATGATACAATAATTCATACAAATATAAAGTACACATCAATATGGGAGTAATCAGTATTTTCATAACGTTCCAATTATTTCTTTTAAAGCATAAGTTTCTCGATCATGTGTCCTACCTCATTATCTCAGGAAAGAAAATGGCAAGTGTTAATACCGATTAAGTAAGAAATACCTTAAAATGCCGGACATCAGAAATACCAGAGTGGTGTGTACACTGTTGAGTCTCAAACAACACGAACCACAAATGCACATCTATATACTACCGAGGCGTACGACCCGCTTGCCAAGAAAGGAAGGGATTTATCGAATTACAAGACGCGTGCTCGCAATATAGTACAAGGGCAAAAAGTGAATAAACCTTTACCGTGTCTCAATTTTTCTTGACAACAATTCAGGTGATAAAACTGGGCCTAAGATGTATAAAATTTCTAAATAAATCAAGTTCAATCATAATTTTAATTAATTACGTCAACGGAATAAGCTCAGGAAATTCAGATATTGCATGATAAAATCCTAAGTCCACCCCAACATAAACATGCTTTAGCTACGTACGGATTCTCGTTAGCTCGTGTGTACATAGTACCCATAATCAGTAGCACATAACAGTTAATATCACCTAGGGGTAGTTTCCCCCTCACAGGGTTAGACAAGAAATATACCTCGCTCCGAAGTTCCATAACCGGCTCCAACGCCTCTTTAACTCTTCAATCCTAAGCCAAACGATCCGAAGCTAGTCAAACAAATGAGCAAACTAGTAAAAATACACCCCAATACACATAATAACTCAATTCATAACAATTCCCAACTCCGCTCGAAAAGTCAATAAAGTCAACATTCGGGTCCACATGCCCGGATTTCGAAATTTTTCGAAGATAAACATCACCCACAACATTACGAACTCAAATATATAACTTATTCCAAATTCCATGTAATATTTCGTGGTCAAAATAAAAAAAATACCAATCTCTAGGTTTTCTACCAAAATTCCAAATTTTCACAAATTTTCATGTTTAAATCCTTATTGAATCCATGCATTTAACTTGCGATAGGTTGGAGTCACTTAACTTATGTTGCTTGATAAAAATCCTTCCTTGAAGCTCTCCAAAATCACCTCAACCAAGTGAAAATGGAAGAAAAATGGGCCAAATTCTGTTTTTATAAAAATCTCTCTGCCAAGCGACATTCCGCACCTGCGGTCAGATGACCGCTTCTGCAGTTCTGCAGGTGCAGCCCAAATACCGCTTCTACGGTCCTCCTCCAGGCCTCCCAACTCCACATATGCGACCCCTGCAGCGCTTCTGCGACTCCAGGTGCGCAGGTGTGGTCCCACTTCTGCGAAACTCGACCGCATCTACGGTCCCAGCCTTCCCCGGCCATAACCGCTTTTGCGCACCCTCTTGGCTGCTTTTGCGGCTCCGCACATGCAGCCAAAACCTCGTAGGTGCAGTTACACCAGATACCAGCTGCCTCAGCAATTCCTTAGTCCAAAACTTGATCTTTTAACCATCCGGAATCTACCTGACGCCCTCGGAACCTTAATCAATTATACCAATACATCCCGAAATACATTACGAACTTAGTCCAAGCCTCAAACTTATAAATTTCCAAATTTTAAAATTTTATATCTTGTGACGAAATATATCATTCAATGCAGAACGACTTCAAATTTTGCAGACAAGTCACATTTGACATTATGGACGTACTCCAACTTCCAGAATCAGAATCCGACCTCGATATCAAAAGTCCACTCCTAGTCAAACTTCCAAAAACCTCCAACTTCCAACTTTCGCCAAATAACCCGAAAATGACCTACGGACCTCCAAATCCATGTCCAGACGTGCTCCCAAGATCAAAATCACCAAACGGAGCTATTCCCAAGCTCGAAATTCCAAACGGACATCGATAGCATTAAAATACACTTCAACCCAAATTTATGAAATCCTTCCAAAATGCCAACTTTCAACAATAGCCGTCGAAATGCTCTCGGGTCATCCAAAACCCGATCCGGACATACGCCCAAGTCCAAAATAATCATACGAACCTCTTGAAACCTTCAAATCTCGATTATGAGGTCGTTTACTCAAAAGTCAAACCTTAGTCAATTCCTCCAACTTAAAGCTTCCGAAATTAGAATTTTCTTTCCTAATCAACTCCGAACTTTCTGAAATTCAATTCCAACCATACGTACAAGTCATAATACCTAATGTGAAGCTACTCATGGCCTCAAACTGCCGAACGATGCGCTAGGAATTTGAGTTTTGAGTTTTAATTACTTGTTGACTTTTAATAGTTTTCATAATTGCATGGCCCAAAGAAAAAGTTGTTGCTTAATTATTTTTAAATTTAATATATAAATATATTTTCACGTATAAATTTATTCGGTATTTTTCGGTTTATTTTCTTAAAATTAAAAACATATCCTAATTATCGTTGTGGTTATTGCTTTATATAAAAACCTACGGTTTTATTAAAAGGAATCAAAAAATCGATTCGGTACAGTACGATTCGATTAGTTTAGTCGGTTTTAAAATATCCATTGATACCCCTAATTGATGTACATGCATCCAATCTTTAGTAATTTTTTAATTTTGCTACCAATCTTCTTTAGAATTTCTGTGTTGGGGGAGACGAATCCAGATAGTTGTAAATGTATTAACTTATATAGTTGTAGCAGCTACAAAATTTGGCTCCCATTTCCTGAATTGTGAGGAAATATCCATTAATGAACCAGGCCCACTGTGAAGGGTCTTTAGCCTATTTTCCTCTTTTTGGAACCTTATAATAAAATAATTAAGCCAAAATCAATCCGACAAAAATCTTCAGTTGGCTTCCATAGGCTTTGAATCTAAGCTTTTCGGTAGAGATGGGTGAACCTCTTCCCGAAAGAGTTGATAATTACGGAGTATCTCCTTGCATAGTAAATTCTTTTTTTTTCCGTGTGGGTTAGGTGAGTCAGTTTGTATTAAAGGTGGATCACAGTAGAAGTGTAACTTTTTACAGCGGGATGAGAGTTTCTCTCTTAAGGGTGGCAATATTGTATTGTACTTGGCTTAACGCTCTCATGGTTACAGTGAGATGGCATATAATCAAGTAGTTCAAATTTGAAAATCAGATGTAGTAATATACCAAAGTCAGAATCATCACTTTAACAACGTAACATTTAAATATGGCGGAATAATTTAACTTTACTTTTATTAGCTCCATATATTTAAGAAGTCAACATTTTTACTACGGAGTAATAATTTTAATTTAATGAAATATAGCTAGAAATACTTAAAAATACAAGATAGGCTATCCGATCTGAATAGAGATTCCTAGCATTTCGTACATGTATCGCGGGATTATGCATAGCTTATTTTTGTTAACAAATTTATCCACATAAAATGCAGCATTTCAAACTCGAAAGAACTAATAAAAATATGTGAGAATAAGACAGTTAATCTCCATTTTACCATTTCGGTTGTTGTTGTGATGAAGCTTTGTCAACTGTCATGGGCGGCTTTTCAGCCATACCCCATGACCCCTTGGACGCGCCCCATGGTATCCTAGCAAGCCTTCCAATGCCTAGGTTCATGGACGATCTCGTGGTCTTGGCTACGCCAAGTGACAAGCGCGCATGTACCTCTGTCGCCTCACCGATATCCCTCGCCAGCCCCCAGCCGCAGGAAAATGCCAACAGTGCCGCGCGCACAGACAACGCCGCACGCGCAGACCGTAATGCCAAAGACAAGGTTGCTGATAACGGACCTGTTTCTACCTTGTATAAAACTAACTCCTTTTCATTGTGATTATAGAGTAGTTTTATTTCATGTACTTCCATTATATTCCTCTAGATTAGTTAAATCAAGTCTTATAACTTTGGTTTATTTTTTTAAGCACTATTAGGGTGGATCAAGAAACCAAACTTTCTAGAAAGCAAACAATTCTCTGTACTGGTGTCTCTCCCCCTCGACACGTGTTGCTTTTTTGTAATAGCTTTTATTAATGCAATCAAGCTTTCTTTCATTCTCAATTCTCATTTCTTTTCTCTCAATTGCTCTAGACATTGGTTTTTTCGTACAACACTGACAATCTCGTCTAGCGTACGGAAGGGACCTCAGTTGGTGGATAGTAACTGCACTGACATCAGTTGCTTAGCCATACGTCGCCCTTCCAAGGAATCTCAGGAAGGCGTCATATAACGGTTGGTATTAGAGCCTAGGCTCGACATCGGACAAGGGAACACATTACCATTACTACCATTTCTGACCATGGTGAATCATGGGGATAACATCGCGGCTCTTTAAGAGACGGTTGAAGTATTACGGTCCCTCATGGATACGATGCCTGAACTAAGAACCAGCCTAGTGCAAAGGTTGGACGACCTGGACCGCAAAATGTTCCAGATCGAAGTTGACATAGAAAACATCAGTCGCGACTTTGAAGGAGACCGGCAAATGGCAACCACAGAGGTAACCGAAATAGCCTACAAGGCACAAGAGGCAGACAGGGTGACTCCCATGCATCAAAATATATACAACTTGATAGGACATCTTAATGTTGTTAATGCTACTTTATAAGGCCTCATTCGAGGAGGCAGAAACCAAATCGGGGGTGTTGTGAACCTCGCTCCCATGGCAAAGAATTGAAAATTCTTGAGCCAAAGCCATAAGTGGATTTTGGAATGCCCAAGAAGTGGAAAACTTCATTTTCGACATCACACAGTACTTCGATGTCGTGGGGGCATAGAAGAAGTTAAGAAGGTAGCAACTGCTGCCATATATCTTCAGGGTGATATTAAACTCTGGTGGTGGGTGAAGTACGGAGCCATCAGGGCCGGTGAAGATGCTCTCAAGACATGGGCAGAATTGAAGACAGCCATACGCCTACAGTTCTTCTCAGAAAATGTTGAGTACAATGTAAGGAGAAAGCTACGGGAGCTCCGCTTGACCAAATCCGTACGGGATTACGTGCGAGAATTTTCCGCGCTCATGTTGAGCATACGTGACATGGGGGACAAAGACAAACCTTTCACATTCCTGGAAGGGTTGAAACCTTATGCCCGTATGGAGCTACGAAGACAAAAGGTAGATACGTTACCCAAGGTAAATCAAGCAATGGAGTGCCTTGGGGACTATCAAGTGGAAGCTCAGATGGATAAGCCTCAACAGCCTGTCTGAGGAGGATACAAAGGGGGCCAACCTAGCATTGGTGGCCCTAGCAAAAGTGGAGGATATCGGAATGCAACCAAATATAAGGCTCCCTCCTCAGGCAGTACTAGCATTGCATCTAACAACAACGATTTGGGGAGGAAACCCCATTCAAGATGCGGTGGACCACATTGAAATGAATTCCCACATGCACAGATGAACGCCAATCAAGCTTTTGATGATGTGACAGATTACTACACCGATGATGCGGACCAGACCAAACCAGTTGGTGCCTTCAATGCAATTATTGGCTCTATTTCTGAGGCCTTAGCGGGAACCAGTGCTGGTATCCGTAAGAAGAAGGACCCCTGCCCCATCACCAAGAAAGGGAAAAGAAGGAGGATGAGAGGACTCCTCTTAGACAATAGAGGACCTTAATGTTCGTCAAGATAAAGGTAAATGGCAAGCACATTCGGGCGATGATAGACACAGGTGCTACCCACAACTACTTAGCCTCGACTCAGGTGGAGCACCTTGGTCTAGTTGTAGGAAAGGTAAGAGGTCATGTCAAGGCTATAAACTCACCTCCTCAGCCGGTGGGTGGAATAGCCAAAGAAGTACCAGTAAAGCTTGACCCTTATGAAGGAAAATTCAACTTACACGTGGTGATCATAGATGACTTCGAGTTGATAGTTGGGTTGGAATTCCTGGGGAAAACCAAAAACATGCCTGTATTGTATGCAGACATGCTACTGATGATAGGAACAAATGGGGCCAAGCCCTGAATTATCCAGTGCATGCCCATGAAGATGGCCGCTGCGAACATCTCGGCCTTGCAGTTGAAGAAGGGGGTCAAAAAGCATGAACCTATGTTCCAGGCTATCCTCTGCATTGAAGATATGCTCCTTCCTGCACCCGTGATAGAGCTGCTGCTAGTTTGAAGACGTCATGCAACATGACATGCCAAAGAGACTCCCTCCTAGGTGCACTATGGATCCTGAGATTGAGTTGGTGCCGGGTGCGAAGCCACGCGCCCAGGCGCCTTACAGAATGTCACAACCCAAACACACCGAGCTTTGGAGACAGTTGACAAAAATGCTAGACACAAGGATCATCGTGCCCTTCAAGTCCCCATATGGGTCCTCTGTGCTATTCCAAAAGAAACATAATGGCAGCCTACGACTCTATATGGATTATAGGGCTCTAAATAAAATCACCGTGAAGAACAAGTACCTTATTCCATTAATGAAATACTTGTTCGATAGATTGGGTGGTGTGATAGTGTTCACCAAAATAGACCGGAAGATAGGTTATTGGCTTGTTCGGATTGTAGAGGGTGATGAACACAAGATGACTTGTGTGACAAGATATGGGTCAAACGACTTCCTGGTTATGCCATTCGGCTTGACTAACACTCCAGCCACATTTTGCACCCTGATGAACCAAGTCTTCCAAGAGTACATTGACGAATTCGTGGTGGTCTACTTGGATGACATTGTGGTATATAGCCAAACACTAGAAGAACACCTGGAGCACTTGCGGAAGGTCCTAGCCCGATTGCGGGAGCAAGAATAATATGCTAAGCTATCCAAGTTCTCCTTTGCTTAAAAATAGATTGACTTCCTCAGACATGTCATTAAGGAAGGGCGGATCAAGATGGACCAACAGAAGATTCAGGCTATCACATATTGGCCGCCGCCGAACGATATCCACGCCTTGGGGGCGTTCCTTGGCCTATGCAACTTCTATTGGCGATTTATGAAAAATTACTCCATATTCGTAGTGCCATTGAGAGAACTCTTCAAGAAGGTCATGCCTTGGGATTGGGGACCCATGGGAGGGGAGGCCTTCAACGTATTGAAAACGGCTATGTCTAGTAGCGCCGTCTTGGCAAGTGATTCAAGTTATAAACAGATGCCTTCGACTCTGCCCTTGCCAGAGTCTTGCTACAAGAAGGGCATCCTGTAGCGTACGAGAGCCAGAAGCTAAAGGATGCAGAGTGGCGCTATGCCGCCCATAAGAATGAATTATTGGTTGTTGTTCATTGCTTACGCCTTTGTAGGCACTATCTGCTGGGAACCCCGTTTGTGGTTAAGACATACAACACAATTGCAAGCAATATCATACCCAACTGAAGTTGAATGGTCAACAAGCTAGGTAGCAGGAACTCCTAGTGGAATTTCACTTCAACCTGGAGTACCGAAGTAAGAAGACTAATCATGTTGCTGATGCGCTCAGTCGGAGAGCTGATCTAGCATCATTGTGCCTACTCGCCACCCTAAGGTGGAGCAAAGCAGTCACCACCATAAAAGACCAGATACAGGATCTACTTATCAAGGATCCTGCTGCATAGTATTTGGTTGATTTGGTAGGATAGGTCAAGACCCGCCAGTTCTACATGGAAGATGGTTTCCTAAAAATGAAAGGGAACCGACTCTATGTTCCTAAAGGAGGAGATCTGTGAAGGACTCTTCTCGCAGAATGTCACGATACTTTGTGGGCTGACCATCGCGGTGAAAAATGCACCATGGCATTACTTCTTCGTGCATATTATTGGCCTCGAATGGCCGATGACATCGCTCAGTATGATGAAGACTTATCTAGTATGCTAGAAGGACAAGTCGAACCAATTGACACAAGCGAGACTCTTGGTATCACTAGTTGTCCTAAAGAGACCTTGGGAAAGTGTTTCCTTGGATTTAATCAACGGATTGCCCAAGGTCAGAGATCTCACAACTATATTGGTTGTGGTGGATTGGTTTTCCAAGTATGCTACATTTATAGCAGCCCCACAATATATATCAGCAAAAGATACAACTCAACTCTTCTTCTTTCATGTCGTCAAATATTGGGGCCTGCCTAAAGACATCGTTAGTGATCACGACTCACGCTTGACTAGCAATTTTTGGACCCAACTCTTTAAGTGCCTCGGATCAAAATTGAGTCACAGCTCAAAGTTTCCACCCGCAATATAATGGCAAGACAGAGTGGTTCAATGGCATGCTGGAGGAATATCTCCGCCACTTTGTAATCGGATCGCAGAAGAATTGGGTGAAGCTTCAACTTTCCAACTTTCGCCAAAAAGCACCAAATCAACCTACAGACCTCCAAATCAATATCCGGACATATTCCAAAGTCTAAAATCACCACACGAAGCTATCAGAACAATCAAAACTCTATTTTGGAGTCGTTAACACAAAAGTCAAACTTTGGTCAACTCTATCAACCAAAGTTTCCAACTTTTTGTGACTAAGTGTCACAATTTACTCTGAAACCTCCCCAAAACCAATCGAACCACCCCGAAAAGTCACATAACCTTAAATGAGCATAGAAAAAATGATTAATAGGGGAAAGAGACTATACTAATCAAAACGACTGTCCATGTCATTACAATATATTTCATACCATGAGTAGCCAAGCCGTAAATGAGTATTCAAATACTAAGGTATCATTTATTTAAATGATGTTAGGTTTAGCTGATGCTCGGAATAAAGGACGGTCAACGTACAAGCTAGAGTTCCTGTAGCCTTTCATCTTTTAGTGAGCCTACCCTTGTACTTGTGGGGCTACTTCTCTTCAATTTAATATTTTTAAATAGTGCAGGATAGCCGCACAACATTATTATTTTATTCATAGCATCATAGAGGATCCATAGAGGATTTATGGCATCACATATGATATTTTTACTTATGTCTAGTTTATGCTTTTGATGCATTTTGATCATTAATGGAGTTTAATTTATTTCTCTAATCACCGGTATCATTATTAATTTATAATTGAATGACGCGAATATGAATTAGGGTATGCATTATGCTATAATGTTTTGCTCAGTGCAAGTTGGTAGGCACTGGGTGCTGGCCACATCCCACTCCATTTTGGAGCAGAAAAAGTTGGTATCATAGCCAAGTTTAATGTGTCCTAGGGAGTCTCTGGAGCTATGTCTTGTAGAGTCTAACTTATGTGTCTGTTGTTTATATCACTCATGTATCTTGGAGGATATATACATTATAGAAAGTTTCACAATCCTTGTTTATTCTAGATCGTGCAAGTAGATCTTAACTTTATGGTATGCTCTAACACACGTATTGTTGTGACTTATAGATAATATAGTTGGTACACACATGTACGTAAATCAAAGTGCACCCAATAATCATGACGAGGTGTTTCCCAATGAGGCCTCATGTGGGGTCTCAATAGTTCCAAGGGGTCAATGTTATCCCCCAAGGAGCCCGAGGGCCGAGAGTCGGAGAGTAGGTACCTCTACTTATGCTAGTTGCACCTACAGTGCCACCTTCTGCGATTTATAACACTACGTCCCTACTACAAGCCATCTAGCTACTCGCTATTTTCGTAGAAGATCAGGCACAGAGGGGTACTAAAGCTCCAACACATGTTCATGATCTGAGTTCAGAGATCGATAAGTACTTGAAGCTCTTTCCATCGGTTTCCAATGGGAATAAACATGAGGATGATACTTTTGATAACTTGGATGAGACGGAAAAACCTTGAGGGTGATTGTCACGACCCAATTCCCACCATAAATTGTGATGACATCCAACACTGCCGTTAGGAAACCCAACAAATAAATCAACTCGCCGTTAGATAATTCCAAGACATCCCAAAACAAATAATGAGATAAATAACCAGAGTCTTTCATTTTTATAGATAATACTGATATTATTTTAAATGCTCGAACATGGTTAATTTATAAATCCAAATGTCATAACAGAATACAACCAAGAACAAGAATCATCCCCAAAATCCAGTGTTACAAGTACATAAGCATTTACTAGAATATACAATACTACTACAATTACTATCTTGAATAGAAAATAGACATAATATAGTAAATGAATAGAACGGGGATTCTGTGTGATGCAGATCGTAACATAGAGAACAACTCACCACAAAGTCTCCTCAGCAAGCCTACGTGTCGATAAGACCACCAGACGTATATATCTCAGTACCTGTGCAATTAGTGCAGAAGTGTAGTATGAGTACGTAAATCAGCGCATACCTAGTAAGTATCTAGCCTAACCTCGAAGAAGTAATGATGAGGGATTGACATCGACCCATACTAGTGGTCCAATAATCATAGTACAATAAAGGTAGACAGGAATGAAGCATGGAAAGTAACCCAATATATATATATATATATATATATGTGTGTGTGTGTGTGTGTGTGTGTGTGTGTGTGAGAGAGAGAGAGAGAGAAACTTTCGGACAAATTCGTACAACACGAGAGAAATCCATAAAAGGAAGTATAATTTTCAGTATTAAACTAATCAAATTGTTCGCCAAGTATCTAAAATAGCAAGTCCGATATTTTATGCAAGTCTAGTCTTAGGCAAAAATGTAAATTTAAGCATTTTAACAGGCAAGAATGACTCAAATAACGCAATTAAAGCATGGCGTGAGTCTAAGTCTATCCGGACATAATCGGGAATTCTATCATACGCATGGACACTCGTCACCTCATAAGTTTGTAGCTCCCATAACATGTAGACATAAAAAATATAGCACCTACGGGTAAATTTTCTCTTACAAAGTTAGATACGAGACTTATCTTGCTCTGAAATCTGATAACTGGTTCCAACGCCTCTCTGACACCTCTAACCAATGCCACACAATCTGAAACTAGCCAAAGAATGTACAAACCAATAAAAATATACTCAAAGACTCATAATTTTTAAATTTGAAACAATTTCCAACTCCACACGAAAAGTCAACAAAGTCAACCCTCAGGCCCATTCTCCTAGATTCCAAAAATTCTAAGAGATAAATATTATACACAACACCACGAACTCAAATATATAATTTATTCCCAATTCTATGTCCAATTTCATGGTCAAATTCCAAAAATATCATTTCTAGGTTTCCTTCCAAAATTCTCAAATTTCTACCAATTTTTATGTTAAAATCCATATATGTTCATGAAATATAATCAAAAGGGGTCTTACCCTCAATAGGTGGATGAAATAGCTCTCCAAAATCACCCACACACCTCCAAAAGAGAAAACGAGGTGAAAATGAGTAAATTCTCGATTTGTTAACTTATGTTCTGGCCATGTCCTTCTGCTACACAATCACAAAAGCAAAGACCAATACTGCCACCGCTAGAATCTCCTTCTACTCAATCGCAAGAGACCTCTCGCGATCGCGAAAAATAGCAACCCAAACCTACGAGAACATGAGTTTAGTCCCATGAATGCAAAGGCCAAAATTCAGCCCCCAGAACTCACAAGTACACGATCGCGAAGCTCAAACTTCCAATCCAGACCAGCACCCGCTACACATTACGTTCGTGACCCTCACTACGCAAGCGCGAAGCACCACCAAATCATCAATCGCGACCGCGAACCTCCAACCACGGTCGCGAGGAATAGATTCTTCTCCAGCTCCAACAACCCTTTGTGATTGCAATATCTCCTACGTGATCATGATGCACACCTCTGACACCCGAAACCAGCAACTTCAAGTTATAGAGAAATAGTCCGAAACCACCCTGAAATACACCCGATGCTTTCGAACCTCGTCCAACCATACTAACAAGTCCTCATACCTTATCCAAAGTCTCGAAACCCCACGAATAGATTCAAAACAATAAATCAACAATCAAAATCCTTCTTTTAACTTTCAAGCCTTCAACTTTGCCGAACGCGTCCGAATCTCACTTAGACATTCCGGATCAAGGTCAAAATTCACACACAAGTTCCAATCAACAAATTTAACCTATCCAAGGTCCAAGAAAACCTCCCGGAGTTCAATAACACCAAAGTCCACTCTAAATAAAAATTATTTAATTCAAAATCTTAAAAATACAAATTTCCAATAACAAGAGCCGAATGGCTCCCAGATCATCTAATACTAAACGAAAACATACACTAAAGTCCGAAATACCCTTACAAACTTATAGGAACCTTCAAATCTCGATTTCAATGTCATTTATTCAAAAGTCAAACCTTTGGTCAACTCTTCCAACTTAATTCTTCTGTATTGAGAATAATTGTTCCAAATCAACTCTAAGCTTCTTGAAAATCAAAACCGGCTACATGTGCAAGTCATAATACATAAAGTGAAGCTACTCAAGGTCTGAAACCGTTGAAGGACATGTTAGGGTTCATAACGACCAATCAGATCGTTACATTTCCCCCCATTTAAACATATGTTCGTACTCGAACGTGCCAAACGTCGTCCCCAAGCTACTAATTCACTGTATAACACCTCGTGCACACATTAGTGCCACCCTCATACATGTCAAAACATTATCTCGACTTCGACTAAAGATCCTTTCTGCTACCTTAGCTTACAAGCCTTAGAACTAAATTCCAACATTTGGAATTTCCTATAAGGTCTGATTCTTGAATACACACACAGTATTAGACTCAACATGCTGTATCCAAGCATAATCATACACGCAAGTTTTAACCTCACGATGTACCACATAACTCATATGCCCATGAAAATATCTTCCAACCACAATAGATGCTCGTACCGAACCTGGTACTGCTAATACACCTCATGACACATAAAAATCATGTTCCAAACCATTTGTCATGACCCAAACCGATGGGCCGCGATGGGAACCTAGTACCTTACTCAACCGAGTACCAATATAACGTATCTTTCTTATTACATCATCATATGCACGTCATATACATGTGACATGCGCGCCTAATATGCCAACACAATCATTTATAAACTCAAAACATAGGTCGACAAGACCGTACAATCTTCCACGTACACGACATATGTCTACAAGCCTCTAAGATTACATAAATATCATAAAGGTCGAGACAGAGTCCCGCCATACCAAACAATATACATCTAACTCATACTAACCAAACAAGTAACTCCGAAGCAAATGGAGCGCACCAACATCTTTCGCTGAGCTGATAGCCTACATGGAGGGCTCTCGACCTGTCTATCGGGACTTACGGGCATGAAACGCAGCGTCCCCAGATAAAAAGGATGTCAGTACGAATAATGTACTGAGTATGTAAGGCACATAAATAAATACATAAGAGACATGGAAGACATATAGAGTACATGACTCAACCTGTAAGTCTGAATAACTTTTGTAAATCATAAATCACTTTTAGTGTCATGCATATGCGTAGGAATGTCACGTCGTGCATAGGTACATGTTTCATAACATCATCAGCCTCTGAAGGCATCCCATCATATCATATCGGCCACTGTAAGCAAAATCATTAATGTATACCAGCTAATCAGGTGGTGGTATGTATATAACATCGTAACCTTTTCCCATATCTCATATACATCAATATATACATATATACACGCATATAACATCATCTGACGCCGTTTGAGTACATACATATATATGCGTATATAATGCCGTTTGAATCATATTTCAGCAACTGTGGGCAACATCATCATCATATACCAGCTGATCAGGTAGTGGTGCGTATATAACGCCGTAACCTTTTTCCATATCCCATATACATATATATATATATATATATATATATATATACATACATATATACGCATATATAATGCCATCTGGTCATGGGTCAATGCACATGAATGCAATGCATGAAAGTACAATAATAAAATCTTTCGGAGCTTCATAAGATCATTTTGCCTTTGAGTAATATCATAAAGTAAACTCTTTTCAACTTTCATATTTTTCTGAGACCCATGAACAGATGATAAAATATTATGACACATGGAAATTCAAGAACATAGATATCTTTAATACTTCTATGAATAGAGTCATTTATGGAATTTGTACATTTGAACGTTTCGTTTGTCTTGTATGGATCATGCCAAGAGAAAGAAGGGATAGCCTTAACATACCTGGAGTAGGAACAACTCTGAATAATTATCCCATTGGAAACCTTCGTGGATTGAACTTAGACCCAAAAATTGAATTTAAGAATTGAAGTTTCGCTTTATGTTAGGGGTGAGGTTTGAACGTTTGGATGGCTTGAAAATGCTTCTGTTTTTCCCTTAACAGAATGCCAAAAATGTTTATGCTTTATCCTAAGTGACAATGTTTTATATCTCTCTTTTTGATTCATAAAGCTTTAAAACAAAGTCTTGACAAGACTTTAAGCTTTTGGCACATGTCAAACTTAGATAATGACTCACCTTATGCTAAATGGCGGGGCTTCTACGTTCTTTTTTGGTTGGGGTGATTTTAATTTATCCACCTATTAGGTAACCAGGTAATGTTTTATTACCCGGTAATTAATCTATTACCCGCATAATTTAAAAATTGTCTCAGCTTAATTAAATACTACTCTCTTTTAACGTACCTTGTATACCTTACTATCATGGCCATGTAGTACCTTGTATGACACTAGTCCATAAATACGGGGTATTTTAGCTTGGGCCGTATTTTATCCCAAAATGCCAAACTTTGACAAAATTCGTTTTCTTAGACTTTCTGCCCCTTTCACTTTTCATGAATTTACTAATCACTTGTGAAATAGCCTAATCCTTATAATCTCCAAATAATCTTTTACTTGGACTGATATCAATTACCTTACGGCAAATTCAATGTACAATACTACAAGGTGCAACATCGTCGTAACTTAATACTGTGAAGCATAACATCATCGTAATATTGCGGGTTATAACACCTTTCAATATTGCAACGATGAAAGAGATATGTAAAAACTCATAACCACCCATCAAGCCAATATCGTGGAGCTCTTCCGCTTGATAAAAACAATTGTCGTATTCTGAACTGATTAGTGACATTCTTCATCCAAACATACATGATACAAATCTGATTGCACTGATACCACATCCAATAACCTCGTCTCACCCAGTACAAACTACTCGATTGATAAGCCACATCAAACAACATCAAAAATATCATACGATGCCATCCACGCGCAAACAAGCCATATCTCGAATATGACCAATAAGGACAAGAAACCCAAGCACAAAACTATCCAGCCTGCATAACGAATAAAAACAACAAAACAAATGCTATGAACATGTCCTATGGAGTAGCAACGCACATAAAATTAGTATAAGGAGTGGTACCCATCATCTTACCATTGCAGCATGCAACCCAGTCCAAACATCATACCCGTGGCGGCATGCCATCCGATTCACACATGATAATCTTCATGGGAATACCCATTAAGCCAAAAAGGTTCACACTCACTGGACATACGCACATCAACAACAAGCACGCCAATTTCATAAACATACCCTTGGGAAGACGGATAGCATAATGCACTACGAAACAGACCATACAACTAAGGTGCAATAAACAACCAGCATCTCAAGAGCCATCTCGCTCATATAACACAATAACCTACATATTACCACAACACGTCGAGGAATAATCAAGTCACCTCACAACCTATATAGCATAAAAAGTAAGACCGGAAATAGATGATGACATGAGTAACAACCACCATGCCCCAAGACTCATCCATAGACAAATCTTGTGCTGAATAAATATATCTGATCTGGTTTAAAATATACATTCACATTAGGCATACCAATGGACCTTTAAACCAATTCCGATCATCTCAAAAAGGTCAAAAGCCTTCTAAATATCCAGACCCTATCCATGACACATACAATCTACTGTCAAATCCTGAGCAAGCTTCCACAGTCTGTAACCAGAGAAATTGTGCATCTCTGCAACATAAACTCTCTGATCTACGATAGTACATGTGCAAGTCATAATACATAAAGTGAAGCTACTCAAGGTCTGAAACCGTTGAACGACATGTTAGGGTTCATAACGACCAATCAGATCGTTACATTTCCCCCCATTTAAATGTATGTCGTACTCGAACGTGCCAAACATCGTCCCCAAGCTGCTAATTCACTGTATAACACCTCGTGCACACATTAGTTCCACCCTCATCCATGTCAAAACATTATCTCGACTTCGAGTGAAGATCCTTCCTGCTACCTTAGCTCACAAGCCTTAGAACTAAATTCCAACATTCGGAATTTCCTATAAGGTCTGATTCTTGCATACACACACAATATTAGACTCAACTGTTGTATCCAAGCATAATCATACACGCAAGTTGTAACCTCACGATGTACCACATAACTCATATGCCCATGACAATATCTTCCAACCATAATAGATGCTCGTACCGAACCTGGTATTGCTAATACACCTCATGACACATAAAAATCATGTTCCAAACCATTTGTCATGACCCAAACCGATGGGCCGCAATGGGAACCTGGTACCTTCCCCAACCGAGTAACAATGTACGTATCTTTCTTATTACATCATCATATGCACATCATATACACGTGACATACGCGCTTAATATGCCAACACAATCATTTATAAACTCAAAACATAGGCCGACAAGTCCGTACAATCTTCCACGTACACGACATATGTCTACAAGCCTCTAAGATTACATAAATATCATAAAGGTCGAGATAGAGTCCCGCCATACAAAACAATATACGTCTAACTTATACTAACCAAACAAGCAACTCCGAAGCAAATGGAGCGCACCAACATCTTTCGCTGAGCTGATAGCCTACATGGAGGGCTCTCGACCTGTCTATCGGGACCTACGGGCATGAAACGCAGCATCCCCAGATAAAAAGGATGTTAGTACGAATAATGTACTGAGTATGTAAGGCACATAAATAAATACATAAGAGACATGGAAGACATATAGAGTACATGACTCAACCTGTAAGTCTGAATAACTTTTGTAAATCATAAATCACTTTTAGTGTCATGCATATGCGTAGGAATGTCACGTCGTGCATAGGTACATGTTTCATAACATCATCAGCCTCTGAAGGCATCCCATCATATCATATCGGCCACTGTAGGCAAAATCATCATCGTATACCAGCTGATCAGGTGGTGGTACGTATATAACATCATAACCTTTCTCATATCCCATAAACATATATATATAAATACATATATACGCGTACATAACGCCATTTGAATACATTTGAATATATATATATATATATACGCGTATATAATGCCGTTTGAATCATATTTCAGCCATTGTGGGCATCATCATCACATACTAACTGATCAGGTGGTGGTGCGTATATAACGCCGTAACCTTTCCCATATCCCATATACATATATATATATATACATGCATATATACGTATATATAATGCCATTTGGTCATGGGTCAATGCACATGAATGCATTACATGAAAAGTACAATAATAAAATCTTTCGGAGCTTCATAAGACCATTTTGCATTTGAGTAATATCATAAAGTAAACTCATTTCAACTTTCATATTTTTCTGAGACCCATGAACAAATGATAAAATATTATGACACATGGAAATTCAAGAACATAGATATATTTAATGCTTTTATGAATAGAGTCATTTATGGAATTTGTGCATTTGCACGTTTCGTTTGTCTTGTATGGATCATGCCAAGAGAAAGAAGGGATAGCCTTAACATACCTGGAGTAGGAACAACTCTGAATAATTATCCCGTTGAAAACCTTCGTGGATTGAACTTAGACCCAAAAATTGAATTTAAGAATTAAAGTTTCTCTTTATGTTAGGGGTGAGGTTTGAACGTTTGGATGGCTTGAAAATGCTTCTGTTTTTCCCTTAACAGAATGCCAAAAATGTTTATGCTTTATCCTAAGTGACAATGTTTTATATCTCTCTTTTTGATTCATAAAGCTTTAAAACAAAGTCTTGACAAGACTTTAAGCTTTTGGCACATGTCAAACTTAGATAATGACTCACCTTATGCTAAACGGCGGGGCTGCCATGTTCTTCCTTGGAGGGGGTGATTTTAATTTATCCACCTATTAGCTAACCGGGTAATGTTTTGTTACCCGATAATTAATCTATTACCCGCATAATTTAAAAATTATCTCAGCTTAATTAAATACTACTCTCTTTTAACATACCTTGTATACCTTACTATCATGGCCATGTAGTACCTTGCATGACACTAGGCCATAAATACGGGGTATTTTAGCTTGGGCCGTATTTTATCCCAAAATGCCAAACTTTGACAAAATTCGTTTTCTTAGACTTTCTGCCCCTATCACTTTTCATGAATTTACTAATCACTTGTGAAATAGCCTAATCCTTATAATCTCCAAATAATCTTTTACTTGGACTGATATCAATTACCTTACGGCAAATTCAATGTACAATACTACAAGGTGCAACATCGTCGTAACTTAATACTGTGAAGCATAACATCATCGTAATATTGCGGGTTATAACACCTTTCAATATTGCAACGATGAAAGAGATATGTAAAAACTCATAACCACCCATCAAGCCAATATCGTGGAGCTCTTCCGCTTGATAAAAACAATTGTCGTATTCTGAACTGATTAGTGACATTCTTCATCCAAACATACATGATACAAATCTGATTGCACTGATACCACATCCAATAACCTCGTCTCACCCAGTACAAACTACTCGATTGATAAGCCACATCAAACAACATCAAAAATATCATACGATGCCATCCACGCGCAAACAAGCCATATCTCGAATATGACCAATAAGGACAAGAAACCCAAGCACAAAACTATCCAGCCTGCATAACGAATAAAAACAACAAAACAAATGCTATGAACATGTCCTATGGAGTAGCAACGCACATAAAATTAGTATAAGGAGTGGTACCCATCATCTTACCATTGCAGCATGCAACCCAGTCCAAACATCATACCCGTGGCGGCATGCCATCCGATTCACACATGATAATCTTCATGGGAATACCCATTAAGCCAAAAAGGTTCACACTCACTGGACATACGCACATCAACAACAAGTACGCCAATTTCATAAACATACCCTTGGGAAGACGGATAGCATAATGCACTACGAAACAGACCATACAACTAAGGTGCAATAAACAACCAGCATCTCAAGAGCCATCTCGCTCATATAACACAATAACCTACATATTACCACAACACGTCGAGGAATAATCAAGTCACCTCACAACCTATATAGCATAAAAAGTAAGACCGGAAATAGATGATGACATGAGTAACAACCACCATGCCCCAAGACTCATCCATAGACAAATCTTGTGCTGAATAAATATATCTGATCTGGTTTAAAATATACATTCACATTAGGCATACCAATGGACCTTTAAACCAATTCCGATCATCTCAAAAAGGTCAAAAGCCTTCTAAATATCCAGACCCTATCCATGACACATACAATCTACTGTCAAATCCTGAGCAAGCTTCCACAGTCTGTAACCAGAGAAATTGTGCATCTCTGCAACATAAACTCTCTGATCTACGATAGTACATGTGCAAGTCATAATACATAAAGTGAAGCTACTCAAGGTCTGAAACCGTTGAACGACATGTTAGGGTTCATAACGACCAATCAGATCGTTACATTTCCCCCCATTTAAATGTATGTCGTACTCGAACGTGCCAAACATCGTCCCCAAGCTGCTAATTCACTGTATAACACCTCGTGCACACATTAGTTCCACCCTCATCCATGTCAAAACATTATCTCGACTTCGAGTGAAGATCCTTCCTGCTACCTTAGCTCACAAGCCTTAGAACTAAATTCCAACATTCGGAATTTCCTATAAGGTCTGATTCTTGCATACACACACAATATTAGACTCAACTGTTGTATCCAAGCATAATCATACACGCAAGTTGTAACCTCACGATGTACCACATAACTCATATGCCCATGACAATATCTTCCAACCATAATAGATGCTCGTACCGAACCTGGTATTGCTAATACACCTCATGACACATAAAAATCATGTTCCAAACCATTTGTCATGACCCAAACCGATGGGCCGCAATGGGAACCTGGTACCTTCCCCAACCGAGTAACAATGTACGTATCTTTCTTATTACATCATCATATGCACATCATATACACGTGACATACGCGCTTAATATGCCAACACAATCATTTATAAACTCAAAACATAGGCCGACAAGTCCGTACAATCTTCCACGTACACGACATATGTCTACAAGCCTCTAAGATTACATAAATATCATAAAGGTCGAGATAGAGTCCCGCCATACAAAACA
This sequence comes from Nicotiana tabacum, assembly GCF_000715075.1. Classification (NCBI taxonomy): domain Eukaryota; kingdom Viridiplantae; phylum Streptophyta; class Magnoliopsida; order Solanales; family Solanaceae; genus Nicotiana; species Nicotiana tabacum. The sequence goes on from NC_134097.1 coordinate 85,260,555, forward strand.
ATATACGTCTAACTTATACTAACCAAACAAGCAACTCCGAAGCAAATGGAGCGCACCAACATCTTTCGCTGAGCTGATAGCCTACATGGAGGGCTCTCGACCTGTCTATCGGGACCTACGGGCATGAAACGCAGCATCCCCAGATAAAAAGGATGTTAGTACGAATAATGTACTGAGTATGTAAGGCACATAAATAAATACATAAGAGACATGGAAGACATATAGAGTACATGACTCAACCTGTAAGTCTGAATAACTTTTGTAAATCATAAATCACTTTTAGTGTCATGCATATGCGTAGGAATGTCACGTCGTGCATAGGTACATGTTTCATAACATCATCAGCCTCTGAAGGCATCCCATCATATCATATCGGCCACTGTAGGCAAAATCATCATCGTATACCAGCTGATCAGGTGGTGGTACGTATATAACATCATAACCTTTCTCATATCCCATAAACATATATATATAAATACATATATACGCGTACATAACGCCATTTGAATATATATATATATATATACGCGTATATAATGCCGTTTGAATCATATTTCAGCCATTGTGGGCATCATCATCACATACTAACTGATCAGGTGGTGGTGCGTATATAACGCCGTAACCTTTCCCATATCCCATATACATATATATATATATATACACATGCATATATACGTATATATAATGCCATTTGGTCATGGGTCAATGCACATGAATGCATTACATGAAAAGTACAATAATAAAATCTTTCGGAGCTTCATAAGACCATTTTGCATTTGAGTAATATCATAAAGTAAACTCATTTCAACTTTCATATTTTTCTGAGACCCATGAACAAATGATAAAATATTATGACACATGGAAATTCAAGAACATAGATATATTTAATGCTTTTATGAATAGAGTCATTTATGGAATTTGTGCATTTGCACGTTTCGTTTGTCTTGTATGGATCATGCCAAGAGAAAGAAGGGATAGCCTTAACATACCTGGAGTAGGAACAACTCTGAATAATTATCCCGTTGAAAACCTTCGTGGATTGAACTTAGACCCAAAAATTGAATTTAAGAATTAAAGTTTCGCTTTATGTTAGGGGTGAGGTTTGAACGTTTGGATGGCTTGAAAATGCTTCTGTTTTTCCCTTAACAGAATGCCAAAAATGTTTATGCTTTATCCTAAGTGACAATGTTTTATATCTCTCTTTTTGATTCATAAAGCTTTAAAACAAAGTCTTGACAAGACTTTAAGCTTTTGGCACATGTCAAACTTAGATAATGACTCACCTTATGCTAAACGGCGGGGCTGCCACGTTCTTCCTTGGAGGGGGTGATTTTAATTTATCCACCTATTAGCTAACCGGGTAATGTTTTGTTACCCGATAATTAATCTATTACCCGCATAATTTAAAAATTATCTCAGCTTAATTAAATACTACTCTCTTTTAACATACCTTGTATACCTTACTATCATGGCCATGTAGTACCTTGCATGACACTAGGCCATAAATACGGGGTATTTTAGCTTGGGCCGTATTTTATCCCAAAATGCCAAACTTTGACAAAATTCGTTTTCTTAGACTTGCTCCCCCTTCACCTTCATGAATTTACTTGTGAAATAGCCTAATCCTTATAATCTCCAAATAATCTTTTACTTGGACTGATATCAATTACCTTACGGTAAATTCAATGTACAATACTACATGGTGCAACATTGTCGTAACTTAATACTGTGAAGCGTAACATCATCGTAATATTGCGGGGTATAACATTTCCCCCCTTTGGAACATTCGTCCTCGAATGTTGACTGATGCTCTTATTATTTTCATAACTTATAGCTCTTGTGAATACCTTTATACTCTCCTTGCCATTTAAGCAGTTGCTTTGTAAATAAATCCAAAGTCTAAGGTATTCCCCCCTTTAGTCTTTTTGCTCATATTATAACTTGTGGTCGAAATCTTCTAATCTCGCAACCATTGCTACCTCCTGTCATGCAGCCTGTATGACCCTAGCTTTGTAAGTGCTCTTATATGATTCATTTTTCCTTTTTCCTTTTAGTTTTTAGTCAATCTCTAGGCCATACTTTGTAAACATATACAAGGCTTAATAGAATGCCTCTCTGGGCGTCTATAGGTATATTGAAGTCCTTTTGCTCGATACTTTGTTGAATTCATGAATTTTTCTATATCTCATCGCATCGGTCCGTTTGGCCATCCGTATGAATTTACTACCATAACTCTTACTTTAATTTATCGCTGTTGAGGTCTGTTACCAAATCCCAGCTTAGTCTCGTTGCTTATTCCATATGTATAAATTTACATCCTTTAATGCTTCATCACTACTGCATATCTTTAAAATGACGGCCTAATATCATCTCATACTTTGTGACTTTTGTCCATCCATTGCTGATTCACCTCAATATTGATCTACAATATACCACTAGTAACTTGAAATATCTTACGTAATACTTTGCCGCTAGGGCTTACGTTGTATTGAGGAATATTTGAAGTGATTCCCATAATCGTATTTTATAGTGTCTCAATGTGATTCAGCTTATGGGGTATCTTAATTTCGTGCCGTCCGCGAAATCATTTTCTCCTCCTCTTCTTCTATTTTTTTTTAAATCATTATTCAAACGAAGGCCCAAACTTCATCCTTTATCTGTGACAACTGTACACTCATTTTATTACTGGGTCAGCATTTCATTCTTTCTAAATGTCATTTGTCTTTGACTTCTTTGAGTTCATTCAGGCTACACTAAGCCATGTATAACATAGAAAAATCATATGCTCTAATTGTTTTCATGGGCTTAATTCTAAGGACTTATCCATTTTGTTACTTTCCCATTCGCATATTCTTATCCTTTCTCCTGACTTCTAGAACCTTGTCGCTTCACCATACAATAATTTTTGACCTACACATCTCTATTTATATTACTTGCAACCTTTCAACTTGCCTGCATCATAGATTTTCTTGTGTCATTTGGAACATCAAACGAGATATCGCATCGTCTCTAATTCTTCTTTACTCTTTTAGTCAAGCTTTTCGATACCTAGACCATAGGTTGGAAGGTATGCTACTAACGATGCCGCTATCATTCCTGGATATTGAATCTCAGCACTTCTAACCTTCAATTCTAAGTATGGACTATTCACATATTCTGCCTTTGAGTATCTCGTACGTTATTCACCTTTACCTTACTTACCTTAAAATCTCGCATCGTATCTTCTATCTCTTTCCTGACCTCCCTTCCACCCAGGTGTAATTCATGTCCATAACTTTAGGTTCTATTATAATACTCGCACCTATGGTACATACACAATCCGGTGGGAGCTTCGTACTGACTTCTTATGAGGCTGGTACTTCTTCTAGCTGGCTTCCTTTTATAGCCATTATAGATTATGGTTGTTGTGTTATTTCTCTAGAACATCTGATATTAAGAGTGATTCTGTCACGTTCTCAAGCACAACTTCTATAATTTCTTTCTAGGTCCAATAATCAGACTCCTGATTTACTTGGGTGATGTAATTCTTTAGTTTCCTCTTCCTTCTGATCAGCCTTTACGTAGGCTTAAGCTATCTTCCGATCTATAGCTCATGGTATCAGTTATTACCTTAGCCTTTCATAGGCATTACGGAATATCCATGACACATTCTTCTAACAATTCAATCTTTTGTCTATGCCCTGCGCTCAATTCTTTCTTTTTAACTTATCCCAGAGTCTTCTATGGTTGTATGATTGTCAACAAATATGATGCCTGGATAATGCTCCAAAATCATGAGTGTATCCATAACGTACTAACTCTGGATCATTGATCGAATAATTCTTTCGTTCCATCTTAGATTTCTTTCAACGTAAGCTATTACTTTTCCTGGTCTTTCTGCCCCTTGTTACGTCCATACATAGCTTATCCTAGTGCCCACACATGCCAGAGTTTTCGTGCAACTCATATGATCTTGAATATTACTTTTAATTTTACTTTCCGTTCATTAGTCACGGTAAGTGCCACTTTCCTTTGGAGTACTTATAATGTTGTTGTGAGACCGTTGTTACATGACCATTTGCTCTTTAGGTCGTTGTGCTTAAGTTGAAGCCTTCTTCCTTATTTCCTCAGCTAGTCTTTCGTTGTAGTACTTAGGGAGAACCTTTGACCCTCGTAAAGCTGTGAGCTTATTACAGACCTTTTGATGTCCTTCCTTGCCTATAACTATATGTAGTTTCTTACCTCCATGCCTTTGTGCTTGTAAGATTGCTTTTGAATTGATATTTTGTATTACCTTCCTAGTGGCACTTTCTTTTATCCCCGCAACACTCACACGGTATCTTCAATTACCCCGACTCCTATTTGAATATATCTCAAGTATTATAATGATATTACTACGAGGCTGAATTCTCCATGTTGGTTTCTACTATGTTTATCTTACACGATCTGATGAATCGTCTGTAACCTCCTGTTTAGCCATAACTGGGATCTTCCTGACCAATTACTAACTACTCGTTGGCCCATTCTCGTATCAATATTCCTCGTAATATTTCTTGGGATATTTACTTTTTTAACTTATGTCTCGCACTAGCTCCTTATTTATTAATAACAGCTCAGATAGGAACCTTTACTTCCTCTCCTTGATGTCGTGCTTGCACAATATTTTTGAATCGTAGCATGTCATTAAGATTTGGGTAAGTGCCATTTCATTCCTCTTTCGTTTATTGCGTTCTTCCTTTACCATTCCATAGTCACTAGAACCACTTAATTCTGGCTTAATGCCACATTATTCCATATTCCCCCCTTTAGGGTTGTACTAAAAGCTGAAGCCACGAGGATCTACCTATAGATGTTTTACCTCTTCATCTTTGGAGTTGTTTCTCAACATCAATGATCCTTACTCTCCTTGTGGCAATTTTTCTGTACCAAGGATGACAATTTCCCTTACTCGTGAGGGTGGCACTTAACGTAACTGGCACATACAGTCTCTTAAGCTTAACTTTGCTCACATTGCTTGCTCTAGAGAGGCGTCTCCCTGAATGACTATTCTCTGAATTCATTGTGAATCTCCTTTTGTGGTCCATTCTATTACCGCCGGAACGAAATCTGAAATTCCCGTGATGCCAAGTACTTTCCAATCATTCAGTCCCTAATTCATATTTTAGTTTATCTTGTGTACCAGTCCATACTGATTTCTATTACTCTGGGTATTAACTCTCCCCTATGGTAGCCGCGTTGGAGTCACGAACTTATTTCTCAAAATGAGGATATAACCTTATGGCCTATACTCTTTCGTTGTCTAAGGCCCATCACCTTTTGTCTCTTCTTTCATTTGACTATAGGTTCTGTAACACTCACCGTTTTCATCCATGTATCACGCCTTATTCATAATGCTTTCTTATCTCTCTTCTTATTACTCTACTAATATTTCTGTATATCCTTTTTCTTGTGAAAACTTCAATACGACATTCTTTCGCTTTTAGCTTCCCGTTGCTCCATCCAATGGCTCTTTGGGTTGCTCAACATTCTCTCTATACTAGGGATGAGAGCCACGCTTAAGGTAATATTTATCCCATCCAGGCTTTCAGTGCCTATCTTTTTAATGCTAGTATTCACATCTAATCATAATATTCTAGGGTGCACCATCTGGGTATCTCACAAGAAGATCTATTGGCACATTTGTAATACCCTTCAGAAATGCCAACAAATGAAAGTTATCCATTTACCAATTTGGGTTACTCTAACCCCAGCCGGATCTTGATATCCCATCCTTATCTTAACTATACCTGTTAGCCCCCACAGGGCATAACTGCAATGGGTGTGACCAATTGTATATACCTCTATTACTGTTGAATATAACTCAAAAAGCTTATGTTCCTCTTCCTCAATTATAAACGCTGTTAACCTTCATTAACTGCGCGCCTCGTACCCTTCTTCATCTTGCTTCTTTTGCTTGTTGAAACTATTATTTATCTTCTTAATCTCTCATTGTCTTTCACTATAAAGGTGGATAGGTATTCTTTCCTTAAGGCTCCTTATCAAGAGGCTTACACCTTTCAGTACGTACATGATCTGATGAAGATCTCATATTTACTTATCATATGCATGATACAAAGTCGAGTTCCTCTAATTCAACACTTTAACATTATATCTCTTATCAATCATCCTTCTGAACATAGGCATCATTTTATTATGAATAAAAATAGAAGCTCGGGACTTGAATTCTTATAAGTGAGCTCTACCACACGATCTAGAGTAAAAAGAAAGAGTGACAGTCTTAAATGCCCGGTAGCCTCCTGCTTATAAGTGTGGTGCACGACACACCCATAAACAAGACTCTACTAGACATGGCTTGTAGATTCTCTAGGACAGAACTGCTCTGATACCACTTTTGTCATGATCCAAATCGATGGGCCATGACGGGCACCCGGTACCTTATTCAACCGAGTACCAATGTAACGTATTTTTCTTATTACATCATCATATACATGTCATATAAACGTGACATACGGGCCTAATAGGCCAATATAATGATTTATAAACTCAAAACATAGGCCGACAAGGCCGTACAATCTTTCACGTACACGACATATGTCTACAAGCCTCTAAGAATACATAAATATCATAAAGGTCGAGATAGAGTCCCACCATACCAAACAATATACGTCTAACTCATACTAACCAAACAAGCAACTCTGAAGCAAATGGAGCACACCAACATCTTTTGCTGAGCTGATAGCCTACTTGGAGGGCTCTCGACCTGTCTATCGGGACTTATGGGCATGAAACGCAGTGTCCCCAGGCAAAAGGGACGTCAGTATGAATAATGTACTGAGTATGTAAGACACATAAATAAATACATAAGAGACATGGAAGACATATAGAGTACATGACTCAACCTGTAAGTCTGAATATTTTGTAAATCATAAATCACTTTTAACGTCACGCTTGTGCGTAGGAATGTCACATTGTGCATAGGTACATGTTTCATAACATCATCAGCCTCTGAAGGCATCCCATCATATCATATCGGCCACTATGGGCAAAATCATCATCGTATACTAGCTGATCAAGTGGTAGTGCGTATATAATGCCATAACCTTTCCCATATCCCATATACATATATATACATACATATATACGCGTATATAATGCCATTTGAATGCATACATATATACATGTATATAACGCCATTTGAATTATATTTCAGCCACTGTGGGCAACATCATCATCATATACCAGCTTATCACGTGGTGGTGCGTATATAACGCCGTAACCTTTCCCATATCCCATATACATATATATATATATATATATATATATATATATATATATATATACATACATTTATACGCATATATAATGCCATCTGGTCATGGGTCAATGCACATGAATGCAATGCATGAAAGTACAATAATAAAATCTTTCGGAGCTTCATAAGACCATTTTGCCTTTGAGTAATATCATAAAGTAAACTCTTTTCAACTTTCATATTTTTTTGAGACCCATGAACAGATGATAAAATATTATGACATATGGAAATTCAAGAACATAGATATCTTTAATGCTTCTATGAATAGAGTCATTTATGGAATTTGTGCATTTGCACGTTTCGTTTGTCTTGTATGGATCATGCCAAGAGAAAGAAGGGATAGTCTTAACATACCTGGAGTAGGAACAACTCTGAATAATTATCCCGTTGAAAACCTTCGTGGATTGAACTTAGACCCAAAAATTGAATTTAAGAATTAAAGTTTCGCTTTATGTTAGGGGTGAGGTTTGAACGTTTGGATGGCTTGAAAATGCTTCTGTTTTTCCCTTAACAGAATGCCAAAAATGTTTATGCTTTATCCTAAGTGACAATGTTTTATATCTCTCTTTTTTTTATTCATAAAGCTTTAAAACAAAATCTTGACAAGACTTTAAACTTTTGGCACATGTCAAACTTAGATAATGACTCACCTTATGCTAAATGGCGGGGCTGCTACATTCTTTCTTGGAGGGGGTGATTTTAATTTATCCACCTATTAGGTAACCAGGTAATGTTTTATTACCCGGTAATTAATCTATTACCCGCATAATTTAAAAATTGTCTCAGCTTAATTAAATACTACTCTCTTTTAACGTACCTTGTATACCTTACTATCATGGCCATGTAGTACCTTGTATGGCACTAGTCCATAAATACAGGGTATTTTAGCTTGGGCCGTATTTTATCCCAAAATGCCAAACTTTGACAAAATTCGTTTTCTTAGACTTTCTGCCCCTTTCACTTTTCATGAATTTACTAATCACTTGTGAAATAGCTTAATCCTTATAATCTCTAAATAATCTTTTACTTGGACTGATATCAATTACCTTACGGCAAATTCAATGTACAATACTACAGGGTGCAACATCGTCGTAACTTAATACTGTAAAGCATAGCATCATCGTAATATTGCAGGTTATAACACCTTTCAATATTGCAACGATGAAAGAGATATGTAAAAACTCATAACCACCCATCAAGCCAATATCGTGGAGCTCTTCCGCTTGATAAGAACAATTGTCATATTCTGAACTGATTAGCGACATTCTTCATGCAAACATACATGATACAAATCTGATTGCACTGATACCACGTCCAATAACCTCGTCTCACCCAGTACAAACTACTCGATTGATAAGCCACATCAAACAACATCAAAAATCTCATACGATGCCATCCACGCGCAAACAAGCCATATCTCGAATATGACCAATAAGGACAAGAAACCCAAGCACAAAGCTATCCAGCCTTCATAACGAATAAAAACAACAAAACAAATGCTATGAGCATGTCCTATGGAGTAGCAACGCATATAAAATAAGTATAAGGAGTGGTACCCATCATCTCACCATTGCAGCATGCAACCCAGTCCAAACATCATAACCGTGGCGGCATGCCATCCGATTCACACATGATAATCTTCATGGGAATACCCATTAAGCCAAAAAGGTTCACACTCACTGGACATACGCACATCAACAACAAGCACGCCAATTTCATAAACATACCCTTGGGAAGACGGATAGCATAATGCACTACGAAACAGACCATACAACTAAGGTGCAATAAACAACCAGCATCTCAAGAGCCATCTCGCTCATATAACACAATAACCTACATATTACCACAACACGTCGAGGAATAATCAAGTCACCTCACAACCTATATAGCATAAAAAGTAAGACCGGAAATAGATGATGACATGAGTAACAACCACCATGCCCCAAGACTCATCCATAGACAAATCTTGTGCTGAATAAATATATCTGATCTGGTTTAAAATATACATTCACATTAGGCATACCAATGGACCTTTAAACCAATTCCGATCATCTCAAAAAGGTCAAAAGCCTTCTAAATATCCAGACCCTATCCATGACACATACAATCTACTGTCAAATCCTGAGCAAGCTTCCACAGTCTGTAACCAGAGAAATTGTGCATCTCTGCAACATAAACTCTCTGATCTACGATAATACTAGAATTTCCATACTTGATCTCAATCTCACCACTTAAATGATAACATGTCCCACCTACACAATCATCCAATGGAGACACTCCCACTTTCCACACCATGTAACAAAATCTGTACATCTATGGCTACCAACCAAGCTATCTCTGTAGTGCTAATCAAGAATCCGCAAATTAATACACAATGCCTATTCTACAGAACACACTATTCTTAGGCGACTCTAAAATAGCACCAATATACTCTAGATATATGATATCTCCCTTGATTCTTCAAACTCGTGATATACTTGTTAAAATTAGAGTACAACCTTGACCTCTAAATCCCAATTCCATGTCGCTCACTTCACCTATCATGTTGTTGCACTAAGGTGCAAGAATCTCATCATAAATCTTGAATTACAAGTAGAATAAACCCTTCATCGGCTATAAACCCCTTTCACATAACTCATTTCAGGAGAAAAATCGCAACACGCAACCGATTCTCATAACCTTTGAAGACACATACCTCAAGTCGTGGATGAAACTGTCATAACTCTTCGGGACCCGTTTGAACATAAATGAATCATTAAAACTAAGTCTTAAAAATAAATTGAATTACGCACAATCCCAAATACATAAGTATAGCCACAAAACACCTGTATGGCCTTGTCACACGGAAGGAACCAACCATTTCCCTTACGTACTGACCCAAGACACTGCTAAGCTGCCCTCACCTCTTCAGATTTCTTCTTGACTTGCCTTCAAAATAACACCTCTCTCCCCAGCATACAGTGGATTTCAGTCAACAATTAGCTCGAGCGGCTCCAACTCCCAATACCATGTCGGTGCAACATCCATAAGCCATTTTACACCATCTCATGCACTAAATAGTACCTCCAACTAATACGCCTTTCGGAAGAGGTCTTCTGTGAATTCGAAACTATTTCTTCCATCTCTCTAACACCGCACTACAAAACCAGTGATAACATAGATATTCTCCAGGTCTCTTCCAGATTCCACTGCAAAACTCAATCCTCAGTCCCACAACAAACACGAAAATCCTTAGGTACCACACTTTAAATCTAGAACCCATTAGAACCATTGTTGAGAGTCGTCCACCCTAAGCTAGCCATGAGTATATAACCGAACAACTAGCACCCTTCTAACACAAGAATACTCCAAAAGAAGCAACCAAATGTACCTTTCTCTTGGACATCACATTCACAGGGAGTATATAGTCTGAGCATTTCACAACTTTCACATAAATCGATAAGGAAAAATGTAGCACACACCCATCAAATTTTCTTCTCAAATTACTCCTAGTGTTCTCTTCCTCAGTCATAGCCAATCCATCAATGTACTGAAATCCAAAAACTGCAAGGACACATGACCATGTGGCCCAAACATCGACAGTGGGATCCCTCACTAGGCTTTAAGCCTAATCACACAACTCGCAAACTCAAAACAACTTCTCCTCCTTTCTACCATGATTTCACACTATTACACAGACGAATTCTCATAAGCTTAGGTTGCTCTAAGTATGACATATCCCAAGTTATTTGCCCCAGATGCACACTTGACCTCGTGACTGTCGTGACATGTTCCTCAAACGATCCAAACTTACATTATATAGTAAATGCATTCCATTTGATAGAAGGTAGAACTCTTTATAGGAATTTCATCAGAAATCACACAACGCCCAACCTCTCACAGGAGTAGCCCATCTGTGTAACTTTATATTGACATCCTCTAATGATTTTGCTATGGTTATTATTGATACTCAATTTTGCCCTCATATTTTATAAATTATTTTATACTTTCTGTGAGCACGTGATTTTTGCTTCACGGAAAACTACTCCAAAAGAAATCAAAAAATAAAACAAATTTCATCTGTGTACAATTTTGAGAATTTGCGTGACATTTTGGTAATTATTTTCGTCCGTAAATGTTTACCTTTGATGAGATTAATTAAAAAATATAAAAATACATGTTGCATGCACATCCAAGATTTAATTGTACGTCTTGGAATTAATTGAGTCATATTTTATGTAAAAAGAAAGAAAATTACAAAATATGCAGTTTTGTTGCATTTTTGTCATTTATGTGTGTCGCTGTGTAATTTTGTTTTAATTAATTAAATATTTAACCTTGTGTGATAATTGTTGTTAAAGTTTAATAGTGTTGTAGGATAATTTTGGTTTTACAAGTTATTTTTAGAATTTTATTGATTGTTAGTTAAAAATAGAAAAAGAAAAAGAATTCAAAATTGAAGAGAAACTCGGATTTTGGGCTCATGTTCAACCCAAACAGATCAGGCCCAATCTATGGCTGACCCAGTCCACATCGACCCGGTCTCACAGACGGTGTAACGACGCCGTATTAGCATCCCCATTCTGAGCCATTGATTGATTCAAATGAATGGCCCAGATCAGGTCATTCACTTACCCAAACGACGCCGTAAAGGGCTATCTGATCTCAACTGTTAACCCAATCCCATCCAACGGCCTCGAGCCATCCCCATATGCCTAACCCATTTTACCCCGGACCAGCCCGACCTCCTTTTAAGTGGAACGACACCGTTCCCTTTAAGTGAAGGGATCCTGGCCCTCGATTTCACCTGATCCAAGGGCCAGGATTCATTTTCCCCTCCGTATATAAGCCCCTCATCACACCCCCATGCCCCCTATCCGAACACCCCCCTTTCCATAGTCTCTCTCAAGAGACTAACCTAACACCCCTTGCCAAACCCTAGCCGCCCCCATACACTCTCACCGTGAACCCGGCGGCAACAATGTCGGTGACCACCAAAGTAACACCCCTGATGCACCCAACCACCCTGAACACGGATCTGCAAACCGTTGGGTTCGAATCACTCCCCATCATCTTGAATCTTCGTTTGAAGGTTCGAGCAAAACCCCGATCTACACCAACCCACCCCGGATTCATACCAGCCATTACCCTGCCCTCACTCGTGACCAAACCAAGCTTGGTTTGGTCCGAATTTACCCACAAATCCTCAAGCCCCAAATCGGAATGTTCGAACCCTAGAACACAAGAACTTTGGAATCCGGCCAGTTTAATTGGAGGGTTGGGGTCTAAAATAGACCATAATCGAAGTGTTCTTGGTTGAGAACACTTCGATTAAAGTCCGTTCGACCTCAAATGTTCGAATCCAGTTCAGGCCTGGGTCGTTTGTTGTTGAGCTTCCACAGTGAGTTTTCCTTTTTCTTTTCTATTTTTGTTTGAGTGTTGTTTGAATTTGATAACATGTTTAGTCAGTTTGTTTGGTATTTCTAATATATTCTTCCAATTGTTCTCCATCTTCGTAAGACCTTTTTATTTGGTCGATTGTTCTTCTGTTCATGGTTGAATACATATGGTGATATACATGCTTGGTTTGGTCAGTGTCGTCAAGTGTTCCATTTATGTTGTTCCTCTGTTTTGTGCAAAGTTGTCTGAAGCCATTTGGGACCCTGTTCGTTTGTTTGTTTAATCGATTGATTGTTCTATGTTATAATTAGTATAGTCGATTAGATAAACGTCGTCGATTAGTTTTATAGGACTGAATGATCAAATATTCTGATTTGTATAGCTTCATATGATTGATCAAACCATTGCCGTTTAGCTGATTATTTAACATTATCTGTGAATGGTTTGTAGTTGCAGTGTAACAGCTAGAACTCAGTTTAGGGCAGCTTGAAATTGAACTTTCAGAAGTTCAAAATTTCCTGCTGTTGAAGCAGGGCAAGACCAACCTGGGGCTAACAGGGGTAGTTTGGGGGTATGAAAAGATTAGAAATGATTAGTTTAAGTGAGCTGACAGTAGGGTACTGAAATAGGAATAAACTAATACAATAGTGGGTAACAAAACTTGATAGCATATGGGTAATTGAAGATTGTCATCTGCCCATACTATTTGGGGCACAAAACACATGGTAATGAGAAATAAAGGGGTATGGGCAGAGTTGAAGGCTGGTGAAAATGACGCAACCTGGGGCCTGCCTGTATTTTGCCTATAAATAGCTCTTTTAGGGTAGAGAAAAGGGTTAGACATCAGAGGTTAAGAGGTTAGAAAATCAGAAGCTAAGGCTGAACACTAAGATTTCAGAATTTGAAAAGCTTTCAGCTGCTGTTTTTCTGAACCTTCACAAGTCAGAAATAGGCTGAAAGTTGAGCTAATTTTCCAAAGCTAATAGAGTAGTTTGAGAGATAAAAGAGGTTTTTTCTGTTGCACTATTTAATATCAGGACTGTAACTGGTGCTGTTTATTGGGTCTTCTGGGTTTTCTTTGTTCACTGATTCTGCTGGAGTTCTGTTTAGTACTCAAAAATTTGCACTGTTTATTGGTTATTGTTAGCGCTGGTTGTTGCTGTTGGGTTTTCTGAAATTTCTGTTGGGCTTTCTGAAATTTCTGTTGGGCTTTCTCTTAAGTTGCTGCTGAGTTTTGGTCTGTTATTGGGCTGTCTCTGTTGCTGTTACTGGTTTGGGGCTGTTGACTGCCTGTGTTGCTGTGCTGTTGCATACTGCTCTGCTGATCATTCCTTTTCTTCTTTTGCTTTCCTATACCAGGTACACAACGGATACATTGGTCAATATAGGCTGAAATTTGAAGCATGAATACAAAGAGTTGAAGTTAATTTGAATTCATTTTAGAAATATACTGAACATTAGTTGTATGTATGATAGTGTACTTTCTCTACTAGAACCATGAAATTAGCTGTGGTGTAACAGCACTTTTATACATATTATTTAGTTGGAAAACTCTATGGTTTTGCTTATAATAAAAAAGGATTAATGTTGCAGTAGCCATGTTCTGTTAAGTTCATCATTGTTATCAAGAAGCATGTTAGGTATCCAATAGTTACTTCCTTAAACAAATGGCAGCTTTTTTAGTTGGTAAGAATATGGTTTGATTAAGGTAAGTTGTACATTGCATGTTAGCCTTCCCCCTTACGAATGTTAGGCACATACCAAATAAGTTGAATAGGCCCAATTAGAATAAGGGTGGCCCAGGCCGAGTATCACGTTATGCACATTGGGCCTGGGCCCGTAATATCTAAATGACTGCCCATATACGCGTTCATGTTCGGATTTTGCAAATCATATTCGGAACCCGACTAATAACTAACTTGTAAGCATGTAAATAAAGTTGGATCGTTCTTCTTCTTTCATTATTAGAGACAAACTCAATAGAAAACATGGCCACTATAGGACGACCTTTTAAATAAAACGAGACGAGCCTCGCCAAATAAAAATGCAAGTTGTGTGGCCCTCAATAATTGGTCATAATAAATACTTAGAATTTGGGATGGACTGTTTAGTGAATTTCACTGCCTTCCCCAAAGATAATAACGCGTTAGACTCTTTAGGCGCGATTCAATTAATCTTACCTTCTTAAACTCAGGTGCGCATTTCATACGACCCAAATCCAAATCCCAAAACATTGAATAAAAAATGTGTTCCGGATTGCGGGTGTATTTCATGTGACGCAATCCAAAGACATATTTTTTAAACGATGTTCACATTCTTTTAAAAATATAATAATAAAAGCGGTAAAGAGTTAATACTTGCACATGAGCGCATAATTGTATAAAATCAGATAAACAAGCCGAATATGACAGTTGAGCGACCGTGCTAGAACCACGGAACTCGGGAATGCCTAACACTTTCTCCCGGGTTAACAGAATTCCTTATCCGGATTTCTGGTTCGCGGACTGTAATACGGAGTCATTCTTTTCCTCGATTCGGGATTAAATCGGTGACTTGGGACACCCTAAATCTCCCAAGTGGCGACTCTGAAATAAATAAACAAATCCCGTTTCGATTGTCCTTTAATTGGAAAAACTCATTCACCCCTCGCGGGGGCGGAAAAAGGAGGTGTGACAGCTCTGGCGACTCTGCTGGGGACTCTTTTTGGCTGACCTAGAACCACTGGTTCAGGGTTAGAAATTTGAGCTTATATAAATTGTTATATTTGGTTTTATCTGATTTTGTTACATGTTTTGGCTCATTGTGCTAATTGCCTTTTGCCGCTTTGATATTACGTGAACTATATATAAACTGTGCCGAAACCCATCTCCTCTCTAAGTCTTCTGAATCATGAAGAAGGGTGTACTTCGTACGACTTCTTTTCTGTATAGTGTCAAATCCCAATTTAGAACGAGGTTCGGACAAGTTGCTAAGCCGGTGAAGCTTATGTATTCCCGGTACGCTGCCCCCCCCCCCCGGCTCGAGCTGTCCGCTCGGGTAAGCCAGGTCTAGAACAAACACCCAGGTTCTGAACCTAGAATAACTCAACTTCATGCCGGATCCCTAGTAGGAACGCTTATCTGCATCATGTGCATTTTTGACTTAGGGGACTCAACACAGGGGTTGGGTCCGTCTAGGAATAAGCAACCTGAAACAGAAAAGACCATCCTGATGCATCATGCTCACCGCTTGTGCATTTATTTGCTTTGGACTTGCATGATGACCGGTTTTGAATATTGGAAGAAATTAAAAAAAATATTGTGAGAAAAGAAAATAGCAGTGTATAGGGTTAATCTTCTGTTTTGAAAAAATAACAATGTCTAAATAGTGTCGAAACTCTGACGAAATTTTGAGAAAAATATTTTATTTTTAATGTAGTTGTTTTATTCAGAAAAAAAGAGTCTATTATTTTAGTTTGTCTGGTCTGCAAAAATGGAAAATGAAAAATAGTTTGTTCTGTTATGGGAAAAGAGTCTTGATTTTTGTTTCAAAATAGTTTATTTGCCAACGAGAGCGAAAATGGGTTGTTTTTAAAAGGGGTAGTTTTTTTAAATTATTTTGCTTGAAATGTTTCAAAATAGTTTGTTTAATTAGGCTAACTATGCCGGTTTGATTCTCACCGGATGTGAGATACGTAGGCAGCCCTAATCGGGTCCGACCTCCCCTTTTGCCAAAAATAACCAAAATATGTCAAATGTTAATTTCATCAGAAAATAAATCAAGTCAGGCTGTTTTGCCATAAATAGCCGAGTATTCCCGAAAGGGACGCCGGAAGGGTGAATTTGCACAAACGACCATTTTTGTGATTTTTGACCGGTATACCCACACAGCCTTAAGGTCTTTGTCCCCGAAATGCTGAAAGGCCGTATCTGAAAACCGAGTCCTTCCTCTTCAAAAATAAAAAAAAAATAAAAAAAAATGGAATATAGATAGTTTTGTTTTGAGTCTAATAAAAGTTTTCCTTCTTTAAATCACCTTAATAAATGTGCAGGATGAGCACAAATCGAAATGAACCGTTCTAAGTCTTTAGCGAGGTCCCTCTACAACTCCACATGTGGTGGAATGATCTGGAAGCCGATAGTAAAGAGATAGTGGGAAAAGTTTTGGGAGGTTTTGTCAATCTGCTGAATATCAAGCCAAGGACGGATATCCTCGAGGCTCTAATACCGTTCTGGGACCCAACCCACAATGTATTCCGTTTCGTTGACTTTGAACTTTCACCTACACTAGAGGAAATTGCTGGATATGCGGGATTGAATGGGAAGTTAAGAGGACAATATTTACTTTCACCCAGACCAGTATCTCCGCACGGGTTTTTGGATTTGCTAAGCATTAGTCGGAAGGTGCAAAATGATGACTTGTCGAGAGGATGTTGTGCTCTCCAATTCTTATATCGACGGTATGGTACTCCTCAGGGTTTTGAAGAGCCGAACCTCGGACTAATTCATGCTGGGAACAGAAACAAGTGGGAGGCGAGACGCACTTTGGCTTTCATAACAGCATTCCTGGGAATCGTGGTCTGTCCCCGCAATGATAATAAAATAGAGATAGGCCTAGTAGGGATGGCTGATGTTGCAATCAAAAGAACTAACAGTACTGTGGTTCCTTTGGTTTTGTCCGAAATCTACCGAGCTTTAACTATATGCCGAGAAGGAGGCAATTTCTTCCAGGGATGCAATCTGTTACTCCAGCTGTGGATGCAAGAAAACCTCTGTCACCGAGCGGGATACATGAACCACGGGTTAACCGAAAAAAACTGTATCAGCGGTTTTGAGAAACGAATGACGGGCGTTGTATTCCCCGAAGGTGTCGAAGCATGGCTTACACAATTGAGGTCAACAACAGCCGACCAAATTGAATGGGCATTTGGGTGGTTGTCTGATACTGAGGTAATGTACATGGTGGCCGAAGAATGTCATATTCTTTTGGTAGGACTTTGCAGCATCCAACCATATGCCCCTCATCGGATATTAGGCCAGCTAGGAAGATTTCAAGTAATTCCCAATGATGAGAATCTAAGCAAGCACGCCATTGAGCTGAGCCCAGGAGTCGTATTCCCCGAAGGAAAAATTCGAAAGCTATGGCACGAATGTAGATTCTTGGAGCCCAAGACTATGGTTTGAGAACTGGCTAAGGGTGAGGTAGACCCAAAGTACAATGTTTGGTTCGGGAGAAGGTTCCAGATTCATCAGAGACCTGCTAAAAGAGCTCACGTCCAACAATTTACGGATGATTCGCAGGAACAATGGGGCTAGTTAAAGAGAGAGGAAGGCTACCGGGCTGAAATCGGGAAACTGAAGCGACAAGTTGAAAGGCTTATATTTGAGAACAACGTGCAAGTCGCCTCGGAACAGGGTGAAAAGAACAAATTAGCCAAAGAAAACCAGGCACTGAAAGCCCGAATTCGCCAAGTCAGTAAGAGTAACAGCGACCGACAGAAACGTCGCTCCGATGAAAGGTTGATAGCAGAGTTGAGAAATCAAGTCAGCAAAGGCCGAGAAGACTTGGAGAGATCCGAGGCTTGCATAGCAAGAATGCGGGTCAGTTGGGTAAAATGAACAATGGCACGGAGAGAGCATCTACAACAACTCATAAGGGATTCTGAAATAAGCATCGGACTGTTGAGAGAAACAAACTCCACTCTTCAGGAGCGGGTCCTTAAACAAGCCGGGGATGCCCAGACAGACAGAAGGCGCTGTTATGATTTAATGGCCAGAATGGAAGAACGAATGGAGAGGTTTCAGGATTGACTCGCCGACAATGTTCGAATACTTGGACTAAAGAACCGGCGAATAGAGCAACTGTTCGTTGAAAGGGACAACATCCGAGGAAGGATTGATGAGATTGGGCACTACATCTACATGAGATGCCTAGCATGTGAGCAAATACCTCGTGATACCCTTCTTGCCTCCATCATGGGCTACGTCCACCAGATCATGAATGAGTTGAAGAGCTTGCAGAGAGGTCTTACACCAAAGTCCGCGGAAAGGCCGAACGATGCCTCGCGAGCACCTAAGTTGGAATCTTTAATGTATCCCTAGTTCGAGTCTTGTTTATTGGCTTTATGGGTCCATTGTCTTCCCATATGTTGTTTTTTTCTTCTTTCTTTTCATCGAGTCAGGTTAAGAATTTTGGAATCTGTACTATTGTTGTTCTTTGTTTGAAATAAGTAGTTTGTAATAGCAAATTTTGGTGATGAATTGAATGATTCCAAAAGAATTTTGTGTCTTTACTTTGTGGCAGAACTACGCCCGGTCTGATTCACGCGGGGACGTGATACATAGGCAATCCACATAAGATTCGACCGCCACTAAAAGAAAAGAAAAAAAAAGAAAGAAAGAAAAGGAAAGAAAAAGAAGGAAGAAAGAAGGAATAATATAGAGGAAATGGGGGTTCCCGAAACACTTTAAAAGCACAAATAAAGCAAGTCGGGATGACGCATGCGGTTGAAGCAAAACATGTTAGAAATGGTTAACTGTTTAGGAAGCATTGCATCCCCAATGTGCTATTACCAAATCTGTTAAACTCTAATGCTAACAAGTTTGTTGTTTTCCACAAATATCAGAAAGTTAGTTGTTAAAGCGTTCTGTCAACACATCCTTATCAAACCAGATCCAAGGGACCTGTACCAATAATCATGACTACTTCAGAAAACAGTGTCGAGGAAGAAAGGCTAGTAAGCCAGTTGCTGAAAAAGGCAATGGAGAAGATAGAGAGGATGGGATTGGAGATGAATGCGATGCAGTTAGCCTTGGCTAAAGTACAAAAGAGCCTTGAGCCACTAGGGCATATGCCGGAATACCCTCACTCTGGCCCTTCGACAAGCCTCCCGAATCACCGCTATTATCAGGAGAGAAGCCCCTATGATTCCCAAGCTCCACCACCCCATCAACCTTTCCTACCACCAAATGTTACCACTTTTATGGGATCCACACCAGCCACACCGCAAAGATCAACCAGTGAACCGTTGTTTCATGATCACGATGAGCAGTACTTTCCCCCTAAACCCACATTCAATGCACCAGAACCCCATACCTATAATCCACACTTGGAGGTCCCGGCAGAGATTGAAAAGCCGGTTAAGGTCCCAGAGAAGGATGAGGTAATGAGGAAGTTCAAAAGCTTGGAGCAATCCTTCAGGAGCATGCATGGATTGGGCAACCAGGTCAGCGTGGCCTACAAGGATCTATGCCCTTTCCCAGATGTCAAACTCCCGGCAGGAGTCAAGATGCCTAAGTTTGACTTATGAAGGGAACGGTGATCCTATGGCACATTTGCGGGGCTTTTGTAGCAAAATGAGAGGAGCAGACGGCAAAGATGAGCTACTAATAGCTTATTTTGGTCAAAGCTTCAGTGGATCAGCATTGGAATGGTATACCAGGCAAGATCCCAGCAGATGGTACACTTGGGATGATCTAGCGCAGGCTTTCGCGGATCACTTTCAATACAATCTCGAGATAGTCCCTGACCGTCTCACATTACTAAGGACCGAAAAGAAGCCTGGGGAAAGCTTTCGCGAGTTTGGTTTCCGCTGGAGAGAACAGGCAGCCAGGGTTGATCCTCCCATGAGAGAGGGAGAAATGGTGGACTACTTCCTGCAAACGCTGGATCCAACTTACTTTGGTCACTTGGTGACGACGGTTGGAAAATCCTTCAATGAAGTAGTAAAGATAGGGGTCATGATAGAGGAGGGACTGAGGTCCGATAAAATCCTGAATTACTTAGCGCTCAAGGCAATGACCCAAGCTATTCAGAGCGGCACGGGATGTGCGCTGGGAAGGAAGAAGAAAGAAGAAGTCGCCACAATTGAGACAGGCGGTTGGTCCAGGTCCGGCAAACCATACTAAAACCAACCCAGACCCCACAGGCCAAATTATCCATACAGCCTGCCACAACATTATTATCCACCTCAAGAGTCACACTTCTCTGTGCACCAGGCCCAAACATACACTCAGCCTCCGGTTCGCCCGCAATGGCGCGCGCCGGCTCCCCAAAACGCATATGCACCTCCACAGAACGCATACCCTCCACCAAGGGCATACAGGAACCCTTCAGGGGCGGGTTTTCAAGGAAATCAAGCTGCTAAAAATGACAGGCTACAGAGACAGAGAGCTTTTACTGAGTTGGGAGAGACCTATACCGCCTTGTTCCACAAATTGAGGCAGCTAGGTTTGGTGAGTCCTGTCGAGCCGAGGGGGCCAAACCCCCCACCCCAAAATCTGGACCGATCGATAAGCTGTGAGTACTGCTCAGGAATGCTTGGGCATGATATCGAAAAATGTTGGAGATTGAGGCATGCAATACAAGATCTTATTGATTCCAACAAGATCGAGGTCCAGACGCCGGAGGCACCCAACATCAACCAGAACCCATTGTTAGTACACCACGAAGCCCACATGATCGAGTTGGTGTACAAGGGAGGAGAGCCGAGGAAACCCTCACCGACGGTGATGATGATCCATGCCGCTCTGAAAGAAGAATCGACTGGTGGGGAAGCAGGGGTACAGTTGAAGGGGGAAGATGTCAAGCCTGTGGTGATATTAGGGAAAAGTCCATCCACCGCAACAAAGAAACCAGAGCTAGCCAAATTGGTAGTATCGGGGACATCATCCACACCCGTAGTTGTTGTGAAAGGGGTTTGCAGGGAACTGGTCACCATAAAGCCAGTGGTTCAATTGCCAGTGATTGATAGCAGGGTTGTGCCTTGGAAGTATGAAAAGGCAGTGGTAATGTACAAGGGAAAGCAAGTGGAGGAGGAAAGTTGTGAGGCGCAGGGACTGACTCGGTCGGGACGGTGTTTTGCTCCCGTGGAGTTGAGAAGGTCCAACCCAGCAGTAACAAAGAAACCCATGTTAGAAGAAGAGGCGGAGGAGTTCTTGAAAAAGATGAAAGTGCAGGATTACTCCGTGGTCGAACAATTGAAGAAAACACCAACCTATATCTCGTTGTTATCATTATTGATCCATTCGGATGAACATCGCCGGGCCCTGATGAAGATACTGAATGAAGCTCATGTGCCCAATGAAATTTCAGTAAACCACCTTGAAATGATTGACAACAAAATTTTTGAGGTAAACAGGGTAACGTTCTCTGATGATGATCTGCCAGTGGAAGGCACGGAACATAATAAAGCTCTCTACTTGACTGTCAAATATGAAGATTCGGCAGTTACTCGGGCGTTGGTGGATAACGGTTCCAGTGCCAATATTTGTCCATTATCCACCCTGAACCAGTTAAAGATTGACCATGGTAGAATCCACAAGAACAACATTTGCGTCCGAGGATTTGACGGAAGTGGAACGGCCACCGTGGGGGATATTGTACTCGAGTTGACCATCGGCCCGGTTAAGTTTACTATGGAGTTCCAGGTATTGGATGTTGCGGTATCTTATAACCTTTTGTTGGGACGACCGTGGATCCACGCGGCCAAAGCGGTGCCATCCACCTTACATCAAATGGTCAAGTTCGAATGGGACAGACAAGATGTCGTGCTGCATGGGGAAGACACTATGTGCACCATGGGAGGTGCCATTGTGCCCTTCATAGAAACCAACGGTGACAAAGGTCCTTGGGTTTACCAGATTTTTGATGCAATATCAGCAAACAAGATTACCGAGGGTGAAAGCGTTCCACACCCCAGGGTAGCTTCCGCAACCGTCATGATGGTTTCAGAAATGTTGGGTAATGGGTTTGTGCCAGGAAAGGGCTTGGGGGCTGAGCTTCAGGGGATTGTTCAACCTGTCTCCTTGCCCAAGAATTTAGAGACCTTTGGATTGGGGTTCAAACCAACTGCGGCAGATGTAAAGCGAGCGCGGAAAATGAAGAAGAGAGTCTGGTTTCTTCCCAAACTCGTTCCGCGTCTCTCAAGATCCTTTATTAAAGCAAGTTCCAAGGGGTCACCGGTCCCGAAAATTCTCGTACAATTGATTGGGATGGACGGGGATTTGAATCAGAGCTTCGAAAGACTGTTCACTGATATCCATGTGATAGAAGTTGGAGAGGATTCTAGCAGAGCAGGCATACAGTTTGTGGGGCCTGAGGCCAAAACTAACAATTGGACGGTTACTACTCTTTCTACCCGGGGGGAGTCCTGGTAGTAGGCTTTGATTTTTCTTTCTTGTTTTTCAGATTATTCCAGGGTGTAATCCAAATCCCATTTTATTTTGTAAAGTGTGAACCCTGTTATCCCGCATTTTTAATAAAATTCTCTTTTCCTGTCTCCTTTTAATTTTGTTTTGTTCGTTTTTTCTTTCTGAACAGTTCTCTTTTTACTGGTTCTAATGACATGGCATGCACAACGGATCTTCGACCTAGTCTAATAAATCAATCTGACTCCGACTTAATTATACAAGAGATCGGTTATGACGGTGAGTCTGCATATGACGAGGATGAAGCCTTCAAAGAAATAAACTGAGAACTGTGCCAATTTGAAGAGAAACCCAAGCCTAATCTGAATGACACCGAGGCTGTAAATCTAGGGGATACAGATAATGTCAGAGAAACCAAAATCAGCATCTACATTGAGCCAAACATCAGGGAGGAATTGATCAAAGCCCTCATCGAGTTCAAAGATATTTTTGCATGGTCATATGATGATATGTCGGGATTAAGCACCGATCTAGTGGTTCACAAGTTGCCCACTGACCCGGCATACCCTCCTGGTCAAGCAAAAACTGAGGAAGTTTAAGACGGATATGAGTGTGAAGATCAAAGAAGAAGTGACCAAGCAGCTGCAGGCAAAAGTTATTCGGGTCACTCGATATCCCGATTGGTTGGCCAATGTGGTACCAGTGCCGAAGAAGGATGGGAAAATCAGGGTATGTGTCGACTACCGCAATCTCAACAAGGCAAGTCCTAAAGACAAATTTTCATTTCCCAACATCCATATCTTGATCGATAATTGCGCTGGGCGCGAGATCGGATCCTTTGTGGACTGCTATGCATATCATCAGATCTTAATGGAAGAAGAAGATGCAGAAAAGACGGCTTTCATTACGCCATGGGGAACTTACTGCTACCGGGTAATGCCATTCGGATTGAAGAATACTGGGGCAACGTACATGCGAGCAATGACTACTGTGTTTCACGACATGATACACAAAGAAATTGAAGTGTACGTAGATGATGTGATCATAAAGTCTTGGCGTCAGGAAGATCATGTAGCAGACCTGAGAAGGTTCTTTCAAAGACTTCGAAGGTATGATATCAAGCTCAACCCGGCCAAGTGTGCCTTCGGGGTTCCTTCAGGAAAGCTGTTAGGATTCATTGTCAGTCGACGGGGTATTGAGTTGGACCCATCCAAGATCAAATCCATCCAAGATTTGCCACTACCAAAGAACAAAACGGAGGTAATGAGTCTATTGGGAAGACTAAATTATATCAGCAGGTTCATCGCTCAACTCACAGTGACTTGTGAACCCATATTTCGGCTACTGAAGAAAGACGCTGCGGTAGACTGGACGGCGGAGTGTCAAGAAGCCTTCGACCAGATCAAAGGGTATTTGTCAAATCCACCTGTGTTGGTCTCACTTGAGCCGGGGAGACCATTAATTCTTTATCTGACGGTCTTGGAGAATTCATTTGGCTGCGTGTTGGGGCAACACGACATTACAGGCAGGAAGGAGCAAGCCATTTATTATCTTAGCAAGAAGTTTACAGTATATGAGGTCAAGTACACTCAACTTGAGAGGACATGTTGCGCCCTAACTTGGGTGGCTTAGAAGTTGAAACACTACTTGTCCTTGTATACTACTTATCTCATTTCCCGTTTGGATCCATTAAAGTACATTTTCCAGAAACCTATGCCTATAGGGAGGTTAGCAAAATGGCAAATTTTCCTCACAGAGTTTGATATCGTCTATGTGACGAGGACGGCCATGAAAGCCCAAGCACTGGCCGACCACTTGGCTGAGAATCCCGTTGATGAAGAATACGAGCCTTTGAGGACGTATTTTCCGTACGAGGAAGTAATGCATACAGGTGAGCTGGAATTACCCGAGGAACCAAGCTGGAAGATTTTCTTTGATGGAGCCGCAAACGCGAAGGGGGTTGGAATAGGAGCGGTACTCATTTCGGAAACAGGACGTCACTATCCTGTTACAGCTCAGCTACGTTTCTATTGTACCAACAACATGGCCGAGTATGAAGCATGTATTTTGGGTTTGCGACTAGCTGCAGACATGGATGTCCATGACGTTTTGGTCTTGGGAGACTCGGACCTCCTGGTGCATCAGATTCAGGGTAAGTGGGAAACACAGGATTTGAAACTCATACCATATCGGCAATGTTTGCACGATCTGAGCAAGCGATTTCGATCAATGGAATTCAGACACATCCCGAGAGTTCATAATGAGGTTGCCGATGCATTGGCCACCTTAGCATCAATGGTACACCACCCCGACAAAATGTATGTTGAACCATTGCACATTCAGGTTCGTGATCAGCATGCTTATTGCAACGTGGTAGAGGAGGAAATGGATGGCGAGCCATGGTTTTATGACATAAAGGAGTACCTCAAGATGGGGATATATCCGGAGCAGGCCACCGGAGACCAAAAAGAGCCATTCGGCGTTTGTCAAATGGATTCTTCCTCAGTGGAGGAGTGTTGTACAGAAGAACCCCGGACTTGGGATTGCTAAGATGTATAGACGCCGGTCAAGCCACGACGGTTATGGCAGAGGTGCATGCTGGAGTTTGTGGGCCACATATGAGCGGATATGTACTGGCAAAGAAGATTATTCGAGTAGGGTACTATTGGCTCACTATGGAGCATGATTGTATCAATTTCGTGAGGAAATGCCATCAATGTCAGATACACGGAGATCTGATCCATTATATGCCAACGGAGTTGCATACAATGTCAGCGACGTGACCATTTGTCGCATGGGGCATGGATGTCATTGGGCCTATTGAGCCGGCAGCGACCAACGGCCATAGGTTCGTTCTGGTGACCATCGATTACTTCACCAAGTGGGTGGAAGCTAAACCTTTCAAGTCGGTAACCAAGAAGGCAGTGGTGGATTTTGTTCACTCCCATATCATCTGCAGATTTGGGGTCCCAAAAGTGATCATTACAGATAATGGTGCAAATCTTAACAGCAATTTGATGAGGGATGTATGCCAACAGTTTAATATCACACACAACAATTCCACCCCATATCGTCCCAAGGCGAATGGAGCAGTTGAAGCAGCCAATAAGAACATCAAGAAGATACTGAGGAAGATGATAGAAGGATCTAGACAATGGCATGAGAAATTACCCTTTGCCTTGTTGGGTTATCGCACTACAGTCCGGACTTCCATAGGTGCAACTCCTTATTTGTTCGTATACGGAACTGAAGTAGTAATACCAACAGAGGTTGAAATTCCATCCCTCCGAATTGTCGCTGAAGTCGCGATTGACGACGATGAATGGGTCAAAGCTCGACTGGAGCAGTTGAGCTTAATAGATGAAAAAAGATTGGCAGCAGTGTGTCATGGCCAGTTGTATCAGAAGAGAATGGCAAGAGCATACAATAAGAAGGTGCGCCCCAGAAAATTTGAAGTAGGGCAACAAGTATTGAAACAGATCCTCCCACATCAGATAGAAGCAAAAGGCAAATTCGCCCCAAATTGGCAAGGGTCTTATGTCGTGACCAGAGTGTTGTCCAACGGCGCTTTATGTCTAACAGATATTGAAGGAAGATGTGTCGACATGGCTATCAATTCTGATGCAGTCAAAAGATATTATGCGTAATTTCTTTGATTATGATAGTTATTGGTTCGTTTGTTTGTACTTGGTACTTATCGGATAATTAAATGACGGAGGCAATTATTTCTTCTATCCAAACACTTTTAACCTTTGCTTCCCCCCTTTGAGCCTTATTTATTCTTTCATACCCCTCTTTTGGAATCACTAATGGGAAAAAAATATATGAAAAAAAAAAGAGAAAAGAAATTAAAAGAAAAATGAAAACAAGATAAAGGTCATAAGAAAATAGAGGAACCGTTAGGAACTACGTTTGACCTAATTCCTCAAAGAGGATACGTAGGCGCCTCACATCTCGGTCATAGTGCACCATAGTGTGCATAGTATGCATAGCTCCACATAGTGTGAATATAAAAATCCCCAAGCAAGAAATCTGGGGCAGGAATTATGTTTTTGAAGTTTCAAAAAGGGTTGATTCCAAGAGTTGTAGTATTTCACCCGTCGAAGTTATTTTTGAATTTTTGATAGCCTTTCTTTAAACCCACACAAAACCAACATCGATGTCCAAAAAAGACCTCCGGATCAATATCCGATAGGTGCCAAGTCAGGCAAATGAAAGCCGAGAATAATACATTGAACCCCAGTAAAGAAGAGGATCATAAACTGGAAATAAATTGATAGCCGAGAAGAATCTCCGAAAGAGAGTCATATCGGCAGCACTCCAATCCCCCGTTGAAAAATAAAATGAGAGAGTCTTATCGGTGAAAACCTTCACAGGCACCATAAGACGACGGAAGAGGAGAGAAATAAAATGAGATAGTCTTATCGGTGAAAACCTTCACAGGCACCATAAGGAGACGGGAGCTGAGAGAAAGGATAGAGTCTTATTAGTGAAAACCCCTCGAAGGGCACTATAAGGCAACAAGATAAATTGGCAAAAGGATCCGCATTTGCGAAGAGATGGGCACCTATTTATCCCCAGCAAGTAAGGCCATCAGGAAGATGGATTGATACAAATAGACTGGGTCGAGTAATCTGTAATGCACGACATGATCGTTGGTACCAGTCATACCGTCCAGATAAGTTCTTTCCTTTTCTTCTCCCCCGGCATTTGTTCAGAAAGATTTTTCTCTTTTCTATCTTTTTCATTTCTTTGTCTAAAAAGACTTTTCCAGAAATTTGTTTTGAGAAGGACTTTTCAGAGTTTACTACCAGGGGCCAAAATGGTGCAAAGCAAAATGCGAAGGGGACAGGCCAAAGCCAAGGCAATAGGACCAAAGGCGTTTGTTGCAAAACCAAATGACAAACTGGCCTAGAAAGTTAAGGGGAACATGAAGAAAAGCGAAGAACGACGGTTGAAGGACTTGTGGACCAAGTTCCAAGAAGATCCCCAGCAAGAACTTCGATAGATCACGGACCAAGGTCCAAGGTGGTCAGACACCACAGAAAGGGGGAAGGAGGAAGAGAGAATTAATCCGCAGCAAGATAACCCTAACAGTCCTATCCTCAATAACGTTATCCACAGGTGATAACATGTTATGCCCTGCAAGGCTGAGAGAAAATAAACATTCAAGGCAGTAGTTTTTAAGTTGAAGAGGACTCCTATAGCATGTTTTGAAACAAAAGAGCGGGGAAGGGACAAATGGAAAACCATCCCCAGCAGAAATACCATCCCCAACGGACATGTCATCCCCAGCAAGCAACTTTATCCCTAACCAGTTTTGGGAGCACAGAGCAAGGGAAAGGGAAAGGAAAATCATCCCCCAGCAGGAGTGACACGATCACTCACCATGTTAAAACTAACAAAACTCTCTTTGATTTCTCCAGGAAAATAAAGGTTGATGGCAGAAAGACACGCCACAAAGAAGGTCACCAAAACCGGGGCAGAAAATTTTCTGTCATTGTCAAAAAATTTCTCGGAGGAACGAGGAAACAAATTCAAATATATTTATGTCTCAGTTGAATAGGCGTCCACCTGTATAACGAGAGGAATACTTTTCAGTCTTTACATTTCATTTCTAGGTCGCCCACCAGTACAATGCGGGTATACTTTTCTGTTTTCATTTCATATTCTAGGTCGCCCACCAGTATAATGCGGGAATACATTTCTGTCTTTTCATTTCATGTTCTAGGTCGCCCACCAGTATAATGCGGGAATACATTTCTGTTTTTTTCATTTCTAGGCCGCCCACCAGTATAATGCGGGCATACATTTCTGTTTTCATTTCATGTTCTAGGTCGCCCACCAGTATAATGCGGGCATACATTTCTGTTTTTCTTTTCATTTCTAGGCCGCCCACCAGTATAATGCGGGCTTACATTTCTATTTTCATTTCATGTTCTAGGTCGCCCACCAGTATAATGCGGGCATACATTTCTGTTTTTTATTTCATGTTCTAGGTCGCCCACCAGTATAATGCGGGCATACTTTTCTGTTTTTCATTTCTAGGTCGCCCACTAGTATAATGAGGGAATACGTTTCTGTGTTTTCATTTCTAGGTCGCCCACCAGTATAATGCGGGCATACATTTCTGTTTTCATTTCATGTTCTAGGTCGCCCACCAGTATAATGCGGGAATACATTTCTGTCTTTTCATTTCATGTTCTAGGTCGCCCACCAGTATAATGCGGGAATACATTTCTGTTTTTTCATTTCTAGGCCGCCCACCAGTATAATGCGGGCATACGTTTCTGTTTTCATTTCATGTCCTAGATCGCCCACCAGTATAACGAGGGAATACATTTCATATTTTTGCATTTAGGCGCCCACCTGTATAACGAGAAGAATACTTTTCAGTCTTATACTTCAGATCTTGAAATCAGTAACCCACCGGAAGGCAGAAGGTTACAACAGGAATCCCCAGCAGGAAACAATAAAAATCCCCAGCACCGGAAAGCCGAAGTTTATAACAAGAGGTCCTATCACAAATTCAAGTGCATGAGTCAAAAGGAAGAAAAGACGCGTCTTGAAGAAGCGGCCTGTGAACATTAAATTATGCCCAGCATAACAAATCTGATGAAGAAAGTCGTACCCCCAGAGGAACCACCGAAAAGCTTAATAAAGGAAGCCATATCCCCAGCGGACCAAAAAAAATGATGAAAACTGGTATTGAGAAAAGCAAAAGGCCAGTGTCATCCCCAAATTCACGGAAGAAAAGCACCGGAAGAAACACAAGCCGACAAGAAAGCAAGGCAACAAGAACAAGTTGAAGATAGATGAGATCTTATAATCCGTAGTCCAGCCTATCTTCTTGTTTTCTTTTAAGCACGGTGTAACAAGGAGATCGGTAAACAGTGATAACAGCATGCAACAGCAGTAACATTGCAGTCCCATGGTAGTCCCAGCTACCAAAACTTCCCGAACTACATTAACCTGATTCCCCTTTAGCCAGGGATATGTAGGAAACTTTTGAAGCAAAGGTTCGGTAAAATCTTTTTCAAAAAATGCTTCACACGGAGTATTCCAACGGGCAAAAATCGCTCGTATATGCTCACTTTATCTTTGCACGAAAACTCTTTGTGTTTTCGGCCAAAGAGGGGCAGTTGTGAGCAAGTGATTTTTGCTTCACGGAAAACTACTCCAAAAGAAATCAAAAAATAAAACAAATTTCATCTGTGTACAATTTTAAGAATTTGCGTGACATTTTGGTAATTATTTTTGCCCGTAAATATTTACCTTTGATGAGATTAATTAAAAAATACAAAAATACATGTTGCATGCACATCCAAGATTTAATTGTACGTCTTGGAATTAATTGAGTCATGTTTTATGGAAAAAGAAAGAAAATTACAAAATATGCAGTTTTGTTGCATTTTTGTCATTTATGTGTGCCGCTGTGTAATTTTGTTTTAATTAATTAAATATTTAACCTTGTGTGATAATTGTTGTTAAAGTTTAATAGTGTTGTAGGATAATTTTGGTTTTACAAGTTATTTTTAGAATTTTATTGATTGTTAGTTAAAAATAGAAAAAGAAAAAGAATTCAAAAATTGAAGAGAAACTCGAATTTTGGGCTCATGTTCAACCCAAGCAGATCAGGCCCAATCTATAGCTGACCCAGTCCACATCGACCCGGTCTTACAGACGGTGGAACGACGTCGTATTAGCATCCCCATTCTGAGCCATTGATTGATTCAAATGAACGACCCAGATCAGGCCATTCACTTACCTAAACGACGCCGTAAAGGGCCATCTGATCTCAACCGTTAATCCAATCTCATCCAACGGCCTCGAGCCATCCCCATATGCCCGACCCATTTTACCCCGGACCAGCCCGACCTCCTTTTAAGTGGAACGACACCGTTCCCTTTAAGTGAAGGGATCCTGGCCCTCGATTTCACCTGATCCAACGGCCAGGATCCATTTTCCCCCTCCGTATATAAGCCCCTCATCACACCCCACGCCCCCTAGCCGAACACCCCCCTTTCCATCGTCTCTCTCAAGAGACTAACCTAACACCCTTTGCCAAACCCTAGCCGCCCCCATAACACCCCTGATGCACCCAACCACCCTGAACACGGATCTGCAAACCGTTGGGTTCGAATCATTCCCCATCGTCTCGAATCTTCGTTTGAAGGTTCGAGCAAAACCCTGATCTATACCAACCCACCCCGGATTCATACCAGCCATTACCCTGCTCTCACTCGTAACCAAACCAAGCTTAGTTTGGTCCAAATCTACCCACAAATCCTCAATCCCCAAATCGTACTGTTCGAACCCTAAAACACAAGAACTTTGGAATCCGGCCAGTTTAAATGGAGGGTTGGGGTCTAATAGACCTTAATCAAAGTGTTCTCGGTTGAGAACACTTCGATTAAAGTCCATTCAACCTCAAATGATCGAATCCAGTTCAGGCCTGGGTCGTTTGTTGTTGAGCTTCCACAGTGAGTTTTCCTTTTTCTTTTCTATTTTTGTTTGAGTGTTGTTTGAATTTGATAACATGTTTAGTTAGTTTGTTTGGTATTTCTAATATATTCTTCCAATTGTTCTCCATCTTCGTAAGACCTTTTTATTTGGTCGATTGTTCTTCTGTTCATGGTTGAATACGTATGGTGATATACATGCTTGGTTTGGTCAGTGTCGTCAAGTGTTCCATTTATGTTGTTCCTCTATTTTGTGCAAAGTTGTCTGAAGCCATTTGGGACCCTAT
Source organism: Nicotiana tabacum (assembly GCF_000715075.1). Classification (NCBI taxonomy): domain Eukaryota; kingdom Viridiplantae; phylum Streptophyta; class Magnoliopsida; order Solanales; family Solanaceae; genus Nicotiana; species Nicotiana tabacum. The sequence goes on from NC_134097.1 coordinate 85,292,101, forward strand.
TCGTTTGTTTGTTTGATCGATTGATTGTTCATATTATAATTAGTATAGTCGATTAGATAAACGTCGTCGATTAGTTTTATAGGACTGAATGATCAAATATTTTGATTCGTATAGCTTCATATGATTGATCAAACCATTGTCGTTTAGCTGATTGTTTGACATTATCTGTGAATGGTTTGTAGTTGCAGTGTAATAGCTAGAACTCAGTTTAGGGCAGCTTGAAATTGAACTTTCAGAAGTTCAAAATTTCCTGCTGTTGAAGCAGGGCAAGACAGTGATAACCAGGGGCTAACAGGGGTAGTTCGGGGGTATGAAAAGATCAGAAATGATTAGTTTAAGTGAGCTGACAGTAGGGAACTGAAATAGGATTAAACTAATACAATAGTGGGGAACAAAACTTGATAGCATGGGGGTAATTGAAGATTGTCAGCTGCCCATACCATTTGGGGCACAAAACACATGGTAATGAGAAATAAAGGGGTATGGGCAGAGTTGAAGGCTGGTGAAAACGAGGCAGCCTGGGGCCTGCCTGTATTTTGCCTATAACTAGGCTCTTTTAGGGTAGAGAAAAGGGTTAGACATCAGAGGTTAAGAGGTTAGAAAATCTGAAGCTAAGGCTGAACACTAAGATTTCAGAATTTGAAAAGCTTTCAGCTGTTGTTTTTCTAAACATTCACAAGTCAGAAATAGGCTGAAAGTTGAGCTAATTTTCCAAAGCTAAAAGAGTAGTTTGAGAGATAAAAGAGGTCTTTTCTGTTGCACTATTGAACATCAGGACTGTAACTGGTGTTGTTTATTGGGTCTTCTAGGTTTTCTTTGTTCACTAATTCTGCTGGAGTTCTGTTTAGTACTCAAAAATTTGCACTGTTTCTTGGTTATTGTTAGCACTGGTTGTTGCTATTGGGTTTTCTGAAATTTCTGTTGGGCTTTCTCTTAAGTTGCTGCAGAGTTTTGGTCTGTTATTGGGCTGTCTCTGTTGCTGTTACTGGTTTGGGGCTGTTGACTGCCTGTGTTGTTGTGTTGTTGCATACTGCTCTACTGATCATTCCTCTTCTTCTTTTGCTTTCCTATACCAGGTACACAACGGATACATTGGTCAATGTAGGCTGAAATTTGAAGCATGAATACAAAGAGTTGAAGTTATTTTGAATTCATTTTAGAAATATACTGAACATTAGTTGTATGTATGATAGTGTACTTTCTCTAATAGAACCATGAAATTAGTTGTGGTGTAACAGCACTTTTATACATATCATTTAGTTGGAAAACTCTATGTTTTTGCTTATAATAAAAAAGGATTAATGTTGCAGTAGCCATGTTTTGTTAAGTTCATCATTGTTGTCAAGAAGCATGTTAGGTATCCAATAGTTACTTCCTTAAACAAATGGCAGTTTTTTTAGTTGGTAAGAATATGGTTTGATTAAGGTAAGTTGTACATTGCATGTTAGCCTTCCCCCTTACGAATGTTAGGCACATACCAAATAAGTTGAATAGGCCCAATTGGAATAAGGGTGGCCCAGGCCGAGTATCACGTTATGCACATTGGGCCTGGGCCCGTAATATCTAAATGACTGCCCATATACGCGTTCATGTTCGGATTTTGCAAACCATATTCGGAACCCGACTAATAACTAACTAGTAAGCATGTAAATAAAGTTGGACCGTTCTTCTTCTTTCATTATTAGAGACAAACTCAATAGAAAGCATGGCCACTATAGGACGACCTTTTAAATAAAACGAGACGAGCCTCGCTAAATAAAAATGCAAGTTGTGGGGCCCTCAATAATTGGTCATAATAAATACTTAGAATTTGGGATGGACTGTTTAGTGAATTTCACTACCTTCCCCAAAGATAATAACGCGTTAGACTCTTTAGGCGCGATTTAATTAATCTTACCTTCTTAAACTCAGGTGCGCATTTCATGCGACCCAAATCCAAATCCCAAAACATTGAATAAAAAATGTGTTCCGGATTGCTGGTGCATTTCATGTGACGCAATCCAAAGACATGTTTTTTAAACGATGTTCACATTCTTTTAAAAATATAATAATAAAAGCGGTAAAGAGTTAAAACTTGCACATGAGCGCATAATTGTATAAAATCAGATAAACAAGCCGAATATGACAGTTGAGCGACCGTGCTAGAACCACGGAACTCGGGAATGCCTAACACCTTCTCCTGGGTTAACAGAATTCCTTATCCGGATTTCTGGTTCGTGGACTGTAATACAGAGTCATTCTTTTCCTCGATTCGGGATTAAATCGGTGACTTGGGACACCCTAAATCTCCCAAGTGGCGACTCTGAAATAAATAAACAAATCCCATTTCGATTGTCCTTTAATTGGAAAAACTCCTTCACCCCTCGCGGGGGCGGAAAATGAGGTGTGACACTTTCAAAATATTATTTTGAACTATTACCCAATTTATAGGATGTATAAAAGTATTTTTTTATAATTTTTAAAGCTTTAAAATTGATTTTCTTATATTTATATATTTATTATTTATCCCTAAAATTATTTCAAGGTGATTTAATCATCCAAATTAATTATTTCTATCTACATGCATCTTATAACATTTTACTCCATTTTTACATAATAATATTTGTCTCTTTAATATATTTGCAACAATAGCCTATATTCTCATAGTAATTACATTTCATTGTATTATTTATGTCAAAATAGAATCATTATATTTTTATAACCCTGAGTTATTATTTTAACGTGTTTAATATCTTAAATAATATTTTTATTTATTTGATAGCCATTTTATAATTTATTTTAATAAACTTCGGTATTTTAAAATTATAGCCCAATATAGGGTTATTTTTTGGACCAATTAAGGTCCAAATAAACAGGCCCATCCCAATTGACCCCTAGAAGTCCAAACCAAATGACCCTCTTTAAAACTCGGTTGCGACCCATTGAACAAACTCGCACAGCCTATTCTTTAAATCCTGGTTATTGATCTTGAGAGATCAACAACCCACAATCATCCCACCCATTTAATTAACCAAATCACACAAAATCCTACCCATTTCTCCTAAGTCGCCGCCCCCAAAGGCTCTCTATCCTCCTCTTCTCTCCTGTGTAAAACCCAAGCAGTCGCCTCCCTTAATCCTCCCCGATTCCGACCTTAATATGGAATCATTCTATAATTTCCTTACCTTATGTGCTATGTCTCGTTGTTACTCATGTGATTATGGTATTGCCTAGTACATGACTATTTTTGATAAGTACCATGCTCCGAATCAAGGGAATCAAGCTTCTTTAGTTTAGATCTAGACTATATTTCGGCTGTGTATGTTCATGGCCAAGTATATGGGTCCGATTCACCAAGATCTTCACCCAATCTTTGATTCCTGTCAAACTAGGGTTTGAGTGGTTTTTCTCCTAATCTGATTCTAAATTGTTTTTGCATGCTATTCTTTCCTTTATTATGTTTGATTGATTATTTTTCCTTGTTTGTTTGTTTAAATTAAACTACTATATAAACTCCTCCACTAAATCCCAAATAACGAACATGAACTACTACTATTCTCTCACTCTCACTCATTCTACACTATTCTGAAACTTGAGCTCTTGGCTGGCTAAAAGCCAAAACTATCGGAATTTGACTATTTGACCTGTCTAAGTGTGATCACTGTGCGGGTTTCATCAGAGACCCTTGGAAACTTTGATATACTGATAATTTTGGGGTTCTCACTACCTTCTCTTTGTTACTAATAAGCAAGCTGCTGGCATTTAGTTTCTACCTTATTTGTTCGTTAATTCTGCAAATTGGTGAGTACTAAGACTCTCACAATTTCATTCTCTCCTGCTTGTATTCATAATATGTATGCTCATGTCATTTAGCCTTTTTGAATCAATATTGTACCGTTTGCCTCTATATGTATCATGTTTGCCTAAGAATTATTTTGTAGCCTTTGCTTTTCTAGCATCTGAACATGTTTGAACTCTAAGCTTAGAGATATGACTATTATATGTGTGCAATTTGAATGATTTCTGACTCCTTTAAGCTTGCTCCACTAATTTGATCTCCTATTACTTGTTGTGAGTCCCTTCTTATGACTTGTTGTGGATTCTTGTACTGAAACTCGTAGGGGATTTTCTCCTATATAGAACATGCTTGAATGAACTTCTTTCTACTGAATCTTTTGCATGTAATCAATTGTTTCTTTGCAAACGGACCATGATCATGTGAATCTCATGTGACAACATTGTCTCAATACTTAGCCAAACGTATCTCCCTGTTATTTGTAAACCTTGATGCTGTGCTTCATGACTTATTCAATATGCATTTTAGTATTTTCTGAGACTTCTGGGTGAGTCTCAATATGCCTAGCTTCTTATCTTATGTATGGCTAACTAGCATGAGTCCTGAGTTTTACCTGTCCTGTTAACCTTGAGTTAATATATTAGCATGGTTTCTTTTGGATTCTGAGCCTTTGTGTTATGACTAATATTCAGCATGTTAGGCTCCTCATGCTCTCGCTGCTTGTTATACTGTTTATGATCATTTTAGGCTCTCATGTTAGAGATTTTCATGTAAAATCTACTATTCTCCTTGATTATGATTCCACTATACTTTCATGATTAGGACTCTTCTGTCTAAAGTCTATTTTTAGGCTAATATGGATTCTACTTGGAATAGTTTTCTATCTTACATTGTTTAATCCTGTTACTGGAAATAATAGCATGAACTTGCCTCTTATATGACTTGTGTGCCTTTCATCTTACCATAATCCTATTTATGTGTCTTGGCTAGAGTTATTGATGGCTAAAACTCTAAGGATTAAGTGTTTAAGCTGTTGCATGAGTATTTTGACATCCATATAGTTGAATTTGGCTTCATTTGGGTAAGTGAATTATTCGTTGGACCTAGGATTGGGCCATGTATGTCATTAGACCTGGGCACATGAGTTTAGGTGCACCCTAGTTGTCTTGTGAGACTGTGGTTTGGGCATGGTGTTTGTCTGGATAGTAAGGCTATTGAAGTCTTGGGGATATCCCTGACTTACTTTTGTAATGGGCCTATAATATCTTTAGTTGGCTTGTATTTATTTCAGTATGTATTTAGTCATCTTCAAATTTTGTATTATTTCATTCTTGGGCCTGTAATAACTTGTCATAATGAATAATTGGGGATTAGTGAAATGTGGGAAACTAGGATATTCTATTTTTGCATGAAAGGGTAGAAAATACGTCTATTGGACCTTAGTTTCTTTATTTGCTATCTATCTGTGTCATATCCTGATTTGTTTGTCATTCACCTAGAAAGCATGACTTAAGGCTAATAATGACTTGCAACATTATAAAGCATGTCTATATGGATTAAAACAAGATTGTTGACTGCTCATTATCACACCTAGATTCCATGCCTATGGAACTTCAATGTGGTTAATTAAAATTGCTTCTACTACTATTCTCATCCTATTGCTGCCTAGATAAGATACCTATACAGATGAATATAAAAAGTGTATGGTCTCAATTACTTTGCTCCCCAAATATCATTGTCTAGATATCATGCATGTAGGATGTTACTACCATTTAGAAATCATACCTATAGTATCAAAGGTGAATAACTATGCGATTTCAATGATCTCACTGCCCAGTCGTAAGTCACCCAGAAATCATGCATATATGGTCTTAATAAGCCACCTATTAAAATCAGCAGCTTGGTCAAAATAATCTACCCAAAACACTGCTTGTAGAACTATAATGTCAATCGCTGAATCGATCAATCACATAGAAATCATGCCTATAGGTCTTGATCCATTCAATATACTCTGATTTCAAGTATGCCCACCTACAGCCATCTACTTAATGATTTGGAACATTGTTAGCATAAGCTTATAATTGTTTGCACGCATTTGTGTCTATATGATGAGGCCAATTTGATCCCTTAATTGTTAACTATGTGTAGTCCTAACTGTTTTTGATTATGCGCCTAGTTTTATCATTTTAAGCATCATAAGGGATGTCTAGAACTTCCAAAATAGTAGGTCCAAAGCCACTCGGCCCATAGGCATGGGACGGGTAAGGCACGCATAGGATACGGTTTAGAATTGAACTAGAACACTTTTAGGTAAACAACTTTAAGATAGTAATTGGGTAGTAGGAGATGATAGTTTGTGCCTGCTAAATAATATGAGCAACCCTTACCTTTAAGGGAGTTCCGAAGTATTATTTATGTTGTACGGGATGATACTTTAGGCTAAAAAATCTTAGGACCCTCCCCCCTGCAGTTATTGTGTGTACGCTTGTTTGAACTTAGATTAAATTAGGCCATATCTTGTAATCTTCAAAGATTGTATCAATTATTTATTAATGTATAATCCACTTTCTTTTCCTATGTGCAATTTGTTTTGTCTTGTAAATTTAGATTCCCTACCCTTATTTGATTTATATGACCACATAGATTAAATATAATTCAATAATTTCACATAGCGTAAAATTCGACGGGGACCCATTTTAAAAGAGTTGCCACACGTCGAACCCACTTTTGTGAGAAAACATGGCGCGAAAGCATTGCGATTCTGCTGCGGGATATATTTGGCTCTTAGAATAAAGAATTTTTTGCTTGTGTGGATTGTTGGATTATTTGACTTCTTTCATGTACATCCCTCTTCCTAGCCCCCCCCCCCCCCCCAATTTGAATGGAATTGCTTTATCATGGATCTGCTATCCTTATCTCCTTTATTTGCTCCATCTAATTATGTTTCTCGAATGTTTTGTGAACTATGCTAACTTCTTCCCTTTGTCTGTTCCTTTTTCCCTTATTTCTCTTGTTCATTGCCTTTACTAATCTTATGTGCTTTCAGCATGCAAAATACTTGGCTACATGTTATTATTTTTGCATAAAACATGCTTTCAACATCATATTCCACTCGTGCCTATTATCAACATAGCGACACTTGATGAGTTTTCGTGCTTTCCAAAAATTACTCCTTTTAAATTGGAAAGGCTTATTAGCGGTAGACTAGTCGATCAACGGTGTAGTCGACAGTACCGTGCCTTTCCCTCTGAAGTCGTTCGCTTGAGAGTATCAATCTAGACCCTCCTAGAAACCCCACTATGATTTAAAATGTACATGTATCATGTTAAAACCTAGTATGGATTAAAACGTCAATGAATCATTAATCCATTTATGTTATGTCCAAAGTCTAAAAGGATTTCCACAATCCCAAAGGATACAATCATGTTCTGTGCATTACTTGGAGAAAATGTGTCAACATGTTGACCGTTATTGGACAAATAATTGAATCTAGAGGGGGAAAGGGCTAACCTTTTTATTTAATTGCAGAACATGAAGCATGAAATTTTTAGATTTGACATGATCCAGAATATCCCACCTCGGCTGATTGATTGGTGGATTGACCTTGCACCATGTGATAGAAACCACGCAAGAAGGGTATTGGGTAGTTTGCCGTCTTTATTGAACATTTGACCGAACAGAGAATTACTTGAGGCAGCCACTATGTTCTAGGATGAAAAGAGAGTTGTCTTCCGATTTGGCAATATAGAAATGGCTACTCTGCTAGAAGAAATAGGGGGTTTCACTGAACCGCCATGGTATAGTCTGAGTGTGTTGGTGTCATAAAATCGTACCCCACACGATTTTCTAAAAATGCTAGGGTTCAAGAAGAATGACGAGTTGGTTTGCTTAAAGAAATCCTACATCCCTTTCGAGTTTCTCTTTGAACGGTATGGGCACAATAAGTCATACCGCTTGCATCATGAGGAGTTGGTTATTAACTTTTTGGGATTGGTTCACCGCTGAGTTTATGTCTGCATAGTCTGCTTTCTAGGCTTACTAATTTTTCCAATGCAAAGAGGAAAAATTCACACTAGTTTGGCCATGGTCGTCAGGACCGTGATGAAAGAGATCAAGGGGCAAAAATACACCATCATCCCCATGATACTAGCTAAGATGTACTGAGCCTTGGATCGGTGCAAACATAGGTTTGGATATTTTGATGGTTGCAATCTTCTACTACATGTTTTGGATGCTAGAGCATTTTCAGAGGGGAAATTACTGCCAGGAGCTCTTGCATAGACCACTAAATGACTACATCACCAATCATAATCCAAAAAAGATGATGTGTGCTCTAGATAATATCACAAAGCTTGGGAATGATGAAGGTTGGGTATGTATCTTCAATAATCTGACTGAAGAACAAGTGCATTGCATGTTCGAGTGGTTTCATAGTAGAGAGTTCATCATCAGGTCCAAAGGGACCAATTATTTGGTATTGATTTGGATTCAAGGCATTTACCCTTATGCTCCTATAGACATGTGACTTTTGACTCTCCCCAAGATTTTTCATTTTTAAGGCTCGTAAATATTTAATTTAGGCCTAATATAGCTATTTCAGTTAATTTTAACTCTTTTACTTTATTTCGTCACAAAAATGAAAATTACAAAAAATATATTTTAGTTTACGTATCTTTCGTAAATTAAAATAAAAAATATACAAAAATAGTACCTTATCTTTATTTTTATATAATCTTGAAAACACAAAAAATAGTTTTATGTTTTATAGTTTAGTTCAATTAATTAAAATTAGTTTTATATTTTCATATTATAATTGTACGTAGTTTTAGAAGGAGGAATTAGTTTTAGGTTGGTTTATCCCATCTTTATAAATCTTGTAATCCATTTCTCTAGTCTTTGGCCCAATTACCTAGCTCATAATTCCTAGGCCTATACCCTAACCTAATCCCTACCCCTATATAATAGTACCTAACACCTAAATATGGACACTCTATTACATACAATCAGCCGTTTCTATCATTTTGAGACATAGACCCCATCGTCCTGCGTCTTCTTTTTCAATTGGCATTTGAAAAAACCAATATAGAACCCCACCCCCATCGTTCTGCTTTTTCTTCTCCAAGAGGAGCACTGCAGACCCTTAGAATAGACCCCTCGTTCTCTCTTCTACAAATCCTTCCACCGTTCTTCAACCAAACAAAAAAAAATGACCACCCTGGTCGTCTTCTTTATCAAAAAGCTCCAAGAGATATACACCAAAGAAGTAGCAGTTGCACCCAAACAACCACATCAGTTTTGTCTCATATTCAACCATATATGCAGATATAGTAGAGGGGAAACTGAGGAGAGAACGGAGAAGGAAATCGAATAGAGGGAGTGATGAAAATAGAACATGGGTTCGGGGTTTTTGGTTTTGCTTCTGATTTTCACTTTTCTGATTTCATCTTAGTTCATCGATATTAAGAAAAAATTTCAGTTGATTTAGGCTTTGTTTCTAATTTCAAACTCGAAAACATAATGAAAATTCTAGATGTTCTTTTGATCTTGGCTTTCGAAATGGAGTGGAGTTGAAATGGGTGTTCGATTGTAGAAGTTGCCATCCGAGAGGTGAGGCAGTCCGGTCAGGGATTCAATGAGGTTCTGTCGAGGTTTGATTTTAGATCGTAGCTCTTTGTTTCCGGTTTGCGATTTGTCCGGCATCTGTTGGTTCAAGCTTCAGTTGTTTCGAATTTGGGGTTGTAGCATTTGCTTGATTTCTATCCGTGTAATATTGGGAATTTCATCTAATGAAAGTTCAATTCTGTTTTTGATTCCTTCACATTTCAAAAAGTGATGTTCCAGTATTGAATTAGCTAAGATTTGTGTTCAACGCCACCACCGTTCAAGCGCAATCGAAGCTTGACTTCGTTGATTTGAGTCCCTGTAGCGATTTGTTGTTGTTTCCGGTCAAATTTTCATTGCCGGATTCATGTGTGCCTGCTGATTTTCATATAGCAAAAGAGTTGGATTTAAGAGGTTCATACCTTTTCCTTGACTCAATTTGGATTATGGTAAGATAAGCTTTAGGAGAGTCATTAAAGGATTAGGTAAATGAACAATGACTTCTGGTACTGTGTTTAATTTCGTCTTGAATTAGTTTACTTTGTATTGATTGCATCTTGTCTCAATTCCATCTCCTAGCAATGTTTCCGTTCAAGTAAGGATTAGATAGTTTAGATCTCTATCATTGTGGTAAGTTTGCATTAATATGTTAAATAGGCATGGGAAGGTCAACTACAATACTATCCTTGTGAGCTTGTTATGCATCTGATTGTTTCACTTGGGAATCTTAAGCGCTAGGTGTCATCTAGCTGATCCTACATGCTAATTGAGGCCTTGTTGCATTGATATGTTAAAGTAGGCAATGTATACTAAAATGGTTGCATTGGTTTATGTGATGCATGTTTAGAATTAGAATTGTACAAGCTAAAGACTAAATTAGGTGGTGATAAAATCTTTAAATGGCTTTTCTTAATTGTTTTGATTCACCCTTTCCTTGCTCAAACATTTGATGGAATTCCGTAGTTGTTACCTCTTAAATGTATTTCTGTATGAATGCTTCACTGTTTTGATTTTGTCAAATATGGAATTATGTGGATGACTACTGGGTTGTGGAAAATGGGGTAAATTAAAGAAGTCAGCATGTTATTGTCACTCAACTTTCTTTTATTTTGTGTTGTAATTATCCTACTGTGTCGATTGTTAGGAGTATGCTTAGGCCGTTAATATTGATGAGCATTCGTAGTTTGCTTTAGGTATGTAATTAGAACATCACCACTACGGGTGCGGTTCCGTGGCGTAGTTGTAATACTTAGTTTCAAATTTTAAATATGAATATCCGTAGTTCATTTTGTTCAATGTCTTCTCCTTTAATAGAAATCGAGGCTTGCCATTTAGTTGAATTCCCATGGCCCTCACAAAAATTGAGAGTGCGCTGTTGCTTTAGGCGCGTTATTTTAATAATTTACTTTCCTTAAACTCGGGTGTGCATTTCATATGACCCAAATCCAAATCCTAACAATGTTGGATAAAATATATCGCAGATTGCGGGTGCATTTCATGTGACGTGATCCAAATACGTGTTTTGTTAATGTTGAAATCTTCCTAAAAATGAACTAAAAGAGGTTTAAAGTTAAAATGCACACAGGATCAAAAGTGTTCTAAAATCAGGTAATAGGCCAATTATGATAGTTGAGCGACCATACTAGAACCACGGAACTCGGGAATGCCTAACACCTTCTCCCGGGTTAACAAAATTTTTTACTCGAATTTCTAGTTCGCGGACTGTAATACAGAGTCAATCTTTCCTCGATTCGGGATTTGAACCGGTGACTTGGGACACCATAATTATCCCAAGTGGCGACTCTGAATTTTTCATAAATAAATAATCCCGTTTCGATTGTCACTTTAAATTGGAAAAAACTCTCTTATACTCTCCCTTACGGGGGTGTGTAAAAAAGGAGGTGTGACAGCTCTGGCGACTCTACTGGGGATCATAACCCAGAACTTTGGTGCAGGGTTCAAGAATTGGAGCTTAGAATAACTGTTATACTTGGCTTTTATTTATTATCTGATTTTTTACATGTTTGAGCCTAATGTGCTAAATGCCGCTTTTACCGCTTTAATATTGTTTGAACTGTACATAAATTATTACGAAACCCTCTTCTCTCTGAGTTTTCTAAATCATCTGGGAAGTGTGCACTTCGTATGACTTCTTTTCTGTTAGAGTCATATCCCAATTTTAGAACGAGATTTGGACAAGTTGTAAAGCCGGTGAAGCTTCTGTATTCTCGGTACGTTGTCCCCCCTCGACTCGAGCTGTCTGCTCGGGTAAGCCAGGTCTAGAACAATACGCCCAGGTTTTTAAACCTATAATAACATAGCCTCAGTCGGATCTCTAGTAGGAACATTTGTTTGCATTACGTGCATTTGATTTTGGGGACTCAACACAGGAGTTGTGTCCGTCTAGGACAAGTGTACCCAAATTAAAAGACCATCATGATGCATCTTATGTGCTACTTGTGTATCTGTTTGTTTCATCTTGCATGTTGACAGGCTTCTAGAATAGGGAAAGAAAATGAAAAAAAATGAAAAATGAAAAAAAAAAAAGAGAATGAGAAGTAGGTATTTGAATTATCCTGAAACTCTGCCGAAATTTTGAAAAAAAAAAGTCATTTCAAAATAAGTCATATTTTCTTTTGTTCCGTAAAAACTGGGCGAACTACGCGGGTATGATTCTCACCGGATGTGATATATGTAGGCAAACCTCATAGGTTCCGGCCCATTTTCAAAAATCCAAAAAAAATCTTTTACTTCCTTCTTTAGAAAAGTTTTTCTTTGAGACCCCAACTTTTAAAAATACAAAAAATATTTTCTTTTAGTTACTTCTCAAAATCAAAATATAAAATAATATTTTCATTCTTCTTTCGAAAATTGAAAAGAAAATTCAAGATTCAAAATACATTCTCTTTCTTTAGAAGTACTTCTTTCCTAAATTCAGAATAAAAATCCATAAATGCAAAAATATTTTTCTTTCTTCTTTAAAAGTTTTTCTATCGAAATTCCAAAAAAAAAAAAGTCGAAATCCAAAAAAAAAGGAAAAAAAATCTTTCTTCTTTTGAGGTCTTTCTTTGCAAAAATGCTGAAGAAAAATCAAAATCCAAAAAAATATTTTCTTTCTTCTTGATATGTCTTTCTTTCCAAAAGTTCAAAATCCAAAAAAAAGTTGGTTTATTTACTCTATTCCTGATCTTCCCGAACTACGCAAGATCTGATTCATGTTCCCACATGATACGTAGGAAATCCACATCAGTTTCAATCAACCATTGAAAAGAAAGATGAGAAAAAAATGGAAAAAAGAAAAAAAATGAAAAAATATTGCTAATAATAAGGACCGACTGAGTCCATTCTAACATGTTTTGTTTTGAATTATGAAGAAAGTTGAGGTGGTTGGTTTGTGGTAAGCTGGAAACACAAGATCCTAGGAAAAATGATAACTGACATCGAAGCTGTTACAAGTGCTCAAGAGACTCAGGGTCAGAGGGTTTAACAAGAGGCTACTGTGTTTGAGAAAAATAGAATACTGAAATAGCAAATGACCGAAATGTGTCAAGCATGGGCCAGCGATCAAGGAAAACCTTGTCATGAGTCACAATTTGCTACACAGCAAGAGCAGTACCACTCTCCTGAGTACCACTCGTACTCGTTTGATCTTCCTGCAAACATTAAGAAGCCTGCCCGAAAGATGGTACAGGAAGAAATGACCCAAAGAGTGAAAAACTTATAACAACGGTTGAAAAACATGCAAGGGTTGGCAGGTCAAAAGAGTGTTGCCTTCAAAGATCTATGTATGTTCCCCGATGTCCACTTGCCGGCTAGTTTCAAGACTTCCAAATTTGAAAAGTATGATGGACATGGAGACCCCATAGCCCACCTGAAAAGGTATTGCAATCAACTGAGAGGTGCGGGAAGAAACGAAGAATTGCTGATGGCTTATTTTGGGGAAAGCCTTATGGGAGTAGCATTCGAATGGTTTTTGGATCAAGACACATCTCGCTGGTACGTCTGGAATGACATGGCACAGGCCTTTGTCAATCAGTTCCAATACAACATTGACATTGCCCCAAACCGCAATTCCCTTTCAAACTTGAAGAAGAAACCAACTGAAAATTTCAGGGAATATGCCATTAAATGGAGAGAGCAAGCAGCTAGAGCTAAGCCACCCATGGACGACCACGAGCTAATCACTGTCTTCCTTCACGCTCAAGAGCCAGATTATTTTCAAAACATGATTTCCGCAGTGGGCAAATCCTTCTCGGAAGCAATCAAAATGGGAGAAATGGTAGAGAATGGTCTTAAGACAGGCAAAATTATAAGTCAAGCAGTTCTTAAAGCCACAACTCAGGCTTTCCAGGTTGAATCTGATAATTTAAATGGCACGAATGAGAAGGATGAAGAAATCATGATGACAACAGGTTCGAGAAGAGGTCCCAGGAAAACACCTCGAAGGTATGCGCAGCCTCATCAGGTTTCCCATGACTCCCCTGAGCACTGCTATCCACCTCAGAACCCACAATACTCTGTCGTTCCACATCAGTATGTTGTCCAGCCACCAAAACACCTCAGAAGGAGAGCACGAGCATCACAAAATCTCCACTAGCTTCCACAAAATTTTCAGGTACCCTATAACCCACATCCAGCCCAGAGGTATAGAGGGGAGAAAAAGTTGAAAGATAATTTTACACCAATAGGATAGTCCTATGCAAGCTTGTTTGAGAAACTAAAGCATTATGACATGATTGTACCCATTCATCCAAATCATGTGAACCCCCGTGAAGAAGCTTTGACCCTTCTAAAAGGTGTGAATACCATTCCAATGCCCAAGGGCACAATGTTGAAAGCTGTCGGGATTTGAAAAGAGAAATAGAAAGGATGATCTAGGAAAACCTGATTGTGATCCAAGACAGTGACACCCAGAATATCGCGCAGAATCCTTTACCTACACATCATGATGCACACTTTGTGGGGATGATGCGTGGTGACAGGGATATGAGAATCCTCTCGGAAATTTGCTAACTGAAGTTAATGATCTCTGCACTATGAAGGAATATTGGTAGTTTGTTTTGATGTTTTTTCTATTATCTGGGTTATTTTGGGGTTGTGATCCAGATTTTATTTATTTTATTTAGTCAAACCCTTCTATCCCTCCATTCTGTTTGTGTGAGTCTTGTCTTTCTGTTCTGTTGTTATTTTCATTAGCTGGGTTATTTAGGGTTGTAACTCGGATGTTAGGTTGTTTGTCTTGTTGTTTACTCAATAAAATACAGTTTGTCCTTTTGTGTCATTCCATGCTTAGTTCTTTTCCCGCTAGTTTTAATGACATGACATGCATGCGGAATTTTTGGCCAGATCTTAGAAAATTGATTTAAGTTTGAATTGGACAACTGAGGAAAAGGCATTTTTTAGGATGAATAAAGAGTTGAAATACTTTGGAACTAAGGTCGAGTAAAATTCACCTTCAAATCATTGTGAAGATCGGGCTTGAGGATGTTTAATCAATTGAAGTTTGTTGGAAAGTTTATCACTAAGGGATGAAAAAATGTCTTGTGACCACAGCACACCAAGAAGACAGACATGTTCGTCAATGTTGTGATCGCGAAAAGATACCATGTTTGACGTTCTTGAGGTTGGGAGGCCCTTTTTCTGCTACCCAAATACTTTATATCCTTTGCTACCCCTTTTGAGCCGGTGCTATTTTTCTTTGACTACCCTCTTTTGGAATCAAGTTTAGAGTCAAAAAAAAAGAAAAAAAAAGAAAAAAAATTCATGTCCCAAGAGTACAAACTGGGGCAATTCTTAGGAAGTTCAGAAAAAAAAAGAATTGTCAAAGGTCTGTGCCCTCAAAATAGAAGCTGGGGCAAAGAAAAAAAAGAAATAAAAAAGAAAAGGAAAAAAAAGGAAAAGAGAAACAGAAAGAAAGATGAAAAATAGTTTAGGCCAGATGTTTGAACTACGTTCGACCTGATTCCTTAAAAAATGATATGTAGGCAGCCTCACGGTTCGGTCCAGCCAAATAAGAATTCATAGAAAAAGAAAAAGAAAAATTCAAAAAAAATCCCCAATAGATAAAACTGGGGCAAAGATTTTATTTCATTTTTAAAAGAGTTGATTCCAAAAGTTGTAAGTATACAACCCTGTCATCTTTAGTCTGTCTTGAGCTTCATGTCGGCCTTTCGTCCAACCCTATCCAAAAACCTTCCAAATAAAGACCTCCCGATATGCCTTCAAAAATGCCAAGAGGAGAATGCAATGAGCAATGGTTGTCACGCGACATAGAACACTGTCAAGATGCTCGCACGAGAAAAGAGAAAAAAAATGAAAAAAATGAATGAGAGTGTCTTACTAGTGAAAATCTTTACGGGCACTGTAAGGCGATGGTAAGAAGAGATAAATAAATGAGAGAGACTTGTTGGTGAAAATCCCCTGGGGCACCACTAGTCGAAAGCGAGTCGTGAAGATGATGCAAAGAATTGACATAAACAAGCCCGACTTCAAAGGTTATAAGAATGTTAAAAGGGAAGATTAGATTAGTTTGATAGATCAAGTCGTTGAGTCCAAAATGCATGTCATGATCATTAAGGCTAGTTATTGAAAAAAGAAAAAAAACTCTTCCTTTTGTCCTTCCGACAGGGGCATTTCTTATTGATACTTGTTTCTTTGCATCATTGTATCCTTCACTCTGAGTCGGTCCTTGTCAAAACAAGCAAGAAAAGACTTCAAAATCTGCTACCAGCTTTTCAGTTGCACAAAGTAAATTTGGCCAGCACACTCAGTTGTTACTTTCAACATGACTTGAGGATTCATGGAAAGGCTTCCCCAGAAGACTCTTGTCAGCCTACTTGGCGCAAGCAAAGATAACTGGTGATTCTCTCTGAAAGATAAATTGCTCAAAAGTAGGAAGTCATTCAAGATATCGGAAAAGCTCACCTAAGCAATGATCTCCAATTGGGATAAGGCTGTTGGAGCTGCAAATACAAATGATACTGGTGTGAAACAATCAGAGTTGGTGCAGAACAAAAGTCTTTTGAGACCGACTCAAGCTGATTGAGCAGAAGCCAAGCCGCCCAAGACTCAAGGCTACAAACCGACCTCCATTTTCAAAATTGACAATTTTTTCTTTGTATGAAACAGGAACAAAGTGGTGCAAGAAAAGTGGTTCAAAAAAAAAGAAAAAAAAAGAAAAGAAAAAGAAAAGACGAGAAGAGCCGACAAAGGGAAGTTTCTCAAATCTTTGCCTTTATTTGTCTTGCTATTGTGCATAAAATCTTGCCATTGATCTTCACATTTTTCCTCCTAGGATAAAAGTACTAGTATGATGGATTTTCCTCCCAATATAAATCTTAGTCTGATGAATCTTTCTCCTAAGATAGAAAACCTAGTGTGATGAATTTTCTCCTAGGATATAAATCTTACTCTGACGAATCTTTCTCCTAAGATAATAAATTAGAAGACCCAGTCTGATGACTTTTCTCCTAAGATCAAAATCTTAGTCTGATAAATCTTTCTCCTAAGATAACAAAAAGAGGACCTAGTCGGATGAACTTTTTCCTAGGATCAAAATCTTAGTCTGATGAATTTTTCTCCAAAGATTACAAAAAAGAGACCTAGTCTGATGAATTTTCTCTTAGGATCAAAATCTTAGTCTGATGAATTTTTCTCTTAAGATAACAAAAAGATGACCTAGTCTGATGAACTTTCTCCTAGGAACAAAATCTTGGTATGATGAATTTTTCTCCTTAGATAGAAGACCTAGTCTGATGAACTTTCTCCTAGGATAGAAATCTTAGTCGGATGAATCTTTCTCCTAATATGTAAAAAAAACAAAAAAAAAAAAGAGAAAAAGGACCTAGTCTGATGAATTTTCTCCTAGGATTAACGTCTTAGTCTGATAATTCTTTCTTCTAAGATAGAAAACCTAGTCTGACGAATTTTCTCCTAGGATATTTTGAAAAAAAAGAGTCTGGATTTGAAAAAAAAAGGGTCAATCTTTAGTTTTCTTAAGTTATCAATGTTTAGTTTTCTTGAAATCAGGGGTCCCGCCTGGAGAATAGGGTCAGTCTTTACTTTAGTCAAGCTTAGTTTATAGTTTTCCTTGTCTATTCTTTAGTTTACTCTCATCATTGCATCAATATTACCAGTGGTTTACAATTTTGCTAACAACTCACAAATCATCCTAGTGCAAACTGGGGCAGAAAAATTTCTTTTGTTTTGTTTGTTTTGTTGTAATCAGGCGCCCACCTGGAGAACAAGGGAAGACAACTCAAGTTTCAAGAGAAAGCAGTTTAAGTCTCAAAGGAAAACAATTCAAGTTAGAAGTAGCAGAAGCTTGTGGCAAGAAGGCGAGTCAACAGAGGAGATGATCAATGGAAGTAATCTCAGTTCAGAAAAAAAAAACAATAAAATAAATAAATAAATAAAATAATAAGAAAAGAAAAAAAGGGATAAAGGGAGTGAATCCAAAATGCAGAAGCTGAAATAAGAGGCGGATTGCTCAAGACATAACTGAGGTCACAAGCACTGCATGTCCGATCTTGGTGCGAAGAAGCCGTGAAAGATTGAACTAACACCCGTAGCTAACAAGTATCAAGATTCATATCAGAGTCCGCATGAAGAACCAACCAAGACTCAAGATCAATCTTCAGAAGACTCATAGATATGAATCTTGTAACTCGTAGCTGATAGGCTTAGTTAGTCTTTTTCATTTTTGATTTTGATGTAATAACGGGACCGCAGACCAGAACCTCAACGGAACGGCACCTCGACCGGCTCTCCACCTCGGCATACTCCATCATCCCACTCACCTCTGAACTACGCGTGGCCTAATTCCATAATAGCCAAGGATATGTAGGCAGCTCAGATACCAGGGCTCGGTCACATTCCCCTTTTCTCAGTTTTAGTCTCTCCTAAATAAGGGTCGGGTCAAAAACCGTGTCTAGTCGTTCTTTATCTGAAAGCTCTTCGCGTTTCCAGTCAAAGAGGGGCAGCTGTAGACATGTGACTTTTGACCCTTCCTAAGATTTTTCTTTTTTTAAGCACGTAAATATTTAATTTAGGCCTAATATAGCTATTTCAGCTAATTTTGACTCTTTTACTTTATTTCGTCACAAAAAATGAAATTACAAAAAAAATATTTTAGTTTACGTATCTTTCGTAAATTTAAATAAAAAATAGTACCTTATCTTTATTTTTATATAATCTTGAAAACACAAAAAATAGTTTTATGTTTTATAGTTTAGTTTAATTAATTAAAATTAATTTTATATTTTTATATTATAATATTACATAGTTTTAGAAGGAGGAATTAGTTTTAGGTTGGTTTATCCCGCCTTTATAAATCTTGTAGTCCATTTCTCTAGTCTTTGGCCCAATTCACTAGATAATTCCTAGGCCCATACCCCTAACCTTATCCCTACCCCTATATAATAGTACCTAACACCTAAATATGGACACTTTATTACACACAATCAGTCGTTTCTATCATTTTGACGTAAAAAAGAGACTAACGCCCGCAGCTTTTGGCAAGAGAGACCCCATCGTCCTGCGTCTCCTTCTTCAATTGGCATTTAAGCAAAAACAATACAGAACCCCACCCCCATCGTTATGCTTTTTCTTCTCCAAGAGGAGTGCCGCAGACCCTTATAACATACCCCTCGTTCTCTCTTCTACAAAGCCTTCCACTGTTCTTCAACCAAACAAAAAAAGCGACCTCCCTGGTCGTCTTCTTTATCAAAAAAGCTCCAAGAGATATACACCCAAGGAAGCAGCAGTTGCACCCAGACAACCACATCAGTTTTGTCTCATCTTCAAACACATATGCAGATACAGTAGAGGGGAAGGAGGGAACGGAGAAGGGAAATGAAGGAAACCGTACAGAGGGAGTGACGAAAATAGAACAGGGGTTCGGGGTTTTTGGTTTTGCTTCTGATTTTCACTTTTCTGATTTCATCTTAGTTCATCGATATTAAGAAAAAGTTTCAGTTGATTTTGGCTTTGTTTCTGATTTCAAACTCGAAAACATAATGAAAATTCTAGATGTTCTTTTGGTCTTTGCTTTCGAAATGGAGTGGAGTTGAAATGGGTGTTAGATCGTAGAAGTTGCCATCCGAGAGGTGAGTCAATCCGGTCAGGGATTCGATGAGGTTCCATCGAGATTTGATTTAAGATCGTAGCTCTTTGTTTCCGATTTGAGATCTGTTCGGCATCTGTTGGTTCAAGCTTTTGGAGAGTCATTAAAGGATTAGGTAAATGAACAATGACTTCTGGGACTGTGTTTAATTTCGTCTTGAATTAGTTTACTTTGTATTGATTGCATCTTGTCTGAATTCCATCTCCTAGCAATGTTTTCGTTCAAGTAAGGATTAGATAGTTTGGATCGCTAACATTGTGGTGAGTTTGCATTAATATGTTAAATAGGCATGGGAAGGTCAACCGCAACACTATCCTTGTGAGCTTGTTAAGCATCTGATTGTTTCACTTGGGAATCTTAAGTGCTAGGTGTCATCTAGCTGATCCTACATGCTAATTGAGGCTTTGTTGCATTGATATGTTAAAGTAGGTAATGTATAGTAAAATGGCTCCAATTGGTGTATGTGATACCTATTTAGAATTAGAATTGTACAAGCTAAAGACTAAATTAGGTGGTGATTGTCACACCTCCTTTTTTACCTACACCCCCGGAAAGGTGTATAATGGAGTTTTTTCCAACTTAAAGTGACAATCGATACAGGATTATTTATTTAAAGATTCAGAGTCGCCACTTGGGATAATTTTATGGTGTCCCAAGTCACCGGTTCAAATCCCGAATCGAGGAAAAGATTGACTCTGTTTTACAGTCCGCGAACACAGAAATCCGGGTAAGGAATTATGTTAACCCGGGAGAAGGTGTTAGGCATTCCTAGATTCCGTGGTTCTAGCATGGTCGCTCAACTGTTATAATTGGCCTATTATCTGATTTTAATACATGTTTTAGCATATGGTTCAATTTTAACTTTATAACTGCTTTTATTTATAAATTTTTTAGAAAGTTTCAACGTCATCTAAAACACATCCTGGACCACGTTCATAAATGCACCCGCGGTCCACGACACGTTTTATCTAACGTTGTTGAGATTTGGATTCTGGTCACATAAATGCACACCCAAATAGGGATTTACGTATCATGACCACGTCACGTGAACCGTACCCGTGATCACGATAATTATTACTAATCGCACCTAAAACAAACTACGATATTCATGATTATTTTTCTAAAGCTAATTTGAGATTATTGCGAAGGCCATATGTTATGGAAATGTGAATTGTAGGATCAAAATTAAGGCTTAGTTGGAATTTGTTTATTACACTAACGAACCAATTGAAATTTTCAACACTGGCAATTTCCTCAAAGTAACAAGGTATAGATACAGAGCCAAGTTCTTAGGCTCTTAAATAGATAAACCATAGGATATGGAGAAGAACATCAATCTCGGATAAATCAGGATCATGGGACGCACATATGTATTATTTAAGGTCTTTAACAAGGAAAAAAAATATAAGATCGAGCATGGACGAGCAAAAATATTTATTTAATATAAGCAGCGTCTCAGTAACAACAAAAACCAGCAAAAATCGAGTAAAAATTATATTTTTAATAGAAGTAGTCCGTAGAAAATCAACACATTAAGGAAAGCCACATCCACACATATGGCTGAACATGAAGCAACTTAATTTAACAAAATAGAGGCAGTAAACATTTGGCACAAATTGAAGTCATTAATGAGTAAATCATGAACAGATGTTTCCACAATCTAACTGAAACAGCGGCAACACCACTATGACGCCAAGGAATGGATCCGCGGCAAACAAAGCAAGACAATAACGATCATCCAAGAATCAAAATATGCAAATCAAAAGACCATGGATATAGATAAAGCACTTAACAAAGAATACATGAGATCACTTGTAATGTTGAAACAATAAGGAAAAAGAAAACGAACCTTTCATTTGTTGCGGAAGCCAAATGTATATAGTGTGAATAAGTCACAACTACTATACCAAAAATTATGACAGCCACCAAATAATAAATAAGACAATAAAACAACAATAAAGGGAACACCAGAATTTACGAGGTTCGGCTAATTTTGCCTACTCCTCGGACACAACCAATATTTTATTTCACTCCAAAAATACAAGTGAAATAATACTAAAAAGAGAAGATACAAATGTCTTAAACAGATGAGAAGGCAAATGAGAGGTGTGTTTCAATCCTAAACATTAGGCCTTCTTTTATAGGGGAAAAATCCCCTCCAAACTTAACTCCCAACCAATGTGGGACTTTGGCATTTTGCCAAACTTCAACAAATCTCCACCTTGGCAAAATTCCACATTTTCAATTCTCTCTCAATAACAAATTTTGGTTGTGTCTTCATCTTCAACCTTCAGTGTTCAACAATGTTGATCAAATCCAAACAATGTTGAAACTTGACCGCAGTCACCACCTTTGTCAGCATATCAGCAGGATTCTCTGTAGTATGAATTTTCTTCACCGTGACTCCACCTTCTTCTATGATTTCTCGTACGAAATGATACCGAACATCAATGTGCTTCGTCCTTGCATGATAAACTTGGTTCTTCGCTAATTGAATAGCACTTTGACTATCACAAAAATTGTGATACCTTTTTGTTCAACACCAAGCTCCTTTAGCAATCCTTGAAGCCAAATTGCCTCTTTCACAGCATCTGTAATAGCCATGTACTCTGCCTCTGTTGTAGACAAAGCAACTGTTGACTGCAAAGTAGACTTCCAACTAACTGGTGCCTTTGCAAAAGTAAACACATAACCAGTAGTTGATCTTCGTTTGTCCATATCACCCGCAAAATCTGAGTCACAATATCCAACTACAGACTGATTGTCTTCCTGCTCAAAAACTAACCCGACATCTACAGTATTATGAATATACCGTAGAATCCACTTCACAGCTTGCCAATGCTCCTTCCCTGGATTGTGCATATATCTGCTAATAACTCCAACAGCTTGTGAAATGTCAGGCCTTGTGCAAACCATTGCATACATCAAGCTACCAACAACATTTGCGTATGGTACCTTTGACATATACTCTCGTTCAGCTTCATCCATTGGCGACATAGTAGTACTTAGCTTAAAATGGGAAGCAAGTGGAGTACTAACTGGCTTAGTCTTGTCATCTATGCCAAAACGTTGAAGTACTCTCTTCAAATATTCCTTTTGAGATAAACAAAGTTTCTTTGAACGTCTATCTCTAATTATCTCCATGCCAAGAATTTTCTTTGCCTCACCCAAATCCTTCATCTCGAACTCCTTCTTCAGTTGAATCTTCAACTTATCAATTTCTTCCAAATTCTTGGAAGCTATCAACATATCATCAACATATAGGAGAAGATATACAAAGGAACCATCTTTAAGCTTGTGCAAATACACACAATGATCGTATTTGCTTCTCCTGTACCCTTGCCGCAACATAAACTCGTCAAATCGCTTGTACCATTGTCTAGAAGATTGTTTCAATCCGTACAACGATTTTTCAAGTTTGCACACCATATTTTCTTTTCCAACAACTTTGAATCCTTCTGGCTGAGTCATGTAGATTTCCTCCTCCAAGTTTCCATGTAAAAACGCAGTTTTTACATCCATCTGAACTAGTTCCAAATCCAATTGTGCTACCAAAGCCAACATAATTCTAATGGAGGAATGTTTTACAACTGGAGAAAACACTTCATTGTAATCAATTCCCTCCTTTTGAGCATATCCTTTGGCCACCAATCTTGCTTTGTAGCGAACATCTAATTGGTTAGGAAATCCTTCTTTCTTTGCAAATACCCATTTGCACCCAATTGCTTTCTTTCCCTTCGGGAGATTGGCCAATCTCCATGTATGATTCTGATGAAGGGACTGTATTTCATCATTCATGGAAATCCTCCACTTATCTTCTTCTGAACTTTGGACAGCGTCTTTATAAGTAGTAGGAACATCATCAGCTACAATTGAGGTTGCACAAGCAACCGTCTCTATGAGACGAACAGGTTTCGTTATTGTTCTTTTTGGCCTGCTGGTTGCTATTGATTCAAGTTGTTGTTGAGATTCCTGAGTTGGAATCTCCTCTACTGGCTCTCCTTCCAGAGGGTAATCTTCATTTGTTTCCTCCTCTGCTTCTTGTGTAGGAAAAATAAATTTTCCCTCAAACTCCACCTGCTTAGAAGCACCTTCATTTTGTTTGGTATCTTCTGTTACCTTATTTACCATAGCAAATTCATCAAAGGTAACATCTCTGCTGAATATTACTTTCTTTGTCATAGGACACCATAAGCGATATCCTTTGACTCCAGAAGTAATTCCTATAAAAATAGCCTTCTTTGCCCTTGGATCCAATTTTGACTCCGTCACATGATAATATGCAGTTGAGCCAAACACGTGCAAAGAGTTATAATCTACAGCAGGTTTTCCATACCATTTTTCAAATGGTGTTTTGCCATCAATAGCAGCAGATGGTAGACGATTAATGAGGTGGCATGCATATGTAATTGCCTCAGCCCAAAATTCTTTGCCCAAGCCAGCATTGGACAACATACACCGTACCTTCTCCAGCAAGGTCCGGTTCATACGTTCTGCCACTCCATTCTGTTGTGGTGTATGTCTAACAGTGAAGTGTCGGATGATGCCATCATTTTCACAGACCTTATTGAAATGATCATTTTTGTATTCACCTCCATTGTCTGTGCGAATACACTTGATTCTCCTGCCTGTCTGATTTTCCACCATCGTCTTCCATTTGAGAAAAATTCCCAACACTTCATCTTTGCTCTTCATTGTATACACCCATACTCTTCGGGAAAAATCATCAACAAAAGTTACAAAATAGTGCTTCCCACCCAATGAAGGTGTTTTGGAAGGACCCCAAACATCAGAGTGTACATAATCCAAAATGCCTTTAGTATTATGGATCGCTGTACCAAATTTAACCCTTGTCTGTTTCCCTTTAACACAATGCTCACAAAACTCCAAGTTGCAAGCCTTTACTCCTTTTAACAATCCTTGATCTGATAGAGTTTTCAAGGATTTTCCTCCAGCATGTCCCAAGCGCATGTGCCATAGCTTGGTTGCTTCTGTCTCTTTGTCGTCACTGGATGTTACTGTCGCTGTCCCAATAACTGTACTGCCACGATAGCGGTACATATTATTATTCTTCCGATTAGCCTTCATTACCACTAGTGCACCGGAGCATACTCTCATCACTCCATTTTCTGCAATGATTTTGAACCCTTTTGATTCTAGGGCTCCCACAGAGATGAGATTCTTCTTTAAATCAGGTACATATCGAACATCTATCAATGTTCTGATCATTCCATCATGGTTCCTTAATCGTATTGAACCAATGCCATATGAGGTAAGAGGGCTGTTATCCGCTGTGTGGATGACTCCATATTCTCCTTCTTGAAATTCCACGAACCAGTCCCTGTTGGGACACATATGATAGCTACAAGCCGAGTCCATCAACCATATGTCTGATGATGTTGATGACTCTGTTGTAACTAATGAGAAGTCTTAATCATCACAATCAGCTACATTTGAATCCATAATAGCCTTTCCATTGTTATGTTTGGCCTTATTCTTCAACTTCGGACAGTCTTTCTTCCAGTGCCCTTTTTCTCGACAAAAGGCACATTCATCTTTGCTGGGTCTGGATCTTGACTTGGATCTTCCCTTCTTTGTCCTCGTTTGATTTTGAGGACGACCCCTCACAAACAGTGCTTCTCCTTCTCCGCCCTTCTATTTTTCTCGCTTTCTTTGTTCATAGCTGTACAAAGCTGAACAAACTTCTCTGAGAGAAATTTCGTCATTTCCATGGAGTAGAGTAGTTTCAAGGTGCTCGTACTCATCAGGAAGTGACGCCAACAACATTAAGGCCAAGTCACCATCATCATAAGTTGTATCCATATTTTGCAAATCTGTGACCAACTTATTGAAACTGGTGATATGTTCATTCATCGTGGTACCAGGAACATAGGTGAAGTGAAACAGTCTCTTCTTCATGTACAATTTATTTTGACTGTTTTTCTTCAAAAATTTATCCTCCAGTGTTTTCCATAATTTACTTGCAGAAGTTTCCTTTGTGTATGGATATTTCTGCTCTCTAGCAAGGTAGGATCGAATGGTACCGCAAGCAACACGGTTGATAATTCTCCAATCTTCTTCTCCAATAACATCTGGTTTCTTTTCTTCAATGGCCAGAGCTAGCCCTTGTTGAAAAAGGACATCTAGAACCTCGCCTTGCCACATCCCAAAATGTCCGGACCCGTCAAAAATTTCTACCGCAAATTTCGCATTTGACACAATTCTTGTCATAAGCGAAGATGCCAATGATGACGTATTGTTGACACTTGATGTAGATTCTTCTTGTTTATTGTCCCCCATATTTGACACAAATATTATTTAATAGCTGACGACACAAATCAAGATTATTTCCTTTCTGATGTAGAAGATCAGACTAAGCTGCAACTACAGAGCATACTCAGACAGAACCTTGACTCAGTTACCAAGATAAATCTTTTCTGATGTGGAAGATCAGACTATGCTGCAACCACAGAGCATACTTAGACAGTACCTTGGCTCTGATACCAATTGTTGCGGAAGCCAAATGTATATAGTGTGAATAAGTCACAACTACTATACCAAAAATTATGACAGCCACCAAATAATAAATAAGACAATAAAACAACAATAAAGGGAACACCAGAATTTACGAGGTTCGGCTAATTTTGCCTACTCCTCGGACACAACCAATATTTTATTTCACTCCAAAAATACAAGTGAAATAATACTAAAAAGAGAAGATACAAATGCCTTAAACAGATGAGAAGGCAAATGAGAGGTGTGTTTCAATCCTAAACATTAGGCCTTCTTTTATAGGGGAAAAATCCCCTCCAAACTTAACTCCCAACCAATGTGGGACTTTGGCATTTTGCCAAACTTCAACATAATATTTTTGATCTTCAGATAATTTTTGTTGAAGAAGCTAACAGCGAACAAACCCGCTAACAAAAGACCACGTCGGAACCTCGAAACACGCCGGGTAAAGCTTGTCGGAAAACTTCGACTCGAACCCGGCCAAAAACGTCGTGTTTTAGGTGCAAACGGAACTGCTCTAAGGTATGGTTTAATGTAGTTTTTTGGCTGGTTTTTTTTTGGGTTGTTTTTGGAGTAAAACAGTGGTGCTGTGGAGATACTTTCAGCTGAGGTTTTAATGGAGAGAAGAGGGCTATTTTGGGTTGTTGACTAGTGGAGTCAATGGCTAAAAGTTGATGGTTTCTTGCAGTCACTGTTGCTCTTAATTTTACCTCTCTGTTCGTGTGTGTGTTTTGGAATGAGGGGTCTGTTGGTTTTTTGTTTCAATGAAGAAGAAGCTCATGGTGTGTGTTCTTGTCACTGATGATGATAAAAAATGCGTGACTTTAAGGTGCGATTTTTCTTTTTGGGAATTGCAGCTGGTCAGGGGTGTGTGTGAAGGAGATGAGCTACAGGGGGTGGGGTCTTGTGAAAAACGGCGCTTCAGATCCCCCCCTTAAGATTTTTAGGTGTCTTCTTTTTATAGAGTATAGGTTTTTTGGCAAGCTTTTAGGTTAAGGGTATGAGCCTAGGAATTATGGGCTAGGTCTAAAATTAGGCCTAAAAATGGATTGCTCGAGCCCAAGTTCTATCCTTGCGAACGAGATTAAAAATACGCTCTCATTTATTAACTAATCCTACTATTGAAATAATTATTAAAATAAAACTAATCGTTAAAACAAACCTATTTTTGGTGTTTTAAAATATCATATTAAGATAAAAATACGATACTATTTTTGTATTTTTTAGGATTAAAAATGACTACAAAATATTAATGAACCTATTTTTACAATTTTCGTTTTCTTGTAATAAAATAAAGTAAAAGAGTAAAAATGAATTGAAATAGCTATATTAGGCCTAAATTAAATATTTACGTGCTAAAATATAAAATATCTTGGGGAGGATAAAAAATTCACATGTCTACAGCTGTCTCTCTTTGACTGGAAACGCGAAGCATTTTCGGACAAAGAACGACTAGACAGGTATTTTGACCCGGCCCTTATTTAAAGAAAACAAAACTTTAGAGAATAGGGGAATGTGACCGAGCCCTGGTATCTGAGCTGCCTACATATCCTTGGCTATAAAGGAATCAGGCCACGTGTAGTTCAGAGATGAATGAGATGACGGAGTACCGAGGTGAAGAGCCGATCGAGGTGCCGTTCCATCGAGGTTCTGGTCCACGACCCTGTTATTACATCAAAAATCAAATGAAAAAGACTAACTAAACTTGTCAACTACGAGTTACAAGATTTCTATTTATAAGTCTTCTGAAGCTTGATCTTGAGTCTTGAATGGTTCTTCATGCAGACTTTAGATATGAACCTTGGCGCTTGTTAGCTACAGGTGCTAGCTCGTTCTTCTTCAGCTTTCCGGATCAAAACCGGGCATGCAGTGCTTGTGACCTCAACCATCTCTTAAGAAGATCATATCTTTATCAACTTCTGCATTTTGATTAACTTCTTTCCTTTCTTTTTTCTTTATTGTGACTAACTTTTGTTGATCACCTAGGACTGTTGACTCGCATTCTTGCCGTGAGCTTCTTTTGTTGCTGACTTGAATTGTATTCTCAGATGTTTTTCCTTTTTTTCAGGTGGATGCCTGATTATTGAACTGGAACTGTATTGTCTTGCTCTCCAGGTGGGTGCCGGACTGTTGAACTTGAATGTATTCCCTGCTCTCCAGGCGGGCTCCTGACTGCTGACTTGAATGTATTCCCTGCTCTCCAGGCGGACTCCTGATTGCTGACTTGAAATGTATTCCCTACACTTCAGGCAGGCTCCTGACTGCTGACTTGAAATGTATTCCCTGCTCTCCAGGCGGGCTCCTGACTGTTGACTTGAATTGTACTCTCTTGTTCTCTAGGTGGGTTCGTGATTACAACAAAACAGACAAAATAAAGGAAATTATTTTTGCCCCAGTTTGCACTAGGAAGATTTGTGAGTTGTTAGCAAAATTGTAAACCACTTCTACTATTGATGCAATGATGAGAGTAAACTAAAGAATAGACTAGGAAAACTATAAACTAAGCTTGACTAAAGTAAAAACTGACCCTATTCTCCAGGTGGGGACCCCTGATTTCAGGAAAACTAAACATTGATAATTTTAAGAAAACTAAAAAAATGCCCCCCCCCCCTTTTCAAATTCAGACTTCCTCTTTTTTTTTCAAATTATCCTAGGAGAAAATTCGTCAGACTAGGTTTTCTATCTTAGGAGAAAGATTCATCAGACTAAGACGTTTATCCTAGGAGAAAAATCATCATACTAGGTCCCTTTTTCTCTTTTTTTTTGTTTTTGTTTTTGGTATCTTAGGAGAAAGATTCATCCGACTAAGATTTCTATCCTAAGAGAAAGTTTATCAGACTAGGTCTCCTATCT
Source organism: Nicotiana tabacum (assembly GCF_000715075.1). Classification (NCBI taxonomy): domain Eukaryota; kingdom Viridiplantae; phylum Streptophyta; class Magnoliopsida; order Solanales; family Solanaceae; genus Nicotiana; species Nicotiana tabacum. Next base: position 85,320,966 of record NC_134097.1, read on the forward strand.
TAGGAGAAAGATTCATCAGACTAAGACGTTTATCCTAGGAGAAAATTCATCGGACTAGGTTTTGTATTTTAGGAGAAATTTCCATCAAACTAAGACATCTATCCTAGGATAAAGTTCATCATACTAGGTTTTTTTCTTTTTTTTTTTTGGTATCTTAGGAGAAAGATTCATCAGACTAAGACTTTTATCCTAGGAGAAAATTCATCAGACTAGGTTTTGATCCTAGGAGAAAATTCATCAGACTAGGTTTTCTAATTTATTATCTTAGGAGAAAGATTCATCCGACTAAGACTTCGATCCTAGGAGAAAATTCATCAGTCTAGGTCCTCTATCTTAGGAGAAAAATTCATCAGACTAAGATTGCGATCTTAGGAGAAAGTTCATCAGACTAGGTTTTTTATCTTAGGAGAAAAATTCATTAGACTAAGATTTATATTGGGAGTAAAATCCATCAGACTAGGACTTTTTATCCTAGGAGAAAAAATATGAAGATCAATAACAAGATTTTATGCACAATAGCAAGACTAATAAAGGCAAAAATTTGAGAAACTTCCCTTTGTCGGCTCTTCTCGTCTTTTTTTTTCTTTTTTTTTTCTTTTATCATTTTTGTTTCTCTTTTTTAATCACTTTCCTTGCACCGCTTTGTTCCTGTTTCATACAAAGAAAAATTTGTCAGTTTTGCAAATGGTGGTCGGTTTGTGGCCTTAAGTCTTGGGCAGCTTGGCTTCTGCTCAATCAGCTTGAGTCGGCTTCAACAGACTTTGCTCTACATCAACCCTAATTATTTCACACCTGGTACCATTGTATTTCTGGCTCAATCAACATTATCTCAACTGAAGATCTTTTCTTAGATGACCTTTTCTGATATCTTGAATGACTTCCTGCTTTTGAGCAATTTGTCTTTCAGAGAGAATCACAAGTTATCTTTGCTTATGCCAAATAGGCTGACAAGAGTCTTTTGGGGGAGCCTTTGCATGAATACTCAAGGCACTTTGACAGTCCAACCGAGTGTACTGGCCAAATTTACTTTGTCCAACTGAAAAGCTGGTAGCAGATTTTGAAATCTTTTCTTGCTTGTTTTGGAGAAGGACTGACTCAGGGTGAAGGACACAATAACGCAAAGAAACAAATATTAACAAGAAATGCCCCTGTCGGAAGGACAGAAAGAAGAATTTTTTTTCTTTTTTTTTTCAATAACTAGCCTTAATAATCATGACATGCATTTTGGACTCAACGACCTGATCTATCAAACAAATCCAATCTTCCCTTTTACCATTCTTATGATATTTGAAGTCGGGCCTATCCGTGCCAATCTTTTGCGTCAGTTTCACGACTCACCTTCGACTAGTAGCGCCCGAGGGGTTTTCACCAACAAGTCTCTCTTATTTATTTATCTCTGCTTACTGTCGCCTTACAGTGCATGTGAGGGTTTTCACTAATAAGACTCTCTCATTTTCCTTCTTCTTTTTCTTTTTATTTCGCTTTTCTTGTGCGAGCATCGACGATGTTCTACGTCGTGTGACAACTATTGCTCATTGCATGCATCTCTTGGCATTCTTGAAGGCATATCGGGAGGTCTTTGTTTGGTAGGATTTTGGATAGGGTTGGACAAAAAGGACGGCATGAAGGCTCAAAGCAGACTCAAAACGAGGGGTTATGGACTTACAACTCTTGGAATCGACTCTTTCAAAAGTGAAATAAAATCTCTGCCTCAGTTTCAGATGCTGGGGATTTTTGGATTTTTCTATTTTTTTCTTTTTCTTTTTCTTCTAAATTCTTATTTGGTTGGACCGAACCGTGAGGCTACCTACGTATCCTTTTTTTAAGGAATCAGGTCGAACGTAGTTCAAACATCTCACCTAAACTATTTTTCATCTTTCTTTTTGTTTCTCTTTTTCTCTTTTACCCTCTCTTTTTTTTGCCCCAGCTTCTATTTTTTAGGGCATGGACCTTTGACAATTCTTTTCTTCTTCTTTTGTTTCACTTGAACTTTCTAAGAATTGCCCCAGTTTGTACTCTTGGAACATGGACTTTTATTTTCCTTTTCTTTTCTATTTTTTTCCTTTTTTGACTCTTGACTCCAAACTTGATTCCAAAAGAGGGTGGTCAAAGAAAATAACACTGGCTAAAAAGGTGTAGTGAAGGTTATAAAGTGTTTGGATAGCAGAAAAAGGGCCTCCCAACCTTGAGAACGCCAAACATAGCATTTTTTCGCAATTACAGCATTGACAAACATGTCTGTCTTCTTGGTGTGCCGTGGTCACAAGATATTTTTTCATCCCTTAGTGACAAACTTTCCACTAAACGTCAATTGATTAAACATCCTCAAGCCCGATCTTCACAATGATTTGAAGGTGAATTTTACTCGACCTTAGTTCCAAAGTATTCCAACTCTTTATTCATCCTCAAAAGTATTTTTTTAGTTATCGAATTCTAGATTAAATCAGTCCTAAGATCTGGCCAAAATTTCCGCATGCATGTCATGTCATTAAAACAAGCGAGAAAATAACTAGGAACAGAATGACACAAAAGGACAAACTGTATTTTATTGAGTAAAGGATGAAATGGTTTTACAAATAAACAAGTAACCTAAAATACGAGTTACAACCCTAAAATAACCCGAATAATGAAAATAGCAACAGAACAGACAGACAAGACTCACACAAATAGAATGGAGGGATAGAAGGCTTTGACTCAATAAAACAAATAAAATCTTGATCACAACCTTGAAATAACCTAGATAATAGAAAAAACATCAAAACAAGCTACCAAAAGTCCTTCCTAGTGAGGAGAGAATGACTTTTCAATTGCTAGGCTTGATATTTAGCCACAAATTTGCTCATCAGAATAAGCAGAGTCTTCTCCAATTTCAAAATTATTAACTTCAGTTAGCAAATTCCCGAGAGGATTCTCATACTCCATGTCACCAGGCATCATCCCCACAAAGTGTGCATCATGATGTGTAGGTAAAGGATTCTGCGCGATATTCTAGGTGTCACTGTCTTAGATCACAATTAGGTTTTCCTGGATCATCCTTTCTATTTCTCTTTTCAAATCCTGACAGCTTTCAACGTTGTGCCCCTGGGCATTGGAATGGTATTTACACCTTTTAGAAGGGTCAAAACTTCTTGCACGTGGGTCCACATGATTTGGAGGAATAGATGCAATCATGTCATAATGCTTTAACTTCTCAAATAAGCTTGCATATGACTTTCCTATTTGTGTAAAATTATCTTTCAACCTTTGTTCCCCTTTATACCTCTGGCTTGGATGTGGGTTATAGGGCACCTGGAAATTTTGTGAAGGCTGTTGGAGATTTTGTGATGCTCATGCTCACCTTCTGGGGTGTTTTGGTGGCGAGGCAACATGCTGAGGTGGAACAACAGAGTGTTGTGGGTTCTGAGGGGGATAGTAATGCTCAGGGGAGTTATCGGAAAACATACGAGGTTGGTCATACCTTTGAGACACTCTCCTAGGACCTCTTCTCGACCCTGATGTCATCATAATTTCTTCAACCTTCTCATTCGTGTCACTAAAATTATCAGATTCAACCCGAATAGCCTGCGGCTTTAAAAATTGCTTGACTTGTAATTTTGCCTGTCTTAAGACCATTCTCTACCATTTCTCCCATTTTGATTACTTCCGAGAAGGATTTCCCAACCGCGGACATCATGTTTTGAAAGTAATCTGGCTCTTGAGCTTGAAGAAAGACAGTGATTAGCTCGTGGTCACAATGGGTGGCTTAACTCTAGCTGCTTGTTCTCTCCATTTGATGGCATATTCCCTGAAACTTTCAGTTGGTTTCTTCTTCAGGTTTGAAAGGGAAATGTGGCCTGGGGCGATGTCGATGTTGTATTGGAACTTTTTGACAAAGGCATGTGCCATGTCATCCCAGACATACCAGCGAGACGTGTCTTGATCCATAAACCATTCGGAGGCTACTCCCGTAAGGCTTTTCCCAAAATAAGCCATCAACAATTCTTCATTTCTTCCCACCCCTCTTAGCTGATTGCAATACATTTTTAGGTGGGCTATGGGATCTCGATGTCCACCATACTTTTCAAATTTGGGAGTCTTGAAACCAGGCGGCAAGTGGATATCGGGGAACATACATAGATCATTGAAGGCAACACTCTTTTAACCTGCCAACCCTTGCATGTTTTTCAACCGTTGTTCTAAGCTTTTCACTCTTTGGGTCATTTCTTCCTGTACCATTTTTCATGCAGGCTTCTTAATATTTGCAGGAAGATCAAACGAATACGAGTAGTACTCAGGAGAGTGGTACTGCTCTTGCTGTGCAGCAAATTGTGACTCATGACGAGGCTGTCCTTGACCACTGGTCCATGCTTGACACATTTCGGTCATTTGCTGTTTCAATATTCTATTTTCCTCAACCACAGTAGACTCTTGTTGAACCCTCTAACCCTGAGTCTCTTGAGCACTTGTAACAGCTTCGACGTCAGTTATCATTTTTCCTTTGATCTTGTGTTGGCCGCTTACCACAAACCGACCACCTCAACATTCTTCACAATTCAAAACAAAACATGTTAGAATGGACTCAGTCGGTCCTTATTATTATCAATATTTTTTCACCTTTGTTTTTTTTTCTTTTTTTTCATCATTTTTTTAAACGGTTGATCGAACTTGATGTGGGTTGCCTACGTATCATGTGGGAACATGAATCAGATCTTGTGTAGTTCGGGAAGATCATGAATAAATTAAATAAACTAACTCCCTTTTTTAGACTTTGAATTTTTCATTTTATTTTTTTTTCGAACGAAAGATTTATAAAGAAGAAAGAGAATATTTTTGGATTTTTATTTTTTTTCCATCATTTTTGCAAATAAAGACTTCTAAAGAAGAAATATTCTTTTTGAATTTTTTCCTCTGGAATTTCGAAAGAAAAACTTTTAAAGAAGAAAAAAAATATTTTTTGGAATTTTATTCTGAATTTATGAAAGAAATACTTCTAAAAAATATTTTTGAATTTTGAATTTTCTTTTCAATTTTGAAAGAAGAGTGAAAATATTTTTGGATTTTTCAGAAGAAATTAAAAGAAATATTTTTGTATATATTTTTAAAAAACAATTAGGGTCTAAAAGAAAGCCTTTCTACAGAAGCAAGTAATGAAAAATATTTTTGGATTTTTTGAAAATTGGGGTCTAAAAAAAATTTCTAGAGAGAATGTAAAGCAAAATATTTTTGGATTTTTTTGAAAATTATGGGCCGGAACCGATGAGGTTTTCCTACGTATCTCACATCCGGTAAGAATCAGACCAGTGTAGTTCGCCCGTTTTGACGCAACAGAAAAATATGACTTATTTTGAAATGACTTTTCTTTTCTTTTTTTCAAAATTTCAACAGATTTTCAGGGTAATTCAAATACCTACCTCTCACTCTCTTTTCTTTTTTCTTCTTTCTCCTTTTTTTTTCTTTTTCTCTTTTTTTCATTTTCTTTCCCTATTCTAGAAGCCAGTCAACATGCAAGCTATAACTAATAGATATGCAAGTAGCACGTAAGATGCTTCAGGACGGTCTTTTAATTTAGGTACACCTATCCTAGACGGACCCAATCCCTGTGTTGAGTCCCCAAAGTCAAATGCACATGATACAAACAAACGTTCCTACTAGTGATCCGACATGAGGCTGAGTTATTCTAAGCTAAAAACCTGGGTATATCGTTCTAGACTTGTGTACCCGAGCGGACAACTTGAGCCGAGGAGAGGGCTACGTACCGGAAACCAAAAGGCCATCCGACTTAGTAACTTGACCAAGCCTCTTTCTTATTTAAAGGTATGACACAAGCAGAACATGGAGTCTCGACCAGCGAGCACATCCCCGAAGATGAGAAGAAAACGGTTTCGTAGCAGTTTATATACAATTCAGATAATATCAAAGCGGTAAAAGCCTCATTAAATACATTAGGCCCAAGCATGTAATAAAATCAGATAACAGATAAGGCCAAATACAACAATTCATCTAAGCTCGAATTCCGAATCCTGAACCAGAGATTCTGGGTTCTTATCCCCAGCAGAGTCGCCAGAGCTGTCACACCTCCTTTTTCACCTACACCCCCGGAAAGGTGTATAAGAGAGTTATTTCCAACTTAAAGTGACAATCGAAACGGAATTATTTATTTAAAGTTTCAGAGTCGCCACTTGGGATAATTTTATGGTGTCCCAAGTCACCAGTTCAAATCCCGAATCGAGGAAAAGATTGACTCTGTTTTATAGTCCGCGAACATAGAAATCCGGGTAAGGAATTCTGTTAACACGGGAAAAGGTGTTAGGCATTCCCGGATTCCGTGGTTCTAGCACGGTCTCTCAACTGTTATAATTGGCCTATTATCTGATTTTAATACATGTTTTAGCATATGGTTCAATATTAACTTTATAACCACTTTTATTTAGAATTTTTTTAGAAAGATTCAACGTCGTCTAAAACATATCCTGGACCACGTCACATAAATGCACCCGCGATCCACGACATGTTTTATCTAACATTGTTGAGATTTGGATTCGGATCACATAAATGCACACCCGAATGGGGATTTACGTATCATGACCAGGTCACGGGAACCGTACCCGTGATCACGATAATTATTACTAATCGCGCCTAAAGCAAACTACGATATTAATGATTATTTTTCTAAAGCTAATTTGAGATTATTGCGAAGGCCATATGTTATGGAAATGTGAATTGTAGGATCAAAATTAAGGCTTATTTGGAAATTATTTATTACACTAATGAACCTATTGAAATTTTCAACACTGGCAATTTTTTAAAAGTAACAAGGTATAGATACAGAGCCAAGTTCTTAGGCTCTTAAATAGATAAACCATAGGATATGGAGAAGAACATCAATCTCTGATAAATCAGGATCATGGGACGCACATATGTACTATTTAAGGTTTTTAACAAGGAAAACAAATATAAGATCAAGCATGGAAACTGGCCATCAGTAATATTTATTTAATATAAGCAGCGTCTCTGTAACAACAAAAACCAACAAAAATCGAGTAAAAATTGCATTTTTAATAGAAGTAGTCCGTAGAAAATCAGCACCAACAGTAACATCTATGGTTAAGGAAAGCCACATCCACACATATGGCTGAACATGAAGCAACTTAATTGAACAAAATAGAGGCATTAAACATTTGGCACAAATTGAAGTCATTAATGAGTAAATCATGAACAGATGTTTCCACAATCTAACTGAAATAGCGGCAACACCACTATGACGCCAAGGAATGGATCAGCGGCAAACAAAGCAAGACAACAACGATCATCCTAGCATCAAAATATGCAAATAAAAAGACCATGGATATAGATAAAGCACTTAACATAGAATACATGAGATCACTTGTAATGTTGAAACAATAAGGAAAAAGAAAACGAACCTTTCATTAACTTTCAAAGTATTCAAAGAAAGGCACTTTGAAGAAGCTAACAGCGAACAAACCCGCTAACAAGAGACCACTTTGGAACCTCGAAACACGCCGGGAAAAGGTTGTCATAAAACTTCGACTCGAACCCGGCCAAACACGCCGTGTTTTAGGTGCAAACGGGACTGCTCTAAGGTATGGTTTAATGTAGTTTTTTGACTGGTATTTTTTGGGGTTGTTTTTGAAGTAAAACAGTGGTGCTGTGGAGCTTCTTTCAGCTGAGTTTTTAATGGAGAGAAGAGTGCTATTTTGGGTGGTTGACTAGTGGCGTCAATGGCTAAAAGTTGATGGTTTCTTGCAGCTGTTGCTCTTAATCTCACCTCTCTGTTTGTGTGTGTTTTGGAATGAGGAGTCTGTTGGTTTTTCGTTTCAATGAAGAAGAAGCTCATGGTGTGTGTTCTTGTCGCTGATGATGATAAAAAACGACTGAGCTTAAGGTGCGAATTTTTTTTTTTGGGAATTGCAGCTGGTCAAGGGTATGTGTGAAGGAGACGAGCTATTATGGGTTAGGTCCAAAAATTAGGCTTAAAAATGGGTCGCTCGAGCCCAAGTTTTATTCTTTCCTTCTGAACGAGATTAAAAATATGCTCTCATTTATTAACTAATCCTACTATTGAAATAATTATTAAAATAAAACTAACCGTTAAAACAAACCTATTTTTGGTATTTTCAAATATCATATTAAGATAAAAATACGATACTATTTTTGTATTTTTTAGGATTAAAAATGACTACAAAACATTAATGAACCTATTTTTATAATTTTCGTTTTCTTGTAATAAAATAAAGTAAAAGAGTAAAAATGATTTGAAATAGCTATATTTGGCCTAAATTAAATATTTAAGTGCTAAAATATAAAAAATCTTGGGGAGGGTCAAAAATCACATGTCTACAGTGATAAAATCTTTAAATGGCTTTTCTTAATGGTTTTGATTCACCCTTTCCTTGCTCAATCATTTGATGGCATTCCGTAGTTGTTACCTCTTAAATGTCTTTCTGTTTGAATGCTTTACTGTTTTGATTTTGTCAAATATGGAATTATGTGGATGACTATTGGGTTGTGGAAAAATGGGGTAAATTAAAGAAGTCAGCATGTTATTGTCACTCAACTTTCTTTTATTTTGTATTGTAATAATCCTACTGTGTCGATTGATAGGAGTATGCTTAGGCCGTTAATATTGATGAGCATTCGTAGTTTGCTTTAGGTATGTAATTAGAACATCACCACTACGGGTAAGGTTCCATGGCATAGTTGTAATACTTAGTTTCAAATTTTAAATATGAATATCCGTAGTTCATTTTGTTGAATGTCTTCTCCTTTAATAGAAATCGAGGCATGCCATTTAGTTGAATTCCCATGGCCCTCGCAAAACTTGAAAGTGCGTAGTTGCTTTAGGTGCGTTATTTTAATAATTTACTTTCCTTAAAGTCGGGTGTACATTTCATGTGACCCAAATCCAAATCCTAACAATATTAGATAAAATATGTCGCAGATCGCGGGTGCATTTAATGCGACGTGATCTAAAGACGTATTTTGTATAATGTTGAAATCTTCCTAAAAATGAATTAAAAGCGGTTTAAAGTTAAAATGCACACAGGCTCAAAAGTGTTCTAAAATCAGGTAATAGGCCAATTATAACAGTTGAGCGACCGTGCTAGAACCACAGAACTCGGGAATGCCTAACACCTTCTCCCGGGTTAACAGAACTCCTTACTCGGATTTCTGATTCGCGGACTGTAATACATAGTCAATCTTTCCTCGATTCATGATTTAAACCGGTGACTTGGGACACCATAATTATCCCATGTGGCGACTCTGAATTTTTCATAAATAAATAATCCTGTTTCGATTGTCACTTTAAATTGAAAAATACTCCCTTATACCCTTCCTTACGGGGGTGTGACAGCTCCTATGGTAATGAGGAAAGCTTGGAGGAAGCACGTCATACCCCGGTTTCTAATATGATTCAGTATAAGGCAAACATTAAATGGGACATTATTCCATTCAAGTTCGAGGCCCAACACATGTGGAACCAAAAGATCGTTGTGAAATAGAGAGACAATCGAACTAGATAGGTACCATGCCGGTCACATGTATTACTACCTTTCATGTTTATGGGACGACATAATTAGGGGTCAATCAGAAAGACAAAATCATAGATGAGGTAGCTAAGGGTTAGGTAAAGTACAAGAGACTACGCAAAAGCGTGTTCGAATCTTAGGCCAAGCATGTGGAACAACATAAAGTAGACATGAAGGCGATCAACAAAGGGAAGGAGATTGCGAACAAGTTGACAGATAAGTTGGAGCACTTAGAAAAAGAGTTGATGGAGTTGGAGGGAAAATGAGAAAAAGGCTTTGGGACTGCCAAGGTATGGGCTATGATGAATGAGGGAATGGATTCAAAAGATCAAAGCATGGAGAAGTTCCTTCTAGTACCAAATAGATCAGGAATAAATTTTCTTTATTACTTTCTAGTTAGATTTTATTAGGTTTCTATGTAATAAGACTTCATTCCATTAGTGACTTCATATTATTATTTCCATTTAGTAAAGATTGGTTTGATTTATTTTTGCATTAATAGAATGAAGCAACAATGGCATAAAACTTCTCCAAGACTACTTGTCGCTTAGGCCTAACTCAGGCACAATGAGGTTCCCAAATTAGGATGCGAACTATTGCATGCCTTACGTGTTACTTGCTTAAATATTGCAAACACTATTTTATTTCATCTTACTGACTTAGTTACCTTTTGTTTTTTCTTTCTTTTGATTACTCTCATCCCCAAAAGTTAGTTCGTACATTCTGACATCGTCAGCATACCATACAAGATCCAGAGGTCCTCCACCTCCTCCTCCACCTAACGGCCCCAAAAGCAAAATAAAAGGCAAATGAAAGATGGACGATTAGAGTGGCAATCAAAAGGACAACTCTACTATATCAAAGAATGTCGAAACTTCAGATGGAAGAAGTACGCCAGGACAAAATAAATTGGTTCTGCGGCTTTTTAAAACCAGTAGATGGGAAGAACATAAGTCTAATTACATAGAATATTGAATGATAGCTAAAATAGAGACATACCAGTTAAGAGATAGCAACAGGAAACAGAAGCAAATAGGATCCAAGAGTCTAGCTAGACAGTGCAACGAACACAAGTAACAAAAATAATTGCAATAGAGAGTGTGGTGAATAAGAGCAAGAATTTGTGTGTGTTTCTATCTTTCTATGTGTGTCCCTGTGTCAGAACAATAAAAGGCTTTTATAGCATAGAATAAAGCAAAAAAATAAGGTAGGAAATCAATTGCATACAATAAGGCAAAATGATCAGTTAGTCAGTCTATTAGGGCTAACATGAATCAATTAATAAGCAGAATTAAGTCAGTATCCCTTAAATTAAGGAGAATCTCACACGGAGTAAATCAGCAGACAAGATTGAGGTTTAAATAAGGTAACTAGTAAGTTCAGAGATCAATCAAAACACAGAAATCACACCAGTAGAGGAATTAAGGGAGGTAGTAAAAATTATTAATCACACGTAAGGAAAGAACGAGTAAAAATCGTATAAGGAAATATCAATTTTAAAGGGAAGCACAATTTCAAACCCTAATTAGGCAAGTAAATCAATTAATACATTAATTGACAGAGCTAGGTAAGCAGGCAAACATTATAACCAACAATCAGATAATTGAAAAACCGAAGGTGTAAAGCCATAGAGATGAAACTCCAGTAAGATTAATCGAAAAAAGCAAAGAAGAAAACAAGAATTGAGAAATGCCTAAATGTTTAAAACATTTTGCAGAAATCTCTGAGAAAAATCGAAACCCTAGCTTTTAGGAAAAAATGAAATGAAATCGGTTGACAATAATAGTAAAAACAGAAAAATCTTAAAGGAAAAATACCAAACAAACTCAAAACCCGTCAGATCTAACGGATTCAACCAGAAATAACTAAGTTTATATTAAAAATGAACCGAGGTGGAAAATCTGGTTTGAACTAGAGATTTGAAGTCATGAAAACACGAAAGTGATAGTACTTACAAACTTAGGGTTGAATATAGGCGGATTAATCGAAAAGATGAGAGATTTGAACTAAATCTGGTTCGAATCCCTTGAGATCCCATCAAGTAACATGAAAATCGAACAACCAATAGAGATATGAGGTCGGATAAGGCTTGAAATTGAAGAAAGAACAAATGAATCGAGAGGGATAACAGTGACGACAGGCTAGGGTTAGAAGGGGCGTCTGAAGGAGAAGAAATAAGGAGAGGATTCAGAGGCAGCGGTGTTTGAGAGAATGGGTAGGGTTTGGGGGGTCGTTGAATTAAAAAAGGAAAGGGATAACGTGGACCGTTGATCTTAGAGATTAGCGGCCATGATTATAGGAGGTTCTGGGTCAAGTAAGGGTTATTTAGTTTGGGCTAGGATTTTAAGTAATTGGGATGGTGTAATTGGGTTAGGTCCGAAAATGATTAAGGAAAAGGGGCTATTATTTAAATACCCAATTAACTTAACAAAACAATTTTATAAAATAACTTATAAATGATAAAAATATCCTTTGTACATAAAAATAATTTAAAATAATTACTTAGTATTATAAAAATGTAAAAGGTCATTTTCTTATAAAATAAGATAATTATGCACGCATGGGCTATTATTGCAAAGTCATTGTAATTATAACCCTAACATGTACATATGGCTATTCATTAAATAATCAAGGCTTAGTATATATATATATATATATATATATATATATATATATATATATCTTAGTATAAATATAAAATAATAAAATTAAGCAATAAAAGTATCATAAAACCATTTGTGATGCAATTAGTAATTATTTGGATAATAAAATGCTAGAACAAATTAGTTAAAATTCTTTTAAAATTCCAAAAAATTATGGAAAAATGTTAGTTGATGCTCATGCACTATTTTGAAAGTATATATACGCATTTTTGAAATATATGAGGGAAAAATTAGGTATCAACAGTTGTCCCTCTTTACCCGGGAAGGATGAAAGAGTTTTCGGGTAAAGAAGTGATGACCAATTTTGCCCGAATAGGGTGTTTTGAAAAACAGAGGCTGCACCTTGGTCTCTGAGCTGCCTACATATCCCTGGTTTTAAAATAATCAGGCCATGTGTAGTTCTAGACCCGCCGGTGAATGAAGCCGACGGAATAGGAATGGTAGTCTATTTTAGAAAAAGGGCTTCTTTTGAGTAGGATAGTATCGGATGGGTCTGTGCGGAGTTATGAAGGTGAATCTGAATCATGACGGATGTATCATAGGGCAGGTATCTGAATGGTCGTGGAGTTAAGGCAAGAAATTGATGAGAAATCGGTTACGTTTGCAATAACAACAAGGTATGAGCAGAAATCGGAGCGAAGGTTGCTCCCATTTGAAGAACATTTACCTCTTGGATTTCTTGCAAAGCATAAAACACGATGCATGAAAGTATATAGATTAATGCAAAAATTTAAACATGATGCAAGTTCGCTTTGGACCATGAAAGATTGTCTTTGTACAATGAAGATTATGTCCTTAGACCATGATGTCCGGGGCTATGAATCATGAGATAAGAGATTCGAAGGTCATGAAATGATATTCTCGGGCCATGAGAATGGTGCCTCTGAACCATGATGCCTTTGAATAATGATGTGCATTATTGAGCGATCCTCAGGCCATGATATGGTGTCTTCAGGCTACGAGGATGATGCCTTCGGACTATAACGCCTTTGGACAAGTTGGCTATACATCAGCCCATGAAGTGCAGAGACATAATTCCAAAGGTAATAACAAGGAAATGCTTAGACTCGTGCAGAGTTTGGGGCCAGAGCTTAGCCCTTAGAGAAGAGGATAATGCAAATTGAAAGTGGAGCAACACTTATGCAGAGGGAGACAATGCTTAGTATCACGAGAAGGCGGTGCTTACCCTTATACAAATATGGAGGTATGGCTTATCTTCATGTGAGCTTTGAGACAGGGCTTAGTCTCATGCCGAGAGAAGGCAGTACTCAGCCTTATGCAAATACGGAGGTAGGGCTTAACCTCATGCAAGGTTTGAGACAAGGCTGAGTCTCATGCAAAGAGAAGGCAATGCTTAGCCTTATGCAAATGCAGAGGCAGGGCTTAGCCTCATGCAAGGTTTAAGAAAAGACTTAGTCTTATGCAAAGAGAAGGCAATGCTTAGCCTTATGCAAATATGGAGGTGCAAGGTTTGAGACAAGGCTTAGTCTCATGCAAAAAGAAGGCAATTCTTAGCCTTATGCAAATATGGAGGCAGGGCTTAGCCTCATGCAAGATTTGAGACAAGGCTTAGTCTCATGCAAAGAGAAGGCAATGCTTAGCCTTATACAAATGTGGAGGCAAGGCTTATCCTCATGTTAGATTTGAGACAAGGCTTAGTCTCATGCAAAGAGAAGGCAATGCTTAGCCTTATGCAGTGAAAGAGTAACAAATAGGAGTAGAATATTTCTTAGATGGAGGTATATTTGCATCTCGTGGCCTGATTGTTATGAGGATAGTTACTTTGATATATGTATACTTGCAAATACTCCTCTTATGTTCACTGTGCTTGTATCCAAAGAAAAATCGTGAGTTTTGTTGGGGAAGGTTGGTTCGTGCCCTTGCCTGCTTGTTTTGCTTTGCTTTGCTCTGGAGACCCTGCTCGAGTTACCCTATGTAATACCTGGTTGTCATAGAAATAAGATTTTCGAAGAATATGTACTTATTGATGAAAAAAAGTTATTTTAAAAAACATGGTGGTATAAGTAAATTAGATGAACTAATACTGTGAAACTTTTAGAGACATTGCGGCTTCCTTACATTAGAATTTTGAGGGTCCTCCACAAAATTCTGCCCCAGTTTGATCCTTCGGTCGTTCTACGTGCAACAAAGTTTGTTGGATCTGCTCCGGAATGATAGCTTCAGTACCATAAACCAGTAGATAGGGAGTTGCCCCATTTGATGTGCGCATCGTAGTGCGGTACCTCAATTGGGCAAAGGGTAACTTCTTGTGCCATTGTTTGTGATTTTCTACCATCTTCCTTAGTATCTTCTTGATGTTCTTGTTGGCAGCTTCCACAACTCCATTCATTTGTCGCATATATGTTATAGTGTTTTTGTGCTTGATTTTGAAGGTTTCACACATGGCTTTCATCCGAACACTATTGAGATTAGCGGCATTATTAGTGATAATGGACTCGGGAACCCCGAATCGGCAAATAATATGATCCTTGACAAAGTCTGCGATGACTTTCTTGGTTACACCTTTGTAAAATACGTTGTCTACCCATTTTGCGAAATAGTCGATGGCCACTAAAATGAACCGGTGTCTGTTAGAAGTGGTGGGCTCGATCAGACCGATGACATCCATTCCCCAGGCAGTGAAAGGCCAAGATGCACATGTCGTATTGAGCTCGTTTGGTGGTATGTTTATCATGTTTGCATGTACCTGACATTGGTGACATTTCTGGACGTACCTGATGCAATCCGTTTCCATGGTTATCCAAAAACATCCAGTTCTGAGTATCTTTTTGGCTAGAACAAAACAGTTCATATGTAGTCTGCAAGTTCCGGCATGTATCTCCTCAAGTAATCTGGAAGCCTCTTTTGCGTCAACACACCATAACTATCCCAAATCAGGAGTTCTTTTGTACAGGGTCCCTCCACTTTGGAAGAAGTGATTGGACAACCTCCGTAGTGTGCATTTATGGGTATGGTTTGCCTGTTTCGGATATTCTCCTTTCGCCAAATATTCTTTGATGTCATGGAACCAAGGTTTTCCGTCCGTTTCTTCTTCAACATAAGCATAGTAAGTCAGTTGATTATTGATCCTTACCGGGATGGGGTCGATGAAATTCTTATCTAGACGTTGTATCATTGAGGACAAGGTGGCCAGTGCATCTGCGAGCTCATTCTAGACTCTTGGAACATGTTTGAACTCTATCTTTGTGAATCTCTTCATCAATTCCTACACATGATACAAGTATGGTAGTGTCTTGGTGTTCTTCGTAGCCTATTCTCCTTGAACTTGATGTACCAGAAGATCCTAATCGCTAATTACTAGCAACTCTTGTATACTCATATCGATGGCCAAATTGAGCCCCATGATGCAAGCCTCATATTCTACCATATTGCTGGTGCACGGAAACTGAAGCTTTGCGGATACCGGGTAATGTTGGCCTGTTTCTAACACCAAAACCGCTCCAATGCCCGCTCCTCTGAAGTTGCAGCCCTATCGAAGAACATTCTCCAAACGTCGTGGGCTTCAGCATTGTCCTCTCCTACGACTGATACTTCTTCATCGGGAAAATACATTTTTCATGGTTCATATTCTCCTCCCACAGGATTTTCAGCAAAATGGTCTGTCAACGCTTGTCCTTTGACCTCCTTCTGAGTTTTATAGACGATATCAAACTCACTTCACAATATCTACCACTTGGCTAAATTCCTGGTTGGCATGGGCTTCTGAAAGATGTACTTTAAAGGTTCCATCCTGAATATGAGGTATGTGGTGTAGGCACATAAGTAATGCCTCAATTTCTGAGCTGTCTATGTCACAACACAACATGTGCGTTCCAGTAGAGAGTATCATGCCTCATAAGGTGTAAACTTTTTACTCAAGTAGTATATGGCTTGCTCCTTTCTTCATGTCTCGTCATGTTGTCCCAAAACACATCCGAAAGCTCCATCTAATACAGATAGATAGAGTAGAAAAGGTTTTCTAGGTTCTGGCGGGACTAGGACTAGTGGTGTGGACATGTATTCCTTGATTTTGTGAAAAGCCTTCTGACAATCCTCGGTCCAACTGATTTCAGCATCTTTCCTCAATATTTTGAAGATGGGTTCACATATTACCATGGACTGTGCTATAAAGTGGCTAATGTAGTTGAAGCTTCCTAGGAAACTCATCACGTCCTTTTTGCTCTTTGGTGGTGGTAACTCTTGGATAGCCTTGACTTTGGACGGGTCCAACTCGATTCCTAAGCGGTTGACGATGAATCCCAACAGCTTTCCTGTGGGAACCCCGAATGCATATTTTGTGGGGTTCAGTTTTAGATTGTACATCTTTAGCCTGTCAAATAATTTTCTCAAGTCTGCTATGTGATCTATGGCCCTTTTGGATTTGATGATGACATCGTCAACATACACCTCTATTTCCTTGTGTATCATATCATGGAAGATGGTTGTCATGGCTCTCATGTAGGTGGACCCAGCATTCTTTAGACCGAACGACATCATTTTGTAGTAGTACACTCCCCACAGTGTAATGAAAGCTGTTTTCTCTACATCTTCTTCGTCCATCCAGATCTGGTGGTAACCCGTAAAGTAATCTACAAAAGATTGTAGTTCATGCTTAGCGCAATTGTCGATTAGGATGTGTATATTTGGCAGTGGGAAATTGTCCTTGGGACTTGCTCTATTTAAATCCCGATAGTCAACACATACACTGACTTTCCTATCTTTCTTCGGAACCGGTACAATATTGGCTAACCAGGTTGGGTACTCAACTACCCTGGGGACTTTGGATTTGAGCTGTTTAATGTCTTCCTCCTTGATTTTAAGACTTATGTCTTGTTTGAATTTTCTGAGTTTCTGCTTCACCGGTGGACACATTGGATTGGTAGGCAACTTATGAGCCACTATGGATGTGCTCAGACCAGTCATGTCATCATATGACCATTTAAAGATATCCTCATATTCCTTCAGGAAACGAATGTACTCTTCCTTCTCTGATGGTGATAAGTGAATGCTTATGCGTGTCTCCTTGACGGTTTCGGCGTCTCCCAAATTGATTGTTCGGTTTCGTCGCCTTTTTTGATAAGTCCAATTGATCCCTCGGGGATCCCACTCCTCGTCAGTTTTTATCACATTGATCCCTTTGCCCCTATGATCTAGAAGAGGATTATTGCAGACATTGGGTGCAACTTCATTCACCTGTATGACCTTGTTATCAATAAATGTATGAATCTTATCTTTCAATGTTCGGCACTCATCAATGGTGTGCCCCTTCATACCGGAATGATATGCGCAAGTTTTATTCGAGTTGACCCATTTAGATGAATTCTCCATTGCCACAGCGGGAATAGGGGTGACATAACCAGCAACCTTCAATCTTTCATACAACTAGTTGATAGGTTCAGCAATACTGTCTGGGTGATTTGTGATCAAAATTAGGTCGGGGTTTCTGGTAATTTAGACGAGTTAGAGGTGAATGATAGTAGGCTGAATGAGTGTTATGAGTGTGATAGGCAGTGGTGATTTTAGAGTATCTGAGAGGTGAGGGTTGGTATGTAGGTGGAGGTGTTTGGTATGTGAGTGGAGATTTTGGGCCTTGGGCCACCATTACTGCCCCTACCTCTTTCTTCTTTGATATGCCACCTGATTTCAATGCTTTATTCGTGGCCTGTAGTGCCTCAAAATTTGTCACCATCCCGCTTTTTATGCCCTCTTCAATTCTTTCTCCGAGTTTGATGATATCGGAGAACTTATGATTCTCAATAACCATTAGCCTTTGATAATATTGTGGGTCCTGTGCCCGGACGAAGAACTTGTTCATTTGTTCCTTGTCTAATGATGGTCTAACTTTGGCTGCTTCGGACCTCCATCAAGTAGCATACTCGCGAAAAGTCTCAGTTGGCTTTTTCTTTAGGTTCTGGATATAGAAAACATCTGGTGCATTCTCCATATTGAACCTGAATTGGTCCATAAATTTTGATGCCATACTCACCCAATTGGCCTATTTCTTAGGATTCTGGCTTGTGTACCAGGACAAGGCATCTCTAGTAAGACTTCTCATGAAGAGCTTCATTCGAATCCTTTCATCCTTTCCGACCCCCACGAGCTTGTCACAATAAGTTCTCAAATGAACCTTGGGATCACCTGTTCCGTCAAACATTTCAAACTTTGGAGATTTTTAACCCTCCGGTAGTTCCACATCTGGTATTATGCATAAATCCTCGTAGTTCAGAACTTCTATCCCTTTACCTCCTTCAACAACCTGAATTCGGCTTGTCAACTTCTTGAGCTCCTCGGCCACGTTCTTGATGAGCAGGTCCTTCTCAGCGGATTCTAGTGTATAGGAGATTAGTTGAGTGGAGTGAGGTAGGGTTTCCACGTATATGGGGTTGTTTTGGTGAGTGTCAGGGATTTGGGTGTAGTGGTGGTCGTTGCTTGAGTTTTGAGGATCGAGAATAGGTTGGGGTGTATTCTGAGGAGTATGATAGGTAGTCGTGTGTGGGTACTGGGTTGGTTGATGATGGTGTTGTGGAGGAGTTGGTATCGGTAGAGGATTGGGGTTTTGAGGTGGTGTGGCATATTGATGGGGTGCAGGAGGATTTTGTGGACGTTGGTTTGGAGTATTCTGAGAAGGCGCTGGGTTATGAACATTTTATTGGTTAACGTCTGGGACGTTCAGAGTGAGGGAGAGGTTTGCCAAGTTGTGGACTTGCTCAAGTTCTCCTTGTAAATCCAGTATTTTCTACTCTATTCGCAGGGCCAAATCATTCTGAGCTGGAGTCCTTCGACCGTCTGAAGTTTCAATATTCTTAGCATTTTCTTTTCGTATACCACTCTCAAGTCATCCATCTTAGCTTTTCCTCTGCTTTTTGGATTACTTGGAGGAGGATGAGGTAGAGGGCCTCTAGATTTGGTGTGATATGGTGATGATACCAGTATGTGCGAACCAACCTTAGGTAATAACAAAAATAAAGAAAAACAAAAGGCAAAGAAATGAGTAAGGACTCTAAAATGTTTGTGGTATTTTAACACATATTGTGTAAATGTAAATTCTACTCCTAATTTTGGATCCTCGTTGTGCCCGAGGTAGGCCTACCAAAAAATAGATTTGAAGAATTTCGGTGCCAATAATTGCCTCATTTCATTAAGGTAAAAGTAGATGAATCTAAAACGATACTAAATAAGATAAGTCACTAATGGCACTTGGCCTTATTACATTTGAAAACAGCAAGTAAATCTAATCTACTTGGTCCGAGAAGGACCTTCTCCAGGATGGATGCCCTTGTCGATTAGATTCCCCAGTTTGCACAGGTTCAGTAGTAGGTATGCCCTTGTAAATGTCCTCTTTCACTTCCTTCAGTGTTCTAGCAATCAGTGACTCTCTTCCTCATTTTTCCCTCCAATTCTATCAGACTGTACTCCAGATATTCCAACTTTTCGTAGGATTTACAAACCCTTTCTCTCCATTCATTGATTAGTTTCATATCGGTCTTGTGTCTCTCCAGGTTATCGGCCTCGGACTCGTGAACTCTTTTGCGTAGTTTGTTATATTTCACCTGTGCTTCGACAACTTCACTTATGACCCTATTTCTTGGACCAACCCTTGGCTCGAATATTCCTGCTATGTTATCCTCTAACCATGATGGGTAAAAGTACACATGACCAGCATGATATCGATCTGGCTCGATGGTGTCCTTTTCCATGATAATTTTCAAATATCACATGTGCTGAGCTTCACATTTGTATGGGACATCGTCATCCTAAAAATTTGCCCTGTAGTGACTCATTTTAGCAACCTGTGGTATGACCTGCTTCCTACCTGCTTGTCTCATAACCCTGAGGGGAGCATAAGGGTATATGCCCCATAACCCGATCAGTACCAAGTATGGAACATCCCTAGATCTGATGATGAACTCGTTGGTAGGGAACCATTCGAACATCCATTGAACCTGATCCTCGGTCAAATTGCTGAAAAACAATGCCCACCCTATAGCATTTTTGGATTGAGCAAACCTGTCTGGGATATAAGTCATTCCCTTAGGATGATGGAAAGCTATGTGATCATTCCACAGCCTTCGCGGACGCTCTTGATGGTATTGACCCTTTTGGAGATGATCTTACAACCAAACTTGAAGCAGTAGATCACAACCGTTGAAGTATTTGTACCCCTTCTGATAGCATTCTAAGGCCCGGTATATGTTTTCTATGATCATAGGGACGATGGTATATGTTTGCCCCTCGATCCCGTGCATCAAGGTTTTGGCTACTATGGACAGTCTAGTGTGGATTTTGTCCCGTTGGATCGGTAACACTAACATACCCAAGAAACAGAAAATGAACATAAACCCTGTGGTGGATCCAACCCAAGGAAGTGATGAAGAGTTCGTCATAAAAAATACTATAAGATTTACTGTGACCGTATCGTTCATAGAGGAAATCGAAGGGTATGTAGGAATTTTTTAGGCACTTCAAGTCATCATTCTTCTTTAGTCCCATCATCTTTAGAAATCCCCTAGTAGAGCGATTTTCTGGCACCGATAAACCATGACTATCCCAAGGTAGCCCAGCAAATCCCCCTATTTCTTCCAAGAGAGGGGCCATTTCTATGTTTCCAAAGCGAAACGCGACTCTTTCTTTGTCCCAAAACATTGTGGCAGCTTCGATCAACATGTTGTTCGGCTGGAGGCCCAACAGAGAAGGCAAGTTTCCCAAAACCCTTTTCACATGATTTTTATCACTTGGTGGAAGATCTTCCTACCAATCTAGCAACAGTGGTGGTATGTTACGAACCATGTCGAACCTGGGGACTTCATGCCTCA
Organism: Nicotiana tabacum; assembly: GCF_000715075.1. Lineage (NCBI taxonomy): Eukaryota > Viridiplantae > Streptophyta > Magnoliopsida > Solanales > Solanaceae > Nicotiana > Nicotiana tabacum. The sequence goes on from NC_134097.1 coordinate 85,341,969, forward strand.
ATTTCTGCAAAAGAATATGGTTAGGCCTTTTCTCCCTCAAAATTCGACTATTTATAAAATAATGATTAGTATATTGGCACTTAATTCTCCAAAATTAATACATACAATCGTGGTTGCGTCGATTGGAATTATGAAAAACCCGATGGACTTTTGGATGACGCTTGTCTTAAAGGGTTATTATGTGGACAACATAATAACCCGGCTAGGTTTGACCATGATGAATGTATGATTAATCAGAGTAAGGTTTCTAGAGAGGTCTAGAATGGTACCCTCAAATAGACAACTTGAGGGGGAAAGGGACGGAACCATCGATTGCACCGCTGATCGACTAGTTTTACCGCAATTTCTGAATTTAAAGGGTGATATATAGGAGAGCGCAAACACTCATCAAGCGTTGCTATAGGATTGATTACGCACGAGTGGAATATGATGTCGAGCATGATTTAAGCAATAATAAATAGCATGTTGTCACGTATTTGCACGTTAAAATGATAAATGCGGTATTTAATAACTGAAAGACGTTTAAGAAAGAAAAAAAAGGAGACAAATCAGTTTCTGTAATAAAGGAAATCATAAATGCTTAAAAGTAGGCAATTAAATCCAAATAAAGGAGAAAGAGAGAGGGTGCTCATGTATCAACAAAAATAAAGTATGCTTAAGACTAATTCACACAAATAAGTTCGTTATGGTAAGAGCCTAAAAATATCCCCAGCATAGTCGTCATGCTGTTTAAAAGCAGTAGACAGGAAGAACATAAGTCTAATCACATAGCATATTGAATGATAGCAGAAGTGGAGACATACCAGTTAAGAGATAGCAACAGGAAAGTGAAGCAACTAGGATCCAAGAGTCTAGCCTTGGCTTTCAGCCGGCTAGACAGTGCAACAAACACAAGTAACAGAAAGAATTGCAATGGAGAGTGTGGTGAATAAGAGCAAGAATGTGTGTGTGTTTATATCTTTCTATGTGTGTCCGTGTGTCAGAACAATGAAAGGCTTTTATACCATACAATAGAGCAAACAAATAAGGTAGGAAATCAATTGCATACAAATAAGGCAAAGAGATATGTTAGTCAGTCAATTAGGGCTAACATCAATCAATTAATAAGCATAATTAAATAGGTATCCGTTAAATTAAGGAGAATCTTACTCGGAGTAAATCAACAAACAAGATTGATGTTTAAATAAGGTAAGTAGTAAGTCCAGAGATCAATGAAAACACAGAAATCAGACCAGTAAAGGAATTAAGGGAGGTCGTACCAATTATTAATCACACATAAGGAAAGAACGGGTAAAAATTCTATAAGGAAATATCAATTTTAAAGGGAAGCAAAATTTCAAACCCTAATTAGGCAAGTAAATCAATTAATACGTTAACTGACAGATCTAGGTAAGCGGGAAAACATTATAACCAACAATCAGATAATTGAAACCCCTAAGGTGTAAAGCCATAGAGATGAAACTCCTGTAAGATTAGTCGAAAAAAGCAAAGAAGACAACCAGAATTGAGAAATGCCTAAACGTTTCAAACATTTTGCAGAAATCTCTTAAAAAATTGAAACCCTAGCTTTTAGGAAAAAATGAAATCGGTTGACATTTTTAGCAAAAACAGAAAACTTTTAAAGGAAAAATACCAAACAAACTCAAAACCCATCAGATCTAAAGAGATCTAACGGATTCAACCAGAAATAACTAAGTTTATATTAAAAATGAACAGAGGTGTAAAATCTGGTTTGAACCAGAGATTTGAAGCCATGAAAATACGAAAGTGATAGTACTCACAGACATAGGGTTGAATATAAGCGGATTAATCGAAAAGATGAGAGATTTGAACTAAATCTGGTTCGAATCCCTTGAGATCACATCAAGTAATATGAAAATCGAACAACCAGTAGAGGTACGAGGCCGGATAAGGCCTGAAATTGAAGAAAAAACCCATGAATCGAGAGGGATAATAGTGACGGCGGACTAGGGTTAGAAAGAGCATCTAAGGGAGAAGAGAGGAGGAGAGGATTTATAGGCGACGGTGTTTTAGAGAATGGGTAGGGTTTGGGGGGTCAATGGATTAAAAAAGGAAAGGGATAACGTGGACCGTTGATATCAGATATCAACGACCATGATTAGAGGAAGTTCTGGGTTGGGTAAGGGTTATTTAGTTTGGGCTGAGGCGGATTGTGCTAGGATTTTAAGTAATTGCGCTGGTGTAATTGGGTTAGGTCCGAATAAGATTAAGCAAAAGGGGCTATTATTTAAATACCCAATTAACTTAATAAAACAATTTTATAAAATAACTTATAAATGATAAAAATGTCCTTTATGCATAAAAATAATTTAGAATAATTACCTAGTATTATAAAAATATAAAAGGTCATTTTATTATGAAATAAGGTAATTATGTACACATGGGCTGTTATTGCAAAATCATCGCAATTATAACCCTAACATGTACATATAACTATTCATGAAATAATTAAGGTTTAGTATACAAATAAGATGATAAAAATAAGCAGTAAAATTATCATAAAAGTATTTATGATGCAAATAGTAATTATTTGGATAATAAAATGCTATAACAAATTAGTTAAAATCCTTTTAAAATTACAGAAAATTATGGAAAAATACTGGTTGATGCTCAAGCACTATTTTGAAAGTATATATGTATTTTTAAAATATATGAGGGAAAAATTAGGTATCAACAGCGGTTGAAGTAGTAAATCTTGGAGTTACAAGGCGAGCTCAAACAGGTCCCAAATCTCGCAAACCTTTCCCTTACCTTGAATTTCCCCGACATCAACCATCAGAACACCACCACCGATAATCAAACGCCACAACAAAACACTTAAACCCAAAATCCTCTACCCTTAGCTCCACAAAATCCTTCCGGAAAGCATTAATATCACAAACACATACCCCCTCAAAACCTTAACCCTCCAACATTACAAACCCCTCGGCAATGACACAATCATATGACCCCGTACCTGCAAACAACTACCTATAATACCCCTTAAAACATACTAAAACCTACCCCTGATCCACCTCAAACCTCAATAAATGATCACCCATATACTCATGTCTTAGGGACGCACCAAGGCAACCTGATATACGTAGAAACCCTACCACACACCCCACGATAAACACTATACATCCCCGAACCAACTAAGAAGGATCTACTCATCCAGAATATTACTGAGTTAATGAAACTGACAAGAAAAGTCTGGAGTGTCGAGGGAAAAAAAGGTGTCGAAGGTTTGAATTATGAAGATCTGTCTATCCAGCCAAACATGGAACTACTAGAGGGGTACAAACCTGTCATGACCCAAACTGGAGGGCCATGACTAGCACCCGACCATACTTGTCGATCACCAACATACATTTTATCTAACCTTCTTTATTATCTTTTACGGCTGACGAGATCAATATAAATGGTAGACATGGATCATGGACAACCAACAATAAGAACTAATGGCATGAACATATATAATATGGGATAACCAGACAATCAAGAAACTATATATAAGGTATGAGCTACCACGCTACCATGAAAGACTATACAACAAAAACTAGCCGACAAGGCATACCATACTATACATGAGTCGACACCTGTCTATGAGCCTCTAAAGGAACATAAGTGCTGCAACATAGCCAGAACAGGGCCCCGACATACCCATAATGTCTATAACAAAAATGCATACCAAGACCAAGGCAAGTCCGGAGAAGGGATCTCGCCAATCACCGCTGAACTGGACAGCCTACTGTGGTGGGGGAGCTGCACCTGCCTGTCTATCAGGACCTGCAGCACGACATGCAGCGTCCACAAATAAAAGGACGTTAAGGTATGTGGATTTCTCTCTTAGCTATTAGATTCTTTTGTTTCTTCAGCTCCTTTGCTTAGTGTGAAATGATAAAATGGCTGAAACTCTTGAGGGTTTAGGGCTTGAGTTAATGTTCTAAAATGGAAATCTTGTGTGCTTGTTTGTTGGGTGAGATTAGTTGAGAGTGTAGACATGTGATTTTTGACCCTCCCCAAGATTTCCCATATCTTAGTACGTAAATATTTAATTTAGGCCTAATATAGCTATTTCAACTAATTTTAACTCTTTTACTTTATTTTATTACAAGAAAATGAAAATTACAAAAAATTTATTCCATTAATGTTTTGTAGTTATTTTTAATCTTAAAAAATACAAAAATATATCATGCATGACATCTAGACTTTATTTTCACATTTTTAGGATTAATCGGTAGTTACTTTTTTTAAAAAAAAATTGAAAATCACAAAAACAAAATGCTTCATTTTTTACACTTTTTCCTTTTATTGATTTTTTTCTCTTAGGATTAAGTAGCTTTTATAATTTTTATAATTAGTTAATTAGTTTAATTTCATATTTTTAGATAATCTAGAATTTTAATTAGGATTTTTAATTAAAGAAGAAGAAAAAAAAAAAAAGAAAAAGGAATGAAAGAGGGGTTTTAATATGTGTTGGGCTAATTCTTAATACCCAAACCAGCCCAAATAAATGGCACCAAAATTTATCTAACCCAAGCCCAAATCACCCATGACACTACCCGGTTTGATCCCAAGACCTTTTTTAATTAAAACCTAACAAAACCTAAGGATATAGGGAGGCTCCCCTGCAGAGAAGCTAGGAACGGCACCTTTAATGGCTGCCTAGAGACCAAAAATTCAGTCCTCCATTCTATCTTCAAATGGCTTCATCCTTCTTCTACATCCAATGAAACCTAACCTATTTCCCCTCATTTCCTCCAAAGAAAAACCAAAACATCTGCTTTCCTTCTCCTTCCTCAACTCACCCATTTTCTGATTTTCAACAAAGGGAACGTTATTCCCCACCTTTAATTCCCCTTCTCTGTTCAGAAATCGAGTCAAGTCGACCAAAAAAGGAAATTAAAAGGGTGTTCCTAAGTTCGACATAAATTGCTGCAGATTCTTGGGTTTTCTCTAAAGCTTTGAGTCGAAACTTGCTACTAGTGGTCATTCCAATTTGTTGGGTTCATAAGCATTACTTCGGTTTGAAATTTCCGTGAATTGATGTTGTATTTGTTGCTGTTTGCACCGGAATTGCTAGCTGGTATTTTTCAACCATTATTTGGCAATTTTAAAGGCTTGTTACTGCTTTCAAGGTACTTTTCCTTGATTAAACAATATAAATTTGCATATTTGCTTAGTAATAAGAATTGTTGGAAATTTTTCATATGTCACCAACTCGGTCATTATTTTGTTTGATAGCTATTATTGGTCTGTGTAATCGCTGGAGCCTTACATTGAAAGATAAGGTTGAGTTGCTAAGTTAGAATTTATTGTGTTTATTCTATTGGAAACAAACATATAAATGTGCATTTTTCTTCTTTGTCTTCTAGTGAAAAGTTGAAGGAAAACGTTGATTAAAACATGTAAAAGGCAAATGAACGACTAATTGGTGTAGTCCCATAGGTAGAATTGAAGGAATTTCATTACGTCAATTTAATCGCAATTGTTGGCTACTATATGATTAATTACTATTAGATTAAATCATGATTTGTTGTGCTTTGGATTGTTCTAAATTTGCTCTAAACAACTGAGCATGGGGTGCCTAGAATCTATAAGCTCATTCGTGGAAATCGCCTTTCAAGGGACAAATTTTTGTGCGCAAACTCGATGTGCCAAGCTTGAGTGATTCAATAGTCTTGTTTTTGATACATTGCACTGAAAAATGCTTCAGTTCCATTCACATTGTCTTTGAGCTCAACTCATATAGAATTCTTCAAATTGCTATTTCTTTGTTGATTTAATTGATGTGGAATTTTGAATTTCTTGGCCATCTGCTCTGTTGGTTGATGTTCCAGTGTCACTTGTTTGAGTTTGTTCTTTAAACATCATAGCTTACTTTAGATGCGATTAATAATAAACCATCATGATTATGGGTACGGTTCCCGTGACATAGTTATGATGCTTAATTTTTCAAATTCGGGTGTGCATTTCATGTAACCCGATTATAACAACTTCAAATAATAAAACCCTTTGAAATAATTTGAGGTGTGTCATATTAGGCAAGATATAATTTATGACCCTCAAAAGTTTAGTTCAAACATCCTTTGAAATTAGAATCGAGGTGTGCCATTAGTTGAATTTTCCATGGCCCTTGCAAACTTGAAAGTGCGTAGTTGCTTTAGGCGCGTAATTTTAAATTACCTTCTTAAACTCGGGTGTGCATTTCATGTGACCCAAATCCAAATCTCAACAATGTTATATAAAATGTGTTGCGGACTACAGGTGCATTTATGTGACATGGTTCAAGACATATTTTAAATGACGTGCGATCTTCCTAAAATGAATAAAAGCAGTTAAAAAATTTAAAATTGCACATAGGTTTTCGAATGTTCTAAAATCAGATAATTAAGCCAATAATAACAGTTGAGTGACCGTGCTAGAACCACGGAACTCGGGAATGCCTAACACCTTCTCCTGGGTTAACAGAATTCCTTATCCAGATTTATGGTTCGCGGACTGTAATGCAGAGTCAATCTTTTCCTCCATTCGGGATTTGAACCGGTGACTTGGGACACCATAAATATCCCAAGTGGCGACTCTAAATTTTTAATAAAAATAATCCCGTTTCGATTGTCCTTTAATTGGAAAAACTCCTTATACCCTTACGGGGTGTAGGTAAAAAGGAGGTGTGACAGCTCTGGCGACTCTAATGGGGATCGAACCCAGAATCTCTGGTTCAGGGTTCAGAATTCGAGCTTTGATGAATTGTTATAGTTGGCTTTATTTATTATCTGATTTTGTCACATGTTTGTGATTAATATGCTAAGTGTTGCTTTTACCACTTTGATACTATCTGAACTGTATATAAGTGCTACGAAACCCTTCTCTTCTCATCTTTGGGGATGTGCTCGCTGGTCGAGACTCCCTATTCTGTTAGTGTTATACCTTGAAATAAGAAAGAGGCTCGGACAAGTTACTAAGCCGGATGGCCGTTTGGTTCCCGGTACGTAGCCCCCTCCTCAGCTTGAGTTGTCCGCTCGGGTACATAGTCTAGAACAAATACCCAGGTTTTGAACCTAGAATAACTCAGCCTCATGCAGGATCCCGAATAGGAACGTTTGTTTGCATAATGTGCATTTGATTTTGGAGACTCAACACAGGGGTAGGGTCCGTCTACGACAGGTATACCCCAAAAAATAAAAGACCATCCTGATGCATCTTATGTGCTACATGTTGCATTTATTCAAGGGTAAAAATGTCATTTGGTGGACCAATGATAGCTGAGGGTAAATGAAGAAATGAAAAAAAAACAATGAAAAAAGAAAGAAGAAAGAAAAAAAGAAGAAAAAGAGAGGGTGAAGTGTGAAAATAAAGCGAGGGGGGCCTAATTATGTTTTCTGTTATATTTTGTTAAAAAAAAAAAAGAGCTTGAAAAATTCAAACGATTTTTGTACTTTTTAATCATTTTTCAAAAATCAAAAATAAAAAAAAGAGGAAGAAAAGACAAAAAAACATATTTTCTCTAAATTAGTTGTTATTTTTATTTCTCGCCCGTATCCAATCTTTCCGAACTACGCATACCTGATTCTCGTCTTTCAAGGCGTGATACGTAGGCAACCCACATAGGGTCCGGTCTTCCTAGTAAATCTTAGGTTCTTGGCTTTGTGGGGTCATACCCAAATTTTGCACTTCTAACCACCATTTGGCCAAATAAGTCATTTTGCAAAAATAGCCTCGATCATGTCTTACATGTGTCTAGTTGAATGTTGTTGTCTCACATAATGTTGGTTTAAGTTTTCTCATACAGGTGTGGATCCACTTACCGGAGTTTGAGCACTACAGATACCCAGGACCACCGCATTCAGGAGTTGCTTAAGGAGATTTTTTATATTTGTTATTTTTATTTTATTTTTATGTTTTGAGTATGTTTTTTATGCCGTCTTTTACTTTCTAGTTTTGTACAACAATGTCGAGTTTTTTGTTATTGTACTTTTTATTTTGTATTTGAAAAGCTGTGGTGCAACTCAAAAATCCAAAAAAAAAGATATTTTGCCTTTTTATATTTCCGTTATAATTTTCTTTAGAAATACTACTCCTAGAAATCAAGAAGAAAAAAAAGAAAGTTTGAGGTGGTTTTATTTTAGGAAATTAGTATCTAAAATTTTTTATTTTAAAAATTGCTTTTATACTTCCTTTAGTATATTAGGACCAAAATTCAAAAAAAAAGAAGAAAAGAAAATGAAAATGCTAGTTTGTTTATTTTATTCTCGATCTTCCAGAACTACGCAAAGATCTGATTCATGCGGCGTCATGATACGTAGGCAACCTACATAGGGTTCGATCGACTCATTTTTATTATTATTAAAAAATAAAATAAAAACAAACAAACAAAAGAAAAGAAAAAAAGGGTTGAAATCATGGGATGTAAGAAATGAGAGGGAAGAAAAGAGCGATAATCAGAAAGAAAAAAGGAGGAAAATGAGCGATTTAAGAAGTGCAAGAAAAGAAAAGACAAAAGAAGTTCAAATGGAGAAATTGGGATGATACCAAGTGACCTTTTGACCCTCGAATTCATTCTCGGACCATTAATTATTTCTAGGTGCATGGCGCGAAATGTGGTATTTTTATCTGTTAAATGCTCTAACGCTAACATGATGACTTCTTTGTTCCTTTTTGTTGTCCTCATTATAGCAGAAGGTTGGTTGGTTTGTGGTTCTTAAGGTAACTCATCCATTCAACACAAGGCCAAAGGGCAAGGTAGCCATGACTAACAAAAACTTGGGCACAAGAGTTGTTGACCCATCGAGGAAATTTGTGGAGTCGGAGTCTGAATTGAAAGAGGAGGTCCAAAGGGTGAAACAACAGATGACAGAAATGTATTAGTCTTGGATCAGGGGCATCCTCCACCTTCATTCCCTACTAACTACACTGAAAACCCTGCAACTATCACATCACTATCACAAGTCCAGGTTCCCACTGTTGTTGATATCTCCCCACAATCTTTTCACACTCCACCCCTCAAAAGCACATCATATCCTGCTCCTTTGGCCACTCTGCTCTTGCAGATCCTCCTCCAGTTATTTTTTCTCGATCCTCTAATGAGACTGTGTTCAAAGTCCCTGATGCCCAACACTATGCACCAGAACCAACTTTTAAAGTCTCAGATTCATACTCTCTCGCTCCTCATTTTGAGCTTCCCGGTGAAACTGAAAAGCTTTCTAAGATAGTGGAGCAAGATGAGATATCCAGGAAGGTGAAAATCTTAGAGCAGTCTTTAAGAAACATGCAAGGGATAGGGAGCCAGATGAGCGTGGCTTACAAAGACTTGTGCTTGTTTCCTGACGTCCAACTGCCTGATGGGTTTAAGATGCCAAAGTTCGATTTATATGACGGACATGGAGATCCCGTGGCCCATTTGAGAGGCTACTACAGTAAGATGAGAGGCGTCGGTGGGAAAGACAAATTATTGATGGCGTATTTCAGTCAAAGTCTGAGTGGGGTAGCTCTGGAGTGGTACACCCGCCAAGATGCTAGCAGGTGGTACACGTGGGATGATATGGCTCAGGCCTTTGCCAGGCACTTTCAGTACAATATAGAAATTGTCCCAGATCGCATGTCCCTCGCCAAGATGGAAAAGAAGCATAATGAAAGCTTTAGGGAATACGGGCTCAGATGGAGAGAGCAAGCTACCAGAGTCCATCCTCCCATGGAAGAAAAAGAGATGGTCGAGTACTTTCTTCAAGCTCAAGAACCAACTTACTTTGGGCATTTGATCACGGCTGTGGGTAGGTCTTTTAATGATGTGGTAAAAATGGGAGAAATGGTAGAAGATGGGTTGAAGTCTAGGAAAATCATGAGTTATTTTGCTTTAAAAGTCACAGCACAAGCAATTCAGAACGACACAAGAAGCTTGCTGGGTCAGAAGGAACATGATGATTTTGCCATAATTGTTTCAAAGTCACGACGTGGACCAAAAGGTCCGCCTTAACAATATACCCAGCCTCAACTCCAACCCCAAACCTGTCCCCGAGCTCCACATAATCCACTTTAGTATTATCCTCCGAACAATGTCCGGTCATATGTCCAACTACCAGGTCACTCCCTATGGCGAGTGCCAGCACCGCATAATGAATTCTTGCCTTCACAACATTTTCGAGCACCCAACAACCCTAGAAAATAGGGGGCAGGGAAGGGAACAAAGGCAAAAAAATAGTTTCACGCCAATTGGGGAGTCCTACACAAGCTTGTTTGAAAAGTTAAAGCATTCTGGCCTGAATGAGCTGCTCCTCGGCTATACTCCAGACCCATATGCAAAAGGCTTTGATCCTATTGTACGATGCATGTACCACTCTAATGTCCAAGGGCATAACATTGAAGATTGTCGTTCTTTGAAAAGGGAAATAGAAAGAATGATTCAAGAAGGGATAATTGTTAACAATGACAGTGACAGGGAGCATGCAAATCCTCTTGGAAACTTGTGAACTGAAGTTAATGATATTGAAGTTGTTAATGGTTTTGCCAATATTGATGTGGAACCCAGTGGCTAAGATACCGTGCTTGGTAATTGGAAAGACGCTTCATCTCTTGGCTAGTTAGAGAGGAGTCTTGGTGGTCTATTTTGTTGTCATTTCTGTTGTCCGAGTTATTTTCAGGGTTGTAATCCGGATATTGTCTTGTGATTCAAACTCTTCTATCCTTTTATTTTGCCTAGTTTATTTTTCGTAGTAACTCGTTTAGTATTGTCTAGGTTTGTTCTAGGGTTGTAACCCAGTATAGTTTGCTTGTTTTGTTGTTCAAACCCTTTCACCATCTGTCTAATGCAATTTTCCGTTTTCTGGTATTTTTAGTCATTTTTGTTTAGTTCTGTTCTCCTTTTATAGTCCTTTTCCTGTTGACTCTAGTGACATGACATACACTCATAATTCTCAGTCTGGCCTTAAAAAGATAGTTTAGTCATGAAGCAATGAAACAATTTTGAAGATGATAGGGTCATTTGAGGGGAAAAAGTAAAGGCATTTTGAGATCACTTCAAGCCCGAATTGTGAAACTGGGGAAGATAGAACAAAAGAAACACTATTGAAACGCATCCTGCCGCATCAGGTTGAAGCTAAAGGCAAGTTTGCCCCGAATTGGCAGGGGTCGTTCATCGTAATGAGAGTGTTGTCCAATGGTGCTTCGTATTTAACAGATATAGAAGGCAAATGTGTAGATATGGCTATCAATTCTGATGAAGTCAAAAGATATTACGTATGATTTCTTAGGTTTGTTTAATTGTGTTGTTTGTGTTTGGCATGCTTTGAAGATTGGAATGACGAAGGCATTTTATTCTGCTATCTAAAAATACTTTGTCACCCCTTTGAGCCTTATTTATTTTCTTTCATATCCCACTTTTGGAATCAGAAGCAGAGTTTACAAATGTGATACAGAAAAAGGGAGAGAAAAGAGAAAAAAAAAGAGAAAAAGAGAAGGAAAAATGGAAAAAGAGTAAATAAAAGAAAATAAAATGAAGAAAAGAGAGGAAAAACAAAAAGGAAAAAGGAAGAGAAAACAAAAGTTTCCATGAACTACGTTCGACCTATTCCTTTTAAGGATACATAGGCAGCCTCATGGTTCGGTCCCATCAAAATAAAAATTCAAAAGTCCCCAAGCAAAGAAACTGGGGTAGAAGTTGTGGTTGTTGTAAGAGATCTGATTCCAAAAGTTGTAAATTTGAGCTCTTTTAAGCTGTTTTGAGCCTTTATGATACCCTTTCTTTCTAACCCCATCCAAAACCCACATTATGATCCAAAGAAAGACCTTTCGATCAATCTTTGTGTAGTGCCAAGGCAAGCGAGTTATAGGTATGATTCACATCAGGGGAAACACTCCGTTCTACACAAGGAAAACAAAAATGAGAGAGTCTTATTGGTGAAAACCTTCACAGGCACCATAAGGCGACAGTAAGTTGAGAGAAAGTACAAAATGAGAGAGGCTTGATGGTGAAAACCCTTCGGGCACTACAAGTCGAGTAAGGATATTGGAAATTGGAGCATTGAAACCCAGTTCTACGGCGAAAATGTACAATAAGAGTTGAACATCGGACTTGCTTGGCAGATTGGGCCATTTAATCCAAAGGTGCATGTCACGGTCATTAGAGTTGGTATCTACATCTGATAAGTGTTTAGTTTTCTTGTTATGAATTATCTCTTTCCTTTGTCCTTTAATCTGTTCCTTTGGTCTTGTTTACTTCCTCTTCCTAAATCAATTTGGTCAAAATAAGTGAGAAATGACATCAAAATTTGCTACCAGCTTTCCAATTGCACAAAACGGGATCTGGCCAGCACATCAAAGTGGCATAAGTTAAGAACAACGTGCGCACTGAGTTGGTAACAATCAACATGCTTTGGGATTCATGTGAAATACAAAGGTTTGGTATATATTAGATCATGAACAATGCAACAGATGGAGGGTGTAGGGTGAACGGATCAAAGGGATTTTATGTGATAAGATTAACAAAGAAAGTGGTTAACCAGTAACAAGCAAGGTCTTCCAGGTAGAAATCAAAGTTATCATGGCAAGTGAAGGAGCAATAGACCTCAAGGCCAGGTCCAGTGGGTTAAATCAAGAAATAATAGCATACGCACTAAGTGGGTGGCAATTGATGTGATTTGGAATTCATGTGAGACACAAAGGTTTGGTAAATGTCAGTTCATGAGCAATGCAACAGACATGGTATTGGGTCTGAACGGAGAAGAGCTATTTTCTATGATAAGGGTGATAGAGAAATTGGTTAGTCAATAAGCAAGCAATATCTTTCAAGGTGAAATTAAAGTTATCATGGCAAGTGAAGGAGCAATCATCACAAAGTCAAAGCCACAAACCAACCACCATGTTTAAAATCACAAGTTTTCTTTATCTAAATCAGGGACGGAAGCTATGTTTATATCAAAGCTTGGAAGTTTGAAATTTTCTGGTGTAATTTCCCAATTCTGCTTACGCAAAGGCTATTGAGAAGATCACACATCACCACTATGAAAAGCATTTCCTAGTCTGGGTTTTCAAGTTATATTTTGTTATAGGATATGCACTTCCTAAATTGAGATTTTACCACTAGGAGACGCACTTCCTATTTGGTTCATTTAAGTTCATTCCTAGGAGACACACTTCCTAGTTTGAGTCATTGATGTTTCACCCCTAGGAGACGCACTTCCTAGTCTAGATCTTTCGGGTTATATTTTTGCTTTAGGAGACGCACTTCCTAAATTGAGATTTTACTACTAGGAGACGCACTTCCTATTTGGTTCATTTAAATTCATTACTAGGAGACGCACTTCCTTGTTTGAGTCATTGATGTTTCACCTCTAGGAGATGCACTTCCTAGTCTGGGTCTTTCAGGTTATATTTTTGCTTTAGGAGACGCCCTTCCTAAATTGAGATTTTACCACTAGGAGACGCACTTCCTATTTGGTTCATTTAAGTTCATCCCTAGGAGATGCACTTCCTAGTTTGAGTCATTGATGTTTCACCCCTAGGAGACGCACTTCCTAGTCCGGGTCTCTCGGGTTATATTTATGCTTTAGGAGACGCACTTCCTAAATTGAGATTTTACCACTAGGAGAGCACTTCCTATTTGGTTCATTTAAGTTCATTCCTAGGAGACGCACTTCCTAGTTAGAGTCATTGATGTTTCATCCCTAGGAGACGCACTTCCTAGTCTGGGTCTTTCGGGTTATATTTTTGCTTTAGGAGACGCCCTTCCTAAATTGAGATTTTACCACTAGGAGACGCACTTCCTATTTGGTTCATTTAATTTCATTCCTAGGAGATGCATTTCCTAGTTTGAGTCATTGATGTTTCACCCCTAGGAGACGCACTTCCTATTATATTTTTCTTTAGGAGACGCACTTCCTAAATTGAGATTTTCCCCTAGGAGACGCACTTCCTAGTTTGAGTCATTAAACTTTGCCCCAAGAGGCGCACTTCCTAGTCTAGTTCATTGAAGTTACCTGTAGGAGACGCACTTCCTAATCAAGACCTTTCAAGTTATTCTTTTAGGAGACGCACTTCCTAAATTGAGAGTTCATTCATAGGAGATGCACTTCCTAGTTTTGTTCATTCAAGTTTCACCCCTAGGAGACGCACTTCCTAGTTTGGTTCATTCAGGTTTTATTTTTAGCAGACGCATTTGCTAGCCAAAGTTTTTGGTTTTACTCATAGGAGACGCACATCCTGGTCTAGTCATTAGTTTACTCTTATTATTGTATCAATAGTATAAGTGATTTATAATATTGCTAACAACTCACAAATCTTCCTAGTGCAAACTGGGGCAGAAAATTTTCTTTGTTTTTTTCTATTTTTGTTGAAATCAGGTGCCCACCTAGAGAACAAGGGAATACATTTCAAGTTCAGCAATCAGACGCCCACCTGGAGAACAAGGGAATACGTTTCAAGCTAAGCAATCAGGCGCCCACCTGGAGAAAAAGGAAATACATTTCAAAGTTCAAAAATCAGGTGCCCACCTGGAAAACAAGGGAATACATTTAAAGTTTTGGTAATCAGGCGCCCACCTGAAGAACAAGGGAATAAATTTCAAGTTCAGCAATCAGGCGCCTACCTGGAGAACAAGGGAATACTTTCAAGTTTCAGCAATCAAGCGCCCAATTGGAGAACAAGGGAGGACAATTCAAGTTTTAGCTTTCAAGTTCTTACTAATATTTGGTAACATGATTTAGTTTATAATCACATATGTGCCCAGCCACCAAACTGGGGCAGAAAATTTTCTTTGTTTTTGTCTATTTTTGTTGAAATCAGGCGCCCACCTGGAGAACAAGGGAATACATTTCAAGTTCAGCAATCAGGAGCCCACCTGGAGAACAAGGGAATAAATTCAAGTTTCAGCAAGCGGGTGTCCACCTAGAGAAAGGGAAACATCTCAGATTACAATTCAAGGCGGCAACAAGGGAATTCCACCGGGAGAATACAAGTCAACAAGGCAACATGAACCACAAGAGCAAGTTTGAAGATATAGATATGATTTTGTAATGCATAGATCATAGTCTAGGCTAGCTTCTTTTTATTTTATCATGGTGTAATAAGGGGGTTCAGTAAGCAGTAGCAGCAGCAACAACAGTGAAATCACAGCTTCATGGTAGTCCCAGCTACCAGACATTTCTGAACTACACGTGGCGTGATTCCTTTATAGTCAAGGATATGTAGGCATCTCAGATACCAAGGCTCGGCCACATTCCCCTTTTCTCTAAGTTTTAGTCTCTCCAAATAAGGGTCGGGTCAAAAAACCTGTCTAGTCATTCTTTGTCTGAAAACTCTTCGCGTTTCCAGTTAAAGAGGGGCAGTTGTAGACATATAATTTTTGATCCTCCCCAAGATTTCCCATATATTAGCACATAAATATTTAATTTAGGCCTAATATAGCTATTTCAACTAATTTTAACTCTTTTACTTTATTTTATTACAAGAAAATGAAAATTACAAAAACAATTGTTCCATTAATGTTTGTAGTCATTTTTAATCTTAAAAAATACCAAAAAATATCATGCATGGCATCTAAACTTTATTTTTACATTTTTAGGATTAATCGGTAGTTACGTTTTTAAAAAAAATGAAAATCACAAAAAAAAAATGCTTCATTTTTACACTTTTTTCTTTTATTGATTTTTTTTCTCTTAGGATTAAGTATCTTTTATAATTTTTGTAATTATTTTAATTTCACATTTTTAGATAATCTAGGATTTTAATTAGGATTTTTAATTAAAGAAGAAGAAAAAGAAAAAAAGAAAGGAAAAAGAATGAAAGAGGGGTTCTAATATGTGTTGGGCTAATTCTTAATACCCAAACCAGCCCAAATAAATGGCACAAAAATCTATCCAACCCAAGCCCAAATCACCCATGACACTACCCGGTTTGACCCCAAGACCCTTTTTAATTAAAACCTAACAAAACCTAAGGAGATAGGGAGGCTCCCCTGGAGAGAAGCTAGGGGCAGCACCTTTAATGGCTGCCTAGAGACCAAAAATTCAGTCCTCCATTCCATTTTCAAATGGCTTCATCCTTCTTCTACATCCAATGAAACCTAACCTATTTCCCCTCGTTTTCTCCAAAGAAAAATCAAAACATCCGCTTTCCTTATCCTTCCTCAACTCGCTCATCTTCTGATTTTCAACAAAGGGAACGTTATTCCCCACCTTTAATTCCCCTTCTCTGTTCAGAAATCGAGTCAAGTCGACGAAAAAAGAAAATTAAAAGGGTGTTCCTAAGTTCGACATAAATTGCTGCAAATTCTTGGGTTTTCTCTAAAGCTTTGAGTCGAAACTTGCTACTAGTGGTCATTCCCATTTTTTGGGTTCATAAGCATTACTTCGGTTTGAAATTTCCGTGAATTGCTGCTGTATTTGTTGCTGTTTGCACCGGAATTGCTAACTGGTATTTTTCAACCATTATTTGGCAATTTTAAAGCCTTGTTACTGCTTTCAAGGTACTTTTCCTTGATTAAACAATATAAATTTGCATATTTTATTGGTAATAAGAATTGTTAGAAATTTTTCATATGTCACCATCTCGGTCATTATTTTGTTTGATAATTATTATTGATCTGTTTAATCGCTGGAGCCTTACATTGAAACATAAGGTTGAGTTGCTAAGTTAGAATTTATTGTGTTTATTCTATTGGAAACAAACATATAAATGTGCATTTTTCTTCTTTGTCTTCTTGTGAAATGGTGAAGGGAAACGTTAATGAAAACATGTAAAAGGCAAATGAACGACTAATTGGTGTAGTCCCATAGGTAGAACTGAAGGAATTTCATTACATCAATTTAATCGCAATTGTTGGCTACTATATGATTAATTACCAATAGATTAAGTCATGATTTGTTGTTCTTTGGATTGTTCTTAATTTGCTCTAAACAAATGAGCATGGGGTGCCTAGAATCTATAAGCTCATTCGTGGAAATAGTCTTTCAAGGAACAAATTTTTGTGCGCAAACTCGATTGGCCAAGCTTGAGTGATTCAGTAGTCTCGTTTTTGATACATTGCACTGAAATTCTTGCTTCAGTTCCATTCACATTGTCTTTGAGCTGAGCTCATATAGAATTCTTCAAATTGCTATTTCTTTGTTGATTTAATTGATGTGGATTTTTGAATTTCTTGGCCATCTGCTCTGTTGGTTGATGTTCCAGTGTCACTTGTTTGAGTTTGTTCTTTAAACATCATAGCTTACTTTAGACGCGATTAATAATAAACCATCGTGATTATGGGTACGGTTCCTGTGACATAGTTACGATGCTTAATTTTCTAAATTCAGGTATGCATTTCATGTAACCCGATTATAACAACTTCAAATAATAAAACCCTTTGAAATAATTAGAGGTGTGCCATATTAGGCAAGATATAATTTATGACCCTCAAAAGTTTAGTTCAAACATCCTTTGAAATTAGAATCGAGGTGTGCCATTAGTTGAATTTTCCATGGCCCTTGCAAACTTTAAAGTGCGTAGTTGCTTTAGGCGCGTAATTTTAAATTACCTTCCTAAACTCCGGTGTGCATTTCATGTGACCCAAATCCAAATCTCAACAATGTTATATAAAATGTGTTGCGGACTACGGGTGACTCTGACTTGGGAAAGATTGCACAAAGGTGTTAATTCTTCCTGGTTCATAGTTGAAGCCAAGACATGGCTGTCCATTATTGCTACCAGAATCTTGCCGTCTAAACATGAGTTTGAGGCGACGCCTGAGAAGGCATTGTTGATTGCTGCTATTATGGATGACAAATCTATAATTTAGGAATTTATGGACCTCCCACTATGCGCTTCCTCTCTAGTCAAATCTATGGCATCGATGCACACATTTGCCAACTTGTAGCTAGCCTTCCGTCCAGTCAATCTAGGGAGGGAACTTCTACTGGGACTGGTAAGAAGACATCTCTAGATGATGTAGTTCAAGAACAAAAAGCAATAAAAAATAGGTTGGAAGACATGAGCCGAAGACAAGGAAATATTGAGAGGCAACAACAGAATTTCAATGAGCATGAGAAAAAGAAAAGAAAAGTCTTGTCCAAAATGATGCACAAGATGAGTTCATTCTGTGGCTCACATGAATCAGAGGACGATGAGGAGCAGAATTTGGAGCTCGAATTTCCCACCACTTTCAGCTCCAAGTGATGCAGTTTCAGGGAGCACCTCTTTCATTTCATCTTGTTTTGTTTAGTTGCATTGAGGACAGTGCAACACTTTAGGTTAGGGGTAGCTCATTAATATGTGATGATGTATTTGGAGCATGACGATTTTTTGTGAACTTGTGTAGATTGGTTAACATTTGTAGTTTATTAGTGATATTTTGTAGTTTATTTCTAGCATGTTAGCATTAGTTTTTATTTTGTTATTTCGTTACTATATTTATTTGTAGTAGTGCTAATTAAACTCCTTGATTTTTATTTATGTCACTGTTCTTTTTCAAGAAGATAATTTGTGTCGAACCGGGTGACTTTTCTCTATGATGGATAGCGTGACAACTTTCTTAAAGGATTAGTCTTGTCTAGTTTTAGGTAAAAAAAATTTAGTTAGTTTAGTAGCTAATAGTGAATAAATTGGTTTTGGGTTGTGATCTTATTGTCCATAAACCAACGTGTAGCTTGTTTGGTACCAACATGATTTAAACTTTGATATATGAAATCTTGATCTTTAAAATGAAAAATGATTGATGTGATAATACTTGTTGTGAAGTTTAGGTTCTATTTTTGGCTCTTTGATTCATTAAGTGGTCTTTTAGGCTATATGTGATTTTCTTTCGGTTTATTGATTTTAATTGGATTTTGGATTTATATGGCAATCGAGTTTCCATGTGCCATGTGTGGTGAGACTTGTTGTGAATTCTCGTGCATTATTTGTAGTCTAGAACTTGCCCGGAATGTGCTTCAAAGCAAAATCCTAGACTAACTTGGTTTGAAAAATGATGTTAGGCCTTCCTTGGACCGTTATTATGCCTTAAATTTTCTACCCTTGCAGATTTTCCCTAGTCAGCCCCTTTTGAGCCTTTAAACTTTTTCTTTGGCAACTATGTTACAAGCTTAAACCCTTCATTCTTTATTGATTTATCTTTTGGCATCCTACCTCCCTAAGTACTTTGAAAGTGTAAACATAGGCTAAAAGCCTAAGTTTGTGGCTGAAGGTTGGAAAAGTTATGTTGTGTAAGTTGCAGAAAAGGTGAAAGGTAATAAAAAAATAGTAGTGGAACCTTCCTTGATTTATGAAAAAAGTAGAGTAATAAAGAAGAAAAGGGAAAAAAATAAGGATTTGTGGATAAAGGGAAGATTAGGTATGAAATAAAAAGTGAAGAAAGGATGGATAAATTTTTGAAGGAAGTGTGCTTTAATAGTTGAAAATTATAGTGCTTAGGGAGGTTTTGAGTCACTGTTATCCATGTTGTGTCCTACCTTAACCAAAAACCTACTCTACCATCCTTTAAGTCCTACTTTATTTTGAACCAAGTGTCTACATTAGTGGAGAAATACTTGAAGGGCAAGCATATGTCATTACTTATGTGCATTTGAATATCTTTGTATGAGAGAGCATTAATTCTTTCCATTTGATATCCCATTTGTTTATTAATTGCAATTTATATGTTGGTGACTCTGTCTTAAGTGTGAGGGCACAGAAAATTTTAGGTTTTGAACTTAATCCAAAATCCAATAGGCAGGAATGAACAAAAGAAAATTATTTGTGATAATGAGGCAAATTTTGAAGCTTTAGTGTCATGACTTGGTTTCTACTTTGATTACTGTGGTGTTTCAGCACTTAAATTTAAATGGAATTTGTGAGAAATTGTTGGTGATTCATATTTTTTGGATTGATTGTTGGTACCAACTGAAGTCACTAGATTGTGTCCAATTTGAACCTTTGTGAGCTGAAATGATGTTTGATACGCCATTGAGCTTATTTTATTTAATGATGTTCTTAGTTGTCGAATTGCTTGAGGACAAGTACTAGTTTAATATCACGGAGAGTTATATGCAATCGCAGAAGTCCGGGTTAATGAAGCTATGCGAACGCGGTTGAAGCTGTGCGAATGCCAAAAAGAAAGCCTGGTCAGCTTGCACACACACTTAGGTCTTGAAGATTTGAAGCTTTTGGTTGAGAATTGCTTACTCATTTATGCTCATTTCTTCATTTCCTTACTTTATATTGAATATTTAAGTGTGTAGTATTTTTTTCAACACTTGAATCTTGTTAATGGAAATATTCATATTAAAGTGTGGATTAAATATCTTGTTGTGCTTATGTATTGAACAATTTTTAGTTATATTGAAGTGAGTTATTGTTTATTTAATTATTCTTATTCTTTAATGTTGTCAAAGGGATTAGCTAACCCTAGGACTCGCCCATTTACTTCGAATTAATTTTGGGAAAGACAATTTGGGGTTGGGAAAGATTGATTAACAAGAACTTGAGGCTTTAACCATCACTTTATGGATTCTACCTAGGGACAAGATTGAACTACTTGTAGCCATATTCGAGTGTACCTAATCTCTTAATTGTTTTAGGGATAATTCAACTAGGAAGTCTTGTTAGTCTTCGGAAGAAGCTAATAAAGAATTATTAACCGAGGCTAATTAAAATAAACTTGCTCATATTTGTAAAATTGTGAAATACATTGGATCGTTACTTGAGTGTAATTCCCATTGCATCTGTGCTTGTAGCCATTGATCATTTTACTTGCTTTATAGCTTAGTTTATATTTTTGCATTTAGCTATAAATATTTTCTTAAAATCATTCTAAGTGTTTGGCTTAGCATAATAAGTGATAATTCTCTTACACTCCTAATTGCCTACATATTGTTCTCTGTGGGATTTGACCTCGACTTATAATTGGGTATATTATTGCATGTGACCGTATCCATTCATTTTTAGTAGTGGATTTAGGCGTCATCGGAACATACCTGTTTCACCCTGACATGGATAGCCCAGAAATTGAGACATTACTTCTATGCATACACCACATAACTCATATCAAGGATGGATTCACTAAAATACATATTTTAGAAGCCTATGCATATGGGCAAGCTAGCAAAATGGAAAATACTACTGAGTGAGTTCGACATCCTCTATGTGACCCAGAAGGTAGTCAAGGGGCAACTATTGGCCGATCACTTTGCGGAGAACCCTATGGACAGAGAATATGAACCATTGAAGACGCATATTCCCTACGAGGAAGTATCATTCATAGGGGAAGACATTGTTGAAGCGTATGATGGTTGGAGGATGTTTTTATATGGAGCCACAAAATTCAAAGAGTGGGCATATGAGCTATTTTCGCATCAGAAACCGGTCAACATTATCTAGTATCCGCCAAGCTCAAGTTCCCGTGCACCAACAATAGGGCGGAATATTAGGCTTGCATCTGAGGACTCAGATTCGCCATTGACATGAATATTAAGGAATTGCTAGTAATTGGAGATTCAGATTTGCTAATACATAAGGTACTTAGAGAATGAGCAACCAAGAACACCAAGATGTTGCCATACCTACACTGTGTGCAAGATTTGATCAAGTGGTTCACAAAGGTAGAGTTCAAACATGTTTCGAGAGTTCAGAATGAGTTTGTGGATGCGCTAGAAACCTTGTCTTCTATGATATAACATCTAGACGAGAACTATATTGATCTCATCCCAATAGAAATCCGTAACCAGCCAGCTTGTTGTGCTCATGTTGAAGAAAAGTTCGATGGAAATCCATGGTTTCATGATTTCAAGAAGCAGAATACCCATACATTGAGGAAGCATGTAACGCATGGTTGGAGATGCTAAAGGACTATGATATTATCATTTTATATCATCCCGGAAAGGCCAATGTGGTGGCCAATGCTTTGAGTAGGAAGGCAGTGAGTATGGGTAGCCTTTCTTTTATTCTTGGTAGTGAGAGACCGCTTGCATCATATGTTCAGGCATTGGCCATTCATTTTGCGAGATTAGATATTTTGGAGCCTAGTCGGGTTCTAGCTTGTTTGATTTTTTGGCCTTTCTTATATGATCTCATAGGAGAACGACGGTATGATATTCCCCATTTGCTTGTCCTTAAGGATACATTTCAACACGGTAATGCTAAGGAGGTTACTATTGGTTATGATGAGGTGTTGAGGATGCAAGGTCAGATTTGTGTGCCTAATGTAGATGGGCTGCGTGAGTCGACTCTTGAAGAGGCCAATATTTTGTGGTATTCCATTCATCCGGGTGCTGCAAAAATGGACCAGGCCTTGAGGAAACACTGTTGGTAGACAAGGATGAAGAAAGATATAGTGGGGTTTGTAGCTTGATCCCTAAACTGTCATCAGGTAAAGTACAAGCATCAGAGACCGGGCGGATTATTTCAAAGGCTTGAGATTCCAAAGTGTAAATGGCAGCATATCACCATTGACTTCGTATTTTGGCTCCCATAGGATTCAAGGAAATGGTATGCTATTTCGGTGATTGTGGATCAGTTGACCAAGTCCGTGCATTTTATTCCAATTGGTACTACTTATTCATTAGAGAGGTTGGCTGAGATCAACATCCGCGAGATTGTTTGCCTTCAACCTTGTATTACCGCCTAGTCTGTCAAGTGTTCATCTAGTGTTTCATGTTTTGATGCTTCGAAAATATATCGATGATCCTTTAATTGTATGGAATTCAGCACGATTCATTTGTATTGTGATTTGACTTATGATGTGGAGCCGGTAGCCATTTTGGATAGGTAGGTTCTAAAGTTGAGGTCAAAGAACATAGCTTCATTGAAGCTACAATGGAGAGGTCAACAGTTGAGGAGGCTACTTGGGAGACCGAGCAGGAGATGCGGAGCAGATGTCCATGCCTATTTGATACTCCAGGCATGTTTCTAGACCCTTTCGAGGACAAACGTTTGTTCAACAGGGGGAGGATATGATGACCCGGCCGGTCATTTTGAATATTGTAGCCACGTTTCCCCATTGAATGCTTATTCGATGCTGAACTATTGTTATGTGACTTGTCGGGGTAGTTGGTTTGGGTCCGCGGACATTTGAGAATCAGTTGAGATACTTAGTCTCAACATTGGAATCTTAAATTAAAAAGGTTGACCGGATGTGTGTAAATGGTCCGGAATAGAGTTTTCATGGTTCCTCTAGCTCTGTATGGTGATTTTGGACTTAGAAGTGAGTCCGGATAGTAATTTGGAAGTCCGTAGTTAATTTTGTGTTGAAATGGTGAAAGTCGGAAAATTAGAAGTGTTGAAAATTGGAAAGTTAGACCAAGAGTTGACTTTGTGGCTAACAGACTCAGATTTTTGTTACGAGAGTTGGAATAGATCTATTTTGTCATTTATGTCTTATGTGCAAAATTTGGGGTTAATAAGACGTGATTTGATAGGTTTTGGCATCGATTGAAGAAGTTGGAAGTTTGTAGTTTTCATTAGGCTCGAATTGAGGTGAGATTCGTGCTTTTGATGTTGTTTGATGTGTTTTGAGGCCTCGTCTAAGTATGTGTCATACTTTAGGACTTGTTACTATGTTTGGTTGAGGTCCCAAGGGCCTCGAGTGGAGTTCGGATGGTTAACAGATTGAAGTTTGGACTTGAGGGATTGCTGAAGTGCACCAGGTATGATACGATTGCACCAGCGAAGAGTGTGAGTACGCGAGGCTTCATTGTGTTGCACCACATACGATATGCATATTGGAATATAGATATAGAGATGTCATATCCCTCATATCATTCCGACTTTACCTGTATTGAGCTTAACTGTTAAATGTGGAAGTGTGTCTAAATTCTTGTACTGTTACCTGCATATTATGAATTCTCTGTGATATTGTTGCCCTAATTTCTGTAATTCTCCGTACTGTTAATTCTGTATGTGGACTATAATTCTTACTTATTGAGTTGATTGTACTCACGCTACACCCTACAATTTGTATGCAGATTCAGGTGTTTCAGCCGTTCGGAGATTATCGAGGTAGCTGCCTTGGAGTCTGCAGACCTTGACTCTCCTTTCCCTATCTCTCAGTTTTACTTATTCAGTTCTACTTTCTTAGACAGTGTCTCAAACTATGTCATTATATAGATGCACATGTACTCAATGACACCCAGGTTTTGGGAAATTCTGTAATGACTTTTTACGTCTTCATCCAGTCTTATGAGATTTTTACTTATTTAAACCTGTTTTAGCATATTTTGAATTTTAAAGTGCTTGTATGTATAAGTTGTCAGCTTGCATAGTTTCATGATAGGAGTCATCACTACAGGTTGAGTTTTGGGTTGTGACACCCGAAGGTGGGAATTACGGGTCATGACAGAATCACTTTCTTCCTCATATTTAATAATTTCTTTCTCTTTATAAGGATAATCACTACCCTCGTTACACGAGGCTAAACAATTCCCCCATTATTGCATAAGGCTAAATGCTCTCTTTCCCCGAATAGGGCTAACCACACTCATTACATTGCATGAGGCTAAGCAATGCCTCCATCATTGCATGAGGCTAAGTACTGCCTCCATTATTGCATAAGACTAAACGCTTCCTTTCTCCTCAGAGGGCTAAGCACTTCCCTCACTACATTGCATCCAGCTAAGCACTTCCTCCATTATTCATAAGGCTAAACTCTACCTTTCTCTGCATAAGACTAAGCATTGTCTCCATTATATCACATAGGGCTAAGCACTGCCCTCATTAGATTGCATGAGTCTAAGCACTGCCTCCATTATTGCATAAGGCTAAACGCTGCCTTTTCTTTGCATGGGACTAGGCACTGTCTCCATTACATCGCATGAGACTAAGCACTGCCTCCATTATTGCTTAAAGCTAAACGCTACCTTTTTTTGTATAGGGCTAAGCATTGCTCTCATCTCATACAAGGCTAAGCACTGCCTTGTCTCCTTATCGCATATGGCTAAGCATCACATGTTACATCTATCGAGCAATCAATATCAACGCATCTGTTGATACCCAATTTTTTCTAAAATAGTTTTAAAATGCATATATATCTTCAAAATCATGCATTAGCATCATTGACATTTTTTTCATAATTTCTACGATTTAAATTAACTTGCCCTAGCAACTTATTTCATACAAATAATTATAAAATTGCATCACACATGATTTTAAAATATTTTTTGATTTAATATTACTATTTATGGTCCTATTAAGTCAAAATTATTTCACAAATAGCCAAATTGGCACCTTTTGATTATAATTGCAATAACTTTACAATTATAGCCCATGCATACAAGTTTTGCGTTATTTTACAAGAAATTAGTCCATTATATTTCAAAATACTAAAAATTATTTTTAAAACATTTCTACGCATGAAAATCATTTTTATAAGAAAGAATTGCGTCCCATGTCACTTTGCCCAACAACCTAACTGAAAATGGCCCAGGTTTGAAGTCCTTATGCTGTTTGGCCCAGGTTGTACATAACCTGAAAGAATCTTTTCATCATTTAGCCCATTATTAGATGCTCAGTTCCTCCACAGTCCAACACACCTAAGTTTCTTGATATCTTTCTTTTATGCGTATTCTGCCTTATCATATAAGCGCACTTCAACTCCAAGAGCGAAGCTGATCTTTGAACAAGATTTAAGTTGTTCAGTTACGAATTCTTCTCATCCTTGCTACTAGGTTTAGTATTCTCTTCGTTCAAGTATATATAATTATAAAACCTCCATTATTGGAGCTCAAGTTTCTCAATCTAAAATTTGATTGATAAAAAAAAACTCCATTGAAGGATAAAGCTTTAAATTTGAACCATATTTGAGACTATGGGTTTGAAAGCCCACTCAGATCTAAGATTTGAGATTAATTTTGAAATGGGTATTATTGGGTTTGCTTGAAAACATGATTTGGTGTTGTTCTAATTGATTGGAAACATCAAGAGGAGTTCAAAACTTAAATTTGAAGTGATTTAGAGCAGATTTGAGCTAGATTTAAGTTAAATTTTAGTAAAGGCTCAAGAAAAAAGAAGAAAACCCGTGAAGCTCCATTGATAGGATTCATTTGTATAAATGTATAATATTGTATATGGGTATGTAAACATCTCTTATACACTATTATACCACGTCGATACATTATCTTTTTCTTCTTAAAATTGAAGTGTAATGGTGGCTAAAAGATATTTTCTCTATAAACGTATTATAATTGTTGTTTATGCATAATTGTACAACGTAAATACATTGTTTAGACATTATAAATATAATTATATATATTTTCGTATAAATATGAATAAGTGTGTATAACTATGTATATACCAGTGTATAAGAATGTAGAAAGGCGAAATTCAATTTTTGTATGTTTTCTTATCTTTTCTCGAGCTGGACAACCTTCTTTATTTATTTTTAACTTATTCTTTGTTTTAGATTAAACTTTATTAGTGGCACCATTAAGGAAAAAAATAAAAAAAATTAAAATCTAGCAATGATGTGTGTATGAGAAGTAATTACCATCTGTCATACCGTTGACAAGGCAAAAAGCTACCAAATTTATTTTTATTTGTTCGTTTATATTTGAATGTATATTTTGCTAATTATTTAATCGAATTCTTCTACATTTATATTCATATACTATATATTTAATAACTATTTAATTGAAACCCAGCAAATTCTCTACCTTTGGCAAAGGGAAAAATGCTACCAATTCCTTTTTTTTCTTTCTCTTTTTGTATTTAAATATATTTTTATTAATTGTCTCATAAAGTTAATAGTAAAACACTGATTTTGGTAAAAGATAAATACAAAAGCTTTCCTCAACAATAGGAATGTTGAATAGCATTGATCACAAGAACTGCTGGTTGCGTAAAAAAATGCTGGGTTTTTCGGATTTGGGCCTATTGTCTTTGGGCTATAGATTTGCAAAGTTAAAACTGGGTTAGTCAGTCGTAATGTGTGTGTATGAGTTATACTTATATGCAATTCTCCCTTTTTTTAATTAGTTAATTGTTTTACAAATTAATTTTATTCAATTGTTTTGGGTATTTAATAAACAACCTTTTTATTTTCAATTTTAGCCTAAATAACTAGCACAAAACCTTAGGCCCAAATCATTTACTTGCCCGACCAAATGCTTAGCCAATCCTCGTCGTTGATCATTATGATCAACGGTCTAGGATTTTTCTACCATAATTAAACTAGCCAAACCCACTCTAACCCTAATCATTTACCCCTTTCCCCTGCCGTCATTCTTCCTCTTTCTCTCTCAAACGCTCTCTAGCAAAACCCTAATTTCCCCACCGTCACCGGCTTACGCTGCTATTCTATGGTGTTTTTTATCATCACAGGCCTCTACCGGCCTCCTACCAGCTATGGTCTATCCATCTCCTAGATCCTTGAGGGGATTTTTAGGGACCTAGGCAGGTCTGTTTTTCACCTTTGGATTTCTTGCCTATTTCAGGCTATTTACCCGGCCTTGAGTAAGAATCTTTCTTATTTTATTACGAATCCATAGTTTTCTAAGCCTATGTTCTCGTCTCTGTTGCACTTTCTAAAAACCCTAATTTTTTAGTCTCCGATCTTCTCATATATGTACAGATCGGAGACGAATCGAACATATTACACATGTTTTCCTTGAAAGTTTTCTGCTTTTCAACTGATTTCTCGTTTTTCATAAACTCAGATTTACTATAAGTTATCTTCTCAAAGGGTTTCTGATTTTTAAAGCTTAATCGTTTGTTCTTATGTATTCTCGACTGATTTAGGCTAAGGCTGCCTAAGCCCTAGTCGATTTATGTGAAAACCCTAATGTTTTATGCTTTACTTCGATTCTGAGTTTTTCCATGTTACCTGTTGCATTGTTCATTCTATATTTTGACTTACATGCTTTTCCTTAGTCAGATTCATTGTTTTGTGACTTTTACCCAAATTAATCCTTATCAGGGTTATTTTCCGCCTAATTTCTCTATGTTTATGGAATTCACTTAGCCTATCTTCTATTTATGGAAGTTGGTATCTTTCTAGAAATCAGTATCACTTCGAAATTTTGATTGACGGATTCTCGATTGTTTCCCTGTTTATGACTTTAATTAGTCTTCTTGCCTTATTTAATTGCCTGTAGTATCTACTGATTTCTTGCACGATTATTTCCTTAATTAGATTCCTAATTATTAACTCTTTGCCTAAGTCTGATTTGAATTTCTTTCCTTAAATATTTCATGTCCTTACTGTTGGTTAATTACCCTTAATTAAGGGAAGACTATGCTGATTTTTCGTGTAATTTATTCTGTGATCCTCCCTTGATTGACTGAAATTGGTATTGTTACCTTATTTTCCCTACCTTTGAACTACTATATAAACTCCTCTATTTTACTCTAAGACACGAATATTAGTTCAAAAAAAAAAGACACACACTTACACTCAAAACTCTCATTTCTTTCTCTGCTACTTGTGATAATCACTAATCTAGCCGGCTGTAAGCCAAGGCTAGATATTGAACTGCACTCGCTTTACATTCTGTGTTCTCTTAATTAACTGGTATGTCTCTGATCAGATTTTGAAACCTAAACTCTATGTGTTGGCGTGCCCCCTTTTTTCCTCTTCCCATCGGAAAATCGGGTTTCTGACATTATGGGTATAAGACAACTCATTCCTTTTGGGAACTGGGTTTTGCATTTGAAGAGTCGCCACCTAATGATTTAAGGTGCATTAGGACACCTATAAGGTTCACTGCTAAGTTTGTTTGATAACCAGAGATAGGGTAAGGGCTTGAAATTATCCCAAGGGGAAGGTGTTAGGCACCCCTCAGGATCCACTAGTGTGGTTCCCGGCCAGACCGTTTTTTGTGAATTTGTGTAATTTAGCAAATAGACAAGCATAGGCTCAAATAGTAGGGGATTTAAGTTTAAACACGTAAGAGTTTGAAAAAAAAGCAATTATTAAAAGATAGATTTTGAAAAAAGAAGTTACAATTCTACAAATAATTGAGAATATAAAAAGGGAGGGGGTCCTAGGTTTATTTATAATATGGATCACATCAATACGATACCCGGTATGACAATGCTCAGAAGAGGGGATACACGTGGTATTAGAGCAGCGATATACATATCCATATCTACCCTTCCCACCCCGTCAAGGTATTAAAGCGTGGATTGGTCTCGACCACTATTGCATGTTATTACATGTCACACTCCTATCATTCCTGGAGGAACTTAGTACTACTATTCCTAAATGGGAGGGATATTAGGCTGACATTTAGGTTTCAAAAGGTGAAAAGCTAAGGCTCATACAAAAAAACATATAGGACTGCATATTAGGGGAAACATGTAAACAACTAAAAGGCTCATGTATACCTCCTCAAACAAAGCACATAAATAGCATGACTTAAAAACAGTTAGGGTCTGGATTTAAAGTGCTAAGGCAAGGAGAATTTTAATTGTTGAGGCAGACTAGTTTATTACATAACTTAGGTAAGAAGTATGAATCAGGCCTGCCTCTTGGTTGTAGCAGTTACTGATTAACAAAGGCGAATTTAGTTTTTATTGTCGTTATCACCTAAGGCTTGCCTAAGTGTCTGGGTGAGATCCTATAAACATGATATCTATTGCTGATTTAGAATGTAGTGAAACAGTAACAGTTCTACAACAAACGATTTGAGATCCTATAAACATGCTTTCTAAACCGCGTTGAATAAAGGAGTAGGACTATTTAAAACTAATTCAGAACAATACGAGTTAGGCTGATTTTAAACTAAACTGGTTTCAGATTTTATAGACGTTGATATCTATTATTGCTAATTTTAATTCATATAGACATGATATCTAGTCTAACGTTAAGTGAAGCAGGCTGTATTTACTTAAATCTTATAGGCATGATTTCTATAAAGGTAGTGATTTTAATGATGTCGGATTGTAACCACTTAGATCCTAAGAGAATGTTGTCTAAGTGTGGTAATAAACATGCAGAATTGAAGACAACCCTTATAGGCATATTATCTAAATGTAGAGTTAGACATGCATAATTTAAACCAGTCCTAAAGATAGGTTCTCTAAATGCAGAGTTAAACATGCAGAAAACAGGTCCTATAGACGTATTCTCTAGATGTAGCACATGCAGAATTTTAAAGAAAACAGATCTTATAGGCATGATATCTAAATGCAGAGTAAAACGTGCAGAACAGTAGATCTTATAGGCATGATATCTACCCTTAAGCATACACAATTACCCAACCTTTTTCACTAGCCAACCCTAATGTTTATTACAAATTATTACAAATTGAATAATAAATTGCATCAGAAAAGTGGAAAGGAAGAAGTTACAACCAGAGGAAGCCTGATTCTTGACTTCCTCTCTGAGTTATGGAATAAACCACCTCAAATGCCATTTTTTCCAAAGCCTTTCTCAGACTTGAGTGTGTGAGCACGTGATTTTTGCCCTATGTATGAATAATTCCCAAAATCCCAAACAAAATAATTTTTCTTTATTTTTACCATTTTTGTGCGTTTTTGTGTCATCTTCCGATAATTGTTGCATTTTTATTTTGTGCGTGTTAATTTCTACAAAATAAAAAAATACGTATTTATTTTGCATTTAGGATTTAATTTTATACTTTAGTACTAATTAGGCATTAACTTGTTTTAGAATAGGATGTGAAGAAAATGACAAAAATAGTTTACTTTAGCGTTTTATTATTCTAATTGAGAAACAGTCGCAAATAGTTATTAAGTTAATTTTAGGCATTAATTGGTTTTAGCTTAATTGTTAGTTTAATTTCACATCTTTGAAAAATCAGAAAATAAATACAAAAAAATACAAAATTGCAAAAAGAAAAATGACAAATATATAATGGAAGTGAGCTTGTTTGAGATCCGGAATTTTGGGCCAAATACATAAAATATTTCCGGCCCAAACGCACTAAACTTTGAAAAGGGAGTCCAGCCCAAGTCCATACCCGGTCCCACCCCCTTTAAAATGAAACGGCGTCGTTTCAGGGCCATTGGATCAGGACCATTGGATCTCATCAATCCAACGGTCCGGAACTAACGAGGTTTTAGATATTTAAGTGTCCAAACCAGACCCCCTACCCCCATTTACATCGTCTTCCTCACCCCACCCCTTCTCCCCAAACCCTAATCCGCGCCGCCCTAAAATTCCTTGCCGGCGGTGAACGCGAACTACGCCGTTCACCCTTAAACTAACACCATAGACTCCCCTCATCCTC
Organism: Nicotiana tabacum; assembly: GCF_000715075.1. Classification (NCBI taxonomy): domain Eukaryota; kingdom Viridiplantae; phylum Streptophyta; class Magnoliopsida; order Solanales; family Solanaceae; genus Nicotiana; species Nicotiana tabacum. Next base: position 85,373,096 of record NC_134097.1, read on the forward strand.
CTCTTTCTATTACACCCGTTGGTTTGCCGGGAATAGGGCCGGAACTCTTCGAATCTTGATTTGAAGTTTTCTGGCCAAGTGAAAGTTTGTCCAAATCGGCCCAAAATCACACCCTACAACCCCCAGCCTTTCCTCAACACTAATCTGTGGTTGTTTCCTTTCAAATCACCTTGAAACAACCCAAATCGTAGATCTAAGAATCGCGGCCCAAACCCTAAAATCAAATCCTTTTGATTTCGAACCGTAGCACCCTTAACCATGTGGTCTCGTGTAAGAACACATGGTTAGGGATGTTACACGTCAAAAATCTGAAAGGATTCATATATTCATGAATGGCCGGAACCCCTTTTGCCTTTGTGAGTTTTTCTTTTCTTTTTTCACTGCTTCTTTAGCTCGCATGAATAAAATTTTATTTGCAATCGTTGTTTCATTATTGTTCTGTTAATTTTATGGTTTAATAGTTAGATTCTGTTAATTACTGTTGACTCTGAGTTTGTTAATTGGTTGAATGAGTATAAGTTTTGGTTTAAGAATTAGTTTAAGTTCTTTTAATGTTAATCGTGGTGGCTTAAGTTCAGTTTAATTTCATTTTTAGTTTGATTGAGTTGGTTAGTTGAGCGTAATTGGGGCAGTCAGTCTGGTTAGTTGGTTTCTGTTTGTCATTTGATTAATCTTAGCTGGTTTCTGATTGTTAGCTAATTGATTTTAGTTATTTTTAGACTGGGTTAGGGTATTGGGTTTTGGTTATTAAGGATAAGGGTAGGGTCAGTGATTCTGAAAGGCTCTTAGGGGTAATCTGGGTATAGAAAAGGGTAGTTCTGATAGGAATAGTAATATCAAGGTATAGGGAAGGACAGTATGGGTATTGTATGGGTAGAGGAATGCTTTAGGACCTTCTAGAATGGGTTTCAAGTGTAGATCTTAATAAGTACACTGCAGTTACTTGTGTAGCAAGATAAAAATAGAGGGACCAAAGTGAAAATAGAGAGGGACTAATTAGAAAATCAGAACTTAGTTTACTCTCTTTGGGATTGCCTATAAAAGGGCATTAGAGGCCTTGGAAAAGGTGTCGGCTCTGATGCTGCTGCCTTGAGCCTTAAGTTTTAATTTGAGCTTTCATTCTTGTTAAAAACTGAGTTAAGATTTCAGTCCTGAGGTTATTCAGAAATTAAAACACCAAAATATGCAGATCTGAAACAGTTTCACAGTTTCATCACCAATTTTGGGTTTCAGTTGTGAGGGTTAGGGAAGTGTTAGAAGTCTGTTAAGCTGATCGGTGGGAATTTGTTTATATTTCTGGTTTCAAAGCAATCTGCCTGTGTTTCTGTGGTGTATCATTGCTGGGCTGGTTGTTTGTTGCTGTTGAAATTGGCTGATTCCTCTCCTTTTCTCTATTTTCATTACAATTCCCAGGTACATTTCCTTGACTCTCACCTATGTAAGTCCAAGTTTGAAGTGGAGAACAATGAAGAATGCTACTGAATTCTATTGCCTTAGGAAATATTGTCTGTTGGCTATTTTTTCCATAGTTTAATTTGTGTAAATTGTCTGACTGTTAGTAGTTGATTTAATTGGCATTGATTCGAGCCAATAACTGAGTTGTATAACTGAGACTGATGAATCGTCCGGCATAATCTTGATTGTTTTAATTAGTAAGTGGGCAGTTGGGTATTCAGGTGCATATTACAGGGTGGGGGGTTGTGTAAATTGAGCATTTCATGTTTATACAATTGTAATTTTCTATCTGCTTAAGTTGCACAATACGCTGAAATTAAATATGCAAATGTTGCAGTAAATTTGGAGTCTGTACGCATTGGTCGATTTTAAATTTGGGTTAGTCTGAATCACATATTTAAACAACCTCAGATTGGGCCAATTTTGGGGGCTTGGCATTTTAGTAGGTAGTCCAAAAGGTTGGAAATTAAAGGGAGCCCAAGGATTCGATCTCTGGGCCGCCCGAGTGCAAGCCAAAATTTGGGCTTGCTTTAGGCCCGACGCAAAAATGCACTAAGGGCCTGCGCCCACAGCCTGTGCAATGGCCAGATTGGGCTTTGTGAGCTCAGGGCCCATTTACTCGACATTTCTGCCGGGATATTCCACTTCAAACTCAACGAGTTGTAGGCCTAATCAATTAGAATCCTCAAGTAGTTAACGACACAATTATTCCATTGCGTAGACTTGGAAAGGATGTTTAGCGAATTTCACCGCCTTTCCCAAAATAACAATGCGTTAGAATCTTTAAGCATTCTCTTAAATAAATTACCTTCTTAAACTCGGGTGCTCATTGATGTGACCCAAATCCAAATCTCGATGAAACCAAAACGTGTAGACAATCACGGGTGCATTGATTGCGACGTGGTTCGAAATGCGTTTTCGCGACATCGTAATCCTTATAAATAAATAATGATAGAAAAGAGGTTTACAAATTGAAACGGGTCTTACCACACAAAATAAACAAATGTGGGGCCCTTAGTAAGTAATTATCGAAATAATTAGAATTTGGGATGGCCGTTTAGCGAACTTCGTGGCTTTTCCCCAAAGTAACACTACGTTAGTATCTTTAGGTACGATTTAATTAAATAACCTTCTTAAAATTCGGGTGCGCATTGATGCGACTCAAATCCAAATCTCGACGAAGTCGAAATGTGTTGATAACTACGGGTGCATTGATTGCGACGTGGTTCGAAACGCGTTTTCACAACGTCGCAATTCTGCTAATATAAATAACAATAAAAGCGGTTTACAAATAAAAGGCACATAAGTTAACATGTATTAAAATCAGATAAAACCAAATACAACAATTAAGCGACCGTTCTAGAACCACGGAACTCGGGAATGCCTAACATCTTCTCCCGGGTTAACAGAATTCCTTACTCGGATTTCTGGTTCGCGGACTGTTAACAGAGTCATAATTTCCTCGGTTTGGGATGCAACCGGTGACTTGGGACACCATTAATCTCCCAAGTGGCGACTATGAATAATTAATAATCAAATCCCGTTCCGATTATCATTTAATTGGAAAAACTCCTTTACGCTCCTCTTGCGGGGTATAGTGAAAAAGGAGGGGTGACAGCTCTGGCGACTCTGCTGGGGAACTAACCCAGAATCTCTAGTTCAGGGTTCAGAATTCGAGCTTAGATAAATTGTTGTATTTAATTGTATCTGATTTTCCTACATGGTTTGTGCTGAATGTGCTAAATGTTACCGCTTTGATATTATCTGAACTGTATATAAATTGTGCCGACACCCTTCTCTCTTCACCTCCGGGGATGTGCTCACTGGTTGAGACTCCTTATTCTGTTAGTGTCATACCCTGAAATAAGAAAGAGGTCGGATAAGTTACGAAGCCGGATGGCCTTTTGGTTCCCGGTAAGTTGCCCCCTCCTCGACTCGAGTTGTCCGCTCGGGTACATAGTCTAGTACACTGACTCAGGTTTTGAATATAGAATAACGTGACTTCATGCCGGATCCCTAGTAGGAACGCTTATTTGCATCACGTTGCGTTTGACTTAGGGGACTCAACACAGGGGTTGGGTCCGTCTAGGGCTAGCAACCTGAAATGAAAAGACCATTCTGATGCATCCTACTCGCTCTGTACATATATTTGCTTCGAACTTGCATGTTGACCAGTTTTTGAATCTCGGGAATGTTGGAAAATTAAAAAAAAAAGAGAAAAGAGTGAAAAATAAAATATCAGTTAGGGAGTTAATTGATTATTTTAGGAAAGTCAATGACCAATTACTGGCGAAACTCTGCCGAAATTTTGAAAAAAAATGTGTTTTATTTTGTTTTACTAAAAAAATATATAGGAAAAAAAAGAGAAGTCTTTTATTTAAGTCTTTTAGTTTAATTTGGGAAAATAGATTGTGTTATTGTTTGTTGAAAATGGAAAAATCGTCATTTTGTCTTGTTTTCAAAAAACAGAAAAGGAAAATAGGTTGTCTTGCCAGGGAAAAATAGAAATCATGTTTTAAAATAGTTCGGTTAATTTGCCCGAACTACGCATGGTTTGATTCTCACAGGGTGTGAGATACGTAGGCAACCCTCGCCGGGTCCAACCTCCCCTTTGCAAAAATAACCAAAAATATTTATTTTTTAATTTTTGTCATAAATAAACCAGATGATGCTGTTTTTGTCAAAAATAGCCAAATGTTCCCAAACGGGGCACCAGAGGGCTAACTTTGCATAAGCAGCCACCTTTGGTCGTATTTTGATTTTTGACCCTCACAGCCTTAAAATTTTCGCCCTCGAGGCATTGAAAGGCCGTGTCGCAATATCGGGTCTTTTATCTAAATAAAAAAAAATCTTAAAATTGAGAATTGAGTTCTTCATGTGAAGTATAGGGGTAATTTTAAGTCGATAATATAGATAGTTTTTTTTTGAGTTAAATAAAAGTTTTTCGTTTTTTTTGCTTAAACGCTTTAATAAATGTGCAGGATGAGCACGATGATAAATGAGCCTTTTTCAATAATGACCAAAATCCCTTTTGAGCTGCAGTTGTGGTGGAATGATTTGGGTAATGAAGGGCAAGACGAAGTGAGAAAATATTTGAAAGACCTTCCGGATTTATTAAACATTCAGCCTCGGGGGGATATCATCAGGGCATTGGTCGCCCATTGGGATGCGGCACACAATGTGTTTCATTTTTCAGACTTCGAACTCACCCCAACGTTGGAAGAAATAGCGGGGTACATTGGAAATGACCAAGCTCCATTGAGATTCAAATACTTGATTGCTCCTAGGGCCATTACCATACACCGATTCCTGGATTCCTTGAAAATACCCCGAACAGTTCATCATCCAGATTTTGCAAAGGGTTTCTGCAGTTTCCGCTTCATGTATGATAGATATGGCCATGTGGGCGGGTTCAATAATCCAGACTTTAAGCTGTGCAGCAAAAATAGCCGACAAAAATGGGAGGACCACAGACGAGTGGCATTTATGATAGCTTTTTTGGGTCTCGTAATATTCCCAAGGAAAGATGGCAATATTGATTTGAAAATAGCAGGCATCGTCAGTACCTTGCAAACCATGGGGAAAAACACTTTAGCACCTATGATTGTGGCTGATATCTTCAGAGCTCTCACTGCGTGCAAAGCTGGGGGCAAATTTTTTGAGGGATGTAACTTATTGTTACAAATGTGGATGATTGAGCATTTATGCCCACGCTCTCAGTTATTGAGTTATGGTTCGGCTGAGAAAACTTGTATAGGGCAATTTTGTACGAGAATCAAAGGGGCTAGTCTACCTGAAGGAGTCACAGCTTGGGAATTATTATTTCGGAACCTCACGGCTAGCCAGATACAGTGGGTGCTTGGTTGGTTGTCTGTCAAGGAAGTCATATATATGCCAGCAGCCCGACCGCATTTTTTGTTAATGGGACTCAAAAGCATACAACCTTATGCACCGTATAGGGTTCTAAGGCAACTCGGTAGATATCAAGTAATACCAAGAGATGAAGATTTGAGTACCCAAGTGGTCGAAATTAGTCCTGACGGTCGATTCCCTGAGGAAGAAGTTAGTCAAATTTGGAGTGAGTGTCAATATTTGATGGAAAACACTTGTGTGTCTGATAGGGTCAAAGGGGAAATTGCTCCAGGGTATCACGAATGGTTCAGAGGTGGCGTGGCATATGGGAGACCGGCTAAAAGACCTCATCTCGAAGATTTTGCCAAGTCGTCCCAAGAGCACTGAGATTGGTTAGCAAAGGAAGAAAGCTATCGAGTTGAGATTGGTAAATTAAAGCAACAAGTCAAGAGTCTGAAATTCGAGAACAGTGTACAGGTTGCCGCAGATCAAGGTGAAAAGAATAGACTATCCAAAGAAAATGAAGCACTTAGGAACCAGATCCGATAGTTGAAGATAACCATCGATAAGCAACCGAGGAGCCGATCCGATGAACAATTGGTAAAAAGATTGGAAAGCGAAGTCAGAGAGTGGCAGGATTTGTTAGGAAAAACTGAAAACGTTATGGTAGAACTTAAAGCACAATGGGCGATGAGAACCGAAGAGCGTCGCCAATACTTGAATCGGTTGAAAAGGGACCATGAGAAAATTGTTGCCAATTTAAAGAGAAAAGTGGTTGCCCTTGAGGGTAAAGCGGTCAGGCAGGCTAGAGACTTCGAAACCGAAAGCGGACATTGTTACAACTTGTTGGCCCAAATGGAGGCAGAAGTGCAACAACTGCAAGACCAACACTTACAAGACTCCCGAGCTTTAAAGACATACAACGATCAAATAAGACGCTTGCTTATAGAAAAGAAGCAAACAAAATACAGGATTAGAGCCATTGCTCATGCTATTGTCAAGAGATGCCGGGTTTGTGAAGACATGACCCGTACTACTTTTATCTCAGCAGTGATAATCTATGTGAAGCGAACCATGAATGAGTTAGAGCATATTGCGTTTGTTAGTTTCTTTCCAAAACAAAAAAAATGTCGAGTTTGTAAGAGTCTGTTTATTAATGAAATTGAGCATTTTATTTCCACCCTTGTTTTTACATTTATTTCCACGAACTACGCTTGGTCTGATTCGTGCGGGGTCACGATACGTAGGCAATCTCCATAGGATTCGACCATAACCAAAAAGAAAAACAAAAAGATAGAAGGAAAACCGAAATAGAGAGAAAGAAAGAAAGAGTAGAAAAACAAAATGAGAAGGAAAAAGAGTGGAAAAACAAAAAGAGGAAGAAAAGAGCGTAAAAACAAGAGAGAAAAGAAAAAGCACAAGAGAGGGATAAGGCGAGGAGAAGAAAAATGAAACAAGGAATGAAATGACCGGGATGACGCATGCAATCGAGCAAACGCATAATAGAAAGGATTAATTGTATAAGTACATTCATGCCAGCGTGTGGTTATTAAATCTGTTAAGACCTAATCGCTAACAAAGTGGTTGTCTAAATGTGTGAGTCCATGCATGTGGTTAGTTGATTGGCAATTCTGGCAACTCATCCATACAACACCCGGTTGAAAGATCAAGTAAAAATGACAGGGCAGGATTCGAAAATCAGCATCGTGGACCCTTCGAATGAGGTTGAGGTAACAGATGTGGGTGCTATGAAAGAAGAGATGAGGAAATTAAAAGCACAAATGGCTGAAATGCATTGGGCATGGTCGCAGGGACACCCAGCACCACTATATCCTGCCAACCCATCTTACATCCCACCCCTGGCTCAAGCTCAGGAGCCTACCACTCCCCACGCATCTTCAGCTTTCCCTTACCAGGCCCAGGGTTATGGTACTATATCATACGCTCCCCCAGCTCCACCCTCCAAATAGAACCCTCCACCACCCATGGTTCTCGTCTTTGTGGCACCTCCCCTAGCTCCACTACATAGATCATCCAGTGAGCCGCTATTCCAAGCTCACGACACCCAATATTACCCTCCCGAACCCACTTTTAAAGCAACTGAACCATATACCTACTCTCCCCATTTTGAAATCCCGGGAGAAGTTGAGAAACTGGTTAAGAATGCGGAGCAAGAGGAGGTGATTCGTAAAGTCAAAAGCCTGGAGCAATCCTTCAGGAACATGCATGGTTTAGGAAACCAAGTTAGCGTCGCATACAAAGATTTGTGCCCTTTTCCTGATGTACAGTTGCCTGCGGGATTTAAAATGCCGAAGTTTGACTTGTATGAGGGGCACAGTGACCCAGTAACCCATCTGCGTGGTTTCTGTAGCAAAATGAGAGGTGTCGGGGGAAAGGATGAGTTGTTGATAGCATATTTCGGTCAAAGCCTGAGCGGGTCAGCACTAGAATGGTACACGAGGCAAGACCCCAGCCGATGGTATACATGGGATGATTTGGCCCAGGCATTCATTGGCCATTTTCAATATAACCTCGAGATAGTACCCGATCGTTTGTCATTGTTAAAACTGGAAAAGAAGCCTGGGGAAAGTTTTAGAGAGTTTGGTTTCCGCTGGAGGGAACAAGCTGCAAGGGTTGACCCTCCCATGATGGAAAGTGAGATGGTAGATTATTTCTTGCAAACATTGGAACCTACCTATTTTGGTCATCTAGTGACATCTGTCGGAAAGTCGTTTAATGAAGTGGTCAAGATGGGAGCCATGATTGAAGAAGGGTTGAAATCTAACAAAATCTTGAGCTACTCGGCGTTGAAAGCAACCACCCAGGCCATCCAAAGTGGCACTGGTGGTGTGCTTGGGAAGAAGAAGAAAGAAGAAGTTGCTGCAGTTGAAGCTAGTGCTTGGTCCAGGACCAATAACCCTCCACTCTACTACAACCAACCCAGACCCCACCACCCAAACTATCAATATACCCCATATGGCCCACCGCAACACTATTATCCACCACCAGAACCACACTTTTCTATTCACTACGCCCAGACCTACACTCCGCCCCCAGTGCACTCGCAATGGCGTGTACTGAACCCCAAAACACACATCCACCCCCACAAAACACCTATCCACCTCCCAGGGCTAACAGACCAGGAACCAACTTCCGCCCAAACCAAGATTTTAGAAATGAGAAGGCCCCAAACAGAAAAACATTTACTCCGCTGAGAGAATCTTACACTTCTCTCTTCCACAGATTGAAACAGTTGGGGATGCTGACCCCAGTTGAATCCAAAGTACCAAATCCTCTTCCCAAAAACCTGCACCACTCTGTTAGTTGCGAGTATTGCTCAGGGATGCCGTGGCATGATACTGAAAAGTGTTGGAAATTGAAAAACGCAATACAAGAGCTCATTGATAATCGCCGTATTGAGGTACAGGCTCCAGAAGCCCCAAACATCAATCAAAATCCGTTACCAGCACATTATGAGGCCAACATGATCGAACTAATACATAAAGGGGCAGAGCCTAAGAAACCTTCGCAGGTGGTTATGGTGATTCGTTCTACGGAAGCCAAAGAAAGACAGTGAGTGCAAGGCCAGTGGTGCAGTTAAAAGCAATAAAAGACAAGCCAGTGTTAGTAATGGGGAAGGGACCGGTGGTGGCCGAGAAAAAGCAGGAGCCAGTCAAGATAGTGGTACCAGGGTCAGTATCAGCGCCCGTGGTGGTTGTGAAGGGAGCTTATGTCGAACCGATTGTTATAAAACCGGTAGTCCAGTTGCCCATGGTTGATAGCAAAGTCGTACCGTGGAAATATGACAAGGTAGTGGTGACATACAAAGGAAGGGAAATTGAGGAAGAGAGTTGCGAAGCACAAGGACTAACCCGGTCGGGACGTTGTTTCGCTCCCGAGGAGTTGAAAAGGCTAAGGGCGTAAAAGACAATCCAGTGCCAGTTAAAAAGGCTGTAACGGAAGAAGAGGCAGAAGAGTTTCTTAAAAGGATGAAAGTACAAGATTATTCCATTATTGAACAACTGAGAAAAACACCGGCCCAAATCTCGTTGTTGTCGTTATTAATTCACTCTGAGGAGCACTGCCGAGCTTTAATGAAGATATTGAATGAGGCTCATATGCCTGACAAAATTTCAGTGAACCACTTAGAGACAATTGCCAACAAGATCTTTGAAGTGAACAGGGTAGCATTTTCTGATGATGAATTGCCTATGGAAGGCACAGAACACAACAAGGCTCTGTATTTGACGGTCAAATGTGAAGGTTCAATGGTTACTCGGGCACTAATCGATAACGGGTTGAGCGCTAATATTTGCACGTTATCCACATTGAACAAGTTAAAGATTGATGAGGATAGAATCCGCAAAAATAGCATTTGTGTTCGAGGGTTCGATGGAGGGGGAACAAACACAGTAAGGGATATTGTACTCGAATTGACTATTGGCCCAGTCGAGTTCGCGATGGAGTTTCTGGTGTTGGATGTTGCAGTATCCTATATTCTTTTGTTGGGTCGACCATGGATTCATGCAGCAAAATCCGTGCCCTCCACACTGCACCAAATGATCAAATTCGAGTGGGACAGACAAGAAATTGTGTTACATGGGGAAGATCCCTCGTGCGCCATGAATGATGCCATTGTACCCTTTATAGAGACCGAAGATGATAAGGGTCCATGGGTGTATCAGATCCTCGACGCAGTTCCGGTGAGCAAGGTGCCTGAGGGTAAAAGCATGCCCTGTCCCAGGGTGTCAGCTGCGACCGTCATGGTAATGTCAGAAATGCTGAATAACGGGTTCGTGCCCGGGAAGGGTTTGGGGGTTGAACTGCAGGGCATTACTCAACCTGTGTCTTTGCCCAGAAATCTGGACACCTTCGAGTTAGGGTTTAAACCAACAGCGGCAGATGTCAGAAAGGCCCGTAAATCAAAGAAGAAAGCTTGGGTGCTCCCTAAACCAATTCCTCGATTGTCCAGGTCCTTCGTCAGGCCGGGTATCAAGAAACAGTCATTGGCAAAGATATCAGGTTCGTTAATTGAGGCGGAGGGGAATTTGGATAAGGTGTTTGAGAAAATATTTGCTGAAGTAAACATGGTTGAGGCCGGGGAAGGGTCAAGAAGAGCAGACATACAGTACATCGGACCACGTGCTAACATCAGCAATTGGGAAGCTACTCCTCTTCCAGTTCGGAGGGAGTCGTGGTAGTGGGTTTTGTTTTCCTTTTTGTCACCTGGATTATTGCATGGTTTGTAATCCAGTTGCTATGTTCCGTCCGTTTGGATGAGTTAAAACCTTGTTGTCTTTACGTTTAATGAAATGCAATTTTCTTCGTCCCTAATTCTCTTTCCATTTTCTTTTCTTTTCTTTCTTTGTACAGTTCTTTTTATGCTGATATCAATGACATGACATGCATGAGGAATCTTCGGCCCAGTTTTAAAAGCCAATCTAGTTCAGAAGTAATAATACAAGAGATCGAATGTGATGATGGGGTGGATTGTAACAATGATGAAGCTTACGAGGAAATTAGTAAAGAATTAAGTCATTTTGAAGAAAAACCCAAACCTAACCTAAATGACACAGAAGCGGTTAATTTAGGGAACCAAGACAATGTACGGGAATCTAAAATAAGTGTTCATTTGGAGCCACAACTCAAGGAGGAGATAATTAAAGTATTGCATGAGTACCAAGACGTTTTTGCATGGTCTTATGATGATATGCCGGGTCTAAGCACCGATTTGGTGGTTCATAAATTGCCCACTGATCCAGCACTCCTCCCTGTCAAGCAGAAGTTGAGAAAGTTCAAAACGGACATAAGTGTGAAGATCAAAGGAGAGATCACCAAGCAGTTTGAGGCAAGGGTCATTCAGGTTACACGATATCCCACTTGGTTAGCTAATGTCGTGCCTGTGCCAAAGAAAGATGGCAAGACCAGGGTGTGCGTCGATTATCGAGACCTTAACAAAGCAAGTACAAAAGATAATTTCCCATTGCCCAACATCCATATACTAATCGACAATTGTGCCAAACATGATATTGGCTCGTTTATGGATTGTTATGCGGGTTATTATCAGATTCTAATGGACGAGGAAGATGCAGAAAAGACGACATTCATTACGCCGTGGGGAACGTATTGTTATCGGGTCATGCCGTTTGGTTTGAAAAATGCTGGGGCAACTTATATGAGGGCCATGACAACTATCTTCCATGATATGATACATAAAGAAATCGATGTATACGTGGATGATGTGATCGTGAAGTCTAGACAACAATCCGACCATGTCAGAGACTTGAGAAAATTCTTTCAAAGGCTTCGCAGGTACAATCTTAAGCTCAATCCTGCGAAATGTGCTTTCGGGGTGCCATCTGGGAAGTTGTTGGGATTTATAGTCAGCCGGTGGGGTATTGAATTAGACCCGTCAAAGATCAAAGCTATTCAGGAGCTGCCACCTCCAAGAAACAAAACCGAGGTGATGAGTTTGTTGGGAAGATTGAACTATATCAGCAGGTTCATTGCTCAGCTCACGACAACTTGTGAACCAATTTCCAAGTTGTTGAAGAAAGATGCTGCGGTCAATTGGACTACTGAATGTCAGGAGGCTTTTGATAAAATAAAGGGTTATTTGTCAAACCCACCTGTATTGGTCCCGCCAGAACCAGGGAGGCCTTTGATTCTATATCTGACAGTTGTGGACAGTTCATTTGGCTGTGTACTGGGACAGCACGATGTTACAGGCAGAAAGGAGCAGACTATCTACTATCTCAGCAAGAAGTTCACATCTTACGAAGTTAAGTATACTCATCTGGAAAGGACATGTTGTGCCCTAACTTGGGTGGCACAGAAGTTGAAACATTACTTGTCATCCTACAGTACTTACCTCATATCTCGCTTGGACCCATTGAAGTATATTTTCCAAAAATCCATGCCCACAGGAAGGCTTGCTAAATGGCAGATTTTACTTACAGAGTTCGACATTATATATGTGACACAGACTGCCATGAAAGCACAGGCATTAGCCGATCATTTGGCTGAGAACCCCGTCAATGAAGATTATGAGCCTTTGAAAACCTATTTCCCTGATGAAGAGGTGATGCACATTGATGAATTGGAACAAGCTGAGAAGGCGGGATGGAAACTTTTCTTTGATGGGGCTGCAAATATGAAGGGCTTGGGAATAGGAGCAGTACTTATTTCAGAAACAGGTCAGCATTACCCTGTTACAGCTCGGCTTCATTTCTACTGTACAAACAACATGGCAGAATATGAGGCGTGTATATTGGGATTGAGATTAGCTGTGGATATGGGTGTACGGTAAGTCTTGGTCAAGGGCGACTCGGACCTACTAGTACACCAGATTCAAGGGGAGTGGGAAACACGGGACTTGAAGCTTATACCGTATCGGCAGTGTCTGCATGAGCTTTGCCAGCGTTTTCAGGCCATAGAATTCAGGAATATTCCAAGGATTCATAATGAAGTTGCTGATGCTTTGGCTACTTTGGCGTCAATGTTGCACTATCCAGATAAGGCTTATGTTGATCCGTTGCAGATTCAGGTCCGTGATCAGCATGCTTACTGTAATGTGATAGAAGAGGAAATCGATGGATAGCCGTGGTTCCATGATATCAAAGAGTACATCAAAGCGGGAATATATCCAATGCAGGCCACCGGTGATCAGGAAAGAACAATTCGGCGGTTGGCAAGTGGGTTTTTCCTTAGTGGAGGGGTATTGTACAAAAGAACGCCAGATCTCGGGTTGTTGAGATGTATAGATGCACGACAGGCCACAACTATCATGACTGAGGTGCATTCCGGAGTTTGTGGACTACATATGAGTGGGTATGTTCTAGCAAAGAAGATTCTCCGAGCGGGTTATTATTGGCTCACGATGGAGCGGGACTGTATCCGTTTTGTGCGTAAGTGTCATCAATGCCAAGTACATGGAGATTTGATTCATTCTCCACCATCAGAATTGCATACGATGTCTGCACCATGGCCTTTTGTTGCATGGGGCATGGATGTTATTGGGCCAATTGATCCAGCAGCATCAAATGGGCACAGTTTTATCTTGGTAGCTATAGATTATTTTACCAAATGGGTGGAAGCTAAGACATTCAAGTCTGTGACTAAGAAGGCTATAGTCGACTTCGTGCATTCAAATATCATCTGTCTATTTGGTATCCCAAAGGTAATCATCACAGATAATGGGGCTAATCTTAATAGTCATTTGATGAAGGAGACATGTGAGAAGTTTAAGATTGCTCATAGGCACTCTACTCCGTACCGTCCCAAGGCAAATGGTGCGGTTGAAGCGGCCAATAAGAACATAAAGAAAATACTCCAGAAGATGGTCGAAGGATCTAGACAATGGCACGAGAAATTGCCTTTTGCATTGTTAGGATATCGCACCACCGTACGTACCTCGGTCGGGGCGACTCCTTACTCATTGGTATACGGTACCGAGGCAGTAATACCTGCAGAAGTGGAAATCCCATCTCTGCGAATCATCGCAGAGGCTGAGATCGATGATGATGAATGGGTGAAAAGCCGTCTTGAGCAGTTGAGTTTGATCGACGAGAAAAGATTGGCATCAGTGTGTCATGGCCAACTATACCAGCGAAGAATGGCGAGAGCATACAACAAGAAGGTACGTCCAAGGAAATTTGAAGTCGGGCAATTAGTATTGAGGCGGATCTTGCCTCATTGGGCTGAGGCAAAAGGAAAATTTGCCCCAAACTGGCAGGGACCATTTGTAGTAACCAGAGTGTTGTCTAACGGAGCATTGTATTTGACCGATGTGGAAGGAAAATGTGTAGAAATGGCCATCAATTCTGATGCGGTCAAAAGAGATTATGTATGATTTCTTTATTTTTTCTGAATGTGTCTGTCTGTATTTGGCATATCTTAAAGATTGAAATGATGAAGACATTTTATCCTACTATCCAAACACTCTTATCCCTTGTTATCCCCCTTCGAGCCTTACTTATTTTTCATACCCCTCTTCCGGAATCAGCGGAACTATCAGAGAACACAGGTGCCGAACGTAAAGATGGTAAGGTATGGGTGTTTCAAGGTACCGCGGAAAAACAAGGGTAAGGTATGGGTAATTCAAACAATTGATGGAGGTTCTGCGCAGCGAAGTATAGCAATTGAAAGCTGGACATTTGGACAGATTGGGCTGGTTAATACAAAATGCATGTCATGACCATGGGTACCAGCCGTCTCACTCAGATAAGTTTCTTTTCCTTCTCTTCCTAAAAACAGTCATCTGGTTTTGGATTCTTTTTATCCTTAACTCAAAAATCGATGCATTTCATTTTTCTGTTGAGGGTTTTTATTTAGTAGAGATATTCTAGTGCTAGTTTGGCCAAAGCGGGCAGGAGGGACTTCAAAGCTCACTACCAACTTCCGGAATTGTAAAGCTAACGTGGTCAGAGCATGTCAAAACAACATGATGTAAATGGAATAGAGGAAGTTGCCAGAAGTTACATCGGCAGAATATTTGGGAAATGTTATGGGAAATGTGAAGGTTCAGGCAAGAAGGTCGGAAAGATGAGACAACGGTAGGGGTATAAAATCATTCAGGTGGTTAGAAATTGGGGGAATTAACGGAAGTTTCATCGGGGAAATTATTGGGAATTGTCGTGGGAAAGGCAAAAGCTCAAACAAAGGTTTTAGAAAGTCAAGCGGTTCAGGAACAGTATGGGGAAATCAGTCAACACAAAGCAATGCGGGGGAAGGATCTTTCAGCATGAATGCCATCAACTAACCACCATTTTTAACTGACGAAATTTTCTTTGATTGTAACAGGGGCAGAAAGCTAGTCGGTGAGGAGGAATTCTCCAAGAAGGAAAAGCAAGCAGTAATCAGGTTTGACCGCAAAGTGCGGTTTGAAAAAAAATAATAATAAAGTACATAAGAGGAATGGAACTTGGTCGCGAAGTTCGCATGATTAGAATAAATGCAAGTAGTCAGGAGTCCGCCTGGAGAACGGAGACACACAGTTCAAGTTTTGGGAAGTCAGGAGTCCGCCTGGAGAACGGAGACACGTATTTTGAATTCCAGTAGTCAGGAGTCCGCCTGAAGAATGGAGACATACAGTTTTAATTTTAGCAACCAGGAGTCCACCTGGGGAACAGAGACATGCATTTTGAAATTTAGCAGTCAGGAGTCCGTCTGAAGAATGGAGACATACAGTTTTAATTATAGCAATCAAGAGTCCGCCTGGAGAACAGAGACATGTGTTTTGAAATTTAGCAGTCAGGAGTCCGCCTGAAGAATGGAGACATACAATTTTAATTTTAGCAATCAGGAGTCCGCCTGGAGAACAAAGACACGTATTTTGAATTTCAGTAGTCAGGAGTCCGCCTGAAGAATGGAGACATACAGTTTAAATTTAGCAATAAGGAGTCCGCCTGGAGAATGGAGACACACAGTTCAAGTTTTGGGAAGTCAGGAGTCCGCCTGGAGAATGGAGACACGCATTTTGAATTTCAGTAGTCAGGAGTCCGCCTGAAGAATAGAGACATACAGTTTAAATTTAGCAGTTAGGTGTCCGCCTGAAGAATGGAGACATACAGTTTAAATTTAGCAATCAGGAGTCCACCTGGAGAACGGAGACACACAGTTCAAGTTTTGGGAAGGCAGGGGTCCGCCTGGAGAACGGAGACACGTATTTTGAATTTCAGTAGTCAGGAGCCCGCCTGGATAATAGAGGAGTAGTTTTAATTTTATGTTCGGCAGTCAGGAGCGCGCCTGAATAACAGAGGAATACATTCAAGTTCGAGTTTATTTAAGTTCAACAGTGGGGAGAAAGGGAATAACATCTCAGTCAACCAGGGAATAGCAACATGGATTTTTGTCGAGAAAGAACAAGGCAACAAGGAAGTTCAAGAGCAAGTTTGAAGAATTTAGATAGGATTTTTATAATTCATAGAGCATATTTTGTTTAGCTTCTTTATCTTTGACATGATGTAATAAGGGAGGTCAGCAGCAGTAACAACAACAAGCACAGTGCAGTCACAGTTCCTGGTAGTCCCAGCTACCAGACACTCCTGAACTACACTGACCTGATTCCTGTTTAGCCCAGGATATGTAGGCAACCTCCGAAGCAGGATGCGGTCAAGCTTTTCAAAATGTTTCACAAGGAATTTTCGAACGGGCAAAAATCGCTCGTATTTGCTCACTTTTCTTTGCCCGAAAACCTTTCGTGTTTCCGAGCAAAGAGGGGCAGCTGTGAGCACGTGATTTTTGCCCTATATATGAATAATTCCCAAAATCCCAAACAAAATAATTTTTCTTTATTTTTACCATTTTTGTGCGTTTTGGTGTCATCTTCCGATAATTGTTGCATTTTTATTTTGTGCGTGTTAATTTTTACAAAATACAAAAATACGTATTTATTTTGCATTTAGGACTTAATTTTATACTTTAGTACTAATTAGGCATTAACTTGTTTTAGAATAGGATGTGAAGAAAATGACAAAAATAGTTTACTTTAGCATTTTATTATTTTAATTGAGAAACAGTCGCAAATAGTTATTAAGTTAATTTTAGGCATTAATTGGTTTTAGCTTAATTGTTAGTTTAATTTCACATCTTTGAAAAATCAGAAAATAAATACAAAAAAATACAAAATTGCAAAAAGAAAAATGACAAATATATAATGGAAGTGAGCTTGTTTGAGATCCGGAATTTTGGGCCAAATACAAAAATATTTCCGGCCCAAACGCATTAAACTTTGAAAAGGGAGTCCAGCCCAAGTCCATACCCGATCCGCCCCCCCCCCTTTAAAATGAAACGGCGTCGTTTCAGGGCCCTTGGATCAGGACCGTTGGATCTCATCAATCCAACGGTCCGGAACTAACGAGGTTTCAGGTATTTAAGTGTCCAAACCAGACCCCCTACCCCATTTACATCGTCTTCCTCACCCCACCCCTTCTCCCTAAACCCTAATCTACGCCGCCCTAAAATTCCTTGCCGGCGGTGAACGCGAACTACGTCGTTCACCCTGAAATTAACACCATGGTCTCCCCTCACCCTCCTATTTCTATTACACCCGTTGGTTTGCCTCGAATAGGGCTGGAACTCTTTGAATCTTGATTTGAAGTTTTTCGGCCAAGTAAACGTTTGTCCAAATCGGCCCAAAATCACACCCTACAACCCCCAGTCGTTCCTCAACAGTAATCTGTGGTTGTTTCCTTTCAAATCACCTTGAAACGACCCAAATCTTAGATCTAAGAATCGCGGCCCAAACCCTAAAATCAAATCCTTTTGATCTCGAACCGTAGCACCCTTAACCATGTGTTCTCGTGTAATAACACATGGTTAGGGATGTTACGCATCAAAAATCTGAAAGATTCATATATTCATGACTGGCCGGAACCCCTTTTGCCTTTGTGAGTTTTTCTTTTCTTTTTTCACTGCTTCTTTAGCTCGCATGATTAAAATTTTATTTGCAATCGTTGTTTCATTATTATTCTGTTAATTTTATGGTTTAATTGTGATAGTTAGATTCTGTTAATTACTGTTGACTCTGAGTTTGTTAATTGGTTGAATGAGTATAAGTTTTGGTTTAAGAATTAGTTTAAGTTCTTTTAATGTTAATCGTGGTGGCTTAAGTTCAGTTTAATTTCATTTTTAGTTTGATTGAGTTGGTTAATTGAACGTAATTGGGGCAGTCAGTCTGGTTAGTTGGTTTCTGTTTGTCATTTGATTAATCTTAGCTGGTTTCTGATTGTTAGCTAATTGATTTTAGTTATTTTCAGACTGGGTTAGGGTATTGGGTTTTGGTTATTAAGGATAAGGGTAGGGTCAGTGATTCTGAAAGGCTCTAAGGGGTAATCTGGGTATAGAAAAGGGTAGTTCTGATAGGAATAGTAATATCAAGGTATAGGGAAGGAAAATATGGGTATTGTATGGGTAGAGGAATGCTTTAGGGCCTTCTAGAATGGGTTTCAAGTATATATCTTAATAAGTACACTGCAGTTACTTGTGTAGCAAGATAAAAATAGAGGGATCAAAGTGAAAATAGAGAGGGACTAATTAGAAAATCAGAACTTAGTTTACTCTCTTTGGGATTGCCTATAAAAGGGCATTAGAGGCCTTGGAAAAGGGGTCGGCTCTGATGCTACTGCCTTGAGCCTTAAGTTTTAATTTGAGCTTTCATTCTTGTTAAAAACTGAGTTAAGATTTCAGTCCTGAGGTTATTCAGAAATTAAAACACCAAAATATGGAGATCTGAAACAGTTTCACAACTTTATCACCAATTCTGGGTTTCAGCTGTGAGGGTCAGGGAAGTGTTAGAAGTCTGTTAAGCTGATCGGTGGGAATTTGTTTATATTTCTAGTTTCAAAGCAATCTGCCTGTGTTTCTGTGGTGTATCATTGCTGGGCTGGTTGTTTGTTGATGTTGAAATTGGCTGATTCCTCTCCTTTTCTCTATTTTCATTACAATTCCCAGGTACATTTCCTTGACTTTCACCTATGTAAGTCCAAGTTTGAAGTGGAGAACAATGAAGAATGCTACTGAATTCTATTGCCTTAGGAAATATTGTCTGTTGGCTATTTTTTCCATAGTTTAATTTGTGTAAATTGTCTGACTGTTAGTAGTTGATTTAATTGGTGTTGATTCTAGCCAATAACTGAGTTGTATAACTGAGACTGATAAATCGTCCAGCATAATCTTGATTGTTTTATACAATTGAAATTTTCTATCTGCTTAAGTTGCACAATACGCTGAAATTAAATCTGCAAAAGTTGCAGTAAATTTGGAGTCTGTACGCATTGGTCGATTTTAAATTTGGGTTAGTCTGAATCACATATTTAAACAGCCTCAGATTGGGCCAATTTTGGGGGTCTGGCATTTTAGTAGGTAGTCCAAAAGGTTGGAAATTAAAAGGAGCCCAAGGATTCGATCTCTGGGCCGCCCGAGTGCAAGCCAAATTTTGGGCTTGCTTTAGGCCCGACGCAAAAATGCACTAAGGGCCTGCGCCCACAGCCTGTGCAATGGCCAGATTGGGTTTTGTGAGCTCAGGGCCCATTTACTCGGCATTTCTGCCCGGATATTCCACTTCAAACTCAACGAGTTGTAGGCCTAATCAATTAGAATCCTCAAGTAGTTAACGACACAATTATTCCATTGCGTAGACTTGGAAAGGATGTTTAGTGAATTTCACCGCCTTTCCCAAAATAACAATACGTTAGAATCTTTAAGCACGCTCTTAAATAATTTACCTTCTTAAACTCGGGTGTGCATTGATGCGACCCAAATCCAAATCTCGATGAAACCAAAACGTGTAGACAATCACGGGTGCATTGATTGCGACGTGGTTCGAAATGCGTTTTCGCGACATCGTAATCCTTATAAATAAATAATGATAGAAAAGAGGTTTACAAATTGAAACGGGTCTTACCACACAAAATAAACAAATGTGGGGTCCTTAGTTAGTAATTATCGAAATAATTAGAATTTGGGATGGCCGTTTAGCGAACTTCGTGGCTTTTTCCCAAAGTAACACTACGTTAGTATCTTTAGGTATGATTTAATTAAATAACCTTCTTAAAATTTTGGTGCGCATTGATGCGACTCAAATCCAAATCTCGACGAAGTCGAAATGTGTTGATAACTACGGGTGCATTGATTGCGACGTGGTTCGAAACGCGTTTTCACAACGTCGCAATTCTGCTAAAATAAATAACAATAAAAGCGGTTTACAAATAAAAGGCACATAAGTTAACATGTATTAAAATCAGATAAAACCAAATACAACAGTTAAGAGACCGTGCTAGAACCACGGAACTTGGGAATGCCTAACACCTTCTCCTGGGTTAACAGAATTTCTTACTCGAATTTTTGGTTCGCGGACTGTTAACAGAGTCATAATTTCCTCGGTTCGGGATGCAACCGGTGACTTGGGACACCATTAATCTCCCAAGAGGCGACTCTGAATAATTAATAATCAAATCCCGTTCCGATTGTCCTTTAATTGGAAAAATTCCTTTACGCTCCTCTTGCGGGGTATAGTGAAAAAGGAGGGGTGACAGAGTGTGTCAAAGTTCCCTAAGGGTCTCAATGGACCCCGTGAAGTGCTTACACCCAAGTTTGCATAACTAGATAGAGATGAGTGCAGTGTGGAAGGGCCAGCCCTTAGGTGTCCAAGTTCAGAAGGAGCTCATGGGTTCTAAGACAAGGCTCACAAAAGAAGGGCAGAACCTAAGTCTAAGAGTATAGTGGAAGTGCAGGAGTAGAGATTTTGTTTAAAACTGGGTTAAGAATAGTAAGGTGTAATGGTAATTTGAAAACAATAATAGTAAAACTAACACTACACAGAATCAACATTTTTATACAAAGGGGTCAGGGATTTGGGAATACATTGTAGGGAGCATATGACCCTAAGAGGGGTCAGGTTTGGACATGCACAGCAATAGCCGGTGCTGGCATGCCCATAAACCAGCCGGAGAACACAACACCTAGAGGGGATATGAAGCATATGACCCTAGGGAGGGTCAGGTTTGGGTCATACACAATAATGTCTAATGCTGACATTCCCTCAAACCAACCAAAGAACACAAATACATAGGGGATATGGGGGTTTGGGATTAATAAGTCATAATAAGTGACTGACAGAGTTCATACATAAGAAAAATACATTAATTCAGAAGAGGAAGATGTAGATTACAACATGCTTGGTAGTGTAACTGGATTAAACGCAAGCAAGAAATAGGCAAGAGTGAAGGAAATAGTAAAGAAACATGTTGATGTTGATGTGGGAAGATTAATTAGAACATACCAGTAAAGAGGCAAATGTAGAAAGAAAAGTAAGCAAGTTTCCACAACCTAGCCTTGGCTTTCGGCCGGCTAGACAAGGCAGTAACATAAGTAGTAACAGAGAAAAGAGAGAGAGCTTTGAGTGAAGTGTGTGTTCTGAAATCAAGTGGTTCGTTCGTGTTTTTGAAAGAAGAGGGGTGTGGAGTATTTATAGTTTTGAAAACATATGAGGAATAAGGTAATAAGTAAAGTTCTACCATAAACATTAAAACAATCACAAGTCAGAATCAATTACACAAGTGACTCCCTTTAATTAAGGAGTTTAACAGGTAATGATAGATTTAAAATAAGGAAAGGAGATCAATTTAGAGACAAATTGATTATTGCCATAAAAGGAGTAGTAAAAGCATTGAGTAAGTAATCAAGTCTAAGCACAGAAATATGCTTATTTCGGTAAGGCAAAATAAGGAAAGGAATCAATTAACTTTAACAGGCGAGTGAAATTAGAGTTCATAAAAGAAAAGTTTTTGAAATCAGTCACACGATTGAGATCAATTAAAGAAGAAACGTTCTTCTGCACTTCAGTATATAATTGAAGTGAACAGGGTCATCAGACATACGAGGCCAAGCACAATGGCAAAAGAGGTAATCACAAGCATGCAGTAGTGGCAGAAATAAGCTAGGGTTCAGTAGTAAAGCAAATAGTCGAAGCATAGTAATCAAGTAGGTCAAGTCACGTTGAATTCAACAGTGAAGAAACAGAGTATCAGAAACATGCAAAGGTCTCACAGTAGCAGGTGAGGAAACTTTTTGAAAAGTTAGGGTTTTTGACAAAAGTTGAGTTAGAAAGATAGTAAAACTCAGAATTAGATGAGCCACATAAAGAAAACAAAGTTTAAAACAAAAGCTTTCAGTCGGGTCAAGTATTCAACCAAACAATTTCAGCCCCAAAGACCTAGGGCTTTTCAACAACAATCGAGTTTTAAAATGGTAAAGCAAATAAATCAAACAAGAACGAGGAACATAATTAAACAAGTATACATTTAAACAAACATCTTCAGGATTCGAATGAGACCCAAAAGATATTAGGGTTTTCAACATGCTGACTCAAGTAGAAGGAAAGCATAAGAAACAGTTCGAACATAGTAAAGTCATAAAACAACATCAAGAATTAGCGGAAATATTTTCGAAATAACTTAAAGGAAAACCATAATCAGAACAATGAAGAGTTGTTTTGAAAACAACATTGAAGAACCTTCGAGAAAAATGCTTAAAAGTTCATGGTAAGCATAGATCTAGGGTAGATCTGAAAGAAATCGAAAGATCATAGAGATTAGGGTTTCAGAAAACCCAAAAGAAAACGAGAAAGATCTCGAAAGTTAACGATCTAACTAGAAAATGCCAAGGACCCGCCTTGAAAGGCCATGTATGGCCAGGAAAGGTCGTGGATGGACAGAGAAAGGTCATGAACACCAGTCGAGCAAGGACTGGACCAAACTCCATCAAAGTCTAGTCGTGAAACCATAGAACCAAACACATAGGAACCATGAAAGGCTGGTACAGGTCTCAAATGACCACGGAAGGCCATGGATTAGGTATGTATCATAGTGGATTAGGGTTTGGTTTGATGGCGGTGGATAGGGTTTGTAGGAGTTTCAGAGAGAGTTGAGAGAGAGGAGGGATTCAAGGTCAGCAGTAGGTGAGAAATGAGATAGGTTTAGGGGTCGTTTGGGGTTAAAAAAGGAAAGGCGGAACGAGAGTCGTTGATCTAAATGATCAACGGCTGGGATTAAAGGAGTTAGGTGGGGAGTCTGGGTTGGGTCATTTAAGTTGGGTTAGGGGTCGGGTTCGTGTTGCAATTGGGTTGGGATATTGGGTCTGATTTGGGCTCAATTTCAGGCTATAATTGAAATAAAATCGAGCTATCATTTAAATAGCCATTTTTCCTATTTAAAATTAAAAAAAATAGTAAATTGATTTTTGGAAATAAATTAAAAGTACTAAAATGATTGATGACATATAATTATCAATTTAAAAATACGGGACTTCATTTTCATGCATATAAACGCAATTAAATCCTAAAAGAGGCTAATATTGCAATTATGCAATTTTGCCTTTAAAAATACTAAATACATTTGTAAAAATATGAAAAACTTATATTAGCTATATTTTAGCATAAATGTGAAAGTCCAATAAATGAATTACCAAAAATGATAATTTTGAAAATAATTATTGGGGTTTTATAGATAAAATAAGGAAATAAATTGATTTAAAAACCTTTAAAAATTAAGGAAAAAATAATAAACATTTGGACATACTTATATATGAGTACATATGCTATTTTGAAGGTATTTGCATATTGAAAAATATATAGGAAAAAGTTGGGTATCAACAGCTACCCCTCTTTACCTGGGAAGGATGAAAGAGTTGTAGGGTAAAGATATGGTGACCAATTTTGACCGAACGAAACGGTTCGAAGAAGTTAGGCCGCACCCTAGCCTCTGAGTTGCCTACATAACCCTAGTTTTACAGGAATTAGGCCATATGTAGTTCAATATCCGTTGGCAGAGTATGTCAATGGAGACTCTTCAAGAAAGGATGCAATACCCAAGATGGGGTGAGTGGGCGGCTTGCGAGAATGGTTAAGGTTTAATATGGCTGCAGGAACTGGCGTATACTGTGCATGAATTTAAACATGATGCAAGTTCCCGTCGGACCATGAATGTTGTCTTTGGACGGTTAGGATGACGTCGTTTAGACCATGACGTCCTGGGCCATGAAGCGTGCAATAAGGATTCGCAGGTTATGAAATGATGCTCTCAGGATATGAGGATGGTGCCTCCTAACCATGATGCATTTGAATAATGACATGCAAAAGATTAAAAAGGGATCCTCTGGCCATGACATGGTGTTCTCGGGCTATGAAAAGGGTGCCTCCGAACGATGACGCCTTTGGATAATTTGGCGATCTTTCAGCCCATGAGATGCAATACGTGGCGATATTTCAGCCCATGCGGATGCAGTATGAGGCAATATTTTAGCCGTGCGGAGGCAATCTTTCAGCCATGCAGCTGTAGTATGAGGCGATCTTTTAGCCGTGCAGAGGCGATCTTTCAGCTATACAGATGCAGTATGCGGCGATCTTTCAGCCATGCTGAGGCGATCTTTTAGCCATGCAGATGTAATATGCGGCGATCTTTCAGCCATGTAGATGCAGTATGTGGTGACCTTTTAGCCATGCAACTGCCGTATGAGGTAATCTTTTAGCCATGCAGATGTAGTAAGCGACGATCTTTCAGCCATGAGGATGCAGTACGAGGCGATCTTTCAGCCGTGAGGAGGCGATCTTTCAGCCATGCAGATGTAGTATGCGACAATCTTTCAGCCATGCAGATGTAGTATGCGGCGATCTTTCAGCCATGCAATGTAGTATGAGGCGATCTTTCAGCCCATAGGATGAAGATAGAGGTAGAGCTTATCCTCGAAAGGCAGAGTGGTAGCTTCGGAAGGCAGAATGGTAGCCTTATCTAAGAAATAAAATGGCAAATAGTGATAGAGCTTTCTTAGCTGATAGCAGATTGTGATATTGTGACTGCTGGGGACATTGTGACACACTGAATGTCACTGGTGTGTGTGGATAACAAATGTTGGTAAGTGCAACGATTTCGAGAATTGTATTCCCGAACAATGTTTGTCTCGTGAGTGTATAGTATGTTTGATGATTTCGTAATCCAACTGCCTGCATCGAAAGAAAAATTGTGAGTTTTGTAAAGGGAGGTTAGTTTGCATCCCTGCTGGCTTTTGCTTGACCTGCTCGGCTCTAATCTGGTGATACTGTATGTATTATTGGGGTAGCGTTGCTAAACAAAGCAATTTCAGTAATATGCATGATTTTGTAAAAATATGATATAATAATTTTTAGATGAACTGACGACTGTGACGTGGTTCGGGACATTGAAACCTCTCTTGATACGGAATTTTAAGGGTCCCTCTCAAAATTCTGCCCCAGTTTAATGGGTTGATGCTTCTGGCCGTTGCTTGTGGCAATCGGCTGAAATTACTTCGGAATTTTGAGGGTCCTCCTCAAAATTCTGCCCCAGTTTCCAATTGCGGGGGAAATGAAAATTTTATTGAATTGTGGCCGAACCCATAGGGCTGCCTACGTATCCCCTCTTAAACGGGAATTAGGTCAGGCATAGTTTAAATTACATCATATATGGGAAACATGAAAATTACACATAGTAACACTTGACTGCATTTGAATTGATCGGTTTTGGCCAGACTTCTCCTTCCATTTCTGCAAGTATGAGGGCTCCTTCGGTCAGAACCCGGTGGACCATGTATGGACCCTGCCAATTGGGAGAGAATTTCCCCATGGCTTTATTTTGATGCGGAAAAATTTTCTTTAACACCAGCTGCCCCGATGTGAACTGTCTCGGCTTGACTCTTTTGTTGAAGGCTCTGGACATTCTGTTGTGATAGAGTTGACCATGGCAAACTGCATTCATTCTCTTTTCGTCTATAAGGGCTAATTGCGCATAACAACTTTTTACCCATTCTGCATCGTCGAGCTTAGCTTTTTGTATGATCCTTAGGGAAGGAATTTCTACCTCGGCGGGAATGACTGCCTCTATACCATAAAACAACATATAGGGGGTTGCCCCGGTTAATGTGCATACTGTGGTGCGATACCCCAATAGAGAAAATGATAACTTCTCGTGCCACTATTTATGCTTCTCTATCATTTTCCTCAATATCTTCTTGATATTCTTGTTGGCGGCCTCTACAGCTCCATTCATCTACGGCCTATAGGCTGTGGAATTCTTGTGTTTGATCTTAAAGGTTTCACACATAGCTTTTATCAAGTCATATTGAGATTTGAGCCATTATTAGTGATGATCGACTCTGGAACCCCGAATCGACAAACAATGCGGTCGCGGACAAAGTCTGCCATGACTTTCTTAGTTACTGCTCTATAAGATGCTTCTTCGACCCATTTGGTGAAATAGTCGATTGCTACTAGGATAAACCTGTGTCCGTTGGACGCGGCAGGCTCGATTGGTCCAATAACATCCATTCCCCAGGCGGCGAGCGGCCATGGCTAGCTTGTTGCATTAAGCTCATTTGGAGGTACCTTTATTATGTCTACATGTATCTGACAAAAGTGGCATTTTCGGACATATTGGATGCAGTCCATTTCCATAGTCATCCAAAAGTAACCAGCTCGGAGTATCTTCTTTGCTAAGACAAAACCATTCATATGCGGACCGCAGGTCCCCGGCATAAATTTCTTCTAGTAGCCTGGATGCTTCCTTTGCGTCGACACACCTTAATAACCGCAAATCAGGAGTCCTCCTATACGAGATTCCTCCACTGTGAAAGAAGTTGTTGGACAATCTCCAAAGTGTGCGTTTCTGAGTAGGATTTGCAAGTTCTGGGTACTCTCCTTTTGCCAAATATTCCTTGATATAATGAAACCAAGGCTTTCGGTCTGCTTCTTCTTCAATGTGGGCACAATAAGCTGGCTGATCGTGGATCTTTACTAGAATGTGGTCAATGAAATTCTTGTCTGGATGCTGTATCATAGACGACAGGGTAGCCAATGCATCGGAGAACTCATCTTGGACTCTGGGAATATGCTGGAACTCCGTCCTCGTGAACCTCTTTCTTAATTCCTGTACATGATGCAAATACGGGAGTATCTTAGAGTTCTTGGTTGGCCATTCCTCACGCACCAACCTGAGTTTGGCAGACACCGGATAGTGCTGACCGATTTCTGATACTAGGACTACTCCTATGTTGACTCTTTTGAAGTTTGCCGCTCCATCGAAAAACATTCTCCAACCATCATTGGATTATGCAATGTCTTCTCCTATGAAGGATACCTTTTCATCAGGAAAATACATATTCAGGGGTTCATATTGTCCATCCACGGGATTCTCGGCAAGGTGGTCTAACAGTGCTTGTCCTTTGACTGATTTCTGAGTTACGTACACAATGTTGAACTCACTCAACAGGATTTGCCACTTGGCTAGCTTGCCAGTGGGCATGGACTTCTGAAAGATGTACTTCAACGGATCTATCCTTGATATGAGATATGTGGTATAGGCCCAAAGTTAATGTCTCAAATTTTGAGCTACCCAAGTCAAAGCACAACAGGTGCGCTCTAATAGAGAATACCGGGCCTCGTACGGGGTAAACTTCTTACAGAGGTAATAGATGGCATGCTCCTTCCTCCCCGTTACATCATGCTGCCCTAGAACGCAACCGAAAGCTCCATCCAATACTTCAAGGTAGAGTAATAAGGGTCTACCTGGCTCAGGCGGGACCAAGACTGGTGGTGTTGACAAGTACTCAATGATTCTGTCAAAGGCTTTTTGGCAGTCATCGGTCCATTTGGTGGCGGCATCCTTCTTCAACATCTTAAAGATTGGCTCATAGATAACTGTGGACTGTGCTATGAACCGGCTGATATAGTTAAGTCTTCCCAAGAAACTCATCATGTCCTTCTTGTTCTTTGGTGGTGGTAGTTCTTAGATGGCTTTGACTTTTGATAGATCCAGTTCTATTACTCGGTGAATCACAATAAACCCAAGCAATTTTCAAGTAGGAACCCCAAATGCGCACTTCGCGGGATTCAGTTTCAGGTTTTACATTCGCAGTCTATTGAAGAACTTCCTCAAATCTTTCATGTGATCAGTGGCCTTCTTGGATTTGATGATGACATCATCTACGTATACCTTAATCTCCTTGTGTATCATATCATGAAAAATGGTAGTCATAGCCCTCATGTAGGTGTCCCCTGCATTCTTCAAGCCGAACGACATCATCTTGTAACAGTATATTCCCTACAGCGTAATGAAAGCCATTTTCTCAGCATCTTCTTCATCCATCCAGATCTGATGATAACCGGCAAAACAATCTACAAACGAATGTAGTTCATGCTTGGCGCAATTGTCAATTAGGATGTGTATGTTCGACAAAGGGAAGTCATCTTTCGAACTGGCCCGGTTGAGATCCCGGTAGTCGACACAGACTTGGACCTTCCTGCCTTTCTTTGGTACCGGTATGATGTTGGCTAACCATGTCAGGTATTCTACTACCCTGAGAACCTTAGCTTTGACTTGCTTAGTGACTTCTTCCTTGATTTTCAAACTCATATCAGGCTTGAACTTTCTGAGCTTTTGCTTTACCAGTGGACATATTGGATCGGTTGGCCGTTTGTAAGCCACAATAGACATACTTAGACCTGTCATGTCATCATACGACCAGGCGAATATGTCCTCACACTCCCTTAGAAATTTTGTGTATTCCTTCTTTTCTGATGGAGAGAAGTGAACGCCGATTCATGTTTCCTTGATGTTTTCTGCATCTCCCAGGTTAACAATTTCTGTCTCGTCTAGGTTGGACTTAGGTCTATTCTCAAAGTTCTCAAATTCTTTGACAATCTCATCTGGTATGTCATCCTCCTCTGAATCAATGTTCGTTTGTTGCGTTGTCTCATTATATGTCACAGTCATTGGTTCATTAAGATAAGGACCTTCCCCTGAATCGGCATCCTTGGCTCCGTCAAACAGCTTTCCTAACTCGCGAAGTCCCAACAATAGGTAGCCCTGGCTAGATGTCCGCCTTCGATTACTTCAGCATTTTGGCAGTCTTCGACCCTTTTGAGAAACTTTCTCTCCAACTCCACTATTCCTCGCTGCAAGTATCCCAGTCGCTTGTTGGCACTGACAACCATGTCCTTCCATTCCTCAATTAACTTTTGGTTGGAATCTTGTATCTCGTGGTGTTCGCTTTCATATTCCCGAGTTCTTTTGCGCAGTTGGTTGTATTTGACCTGTGACTCGGCCCTTTCATCTATGAACTTATGACCTCGAGCAAATCCTAGCTGGCCCAGACCATCATGATTGTCTTCCAACCAACCTTAGTAGAAAGGAGTGCAACCAGCATGATACTTGTCTGGCTCGATGGTGTCTCTCCCCATTATGATCTCGCAGTGCCACATATGCTGAGCTTGGAACTTGTAAGGGCTATCATCATTCTGGAAGTCAGCCCGAAAATGACTCATCTTGTTGACCCTAGCTATAACCTGCTTCCTACCAGCTTGTCTTATAACTCATCTTGTTGACTCATCTTGTTGACTCATCTTGTATTTGACTTGTGACTCGGCCCTTTCATCTATGAACTTATGACCTCGAGCAAATCCTAGCTGGCCCAGACCATCATGATTGTCTTCCAACCAACCTCAGTAGAAAGGAGTGCAACCAGCATGATACCTGTCTGGCTCGATGGTGTCTCTCCCCATTATGATCTCGCAGTGCCACATATGCTGAGCTTGGAACTTGTAAGGGCTATCATCTTTCTGGAAGTCCGCCCGAAAATGACTCATCTTGTTGACCCTAGCTATAACATGCTTCCTACCAGCTTGTCTTATAACTCGTAGAGGGACGTAAGGATAGGTTCCTCTAAGACCAATCAATATCAGGAAATGTGCATCTCTGGATCGGGCGATGAACTCCTCGGTTGGAAACCACTCGACCATCCATTGAACCTGTTCTTCAGTCAGATTATCAAATAGCTCCAACCATCTCTTGGCATCCTCAGGCTGAGCGAACATATCAGGAACGTAATTCATTTTCTTTGGATGATGGAAAGCGATATGATCATCCCAGTCTCTTCGCTGAATCTCTTGTCGGTATTCACCCTTTTGGAGGTGTTCCATAAACTAGAGTTGAAGTAATAAATTGTAGCCTTCGAAGTGTTTTGCTCCTCGTGGACACTTCTCCAAGGCTCGATATATGTAGGCAATGATCTTGGGCACGATGCTGAATGGCTTCCCACCGATACTTTCCATTAGAGTTTTAGTTACCATAGCCCGCCTGGTGTGGATTCTTGCTTTCTTCATCGGAAACACAATCAGCCCCAGGAAACAAAACATGAATACGAAGACCCTTCGATAGATGTGCCCCAATGATGTGATGGCAAACTCGTCAGGGTAGGTACGATAGGATTTGCTATGATCGTACATTTCATACAAGTAGTCCAAAGGGATGTATGACTTCTTCAGGCATGTTAATTCTGGATTCTTCTTTAAACCCATCATTTTGAGGAAACCCCAGCCTTTACAGTTCTTATGCATCAGCAGACCCGGATTTTCCCATATTAGACCGGCTAATCCTCATATTTCCTCTAGCAATGGTGTCATTTCAATGTCCCCAAAGCGGAACAAAGCCCTTTCACAATCCCAAAATAGTGTGGCAGCTTCTATGATCTTGTTATTGGGTTGGATTTCCAGGAGGGAAGGTAGATTTCCCAAATATTTTCGGACAAGAGTTTAATCACTAGAGTAAAGATCTTTCCACTAGCTTAGCAGTTTTGGGCGGATGTTGGTGACCATGCCGAATCTAGGGACTTCGTGCCTCATATTTCTGCAAGAAAAATAAGGTTAGGCCCTTACCCCCACCAGACTCGACTATATAATAGCAACAATTAGCATGAAACATTTAGTTCTCCAAATAAATGCACAGAACGTGATGGTGTCTGTTTGGGTTTTAGGGAAACCCAGTACACTTTGGACAAGGCTATCTTAAAGGATCATTATATGGACAAGATAACTGACCTGAGTAGGTTTGACCATGATGCATGCATAATTCAAATAGAGTCAAGTTTATATGGGGTTTTAGACTAGTATCCTTGAGCGGACAACTCAAGGGGGAAGGCACGGAACCGTCGACTGCACCACGGATCGACTGGTTTTACCGCAAATATACCTTTCCGAATTTAGGGGGTTAATGATATAGGAAGAGCGCAGCCACTCATTATAAGCATTGCTATGGTATTTGTTTGGCACGAGCAGAGTATGATGTTGAGCATGATTATGCAATAATTAAAAACATGTTGGCACGTATTTGCACATTAAGAAAGCAATAAATACAACAATTTTATAAATTAAAGCAGTAATAAAGGAAGAAACGAAGAAGATAAGTCAGTTTTGCTTTGAAAAGAAATTAAATGGTTAAAGGAATTTAAACAAGTAATTGCACATAAGGGAGGTACAAATTCACAAGAACAATCTGAAATGGTAAAAGCCTAAAGATCCCCAGCAGAGTCGTCATGCTGTCGCGCCCCATTTTTTCCTCTTCGCATCCGAAAATCGAGTTTATGACATTATGGGTATAAGACAACTCATTCCTTTAGGGAACAGGGTTTTGCATTTGAAGAGTCGCCACCTATTGATTTAAGGTGCATTAGGACACCTACAAGGTTCACTTTTAAGTTTGTTTGATAACTAGAGATAGGGTAAGGCCTTGAAATTATCCCAAGGGGAAGGTGTTAGGCACCCCTCGGGATCCACTAGTGTGGTTCCCGGCCAGACAGCTTTTTGTCAATTTGTGCAATTTAGAAAATAGACATGTATAGGCTTAAATAGTGGGGGATTTAAGTTTAAACACATAAGAGTTTGATAAAAAGGCAATTATTAAAAGACGGATTATGAAAAAAAGAAGTTGCAATTCTACAAATACTTGAGAATATAAAAAGGGAGGGGGTCCTAGGTTTATTTATAATATGGATCACATCAATACGATACGTGGTATGACACTCCTCATAAGAGGGGATAGACGTGGTATTAGCGCACCTGTCGTCATATCCATATCTACCGTTCCCACCTCGTCGAGGTATTAAATTGCGGATTTGTCTCGACCACTATTGCATGCTATTACCCGTCCCACTCCTATCAGTCCCGGAGGAACTTAGGATTGCTATTCCTAAAGGGGAGGGATATTAGGCTGAGTTTTAGTTTTCAAAAGGTGAAAAAGCTAAGGCGACATACAAAAATACACATAGGACTGCATATTAGGGGAAACATGTAAACAACTAAAAGGCTCATGTATACCTCCTCAAACAAAGCGCATAAATAGCATGACCTAAACACAGTTAGGGTATGAATTTAAATTGCTAAGGTAAAGAGAATTTTAATTGTTGAGGCAGACCAGTTTATTACATAACTCAAATAAGAAGTCCGAATCAGGCCTGCCTACTGGTTGTAGCAGTTACTGAATAACAAAGGCGGATTCAATGTTTATTGTCGTTATCACCTAAGACTCCCCTAAGTGTTTAGGTGAGATCCTGTAAACATGATATCTATTGCTGATTCAGAATGTAGTAAAGCAGTAACAGATCTACAACAAACGATTTGAGATCTTATAGACATGTTTTCTAAACCGCGTTGAATAAAGGAGTAAGGTTGTTTAAAACTAATTCAGAACAATACGAGTTAGTCTAATTTTAAACTAGATTGGTTTCAGATTTTATAGACGTTGATATCTATTATTGCTAATTTTAATTCCTATAGGCATGATATATAGTCGAACGTGAAGTGAAGGAGGTAGTATTTACTTGAATCCTATAAGCATGATTTCTATAAAGATACTGATTTTAATGATGTCAGATTGTAACCACTTAGTTCCTAATAGCATGGTATCTAACTGTGGTAATAAACATTCAGAATTGAAGACAAACCCTATAGGCATGTTATCTAAATATAAAGTTAGGATGCAAAATTTAAACCAGTCCTACAGACAGGTTCTCTAAATGCAGAGTTAAACATGCAGAAAACAAGTCTTATAGGCATATTCTCTAGATGTAGCACATGTAGAATTTTAAAGAAAATAGATCTTATAGGCATGATATCTAAATGCAAAGTTAAACGTGCAGCACAACAGATATTATAGGCATGATATCTACCCTTAAGCATGCACAATTACCCAGCTCTTTTCACTAGCCAGCCCTAATGTTTATTACAAATTATTACAAACTGAATAATAAATTGTATCAGAAAAGTGTAAAAGAAGAAATTACAATAGAGGAAGTCTGATTCTTGACTTCCTCTCTGAGTTATGGAATAAACCACCTCAAATGCCATTTGTTACAAAACTTGAGTGTGTCAAAGTTCCCTAAGGGTCTCAAGGGACCCCGGGCAGTGCTTACACCCAAGTTTTCATAACCATATAGAGATGAGTGCAGTGTGGAAGGGCCAACTCTTATGTGTCCAAGTTTAGAGGGAACTCATGAGTCCCAAGGCAAGGCTCACACAAGAGGGGCAGAACCTAAGTCTAAGAGTATAGTGGAAGTGCAGGAGTAGAGATTTTGTTTAAAACTAAGTTGAGAGTAGTAAGGTGTAAGGGTAATTTGAAAATAGTAATAGTAAAGCTAACACTACACAGAATCCTTTTTTTTATACAAAGGGGTCAGGGGTTTGGGAATGCATTGCAGGGAGCATATTACCCTAAGAGGGGTCAGGTTTGGACATGCACAACAATAGCTGGTGCTGGCATGCCCATATACCAGCCGGAGAACACAACACATAGAGGGGATATGAAGCATATGACCCCAGGGAGGGTCAGGTTTGAGTCATGCACAACAATGTCTAATGCTGACATTCCCTCAGACCAACCAAAGAACACAAACACATAGGGGATATGGGATTCATAAGTCATAATAAGTGACTGACAGAGTTCATACATAAGAAAAATACATTAATTCAGAAGAGGAAGAGGCAGATTACAACATGCTTGGTAGTGTAACTGGATTAAGCGCAAGCAAGAAACAGGCAAGAGTGAAGGAAATAGTAAAGAAACATGTTGTTGTTGATGCTGGAATATTAATTAGAACATACCAGTAAAGAGGCAAATGTAGAAAGAAAAGTAAGCAAATTTCCACAGCCTAGCCTTCGCTTTCGGCCGGCTAGACAAGGCAGTAACATAAGTAGTAACAGAGAAAAGAGAGCGAGCTTTGAGTGACGTGTGTGTTGTGAGCTCAAGTGGTTTGTTCATGTTTTTGAAATAAGAGGGGTGCAGGGTATTTATAGTTTTGAAAACATATGAGGAATAAGGTAATAAGTAAAGTTCTATCACAAAATGGAAACAATCACAAGTCAGAATCAATTACACAAGTGACTCCCTTTAATTAAGGAGTTTAACGGGTAATGACAGATTCAAAATAAGGAAAGGAGATCAATTTAGAGACAAACTGATTATTTCCATAAAAGGAGTAGTAAAAGCATTGAGTAAGTAATCAAGTCTAAGCACATAAATATGCTTATTTTGGGAAAAGATTCAGTAAGGCAAAATAAGGAAAGGAATAAATTAACTTTAACAGACGAGTGAAATTAGAGTTCATAAATGAAAAGTTTTTGAAATCAGTCACACGATTGAGATCAATCAAAGAAGAAACATGCTTCTACACTTCAGTATATAAGTAAAGTGAACATGGTCATCAGACATGCGAGGCCAAGCACATTGGCAAAAGAGGTAATCACAAGCATGTAGTAGTGGCAAAAATAAGCTAGGGTTCAGTAGTAAAGAAAATATTCGAAGCATAGTAATCAAGTAGGTCAAGTCACGTTGAATTAAATAGCGAAGAAAACAAAGTATCAAAAACATGCAAAGGTCTCACAGTAGCAGGTGAGGAAACCTTTTGAAAAGTTAGGGTTTTTGACAAAAGTTGAGTTAGAAAGATAGTAAAACTCAGAATCAGAAGAGCCACATAAAGAAAAGAAAGTCTAAAACAAAAGCTTTCAGTCGATTCAAGTACTCAAACAAACAATTTCAGCCCCAAAGACCTAGGGCTTTTCAACAACAATCGAGTTTTAAAATGGTAACACAAATAAATCAAACAAGAACGAGGAACTTAATTAAACAAGTATCCATTAAAACAAACAGCTTCATGATTCAAATGAGACCCAAAAAAAATTAGGGTTTTCAACATACTGACTCAAGTAAAAGGAAAGCATAACAAACAGTTCGAACATAGTAAAGTCATAAAATAACAACGAGAATCAGAGAAATGATTTTTGAAATAACTTAAAGGGAAACCCTAATCAGAACAATGAAGAGTCGTTTTGAAAACAACGTTGAAGAACCTTCGAGAAAAATGCTTAAAAGTTCGTGGTAAGAACAGATCTAAGGTAGACCTGAAAGAAATCGAAAGATCTTAGAAACTAGGGTTTCAGAAAACCCAAAAGAAAATGAGAAAGATCTCGAAAGTTAACGATCTAACTAGAAAATGCCAAGGACCCGCCTTGAAAGGCCATGAATGGCCAGGAAAGGTCGTGGATGGTCGGAGAAAGGCCATGAACACCAGCCGAGCAAGGACTGGATTAATCTCCTTCGAAGTATGGTCATGAAACCATAGAACCAAACACATAAGAGCTATTGAAGGTTGGTACCGGTCTCAAATGACCACGGAAGGCCATGGATTAGGTAGGTATTAGGGTGGATTAGGGTTTGGTTTGATGGCGGTGGCTAGGGTTTGTAGGAGTTTCTGAAAGAGTTGAGAGAGATGAGGGATTCAAGAGCAGAGGTAGGTGAGAAATGAGATAGGTTTAGGGGTCGTTTGGGGTTAAAAAGGAAAGGGGGAACGGGAGTCGTTGATCTAAATGATCAACAACTGGGATTAAAGGGGTTAGGTGGGGAGTCCGGGTTGGGTCATTTAAATTGGGTTAGAGGATCGGGTTCGAGTTGCAATTGGTTTGGGAAATTGGGTCTGATTTGGGCTCAATTTCAGGCTATAATTGAAATGAAATCGGGTTATCATTTAAATAGCCATTTTTCCCTATTTAAAATTAAAAAAATAGTAAATTGATTTCTGGAAATAAATTAAAAGTACTAAAATGATTGATGACATATAATTATCAATTTAAAAATACGGGACTTCATTTTCATGCATATAAATACAATTAAATCTTAAAAGAGGCTAATATTGCAATTATGCAATTTAGTCTTTAAAATACTAAATACATTTCTAAAAATATGCAAAAATTATCTTCACTATATTTTAGCATAAATGTGAAAGTACAATAAACGAATTACCAAAAATAATAATTTTGGAAATAATTATTGGGTTTTTATGGATAAAATAGGGAAATAAATTTATTTAAAAACCTTTAAAAATTAAGGAAAAAATAATAAAACATTTGGACATACTTATATTTGCGTACACATGTTATTTTGAAGGTATTTGCATATTGAAAATATATTAAAAAAAATTGGGTATCAACAGCTGCCCCTCTTTACCCGGGAATGATGAAAGTGTTGTTAGGTAAAGATATGATGACCAATTTTGACCAAACGAAATGGTTTGAAAAAGTTAGGCTGCGCCCTGGCCTCTGAGCTGCCTACATATCCTTTGTTTTACAGGAATCAGGCCATATGTAGTTCAAGATCCGTCTGCGGAGTGTGCCGATGGAGACTCTTCATGAACAGACACAATACCTAAGATGGGATGAGTGGGTAGCTTGCGAGAATGCTTAAGGTTTGATATGGCTGTGGAACTAGAGCAGGCTTGCTCCTGCCGGGATGGTCATTGCTTGTTGATGTACCTGCAATTGGAAACACTACAAGCGTATACGGTGCATGAATTTAAACATGATGCAAGTTCCCGTCGGACCATGAATGTTGTCTTTGGACGGTTAGGATGAAGTCCTTTAGACCATGACATTCTCGGCCATGAAGCGTGCAATAAGGATTCGCAGGTTATGAAACGATTCTCTCGTGCTATGAGGATGGTGCCTCCGAACCATGATACCTTTGAATAATGATATGCAAAAGATTAAAAAGGGATCCTCAGGCCATGACATGGTGTTCTCGGGCTACGAAAATGGTGCCTCCGAATGATGACGCCTTTGGATAATTTGGCGATCTTTTAGCCCAAGAGATGCAGTACGTGGCGATCTTTCAGCCCATGCGGATGCAGTATGAGGCGATCTTTCAGCCGTGTGAGGCAATCTTTCAGCCGTACAGAGGCAATATTTTAGCCATGAAGATGCAGTATGCGGCGATCTTTCAGCCATGCGGAGGCAACCTTTCAGCCATGCGGAGGCGACCTTTCAGTCATGCAAATGCAGTATGCAGCTATCTTTCAGTCGTGCGGATGTAGTATGCGGTGATCTTTCAGCCATGCGGATACAGTATGAGGCAATATTTCAGCCATGCAGATGCAATATGCGGCGATCTTTCAGCCATGCGGATGTAGTATGAGGCAATCGTTCAGCCGTGCGGAGGCAATCTTTTAGCCATGTAGATGCAATATGCGACGATCATTCATCCATGCAATGTAGTAGAGGCAATCTTTCAGCCCATGATATGTAGGTGGAGGAAGAACTTAACCTTGGAAGGCAGAGTAGCAGTTTCGGAAGGCATAATGGTAGCCTTATGCAATGTAGAAATGCAGATGGAGACAGTGTTTAGTCTTGGATGGCAGAATGGTAACCTTATGCAAGAAATAAAATGGCAAATGGTGATAGAGCTTTCTTAGCTAATAGCATATTGCAATATTGTGACTGCTGGGGACATTGTGACACACGGAATGTCATTGGTGTGTGTGCATAGAAAATGTTGGCAAGTGCAACGGTTCCGAGAGTTGTATTCCCGAACAATGTTTGTCTCGTGAGTGTATAGTATGTTTGATGATTTCGTAATCCAAGTGCCTGCATCCAAAGAAAAATCGTTAGTTTTGTAAAGGGCGGTTAGTTTGCATCCCCACTGGCTTTTGCTTGACTTGCTCGGATCTAATCTGGTGATACTGTATGTATTATTGTGGTAGCATTTCTAAATAAAGCAATTTCAGTAATATGCATGATTTTGTAAAAATATGATATAATAATTTTTAGATGAACCGATGACTGTGAAATGGTTCGGAACATTGCAACCTCTTTTGCTACAGAATTTTGAGGGTTCCCCTCAATATTCTGCCCCAGTTTAATGGGTTGATGCTTCTTGCTATTGCTTGCGACGATCGGCTGAAATTACTTCGGAATTTTAAGGATCCTCCCCAAAATTCTGCCACAGTTTCCAATTGCAGGGGAAATGAAAATTTTATTGAATGTGACCGAACCCATAGGGCTTCCTACGTATCCCCTCTTAAATGGAAATCAGGTCAGGCATAGTTCAAATTACATCATATAAGGGAAGCATGAAAATTACACATAGTAACGCTTGACTGCATCTGAATTGATCGGTTTTGGCCAGACTTCTCCGTCCATTTTTGCAAGTATGAGGGCTCCTTCGGTCAGAACCCGGTGGACCATGTATGGACCCTTCCGGTTGGGAGAGAATTTCCCCTTGGCTTTATCTTGAAGCAGAAAATTTTTCTTTAATACCAGATGCCCCGATGTGAACTGTCTCTACTTGACTCTTTTGTTGGAGGATCTGGACATTCTGTTCTGATAGAGTTTACCATGCCAGACTGCATTCATTCTCTTTCCATCTATAAGGGCTAGTTGCGCATAACGACTTTTTACCCATTCTGCGTCGTCGAGCTCAGCTTCTTGTATGATCCTTAGGGAAGGAATTTCTACCTCGGCGGGAATGACTGCCTCTACACCATAAACCAGCAAATAGGGGGTTGCCCCGGTTGATGTGCGGACTGTGGTGTGATCCGAGCAAGTCAAGCAAATGCTAACTTCTCATGCCACTATTTATGCTTCTCTATCATTTTCCTCAATATCTTCTTGATATTCTTGTTGGTGGCCTCTACATCTCCATTCATCTACGGCCTATAGGCTGTGGAATTCTTGTGTTTGATCTTGAAGGTTTCACAAATAGCTTTCATCAAGTCACTATTGAGGTTGGAGCCATTATCAGTGATGATCGACTCTGGAACCCCGAATCGACAAACAATGCGGTCTCGGACAAAGTCTGCCACGACTTTCTTAGTTACTACTCTGTAAGATTCTACTTTGACCCATTTGGTGAAATAGTCGATTGCTACTAGGATAAACTTGTGCCCGTTGGAAGCGGCAGGCTCGATTGGTCCAACAACATCCATTCCCCAAGCGCCGAACGGCCATGGCGAGCTTGTTGCATTAAGCTCATTCAGAGGCACCTTTATTATGTCTGCATGTATCTGACAGCGGTGGCATTTCCAGACATACTGGATGCAGTCCATTTCCATAGTCATCCAAAAATAACCTGCTCGGAGTATTTTCTTTGCTAAGACAAAACCATTCATATGCGGACCGTAGGACCCCAGCATGAATTTCTTCTAGTATCCTAGATGCTTCCTTTGCGTCGACACACCTTAATATCCCCAAATTAGGAGTCCTTCTATACAGGATTTCTCTGCTGTGAAAGAAGTTGTTGGACAGTCTCCGAAGTGTGCGTTTCTTAGTAGGGTTTGCAAGTTCTAGGTACTCTCCTTTTGCCAAATATTCCTTGATATCATGAAATGAAGGCTTTCCGTATGCTTCTTCTTCAACATGGGCACAATAAGCTGGATGATCATGGATCTTTACTGGAATGGGGTCAATGAAATTCTTGTCTGGATGTTGTATCATAGACGACAAGGTAGCCAATGCATTGGCGAACTCATTCTGGACTCTAGGAACATGCTGGAACTCCGTCCTCGTGAATCTCTTTCTTAATTCCTGTACAATATGCAAATACGGGAGTATCTTGGAGTTCTTGGTTGTCTATTATTCACACACCAACCTAAATTTGGCAGACACCGAATAATTTTGACCGATTTCTGATACTAGGACTGCTCCTATGCCGACTCCTTTGAAGTTTGCCGCTCCATCGAAAAACATTCTCCAGCCGTCATAGGATTCTACAATATCTTCTCCTATGAAGGATACCTCTTCTTCAGAAAAATACATTTTTAGGGGTTCGTATTCTCCATCTAGGGGATTCTAGGTAATGTGGTCTGCCAGTGTTTGTGCCTTGACCACTTTCTGAGTTACGTACACAATGTCGAACTCACTCAACAGGATTTGCTACTTGGCTAGCTTGCCAGTGGGCATGGGCTTCTAAAAGATGTACTTCAACGGATCCATCCTTGATATGAGATATGTGATATAGGCATAGAAGTAATGTCTCAGCTTCTGAGCTACCCAAGTCAAAGCACAACAGGTGTGTTCTAACAGATAATACCGGGGCTCGTACAGGATAAAATTCTTACTGAGGTAATAGATGGTCTGCTCCTTCCTCCTCGTTTCATCATGCTGCCCCAGAACACAACCGAAAGCTCCATCCAATACTTCAAGGTAGAGTAATAAGGGTCTACCTGGCTTAGGCGGGACCAAGACTGGTGGTGTTGACAAGTACTCAATGATTCTATCGAAGGCTTTTGGCAGTCATCGGTCCATTTGGTGGCGGAGTCCTTCTTCAACATCTTAAAGATTGGCTCACGGATAACTGTGGACTGTGCTATGAACCAGCTGATGTAGTTAAGTCTTCCCAAGAAACTCATCACATCCTTCTTGTTCTTTGGTGGTGGCAGTTCTTGGATGGCTTTGATTTTTGATAGATCCAGTTCTATTCCTCGGCGACTCACAATAAACCCAAGAAATTTTCCAGCAGGAACCCCAAATGCGCACTTTGCGGGATTCAGTTTCAGGATGTACCTTCGCAATCTATTAAAGAACTTCCTCAAATCTTCCATGTGATCAGTGGCCTTCTTAGATTTGATGATGACATCATCTACATATACGTCAATCTCCTTGTGTATCATATTGTGAAAAATAGTAGTCATGGCCCTCATGTAGGTGGCCCCTACATTCTTCAGGCCGAACGACATCATCTTGTAACAGTACATTCCCCACGGCGTAATGAAAGCCGTTTTCTCAGCATCTTCTTCATCCATCCAGATCTGATGATAACCAGTGAAACAATCTACAAATGACTGCAGTTCATGCTTGGCACAATTGTCAATCAGGATGTGTATGTTCGGCAAAGGGAAGTCATCTTTCGGACTAGCCTGGTTGAGATCCTGGTAGTTGACACAGACTCGGACCTTCCCGTCTTTCTTTGGTTCTGGTACGATGTTGGCTAACCATGTCGGGTATTCTACTACCCTGAGAACCTTAGCTTTGACTTGCATAGTGACTTCTTCCTTGATTTTCAAACTCATATCAGGCTTGAACTTTCTAAGCTTTTGCTTTACCGGCGGACATGTTGGATCGGTTGGCAGTTTGTGAGCCACAATAGACGTACTTAGACCTGTCATGTCATCATACGACCAAGCGAATATGTCCTCATACTCCCTTAGAAATTCTGTGCATTCCTTCTTTTCTGATGGCGATAAGTGAATGCTGATTAGTGTTTCCTTGACGTTTTCTGCATCTCCCATGTTAACAATTTTTGTCTTGTCCAGGTTGGACTTAGGTCTATTCTCAAAGTTCTCAACTTCTTTGACGATCTCATCTGGTATGTCATCCTCCTCTGAATCAATGTCCTTTTTTTTGCGTTGTCTCATTGCATGTCACAGTCATTGGTTCATCAAGATAAGTAATAGTAATGTTGTATAAGTAAAGTAATGAGAGAAAATAATAATGAGTGTTTATTCATAAGAAAATCTGAAATGCTTTGATAAATTGCATAACTATTTTGAACATTGGAGATCTTATTGCAGGAATAAAAATGCAAAAAGAAAATCATTTAGTAAAAAATATAGTGCAAGATGCTTGTTTTAGCCTTGCTACCCCGAGGCTCACCGGGCTTTGGTTGTTCTGATGGTCCAATTATTGAGATGTGCACCTCTGCTCA
This sequence comes from Nicotiana tabacum, assembly GCF_000715075.1. Taxonomy (NCBI): domain Eukaryota; kingdom Viridiplantae; phylum Streptophyta; class Magnoliopsida; order Solanales; family Solanaceae; genus Nicotiana; species Nicotiana tabacum. The sequence continues at coordinate 85,414,708 of NC_134097.1, forward strand.
CAGTATGTATGGAAGGGCCTTCCTCCCCCTTCTCCTTGAGAATAACACAACAGTCCTTAACAAGACTAAGAGAATGAGTGGGTGGAGGGCCCCTGGATCTTGTGATATAAGATGATGACGCCAGAGTGCTCGAACTAACCTTTGGGGAAGGTAATAATAAAAATAAAAATAAATATAAAAGGTAATCAAGTAAGTGAGGATTATAGAAAGTATTGCAATATTTAAACACATAGTGCAGGAATTTAGATCGTGTCCTGATTTGGGGACCTCTTTATGCCTGAGGTCGGTCTAGTGACAAATTTATTTGGAGAACTTAGGATGTTAAATGCCTCATTTCAGTGATAAATATAGACGAATCCCAATTTGACACTAAATGAACAGGAAATGAAAATCACTAATGGCCATTGGCCTTATTACATTTTATAGAGCAAAAAGAAAAACTCCTATCTATTTGGTCCTAGAAGGACCTTTCCCAGATTCAGCATCCTTGGCTCCGTCAAACAGCTTTCCCAACTCGCAAAGTCCTAGCAATAGGTAGGCCCTGGATAGATGTCCGCCTTTGATTCCTTCAGCATTTTTACAGTCTTCGATTCTCTTGAGAAACTTTCTCTCCAACTCCACTATGCCTTCTCCAAATATCACAGTCGCTTGTTGGCACTAATATCCATGTCCTTCCATTCCTCAATTAACTTCTAGTTGGGCTCTTGTATCTCGCAGTGTTCGCTTTCATATTCTCGGATTCTTTTGCACAGTTAGTTGTATTTGACCAGTGCCTCGGCCCTTTCATCAATGACCCTGTGACCTCGAGCAAACCCTGGTTGGCCCAGACCATCATGATTGTATTCCAACCAACCTGAAAGGAGTGCAACCAGCATGATACCTGTCTGGCTCAATGGTATCTCTCCCCATGATGATCTTGTAGTGCTACATATGATGAGCTTGGAACTTTTAAGGGCTGTCATCATTCTGGAAGTCAGTCCAGAAATGACTCATCTTGTCGACCCTGGGTATAACCTGCTTCCTACCAGCTTATCTCATAACTCGGAGAGGGATGTAAGGATAGGTTCCTCTCAGACCAATCAAAATCAGGAAAGGTGCATCTCTGGATCGGGCAATGAACTCCTCTGTTGGAAACCACTCGACCATCCATTAAACCTGTTCTTCAGTCAGATTATCAAATAGCTCCACCATCCATTGGCATCCTCAGGCTGATCGAACATATCAGGGACGTAATTCATTCATTTTGGATGATGGAAAGCGATATGATCATCCCAGTCCCTTCGTTGAATCTCTTGTCGGTATTCACCCCTTTGGAGGTGTTCCATGAACCAGAGTTAAAGTAATAAATTGCAGCCTTTGAAGTGTTTTTCTCCTCGTTGACACTTCTCCAAGGCTTGATATATTTCGGCAATGATCATAGGCAGGATGTTGAATGGCTGCCCACCGATACCTTCCATTAGGGTTTTAGTTACCATAGCCAGCCTGGTGTAGATTATTGCTTTCTTCATCGGAAACACGATCAGCCCCAAAAAACAAAAACATGAATACGAAGACCCTTCGATGGATGTTCCCCTAATGATGTGATGGAAAACTCGTCAGGGTAGGTACGATAGGATTTGTTGTGACCGTACCTTTCATACAAATATTCAAAAAGGATGTAGGACTTCTTCAGACATATCAATTCTGGATTCTTCTTTAAACCCATCATATTGAGGAAACCCCTGCCTTTACGGTTCTCAGGAATCAGCAGACTCGGAGTTTCCTATACTAGACCGGCCAATACTCCTATTTCCTCTAGCAATTGTGTCATTTCAATGTCCCCAAAGTGAAATGCAGCCCTTTCACAATCCCAAAACAGTGTGGAAGCTTCTATTATCTTCTTATTGGGATGGATTTCCAGGAGGGAAGGTAGATTTCCCAAATATTTTTGAACAAGAGTTTGATCACTAGAGTGAAGATCTTTCTACCAGCTTAGCAGTCTTGGGTGGATGTTGGTAACCATGCCGAATCTAGGGACTTCATGCCTCTTATTTCTGCAAGACAAATACGGTTAGGCCCTTACCCCCACCAGACTCGACTATTTAATACCAACAATTAGCATGAAGCATTTAGTTCTCCAAATAAATGCATAGAACATGATGGTGTCCGTTTGGATTTTAGGGAACCCAATGGACTTTGGACAAGGTTATCTTAAAGTATCATTATGTGGACAACATAACTGACTCGGCTAGGTTTTACCATGATGCATGCATAATTCGAACAGAGTAAGGTTTATATGGGGTTTTAGACTGGTACCCTTGAGCGGACAACTCAAGGTGGAAGGCACAGAACCGTCGAATGCACCGCTGATCGACTGGTTTTACAGCAAATATGTCTTTCCGAATTTATGGGGTTAATGATATAGGAAGAGCGCAATCACTCATTATAAGCGTTGCTATGGTATTTGTTTGGCACGAGTAGAGTATGATGTTGAGCATGATTATTCAATAATTAAAAGCATGTTGGCACGTATTTGCACGTAAAGAAAGCAATAAATACAGCAGTTTTATAATTTAAAGCAGTAATAAAGGAAAGAAACAAAGAAGATAAGTTAGTTTTGCTTTGAAAAGAAATTAAACGCTTAAAGGAATTTAAACAAGTAATTGCACATAAGGGAGGTACAAATTCACAAGAACAATCTGAAATGGTAAAAGCCTAAAGATCCGCAGCAGAATCGACATGCTGTTGCGCCCCCTTTTTTCCTCTTCGCATCAGAAAATTGGGTTTATGACATTATGGTTATAAGACAACTCATTCCTTTTAGGAACTAGGTTTTGCATTTGAAGAGTCGTCACCTAATTATTTAAGGTGTATTATGACACCTATAAGGTTCACTTCTAAGTTTGTTTGATAACCAGAGATAGGGTAAGGACTTGAAATTATCCCAAGGGAAATGTGTTAGGCACCCCTCGGGACCCACTAGTGTGGTTCCCGGCCAGACAGTTTTTTGTCAATTTGTGCAATTTAGAAACTAGACAAGTATAGGCTCAAATAGAAGGGGATTAAAGTTTAAACACATAAGAGTTTGAAAAAAAAGCAATTATTAAAAGACAGATTTTGTAATAAGAAATTACAATTCTACAAATACTTGAGAATATAAAAAGGGAGGGGTCCTAGGTTTATTTATAATATGGATCACATCAATGTGATACCCGTTATGACACTCCTCAGAAGAGGGGATACACGTGGTATTAGCGCACCAGTCATCATATCCATATCTACCCTTCCCACCCCGTCGAGGTATTAAAGTGCGGATTGGTCTCGACCACTATTGTATGCTATTACCCATAACACTCCTATCAGTCCCGGAGGAACTTAGGACTACTATTCCTAAAGGGGAGAGATATTAGGATGACTTTTAGGTTTCAAAAGGTGAAAAAGCTAAGGCGATATACAAAAAAACACATAGGACTGCATATTATGAGAAACATGTAAACAACTAAAAGGCTCATGTATACCTCTTCAAACAAAGCACACAAATAGCATGACCTAAACACAGTTAGGGTCTGAATTTAAAGTGTTAAGGCAAGGAGAATTTTAATTGTTGAGGCAGACCAGTTTATTACATAACTCAGAAAAGAAGTCCGTATCACGCCTGTCTGCTGGTTGTAGCAGTTACTGATTAACAAAGGCATATTAAGTTTTTATTGTCATTATCACCTAAGGCTCGCCTACGTGTTTGGGTTAGATCCTATAAACATGATATCTATTGCTGATTCAGAATGTAGTAAAGCAGTAACAGTTCTATAACAAACGATTTGAGATCCTATGGACATGCTTTCTAAACCGCATTGAATAAAGGAGTGAGGCTATTTAAAACTAATTTTGAACAATACGAGTTAGGCTGATTTTAAACTAGACTGGTTTCAGATTTTATAGGCGTTGATATCTATTATTACTAATTTTAATTCCAATAGACATGATATATAGTCGAACGTGAAGTGAATCAGGCAGTATTTACTTGAATCTTATAGGCATGATTTCTATAAAGGTACTGATTTTAATGATGTCAGATTGTAACCTCTTAGATCTGAATAGCATGGTATCTAAATGTGGTAATAAACATTGCAGAATTGAAGACAAACCTAATAGGCATGTTATCTAAATATAGAGTTAGACATGTAGAATTTAAACCAGTCCTATAGACAGGTTCTCTAAATGCAGAGTTAAACAATCAAAAAACGGGTCCTATAGGCATATTCTCTAGATGTAGCACATGCAGAATTTTAAAGAAAACAGATCTTATAGGCAAGATATCTAAATGCAGAGTTAAACATGCAGAACAGTAGATCTTATAGGCATGATATCTACCCTTAAGCATGCACAATTACCTAGACCTTTTCACTAGCCAACCCCAATGTTTATTACAAATTGAATAATGAATTGCATCAGAAAAGTGTAAAAGAAGATGTTACAACCAGAGTAAGCCTGATTCTTGGTTTCCTCTCTGAGTTATGGAATAAACCACCTCAAATGCCATTTTTTCCAAAGCCTTTCTCAGACTTGAGTGTGTCAAAGTTCCCTAAGGGTCTCAAGGGACCCCGTGCAGTGCTTACACCCAAGTTTGCATAACTAGATAGAGATGAGTGCAGTGTGGAACGGCCAGCCCTTAGGTGTCCAAGGTCAGAGGGTGATCATGGGCTAGGTTGAGAATAGTAAGGTGTAAGGGTAATTTGAAACAATAATAGTAAAGCTAACACTACACAGAATCAGCATTATATACAAAGGGGTCAGGGGTTTGGGAATACATTGTCGGGAGCATATGACCCTAAAAGAAGTCAGGTTAGGACATGCACAACAATAGTTGGTGCTGGCATGCTCATAAACCAGCCGGAGAACACAACACATAGAGGGGATATGAAGCATATGACCCTAGGGAGGGTCAGGTTTTGGTCATGCACAGTAATGTCAAATGCTGACATGCCCTCAAACCAACCAAAGAACACAAACACATAGGGGATATGGGGTTTGGGATTCATATGTCATAATAAGTTACTGACAGAGTTCATACATAAGAAAAATACATTAATTCAGAAGAGGAAGGGGCAGATTACAGTATGCTTGGTGGTGTAACTGGATTAAACGCAAGCAGGAAACAAGCAAGAGTGAAGGAAATAGTAAAGAAACAAGTTGTTGTTGATGCTGGAAGATTAATTAGAACATACCAGTAAAGAGGCAAATGAAGAAAGAAAAGTAAGCAAATTTCCACACCCTAGCCTTGGCTTTCGGCTGGCTTGACAATGCAGTAACACAAGTAGTAACAGAGAAAAGAGAGAGAGCTTTAAGTGAAGTGTGTGTTCTGAACTCAAGTGGTTCGTTCGTGTTTTGGAAAGAAGAGGGGTTTAGGGTATTTATAGTTTTGAAAACATATGAGGAATAAGGTAATAAGTAAAGTTCTACCACAAACATGGAAAAAATCACAAGTCAGAATCAATTACACAAGTGACTCCCTTTAATTAAGGAGTTTAATGGGTAATGACAGATTCAAAATAAGGAAAAGAGATCAATTTAGAGACAAACCTATTATTTCCATAAAAAGAGTAGTAAAAGCATTGAGCAAGTAATCAAGTCTAAGCGCAGAAATATGTTTATTTTGGGAAAAGATTCAGTAAGGCAAAATAAGGAAAGGAATCAAATAACTTTAATAGGCGAGTGAAATTCGAGTTCATAAAAGAAAAGTTTTTAAAATCAGTCACACGATTGAGATCAATCAAAGAAAAAACATGCTTCTGCACTTCAGTATATAAGTAAAGTGAATAGGGTCATCAGACATGCGAGGCCAAGCACATTGGCCAAAAAGGTAATCAAAAGCATGCAGTAGTGGCAAAAATAAGCTAGGGTTCAGTAGTAAAGCAAATATTGGAAGCATAGTAATCAAGCAGGTCAAGTCACGTTGAATTCAACAATGAAGAAAATAGAGTATCAGAAACATGCAAAGGTCTCACAGTAGCAAGTGAGAAAACCTTTTTGAAAAGTTTGGGTTTTCGACAAAAGTTGATTTAGAAAGATAGTAAAACTTAGTTTCAGATGAGCCACATAAAGAAAAAAAAGTCTAAAATAAAAGCTTTCAGTCGAGTTAAGTTCTCAAACAAACAATTTCATCCCCAAAGACCTAGGGCTTTTAAAAAACAATCGATTTTTACAATGGTAACACAAATAAATCAAACAAGAACGAGGAACTTAATTATACAAGTATGCATTTAAACAAACAGCTTCACGATTCGAATAAGACCCAAAAGAAATTAGGGTTTTCAACATGCTAACTCAAGTAGAAGGAAAGCATAACAAACAATTCGAACATAGTAAAGTCATAAAACAACATCGAGAATCAGAGAAAAGATTTTTGAAATAACTTAAAGGTAAACCCTAATCAGAACAATGAAGAGTCGTTTTGAAAACAACGTTGAAGAACCTTCGAAAAAAACGCTTAAAAGTTCATGATAAGCACAGATCTAAGGTAGATCTAAAAGAAATCGAAAGATCTTAGAGATTAGGGTTTCAGAAAACCCAAAAGAAAATGAGAAAGATCTCGAATGTTAATGATCTAACCAAAAAATGCCAAGGACCCGCCTTGAAAGGCCAGGAAAGGTCGTGGATGGTTGGAGAAAGGCTAGGAACACCAGTCGAGCAAGAACTAGACCAAACTCCTTTGATGTTTGGTGGTGAAACCATAGAACTAAACACATAGGAGCCATGGAAGGCTGGTACAGGTCTCAAATGACCACGGAAGGCCATGGATTAGGGTTTGGTTTGATGGCGGCGGCTAGGGTTTGTAGGAGTTTCAGAGAGAGTTGAGAGAAGAGGGATTCAAGGGTGGCGGTAGGTGAGAAATGAGATAGGTTTAAGGGTCATTGGGGGTTAAATAAGGAAAGGGGGAACGAGAACCGTTGATCTAAATGATCAACGACTGGGATTAAAGGGGTTAGGTGGGGAGTCCGGGTTGGGTCATTTAAATTGGGTTAGGGGGTCCGGTTCGAGTTGCAATTGGGTTGGGAAATTGGGTCTGATTTGGGCTCAATTTCAGGCTATAATGGAAATGAAATCGGGCTATGATTTAAATAGACATTTTTCCCTATTTAAAATTAAAACAATTGTAAATTGATTTTTGGAAATAAATTAAAAGTACTAAAATTATAGATGACATATAATTATCAATTTAAAAATACGATACTTCATTTTCATGAATATAAATGCAATTAAATCCTAAAATAGGCTAATATTGCAATTATACAATTTAGCTTTTAAAAATACTAAATACATTTTGTAAAAATATGAAAAAATTATCTTATCTATATTTTAGCATAAATGTGAAAGTTCAATAAATGAATTACCAAAAATAATAATTTTGGAAATAATTATTGGATTTTATGTATAAAATAGGGAAATAAATTGATTTAAAAAACTTTAAAAATTAAGAAAAAAATAATAAAATATTTGGACATACTTATATATGCGTACATATGCTATTTTAAAGGTATTTTCACATTGAAAAATATATTGGAAAAAATTGGGTATCAACGTGTTTCATTACTGCACTATTTCATTGACCATGAATTCAACTTGTTTTCCTATTTACTTCTTTGCTTAGCATGTTTAAGTTCGGTGTTGTTCAATGTATGATTAGCATGTCTACACTTCACCTAGTTTTTTGATACTTAACCAGCCTGTTTGTGAATATCTGTTTAATCCCTTAACTATGTGATTATGTTGGTTATTTGATGTGTGTGATTGACCCTGCCTGTATACTTAATCATGTTTAAGACATGTCCTGCTTTCTACATCTGTGATCTATGTCTTAACTGTTTACTGTCCATGACTAACCTGTGAAGTCTCTAAGACCCTATGTGTTTTATGTAGTTATTGTATGTATGTTTTCTCTATACCCTGTCCATGTACCCACCAATATGACTCATATATGTTCCCAACCCCCTGTTATCCCTATGTGACATTGGTTTGTTGGATGTTTGTGTACCCTATGACTGATTGACTATGTGATTGCTCTCTTCAGAGCTGATTTCAAAAAATATGTTCTTATTGTTCTCTTAAATGGTTTTCACTCTTAGTCTTCTCTTACAACTAATTTCTATCTCAAAATCTTTTACTCCTAAAGTTATCTCTACACTGTTTTTTTTTTCACTAAGTCTTTCAAAACTATGTCAAGCACTCTCACTTTAATCTTAGGTGAATAGTTTTTGCCCCTCCAGTGTGTGTACTGCCTAAAAATCCCATGAGATTCCTCCAAACTCTGGCACACTAGGGATGTCCCTTCTAGACTGCACATAATCCGTCCCTATTTTGAGAAAAGTCTTGGTATGAGCACTACCCGGGATCCTTGAGGTCCTCAGGGAACTCTGACACACCTGGACACAAATTGGCTATGAGATTTCTGGGCATTTGAGACTACATTGAAGGTCTGGTACTCCCAGGTTTATTTTGGACCTGCTTCAGGCTCCCTATAGTTCAGTTGACATCTCATTTATGTAATTTATGCAACCATGGTCTATAATAATCCTTTGTAAACAGATATTGGGGTAAATAATAAAAAAGGGAGGGTATCTATATGATCCTGTGGGGTAAAACTAGGTGGAAATCATGCTTTAGGATTTGCATTATGCAAATATACTATAGAAATCATGTTTTAGGCTTGTGTGATGCACTAGAAATCATATTTTTAGTATTTCTATGTTTATTTGCATTTAAATTATGCTAAATTTGTGCATTAGACATCATGTTTTAGGGTATTCATGTTTACTGCTTTGCATACTAGAGCATGTGATAGCTCCCTGCTCTATTACTGTTTTAGGGTATTCATCTTGCCACTAGGTCATTAAACTTTCTGAATAAATAACCTTCTCCATGTGCATTAGAGATCATGTTTTAGGACTATACGTGCATTCGCCTCAAGTCACTCAAATAAATAGACTTGAACAGTTTCACACATTGGTATCATTCCAGTATCAAATATTTATAAAATCACTTGTTATAACCTTCACCACTTAGATCAGCATATCTATAGGTTGAAATAACTTCAAATTGTTAAAACAACTTCTATCACTATAGTTTCATATGGCTCCACGCCTAGGCAAGCCTTAGGTAATTGATGTCCTTGTAAAAACTGAGAAACTATGCTCTGATTATTTATAAAACTGCTCAACTTTAAGGTTTTAAAATCAGTAGGCAAACTTATTAGGATTCTGTCATTTCGCCCTTAAAAAATAATGTTGCATATTCTGTGTTTTGATGTTCACCTAGATACCCTGTTCTAGGATTGCTCTGAAATTACCTAAACACTGTGTTTGAGACGTGCTGCTTATTTGTCTATATATGTGGAGGTAAACATGAACCCTTTATCTGCTTCCCTAATTGACAGTCCTATGAGTTATTTGTTGTCGCCTAGATTTTTGCGTTTTAAACACCTCATGATTGTCTAGAATTGCCTAAGTCTTGAGGTCCTAAACTCCTCTAGGACCACAAGGAAGGGGCGGGGAACAATACGCTTAGAGTTCGTTAATCAATACTCGGTTAATAACCGCTAAAGGGTGAGATATTGGGTAGTAAAAGGATATGATGACATGCGCTAATGCAATGTGTAGCCCCTCTCACCGAGGAGTGATTACCAGGCATTGAATGGATATAATCCTATAGGATAAATAACTTAGGACCTCCCTTATCCCTTTTACATATGTGTGCTTAGGCTGGTTATCTGTTAAAAGTCTTCAATCCTTTTACATATGTGTACTTAGACTGCTTATCTATCAAAAGTATTTATTTCTTTTACATATGTATGTTTAGACTGCCTATTTGCTAATTGACTAATTCACAATGTAAGTTTGGCCGGGACCCACTGTTGTGGACCGCGAGGGGTGCCTAACACCTTCCGCTCAAGATTATTTCGAGCCCTTATACTAATCTCTAGTAATGCAAACTGGTTAATTGAGTTAATTTCTCTAGGTGCCCTAACGCACCTTAATCCACTAGTTGGCGACTCTTCAAATACCCAATTCCCAAAAGGAAACGAATTGTTCCCAAATGAATGTCGAAACCCGGACTCCGCGAGGGAAAAAAGGGGCGCGACAGCATCTGTGCATTTCATGGGCTGAAACATTGCCATGTTGTCCGAAGGCATCATCCTCATAGCCCAAAGACATCATGCCATGGCCTGAAGATCTCTCGAAACTGCATATCATTATTCAACGGCGTCATAGTCTAGAGGCACTAACTTCATGGCTTGAGAATACCATTTCATGACCTGCGAATCCCTTATTACACGCTTCATAGAGCATGACATCATGATCTGAGGACATTATCCTCATCGTCCGAAAGACAACTCTCATGGTCCAAGGGAAATTTTTATCACGTTTAATTTTCCACAATAACTACATACAGTCGCGTGTATCGTATCTTAATTTTTGCAGGTAACTCGAGAGGTAACGGTTCTACAAATAGGAGCGATTCTCGATCCGATTTCCATGCACAACATTCACATCCTTTAATTACCTTAAATGTAATAGATAACCAGCAATGATAGATTTTATCCTATAACTGCTCAAACATTTGTCCTGTACATCCATAATATCCAAATTAACATTCATTGCTCTACCTGAAAATATATGTTGCTTATGACACTACCCTATCCAGAGAAGATCCTTCTTTTAAATGTATGACCCTTTTTATAATGACTCCACCGGCTCCATTTGCCCATGGTTCGACCCCCTTTTTTCCAAAATATCTCATCCTCATTCATTCGAACAAAATTGGTCATCATTTTTCTTTATTCGACAATTCTTTCATCATTCCCGGGTAAAAAGGGTGGTACCCATTATTAAAACAAATATCATTTTGCATTATTACCTAGTTTATAGGATGTATATAAATATTTTTTTTAATAATTGTTTAAGCTTTAAAGTTGATTTTCTGTCATTCAAACATTTATTAACTATCCATTCAAATTATTTCAGAGTGATTTAATCATCCAAATTTATTATTTGTATCAATATGCATCTTATTATATTTTATTATATTTTAACATAATTATATTTGCCTTTGTACTATATTTACAATAACAACCTATATTCTCATAGTAATTACATTTTATTGTATTATTTATGTCAAAATAGCATCTTTATATATTTATAACCCTGAGTTATTATTTGCAAGTATTTAATATCTTAAATATTTTTTTCTTTATTTAATATCTATTTTTATTATTTATTTTAATAAATTTCATGTATTTCTAAATTATGGACTAATATAAGGCTAATTTTCGGACCAATTACGGTCCAGCTGAATTGGCCCATCCCAATTGAACCCCAGAAGCCCAAACCAAATGACCCTTTTTAAGGCCCGGTCGCAAACCATTAAACAAACCCACCTTGCCTTTTTTTAAAATCCTGGTCGTTGATCTCTCAACATCAACGGCCCGCACTCACCCTACCCTTTAATTAACCAAACCCCCCGAAACCCTAGCCATTTCTCCTATGTCGCCGACCCCAAACACTCCCTATCCTCCTATTTTCTCCTCTATAAAACCCTTGCAGTTGCCTCTCTTAATCTTCTCTGATTACGACTTTAATTTAGAATCATTCCATGATTTCCTTACCTTATATGTCGTGTCTCGTTTTTAATAAGTGATTATGGTATTATCTAGTACTTGCCTATTTTTGGCAAGTACCTGGTTCCAAATCAAGGGAATCAAGTTTCATTCATTTAGATCTAGATGATATTTCGTCTGTATATGCTCATGGTTAGGTAATATGGGCCCGATTTACCATGATCGTCGGCCAATCTTTGATTCCGGTCAAACTAGTGTTTGCCTGGTTTTTCTCTTAATCTGATTCTAAATTAATTTTGCATGTCATTCTTTCCTTTATTAAGTTTGATTGACTGTATTTTCTTATTTGTTTGTTTAAATTTAACTACGTTATAAAACCTTCCCCTAAATCCTCAAAAACGGATATGAACTACATTTATTCTCTCACTCTCACTTATTCTACACTATTCTAAAACTTGAGCTCTTGGCCGGCTGAAAGACAATGCCACCGGAATTTCACTATTTGACATATCTCAGTGTAAGCACTACGTGGGGTTCATCTGAGACCCTTGGAAACTCTGACACACTTAGAATTTTGGGGTTCATGCTGCGTTCTCTTTGTTACTAATAAGCAAGCTACTGACATTTAGTTCCTACCTTATTTGCTTGTTAATTCTGCAAACTGATGAGTATTGTGACTCTCACAATTTCATACTTTGGACGCTCATGTCATTTAGGCATTTGTGAATCAATATGCTATAATTTGCCTCTATTTGTATTCATGTTTGCCTTAGAATTATTCTATACCCCTGTATTTTTCTAGCATCTGAACCTATTTGTACTCTACGCTTAGAGACATACCCATTATATGTGTGCAATTTGAATGTTTTCAGACTCCCTTAAGCCTGTTATGCTAATCTGATCACCTATTACTTGTTGTTATTCCCTTTTCATGCCTTGCCTTGGATTATTGTACTGAAACTCTCAGAACTTGCTTGAATAAACTTCTTTCTCCTTAATCTTTTTTATGTAATCAAACATTTCTCTGCAAACTAACCTTGATCATGTGAATCTCATATGACAACATTGTCTCAATGCATAGCCAAACCTGTCTCCCTGTTATTTGTAAACCCTGATGTTGTGCTCCACGACTTGTTCTATCTGTATTTTAGTATTGCTTAAGACTTCTGGGTGAGTCTCCAAATGCCTAGATTCTTCTCTTATGTATGGTCAACTAAGCATGAGTTTTGAGTTCTGCCTATCATGTTAACCTTGAGTTAACATATTACCATGGGTTCTTTTGGATTCTTAGTCATGCTCAGGATGATTTTTTATATTGTTCATGATCATATTAGGCTCCCATGCTAGAGATTTTCATGTGAAAACTGCTAATCTCCATGACTATAACTCTACTATACTTTCATGATTAGGACTCTTGTGTCTAAAGTCTCTTTTTAGGCTAATATGGATCATGCTAAACTTTGAAATTCTACTCTTAATGGTTTTCTATCTTATAGTGTTTAATATTTTTACTCGAAATCATAGCATGAACTTGCCTCTTATATGTCTTGTGTACCTTTCAACTTAGCATGATCATGTCTATGTGTACCGGTTAGAGCTGTTGATGGCTACAACTCTAATGATTAAGTGTTTAAGTTGTTCCATGAGTATTTTGTCATCTGTATAGTTGAATTTGACATCCATTTGGGTAAGTAAGTTATTCCTTGGGCCTGGGATTGGGCCATGTGTGTTGTTAGACCTGGGCACATGGGTCTAGGTGAACTCTAGTTGTCCTGTGAGCTTGTGGTTTGGGCCTGTTATTTGTCCGAAGAGTAAGGCTATTGAAGGCCTGGGTATATCCCTGAGTTGCTTTTCTAATGGGCATGTTATTGCTTTGGTGGACTTGTATTTGTTTCGGTTTATATTTTGTCCTATTCAAAGTCAATATTATTTCATTCTTGGGCTTGTAATAACGAATAATTAGTGATTAGTGAAATGGGGAAACTGTGATATTCTTTTTTGCATGAAAGGGTAAAAAATATGTCTATAGGACCTTAATTTGTTTATTTGTTATCTATCTGCGTCATATGCTAATTTGTTTGTCTATTCACCTAGAAAGCATGACTTAAGGCTAATATAATGACTTGCAACGTTAGAAAGCATGTCTATAGGGATTAAAATAAGACTTGTTGACTGCTTATTGTCACACCTAGATACCATGCTTATATGACTTCAATGTGGTTAAGTAAAATTTTTGCTACTAGTATTCTCATCATATTGTTGCCTAAATAACATGCCTTTAGGGATGAATAAAACAAGTGAATCCTCTCAATTATTTTGCTTCCCGAATATCATTGTCCAGATATCATACCTATAGGATGTTACTACCCATTTAGAAATCATGTTTATAGGATCAAAGGCGAATAATTATGAGCTTTCAATAATACCACTGTCCAGTCGCAAGTCACCTAGAAATCATGCCTATAGAGTATTAATAGGCCATGTATTAAAATCAGCAACTTGGTGGAAACAGTCTGCCTAGCAACACTACTTGTAGAACTCTAGTGTCAAATCCCTGAATCAATCATTCACATAGAAATCATGCCTATAGGTCTTTCGCCATTCAATATGCTTCGATTTCAAATCTTCCCACCTAAAGTCGTCTACTTAATGATTTGGAACACTGTTAGTATAAGCTTATAATTGTTTAAGTGCTTTTGTATCTATAAGAGGAGGGCAATTTGAGCCTTTAATTGTTAACTATGTGCAGTCCTAACTGTTTTTGATTGTGCGTCTCATTTATCATTTTTGGAGCATCCTAAGGAAAGTCTAGAACTACCAAAGTAGTAGGTCCAAAGCCTCCTGGACACCATAGGCATGAGACGGGTAAGGCATGCATAGGACGCGGTTTAGAATTGAACTAGAACACTTTTAGGTAAACAACTTTAAGATAGTAATTGGTTAACAGAAAATGATAGTTTGTACCCGCAAAATAATATGAGCAACCCTTACCTTTAAGGGAGTTGCGAAGTATTATTTTTTTTCTTGTAAATTTATATTCACAATTATTCCCTAAATTATATGACCGCATAGAGTAATAATAATTAAATAATACCACATAGCATAAAATTCGGTTGGGACCCATAGTTTTGGACCTTAAAGAGTACCTAACCCCTTCTCTTTGAGGTAATTGAGCCCTTACCTGATCTTTGGTGACACCTTTAAATCGTTCGGTGGAGACTCTTCTCTTTTAACACCCATTTAAGAGAGTTTTCACACGTCGAAACCTGCTTTTGCGAGAAAAGAGGGCGCGACAGTTATAAATACCATGAAATCAGTAATCTTTTGGAGTCCACACTCGCCCTCTAGCTGCAAGAGTTAGTTGATTCTATTAACATCAACTAAAGGTCCAACAACACGTTTATAAACTCGAAGCTATATTGGATGCCAAAAAGATAATCAAGCATTCATGTTCATTTTCATTCCAAGAAAACTCCTTCGTCACTTTTGAACTACCTAAGTATAGAAGACACAATTTCGAACAAAGTACACAAACTTAGTCGTCTATCCTCCATGACCCAAATCACACTAAGCTTCCTCAGAGAATGTGGCTACCCTATAAAAAATCCATACGATACCCTACCACTCCCACTCCAATTTAGGCTTCCCCCTAAGCAAACTACGAGATTTCTATTACTTATACTTGGCCTGATAACAATTCAACCACCGCGAGACCTATCCTACCATGTCCTTTCTCATCCTCCACCATCGATAATGTAACCCCAAATCATGATCCATCTCTTTAATATCTCAATTAACTGGTACGTCATCGACTCTAAGCTTCCTCAACAATATCTCCCTCAAACCATCACTGAAAATACCGATTCGACCCTGAATCTCAACACCTTCATTTCCTATAGCCGCTTCATAGGTACCAATTCCCAACACTGTCAACCAAATACTGAACATCTATAGTCAAATTTCCTCCTCTACACAGGAACTAAATACGAATCTTCCAATCACAAACCAAATAATCCCCCCCCCCAAAAAAAGCATTAACTGACGTAACACATAAGTAAACACCATACAGATCATGCAAACACTGTGATAACAACATGAGAAATATCACAATACACAATCTATAGCCCTGAACTCGTGGACAATACCAACATTGGGCTGAAATGATCGAACACCCTTCCACGAGGGAACGATAGTAGTTTTCCCTCATAACACAGGGAAAAACATCATGTACTGCACCCATAACATCACCACAACTCATGTATTCCAAACTGATATCAAATCCTTAATATTGCGTACGAATGAGTAGGAAGGAAATGAAGACATAAGCTTCAATAGAAAATCAAATCGCACGATGGGGAATCAAGAAAGGGAAGTTCTCCTAGTAGCCTCGTAGCCTCTCGAAGATAAATATTGACGTCTATGCACCGATCCACAAGACTTTACTAGACTTGATTATGACTCATGAGACCTAAGTAAACCTAGTAATCTAATACCAAACTGTCACGACACAATTCCTACCATAGGCCATGATAGTGCCCAATGCTGCCATTAGGAAAGCCAACTAATAAATCAACTCACAACGCAGTCAAAAAATATAATGAGATAAACAACCAGAGTTGTTCATTTTCATAGAACATAATGATATTATTTTAAATATTCGAACATGGTAAAATTATAAATCTTGATGTCATAACAAAATACAAACAAGAACAAGAATTGAAATCCCCAAAACCCGGTGTCACAAGTGCATGAGCATCTACTAGAATATACAATACTACTATAATAATTGTCTAGAATAGAAAATAAACATAATACAGTAAATGGAGAAAAGGGACTGCATATGCGGCGAATCATATCATAGAGAGAAGCTCACCATAAAGCAAGCGTACACACCAGTATGACCACCAAATGTAACTATCTTAGCACATGCACAATTAGTGCAGAATTGCAATATGAGTATGTAAATCAACGCGTATCCAGTAAGTATTTAGCCTAACCATAAAGAAGTAGTAATGAGGGATTGACATATACTAGTGGTCCAATAATCAAAATACAATAACAGTAGACATGTATGAAGCATGGCGAGTAAAAGCGACGAAACAGAATATATATATATATATGCATAACATTATCCTCAACAGAAGAGTAAATACGAAGTCCTCATAATCGAATACTACCTTAAATGAAATACATAATATTCAATAACAAATAAGATATCAAATCTTAGTTCAAGAAGACTCATAGTATGCTGACCCCTTATCGAATATTTGCACGAATTTGCCGAAGCGAATGACCCAATCCTATAATAGTAATCGCACGATATTGTGTCGTGGCATATGGACTGATCCCATAATAATAGTATAAACTGCCGAGGTCGTACTGCCAGATCCATAGATGCATCTCATAATACTGTCGAGGTGAACGACCCGATCCCACAATGGTACTGCGGAGGCGTTCAGCTGGATGCCATAGGAATAGTGAAACTTTGACGTGTCACTAACCCACTCACAAATATATGTGTGAGCTATGAAATTCAAGAACCTTTCAGACAAATACGCAAAACACGGGAGAAATTCGTAAAAAGAAGTATAATTTCCACGATAAAGCAAATAGCTAATCATGTATCTAATATAGCAAGTTCGATATTTACACAAGTCTAGTCTCGGGCTAAAATATAACTTAAAGCATTAAAACAAGCAAGAATAACTCTGATAATTAAAATATGGTGAGAGTCTAAGTCTACTCGGCCATAATCAAGCATTCTAGCATACACACGAACATTCATTACCGCATATGTGTGTAGCTCCCATAACACATAGTACATAAACAATATAGCACCTACGGGGTAAATTCTCTCTTACAAAGTTAGACATTAGACTTATCTCGCTCTAAATCTGATAACTGGCTCCAAGCCTCATACCAATGCCACACAATCTGAAACTAGCAAAAGAACGTGCAAACAAATAAAAATATACTCAAAGCCTTATAATTTAACAATTTGAAACAACTTTCCAACTCCACACAAAAGTCAACAAAGTCAACCATCGGGCCCACACACCCGAATTCCGAAAATTCTCGAAGATAAATATTACCTATAGCACCACGAACTCAAATATATAATTTATGCCAAATTCTATGTCCAATTTTGTGGTCAATACACAAAAATACCATTTCTAGGTTTCTTTGCAAAATTTTCCAATTTCTACCTATTTTCATGTTAAAATCCATATATGTTCATAAAATATACTCAAAGTGGGTAAGAAACACTAATCCTCAATAGGTGAATGAAATAGCTCTCTAAAATCGATCCAAAATCGGCTACAAAATAGAAAATGAGATGAAAATTAGAAAATTCTCGATTTGCTAACATATATTATGTCCGGGTCATTCTTCTACGCGATCACGGAAATACATTCAAGAATGTGAAGGACAACACTGCCACCGGTGGAATCTCCCCCAACGAGAACGCAAACAATAGCAACCCAGACCTATGCTAACGCGAGCTCAGTCCCGCGAACGAGAAGGCAAAAATCTAACCTCCAGAACTCAGAATTACGCGATCACAAATAGTCACAAGCGATCGTATATCTCAATCTTACAATCCAAACCAGACCCCGCTACACATCACATTCGGGACCCTCACTACGCAAAAGTGAAGCGCTACCATATCATTAATCGCGACCGCAAACATCCAACCGCGATCACGAAGAACAAATTCTTCTCCAGCTTCAACAACCCTTTGTGATTGCGATACCTCCTACACTATCACGATGCACACCCCCGACACCCTAAACCAGCAACTTCAAGTTATAGAGAATTAGTCCGAAACCACCCCAAAACACACCTGATGCCTTCGAACCTCGTCCAATCAAACTAACAAGTCCCCATACCTTATCCAAACTTATCCAAAGGCTCGAAACTCCATGAATAGATTCAAAACCATGAATATGTGACGACCCGGCCGGTTGCCTTGAGAATTTACGCCCCGATCCCCTATTAACTGCTTCCCTGTATTTATTTCTGCTATTTTGATTTGTCGGGATGTTCGGTTTTGAGTTTTAGAGAGTTTTGGGACACTTAGTCCCTAATTGAGAACTTAAGTGTTGGAAAGTTGACTGTAGTCAGAATAGTGTGAAGATGGCCTCGGAATGGAATTCTGATAATGCCATTGGCTCCGTGGGGTGATTTCAGGGTTAGGAGCGTGTTCGGATTGTGTTTTGGAGGTCCGTAGCTAATTTAGGCTTGAAATGTCGAAAGTTGAATTTTTGAAGTTTCCGGTTCGATAGTGAGATTTTGATTCGATGGTTGGAATGGAATTCCGGAAGTTATAGTAGCTCAGTAGTATTCAATGTGACATGTCTGCAAAATTTCAGGTCATTCGGACGAGGTTCGATAGACTTTTTGATCGAAAGCGTATTTTTATAGTTATGGAAAGTTTAAGGCTTGAATTCGTGGTTGATTCGTCGTTTTGATGTTTTTTTTAGGTGTTTTAAGGATTGGTATAAGTTTGGACAGTGGTATTAGACTTGGTGGTATCTTTGGTTGAGGTCCCGGGGGCCTTGGGATGATTTCAGATGGTTGATGGAAGCATTTTGGAGTTTTGGAGTTGCAACTTCAGCTGGTTTTCTGTCATAACCGCACCTCCGAGTGTGGGACCGCAGGTGCGGAGCCGCAGAAGCGGAGGAAGGATCGCCGAAGCGGAAAAGGGAGAAGCCAGCAGGGACCACAGAAGCGGCCCCGCATCTGCGAAGGGGTAACAGTAGGTGCGGAAGCTGGGCTTTAAGTGATTGTCGCAGATGCGATCACTGGTCCGCAAAAGCGTGCGGTCCCAAGGCCGCAGATGCGGAAATCGCAAGGCAGAAACATATAAATACTTGCCTTCACGAAATTTAGCTATTTTTCACCATATTTCAAATGGGAAGAAGCTGGGGAAGCACTTTTCAAGGGGGATTTGCAGAGGAGTTCATTGGGGTAAGGTCTTTGGTCCCTAAACTCGTTATTGGAATGATTTTTATCAATTTAAGCATGAAAAATTAAGGAAAATCAGTGGTAATTTGTGGGTTAGGAGGCCTTTGAGTTGTGATTTAAGGTCCAATTTTTGTACTTTTGGTATGACTGAACTCGTGAGAGTGTGAGGATTCTGGAAATATAAATTTTACCGGATTCCGATACGTGGGCCCGAGGGGTGTTTTTGTTATTTTACCTAATTTCGCGTATTAGCTTAGATTTTAATTGTAGAATTAGTTACTTGAAGTGTTATTTACATTATGAAATTAAATTGAATAGATTTGGGGCATTTGGAGTCGAGTACTCGTGGCAAGAGCGTGGTTTCGGATTGATTTGAGCTGGTTCGAGGTAAACGGCTTGCCTAACCTTGTGTGGGGGACCTTCCCCTTAGGATTTGGTATTATTGTTAATTGAAATTCCTTGCACGTGAGGTGACTGTCACACCTCCTTTTTACACACCCGAAGGTGATATAAGAGAGTTTTTCCAATTTAAGTAACATTATTCGAAATGGGATTATTTATTCATTTTTATTCAGAGTCGCCACTTGGGATGGTTTGTTTTCTGGTGTCCCAAGTCACCGGTTTATTTTAAAATTCCAAATCGAGGAAAATTCGACTTTCCTTTTTATGTCTGCGAACTAGAAATTCTGAATAAGGAATTCTGTTAACCCGAGTTAAGGTGTTAGGCACTCCCGGATTCCGTGGTTCTAGCACGATCTCTTAAACTATCATAATTGTCCTATTATCTTATTTTAATACATGTTTTAATCTATGGTATAATTTTAAATTATTAAACAACATTTAATTAATTTTAGGTAGAGTCAACGTTATTTAAAATACATCTTGAACCACGCCACATGAAATGCGCCTGCGGTCCACGACACATTTTATTTAACGTTGTTTGGATTTGGATTTGGATCACATGAAATGCACACCCGAGTTTAAGAAAATTAATTTAAATTATGTGCCTAAAGCAACTATGTGCTTTTAGATTCGCGAGGGCCATGGAAAATTCAACTAAATGACACGCCTCGATTTCTAAGGATTAAAATTAATTAAATGAGGGTCATGCGTTCTGAAATTTATTTGGCACAGCTCACCTCAATCCATTTTACTAAAAGGATTTCTAAACTTAGTTTTGAGGGCCATAAATTATAACTTATCTAATATGGCTCGCCTCAAATCTAATCAAAGGTCCAATTATTAGCTAAAGGCTTAACGTGATTTGAATTCAATCTAGGCAAACATGTAAACTAGCCTTAAGAACCAGTAGAATAAAAGAAACCAGCATTTGGTTATGCGAGAAACCCAATTAACAACA
This sequence comes from Nicotiana tabacum, assembly GCF_000715075.1. NCBI lineage: Eukaryota > Viridiplantae > Streptophyta > Magnoliopsida > Solanales > Solanaceae > Nicotiana > Nicotiana tabacum. The sequence continues at coordinate 85,435,626 of NC_134097.1, forward strand.
GGCCCAAATGGCATTTTGTGAGCCTGCACGCCGAAAACCAAAAAGGAGCGGGGCTTGAGTGAAGCCTGCAACGCATACTTGGATGTTAAGAGGGCACTAGGCCAACGCTAAGACCCAGCTGCGTGAATCTAATGTAACCAATTAAACGATGCTACAATTCTTCACAAGAGATTAAGACTAAAACAACTATTGTCAATTTTACGAATACAAAACAGATTTCATACTACTAAATTCTACCTTGCAAATACACATATACTAAGGCTGCTATAACTTAATGTACTATTAACTTTATTCCCAGAATAATTAGAGACCCATAGCCAAACAATAACACAATTCTCAAAGAAAGAAAGCATCGAATAACATGAACCTTAGCTGAACATTTTTTGGTTTCAAATCTATGCTGGTCACTTTGGCGACCCAAATGACAATCAATCCCAAAACAAATACTAATTTCAACTTGATTAAAATAGATCTAAACATATGTGAGTCAATTAAGCCTTCTAATACCATAACTATTACAAATCCATATACATTTAAACCATGCTTCAATAACCTCATATCCCCAAACTACCAGCTTGGAAAAAGTGTTAAAGTTTACATATCAAGTTTAATCTAGTAACACTGTATCTAATAACACAAAAGGAGCAGATCATACATGAGGAAGAGCTAACTTATAATATATATTTGGATGAAATCAAACTACAAAAAGATGAAACTGATCAAACGTATAAGCCCAAAGCTTCCAACTCAAACAACAATATCAAATCTTTCATTTCACCATGCCAAATGAGGTTCAGTAGATACCTGGTTAAAGCAAATAAACAAGGAAAATTCTGAGGTTAAGAAGAAGCAGCAGCAGTAAACAGCAATGTAACAGTGCAGAAAATCAGCAGCTCAACAAAACTTTAAACCCCAAACTCAAATATTTTTCTCAACCAGTAATAAAATCAAAACCACAGCTTCTTCAATCCAGTAGAGAAAACCAACGGATAACAGACTTTAGAGTCTCAGAACACTTTCATCAACATCAAGGAATTCCAAAGCAAAATTTAACCAATTTGAAACAAAGAAATGCAAGAATTTCAGTGTCTTCTTCAAAGTTTTCCAAAACTAGTCGTTTCACTTTTTTAGTTTTTTTTCTCTAAAATCTCTAACTTGTGAATAAAGAAAGAGTACATTTATAGTCAAGCCTTAGGGTAGCCTAAAATGGATTCAGTTTTGCAGATTAAACTTTTTAGAATTTTCATTTTTGTTGTTGTACCCTTAGTTTAAAAATCAGTATTTCAATTTAGTCCCAAAGACACCTTCCTAGCAGCTTCCTAAATCAGTTACTGAAGATTCCCTAAACTAAAATCCCTAGACTACCCTTAAACCCCCTGTTATTTACTCCTGAAACCAAAAAGACATGTGTCGAATTTACCCAAATCAAATTGTTATGTGTCCGCAAAATCTGGGTTTTGGGCTTCGAATTTTCAAGGTCCAGGTTCAATTGAACTCAGACGAACCTACACAGCCCAAAAACTTGCAGAGTCCAAAAACTCTGAAACCCCGAGCCCCCAAAGAAAGAGTAGAGACAAAAAATCTAACCACATACAGAACTCGAAATCAGAAATAAAATACTAGCTAAATAAATCTAAAATTAACATGCAGACACAGATGGTTTGAAGAAATGGAAAAAAACAAAAATATGGAAAATAAAAGAAAGAAACGGAAGAAGATGAGAAGAGAACTACAAATGAAAATTAAATAACAGAAGATAAAGAAAGTTACCTAAGAAGTGGCCTAGACAGTAGAAATTGCCAAAATCTTCAAACCTTCAAATTTTCGGTCGAGTTTGACATTAGTCGTGTGTTCTTATCAAGAACACACGAATAAAATCAACCTAGACCTTAAACCTCAATGAAATCACGATTTTGAGTTTTTTGGGATTTTAGGGTTCGACTTTGATTTAAGATTCGACGAGTTCCAGAGGGATTCGAGGGAAAACAATTAGAGATTGGGAGAGAGGAGGGTGTGAGGCTTTTGGGTTGTTGATTTGGGGGTGGCGCCGCCACAAGAGATGGTAGGGATTTTTGGGGCAGCGCTACGGTTTAGAAGGGTGTTCTCTAAAGATGGTAAATGAGAGAGATGATTAGCGGGGGGTAATGTTCGAACGGTTACATACTGTCACAAACCCCAGGTCTCGTTCGTTCGATTGAGTAAAATCAATGGCTCAGATAATGAGAGACCAAAATGGTGTCGTTTGGTTCCTGAGTGGGTTTGGACCGGGTAAAGGGACGGGTTTGGGCTGGTTTGGTCGGGTAATTGGGGAATTCAATTTGGCTTGGTGATTTTTAACTAAAATGGCCCAAAACCAGACCTTCTCTCATTCTTTTCCTTTTCTTTTTTTTATTTCAAAATTCTTTTTCTTTTCAAGATTAAAAATAAAACCTAAATTAATTCTTAAATCAAATTATCCTACCAAATTAAATTAATTAGCTCTAAATAATAATTACCACAACTAATTAAATACCAAATTAATAGAAAACTACCCAAAATTTGAAGCTAAAAATTTAAAATGCAAAAAATAAATTATTTTTTGTGATTTTTCCATTTTTTGTAAAACACTAATTTACTAATTAATCTAAAAATGTAAAATTAAATCCTAAATGCAAATGCAATGTATTTTTGTATTTTTATGATTTAAAAAAGATTAAACATGCACACAAAAATGCAAACAATCAGAAAAATTCTACAATAATTCATAAAATAACAAATAATTAAAGAAAAAATCTAATTTTGGGAATTCTGTAGGAGTAATTCATGTGAGGCAAAAACCACGTGCTCACAGCTGCCCCTCTTTGCTCGGAGATATGAAGGGTTTTCTAGCAAAGATAAAATGAGCAATTATGAGGGATTTTTGCCCATTTGACACTCCATGAGAAGCATTTTGAAAAGAGCCAGACCGAACCTTGCTTCAGAGGTTGCCTACATATCCTTGGCTATAAAGGAATCAAGTTAGCGTAGTTTTGGAAGTTTTGGTAGCTGGGACTACCAGAAAGCTATGATCTCACTATTGCTGTTGCTGCTACTGCTTGTTGAGCTCCTTATTAACCTAAAAATGGATAATAAAAAGCTAAACTAGCTAAACCTATCAGCAAGTTACAAGATTCCTATCTATAAATCTCTTAAAGCTTGATCTTGAGTCGTAACTGGTTCTTGATGTGGACTCCGATCTGAATCTTGATGCTCGTCAGTTGTAGGTGCCGGTTCCTTCTTCAGGTTTCGGTCGAGGTGGGACTCGCGAAGCTTGTGACTTCGATCATATCTCGAGTAGTTTGCATCCTTCTCTACTTCAGCATTTCGATTTCATTTATTTTTGCTCTTTTTTTCTTTTATATTTTATGGATTGAGACTTATTCTTTGGGTCGTCTCGGACCTTGTGTCTCGAGGCCAAACCTGCTCAAGCACCAAAACAAACAAACAAACAAAAATTTTCTGCCCCAGTTTTCACTAGGAAAGTTTCGTGAGTTATTTGTAACTAAAATCTAAACTATTTTTTTTAAAGCAATTTAATAAGGATTGTGTGTCTTTAAAAGGAAAGATTAGAGAATGAAGCCCTATATCTAAAATTCTCAACTAGGGAATGGAGGCCCTATGCCTAAAAATTCTCAACTAGGGAATGGAGCCCTATGTTGGCAAAAGGCGACTATGGAATGGAGGCCCTATCTCTAAAAATCTCAACTTAGGGATTTGAGCCCTAATGTTAGTAAAAAGGCGACTAGGGAATGAAGGCCCTATGTCTAATAATCTCAACTTAGGGTTTGAAGCCCTAATGTTGGAAAAAAGGCGACTAGGGAATGGAGGCCTAATGTCTAAAAATCTCAACTTAGGGATTGGAGCCCTAATGTTGGCAAAAGGCGACTAGGGAATGGAGACCCTATGTCTAAAAACCTCAACTCAGGGATTGAAGCCCTAATGTTGGCAAAAAGGCGACTAGGGAATGGAGGCCCTATGTCTAAAATCTCAAATTAGGGATTGGAGACCTAATGTTGGCAAAAAGGCGACTAGGGAATGGAGGCCCTATGTCTAAAAATCTCAACTTAGGGATTTGAGCCCTAATGTTGGCAAAAAGACGACTAGAGAATAGAGGTCATATACCTAAAAATCTCAAACTCAAGGATTGGAGCCCTAATGTTGACAAAAAGACGACTAGGGAATGAAGGCCCTATGTCTAAAATCTCAACTCAGGGATTGGAGCCCTAATGTTGGAAAAAATAGCGACTAGGGAATGGACCTATGTCTAAAAATCTCAACTTAGGGATTGGAGCCCCAATGTTGGCAAAAGGCGACTAGGGAATGGAGGCCCTATGTCTAAAAACTTCAACTCATGGATTGAAGCCCTAATGTTGGAAAAAAGGCGACTAGGGAATGGAGGCCTTATGTCTAAAAATCTCAACTTAGGGATTGGAGCCCTAATGTTGGCAAAAGGCGACTAGGGAATGGAGGCTTATGTCTAAAAATCTCAACATAGGGATTGGAGCCCTAATATTGGCAAAAAGGCGACTAGGGAATGGAGACCCTATGTCTAAAATCTCAACTTAGGGATTGGAGACCTAATGTTGGCAAAAGGCGAATAAGGAATGGAGGCTCTATGTCTAAAAAAATCTCAACTTAGGGATTGGAGCCCTAATGTTGGCAAAAAGGCGACAAGGGAATGGAGGCCCTATGTCTAAAAATCTCAACTCAGGGATTGGAGCCCTAATATTGGCAAAAATGGCGACTAGGGAATGGAGGCCCTATGTCTAAAATCTCAACTCAGGGATTGGAGCCCTAATGTTGGCAAAAAGGGCTACTAGAGAATGGAGGCCCTATATCTAAAAATCTCAACTCAGAGATTGGAGCCCTAATGTTGGCAAAACAAAAAGGCGACTTGGGAATGGAGGCCCTATTTCTAAAAACCTCAACTCAGGGATTGGAGCCCTAATGTTGGCAAAAAGGCAACAAGGGAATGGAGGCCCTATGTCTAAAAATCTCAACTCAGGGATTGGAGCCCTAATGTTGGCAAAAAAGACGATTAGGGAATGGAAGCCCTGTGTCTAAAAATATCAACTTAGCGATTGGAGCCCTAATGTTGGCAAAAGGCGACTAGGGAAAGGAAGTCATATGTCAACTTAGGGATTGGAGCCCTAAAGTTGGCAACAGTGTAACAGATTGAGGTTGGGAATCCTAAGCTATTATTTTTTTTTTGAATTTTCTTCTTATCTCCTTTTTACAGTTCAATTCATTTTCGTTTCATTTTCTCTCTTTTTTTAGTAAAAATGCAGGAAAGAATTTTGGAGGAAACTTCCCTTTCGGGTTGACTATTGCTGCAAAGCTATTTCTAGCTCTTGCGCATCTTTTCCCTTTTGGTTGCATGTACTTCTTGCATGGTTGCTTTGGATTGCACCTATTTCAATTTTTCAAACAAAGAACAATTGTTTAGTTTGAAATGGTAGTTGGTTTTGTGGCCTTTATCGTTTTTGATCACTTGATCTCGGCCCTACTCTTTTGGTGAGAACCTCTGTTGCTTGCTGGCTTTTATGAAGATTAATCTCTCTCCTAAAACCGAGGAACTCAACTTTCCAAACATTCTAGATTATGGTTCAATTGTGTGGGGATTTTGGGCCCTTTCACCTTATTTTGCCTCTAGGGGCTTTTGACCTTGTATTTATTTTAATTTTTAATAACTCTAATTTCAGAGCATCAGTCATCATGGCCAGTCGGGATCGACTTGATGCACGCTAAGGCTCGGTACTTTTCTTTAGACTTGGCTTTTATTAAGCAGAACCCTGTAAAACCAATCTTGCCACCTTTTCTTTGTATTAGTCTCAGAAACAGAGTTAGACCGAAAGGGATTCAAGGAAGAGTAAACAAAGGACAAGAAAATGAATTTAAAGAGAAGTGTCCCTTTCGGGGATGAAAGAAGGACTTATCTGGGGTGCATGCAGACTTTAATAGACATGACATGCTTATTGGACTGGATACCCGATCTGCACAACTATCCAACTTCTCATAAACCCATTGTGACCCATGTTTTTAAAACCAAGAAACCTTGCGAGGACTCTTTCAAATACCAATGGTGGTGAGGGGTTTCTTCTTTTTTGATCAACGGCGCCCTTTGTGGGTTTTCTCCAATCGACCTCTCTCATTTCTCTTCTTACCATCGCCTTATAGTGCTCTTTTACGAGTTTTCACCAATAAGACTCTCTCATTTTCAATTTCTCTGCTCACCATCACCTTATGGTGCCTGTGGGTTTCACCAATAAGACTCTCTCATTTTATTTCTCTCATCTTGATTGCATTAGATCCAAACAGCTGCTTTCTCCGATTTTGAAAACCTTTCACCGATTGATCGGAAGGACTTGAACAAGGTTTGGTTAAAAAAAGAATTCAGATGGCATTACAACTTTGGAACCATTCAGGCGGGGTCATCGCCGAGCCATTATAACATCTGCCCCAGTTTCACTTTTGAGGGAAATTGGATTTTTGTTTTGGTGTGACTGAACCCCAGAGAGAGGCACCCTACGTATCCTTTCAGAATCAAGTCAAACGTAGTTCAGGGAAAACATTTTGTTTTTGTTTTTGTTTTTGTTTTTGTTTTTGCTTTTGTTTTCTTCTTCTTCTTTTTTTACAAATGTCTTCGAGTTCTAAAGAGGGTAATAAAAGAAAGGTAACCGGCTCAAAAGGTTATCAAATATTGGAGTGTTTGGAGTAGTGAGAATGAAAGCCTTCATCATCCCAATCGGATAATGTTATTGCTGCAGAAGGATTAGACATAATACCTTTTGATTGCATCTGCATTCATAGTTGTTTCAGGGTTATTCCCTTCAATGTCTCCCATATACAATGCCCCCTTTGGCGACAATTTTCTGATAATGTAAGGACCTTTTCAGTTGGGAGAAAATTTTTCTTTTGCTTCCTGATGATGGGGAAGAATACGCCTTAAAACGAGTTGCCCCACTTCAAAGTTTCTAGGCCGCACTTTCTTGTTGGAGGCACGGTCCATTCTTTGTTGATACAACTGCCCCTGGCAGACTACGGCTATCCGTTTTTCATCGATCAGGGTCAACTATTCCAGACAGGTTTTGACCCACTCACTGTCTTTGATTTCAGCTTCAACAATGATCTAGAGATAAGGGATTTCAACTTTCGCAGGTATTACGGCTTCAGTGATGTAAACTAAAAGGTACGGGGTTGCTCCGACCGATGTGCGCACCATGGTGCGATACACTAATAATGCAAAAGGCAACTTTTTATGCCACTACCTAGAACTTTGAATCATCTTTCTCAAATCTTTTTGATGTTCTTGTTTGTTGCTTCGAAGGCACCATTGGCTTTGGGACGATAAGGAGTAGAGTTCCGATGCGTTATCTTGAATTGTTCACATATCTCCCTCATCAAATGACTATTCAAATTTGGAGCATTATCCGTAATGATAGTTATAGGAATACCAAAACAGCAGATGAGGTTGGAATGTACGAAGTCTACTACAACTTTCTTGGTGACAGATTTGAGAGTAATTGCTTCGACCCACTTTGTGAAGTAGTCGATAGCGACCAATATGAATCTATGTCCATTTGAAGCTTTCGGCTCAATTGGCCCAATGACGTCCATGCACCAAGCAACAAATGGCCAAGGTGCTGACATAGGATGTAGTTCTGTAGGTGGCGCATGAATCAAATCACCGTGCACCTGACATTGATGACATTTCCGGACGAAACTGAAGCAGTCCTTTTCCATAGTCATCCAGTAATAACCCGCTCGAAGGATTTTCTTTGCCAAAACATACCTGTTCATATGGGGCCCGCACACTCCTGTGTGCACTTCATACATGATCCTTTCGGACTCTTCAGTATTGACACATCTTAACAAGTTGAGATCCCGAGTCTTTTTGTACAAGACATCACCGCTTAGAAAGAAACCACTTGTGTGCCGTCTAATGATTCTCTTTTGGTCTTCACTAGCTTGCTTTGGGTATTCGTTAGTTTTCAGAAATCTTTTAATGTCATGGTACCGTGGCTAAATATTTTGTTCTGCCTCAACAGTATTACAGTAACTGTGCCTTTCCCGTATTTGGATTTAAATAGATCAATATGGGCATTGCCTGGGTGTGGCAGCATCGAGGCTAAAGTAGCAAGTGCATCAGCTAGTTTATTGTGACAACTAGGGATGTACCTGAACTCTATTGACTTGAATCACTTGCTAAGATCTTCCACATGTTGCCTGTAGGGCATAAGTTTGACATCTCGGGTCTCCCATTCTCCTTGAGCTTGTTGGATAATCAGATCTAAGTCTCCCATGATTAGCAATTCTTTCACATCTTGGTCAATTGCCATGTTCATACCCATAATGTAGGATTAATATTGGGCAGTGTTGTTTGTGCAGAAAAATCGAAGTCGGGCTGTGGCTGGATAATGCTGACCCGTGGGTGAGATCAAGATTGCCCCGATTCCAACACCTTTTGCGTTTACCGCTCCATCAAAGAACATTTTCCAAGCATTAGTATCTTCGGATATTGCCTCAACTGAATTTACCTCTTCATCCGGAAAGTAGGTGCTCAAAGGTGGGTATTCATCATCAACCGGATTTTCTGTCAGGTGATCTACTAACGCCTGGGCTTTCATTGCCGTGCGAGTGACATAGACTATGTCAAATTTAGTTAGTAGGATCTTCCACTTTGCTAACCTTCCTGTGGGCACTGGTTTCTGGAATATGTACTTTAAAGGGTCCAACCTGGTAATGAGGTAAGTGGTGTAGGCCAACAGGTAATGCCTCAGCTTCTGAGCAACCCAAGTTAAAGCGCAGCAAGTTCTTTTCAACAGGGTATATTTGGCTTCATAACTTGTGAACTTTTTTCTCAAATAGTATATCGCCTGTTCTCTTTTCCCGGTCACATCATGTTGTCCGAGGACACATCCAAAAGAATTCTCCAAGACTGTCAAATACAAGAACATGCCTTCTCGGTTCAGGCGGGACCAAGACTGGCGGGTTTGATAGGTATTCTTTGATTTTGTCAAAAACTTCTTGGCACTCGTTTGTCCATTTAATTGCTGAATCTTTCTTTAACATTTTGAAGATGGGTTCACATGTAGACATCAACTAGGTAATGAATCGGCTGATGTAATTCAATCTTCCCAGCAAGATCATAACATCTTTCTTAGTTCTTGGAGGAGGCAGATCTCAAATGGACTTTATGTTTGTTGGGTCTAACTCGATGCCCCTTCGACTGACTATGAATCCCAAGAGTTTTCCAGATGTAACCCCAAATGAACATTTGGCTGGGTTTAGATTCAAATTGTATTTACGTAGCCAACTAAAGAATTTTCTCAAGTCCCGAACATGGTCGTCCTGGTTTCTGGATTTGATTATCACGCCGTCCACATACACCTCTATTTCTTGGTGCATCATGTCATGAAAAATGCCAGTCATGGCCCTCATGTAGGTTGCCCCGGCGTTCTTCAGACCAAAAGGCATGACCCTATAACAGTATGTGCCCTAGGGTATAGTAAAAGCTATCTTTTCTGCATCCTCTTCATCCATCAACACCTGGTGATAACCTGCGTAACAATCCACGAAGGCATGTATCTCATGTTTGTCGTATTTATCAACAAGGATGTGGATGTTTGCTAAAGGGAAGTTGTCTTTGGGGATTGCTTTGTTCAGATCTCTATAATCCACACACACTCGAATTTTTCCGTCCTTCTTTGGTACTGGCACTACATTGGATAACCATGTGGTGTATCGAATCACTCGGATCACCCCCGCTTTCAACTGTTTTGTGACCTCTTTTTTAATCTTGTCATTGATATCAGTTTTGAACTTTCTTTGCTTTTGCTGGACAGGGGGGTAATCGGGGTAGGTGGGCAACTTGTGAACTACCAGATCAACACTCAGTCCTGGCATGTCATTGTATGACCAAACAAACACATCTTTGAACTCAAACAAAAGTTGGATCAATGCGTCCCAGGTTTTTTCATCTGTGTGGATGCTTATCTTGGTTTCCCTGATTTCTTCAGAACTCCCCAAATTAACTGGCTCAGTATCATTTAAGTTTGGCTTAGGGTTATTCTCAAATTGTTCCAATTCTCAATTTATCTCCCTAAAAGTCCATTCTTCATCATATTCCGGTTCTTGGTTCATTATTTCACAGTTAGGCAATGTGTTTGAATCTGGGCATGAAATCCGCAAGCATCTCATGTTATTTAAAGCCGCATTATTATAACTGAAAGAAGAAATAACAGAGAAAAATAATAAAAATCAGAAAGAATAAAGAAATATGAATGATGAAATATTGATTTCATTTCTTTGAATTTGGAAGATAACAGGGTTTACATTGGGAATTAAAGATAGGAAACTAAAGAAAACATCTGAGTTACACCCTGAAATAACTCGTGATGCAAAAAAAGTGGCAGGACTCAACTACCGGGATTCCCTCCTGATTGGGAATGGAGTAGCCTTCCAATTTTGCAGTTTGGCACTGGGTCCTATGTATAGCACCTCAACGGTGCTTGAGCCTTCCCCTGGTTGGACCATGTGGGTTTCATACAGCATCTGCCTCATAGCCCCATAAATTTCTTCAATTTCCTCGGCCGTAAAGGCCTCATCTTCCTCTTCTTCATTGTACTTAGGCTTGACAAATGTCCTATAAAGATGCGGAATCGGCTGAGGCAAGACCCAACCATTGTTCTTTCTTTCATCCGCCCATTTTTCATCAGCTGATATAGGTTGGAAACCTACCCCAAATAACTTCTTACTAGCAGCCAGAGTTATAGGTTCGGCGATTCCTTGCAATGACTTCTCGAGCCCCTTCCCGGGTTTGTAACCATGCCTGATCATTTCTTTGGCAACAACGATTGATGCATTTGAAAGAAAGGGTTGAGGGCAAGGGTTTCCTTCTTCACATTGGTCCGCGACCACAATCTCAAAAGCCTGATAGACTATATGTTCAGTTCCCTCTCTAGCTTCAAGACAAGGGATTGATGGGTCTCGGTAAATTGATTGCTCATCTCTCTCTCGATCTTCTGATCTTCATGTTCGAATTTCACCATCTAGTGGAGAGTAGAAGGCACAACCCCTGCTGTGTGAATCCACGACCTTCCCAACAGGATATTATATGAAGTATCCATGTCCAAGACCTTAAAGGTCACCTCGAAGTCCACCGGGCCGATAGTCAGGATCAGATCAATCTCGCCTATTGTATCTCTCTTTATGCCGTCCAAAGCATGCACACATACGTTGTTGGGTCTGATTCTCTCTGTATCGATTTCCATACGTTGCAGAGTTGAGACAGGGCAAATATCTACCCCAGAACCACCATCTAGCATGACCTTTTTCACATAATAACTATCGCATTTAACTGTCTGGTGAAGGGCTTTATTGTGTGCGGCCCCTTCCAGGGGAAAATCATTCCTACTGAAAGAGATTTGATTGACTGCAAAAAACCTTTCTACCATCCTCTCTAAATGTTCTTCAGTGGTTTCAATGGGTACATATGCTTTGTTGAGAGTTTTGATCAACACTTTTTGATGTTCAGTTGAGTTTATTAGCAGATAGAACATAGAGACTTGAGTAGGAGACTTTCGGAGCTGGTCGATTATCTCGTAGTTTGCCATTTTCATTTTCTGGAAGAACGCTTCTGCTTCTTCAGCACTCACTGACTTCTTAGGTGGGAAATGCTTCTTTGTGGCATTATTCACTTCCTCCAGATTGAGGTACTTCTCAGCCGGGTTATTTTCCTTAACTTCTCCCGAGATCTCTTTGCCTTTGTAAGACACTACCACTTTGTTATAGTTCCATGGAATAGTAGTGGGATCTATCATTGGCCTTTGCGGTGCGCGGCCGATTACCACAGGCTCATTCAGCCTTGGTGTAATTATTAGCCCCCGCACCACGTAGGTCCCCTTGGGCACATACATTTTAGCTCCCTTGTTTAGCTCAAACCTTCTAGGAGGACTCAATGACATCTGTTCTTTGTTTTGGCCTCGAGGGACATAGAGAACGACATCTTTGAAGGGTGCTGCCCCGATTTCAATTCCCACTTTCTTTTCGGTCTTCTAGGGTAGGTTTGCTCTTTTTCTCCCCCTTGTCTTGTTTCATGACAGCTTTTGGCTTCTTTTCCGCATCAGCTATGGCAATGATGGTTTTTAGAGCTGGGTCAAACTCTTTGTCCTCACAGATCATTCCAATAACCGGCCTGTTATTGTGGGCCGGTAATGGATTGTTGGTTACAATAGGAACGTCTTCATCCTTTAACTCTATTCTCTTTTGTTCTATTAGATTTTCCACAGCCCTCTTCAGGGTCCGACAGTCATTTGTATCATGCCTCTCCACCCCTGAGTGATAAGCACATCGAGTGACGGCTCTGTAAGCGGGTGATGCTAGATTCTGCCTGGTTTGGGGTACAAGCTACAACAAACCTATCTAGACAAGTTTGGGGAAAAGGCTGGAATAAGACTCGCCAATGGGTGTGAAATTTGGTATCTTGGGTGGTTCCCGGGCATGGAAGTTGTTCTGTGGAGGTCGAGGATTATAGTGATCTTTCCGTTGAGGTTGATTTCTGGGGAATGGAGCTCTGTTTTGATTAAATTGTTGTTGTGGCCTGACGTACGTTGGGCATTCATCACTGCGTATGACTGAGGAACCATAGAATAAGCCATATTTTGGTGGGAATAGTAATGTTGTGGGGTTCTTTCATAGAAAAGAGGTCTGGGTGGACGGGGTTTTCTCGTACTCCAAGTTGCCATTGCTGTTTCTTCCTTCTTCTTTCGGTTTGCTACTCCTCCAGACCCACCTTGGATTGCTTGGGAGGTAGCCCTTATAGCATACTGACTCAAGATTCGTCATGTTTTCAACCCATTTTCAACCATTTCACTGATTTGGATGGCTTCGGCAAACGGCTTACCCATCGCAGACATCATGTTTTGATAATAATCAGCCTCTTGGGCTTGAAGGAAACACTGACCATCTTTGTTTTATCCATTGGAGGTTTGACTCTGGCCGCTTGTTCGCGCCATTTGACAGCATACTCTCGGAAGCTTTCCGAGGACTTCTTCTTTAGATTTGACAATGAATTCTTATCAGGGGCGATGTCAATGTTATATTGAAACTGCCTAACAAAGTCCCAAGCCAGGTCATCCCAGATATGCCAATGAGATATATCCTGATCTATATACCATTCAGAAGTGATGCAGACCAAACTCTCTCCAAAGTAGGCCATGAGAAGTTCTTCTTTTCTGCCCGCTCCCCGCAGTTGGTTGCAGTACCTTTTGAGGTGAGCAATGGGATCCCCATGCCCATCATAATTTTCAAACTTCTGGGTTTTGAAACCCAAGGGTAGATGTACGTGCGGGAACATGCACAGGTCAGCGTAAGATACGCTATTTTGCCCACTTAGATCCTGTATATTTTTGAGACTTTGCTCCATGTTTCTCATCTTTTTGGTAATCTCCTCTTGTTCAGGGGTTTTAGTGGTTTTCTCCTGCCCTGCGGTAAACTTGTACCGAGGTGGCTGAGGGTAAACATTGGTAGTAAACTGAGTTGGTTCCATTGAGAAAGATGGTGCTGGAAATGTGAAGGAAGATGGATCGAAGCTTCGCCTGGGTAAAGCAGGTTGTGTCGTAGCTGAACAAGGTGGTGCAGTAAATATGTTTGAAGCTGCACCTGAAGCTAACACCTGGGGACGGGCCTCAGAAGGTGTTCCAGCAAAGTGGGCTGAAATGGTAGGATATCCCAATGGGGTATTTGGATAATTTATGGGGATGTTGGAGGTCCCACTTGCTTTGGGAAACAGCTCAGGGAATCCGGGTATTGCACTTGGTGGTTCTTTTCCGTTTGCCCAGGCGTCCCACATTTCCATCATGCAGAGACGCATAATCCTATTTTCCTCAACAGTCGCTGAGTCGGAAGTTGGGATGGCTGATATCGAACTATCCTCCGAGATAGGAACTATTGGCAGAGGGATTTCCGAAGACATTTCAATGCTTTCTTTTGACCTCGTGAAGTATGGATGTGAAGCTAGACTACCATAAAACCAACCACCTTACAATAGAACCTGAACTTAACAGTAGACAACAAATCGGTCAGTTTGAAGCAAATAACACATAGGTAATTGCACGTTGGGATGTGATGAACCTATACAGTTAAATGTGTTTCTACATGTTTTGAAACGGTTGCATGTTACATCCCGACTTTGCTTACTTTCCCCAATTTTCTTTTCTTTCCACTTTGGCTTTTTGTGCTTCTATTCCCATTTTCCGCTCTTTTCTTTCCTCTCTTTCCTAGCTCTTTTTTTTCGTTTTTCTTTTGATTTTTCTTTGGCTCTCTTTTATTTCTTTTTTTTTTTGGTTTTTCTTTCGGTTCTTTCTCTTCACATCTCTCTCTTATTTGAGTTATTTACAAAAATCATGACCGAATTCGATGAGGATTGCCTACGTATCACGACGTTGTGTGAATCAGATCATTGCGTAATTCAAGAAAATAAATACAAAAAATAAAGAAATAATTTTTGGGAATTATCAATTTCATTAATAAAAACTCCTAAACCTTTCTATTACAAAAGACTTCAACTACTCAATTTCTTGGAATTTTAAAACTACAAACAGACTCAAAAATAAATTCTAAACTAAAAACTGAAATACAGACTCGATAAATGAAAAATCATGAGTACATAAGTGCTTCAACTCCTGGGGACCGTGGGACATCATTCGGTCTTGCCACGGGCCTACGTGCGAGATCCCCCTAAAACCGCTCCAAATCACTCATTATCTGGCAGACAAATGTCATAACTGCAACGAAGAAAGTAGTCTGAGTCATGTCCTTACATGCATGGCATTTCATGACTATGTAGTCAGCAATGGTTCTAACCCTCTCTCGGACAATACCCTTTTCCTGAAGCAAGCGCCCGATTTGCTGATTCCGAGCTTCTAGCACCTGAGTGTCATGATGGCTTTGATTCTGCAGCTGTTGCACATCTTCCTCCATCTGGGACATCAAAGCATAACAATGTTCCCTATCGGCTTTAAAGTTCCTAGCTTGTTTGTCCGCCTCATTTTCAAGGGTGGTTAGCTTTCTCTTCAGATTAGTGATTGTCCCCTCATATTTTCTTTTCATTTGTTGCATAAACTCTGCCCGCCCTTCTACATTCTTTGCCAATTGTGCTCGGTCTCTTGCTAGACTGGCCTCAGATTTTTCTAGGTCATCTTGACACTCGAGTACTTTCTTTCTCAAACCACTTTGAGCCTTTCATCTGCTCGGCTTCTTTTCGGGTTTCTAGCAGCTATTCTCATTTTCTGGATCTGAGCTCTTAGGGCTTCGTTTTCCTGAGTTAGCTTTTTCTTTTCCCCTTCATCTGCGGCAGTTTGGATATTATTGCCGAATTTGAGGTCCCTGATTTGTCCCTCTAATTAACTTATCTTGGCCCTATAGCTTTCTTCTTTAACCAGCCACATTGCTCCTGCGAGTCGTTAGTGAATTGTTGGACATGGGGCTCTCTTAGCAGGTCTGTCGGGAATCAGAAACCTTTTACGGAACCAAATCATGTAATTGGGGTCTACCTCACCTCTTGCTAGATCATGCACCATAGTCTTAGGTTCGAGAAATCTGCACTCATACCAAACTTGGCGAACTCTTCTTTCTAGAAATATAGCCTTTGGGCCTAATTCGATGACATGTCCACTCAAATCTTCGTCATGGGCGACGGTTTGAAACCTACCCAGTTGGCACAAAACCCTATGAGGAGCATATGGCTGAATGCTCCGGATACCCATTAGGAGAAGATTGCACCCTTCGGCTGATATGTATACGACTTTGGTGGCAGGGAGCCATCCGAAAGTCCACTCAATTTTATCCGAAGTTAAAGAACGTAAGTGTGCAAACCAAGCCTCAGTACCCTCTAGAAATTCAACACCCACCACTCGGCTTTCAAATTCTTCGATGCAATTCAAACCGGTCATGTCGTAGTTCATATACCCGACACGGTGGTAGAGATGTTCCTGTATCCACAATTGTAGTAGTAAGTTGCAGTCTTGGAAGAATTTTCCCCCTTCTCGGTAGATGGTCAAAGCTCGGTAAATCTCGGATAAGATCAGGGGAACCAGGGTACTATTAGCTTTCTTGATCGCGACATCCACCATTCCCACGAGGCCCAATTCTATGTTGTCGTATTTTCACAGACAGATTATAACACCCAAGAATGCTACTATAAAAAACAAACCCCGTACCTCCCATTTATCTTTATTTCCAACATGCGTCAGACCAGTATTCGGTGCTTCAAAACCATGGGGGTTGCCATAGCATTGGTACAAGAATTGGAAAGTGCAAAACCCTTCAGATAAATTCCCATCCTGAATATCCCGGCTAATACTCAACATATCCAGAAACTTGTTAGGAGATACTGGTCTCGGTGACACCGGGTACCGACTTCTAAGGTTTTCGCTAAGGCCGGTGTAACCCACAATTTCCTCTAGCATGGGTGTGAGCTCAAAATCAGAAAAGCGGAACACATTGCGAGTCGGATCCCAAAAAGGTATCAAGGCTTCAATCACATCCAATCTTGGCTTGATTTTCAAAAGTTCGACAAGACCACCCAAAACTTTAACCACAGTCCCTCGGCTGCCTTTCCCTAAGTCGTTCCACCACATATGAAGCTGTAAGGGGATTTCTTCAAGAGCTGCGAAGGGTTCATTTTTATTTGTGCTCATCCTGCACATTTATTAAGATCATGAGTCATTTTGACTCGAGAAAAAGTTAACACTATTTTTTTTTTCAAAATTTTCCTAAAAATTTAGCTTTGCAAATACGGCCTTCCAGCACTTCGGGAAGAAGATTTTAAGGTTGTGTTTGTTAACCGGCCAAAAACCTTGAAAAAGCGACCAAAGGTGAATGTTCTTGCAAAAATGGCCTTCCGGCAACCTTTTGAGCACATTAGGATATTTTAAACAAGAATGACATCATCTTACTTATTTACAATAAAAAAAAATTGTTCTCTTTTTAGGCTATTTTTGCAAAAAATTAAGTTGGACCCGATGGGGGTTGCCTACGTATTTCACATCCGGCGAGAATCAAACTGGCGTAGTTCGGGAAGATTGACAAAATGAAAACAAAACCAAATATTTTCAAGAACAAAATTTTCTCTTTTTTTTTTCAAAATTTCGGTAGAGTTTCAATATATTTTTTGGGCATTGGTTTTTTCAAAAACAAGCAATTATCTCTCTTAGCCCTCACATTGACTCTTCTTTTTCCCAACTTTTCATCCTATTATTCATAAGCTGGTCAACATGAAAATTTGAAGCAAATAAATGCAGAAGTAGCAAGTAGGATGCATCAGGATGGTCTTTTCATTTCGGGTACACCTGTCCTAGACAGACTCAACCCCTGTGTTGAGTCTCCAAAGTCAAATGCATGTGATGCAAACAAACGTTCCTACTAGGGATCCGGCATGAGGTTTTGTTATACTATGTTTAAAACCTGGGTGTATTGTTCTAGACCTGGCTTACCCGAGCGGACAGCTCGAGCCGAGGGGAGGCAGCGTACCGGGAATACATAAGCTTCACCGGCTTTGCAACTTGTCCGAACCTCGTTCTAAAATTGGATAAGACTCTAAACAGAAGAGAAGTCACACGAAATGCACACTCCCTAGATGATTTAGAATACTTAGAGAGAAAAGTGGTTTCGTAGCATTTTATATACAATTCACGCAATATCAAAGTGGTAAAAAGCGACATTTAGCACATTAGGCTCAAACATGTACAAAAATCAGTTAATAAATAAAGCCAACTATAATAGCTATTCTAAGCTTGAATTCTTGAACCTAGAACCGAAGTTCTCGGTTTGGTTCTTAGTAGAGTCGCCAAAGCTGTCACACCTCCTTTTTACACACCCGATGGTGATATAAGGGAGTTTTTCCAATTTAAGTGACATTATTCGAAATGAGATTATTTATTCATTTTTTATTCAGAGTCACCACTTGGGATGGTTTGTTTTCTGGTGTCCCAAGTCACTGGTTTATTTTAAAATCCCAAATTGAGGAAAATTCGACTTTCCTTTTGAAGTCTGCGAACTAGAAATTCTGAATAAGGAATTATGTTAACCCGAGGGAAGGTGTTAGGCACCCCCAGATTCCGTGGTTCTAGCACGGTCGATTAACCTATCATAATTGTCCTATTATCTGATTTTAATATATGTTTTAACCTATGGTAGTTTTAAATTATTAAACCGCTTTTAATTAATTTTAGGAAGATTCAACGTTATTTAAAATACATCTTGAACCACGCCACATGAAATGCGCCCGCGGTCCACGACACATTTTATTTAACGTTGTTTGGATTTGGATTTGGGTCACATGAAATGTACACCCGAGTTTAAGAAAATTAATTTAAATTACGCGCCTAAAGCAACTACGCGCTTTTAGATTTGCAAGGGCCATGGAAAATTCAACTAAATGGCACACCTCGATTTCTAATGATTAAAATTAATTAAATGAGGGCCATGCGTTCAGAGATTTTATTTGGCACGACGCACCTCAATCCATTTTACTAAAAGGATTTCTAAACTTAGTTTTGAGGGCCATAAATTATAACTTGTCTAATATGGCTAGCCTCAAGTCCAATCAAAGGTCCAATTAATTAGCTAAAGGCTTAACGTGATTTGAATTCAATCTAGGCAAACATGTAAACTAGCCTTAAGAACCAGTAGAATAAAAGAAACCAACATTTGGTTATGCGAGAAACCCAACTGACAACAGGCCCAAATGGCATTTTGTGAGCCTGCACGTCAAAAACTAAAAAGGAGCGGGGCTTGAGTGAAGCCTGCAATGCATACTTGGATGTCAAGAGAGCACTGGGCCAATGCTAAGGCCCAGCTGCGTGAATCCAACGTAACCAATTAAACGATACTACAGTTCTTCATAAGAGATTAAGACTAAAACAACTACTGTCAATTTTACGAATGCAAAAAAGATTTCATACTACTAAATTCTACCTTGCAAATACATATATACTAAGGCTGCTATAACTCAGTGTACTATTAACTTCATTCCCAGAATAATTCGAGACCCATAGTCAAACAACAACACAATTCTCAAACAAAGAAAGCATCGACTAACATGAGCCTTAGCTGAATACGTTTTGGTTTCAAATCTATGCTGGTAACTTTGGCAACTCAAATGTCAATCAATCCCAAAACAAATACTAATTTCTGCTTGACTAAAATAGATCTAAACATATGTGAGTCAATTAAACCGTCTAATACCATAATTCCTACAAATCCATATACATTCAAACTATGTTTCAATGACCTCATATCCCCAAACTACCGGATTGGAACAAGTGTTAAAGTTTACATATTCAAGTTTAATCTAGCAACATTGTATCTAATAACACAAAAGGAGCAGATCATACATAAGGAAGAGCTAACTTATAATATATATTTGGATGAAATCAAACTACAAAAAGATGAAACTGATCAAACATATAAGCCCAAAGCTTCCAACTCAAACAACAACAGTAAATATTTCATTTCACCATGCCAAATGAGGTTCAGTAGATACATGGTTACAGCAAATAAACAAGAAAAATTCTGAGATTAAGAAGGAGCAGCAGCAGTAAACAGCAATGTAACAGTGCAGAAAATCAGCAGTTCAACAAAACTTTAAACCCCAAACTCAAATATTTTTCTCAACCAGCAATAAAATCAAAACCACAGCTTATTCAATCCAGTAGAGAAAACCATTGGATAACAGACTTTAGAGTCTCAGAACACTTCCATCAACATCATGGAATTCCAAAGCAAAATTAAACAAATTTGAAACAAAGAAATACAAAAATTTCAGTGTCTTCTTCAAAGTTTTCCAACCGTTTCCCTTTTTAGGATTTTTTCTCTAAAATCTCTAACTTGTGAATGAAGAAAGAATATCTTTATAGGCAAGCCTTAGGGTAGCCTAAAATGGATTCAGTTTTGCACATTAAACCTTTTAGAATTTTTATTTTTGATGTTTTACCCTTAGTTTAAAAATCAGTATTTCAATTTAGTCCCAAAGACACCTTCCTAAATCAGTTACTGAAAATTCCCTAATCTAAAATCCCTAGACTACCCTTAAAACCCCTGTTATTTACTCCTGAAACAAAACAGACATGGGTCAAATTGACCCAAATCAAATTGTTATGTGTCCGCAAAATCCGGGTTTTGGGCTTCGAATTTTCAAGGTCCAAGTTCAATTGAACTCAGACGAACCCACACAGCCCAAAAACTTGCAGAGTCCAAAAACTCTGAAACCCTGAGCCCCCAAAGAAAGAGTAGAGGCAGAAAATCCAACCACATACAAAACTCGAAACCTGAAATAAAATACTAGCTAAACAAATCTAAAATTAACATGCAAACACGGATGGTTTGAAGAAATGGAAAAAAAAATCAGGAAAATAAAAGAAAGAAACAGAAGAAGATGAGAAGAGAACTACAAATGAAAATTAAATAACAGAAGATAAAGAAAAATACCTAAGAAGTGGTCTGGTCAGTAGAAATTGCCAAAATCTTCAAACCTTCAAATTTTTGGCCGAGCTTGACATTAATCGTGTGTTCTTATCAAGAACACATGAATAAAATCAACCTAGACCTTAAACCTCACTGAAATCTTGATTTTGAGTTTTTTGGGATTTAGGGTTCGACTTTGATATAAGATTGGACGAGTTTTAGAGGGATTCGAGGGAAAACAATTAGAGATTGGGAGAGAGGAGGGTCTGGGGCTTTTGGGGTGTTGATTTGGTATGATTTGGGGGTGGCGCTGCCACCGGAGATGGTAGGAATTTTTGGGGCGGCGCTAGGGTTTAGAAGAGTGTTCTCTGAAGATGGTGAATGAGAGAGATTATTAGAGGGGGGTAATGTTCGGACAGTTATATACTGTCACATACCCCATGTCTCGTCCGTTCGATTAAGTAAATCAACGGCTCAGATGATGAGAGACCCAAACGGTGTCGTTTGGTTCCTGAGTGGGTTTGGACCGGGTAAAGGGACGGGTTTGGTCAGGTAATTGGGGAATTCAATTGGGCCTGGTGATTTTTAACTAAAATGGCCCAAAACCAGACCTTCTCTCATTCTTTTCCTTTTCTTTTCTTTTTTCAAAATTCTTTTTCTTTTCAAGATTAAAAATAAAACCTAAATTAATCCCTAAATCAAATTATCCTACCAAATTAAATTAATTAGCTCAAAATAATAATTATCACAACCAATTAAATACCAAATTAAAAGAAAACTACCCAAAATTCGAAGTTAAAAATTAAAAATGCAAAAAATAAGATATTTTTGTGATTTTTCATTTTTTTTAAAACACTAATTTACTAATTAATCTAAAAATATAAAATTAAATCCTAAATGCAAATGTAATGTATTTTTGTATTTTTATGATTTAAACAAGATTAAACATGCACACGAAAATGCAAACAATCAGAAAAATTCTACAATAATTCCTAAAATAACAAATAATTAAAGAAAAAATCTAATTTTGGGAATTCTGTAGGAGTAATACATGTGAGGCAAAAATCACGTGCTCACAGTGACGAGTGCGTACTTATGCTAATTGTTGAAAATCTGATTTTTCGTTAAGTAATTACTAGTATGTTTTCTTTCCTATTTTTATTACTTGCACTATTAAGCCTGTTGTTAGCTTAGGAAAGCATGTCTAAGTGATTTATTTGCTTTATTTGTTCAAACTGCTTACCTGAATCTGTGCAGCATGCTAGATTAGACTTACTTGTTTGCCTTAATATGGAATTTGACATTTCTGAGTATTTTCCTATTGCTACTGTGTATTTACATTGGGACTACGGATGTGAGATTCCAGTAGCTCTCCCTTGTCTGTTTACATTTGGGACTACGGATGTGGGATTCTGATAGATCCCCCTACACAGTTATATGGAACTACGGGACTGCACCAGGTAGATTCCCCCAGTACTGGGTATTTACATTTGGGAATGCGGAACGGGATTCCAGTAGATCCCCGCGCACTATGAGTTGGACTACGGGACAGTTTCCCGGGAGAACTATTAGATATGTATATTTGGGACTACAGGACGGTATCCTAGGAGATTCCCGATTGTTATGATTTGGTGCTAATCTGTATTTCCTTCCGTGCTTACTTTGCCTCTGTATAGTTGTTGTTGTCCTTTATATCTTGTGTTACTTTTGCTGCTGTACTCTTTTATATTGTTGTGTTCTACAGTGTCGAACTTTATATTTTATTTAACCTCAGTAGGGCCCTGACCTTCCTCGTCACTACCCGACCAAGGTTAGGCTTGGCACTTACTGAGTACCGTTGTGGTGTACTCATGCCCTTTCTACACATGTGTTTTCATGTGCAGATCCATGAACTTCGACTCAGACTTACCATCCTTGAGGCGAGGCGACCCTTCGGAGACTTCGAGGTATATCTTTCGCGTCCGCAGACCGAGGAGTCTCTCTCCATTCTCTCTTGTAGTTACAACCCTTTTGTAATTACTTCGTTTTAGACTATTCTGGAGTTAGAGCACTATGTAGTATCCTTAGCTTGTGATTCATGGGTTTCCTGGTTTTGGGCATATGTATTAGCTTTTTTGAGAGTTAAACATTTTGTATGCCGGGCGGCACTTTTAAACATTGTTTTATTACTCTATTTCTATTTTAAATTGTTTTCTTCAGCTAATTTGTTTATCTTCCGCATTTTAGGCTTACCTAGTCGTAGAGATTAGGTACTGTCACGATGGTTCATGGAGGGCGATCCAGGGTCGTGACAGAATCAATGATCAAAATCCTTCTTTTAACTTTGAAACCTTCAACTTCACCGAGCACGTACGAATCTCACTTAGACATTCCGGATCACAGTCAAAATGATCCTATCCAAGGTCCTCAAACACCTCATGGAGTCCGAGAAGACAAAAGTCCACTCTAAGTCGAATGTGGCTAATTCAAAATCTTCAAAATGCAAAATTCCATAAGAGTTGAATTGCTCCCGGAACATCTTATACTAAATCATAACATTAGTTCAAGTTTGAAATTATCTTATAAACCTATAAGAACCTTCAAATCCCGATTCCGGGGTCGTTTACTCAAAAGTTAAATGTGGATCAACTCTTCCAAATTAAGAATTATTCTTTCAAATCAACTCTAAGCTTCTCGAAAATCAAACCCAACTACACATGCAAATCACGATACATAAGGTAAAGCTACTCAAGGTCACAAATCGCCGAACGACATGCTAGGGCTAAAAACGACCGATCGAGTCATTGCAGTGATGAATACCACCAAGGAGGAAGTGGTTGAGTTCGCTTCTTATTAGCTGGAAGATATGGCCTACACCTGGTATGTGACATAGGATAGAGATAGAGAGGAGAGAATGCTCATTTTTCTACATGGGATGAGTTCTCCAAGGGATTCATAGAATAGTTCTTTTTCGATGCGGATAGGTATTTCCCTTGCCGCTCAGTTCGAGCAGTTACAACAGGGTTGTATGATTGTCAGAGGGTAAAGTCACGAGTTCACTCTCTTGTCAAAGTATGCTCCCCACATTATTTCTAACGAGATCTCTAGAGTTTGGAGGTTTGTTGACGGGTTGGAATGTCATATCAAATCACGTGCATCTGCTGCTACTATGCACCCATGCTATTTCTTTTCCATTGTTAGCCAAGAAGAGAGGTTGGAACTCTAGAATAATAAAAGAATGCAGATTGGAATCAGAACAAGAAGGCTCGTATGGTGGGTTGTTATGGCAATGCTTTTGGTGGAAGCAATAGAAGGGGGCAGTTAAGACCGACTTAATCCATGGTACAATCTGTTGCTAGCGATTGATTAAAGAGTCAGGAACAGAGTTAGGGGGGCTATTCTAGGCACGCTCAGAGTATTATGCCTCTGGCATAGTCTTCACAGAGTCAAACTACTTTTGGCAGTTATGGCAAGGTTCATCTGGGGCAATGTCATAAAGATGATCGCACTTGCCATTACTGCGGCATCAAGGGTCATGTTAAGAGAGATTACCTCAAGTTGTAGAGAGAGTGATATATAGTCTTTCAATATAGCTAGGTGGATCCACAACTACTACAACTGCACCTCCCCCAGTTCATGGCACTACTATCTAGACTAGACGAGTTGCAGGCGGTGGCGTGCTTTTACTTCAGGTAGATAGACCCGGCTCTATGGACTAGAAGCTGAGATAGTTGCAGGTAACGCCGTGATGACATGTATACTTAATGCTTTCGCACTTGATGTTTATGTTCTTATTGATCGCCAGATCCACATTTCCCTATGTCACTCCATCTTTTGCTTGGGATTCTGGGATAGTGATAGAATAGTTACATGAACCTTTCTCTATGTCTACTCCGACTAGCGATTATGTTCTTGCTTTCCGCACCTATAGGGGTTGTATGATTGTAGCCTAGGATATGGAGACTATGTTAGGCCTTATCGAGCTAGAGATGGTTGACTTTAATGTGATCATGGTGACGGATTGGTTATCTAAGTGCCATGCCACTCTTGATTGTCGTCCTAAGATAGTCATGATTGAATTTCTGAATGAACCGATTCGTGAACTGAAAGTGATCACAATGGGCGATTCTATCATTTGGTGATGGTTATAAACACGAATGCAGAGGCACCAACTCTTAAATCAATGCCAATTGTGAATGGGATTTTGGAGGTCTTCCTGGAAGTGTTTCATTGCATACCACCGGATCGAGTTATCGATTTTGGGACAGATATGTTTCCAAGCACTAAAACAATACCTATTTCACATTATGGTATGGCTCCGGTGGAGTTGCATGAGTTAAAACCACGGTTGAAAGACCTACTTGGAAAAAGGTTTTATTCGACTAAGTACTCACTGGATGCACAAGTACTATTTGTCAGGAAGAAGGACGATTCTTTTTAAATGTGCATTGACTACCGTCAACTCAACAAAGTGACTTACCAGTAAAAATAAATATCCATTGTTATAGATAGATGATTTATTCGGCCAGTTACAATATGCTTAATATTTTTCAAAAATTAGAGGGTGTTTGTTAAGTTTATAAGCCGGTGAAACTAGCATATAAGCACTTTTTGGCTTATTTACGCGTTTGGCAAATATCCAAAGGGTTTATAAGTCAAGTGCTTATAAGCCAAAATAAGCCATAAGCTATAAGCTTGTCATACACAACTTATGACTTTTTAGCTTATAAGAGTTTTTAGTTTGACCAAAATTTTTATTATTTTGTCCATGATATTATTTTATAATGAGATAAAGGTCTTAACTCTATTCTTTACTTCCCTGTCATCTTTTCTGGGCTTCTTTCCCAGAAACATTATCCACCATCGACAGGAACAACAAAAAGCAATTTACCGTCAATATTAAATCAATCAAATTGATTTGAGTTAGAAAAGTACTATTTTTGTAAATCGACTTTCTTCGTCTCTTTGAAACATTGTTGTTTTGCATCATTCAAAGTTTCATTGTGAAATATGAACTAAATTATCCATTTGTAATGAACAACGATGCTGTAATAGTATTTGATGGTGTACATAAGGCTGTAAAATAATATATATATATATATATATATATATATATATATATATATATATATATATATATATATATATATATATATACACACAATAATATATACTTACTAAATATTAATTTAATCTAATCAATTTTGAACTAAAAGTAAATCCATAAGTTAATTTATACATCAATTAATTTAGAATCAAAAATCTTGTATAATTACGTATATATTTATTAGTATAAATAGTTTTAAGGGGCATTTAAATCATTACATCGCAAGAAATGCTTATCAGCACCTTTTTTCCAAATACTTAAATACTTATTAATAATTTCAGGACTTAAATCAAAATACGTATCTGCTTATTTATTAAATCAATTCGCTATTTAAAAGCGCTTTTCGGCACTTGATTCTTATAAGCTATTTTGAATCATCTATGCCAACGAGCTCTAAGTAGGAAACTATAACTACAGTTGATAATTCATGTGGGTACTTCTTATTTTTTTTATTCTTAATTATAGAGTTATAACCGATCACAGAATTACAACTAATTAATTTATATAATTTAATTATCTTTGTAGGAAAAAAAGATTTTTTTATTGGAAAAATTATGTTTGATTCTCTGTTTAATAGTATTATGTTCATTATCCTTTAATCAAACACTCTTTCTATAAAATCGTGTGTACTAAAATTGTAAATATACATTCTAATAAATACTTCCTCCGTTCACTTCTACTTGTCCATAATAAATTTTGCATGCTCCTTGAGAAATAATAAATAAAATACATATTTTACCATAATAATCATAATAATGATAGCATTTTAAGAAGTGTAGGAAAAAGAATTGGGGAATGAATAGTTAATAATACGGGTAAAACATGAAAAAATATATATATAATTTTCGCTTTATTTGATAAACTGGACAAGTAAAAGTGAAAATATATTTTTTATATAGTGGACAAGTAAAAGTGAATAGAAGGATCATTATAAATTATCTCAACATCTACAATTAATATACTGTTTATCTCAATATCAAATTCTAGAAATACATTCAAAATAACACTTAATAATTGCACGCCAGGTATACAATGCTTGATACTCCTGCACCGCGCTTAGCCTTAGAATAGTAATAACTAAAAGTACGGGAAATAAAAGAAATTGATATACCTTCCCTCCATATTTTAAATGTTATAACAAGCTTAATTCACATAATTTGATTCTTTAATTTTCTGTTTCTTAAATGCTGCGCTACTTTATAATTTGACTATGATAAGGATACTTTTGTCCCATAAAGTAATTTGGCTACGGCTGATCACCACTTTAGAGTTGTAGTTCTTTTTGTGGAAATACTTTGTAAAATTCATAAATCGCATAGCTGTAGTTATTTTTATGCTTAAATATATAATGTTCATGGTGTGAGAAAAGGATAAGCACAGAGAGATGGCATACAATCAAATAGTTCAAATTTGAAAATCCGATGTACTAATCTCAAAATCAGAATGATCATTTTTAAAAGGAAAAGTGATTAATGAATGTGGTAACCATATCGTAACATTTACATATAGCGGAATACTTCCACTCCAGTTTTGCTCCAAATATTTAAGGGATCAACAGTTTCACTTCTAATAAATTTGATGTAATTATATACAGCTAGAATTTAATTAAAATGCAAGATAGAGTATCCGATCTGAATAGGAATTCCTTGTAGAGACAGGCAATGACGCAGCTGTACATGTATCTTAGGATTATGCACTAGCTTATTTTGGTGAAAGATTTATCCATATAAAATGCTTCATTTCAAACTCCAAAAAGAACTGAGTAAACGTGTGAGTATAAGATAGTTAATCTCTATATTACCATTTATGTACAATAACACCGGCAATTAAATTAAAGCAAGATTCGAGTTTTTGCAATAACTTAATGAAGTTATTATTTCTAGCAAAGTTGATATGATCCTATGTAGAACCCCATTAACTAGGAGTTGGTAGTTTGAATTTGTAACTTGTAACGCCATGCAATGATTAACTTCCCATATTTGGAGGATTTTGTATGTTACACCTTGTCTATTTAAAGATCTTTTCTCTTCATTCTTTCATCAAGTACCAAGAACATAAGTATAGAGACAATGGATACCTTTTCAATGAAAAAACCATGCTCTTCTGAGGCCTCTAGCATCTCTGCTGCCTCTGAGGAAATCGACACAAACACGAAGAAGATGAAAGGTAAGGTTATGGATTTAGGATCTGAATTAAAGACACATGAATTATCATCTGCTGGTGTACTTCTTGATCTTAAAGTCCATAATAGTGCCTCAAATCTTGAACTCAATCTTTTCAATTCAACTTCTAGCATGAAAAATTCGGCTCCTGCTAGTGAGTCTTCTAACGAGGCAATGCCTAATAAGCAAAGGCGTTCCTCGGAAAGTAGGGTTTTCTCTTGCAGCTTCTGTAAGAGAGAATTCTCCACTTCTCAAGCCCTAGGAGGACATCAAAATGCTCATAAACAAGAGAGAGCTTTGGCTAAAAGGCGAAACGGACTTGTTGATGTTGTTTCTCCTTTTGGCCCTCCCAATTATCACCCTTACTATAATCCCTACTCAAGTTACACCACACATTTGCCATTTCATGGTACTTTTACTAGTCGATCATCCCTTGGTGTTCAAGGTGATTCCTCCACTATTCATAAGCCTTCTCCCTACAATCCATGGTCGGTTTTTTCGGGCTACAATTATCGATTTAACCCCGAAAAGTGGTCATCATCAGGCTCATCAGTTCTTAGGACAGAAAATCTTGGAATTGGAAGTGCTCCTTTGGAGAATTCCCTCAAGTTTGAGAACAAAAATAGTGCAAAGGGTTTCTGTTTAAGGGATTCACCGGTTAAGATTGACAATAATCGTGGTGGAAATAATAAAAGGAAGGTGGGATTTGGAGAGGAAGATGCAGAAGAGAATGAAGAAGACTCAGAGATTGATCTGAATCTAAAGCTTTAATTTAATTTGTTGCATTGAATTATTTTTCTATTTCATATGTAGTTTTTATTTTTTGCATTGCTTTTATTAGACGTGTGATATCTTTTTGTTCTCGCGTTCTTTTACTTTTATTTCAATCCATTGAATCATTGTCTTTACCTTTTGCTCCTTTTATGGAAATTTCAAGCAGTTTAATGTTAGAACAAAGAGATGTGTCTTCAGAATATTACTTAATTATATTATAGATTATTTTCTTTAAGATCAATTAAAATATGTCGGATAAACGTACCAACCCCGACTACAAATAGGTGTGCAAAAAGAACAAAATATTTCGGACACATTTTAATTTGTGTCTGTTTTCGTTACTACCCTTTTATAAGCCTAATGTCACGTCCTTAGTCGTTAAATAAGTACATGTGCGGTACTTGACAATTTGCTCACGATCTTGCACAACTTGCTCACATTCTTGCTATGCCAAGTCAGGCTTACTACACTCAAGACCGCTAAAAGAATGATAGAAAGAACACAAGAGAATTATTAAGGGAAACTTTAAATTAGATAGAACTTGAATTATTTTCTTGGCGAATTACAAATGAATGGCCCCCTTTATATACTAGTCTCCTAGGGCTAGTTGACTTTCCTAGCAAATCTATAGGGATCTAGGGTCTTCCTAAAAAATGTTCATACTTTTCTAGAATCATCTCACAAATACTAGCATTCCTCCTATGTAAGCTTCCACATGGCATTAATATATGACAAATGGCGCCTATGTGGCATGATAACAGTAAGGATCATCACACTCTCCCCAATTAAATGTTGCGACGACCACGGCGCAATGCTGCTGCATAAACTCTCGGATCTTAGTTATCTTTGAATTATCATAAATCTTCATATCGTTCCCGCGTGGCCTCCTTTGAGATTCCCCCTTCCAATGGACGAGGAACATAATGGTGTCTTTCTGCCCTTGTTTTTCCTTGTCCTGGTAATCCATGATAGCCTCAATCTCTCGATCATGCGAGGAGATAATAGTAATAGGCGCTCGACTTGATTGGCCCCTACTCGGATCATCGTTGTCTTCGTGATATGGCTTAAGCATGCTGGCATAGAAAACAAGATAGATTTTAAGATACGATGCCATGTCAAGCTTGTATGCATGAGATATTACTTAACTTGGCGATGTTCTTAAATGGCCGCTCATACTTGCGAATCAGATTCGGATGCATGCCTCGTAGTGCCTTGAACTGTCTCGAGTTAAACTTCACCTTGACCATGTCCCCAACTCTATAGTCTATGGGACGCCACTCACGGTCCGCAAACTTTTTCATCACCTTAGCTGCCCTATACAAGTAGGACTTAGTAGTGTCAAGCTGCTCCTCCCATCCTTTGGCCATATGATAAGCCCCCAAGCACTTTCCCTTGAATGCAGCTGGTAATGAATGTGGAGTTTGTGGTTGTTGGCCTATGGCTAGCTCAAATGGTATCTGCCCCGTGGACTCACTTCGCTGCAAGCTATATAAGAATTGAGTGATGTCTAGGAGCCTTGCCCAATCTTTTTGATGCGCGCTCACATAATGCCTCAAGTAGCATTTTAGTAAGGCATTGACTCGTTCTGTTTGTCCATCTGTCTGTGGGTGGAAACTAGTGGAAAAGTGCAGTTCCATGCCAAGTATGTCGAATAACTCTCTCCAAACGTTTCCAGTAAAACAGAGGTCTTGATCACTAATGATATGCCTTGGTAAGCCCAATACTTCGCCACATTCTTAAAGAATAGCTTGGCGGCTTCCTTGGTTGTGTAACCCAGTAAGGCGGGCATGAAGGTGGCATATTTAGAAAATCTATCTACGACCACTATAATAGTACCATAACCATCGGACTTCGGTAGGCAAGTGATAAAGTACACAATCATTCTCTTCATGGACGCTCTGCAATTGGTAGTGGCTCCAAAAGTCCTCTATGTTGTTGCTGCTAAACCTTGTCCTGCTGGCATACAAGACAAGTCTGCACATAACACTCTATGTCATCTTACATGCATGGCCAATAGTAGACTGACTCAACCAAGGCCCTAGTGCAACGTTGGCCTGGATGACTAGCCCACATTTTGTCATGACTCTCCCTTATGATCCACAATCTAATGTCTCCAAACGTAGGTACATAGACCCGCCGACCCTGGTAAGTAATATGCCGTCTTCGACCCAAAACATCTCATTTTGCCCTGTTGGCTAAATCAATAAGTTGTTTGGCTACTAGATCATGCTACATGCCTTCTTTTATAGCCTCGCGAATGTCCCAACTTGCTGAAGTGATGGAAGATAGCTCGACTTTCCGGCTCAAAGCATCGGCTACAACGTTACCTTTGCCAGGCTTATACTCCAGCATATAATCAAACTCGGCCAAGAAATCCTCCCACCTAGCCTTTTTCGTGTGAGCTTCTTCTGCGTTTGAAAGTAGCTAGTAGCCACATTGTCATTCTTGACCATGAACCTTGATCCAAGCAAATAATGTCTCCATGTATGAAGGCAATCCACAATGGCAGTTATTTCCTTCTCTTACACTGTGTAACGCCGCTCCATCTCATTTAACTTGTAGCTCTAAAATGCTATGCGATTTTTATCATGCATTAGAAGACTCCAATGGAAACGTCTTAGGCATCCGTATGCACCTCAAATGTCTTGGAAAATTCAGGTAACGCCAAGACTGTCTCCTCTATTACAACTACCTTAAGGTCATCAAATGCCTTTTGACAATGTTCCGTCCAAACCCATGGCTTGTTCTTCTTTAGCAACTCAATCAATAGTACGGCCTTTGCTGAGTAGCCAGTGATGAACTGACGATAGTAGTTAACAAGGCCAAGGAAGGATCTCAACTCGGTTACCTTTGTAGGTGCCTCCCACTCCTGGATAACACGTACCTTTGCCTCATCCATGTGTAGCTCGCCATTGCTAATAACATGGCCTACGAAGTGCACTTTTGATTGTGCAAACTCGCATTTCTCCCTCTTGATATAGAGCTCGTTCTCCCGCAAGATATGAAAAACCTTCCTTAAGTGCTCCATGTGATCCTCCAAGGTGTTATTGTAGATGACTATGTCGTCTAGGTAGACTACCACGAACTGATCAAGGTAGGTATAGAAAATCTTGTTCATAAGGGTGCAAAATGTGGTCGATGCATTGGTTAAGCCGAAGGGCATCACCAGCCACTCACAGGCTCCATATCTTGTCACACATGTCGTCTTTGGCTCATCCCCTTCTGCAATGCAAACCTGGTAGTAGCCTTTGCAAATATCCACATTGGTAAAGTACTTGTCTTGCTCAAGTCTATTGAACAAGTCAGCAATGAGTGGGATCGGGTACTTATTTTTCACTGTGACCGTTTTAAGTGCTCGGTAGTCTATGCACAAGCGTAGTTGTGGAATAATATTTGTGCGCCGAAAGGTGCCTTTGATGGGCGAATGTGACCAACATCCAGCAACAATTTCAATTGTTCCTGAGCTCCTCTAGCTCAGGAGGTGCCATATGAAATGGGGTGAATGCGGGTGGCTTAGCCCCTGGCTCCAACTCAATCTTGTGATCTACCATTCACTGAGGCGACAAGTTCTTAGGCAACTCGTCGGGTATTACGTCTTTGTTTTCCTCAAGAAACTCCTCTATTCAAGGCAGCATTGTCTCTGGAAAACTCTTGACTTCCTCTAGACTTGCAATGGTTTCCATGAACGTCGGCTACCCCTTCTTGATCCCCTTGACAACCTGCATAGCTAAGAGTTGTGCTTGGATCTGTCCATGTGGCATAGTCACTACAAGTACCATGCAAGCTCTTTCTCGCTCCATAACCAAGAGACGTTATAGGTAGGGGTCGATCAAAGTATGACAATGCGTAAAGAACTCTTTCCTCAGTATGATGTCAAAGATATCCATAGCGGTTATGGTAAAGTTTGTCCTGCCTTTACAAGTTCCCAATTTGACACCAACTCCATTAGCTACCCCACAAATATTTTGTACCCCGGCATTCGCGATCTTGATGCAAGAGTTGGTTGGACCAAGCTTCAATTCTAGTCTATTTACAGTAGCCTCAGTCACGAAATTATGAATTTCTCCAGTATCTACCATTACACGAGCGGGCTTGTTGTTGATGGTGAGATCCATATACTGATTGCCATTCTCGGTAGGTTGGATAGCTTGCTTTGTCATAGCACCACATAATCTGATCATATCCAACTGTGCGGTTCCCGAACTCTCTCCTTACGGCTTCTCCCTTCGTTCATGGACCATGGTGCTGA
Organism: Nicotiana tabacum; assembly: GCF_000715075.1. Taxonomy (NCBI): domain Eukaryota; kingdom Viridiplantae; phylum Streptophyta; class Magnoliopsida; order Solanales; family Solanaceae; genus Nicotiana; species Nicotiana tabacum. The sequence goes on from NC_134097.1 coordinate 85,468,381, forward strand.
GGCTCTTTAGGTTGGGACAATTCCTGAAGTCGTGCGGCCCACCGCATATGCAGCATCCCTTCTTCTCGACTTGTGCCTCCTGTCACACCTCATTTTTACATACCCGAAGGTAGTATAAGGGAGTTTTTCCACTTTAAGTGACATTATTCAAAATGGAATTATTTTATTATCAGAGTCACCACTTGGAATTTTTTATTGGTGTCCCAAGTCACCGGTTTATTTTTAAATCCCGAATCGAGGAAATTCAACTTTCCTTTTGAAGTTTGCGAACTAGAAATTTTGAATAAGGAATTCTGTTAACCCGAGGGAAGGTGTTAGGCACCCCCGAATTCTGTGGTTCTAGCACGGTCGCTTAATCTATTATAACTGGCCTATTATCTGATTTTAGTACATGTTTTAGCCTATGGTAAACATTTAACTTATTAGCCGCTTTTAATTAATTTTAGGAAGATTCAACGTTATCTAAAACACGTCTTGAACCACGCCACATGAAATGCACCCACGGTCCACGACATATTTTATTTAACATTGTTGGGATTTGGATTTGGGTCACATGAAATGCACACCTGGTTTTAGGAAAGTAATATTTAAAATAGCGCGCCTAAAGCAACTACGCACTTTTAAATTTGCGAGGGCCATGAAAAATTCAACTAAATGGCCCGCCTTGATTTCTAAGGATTCAAATTAATTAAGTGAGGGCCATGCATAATGAAATTTTTACTTGGCACGACATGCCTTAATTTATTCTAACCAAAAAGGTTTCTATTAGCTCATGAGGGCCATAAATTATACATTTGGCTAATATGGCACACCTTAACCCATTTTAAAGAGTCTAGTTAATTAAGGAAAAACCTAAAGGAATTCAAAATACCTTCTATGCTTAAAGTTCGAACTTAATTATCTACCAATAGGCGTCTTATCAAACAAGCAATTACCTAAAGAGACATTACTTCCTCAACAACCAACAAACAAAGGAACTGGGCCAACGGAGCAAAATAGGCCCAAATGATACAAATTACATAATTTCAATTTTTGCAGGTCTCTTCAGACTTAGGCTCAAGATGAGCCCAAATCTTTCAGGATCCTTTGAATAGCGAGTACGAGACTCGACTTCGAATCCCTAAAGCACCCAAGCTGCGTTTGAAAAATCACAGGGTGCCGATGTGAACCTAAATTACTATCAACAAAACACCAATGTATATGCAATCGATTTTCAAATTAGCTTTTAACTACTTAATAGACAATTTCATGAGATTTTTAATAGTGACATGATTTTGAAAACAATTGAAAGTTCAACTTTGATAGCTATACAATATGCAACTTTAAATCTCAAGGCCTCAAGCTAACTTGAAGTAATGACATGGGAATTTAAACCTCAACTAAGTCTCATATTAACAGAACTTATAAGATTGACATTGAATAGCCATGACCTTAAAACAAATCAAGTCTAACCACATAGCATTCAGACAACATCAGACAATCCGATATTGGCCTAAAGGTTATTGTAAATACACCCAAAGCAATTCTTTCACCTAAACCAAATTCAAACAAAACTGATAACTGAAAAGAGAAACAAATCACTTGAAGTTTCAATCTCACTCTATCCATGATTAGTGTACTAGTCAAAACAGTTCAAGAGCTAAATATTACAGCTATTTTGAGATTAAAAGAAGAAGAAATGAGATTCAGACTACAAATAACATCAACTTTTCATATTTCTAAATCCAAACTTCATGCTACACTTAAGTGAAGTCCATGGTTCCAAAAATAGCTAGAAAATGCCAAAAGAAAACAAGAGAGTGGGGGAGTTATCAGCAGCAACAAGAGCAGCAATGGAACAGTGCTGGAATCAGCAAACTAAGCCCCAAAGAACCCATCTAAAATAGCAAATAAGTAGTAACCCAAACCAGCAATTCCAACCAAACTTTTGGATTCCCAAAATCAAACCATCTTCTACCCAAGTGCAAAATTTTGAGGTTTTCAGAAGTTCAAACTAATGAAGAGGATCAAAAATTCAAAATTGAGTAGGGTTTTGAGCAATTTCCACAAAGAAATGCAGGAAAATCAATGTTGTTTCAAGAGTTTTCAGCCGTTTCAGTGTTTTGCAGAATTTTTACCTCTTAATTTCTAACTTGAGCTTGAAGAAAAGGTGCCTTTATAGGCAAGGTTTTAGGGCAGCATAAAAGAATTCAGATTTGTACTTCTACCCTTTTGATATTTTCATTCTTGCTTAGATATCCCTAAGTTAAAAAAATGGGTTTTCACATTAATCCCCACCCCAGCTTCCAGGAAGCTTCCTCAATCAGTTATTCAGAGATTCTCTACCTAGACTTCCTAATTTACCCTTCAATACCCCGGTTATTACCCCTAAAGCAAGATAGAATATAGGTCAAATTGACCCAACTCAATTTGGTGTGGGTCTGTATAACCCAAGTCGAATCCCCTATTGGGCTCTCTGACTTCAAAACATAATTCGAGCCCCAATCAACAATCAAAATTTAATGGGCTAAACAAAATTTCCAACAAGAAAAAAAACTAGCAAGCTTTTAAAAAATAGACCAAAACAAAAGAAAAAGGGACATGAACTGATTAAGAAAACCATTAAGCTAAGCTCGTCATTAGGCTAATTATGCAACCAGAACAAACGAAAGATGAGCACATTCACGGGGTGTAATGACTCATTTCCTTTTCGGGAATTGGGTATTTGAAGAGTCTCCACCTAACGGATTATGATGCGTTAGGACACCTAGAGCGATTAACGCTTGGGTTGGTTTACATTACTAGAGATTAGGGTAAGGGATTGAAGTAACCTCGAGGGGAAGGTGATAGGCACCCCTCTTAGTCCACAACTATGGGTCCCGACCGAACTTATATTCACAAATTAGCCCATATAAATAGTTGAATCAGATAAACTGAAAATAAAGCACATTGGATAATTCAAGTAGTAAGATAAAGGTTTGAAAAAGTTGTAAAACAAAGGTTTAAATAAAGAAAGGATTTGGCAAGGAGGGGTCCTAGGTTGGTTATTTTATAAGATCACCCCACGCGATTTTTGGTAAATACTCCTCAATGAGTGGCTACATGTGACATTAATGCGTAGTCATCATATCCTATGTCTACCCTTCACATTCCCTTATTGGTCATGCAAAGCGAGTGTTCAGTCAACGATTCCTATTGCGTGCTGCTACCCATTCCTCCTTAATGGTCCTGGAGGGAGTTAGGACCTCTACCTATAGGTAGTTCTAGACGTACTCCTAAGGTTTAGAAAGGCAAAAATTCTAAGGAGATAGTCAAAAACATTTAGGACTTTCACACATAATGGGAACAATTAAGAGGCTAAGAGTTTCCTCCTCAAACAAGCACACAAGCAGCACGACTCAAACACAGTTAAGGTCTTTTATTAGACAAATGTCCTAAAGCAAGATATCTAAGTGAATATGCAGAAACTGACAAACCCCTTTTTAGACTCAGAAGTTACACCCTAGTAGTTGCTTAGGGACTCTTTTAAAAGCCTGTTAGGATCAGAAAATGTTAAGCGATAAAGACAGTTTCAAAGAATGCAGTTTTAAAAACACCCTAAAGGCTTGCCTATACGCAGAATACTGATGTCTATATTAGTGCAGAAACAAATAGACTCCTTTAATACCTATAGGCATGATATCTACTGCGACAGTTTGAAGGAACTCGTTTCAGGAAATACTTAACGCTTAAGAAAACCAATTCAGAAATGAACTAGGCGTGGTTAAGTTGATTTATTAGATTAGATTAAACTATCAGACAGTATTGCGAGTAGAGGTCCCTATAGGCATGATATCTAGGCGTATTACTAATTTTAATCAATTTGTAGCAACATATAGAAATACTTGTTATAACTGAATCGGAATTAAGTCCTATAGGCATGACATCTATTATTGAACTAATTTAAGACATGATTGATTGGAACCTATATGCATGGTTTCTAAATATGACAGAATGTAAAATCTTATAGACATGGTTTCTACTTTATGAGTAAACAAACATAAAAGTAAAGCCCTATGGACATGATTTCTATTAGGCAAAGCAAACAGATTGAAGAGTAAAGCCCTGTGAGCATGTTTTCTATTTAGGCAAGCAATCAGACTTTAAAGAAAGGTCCTAAGAGCAGGATTTCTACCCGTATTATCCCATAAAGTATGCATCTACCCACCCATTTTTACTAAATACCCAATATCTGTTTACAACATATTACAGGCCAATGAATGAATTACATAAGTAAAAATAGAAAATTAAGAAACTATTCTATAGGGAGCCTTCAATTATGCCCAGATTTCCCAAAGCCTCCAATGGCCTCAAACACCTCAATTCCATAGATAAATCGGAGTCTTGGTGCATCAAAGTTCCATAAGGATCTCATGGATCCCGGGCAGTACTTACACCTAGACTTAGTAACCAAAGATTGAACAATTGTAGTATGGAAAGGCCAGCCTCAGTATGCCAGATTTCAGAGGGTTCTCAAAAGAATCTCAAGACAGTACACATACTAGAGGGGGCAAAACTTATTGACTAAGAGTAGAGTGAGAAGTGATGGATGCAGGTTGAAAAGGTTTTAGTAAGAAATTGTATTTAACCAAAGTCTTTTCCTTTGAAAATAATGTAGTGAAACAACAGAGACTTGTTTGAAGAGATGAACATATGTCAAAACACCTTAGGACAAGTTTACACATAGCTAGTTCACAAAACCAAGTAAATTCAGTAATCACACTCAGGGGTCAAGGGGTTTGGGACACATAGAGCATTTGACTGCAAACACACAACCCAGCAAGGGTTTAGGACTGATTTAGACATGCTCAGAAGCAACTGACACTAGCATTGTCACAAAACCAGGCATGAAAAACACAACCACATAGAGGGGTGATAGGGATTTGGGGATTCATGGGATATAGGATGGTAAGTACACAACCAGTAAGAGATAAGACATGCTCAGAAACACACATAAAGGGGAACACACTGACCTAAAGGGAAGAGGAATGCATAATATCATGCTGATAATGTAACTCTTAATTACAAGTTTCACAACTGAACCACAATAGAAGCAAACCAGAATCAAGAGAAACTGAAACAATAAGAGAAGCATGTTGTTGTTGGAACTTTGAATTGAAACTAGGACATACCAGTGAAGAGGAGAGTAAGCAGAATGAAAGAACAAGAGAGGACAAATGGTTAGCCTTGGCTTGCAGCCGGCTAACAGTAGCAAATAGCACAAGAGAGAGCAGAGATTTTTAAAGTATAAGAGATAGTTTTTGAACCCAAGTGTTCATGTCAATGCTAATGAAAGACTAGAGTATTTATAGTTTGAAAACATGTAGTAAAATAAGGTAAGAATCAAAGTAGTATGGTAATTAAGGAACTCAGAATCAGTCAGTCAGAAAATCAAGGCAAGTACTCTCTTAAGTTAAGGGAATTAATTCAAATGGTAAGAACCAATATATAAGGCAAGAAAAATTAGTGCATGATTACTAAGGAAAGAATCAAAGTTCAGGAAGCATAGAGTAGTCAATTAGGACTAAATTCAGAAAATTCTAATTAAGGAAAGGATTCAGTAAGAATAAAGTACCACAGCAAATAAGAAAATGGAATCAGTCAATATAAACAGACAAGGTAAAATTTTAGGGTTTCAAAAGAAAATCTTTCAATCAAACCATCAAATAAGGAAATCAGAATCAATCAAGAGGGAGTCATGATTCTATACTTCAGCATATAAATAGAGAAGAACAAACAGACGTAGCAAACAGGCAAAGTCAGCAATATCGACAGAAATAGGCAAGAGATGAACAATCAAGATGAATACAATCACACAGAGGTGATATAAGCAGGCTAAGGACTCAGTAAAACCCATTCGAAGAATGGTAACCACAGAACTTAATAGGAATCGAGTGGTCATGATAACACACAGAACCAAAACAAAGAAGATCTAAAAAATTAGGGCTTTTAACATAGGCGAGTTGAAAAAGCAGTAAGAACATAGAATCAGTCAAGATATGCAAGGAAAGAGGTTTAAACATAAAGAAAAATCAATTTAAACAAGTGTAGAAGAAACTCTAAGAACCCCTAACTTTAAAGAAAGTAAAAACGACTTAAAGTTGATGATTTTTCAAAAGAAGTTTGAGAATAGTGTAAAACATAGAAAGAAATAGACTTAAATCGTTAAAAAGAGCATAGATCTGAGAGATACAAACGAAAGTTAGGGTTTCAAAGGAAACCCAAATAGAAACGGAAGAACCTGCTATAAACTTCAAAGATTGTAACATATATGGTGTGACTTTGCCCAAAATCACACAAGAAAAGCTATGAACAACCAAAACAGCAACTCTAGATACAAGTCGGCATGGCCCAGGGTCCTTGAAGGCCTCAGAGATGATGAACAAGGCGATGGAGGAACCATTAGAGGCTTGGGGTTGAAAGGTGGTCGCCGGAAATGACCGGAGAGAGAGGCGGAGGTTGAAGAGGGATTAGGGTTAGGTTGAGAGAAGAGAAGAGACGAGAGCATCTGAAGGCGGCGGGGGTATGGAAATGATTAGGGTTAGGGGGCCGTTTGTAATTAAAAAGGAAAGAACAAATGTGGGTCGTTTAGATCAACGACCAGGATCTGATGGGTTCTTGGTCGGGTAGGAAGTGTTTGGGGCCTGGGTCGAGTTATTTAATAGGAAATTGGGCTGGGGAGTGAGTTCAATTTGGCTAAAATTGAAAGCCAAATCTGGCTATAATTTAAATAGCCAATTTTCCCTATTTTAATTTATAATAAATAATAAATAGTTTTTTGAAAATAATTTTTCTATAATAAAATGATTTAAAATATATAATTATAAATTTAAAAATATTGGGACCAATTTCACACATATAAAATATAATTATACATTAAAATGAGCTAACATTTTAATTATGTGCAATTTAGCTTAAAAAATACTAAATGTAATTATAAAAATGCATGAAAAATATATTAGTCATATTGTGGCATAAATATAGAAATTAGATGAATAAATCATGGTAACGATAAATTTGGAAATAATTATTGGGGATTTTGTAAATAAAATGAGAGAAAATAAATCAATTTAAACCCTTAAAATTATGGAAAAAATTATAAAAATCTTGTGTATACTTATATATGCATATATATTCTATTTTGAAGGTATTTATGCATATTTAAAATATATAGGGCAAAATTATGTATCAACAACTCTATCTTTACCTTCATAGCATCGATAGTACTCAAAGCCTTTGTGAGTCTGCACTCTAAAGCAGTGATTGTTTCCCTTCGTTCCATATCGGTCTGTGTACGTCCCTCCAAGTCATTTCGGATACCCTCAATCTCTTCAAAAGTGTGCCCCTCAAGAACCCTATGGGTGCCCTCCACCTTCCCAAAGCGTTGGCCAAAGATGTCCACGGCGTCCATCCCACAGAACTTAACAGGAATCAAGTGGTCATGCTAACACACAGAAACAAAACAAAGAAGATCTAAAAAATTAGGGCTTTTAACATAGGCGAGTTGAAAAAGCAGTAAGAACATAGAATCAATCAAGATATACAAGGAAAGAGGTTTAAACATAAAGAAAAATCAGTTTAAACAAGTGTAGAAGAAACTCTAAGAAACCCTAACTTTAAAGAAAGTAAAAACGGCTTAAAGTTGATGATTTTTCAAAAGAAATTTGAGAATAGTGTAAAACATAGAAAGAAACAGACTTAAATCGTTAAAAAGAGCACAGATCTGAGAGATACAAACGAAAGTTAGGGTTTCAAAGGAAACCCAAATAGAAACGGAAGAACCTGCTATAAACTTCAAAGATCGTAACATATATGGTGTAACTTTGCCCAAAATCACACCAGAAAAGCCATGAACAACCAAAACAACAACTCTAGATACAAGTCGGCATGGCTTAGGGTCCTTGAAGGCCTCAGAGATGATGAGCAAGGCGATGGAGGAACCATTAGAGGCTTGAGGTTGAAAGGTGGTCGCCGGAAATGACCGGAGAGAGAGGCGGAGGTTGAAGAGGGATTAGGGTTAGGTTGAGAGAAGAGAAGAGACGAGAGAATCTGAAGGCGGCGGGGGTATGGAAATGATTAGGGTTAGGGGGTCGTTTGTAATTAAAAAGGAAAGAACAAATGTGGGTCGTTGATCTTTTAGATCAACGGCCAGGATCTGATGGGTTCTTGGTCGGGTAGGAAGTGTTTGGGGCCTGGGTCGAGTTATTTAATAGGAAATTGGGCTGGGGAGTGGGTTCAATTTGGCTAAAATTGAAAGCCAAATCTGGCTATAATTTAAATAGCCAATTTTCCCTATTTTAATTTATAATAAATAATAAATAGTTTTTTGAAAATCATTTTTCTATACTAAAATGATTTAAATATATAATTATAAATTTAAAAATATTGGGACCAATTTCACACATATAAAATATAATTATACATTAAAATGGGCTAACATTGCAATTATATGCAATTTAGCTTAAAAAAATACTAAATGTAATTATAAAAATGCATGAAAAATATATTAGTCATATTTTAGCATAAATATAGAAATTAGATGAATAAATCATGGTAACGATAAATTTGGAAATAATTATTGGGGATTTTGTAAATAAAAGGAGAGAAAATAAATCAATTTAAACCCTTAAAATTATGGGAAAATTATAAAAACCTTGTGTATGCTTATATATACTTATATATGCTATTTTGAAGGTATTTATGCATATTTAAAATATATAGGGAAAAATTAGGTATCAACAGCTGCCCCTCTTTACCCGGGAAGGATGAAAGAGTTTTCGGGTAAAGAAATGATGGTCAATTTTGACTAGATGGGATGTTTTGAAAGACAGAGACCGAGCTCCAGTTTTCGAGTTGTCTACATATCCCTGGTTTTATAGGTATGAGGCCATGTGTAGTTCTGGATTCACCTGCGGAGTATGCCGATGAAATTATTGTAAGAACGGACACGAGATGTGGAAGCGGCTACGATGAGTGGTTAAGGCTCGGGACGGTTGGAGGGATCTTGGAGCGAGATCGCTCCTGCTAGGTTAGCGGTTTCTTTCTGGTTACCTGCAGATAAAAGATGCTACAAATGTATTCGTGAAAATTTAAACATGATGCAAATTCCCTTTGGACCATAAAGGTTGTCTTCGGATGGTTAAAGATGACGTCCTTAGACCATGACGTCCTGGGCCATGAATTGTTTAGTAAGGGATTCGCAGGCCATGAAATGGTATTCTCGGGCCATGAAAATGGTGCCTCCGAACCATGACGCCTTTGAATAATGATACGCAAGTTCGAGAGATCCTCAGGCCATGGCATGGTGTCTTCCGGCTATGAGGATGGTTCCTTTGGACAAATTGGCGATATTTCAGCCCATGAGATGCAATAATATGATGTAACAATACATGTCTTAGTCTTGTGAAATGGAGGACAGAGCTTAGCCCGATTGAAAAGCAAATAGATAGTAGTAGAATTGGAGCAATATCTGTGCAAAGAAGGGACGATGCTTAGTCCCATGCAAGCGGGGAGGCAAGGACTAGCCTTATGCAAGTGGGGAGGCAAGGATTAGCCTTGTGCAAATATGGAGCCAAGGGCTAGGCTCGTGCAAATATGGAAGCAAGTATTAGCCTCATACAAGTATGAAGTCAGATATTAGACTCATGCAAGTATGGAGTCAAAGATTAGACTCATGCAAATGGGAGGAAGGGGTTAGCCTCATGCAAGTATGGAGGTAGAGCTTAACCTCATGAAAGATTTAGGACAGGGCTTAGTCTCATGCAAATAGAAGGCAAACTTAGCCTTATGCAGCTATGGAGTCGGGGATTAGACTCATGCAAGCATGGAGACAGGGCTCATGCAGAGAGAAGGCAGTGCTTAGCCTTGTGCAAATATGGAGGTAGAACATAACCTCATGCAAGATTTGGGATAGGGCTTAGTCCCATGCAAATGTATGGCAATGCTTAGCCTTATGCAGATATGGAGTCAGGGATTAGACTCATGCAAGTGTGGAGATAGAGCTTAGTCTTATGCAAATGTGGAGTCAGAGATTAGACTCATGCAAATGTGAAATAAGAGATTAGACTCATGCAAATGTGAAGTCAGAGATTAGACTCATGCAAATGTGGAGTCAAGGATTAGACTCATGCAAAGAGCGAATAACAGATAAGGGTAGGGTATGTCTTAGCTGGAGGTATATTCAGTGTCTGAAGGCCGAATGGATGGTGAATATGCTTTGCGTACAAATGCTACTGTTACGTCAAATGTTCCTGCATTCAAAGAAAAAATCATAAGTTTTATGAGGGGAGGTTGGTTTTTGCTTCCATCTGCCGGCCTTGCTCTGCTCCACTCTGGAAGCCCCCCTTCAAGTTCCCCTAGGTAGCACCTGACCGTTATAAAAAATAGAATTTTCGAAAAATATGCATTCATTGATAAAAAAGAATTATTTTGGAAGCGTATCGATATATCAAATAATTTTGATGAGCTAGCGACTGTGACACATTTCAAAGGCATTGCAGCTCTCTTATGTTAGAATTTTGAGGGTCCTCCTCAAAATTTTGCCCCAGTTTGGTAGATGATTTTTAACTGTTTGCGGATGGCGGACCCTGCTGAATCTTCTTCAGAATTTTGAGAATCCTTCTCAAAATTCTGCCCCAGTCCTTGACTGATTACTAACTTCCTGGCATGTGGTGGCGCTGGCTAGACTTGCTCAGGAATTTTGAGGACCCTCCTCAAAATTCTGCCCCAGTTTTTGATTTTGGGGAAAATGAAAATTTTATTATGATATGACCGAACCCATAAGGCTGCTTACGTACCCCCTCTTAAACGGGAATTAGGTCAAGCATAGTTCAATTACATCAGAAAAGAAACATGAGATAATCTAGGCATAGTATCTCTTGACTACGTCTGAATTGATTGGTTTTGGCCAGATTTCTCCATCCATTTCTGCAAGTATGAGTACTTCTCCTGTTAGGACCCTGTGAACCATGTATGTACATTGCCAGTTGGGAGAGAATTTCCCTTTGGCTTCGTCTTGGTATGGTAAGATTTTTTTCAATACCAGCTGCCCTGGTGTGAATTGTCTTGGTTTGACATTTTTGTTGAAAGCTCTAGACATTCTGTTATGATAAGGTTGGCCATGACATACTATGTTGATTCTTTTTCCATCGATAAAGGCCAATTATTCATAGCGGCTCCTTACCTATTCTGCATCGCTGAGTTCAGCTTCCTATATGACTCTTAAAGAAAATATCTCTACCTCGGCCAGGATGATAGCCTCAGTACCATAAACCAACATGTAGGAGGTTGACTCGGTTAACGTGCGAACTGTGGTACGGTACCCTAACAGAGCAAAGGGTAACTTCTCGTGCCACTACTTGTGATTTTCTACCATTTTCCCTAGTATCTTCTTAATGTTTTCGTTGGCGACTTCTATGGCTCCATTCATCTGAGGTCTGTAGGCGGTGGAATTCTTGTGCTTGATTTTGAAATTTTCACATATAGCTTTCATCAAATCACTATTGAGATTGGCGGCGTTGTCAGTAATAATGGACTTAGGAACTCCGAATCGGCAAACAATATGATCCTTGACAAAATCTGCGACGACTTTCTTGGTTACAACTTTGTAAGATGCAGCTTCTACCCATTTTGTGAAGTAATCAATGGCTACCAGAATAAACTGGTGTCTGCTTGAAGCAGTAGGCTCAGTCGGACTAATAACATCCATTCCCCAGGCGACGAATGGCCAAGGTGATCTTGTTGCGTTGAGCTCGTTTGGCGGCACTTTTATCATGTCGGCATTCACTTGACATTGAAAGCATTTGTAGACATACTGAATACAATCCGTCTCCATGGTCATCCAAAAGTAACCTGCCCTAAGTATCTTCTTGGCCAGAACAAAGCCATTCATGTGCGGACCACATGTCCCAGCATGCACATCCTCAAGTAGCTTAGAAACTTCCTTCGTATTGATACACCTTAGTAAACCCAAATCCGGGGTTATTATGTACAAGTTCCCTCCGCTGTGGAAGAAGTGATTTGACAATCTCTGGAGCGTGTGCTTCTGAGTGTGATTTGCATAATCCGGGTATTCTTCTTTTGATAAGTACTCCTTGATATCATGAAACCAAGGTTTTCCATCTACTTCATCCTCGACATGTGCACAATATGCCAACTGATTACGGATCCTCACCGGAATGGGATCGATATAGTTCTTATCTGGATGTTGTATCATGGATGACAAAGTGGCTAATGCATCGACAAACTCATTCTGGATCTTGGGCACATGCCGAAATTCTATCTTTGTGAACCTCTTTTTCAATTCCTGCACATGGTGCAAATATGGCAATATCGCGGAATTCTTGGTGGCCCACTCTCCTTGTACCTGGTTCACAAGCAAATCTGAATCACCAATCACCAGCAACTCCTGAATGTTCATGTCGACTGCCATGTTGAGCCCTAGTATACAGGCTTTGTATTCCACCATGTTGTTGGTGTAGGGAAATCTGAGTTTAGCAGATATGGAATAATGCTGACCCATTTCTGACACCAAAACTGCTCCAATGCCTACTCCTTTGAAATTTGCAGCTCTATCAAAGAACATCCTCCAACCATCATATGCTTCAGTAATGTCTTCTCCTATGAATGATACTTCTTCATCAGGAAAATACGTTTTCAAGGGTTCGTATTCTCCTTCTACCGGATTTTCAATGAGGTGATCTACCAATGCTTGTCCCTTGACTGCCTTTTGAGTTATATAGATGATGTCGAACTCACTCAGTAGTATCTGCCATTTAGCCAACTTCTCGGTAGGCATAGGCTTCTGAAATATGTACTTTAAGGGATCCATACTAGATATGAGGTATGTAGTGTAGGCACATAAATAATGCCTCAATTTATGGGATGTCAGGTCAAAGCACAGCAAGTGCGTTCAAGCGGAGAATACTGTGCTTCATAAGGTGTGAATTTCTTACTCAGGTAATATATGAATTGCTCCTTTCTTCCTGTCTCATCATGTTGTCCTAAAACACATCCAAAGGTTCCATCTAACATGGATAGATAAAGTAACAAAGGTCATCATGGTTCTGACGGGACTAGATTTGGCGGTGTGGACAGGTATTCCTTGATCTTGTCGAAAGCTTTCTGACAATCCTCGGTCCAACTTGTCTCAGCATCCTTTCTCAGCATCTTGAAGATGGGTTCACATATTACTGTGGACTGTGCTATGAATCGACTGGTGTAGTTGAGCCGTCCTAGGAAGCTCATCATGTCCTTTTTGCTTTTAGGTGGTGGTAACTCCTGAATAGCTCTGACTTTAGTTGGATCTAGCTCGATCCCTCGGCAACTGACGATGAATCCCAATAACTTTCCTGTAGGAACCCCAAATGTACACTTCGTGGGGTTCAACTTCAAATTGTACCTCCTGATCCTGTCAAAGAATTTCATAGAATCTGCTATGTGATCTACAGCCCTCTTGGATTTGATAATGACGTCGTCTACCTACACCTCTATTTTTTGTGTATCATATTATGGAAAATGGTTTTCATTGCTCTCATGTAAGTGGCCCCAACATTCTTCAGACCGAATGGCATCATCTTGTAACACTATACACCCCAAGGCGTAATAAAAGTTGTCTTCTCAGCATCTTCCTCATCCATCCAGATCTGGTGATAACCTGCGAAGCAATCTACAAAGGATTGGCGCAGTTATCGATTAGGATGTGTATAATTGGTAGTGGAAATCATCCTTGGGACTTGCTCTGTTTAAATCCCGATAATCAACACATACCCTGACCTTCCCGTCTTTCTTCGGAACTGGCACAATGTTAGCTAACCAGGTTGGGTACTCAACCACCCTGAGAACTTTGGCTTTGATCTGCTTGGTAACCTTCTCCTTGATTTTCAGGCTCATGTCTGGTTTGAACTTTCTGAGTTTGTGTTTTACTGGCGTATACATGGGATTAGTAGGCAACTTGTGAGCCACTATGGAAGTGATCAACCCGGTTATATCATCATACGACCATGCGAAGATGTCCTCATATTCCTTTATAAAATGGATGTATTCTTCCTTCTCTATTGGCGATAAGTGAATGCTGATGCAGGTTTCTTTGACGGTCTCGGCGTCTCCTAAATTTACTGCTTCTGTTTCGTCCAAGTTAGATTTAGGCTTGTTCTCAAAATTCTCAACTTCTCGGACAATTTCCTCAAGTATCTCGTCTTCTTCCTCTGAGTCACTATTCTCATGTTGCGTTGCCTCATTACCTGTCACAGTCAGTGGTTCATGAGGAAACGTAATAATAACACTGTAGAAGGAAAAGTATAAAAATAGTAATGAATAATGATAAAGGATGAATGCATTTGATTAAAAATGAGAAAATTGTTCAAACAAAGCTTGGCTCGGTGGATCGAGAATTTAATTGAAGCAAAGAAATCTTAAAACAAAATTGCTAGAAATTTATAATGCCTAGAACGGCTATAAATTCTGCCAGGCTACCCAAGGACTCAGCGGGCTCGGGATGGTGTGGCGGTCCAGTTTCTGAGAATAGCTCCCTCTACCGCAGTCTGATTGGTGAAGCCTTCTTCCTCCTCCTCCTCAATTATGGCACAACAATCTATGTCCTCGTCTTCCAAGAGCAGATCCTTCAGCCCAACTAGTGCTTCTTCTTCTGCAGTTCCCCATATTGTGTCAGCCTGATGGAAAGCTTCTTCCAAACGTGGTACCGGTTGCTCAAGAGGGTAATACGGTCTATGCCATGGAGGCGACCACTCCCTGTACTCTTGCCATGTTTACTGGTATCCGAGCCCAAAGGTGGTACTATGATTTTTCAGCCATATCAGTTTGGTGATACCTTGGAGGTTCTTTCCCAACCCTTTGCCGGGTTCATATCCGGACCATGCTAGTATGCTTTCTATTTTGTTACTCCGTCACTTATCCTTCTCGACAGCATTGACCCATTCAATATGATGATAGGTTTCCCCTCCTAGCCTCCTTCTATGCCTAATGGCCGGGATGGGTTGACTGGTGTAGATGGGATTACTCCCATCTCCATGAATGATTACCTCCTGACGGTTCCATTCGAAATTTACGGCTTGATATAGTGTGGAGGGCACGGCTCCAGCAGCATGGATCCATGGGCGGACCAACAAAAGATTATATACGGCTGGTATGTCAAGCACTTGGAATTCAACATCGAACCAAGTTGGTCCCATCTGTTAGCAAAGGTTGATCTCCCCGATCGTGGCCCTCTAGGTCATCGAAAGCCTTCACATTCATGCTTCCGGTCTGTATTTCATGGAAACCTTTGTCCAACCTTTTCAGGGTATCTAGTGGACAAATATTTAGACTCGAACCTCCATCAACTAGGACCCTGAAGATGAACTTGTCTTCAAATTGTACCGTAATATGCAGTGCTCGATTGTGATTCAGACCTTCGGGTGGAAGCTCATCTTCGTGGAAGATAATCTTATGGCTCTCCAGCACCTGACCGACCACATTGGCCATTTCTCCACCAGTGATATTATTGGGTACATAAGCCTCGCTTAGTACTTTCATCAAGGCGTTCTTGTGTGCCTTTGAATTCTGTAATAGTGACATGATAGATATCTGAGCAGGGACTTTGTTCAAGTTGTTAACAACAAAATACTCTTTTGCCTGTACTTTCCGCCATAGATCATCCGGCCCAGTCTCAATGACAGGCTGGCTAGCAGTGGAATCATTACTTGAACCTCCCAAGTGTTCAGGTGTGTAGACTCTTCCATTTCTAGTCATTCCCTGTGTGGCGTCTTATTCCTCTATCTTAGTCTTTACTTTTCGCCGAGCCTCGGCAACATAATCCCAAGGTATTGCTTTTGAGTTGAATAGGGGTGTGGTTGACACCGACACAGTAAAAGGTGTGACCACTTCTACTTCAAATGGAGCAAAGGTGACTGCGGGCGGAGCTACTTCTACCTCGAATGGAACTGATGCAGTTACCTCAACATAAATCGGTGCCTGAGTCTAAACCACAATAAGAGTAAGTGTAACTGCAACCTTAAAGTCATCGCCTTCTTGGATAAGCTCGATTGTCCCCTTAGGGTCCTATTCCTCATTTGTTTCTATAACATGTACACTATCACCTCTATGATCAGGGAGTGGATTGTTGCAGACATTAGGTGCGACTTCCTTCGCTTGTATGACCTTGTTGTCAATTAATGTCTGGATCTTGTCATTTAGTGTTTGGCACTCAGCAGTGGTGTGCCCTTTCATACCGGAGTGGTATGCACAGGTTTTGTTCGGATTGACCCATTGGGATGGATTTTCTAGTGCCACAGCGGGAACAGGGGTGATGTAACATACGACCTTTAAACTTTCATACAAATGGTCGATGGGCTCAATAATGGCGGTGTATTGTCTGGGCGGCTTGCGGTCAAAGTTGGGCCTTGGTATTGGATAATTTTGGCGATTTGGTAGTGATTGGAAGTGGGGTGGTTGGGAATTATAGGTGTGATAGACAGTGGCTGGTTGGGAATATATGGGAGATGAAGGTTGATATGTAGGTGGTGATGCTTGGTATATGGGTGGAGGTGTTTGATATATGGGTGGAGGTGTTTGATAGGTGGGTGGAGGTGTTTGATATGTGAGTAGAGTTTTTGGGCCCTGGGCCACCATTACTGCCCCAACATCTCTCTTCTTTGATATGCCGCCAGATTGTATTGCCTTATTTGTGGCTTGTAGTGCCTCAAAATTCATTACCATTCTGCTCTTGATTTCTTCCTCGATCCTTTCCACGAGCTTGATGATATCAGAGAATTTATAATTTTTGATGACCATCAACCTCTCATAATATTGTGGATCTTGTGCCCCTACTAAGAATTTATTCATTTATTCTTCGTCCAAAGCGGGCCTGACCTTGGCGGCTTCCGACCTCAAACGAGTAGCATATTTGCAGAAGTCTCAGTAGGTTTCTTCTTGAGATTCTGAATGTAGAAGACATCCGGTGCATTCTCCTTGTTGAACCTGAACCGGTCCATGAAATCCGATGCCATTCTTACCCAATTGGGCCATTTCTTGGGATTCTAGCTGATATACCAAGACAAAGCGTCCGCAGTAAGGCTCCTCATAAAGAGCTTTATTCGAATCTTTTAATCCTTTCCAACCTCGACAAGCTTGTCATAGTAGGTCATTAGGTGCACCCTGGGATCACCTGTACCATCAAACATTTCGAACATGGGAGCTTTGTACCCCTCTGGCAATTCCACATCGGGCTGTATGCACAGATCTTCATAGTTATAACCTTCTATTCCTCTATCACCTTCAACACCTTGAACTCGGCTTATTAACTTCTTGAGTTCTTTGGCCATGTTATTAATGATCAGGTCCTTTTCGGAGGGTTCCGGTGCACAGAAGGTGGGTTGGGTAGAATGTGGTATAGTTTCCACGTATATGGGGTTACTCTGATGGGTGCCAGGGACTTGGGTATAGTGATGGTCGTTGGTGGAGTTTTGTGGATCGGGAATGAGTGGTAGCGTATTTTGGGGAGTGTGGTAAGTGGTGGTTGGTGGGTACAGGATTGGTTGATAATGATGTTGTGGTGGAGTTGGTGCTGGCAACAGATTGATATTTTGGGGTGGAGTTGTATATTGAATTGGTACGGCAGGATTTTGTGGCTGTTGGTTTTGTGTGTTCTGAGGAGGTGTTGGGTTCTTTGTGTTCTGTTGGTGGATATTAGGGACAATGAGGGTGAGTGACAAATTTGCCAAATTGCGAACCTGTTTAAGTTCTCCTTGCAGTTCTAGTATCTTTTGTTCCAGTCTCAAAACCAGGTCATTCAGGGCCGGAGTACTATGGTCGTTGGAAGTCTCTACGTTCCCACCATTTTCCTTTTGTAATCCACTTAAGTCGTCCATATTTGCTTTCCCTCTGCTTTTTGTGTTGCTTGGAGGAGGAGGATGTGGAGGGCCTCTAGATCTGGTATGATATGCTGATGAGCCCAGTATGGATGAACCAACCTAAGGGGATGGGAATAATAATAAAAATAAACAAAAACAAAAAGGTAACAAGTTAGTGAGGATTCTAAAATGTTTGCAGTATTTAAACACATATTGCAAAATATAAACTTGTATTCTAATTTGGGAGCCTCGTTGTACCCGAGGTAGGCCCAGCGACAAATAAATTTGGACAACTTCAAATTCCAATAAATG
The DNA here is from genome assembly GCF_000715075.1 of Nicotiana tabacum. Classification (NCBI taxonomy): domain Eukaryota; kingdom Viridiplantae; phylum Streptophyta; class Magnoliopsida; order Solanales; family Solanaceae; genus Nicotiana; species Nicotiana tabacum. The sequence goes on from NC_134097.1 coordinate 85,486,557, forward strand.
CTTCATTTCATAATATAAAAGTAGACGAACCCAAAAATGACACTAACATAATAATAAAACAAGTCGCTACTAGCACTTGGCCTTATTACATTTTAAGAAAAGCAAGTAAACCTAATCTATTTGGTCGCAAAAGTACCTTCCCCAGATTCGATCTTCCGGACTCCATCAAACAGATCTCCCAGCTCGCGTAGTCCCAGCAGCAAGTAGACTCAGGTCAGATGTCCTCCCTCAGCTCCTTCAGCATTCTGGCAGTTTTCAATCCTCTTTATGACTTTGCCCTCCAGCTCCACTATTCCTCGCTCCAGATATTCCAATTTCTTGTTAGAAGTGACTGCCATCTCCTTCCATTCCTCAATCAACCTCACGTTCCTCTCATGTATTTCCCGATGCTCATTCTCAAAGTCGTGGACCCACTTGCGCAGCCTGTTGTATTTGACTTGGTTTTCAGCTTCCTCGTCTACGATTCTGTTCCCTCGACCAGTCCATGGTGTCACCATTCCTTTCATATTATCCTCCAACCATGCCAGGTAATGAGGCTCGCACCCCACATGATATCTGTCTGGCTCAACAATGCTTTTCTCCACAATGATTTTGCAGTGCCACATGTGCTGAGCTTGACACTTGTAAGGCATGTCGTCATCTTGGAAATCCGCCCTGAAATGACTCATCTTGACGACCCTTGGTACAACCTGTTTTCTGCCTTCTTGCCTCATAACTCGCATAGGGACATATGGATATATCTCTCTCAACCCGATCAACACTAAGTGCGGAGCATCCCTAGACCTGATAATAAACTCGTCTGTTTAGAACCATTCAACCATCCACTACACCTATCCCTCGGTCAGATTGTCGAAGAACTCTACCCATTCGCTGGCACTTTCCAGCTGAGCAAATCTGTCCGGAATGTAGGTCATCTGCTTAGGGTGATGGAAGGCGATATGGTCGTTCCAAGCCCTTCGCGGAAATTCTTGACGATAGCGACCCTTTTGGAGATACTCCAACAACCATAACTGCAGCAATAAATTACAACCCTCGAAATGCTTGATCCCTCTTTCACAGCGCTCCAGGGCCCTGCAGATGTCAGTTATGATCATGGGGACTATGGTATATGTCTGTCTATTAATCCCTTCCATCAGAGTTATGGCTATCATGGCCAACCTAGTGTGGATTCTTCCCTTTTTTATTGGGAACACTATCAGCCCTAAAAAGTACACAATGAACACTAACACTCTGCGGTGGATGTGACCCAGTGAAGTGAGGGCGATCTCATCATAGTGAGTGTGGAAAGACTTGCTATGGTCATACCTCTCGTAGAGATATTCGAAAGGTATGTAGGAGTCCTTTAAGCACACTAGGTCGACATTCTTTTTCAGCCCCATCCTCTTCAAAAATCCTCTGCCTGCACGGTTTTCTGGCACCAAAAGCCCAGGACTGTCCCAAGCCAAACCTGCAAGTCCTCCTATTTCCTCTAGAAGCGGTGTCATCTCTATGTCACCGAAACGGAACACAGCTCTTTCACTATCCCAGAATAGGGTGGCAGCCTCAATCAATTTGTTGTTTGGTTCAATATCTAGCAGGGAAGGCAAGTTACCCAGGTACTTTTTCACATGCTTCTTGTCACTTGAGGAAAGATCCTTCTACCAATCTAGCAACAATGGAGGGATGTTGCTAACCATACCGAATATGGGGACCTCGTGCCTCATTTTCTACAAAACAAAAGGGTTAGACCTTACCCCCACCGGACTCGACTATTTATACATTTGTGATCAACATATAAGCATTTAGTTCTCCAAATTAATGCACAGAACGTGGCTGCGTCCGTTGGGATTGTGGAAAACCCGATAAACTTTGGATAAGGCTTATCTTAAAGGATCATTATGTGGACAACATAGCTGATCCGACTAGGTTTGACCATGATGCATGCACAATTTAAATAGAGTAAGGTTTCTATAGGGTTTTAGACTGGTACCCTCAAGAGAACAACTTGAGGGGAAAGGCACGAAATTGTCAACTGCACCACTGATCGACTGGTTTTACCATAAATAAGCATTTCTGAATTTAAGGGCAGTAAATAGGAAGAGCGCAACCACTCATTAAAATGTTGCTATAGGATTTTATATGCACGAGTGGCATATGATGTGGAGCATAATTTATGCAGTAATTAATAACATGTAGGCAAGTATTTTCACATAGAAAAAATAAATACAACATTTAAATGATTGAAAGATAGTTACAGAAAAAAAAAAAAGAAAACAAAGAGACAAGTCAGTTTCAGGGCAATAAAGAAATCATAAATGCTTGAAAAAATAGATAGTTAAATCCAAATAAGGGAGAAAGGTACGGGATAAGCATGCCTGGACTAATTAGTAAAAGACAAGTTCGTTATGATAAGATCCTAACTATATCCCCGGCAGAGTCGCCAGACTGTTGCGCCCCCTTTTTTACCTCCCCTTTTTGATGGGGAAGAGGTTCGGGTTTCGACATTCATGGGGTATAATGACTCATTCCTTTTTGGGAATTGGGAATTTAAAGAGTCGCCACCTAACGGATTATGGTGTGTTAGGGCACTTTGAGCGATTAACTCTTGGGTTGGTTTGCATTACCAGAGATTAGGGTAAGGGCTCGAAGTAACCTTGAGGGGAAGGTGTTAGGCACCCCTCTTGGTCCACAACTGTGGGTCCCGACCGAACTTATATTCACAAATTAGTCCATATAAATAGTTAAATCAAATAAATTGCAAGTAAAACACATTGGATAATTCAAGTAGTAAGATAAAGGTTTGAACAAGTTGTAAAACAAAGGTTTAAATAAAGAAAGGATTTGGTAAGGAGGGTTCCTAGGTTGGTTTTCCTATAGGATCACCCCACGCGATGCCCGGTAAACCCTCCTCAATGAGGGGCTACACGTGACATTACCGCGTAGTCATCATATCCCATGTCTACCCTTTCCATCCCCTTATTAGTCATGCAAAGCGAGTGTTCGGTCAACAATTTCTATTGCGTGCTGCTACCCGTCCCTCTTTAATGGTCCTGGAGGGAGTTAGGACCTGTACCTATAGGTTGTTCTAGACGTACCCCTAAGGTTTAGAAAGGCGAAAATTCTAAGGCGACAGACAAAAACATTTAGGACTTTCACACATAATGGGAATAATTAAGAGACTCAGAGTTTCCTCCTCAAACAAGCACACAAGCAGCACGACTCAAACACAGTTAAGGTCTTTTATTAGGCAAATGTCCTAAAGTAGGATATCTAAGTGAATATGCAGAAACAGACAAACCCCTTTTTAGACTCAGAAGTTACACCCTAGTAGTTTCCTAAGGACTCTTTTAAAATCCTATTAGGATCAGAAAACATTAAGTGATGGAGACAGTTTCAAAGAATGCAGTTTTGAAAAGGCCTTAAAGGCTTGCCTATACGCAGAATATTGATGTCTATATTAGTGCAAAAACAAACAGATTTTGAAATAGACTCCTTTAATACCTATAGGCATGATATCTAATAAGACAGTTTGAAGGAACTCATTTCAGGAAATACTTAACGCTTAAGAAAACCAATTCATGAATGAACTAGGCGTGGTTAAGTTGATTTATTAGACTAGATTAAACTATCAGACAGTATTGCGAGTAGAGCTCCCTATAGGCATGATATCTCGGCGTATTACTGATTTTAATCGATTTGTAGCAACATACAGAAATACTTGTTATAACTGAATCGAAATTAAGTCCTATAGGCATGACATCTATTATTTAACTAATTTAAAACATGATTGTTTGGAACCTATATACATGGTTTCTAAATATAACAGAATGTAAAACCTTATAGACATGGTTTCTATTTGATGAGTAAACAAACTTAAAAGTAAAGCCCTATGGACATGATTTCTATTAGGCAAAGCAAACAGATTGAAGAGTAAAGTCCTATGAGCATGCTTTCTATTTAGGCAAGCAATCAGACTTTAAAAGCAAGGTCCTAAGAGCAGAATTTCTACTCGTATTACCCCATGAAGTATGCATCTACCCACCCTTTTTTACTAAATACCCAATATCTGTTTACAACATATTATAGGACAATGAATGAATTACATAAGTAAAAATAGAAAATTAAGAAACTATTCTATAGGGAGCCTTCAATTAGGTCCAGATTTTCCAAAGCCTCCAATGGCCTCATACACCTCAGTTCCATAGACAAATTGGAGTCTGAATGCATCAAAGTTCCCTAAGGATCTCAAGGATCCCGACAGTGATTACACCTAGACATAGTAACCAAAGATTGAACAAGTGCAGTATGGAAAGACCGACCTCAGTATGCCTGAGTTCAGAGGGTTCATAAAAGGATCCCAAGGCAGTACACATACTACAGGGGGCAGAACGTATTGACTAAAACTAGAGTGAGAAGTGATGGACGCATGTTGAAAAGGTTTTAGTAAGAAACTGTATTTAACCAAAGTCTTTTCCTTTGAAAATAATGTAGTAAAAGAACAGAGACTTGTCTGAAGAGATGAACAGATGTCAAAACACCTTAGGACAAGTTTACACATAGCTAGTTCACAAAACCTAGTAAATTCAGTAATCACACTCAGGGGTCAAGGGGTTTGGGACACATAGAGCATTTGACTGCAAACACACAACCCAGCAAGGGTCTAGGACTAGTTTAGACATGCTCAGAAACAGCTGACACTGGCATAGTCACAAAACCAGGCATGAAAAACACAACCACCTAGAGGGGTAATAGGATTTGGGGATTCATGGGATATAGGATGGTAAGTACATAATAAGTAAGAGATAAGACATGCTCAGAAACACACATAAAGGGGAACACACTGACCTAAAGGGAAGAGGAATGCATAATAACATGCTGATAATGTAACTCTTAATTACAAGTTTCACAACTGAACCACAAATAGAAGCAAACCAGAAACAAGAGAAACTGAAACAATAGGAGAAGCATGTTGTTGTTGGAACTTTGAATTGAAACTAGGACATACCAGTGAAGAGGAGAGTAAGCAAATTGAAAGAACAAGAGAGCACAAATGGTTAGCCTTGGCTTGCAACTGGCTAACAGTAGCAAATAGCACAAGAGAGAGCAGAAATTTTTAAAGTATAAGAGATAATTTTTGAACCCAAGTGTTCATGTCTATGCTAACGAAAGACTAGAGTATTTATAGTTTGAAAACATGTAGTAAAATAAGGTAAGAATCATAGTAGCATGGTAATTAAGGAACTCAAAATCAACCAGTCACAAAATCAAGGCAAGTACTCCCTTAAGTTAAGGGAATTAATTCAAATGGTAAGAACCAGTATATAAGGCAAGAAAAATCACTGCATGATTAATAAGGAAAGAATCAAAGTTCAACAAGCATAGAGTAGTCAATTAGGACTAAATTCAGAAAATTCCAATTAAGGAAAGAATTCAGTAAGAATAAAGTACCACAGCAAATAAGGAAATGGAATCAGTCAATATAAACAGACAAGGTAAAATTTTAGGGTTTCAAAAGAAAATCTTTCAATCAAACCATCAAATAAGGAAATCAGAATCAATCAAGAGGGACTCATGATTCTATACTTCAGCATATAAATAGAGAAGAACAAACAGACGTAGCAAACAGGCAAAGTCAGCAATATCGACAGAAAGAGGCAAGAGATGAACAATCAAGATGAATACAATCACACAGAGGTGATATAAGCAGGCTAAGGACTCAGTAAAACCCATTCGAAGAATGGTAACCACAGAACTTAACAGGAATCGAGTGGTCATGATAACACACAGAACCAAAACAAAGAAGATCTAAAAAATTAGGGCTTTTAACATAGGCGAGTTGAAAAAGCAGTAAGAACATAGAATCAGTCAAGATATGCAAGGAAAGAGGTTTAAACATAAAGAAAAATCAATTTAAACAAGTGTAGAAGAAACTTTGAGAACCCCTAACTTTAAAGAAAGTAAAAACGGCTTAAAGTTGATGATTTTTCAAAAGAAGTTTGAGAATAGTGTAAAACATAGAAAGAAACAGACTTAAATCGTTTAAAAGAGCACAGATCTGAGAGATACAAATGAAAGTTAGGGTTTCAAAAGAAACCCATATAGAAACGGAAGAACCTGCTATAAACTTCAAAGATCGTAACATATATGGTGTGACTTTGCCCAAAATCACACTGGAGAAGCCATGAACAACCAAAACAGCAACCCTAGATACAAGTCGGCATAACCCAGGGTCCTTGAAGGCCTCAGAGATGATGAGCAAGGCGATGGAGGAACCATTAGAGGCTTGGGGTTGAAAGGTGGTCGCCGGAGATGACCGGAGAGAGAGGCGGCGGTTGAAAAGGGATTAGGGCTAGGTTGAGAGAAGAGAAGAGACAAGAGCATCTGAAGGCAGCGGGGGTTTGGAAATGATTACGGTTAGGGGGTCGTTTGGAATTAAAAAAGAACAAATGTGGGCCATTGATCTTCTAGATCAACGACCAGGATCTGATGGTTTCTTGGTCAGGTAGGAAGTGTTTGGGGCCTGGGTCAGGTTATGTAATAGGAAATTGGGATGGGGAGTGAGTTCGATTTGGCTAAAATTGAAAGCCAAATCTGGCTATAATTTAAATAGCCAATTTTCCTTTTTTTTAATTTATAATAAATAATAAATAGTTTTCTGAAAATAATTTTTCTATACTAAAATGATTTAAAATATATAATTATCATTTTAAAAATATAGGGACCAATTTCGCGCATATAAAATATAATTATACATTAAAATGGGCTAACATTGCAATTATATGCAATTCAGCTTAAAAAATACTAAATGTAATTATAAAAATGCAAGAAAAATATATTAGTCATATTTTGGCATAAATACAGAAATTAGATGAATAAATCATCATAAAGATAATTTTGGAAATAATTATTGAGGATTTTGTAAATAAAGGGGGAGAAAATAAATCAATTTAAACCCTTAAAATTATGGAAAAAATTATAAAAATCTTGTGTATACTTATATATGCATATATAGGCTATTTTGAAGGTATTTATGCATATTTAAAATATATAGGGAAAAATTATGTATCAACAACTCTATCTTTGCCTTCATAGCATCGATAGTACTCAAAGCCTTTGTTAGTCTGCACTCTAAAGCAGTGATTGTTTCCCTTCGTTCCATATCGGTCTGTGTACGTCCCTCCAAGTCATTTCGGATACCCTCAATCTCTTCAAAAGTGTGCCCCTCAAGAACCTTATGGGTGTCCTCCACCTTCCCCAAGCGTTGGCCAAAGATGTCCACGGCGTCCATCCCTGCGTTCATTTTCATCACCCACACTTTACCAAGCGAGACGTCCTCGGGCAGGACCTCCACTTCATCCTCGCTCTCCTGGCAAATGGTTCTTGGGATGTAAGTCCTTCGTTGGACACAACTTCGGGTGGCACATCTTGGCTCTTGTTGGCGTCATTCCTCTTTTTGTTATGGCCCTTCTTGCTAGCAGCATCCCGGATGACATTGGCTTGGGTGTTGGCAGCGTTAATTTTTCCATCGTTCGGCATTCCCTTAGTTATAACCTGGTTGTCACATCCTTAGTCGTTAACTAAGTACACGTGCGACACTTGACAACTCTCTCACGATTTTGCACAACTTGCTCACGTTCTTCCTATGCCAAGTCAACCTTACTATACTCAAGGTCGCTAAGAGAATGGTAGGAAGAACACAAGAGAATTGTTAAGGGAAGCTTTATATTAGAGAGAACTTGAATTGTTTTCTTGGTGAATTATAAATAAATGACCCCCTTCATATACTAGTTACCTAGGGCCTAGTGTGTAAATATTAATTGTTACACAAGTCCCTTATTATTTATAAGTAAGTCCTTCTCTAGAATTTTCTATATAGTTAGAATCTTTTAAGGACTTTCTAAGCAAATCTATAGGAATATAGGGTCTTTCTTCCTAAGGAAATGTCAAACTTCTCTAGAATCTTCTCATAAAAGCTAGACTCCTCTTATGTAAGCTTCCACATGACATTAATATATGCCAAATAGCGTCTATGTGGCATGATGACATAGCGGGTCATCACACTAAACTGTCATTTCCCATTGTAATAAGACAAATCGTTAAATTCAAACCCATGACTGTTAAAAGCATACACATTATTCGAAATGGAAAGGTAGAATTATACTGGCAGTAATTGAATCCTGACGTAGAAAATCTCGTGCTGGAATTTGCTTCGACTCTTCACTAAGGGTTCTGAAATTTGACATAACTTACCTTCCTTCAAGAATGTCGTGGCGCCCAAGACTATGATTGTTGCACGATTCTGATAAAAATTTGTCCGCCCTGATATTTACTTCAAGCCGAGTTAAATTAATCATAGAAAATAAAATTAATACACCTTAATTAAGCACGATTCCTTCCCTTAGAAATTATTCATCACACATAAATTTTGGGGGATCTGGTGAAGACTAGTTTTGGTATAAGTACGAGGTGTTGGTACTGGGGCGGCTCTAAAGGTTAGGCCAGTGAGGCCACTGCCTTAGTCCCCGAAACTTGAAGGCCCTAAATTTGCTTATTCTCTTATTATTATGATTACTATATACTATAAAATTTATATAAATAATTATTATAATTAAAGTGTTACAGTACATTTTTTTGTTATTTGATTGAGGTTATTTTGTACCAAAAAATTTATAAATTATAATAAATTTTCACTCATTAATTAGTATATTTAATTTGCTTCACTTTTCAATTTTAATTTTACCTCTTTTATTTAGGAATTAAGATATATATCAACAACAACATTATGAATTTCTTTTAAAATCTTCTTTGAAACTGCATGAACACAAGAGCATTCATGCACCGATTTTCTTTTCGTGTAACTCAACATATTATATTAGGCTATTCTCAATTTATTTTAGATATTCATCAATAAGTGCTACTAATTAATTCAATGAACTACAATTATCGTTTAATTAAATTGATTAGGAGTAAATATTTTTGGCGCTGGCAATGCTCAAAGTTAAGCTATTACGTTATGTACGTTTATTTCTTTTTCTGGATGGTGATGATAGACAATTCAAAATTTTCGTTTTGAGTTTTGGACCTCAACATCCCATAATCCACCACTTTATTTTTTATGCTCTTCTTCCTTTTTTCTTTAAAAAAAAATCATTATTTTTTGTCATAAATGATTAATTTATTGTTTAGAAAGTAAATTTTATTGTTAGTGTAAAAATTTTGTAAAATAAATTTAAGGGCCACTCAATATGGTTTTGCTTTGGGCCCCAAGATCTGTTGATCCCCTGCTCGGAGATAAAAGAGAGATCATTTTATCTGAACCATTACCTAGTGAAAATAATAAATTAGTCAGAATAATTTGGTAGACTATGCTTTGAACCATTTATTCTTTCTAACAGTTTGTATATTCGTTCAAAGACTTATTTTTATCACCATGTGTATGTCTTTTTTTATGTGTGTTTTTATGTGTCAAGCCCCTGACTCTTTTAGAAGCAGTCGCACCTCACGCTCATATATATGATGGACTTTCTAATTTTTGCCGGGTGATAACCGCTTTAACTAATACTACAACAAAAAAGAGTCATTTGATATGATGAATATTAAAAGTGGGAGCTGGTAGGAAATTGACGCCACGTTAATGTTCAGATAAATGCCTGGAGATAAAAAAGACCACTTTGTTGTCAATTAAAAAATTGTATAGACTCAAAAAAGAAAATTCACTATCAATCCGGACAGATACACAATTTCATAGAATAACTAGGACATATTTTTGATAAAGTCCAGAAGAGACAGATCGCATTGAGGTATAACCCACCCCGCACCCGCCTCACATAGTTTTGGAAAAACTGAAGTTTCATCCCGCCCCACCCTGTCTAGTCCAGCACCCGCATAAGCACATCTCCGCCCCATACCGCCCCATACCATCCCTACTGTATTTAATGGCGGAGGCAGAGTATTTGCGAAGGGGGTTCAAAAATTTTAAAAATCAAATACACAATGAAGCTAACCAACCAAAACCAAAAAATAAAAAAGATGCTAACATATTTCATTAATAGAAAGAGAAGTTCTCACCACAAAGATAGTGTTAAGATAAACAAATCATAGTAACGAGACTTTCAAAAGAGAAAATACAAAAAACAAGTCTTGTGTTAGTTACAAGGACCTAATGACTAATGAGATCAACAAAAAACAACTAAGTACATTATTACAACTGCACTCGACGAGGTTTCATATCTTGAAATGTTTTAATAATAGTATCATTAGAAATACTATCAAACACATTTTTTTTCTACATAAGGCACCAAACAACCGCTAAAGAACTCATCATTTATTCGACTTCATAAGTCATTCTTGATAAACTTCTTCAACAGATGCAGTGGCAACGGGCAGAAGCAAAGCAAGTTTCACTAAGAGAAATACAAGAGCATAATTTGAATGCTTCTTTGTCTGAACTAATCTTTTTGAAAGATCACAAAGCCCATGTAGATCGGAGAATCTTTCATCAACATCACGAACATCAATAATAAAACTTGCAAGCTGATTCTCAAGAGTACCCATACTAAATTCATCAAAGTCATCAGGATATAACTCAACCATTCCCATTATTTTCCTGATGTCAAAACTTGAAAATGAGTTAATTGGATTCAAACAAGCAATTCCATGAAGCAAATAAGTTGTCTCTTCGTCAAAAATTTCATTAAGTTTCTTGAATTTTCCAATCAATAATTTTGCAAAATACATCAATCCGATAATGATGTAAGACTGTACAATCAGAAGGTTTACAACGTGATCTTAAAGAACTAACATATGGCTCATCAAAGCGAGGTATCAAAATATCATATTTGATACAAAATGCAGATATCTTAGCAATAAGAGATTCTCATTCCTCTTTCCTTAACTTTTGCAACCTTTTCTTTGCTACTTCAACAAGTAGCATGGCATTTGCAATATCTTGCTCTTTTTTTGTAAGCATTTATTGAGCTCATTTGTGATTGCTAAAATATCCCTTATCAAATGTAACATGAATGCAACCTCAAATGTTTGACAAGCCCTGAGATATTCCATTGCCTTGGCTGTTTCATCTCTAGAATGTGCATCAAGAACAAGTGATTCAAGAACATCAAGAATAGAGCCAAACATCAGAATAAAATTATTAAAAGATTTAAAGTGAGATCCCCAACGAGTATCACATGCTCTTGAAAGACCAAGTTATTGATTCAAGCCCCCTACTGGTTGTAAGCTCACCCATATCTAATGCCTCTTGAATTCATTCTTTTTGAGATTCTCGAAATTCATCCATACGCTTAAAAGAAGATCCCAATATATTCAAAATATTTGAAACCAACACTACAAGTTCCCCCACTTGAAGACATTTCTTAGAAACCGCAACAAGGGTAAGTTGGAGTTGATGAGCAAAACAATGAATGGAATTAGCCGATCTACTTTCTTGCTTAATCAACATTTTTAAGACCATTAATTTCACCTTGCATATTGCTTGCCCCATCGTAACATTGTCCACGCACATATGATAGACTTAAGGAGTGTTGAGCAAGTAAATTAACAATTGCACTCTTCAAAGATGAAGCACTAGTATTTTGGACATGAACAACATCAATAAGTCGCTCCATCACAAATCACATTCTATCAACATACTGTAAGACAATAGCCATTTGCTCCTTGCAGGACGTATCAAAAGATTCATCAACTAGCAAGGCAAAGTAATCACTATTTAGTTCCTCAATTATAGCTTTAGTTGTTTCTATCTTACATGCAGTAACAATGTCTTTCTGAATCATTGGAGAAGTCATTTGATCATTTTGCGGAGCATGTTCCAGTACATAATCACGAATGTTATCACACACTTTTGCATACCATGAGAGAGTTTGAAGAAAATTACCCATACTAAGTGAAGACTTAGATTCATCATGACCTCGAAATGCTAATCCTTGAGTTATAAGAAGTCTTACTACATTAACTGAAGCAGTTAAGCGGATCCAATACTCATGCTTAAGTTGACTAGATTGCCTCTCAAATAAAGATTGAATAGACCGTTGTTGCCACAAATCTTGACATTTCTTTTTTGACTCATTGTGAATGCCACTTGACCCATGTTTATCAAAACTATTCTTTTTATGTCAATTCTTAAACCTTATACTTGAAAATACATCACCTCCACCTTGAATGAATATTATTTTCTTTAAATAGATAACAATACAAACAATAGGCTGCATCTTTATTTACACCGTACTCCAACCAATCATGATATTCATCATCAAACCATTTAGGGTTAAATCGACGCATTGATCCAGTAAAATTTGTTTTAGGAAAGTTATGAAGCCGAGGTTGACAAGGACCTTGTTGAAGGAATTCTCTTCTAATAACATCGCGATGATTTGGATGGAAGTCCAAGATTTGAGTTCTTTCCCCCGAGTCAAACTTTAAAGAATCCAAATCAAATTCATCCGAAGATGGTACTTCTAAATGGTTGATATTCTCTTTCCGGATAGGTTGAGTATGGGAAGCCAAATTTGGTTTTGGTGCTTTGGTAAAATACCTCTTGTTTGAGACTGAATTATAAAGTAGGAACATAGTTAGAAAAATTGATATATGAATGTTGTATCGAACTAAACTTAAAGAAGAATTAGTTTAGTGTATACTTGTCACACCTCCTTTTTACATACCCGCGAGGGCGCAAGGGAGTTTTTTCCAATTAAAGGACAATCGAAACGAGATTTGTTTATTTATTTCAGAGTCGCCACTTGGGAGGTTTAGGGTGTCCCAAGTCACCAATTTTGATCCCGAATCGAGGAAATGAATGACTCCATATTACAGTCTGCGTACCAGAAATCCGGATAAGGAATTCTGTTAACCCGGGAGAAGGTGTTAGGCATTCCCGAGTTCCGTGGTTCTAGCACGGTCGCTCAACTGTTATATTCGGCTTGATTATCTGATTTTATACAAATATGAACTTATGTGCCAATTTTATCTTTTAACCGCTTTCATAATTATTATTATTTTTTACAAGGAATTGCAACGTTGTGAAAACATACCTCGAATCACGTTACATCAATGTACATGTGATTGTTGACATATCTCAACTCGGTTGAGATTTGGATTTTGGTCACATAAATGTGCACCCGAGTTAAGGAAAATAAATTATTAAAGGCGCGCTTAAAGCAACTAGCGTATTGTTATTTTGGGGAAAAGCCATGAAATTCGCTAAACGGCATGTCCCGAATTCTAAGTATTTTTATATATATACATTTAGAGAGCCCCGCACTTTGTACATCTTTGTTTGTCGAGGCTCGTCTCATTCCTTATGAAAAGAATTTGCAACGTCATGGAAATGCATATCAGACCACGCCACAATCAATGTACCCGTGGTTAGAGACACATTTCGATTCCGTTGGGATTTGGATTTGGGTCACATAAATGTGCACCCGAGTTTAAGAAGATAACATTATTAAGTACGCGCTTAAAGAGACTATCGCGTTATTATTCTGGGAGGGCTGTGAGATTTGCTAAACGACCCGTCCTGGAAACTGAATGCTTCGATAATATACATTTAACGAGGGCCCCGCAGCTTGTGCGTTTTATTTGTCGAGGCTCATCTCGTCTTTATTTTAAAAGGATATCCTCTAGCAACTACGTTTCTTGTCGCATTTGTCTCTACTAATTGAAAGCGGAGATAGTCCTAGTTAATTATATGCTTGCAGGTTTATTTATAGCAGGATTCAAAATGCTTTTACAGAATAAGTAAACGTCATTGCGCACACGGACAACTGATTGAACATTACGAGCCCAAATAAAGCTCATGCGGGATGGGCCAGACCTGGGCCACTGCTTGTTCGATGCGGGCCTGCTTGGTCTGTTTTGACCTGGGCTCGACCTTCATGAGGTTGAGATTGCAAGTTTTGTGTTCTTTGTCTTAACATGTGGTTTACTAGTTATATGAGACCATTAATCAGAAGAGGAAGAACTTAGCCAATGATGTACAGTTTTCATGCTTGGCATACATTACGGAACATATTACAAAGTAAAACTAAGTCTGAGATGCAACCTATTTCATTGAGAATATTTTCACCTATCAGCATACATATGTAAACTACCATTTAGCTAATCTATATTGATATACACTGGGCATACAGGCTGCTTCTATTGTCAACACAGGAATGAAAATTATCATACAGTACATGATATCTAATATAACAATCTATGTATGAAAGTCAACTTCAGGTCTTTTCTTTTTGCATTCATGCTCAATGTTCCAATTACATTTGATAGTGCAATGGTTGTGTACCTGGTATAGAGGACAAAGAAGAAAGGAATGATCAGCTGGGCAGTATGCAGTAAACACAGCAACAGCAGATACACAGCAACAACACAACAACAAACCAACAACCACAAGTGTTTTCCACAGTCCACAGACAACCAACAACAATTTCCAGAACAAAGAAAACCAGCAGATGGTCGAGCACCAAACAAGTAATCCCAGAAAGAGTAATGAAACAAACAGAAGTAACAGAGTGTTCTATGCAGCAACACCAGCAGTCCAACAATCACAAACAGCTCAATCAGTGCAAACAACAGAACTTGGCCCAGACAGCTTGACCAATACGAACCCTTATGTAGCTTTCAGACAATGTTTGATTACAGTACTTACTAGAAATTTCCTTATGTTTTCAGTTTTCTTTAAACTCACAAGACCTCCCTTAAGACTCAATTTTCCAGCCCTTTTTTAAGTTATGAAATGGCCTATTTATAAGCCAAACGACCCAGTGCAGCTAAGCTGCCTGGATCCCCCACTTGCAGACTGCCCATTCCCTTTAAGCCCATGCCTAAACATCTTTTGGTGCCAGCCATTTGTTCCCCACGCCTGATTTATTCTTTAATCAAGGATTATGGGCTCATTTTAGTATTCATTTTAAACCCATACTCTTGTGTCTTGTTCCCCATTGGCATTAGTTTAATCCTAATTTAGTACCCTACTTGTCAGCTCATTTAAACTAAGCTTTTTCTGTCCTTTTCAAACCCCAGACTACCCCTGTTAAACCCTGATTATTACTGCCCTAAACCCATCGTAGCATCAGGGCATTTTGAACTTCTGAAAGTTCAATTTCAGAATTGCCCTAGCCTGATTCTTTTAATTGTTTTTACAATGCAGTTACAAACTAGCATTCACAGATAATGTCCAATATTCATTTCACAATACAGGTTTGTTCAGTCATGTGAGGTTGTACGTATTAGCATATCTGAACATTCAGTCGTAGGGAGTTAATCGACGACATTTATCAAGTCGACTATACTAATTATAATAGGTAATAATCAATCGCTCATATAAACTACACATACAGGGTCCCGAATGACTTCAAATATCTTTGTTCAATTACTGGGAACCTATATGAGTTAACTTATTTGACGATTAATCTAATTGACGAGCATGTATATCACAGAGTACATTCAGAACACACATAGAAAATCAAACGACCAAATAAAAGGTCTTTGACAGAGACGGAAGAAATTAAGAAAAACATCATACAATAACACACAGTCACAACAAAGCATGCTAACAACTCAATCAAAAACTAAAACAAAGAAAGGGAAAACTTACTGAAAAAGTTTAAACTAAACTGAACCAAATTCAACTTAGCTTCGACCATTTGAGGCCGAACAAACTTTAATCAGGGTGTTCTCACACAAGAACACCTTGGTTAAGGTCCATTAGACCTCAAACCCCTGTCATGATCGGCCGGATTCCCCAGGTGCATGTGTTCTGAGGTCTGGATTTTCAGATCTGGTTTTTTAGAAGTTGTGGGTAGATTCGGACCAAACCAAGCTTGGGTTGGTCACGAGGAGGGTCAGGGGAGTGTCTGGTATGAAGATGGGGTGGTTTGGTATAGGTCCGGGTTCGACTCGAATCTTCAAATGAAGATTCGAGACGAAGGAAGGTGATTCGAGGCTAGGGGGTGACAGATCCATGTTCAGGAGAGTGAGGGGGTCTTAGGGTGTTCAGGAGGTGGTCACCGGCGTTCATGCCGCCGGCTTTAATGGCGAGGGAGACTAGGGCGGCTGCTAGGGTTCGGGGGGGGGGGTTTCAGTGTTTGGTGAAGACGATGAGTGGAGGTGGGGTTTGGATAGGGGGCGTGGGGTGTGAAGGGAAGGCTTATATATGGTCTAGGGGTTTAGATCTGAGCCGTTGGATCAGATGATCTCAACGGCTTGGATCTGATGGTGAGGGGTGAGACGAAGCCGTTTGGTATTAAAACGGTGTCGTTTGGGTTTAAGTGATGGATTGGGTTGGACCGTCTAAACAGGTCGGGTCACGGGTGCATATGTGGACCGTTGGATCAAGAGGCTTAGACGGCTCAGATCGACTTGCCTAAAACGGCGTCGTTTCGGGAGGTGCCTGGGCAGGCCTGGTCTGGACCGGGTCCTTGGTCGGTTTTGGGCCTATTTTCATTTCATTTTCTGGGCCCAAATCAATCTTTTCTTTGTTTTCTTATTTTAAAACAAAAACAAAAATAAATAAATAAATAATGAAACAAAAAATGAAATTAAAACAAACAACCATGTGACACTTCAACACAATTATCACACCAAATTAAAATATTTAAGTAAGTTAAATCACAACCTAGAACGAACGACGCCTATATATTTTTTGAATTTTCGTTCTTTTTAACGACCGAATTACGATTTTGACTACACTGACAGACATGCTTTTGTATTTTGATCAGTAAGATTAAATGCAAAATGGGCAGAACCACACATGACTAACAACACCTGTCACGGAAAAACGACAAATTGTACAGTGAGGTCATTTATCACTATTTTTGTTTTCCTTTTGGAGTAATTGTTCGTGAAGCAAAAATCACGTGCTTACAGCTGCCCCTCTTTGCCCGAAGAGACGAAGGGTTTTCGCGCAAAGATAAAGCAAGCGATTTTTGCCTGTCCGAATACTCCGTGTGAAGCATTTTTTGAAAAAGATTTGACCGAACCTTTGCTTCAGAGGTTTCCTACATATCCTGGGCTGAGCAGGAATCAGGTCAATGTAGTTCGGGAAGTTTTGGTAGCTGGGACTACCGTGTGATTGTAGTGTTTGCTGCTATTGTGTGTTGTTGCACACTGCTGTAGCATGCTACCGCTCACCGATATCCTTGTTACATTGTTCTAAAAGGAAAAACAAGAATCCAAGCTAGACTATGGATCATGAGATCTCATCCATCTTCAACTCGTTCTTGTTGCCTTGCTTTCTTGTCGGCTAACGCTTTCCTCTGATGCCCTTATTTTGTGAACTTGGGAGATGATGCAGGTCCTTCGCCTTTTCTGAATGCCAGTTTTCATCACTTTGCTTGATTTGCTGGGAACATGGCTTTCTTCTTTAAAACCTTCAATGGTTTCTTCAGTGGTATGGCTTTCTTCATCAAAATTGTTATATTGGGCATGCTACAACGTTCCCAAATTGCTTCTTCTAAGACGCGTTCCTTCTTCCTTTTGAATCGCGCGCTTGCTTTTGCAGCCTTCAGCTTCTTGGCGCTGGGGATTTTATTGTTTCCTGCTTGGGGATCTCCGTTGTAACCTTCCGTCTTCAGGTGGGGTTACTGATTCCAAAATCTAGAGCTGAAATGTATTCCCGCATTATACTGGTGGGCGACCTAGAACTTAAATGTATTCCCGCATTATACTGGTGGGCGACCTAGAACTTAAAAGTATTCCCGCATTATACTGGTGGACGACCTAGAACTTAAAAGTATTCCCGCATTATACTGGTGGGCGACCTAGAACTTAAAAGTATTCCCGCATTATACTGGTGGGCGACCTAGAACTTAAATGTATTCCCGCATTATACTGGTGGGCGACCTAGAACTTAAATGTATTCCCGCATTATACTGGTGGGCGACCTAGAACTTAAATGTATTCCCGCATTATACTAGTGGGCGACCTAAGAACTTAAATGTATTCCCGCATTATACTGGTGGGCGACCTAGAACTTACATGTATTCCCGCATTATACTGGTGGGCGACCTAGAACTTAAATGTATTCCCGCATTATACTGGTGGGCGACCTAGAACTTAAATGTATTCCCGCATTATACTGGTGGGCGACCTAGAACTTAAATGTATTCCCGCATTCTACTGGTGGGCGACCTAGAACTTAAATGTATTCCCGCATTATACTGGTGGGCGACCTAGAACTTAAATGTATTCCCGCATTATACTGGTGGGCGACCTAGAACTTAAATGTATTCCCGCATTATACTGGTGGGCGACCTAGAACTTAAATGTATTCCCGCATTATACTGGTGGGCGACCTAGAACTTAAATGTATTCCCGCATTATACTGGTGGGCAACCTAGAACTTAAATGTATTCCCGCATTATACTGGTGGGCGACCTAGAACTTAAATGTATTCCCGCATTATACTGGTGGGCGACCTAGAACTTAAATGTATTCCCGCATTATACTGGTGGGCGACCTAGAACTTAAATGTATTCCCGCATTATACTGGTGGGCGACCTAGAACTTAAATATATTCCCGCATTATACTGGTGGGCGACCTAGAACTTAAATGTATTCCCGCATTATACTGGTGGGCGACCTAGAACTTAAATGTATTCCCGCATTATACTGGTGGGCGACCTAGAACTTAAATGTATTCCCGCATTATACTGGTGGGCGACCTAGAACTTAAATGTATTCCCGCATTATACTGGTGGGCGACCTAGAACTTAAATGTATTCCCGCATTATACTGGTGGGCGACCTAGAACTTAAATGTATTCCCGCATTATACTGGTGGGAGACCTAGAACGTTAATGTATTCCCGCATTATACTGGTGGGCGACCTAGAACTTAAATGTATTTGAAATTGTTTCCCCGTTCTTTCGAGAAAATTTTTGACAATCGGCAGAAAATTTTATGCCCCGGTTTTTGGTGATTTCCCTGGCGTTGCATCTCGCTGCCATCATCAATCCTTTGTTTTCCTGCAGCAGACAAAAGGATTTAATTAGTTTTAATCGTGGTGGTAGAGGGTGCCTTTCCGGCGGATGATGTTTCCTCTCTTCCCCTTTTCTTGCTCTATGTCCCCATACTTGGTTAGTGGACAAAATTGCCTGCTGGGGGTCTCTAGCCTGCTGGGGCTGGTTTTCAATTTGTTCCCTTTTCTGCTTTCTCTTTAAGCACTTGCTGTGGGAGTCTGCTTTTAACTCCCGAAACCACTCCCTTTAGGATCTTACTTCCTCCAAAACTGCCGGGCACGATCACTGCATTGCCTGGGACCGGCCTTTAAGACTGTTTGTATTATCCTGCATTGGATGAATTCCCCTCCGATTTCTGGTGGTAAGCTTTGAAAAATCCTTTCAAGACAAATTTTAGGAAAAGAAATAAAAGATAGAAAGGGAGAAAATCTTTCTGAACCAATATTTGGTGGGAGAAGAAACTCAGAAGAACTTATCTGGAGGACATGACTGGTTCCCGTGATCATGACGTGCACCATAGATTCCCGACCCAGTCTATTTGTATCAATCGATTTGCCCGATGGTCTGACTTGATGGGGATGATAAATGAGTGTCCATTTCGTCGCGAATGTGGTAGCTTTTGTTGATCTGTCTTGTCGCCTCATAGTGCCCTTCGAGGGGTTTTCACTAATGAGACTCTCTCCTTTCTCTCATCTCCCGGCGCCTTATGGTGCCTGTGAAGGTTTTCACCAATAAGACTCTCTCATTTCATATCCCTCATCTTACATCGCCTCTCGGTGCCTGTGAAGGTTTTCACCGATAAGACTCTCTCATTTTATTTCTTTCGAGGAATCGGGGTGTTGTAGATACGACCCTCTCTTCTGGAGATTCCTTTGACCATCAATTCATTCCCAGTCTTACGATCCTCTTCTTTGCTGGGGATCGGTGTACTATTCTCGGCCTTATTTGCCTGACTTGGCATCTCTTGGACATTGATCGGGAGGTCTTTTGGACGTTGATATTGGTTTTGGTGTGGGGTTAAAGAAAGGCTATAAAAATGAAAATAATTTGATGGGTGATGTGCTACAACTTTTGGAATCAAACCTTTGTTGGAACTTAAAACATAACCTCTGCCCCAGTTTTCTTGCTTGGGGATTTTATTATTGTTATTATTATTTTTTTTATACTTATGTTGAGCTATGTGCATTACGCACACTGCGCCTATTATGCACACTATGTACATTATGCATCCTATATATACTGTGATGCACACTATGTACATTATGCATCCTATATATACTGTGATGCACACTATGACCGAGCCGTGTGGCACCTACGTATCCTCTTCGAGGAATCAGGTCAAACGTAGTTCCCAGATTTTGGTATTTCTTATGATTTTATCTTCCTTTTTTCTTTTTCCTTCTTTTCATTTTTCTTTTTCTTTTCTTTTCTCTTCTTTTTTTTTCCACGTCTTTTCCATTAGTGATTCCAAAAGAGGGGTATGAAAGAATAACTTAAGGCTCAAAGGGAGAAGCAAGGGTTAAAAGTGTTTGGATAGAAGAAAGAATTGCCTCCGTCATCTCATTATCCAATAAATGCCAAATACAAACAAATGAACCAAAAATTGCCATAATTAAAGAAATTACGCATAATATCTCTTGACTGTATCTGAATTGATAGCCATGTCGACACATCTACCTTCGACATATGTCAAACACAAAGCACCGTTGGACAATACTCTGGTCACGATATACGGCCCTTGCCAATTTGGTGCGAATTTGCCTTTTGCCTCGACCTGATGTGGGAGGATCTTCTTCAATACCTGCTGCCCTACTTCAAACTTCCTGGGGCGCACCTTCTTATTATATGTTCTTGCCATTCTCTTTTGGTATAGCTGACCATGGCACACTGCTGCCAATCTTTTCTCATCTATCAAGCTCAACTGTTCCAATCGAGCTTTGACCCATTCATCATCATTAATCTCGGCTTCAGCGACAATCCGGAGGGACGAAATTTCGACTTCTGCTGGTATTACGGCCTTAGTTCCGTACACCAACAAATAAGGAGTTGTGCCTATGGAAGTTCGGACGGTAGTGCGGTAACCTAACAAAGCAAAGGGTAATCTCTCGTGCCATTGTCTGGACCCTTCCACCATCTTTCGCAGTATCTTCTTGATATTCTTATTGGCTACTTCGACCGCTCCATTCGCCCTGGGATGATATGGGGTGGAATTGCGGTGTGTAATCTTGAATTGTTGGCATACCTCTCTCATCAGGCTGCTATTAAGATTCGCACCATTATCCGTGATGATCAGTTTTGGGATCCCAAATCTGCAGATGATATGGGAATGCACAAAATCCACCACTGCCTTTTTAGTTACTGACTTGAAGGTTTTAGCCTCAACCCATTTGGTGAAGAAATCAATGGTCACTAGAATGAATCTATGGCCGTTGGATACTGCTGGTTCGATAGGTCCAATGACATCCATGCCCCATGCTACAAACGGCCAAGGTGCTGACATCGTATGTAACTCTGTTGGCGGAGAATGAATCAGATCTCCATGTATCTGGCATTGATGGCATTTCCTCACGAAAGTGATACAGGCGTGTTCCATGGTGAGCCAATAACACCCTGTTCGAAGGATCTTTCTTGCCAATACATATTCGCTCATGTGTGGCCCACAAACTCCAGCATGTACCTCTGCCATAACCGTCGTTGCTTGACTGGCATCTATGCATCTCAACAATCCCAAATCCGGGGTTCTTTTGTACAATACTCCTCCGCTGAAGAAGAAACCATTCGACAAACGCCGAAGGGCTCTTTTTTGGTCTCCAGTGGCATGTTCTGGATATATCCCCATTCTGAGGTATTCCTTGATATCATGAAACCAGGGTTCGCCATCTACTTCTTCTTCTATGGCATTGCAGTAGTCGTGCTGATCACAGACCTGGATGTGCAGAGGATCAACATACATTTTGTCAGGGTGGTGCAGCATTGATGCTAAGGTGGCCAAGGCATCCGCAACCTCATTGTGAACTCTCGGGATGTGTTTGAACTTTACCGATCGAAATTGCTTGCTCAGATCATGCAAGCATTGTCGGTATGGTATGAGTTTTAGATCTCGTGTTTCCCATTCACCCTGAATTTGATGTACCAAGAGGTCCGAGTCTCCCAAGACCAAGACGTCTTGGACATCCATGTCAGCAGCTAAGCGCAGACCCAAGATGCAAGCTTCATACTCGGCCATATTATTGGTGCAATAGAAGCGTAGTTGAGCCGTAACAGGATAATGGCGTCCTGTTTCAGAAATGAGTACTGCTCCTATTCCAACCCCTTTTGCGTTTGCAGCTCCATCTAAGAAAAGCTTCCAACCCGGTTCCTCAATTAATTCCATCTCATTAGTATGCATTACCTCCTCGTCGGGAAAGTATGTTCTTAAAGGCTCGTACTTTTCATCAACGGGGTTCTCTGCCAAATGATCGGTCAGCGCCTGGGCTTTCATGGCTGTCCTCGTCACATAGACGATATCAAACTCTGTGAGCAGAATTTGCCATTTTGCCAACCTTCCCGTGGGCATAGGTTTCTGAAAGATATATTTCAATGGGTCCAAACGGGATATAAGATAAGTAGTATATGAAGACAGGTAGTGTTTCAACTTCTGAGCTACCCAAGTTAGGGCGCAACATGTTTTCTCGAGTTGAGTGTATTTGACCTCATGTACTGTGAATTTCTTGCTAAGATAGTAGATGGCCTGCTCCTTCCTTCCTGTCTCATCATGTTGCCCCAGCACACAACCAAATGAATTTTACAGCACCGTCAGATAAAGAATTAAGGGCTTCCCTGGCTTAGGTGGGACCAATACGGGTGGATTAGATAGATACCCTTTGATTTGGTCGAAGGCCTCCTGACACTCTGCCGTCCAACCTACCGCAACATCCTTTCTCAGCAGCTGGAATATGGGCTCACAAGTTGCGGTGAGTTGAGCGATGAACCTACTGATGTAATTGAGTCTACCCAGCAAATTCATTACCTCTGTTTTGTTCCTTGGCGGTGGCAAATCTCGGATGGATTCAATTTTGGATGGGTCTAACTTAATCCCCCGTCGACTGACGATGAATCCTAGCAGCTTTCCTGATGGAACCCCGAATGCGCATTTGGCCGGGTTAAGCTTGATATCATACCTCCGGAGTCTTTGGAAAAATCTCCTTAGGTCTGCTACATGGTCCTCCTGACGCCAAGATTTGATGATCACATCATCGACGTACACCTCGATTTCTTTGTGTATCATGTCATGAAACACAGCAGTCATTGCTCGCATGTACGTTGCCCCGACGTTCTTCAATCCGAACGGCATTACCCGATAGCAGTAAGTTCCCCATGGCATAATAAATGCTGTCTTTTCCGCATCCTCCTCGTCCATTAGGATCTGATGATAACCCGCATAACAATCTACAAAGGATCCGATCTCGCGCCCAGCGCAATTATCGATTAAGATATGGATGTTGGGCAATGGAAAATTGTCCTTGGGACTTGCTTTGTTGAGGTTGCGGTAGTCGACGCACACCCTGATTTTTCCATCCTTCTTTGGGACTGGTACCACATTGGCCAACCACTCGGGATATCGAGTGACCCGAATGACCTTTGCCTGCAACTGCTTAATCACTTCTTCTTTGATCTTTACACTCATTTCTGTTTTAAATTTCCTTAGTTTTTGCTTGACCGGAGGGTATGCCGGGCCAGTGGGCAATTTGTGAACCACTAAATTGGTGCTTAATCCAGGCATGTCATCATATGACCATGCAAAAACATCTTTGAATTCCACGAGGGTTTTGACCAATTCTTCCCTGACATTCGGCTCAATGTGGATGCTGATTTTGGTTTCTTGGACGTTATCAGCGTCTCCTAGATTTACAGCCTCAGTGTCATTTAGGTTAGGCTTGGGTTTTTCTTCAAATTGGCATAGTTCTCGGTTTATCTCTTCGAAGGCTTCACCTTCATCGCATTCAGATTCGTCATCACAAACGACCTCTTGCATCATTGAGTCAGATTCAGATTGATTTATTAGACTAGGTCGAAGATCCGCTGTGCATGCCATGTCGTTAGAACCAGTAAAAAGAGAACTGTTCAGAAAGAAAAGAACAAAACAAAATTAAAATGGGACAAAAGAAGAGAACTTTATTAAACTTGCGGGATAAAAAGGTTCACACTTTTACAAAACGAAAGTAAAATTTGGATTACACCCTTGAATAATCCGAACAAACAAGCAAACAAAACATAAATCAAAGCCTACTACCAAGACTCCCATCGGACAGGAAGAGGAGTAACTGTCCAATTGTTGGTCTTGGCCTCAGGCCCCAGAAACTGTATCTCTGTTTCGCTGGAACCTTCTCCAGCTTCCACCATACTGACATCAGCGAATAGCCTCTCAAAACTCTGATTCAGGTCCTCATTTATACCGATCAATGGTCCTAGAATCTTCGGGACCGGTGACCCCCTGGCACTTGCTTTGACAAAAGACCTTGAGAGACGTGGCACTGGTTTGGGCAGAAACCAAACCCTCTTCTTCATTTTTCGTGCTTGCTTCCTATCTGCTGCGGTTGGTTTGAACCCCAATACGAAAGTTTCCAGATTTTTAGGTAAGGTGACAGGTTGGACAATCCCTTGAAGTTCGACTCCCAGGCCTTTTCCTGGTACAAATCCATTACCCAGCATTTCTGAGACCATCATGACTGTTGGGGCAGCTACCCTAGGGTGCGGGATGATTTCTCCTTCAGAAATTTTGTTGGCCGACCCTGTATCGAAAATCTGGTAGACCCAAGGACCTTTGTCATCAGCGGTCTCTATGAAAGGTACAATGGCTCCGCCCGTGGTGCACGTTGTATCCTCGCCGTGTAACACGACCTCTTGTCTTTCCCACTCGAACTTCACCATCTGATGTAGGGTGGAGGGCACTGCTTTGGCTGCGTGAATCCATGGTCGTCCCAACAGCATGTTGTAAGATACTGTGGCGTCTAACACCTGGAATTCCATGGTAAACAGGACTGGACCAATGGTCAGTTCAAGTGCAACATCCCCTACAGTGGCTATTCCGTTTCCGTCAAACCCTCGGACACAGATACTATTCTTGTGGATCCTTCCGTGGTCGATCTTTAACTGGTTCAAGGTAGATAGTGGGCAAATATTGGCGCTTGAGCCGTTATCCACCAATACTCGAGTTACCACCGAGTCTTCATATTTGACAGCCAGGTATAAAGCTTTATTATGCTCCGTACCTTCCGTCGGTAGGTCATCATCTGATAACGTTACCCTGTTCACCTCGAAAATCTTGTTGGCAATGGTTTCCAGGTGGTTTACAGAAATCTCATTGGGTACATGAGCTTCGTTCAATATCTTCAACAGGGCCCGACGATGCTCCTCAGAATGGATCAGTAATGACAACAGTGAGATCTGGGCCGGTGTTTTTCTCAGCTGTTCGACCACGGAGTAGTCCTACACTTTCATCTTCCTCAGGAACTCCTCAGCCTCTTCTTCGGACACAGGTTTCTTGGTTGCAACTGGGTTGGTTCTTCTTAACTCCACCGGAGCAAAACATCGACCTGATTGAGTCAGCCCTTGCGCTTCACAACTAACCTCTTCCACCTATTTTCCTTTATACATCACCACCGCCTTCTCATATTTCCAAGGCACAACCTTGCTATCAATCATCGGCAGCTAGACTACAGGCTTTATGGTGACCGGTTCTCTACATACCCCTTTCAACACAACTGCAGGTGTGGGCGGAATCCCTGATATTACCAACTTGTTTGGCTTGGGTTTGCTTGTTATGGCGGACGGGCTCTTTCCCAATATCACTACTGGCTTGACGCCTTCTCCCTGCGACTGTACCCTCGTTCCTCCACTGGTTGAGACTTCTTTCGGGGCGGCCTGGATCATCATCACTGTTTGTGAGGGTTTTCTCAACTCTCCTCCCTCATACACTAACTCAATCATGTGAGTCTCGTGGTGCGCTGGCAGTGGGTTCTGGTTGATGTTAGGAGCCTCCGGTGTCTGGACCTCGATCTTATTGGTGTCAATAAGATCCTGTATGGCATGCCTCAATTTCCAGCACTTCTCGGTATCATGTCCGAGCATCCCTGAGCAGTATTCACAACTGATTGATCGATCCAAATGCTGAGGTGGGGGATTTGGTTCTCGAGTCTGGACAGGACTAACCAAACCCAATTGCCTCAGCTTGTGGAACAAAGCGGTGTAGGTTTCTCCCAACTCCGTGAAAGTTCTCTGTTTCCGAAACCTGTCATTCCTAGCATCTGGATTTCCCCGAAAACCTGCCCCTGGAGGGTTTCTATACGCCCTTGGTGGAGGATAGGTGTTTTGTGGTGGTGCATATATGTTCTGGGGAGCCGGCGCGCGCCATTGCGGGCGAACCGGAGGCTGGGTGTATGCTTGGGCCTGGTGTACGGAACAATGTGGTTCTCGAGGTGGATAGAAATTTTATGGTGGGTTGTACGGGTAGTTTGACTTGTGAGGTCTGGGTTGGTTGTAGTGCGGCCTGCCAGCCCTGGTCCAACTGCCTGCCTTGATCGTGGCAACCTCTTCTTTCTTTCTTCTCAGCGCACCTCCCGTGCCGCTTTGAATAGCCTGGGTTGTGGCCTTGAGTGCCGAATAGTTCAAGATCTTGTCAGACCTCAGACCCTCTTCTATCATGACCCCTATCTTGACCACCTCGTTGAAAGATTTTCCAACCGTTGTCACCAAGTGACCAAAGTAGGTTGGATCCAATGTCTGCAAGAAATAGTCCACCATCTCTCCCTCTCTCATGGGAGGATCGACTCTAGCTGCTTGTTCTCTCCAACGGAATCCGAACTCGCGAAAGCTTTCCCCTGGTTTCTTCCCAGTTCTCAATAATGTGAGACGGTCAGGGACTATCTCGAGATTGTACTGGAAATGACCTGCAAAAGCCTGCGCCAGATCATCCCACGTGTACCACCTGCTGGAATCCTGCCTAGTATACCATTCTAGTGCAGATCCGCTCAGACTTTGGCCGAAATAAGCTATCATCAGCTCATCCTTGCCGCCTGCCCCTCTCATTTTGCTACAGAATCCCCGCAAATGTGCCATGGGATCACCGTGCCCTTCATATAAATCAAACTTAGGCATCTTGAACCCAGCCGGGAGTTGGACGTCTGGGAAAGGGCACAGATCTTTGTATGCTACGCTGACCTGGTTGCCCAAACCGTGCAGGTTCCTGAAGGACTGCTCCAGGCTTTTGAACTTTCTCAATACTTCATCCTATTCAGGGGCCTTGACATGCTTCTCAATCTCTGCTGGCACTTCCAAGTGTGGATTGTAAGTCTGTGGCTCGGGAGCATGAAACGTAGGCTCGGGGGGATAGTATTGCGTATTGTGAGCCTGAAACAATGGCTCACTGGTCGTTCTTTGCAAGGGGGCTGATGTGGGTCCCACAAAAATGGGAATATTAGGTGTTGGGAGAGGCTGATGGGGTGGTGGAGCTTGGGAATCATGAGGGCTTCTTTCTTGATGATAACAGGGATTTGGGAGGCTTGTGGAACGGCCGGAGTAAGGGTATTCCGGCATGTGTCCTAGTGTTTCAGGGCTCTTTTGTGTTTTGGCTATGGCTAGCTGCATTGCATTCATCTCTAGTCCCATCCTTTCAATCTTTTCCATCGCTTCTTTTAACAACTGGCTCATCGGCCTCTCTTCCTCATTACTATTCTCTGAAGTAGTCATGCTTGTTGCTATCGGTCCTTTGGATATGGTTTGATAGGAGTGTGTTGCCAGAGTTCTTTAACAACTAACTTGTCTGGTATCAGACAACAACAAACTTTGTTAGCGTTAGAGTTTAACAGATTTGATCATAACACATAAAAGGATGCCATGCTCCTAGGCAGTTAACCGTTTCTACATGCTTTGCTTCGAACAAACATGCGTCATCCCGGCTTGCTCATTTGTCCTTTTATTGTTATTTTTGTTTTTTCTTTCTTTATTTATTAAAGCGGTCGAATCTTATGGGGATTGCCTACGTATCACGTCCCCGCGTGAATCAGACCAGGCGTAGTTCTGCCTTAAGGCTAACATTTATAAAAAAAAGATGAACAAACATTACATTTGAAAACTTTGTAAAAATAATGTCTTGAAATACACACATTCAAATTGAAATAAAAAGATACAATTCTTAACATCTCATAACGTGCCCCACTTTCCACTTGTGTTGTAAATTATTAGATCATTTGCTCAAGGCGGGGCTTGACCCGGATGACCTCCCAATGTTCGATACATCCTTTCCAACTCCACTGCTAGATGACGGGCAAAGGTGGGTGCATGCTCTGTAAACCTTTCATAATCCATTCCTTGGCAGTTTACATAACTTTGGGAGGTGTAGACCGCCAGGTCGTGGATCTGTGCCCTGAAATCTTGGAGATGTTGGCCTTGATTCTGCAGTTGCTGCTGGCGAGTGGTGGCTATATCTCTGATACGGTCTTCACGATCTAGGGCTGACTCTAATAGAGCTCGGAGTCTGGCCTGCTCTAATCTCGCCTGCGCTCTTTCTCTGTCGATGTCCGTTTGTTGATGCTCTCTGTTGTACCTTCTTGCCTCTTCTAGTTGTGCACGAAGTTGGTCTTCTGATCGTACCCAATGGTCTTTTTCCTTCTTGAATTGTGCCCTGTCTTTCTCGGATTGCCTATCTTGGCGTTCCTTATCAGATCTGGCTTCTTCGTTTAATTGTTGGATCCTTTCTTTTGCTTTGCTCAACGCCCTTTCATTTGCAGCAAGAACGGAATCATAATCTTGCATTTTTTCAAAAAGATTGGCGATGGTTTTTTGATCCTTCCAATTCCTCATTGGCGTTTCAGAAGCCTTTTTCATTCTCAGAAATCGAGCATGAAGACTTTCATTCTCACAGGCTAGACTCTTCTTCTCGCCTTCAGCTTCTTGTGCTTGCAAATCTTTCTCCAGACTGAGGTTCCTTAGATTTTCCTTTAGGGCATGGATAGTTGCTTTGTACCCCTTTTCTTTTTCTCCCCAGATCAGCCGTTCTTGGATTTTATCATTAAAGTTTTGAATATGGGGTCTTTTGGTTGGCCTTCTTAGCTCAGGTTCTGGTACATCATCCACGCGAGACCGTTTCTCGAACCACCTTGCATATCCAGGATTTATCTCGCCCTTTGTAGTGTCTGGGACTTGAGTATCACTTTTCAAGTATCGACATCCATTCCACATCTGCTGAAGTAGAGCCTCAGGAATAGTGGCTTCTGGGTGTAATTCGATTTCTTGCGTACTCAAATCTTCATCATCAGGAACTACTTGATATCTCCCTAGTTGTCTTAGGACTCTCAATGCCGCATACGGCTGGATGCTTCTCAATCCCAATAGTAGCAGATAACTATTTGAGGTTGACAAGTGTATCACTTCCCTCATCGGGAGCCATCCCAAAGTCCATTCAATTTGATTTGCCGTTAAAGCCCTTAGATGAGATACCCGTGCTTCTATCCCTTCTGGAACCTGATAATTTTTTACTCTTTCCTCATAACCCTCGATGCGATTATCGTTGCTTGGCCCATACTGTATGATCTTGGGCTGTTGTTGGAGATGTTCCATCACCCACATTTGCAACAAAATTTTGCATCCTTCGAAGACTTTCGCTCCTGCTTTACATAAAGTCAAAGCCCGATAAATGTCTGAGAGAATGATGGGGACAAGGGTGTGGTTTTCTTTGGTGGTGAGGATTTGCACAACCTTTGCGGTGCGAATATCGATTGTTCGCTCTTTGTTTGGGAAGACCATGATTCCTAGAAAAGCCACCATGAAGGCGAAGCGACGGTGAACCTGCCATGCGTCTTTGTCTTGCTTGTTAGTAATGTCTTTCTCATGAATTTCGAACCCATATGACTTTCCGAACCTTGAATACAAAAAGTTGAAAGAACAACATCTATTGATGACATTGCTTTTCCTGATTTGACTGCTGATGTTCAGAAGACCGAAGAATCGATGTACCGAGGGAGCCTTTGTGAATATCAAGCTTTGATTCCTTAAACTTCCGTCAAAACCAACATATCCAGCTATCTCCTCTAATGTAGGAGTGAGCTCGAAGTCAGAGAAACGAAAGACATTGTGAACAGGGTCCCAAAAAGTTACTAATGCCGCAATCAGATCATCACGGGGTTTAACTTTCATAATATCCGGGAGATTTCCCAAATGCTTGATGACCCACTTTTGACCATCTTCGCCTAATTCACACCACCACATTTGAAGCTGGAATAGAAACTCTTCTGTATTTGTGGATGAGGGGTTTTGTGTGGTGCTCATTTTGTATCTGAAATTTAATTTAATAAAGTCAAGACTCATTTTGAAAATATACTCTAATCATTTTCAGTTAAAACTATTTTCAAGATTTAAAACTATTTTGGGAATTTTTCAAACTATTTTCAAAATTAAATACCTTTCAAGATTAAATACCTTTATTTCAAGATTTGAAACTATATTTTCTTTTTTTATTTTACTTTTTTTTTACCCATTTTATTCCTCAGTTCTCACCATGATTTCATTTAAGCCGGTCAACAAGCATGTTCGAGGCAAATGAATGCACAGGTAGCAAGTAGGATGCATCAGGATAGTCTTTTTATTTCGGGTTCACCTGTCCTAGACAGACCCAACCCCTGTGTTGAGTCTCCAAGGTCAGATGTACATGATGCAAATAGACGTTCCTACTAGGGATCCGGTACATGGCTGAGTTATTCTAGGTAAAAACCCGAGGCGTATTGTTCCAAACCTGGCTTACTCAAACGGACAGTTTGAGCCGAAGCGGGGGCAACGTACCGGAAGCACGAAAGTCTACCCGGCCTAGTTACTTGTCCCAACTTCATCTTATTTGGTATGACTTTAACAGAAAGGTGGGTCACGTGCACGTGTACACCATAAATTCAGAAGACTCAGAAAGAAGGGGTTTCGTAACAGTTGTATATATTCACAATTCAAATAATATTAAAGCGGTAAAAGCATCATTTAGCACATTAGGCATATATCGTGTCAAAATCAGATAATAAATAAAGCCAACTATAACATTATTCTAAGCTCGAATTCTTAAACCTGAACCAGTGGTTCTGGGTGTAAGATCCCCAGCAGAGTCGCCAGAGCTGTCACACCTCCTTTTTACAAACCCGCGAGGGCGCAAGGGAGTTTTTTCCAATCAAAGGATAATCGAAACGGGATTTGTTTATTTATTTCAGAGTCGCCACTTGGGAGGTTTAGGGTGTCCCAAGTCACCAATTTTGATCCCGAATCGAGGAAATGAATGACTCCATATTACAGTCTGCGTACCAGAAATCCGGATAAGGAATTCTGTTAACCCGGGAGAAGGTGTTAGGCATTCCCGAGTTCCGTGGTTCTAGCACGGTCGCTCAACTGTTATATTCGGCTTGATTATCTGATTTTATACAAATATGAACTTATGTGCCAATTTTATCTTTTAACCGCTTTCATAATTATTATTATTTTTTACAAAGAATTGCAACGTCATGAAAACATACCTCGAATCACGTTACATCAATGTACACGTGATTGTTGACATATCTCGACTCGGTTGAGATTTGGATTTTGGTCACATAAATGTGCACCCAAGTTAAGGAAAATAAATTATTAAAGGCGCGCTTAAAGCAACTAGCGTATTGTTATTTTTGGGAAAAAGCCATGAAATTCGCTAAATGGCATGTCCCGAATTCTAAGTATTTTTATATATATACATTTAGAGAGCCCCGCACTTTGTACATCTTTTTTTGTCGAGGCTCGTCTCATTCCTTATGAAAAGAATTTGCAACGTCATGGAAATGCATCTCAGACCACGCCACAATCAATGTACTCGTGGTTAGAGACACATTTCGATTCCGTTGGAATTTGGATTTGGGTCACATAAATGTGCACCCGAGTTTAAGAAGATAACATTATTAAGTACGCGCTTAAAGAGACTATCGCGTTATTATTCTTGGAGGGCCGTGAGATTTGCTAAACGACCCGTCCTAGAAACTGAATGCTTCGATAATATACATTTAACGAGGGCCCTGCAGCTTGTGCGTTTTATTTGTCGAGGCTCATCTCATCTTTATTTTAAAAGGATATCCTCTAGCAACTACGTTTCTTGTCGCATTTGTCTCTACTAATTGAAAGCGGAGATAGTCCTAGTTAATTATATGCTTGCAGGTTTATTTATAGCAGGATTCAAAATGCTTTTACAGAATAAGTAAACGTCATTGCGCACACGGACAGCTGATTGAACATTACGAGCCCAAATCCAGCTCATGCGGGATGGGCCAGACCTGGGCCACTGCTTGTTCGATGCGGGCCTGCTTGGTCTGTTTTGACCTGGGCTCGACCTTCATGAGGTTGAGATTGCAAGTTTTGTGTTCTTTGTCTTAACATGTGGTTTACTAGTTATATGAGACCATTAATTAGAAGAGGAAGAACTTAGCCAATGATGTACAGTTTTCATGCTTGGCATACATTACGGAACATATTACAAAGTAAAACTAAGTTTGAGATGCAACCTATTTCATTGAGAATATTTTCACCTATCAGCATACATATGTAAACTACCATTTAGCTAATCTATATTGATATACACTGGGCATACAGGCTGCTTCTATTGTCAACACAGGAATGAAAATTATAACACAGTACATGATATCTAATATAACAATCTATGTATGAAAGTCAACTTCAGGTCTTTTCTTTTTGCATTCATGCTCAATGTTCCAATTACATTTGATAGTGCAATGGTTGTGTACCTGGTATAGAGGACAAAGAAGAAAGGAATGATCAGCTGGGCAGTATGCAGTAAACACAGCAACAGCAGATACACAGCAACAACACAGCAACAAACCAACAATCACAAGTGTTTTCCACAGTCCACAGACAACCAGCAACAATTTCCAGAACAAAGAAAACCAGCAGATGGTCGAGCACCAAACAAGTAATCCCAGAAAGAGTAATGAAACAAACAGAAGTAACAGAGTGTTCTATGCAGCAACACCAGCAGTCCAACAATCACAAACAGCTCAATCAGTGCAAACAACAGAACTTGGCCCAGACAGCTTGACCAATACGAACTCTTATGTAGCTTTCAGACAGTGTTTGATTACAGTACTTACTAGAAATTTCCTTATGTTTTCAGTTTTCTTTAAACTCACAAGACCTCCCTTAAGACTCAATTTTCCAGCCCTTTTTAAAGTTATGAAATGGCCTATTTATAAGCCAAACGACCCAGTGCAGCTAAGCTGCCTGGATCCCCCCACTCGACAAATTGTACAGTGAGGCCATTTATCATTATTTTTGTTTTCCTTTTGGAGTAATTGCTCGTGAAGCAAAAATCACGTGCTTACAATACTTTCTCATAATTCTTCAACAAAAGGCTAGGATATGCAGATTCACGAGCTTCATTTTAAACCATAACACAAATGTATATCGGGAAATAGAACACAAGTACGTAGTTATCAATCTGAGAATCCCTAAACAAAGTTGTATATCGGGAAATAATGCTTATCATGTTCATTTCCTTGCTTTTAACAAGCAAATGATTGTTAACAAGCAGAAAATGGTTGAGCCAGAGATACATTCTTTAAACTGCAGCAATTAAAAAGATAAGCTTAGACATGTTAATAGAATCGCAAGGGGGTTTGGATAAGCACATAAGCTTTTTGAGTTATATTCAATAGTAACAAAGGTATATACAATTGGTCGCACCCCTTCCAGATATGCCCTATGGGGGTTAACAAAAGTAGTATAAGAAGATATGACAGATGAATTGATTGCGTCAGTTGACATTTTCGAAGGATATTGCAAATGTGCTAATAGATCTCTTTATGAGACACCTAGATGGCGCACTCTAAAATAGTGCAGCTAGATATGAGTACTACAAAGACATGCAATATAAACCTTGAAGGGATAAATATTACCTTAGTGTGGCACGTGTCCCTAGTAAAGCGAGAACGTTAAGCAACTTGAAGAGCCACTGGATGGAGCAAAGGAAAGCTAAAAGCGAAAGAATGTCGTATAGAAGTTTTCACAAGAAAAGGGATATGCAAAAATATTATTAAAGTAATGAGAAGGGAGATAAGGAGGCATTATGAATAAGGTGTGATACATGGATGAAAACGGTAGAGTGTTATAGAACCTATAGTCAAATGAAGGAAGAGACGAAAGGTGATGGACCTTAAGACAACAAAAGAGTATATTCCATAAGGTTATATCCTCATTCGAGAAATAAGTTTGTGACTCCAACACGACTACCTGAGGGGAGAGTTAATCCCCAGAGTAACAGAGATTAGTATGGACTGCTAAACAAGATAAACTAAATTTGAATTAGGGATTGAATGATTGGAAAATACTCGGCATCATGGTAATTTAAGAGTCTATTCCGGCGGTAATAGAATGGACCACGGAAGAAGATTCATGATGAATTCAGAGAATGGTCATTCTGGGAGACGCTTCCCTAAAGCAAGCAATGTGAGCAAAGTTAAGCTTAAGAGACTATATGTGCCAGTTAAGCTAAGTGTCACCCTCGCGACTAAGGGAATTTGTCCTCCTTGGTATAGAAGGATTGTCGCAAGGCAAGTAAGGATAATTGATGTTGAGAAAACGATGCCAAAAATGAAGAGGTAAAACATCTATAGGTAGATCCTCGTGGCTTCAACTTTTAGTACACCTCTAAAGGGAGGAATATGGAGTGATGTGGCATTAAGTCAGAATTAAGTGGTTCTAGTGACTATGGAATGGGAAAGAAAGAATGCGATAAATGAAAGAGGAATGAGATGGCACTTATCCAAATCTTACAGATATGCTACGATTCAAGAATATTTTGCAAGCACGACAACAAGGAAAGGAAGTAAAGGTTCCTGCCTGAGCTGTTATTAATAAATAAGGAGACAATGCGAGATGTAAGTTAAGACAAAGGAATAACCCAAGGAAGATTACGAGGAATATTGATATGAGAATGGGCCAACGAGTAGTTAGTTATTAGTTAGGAAGATCCTAGTTATGGCTATACAAGAGGTTACAGATGAGTCATCAGATCGTGTAAGGTAAACATAGTAGAACCCAACATGGAGAATTCAGCCTAAAAAAATATCATTATAAAACTTGAAATATATTCAAACACGAGTCGGGGTAATTAATGGTACCGTATGAGTGTTACGAGGATAAAAGAAAGTGTCACTGGGAAGGCAGTCAAAATATCAGTTCAGAAGCAACCATACAAGCACAAGGGCATGGAAGTAAGCAACTACGGATGATTATTGGCAAGTAAGGATATCAAAAAGGTCCGTAATAAGCTCACAACTTTATGAGAGTCAAGGGTTCTCCCTAAGTACTACAACGAAAGGCTAGTTGAGGAGATAAGAAAGAAGGCGTCAACCTAAGCACAACGACCTAAAGAGAAAATGGTCGTGTAACAACAATCTCGCAACAACATTGTAAGCATTTCAAAGGAAAGTGGCACCTACCGTGGCTAATGAATGGAAGTAAGAATTAAAAGTAATATTCAAGATCAGATGAGTTGTATGAAGACTCTGGCAAGTGTGGGCACTAAGATAAGCTAAGTATGGACGCAACAAGGGGCAGAAAGACCAGGAAAAGTAATAGCTTACGTTGAAAGAAAGCTAAGATGGAACGAAAGAATTATTTGATCAATGATCCAGAGTTAGTACGTTATGGATACACTCAAGGTTTTGGAGCATTATCCGGGCAGCATATTTGTTGTCAATCATACAACCATAGAAGATTCTGGTATAAGTTAAAAGAAAGAATTGAGCCCAGGGCATAGACAAAGAATTGAATTGTTAAAAAAATTGTATCATGATATTTCATAACTCCAATGAAAGGCTAAGGTAATAACTGATACCATGAGATACAGACCGGAAGATAGCTTAAGCCTATGTAAAGGCTGATTAGAAGGAAGAGGAAACTAAAGAATTACATCACCCAAGTAAATCAGGAGTCTAATTATTGGACCTAGAAAAATTATAGAAGTTGTGCTTGAGAACATGACCGAATCACTCTTAATATCAGATGTTCAAGAGAAATCACAACAACCATAATCTATAATGGCTCTACAAGGAAGCCAATTAGAAAAAGTACCAACCTCATAATAAGTCAGTACGAAGCTCCCACCGGATTTTGTATGTACTAGAGGTGCGAGTTTTATAATAGAGCTTTAAGTTATGGGCGTGAATTATACCAAGATGGAAGGGAGGTTATGAAGGAGATAAAACGTATGATATGAGATTTTAAGTATGTAAGGTAAAAGTGAATATCGTACGAGATACTCAAAGGCAGAATATGCGAATAGTCCATACTTCGGATAGAAGGCTAGAAGTGTCGTGATTCAATATCCAGGAATGATAGCGGCATAGATAGTGGCATATCTCATAGCCTATGATTTCTAGGTATCGAGGAGGCTAATTAAGACAGTAAATAATAGTTAGGGACGATGTGATATCTCGCTTGATGTCCTAGAATGACAAAAGGAAATCTATGATGCAAACAAGTTTAAAGGTCACAAGTAATATAAATAGAGATGTGTAGGTCACAAGTTATTATATGGTGAAGCGACAAGGTTCTAGAAGACAGGAGAAAGGATAAGAATATGCGAATGGGAAAGTAACAAAATGGATAAGTCCTCAGGATTAAGCCCATGAGAACAAGAAGAGCAGATGGTTTCTCTAAATTATACAAAGTTCACTATAGCCTAAATGAACTCAAAGGAGTCTAAGACTAATACCATTTAGAATGTCACTGTTATAATAGAATGATGGTGTAATTGTGATAGATAAAAGATGACGTTTGGGCCTTCGATTGAGTAATGATTCAACGAAGAAAAGAAATGGATCTTATGAATTGGACAGGATTAAAGTACCCACGCAAGGTGAATCGCATTGGGATGCTATGAGGTACGGTTATGAAAGTGCTGGGTATCGCCCCGGGTGGATCAATCTAATTATTTCAGACATTCCCCGATAAAACGTGAATC
Source organism: Nicotiana tabacum (assembly GCF_000715075.1). NCBI lineage: Eukaryota > Viridiplantae > Streptophyta > Magnoliopsida > Solanales > Solanaceae > Nicotiana > Nicotiana tabacum. The sequence goes on from NC_134097.1 coordinate 85,523,519, forward strand.
CTAGAAGTAATATTACATAAAAGGTTAAGTTATCAGTGGTATATTGTAGATCAATATTAAGGTGAATCAACAATGGATGGACAAAAGTTACAAAGTATGAGATAAGATTAGGCCGTCATTCTAAAGATGAACAGTAATGAGGAAGCATTAAAGGACTTAAATATATACATATGGAATGAGCAACGAGAGTAAGATGGGATTTTGTAGCAGACCTTAGCAACAACGATAACTTAAAGTAAGAGTTATGGCAGTAAATTCATACGGATGGTTAAACGGACCTATGCGATGAGATATAATAATATTCGTGAATTCAACCAAGTACCGAGTGAAGAACTTCAGTATACTCATAAATGACCAAAGGGACATGTTATCAAGCTCTACATGTAAATCTTAGAGATTAGACACATTTACAAGATCAAAACTATACAGGCTGCATGATGAAAGGTAGCAACAGTTACGGGATTGGAATGATTCTGACTACAAGTTATGGTGTGAGAAGGAGGCCTAAGGAGGGATGCCCTAGACTTTGGACCTATTCATAGAACAGTCGCCTAGATGGCAAGGAAAGTTCTAAACCATTCGGAAGATATAAGTTAAGAAAATGATAAGTGCATTGGCCAACATTTGGTGACGAATGTTCCAAAGGGGAGAATGATGTTACACACTGCAATATTACGTCAATATTACGTCCCGCAGCATTATATTACGATAATGTCACCCTCTGCAGTATTACATTACAGTGATGTTACGTTTCGCAATAATAAGTTGCGACAGAGTTGCACCCTGTAGTATTATATTACGGTGATGTTATGCTTCGCAGTAATAATTTACGACGATGTTGCACCCTGCAGTAATGTACGTTGAATTTATCGTAAGGTAATTGACATCAGTCCAAGGAAAAGATTATTTGGTGATTATAAGGATTATAAGTGATGAGTAAATTCGTGAAGGTAAGAGGGTAAGTAATATCGAAGAAAACGAATTTTGTCAAAGTTTGGCATGGTGGGGTAAACTACAACCTGAGCTAAAATACCCGATATTTATGGATTAGTGCGATACAAGGTACTACATGATCGTAAAGTGTACAAGGTATGTTATAAGAGAGTAGTATTTAATTAAGTTGGGATAAGTTTTTTAATTATACGGGTAATTGGTTAATTACCGGATAGCGGTATACTACCTAATTGATTATTGGATAAAGTTTAAATTTTCCCACAAAAGAATTATGTGGCAGCAATATATTTCATAGTGGATGACTCTTAAGCATTTAGAGCAAGGTGGCAAGATGTAAAGAGATGAGCATCTCATTACATTTGATTAAAAGAATCTTATCAAAACAAAAAGTGAATTTATGAAAACTAAACCTCCGAAAATTTTGAACCCTTTTTCTCTTGCCTTTGAATGTTTATATTATCAATTCGGTAAGTCAATATATGCAAGTTTTTTCTGAATTTTGAAGAATATGAGATTAAACCCCTTTTCCCTTTTTCCTTCATTATGGAGCTTTATGATATAGTAAAGGAGTTGGGTCCTTGTAATTTTGGGGTAGCCAAGCTTGTTAGTGACAAGAAAATCAATGAGCTCTTTGCTGTCAAGTTTATTGAAATAGGCCAAAAGATAGATGAACATGTGCAAAGAGAAATTATGAATCACAAATCATTGAAACATCCAAATATAGTTAGATTTAAAGAGGAGCAGAAGCAAAGTTTATTACGCAAAAGCTTCCAACGAGAATCGGTTGGAATTGTAGCAACGTAAAATTTTACGGTTCTAAAGGAGTACGGTATAATCTTCTACAGGAATATTATACGGAGTTTTCCCTTCTCTAGATATATTATGGTTATCCCTTCTTTCTTTTGGCATGGTCCATATGATACGAACAAAACGTGCAAATGCACAAATTCCATGAATGATTCTATTCATAGAAGTATTAGAGATATCTATGTTCTTGAATTTCCATCTGTCATAATATTTTATCATCTGTTCACGGGTCTAATAAAAATACAAAAGTTGAAAAGAGTTTACTTTATGATATTACTTAAAGGCATAATGGTCTTAACACATTCCGAAAGATTTTATTAACGTACTTTTTATGCATTGCATTCTTGTGCATTGACCCATGACCAGAAGACGTTATATACTCGTATAGATGTAAATATATGTATATGGGATATGAGAAAAGGTTACGGCGTTATATACGCACCATCACCTGATCAGCTGGTATATGATGATGATGTTGCCCACAGTGGCTGAAATATGATTCAAACGGCATTATATACGCGTATATATGTATGTATATATATATTTATGGGATATGAGAAAGGTTATGGCGTTATATACGCACCACCACCTGATATATGGGAAATGTTATGGCGTTATATACGCACCACCACCTGGTCAGCTGGTATACATTGATGATTTTGCCCACAATTGTTGATATGATATGATGGGATGCCCTCAGAGGCTGATGATGTTATGAGACATGTACCTATGCACGACATGACATTCATACGCATATGCATGACGTTAAAAGTATTTCATGATTTACAAAGTTATTCAAACTTACAGGTTGAGTCAAGTACTCTATATTTCCGTTATGTCTGTTATGTAGTTATTTATGTGCCTTACATACTCGGTACATTACTCGTACTGACATCCCTTTTGCCTGGGGACGCTACGTTTCATGCCCGCAGGTCCCGATAGACAGATTGAGAGCCCTCTAAGTAGGCTATCAGCTTAGTGGAAGATGTTGGTGCGCTCCATTTGCTTCGGAGATGCTCGCTTGGTTAGTATGATTTAGACGTGTATTGTTTGGTAAAGCGGGACTTTGTCCCAACCTTTACGATATTTATGTACTCTTAGAGGCTTGTAGACATATGTCGTGTATATAAAAGATTGTATGGCCTGGTCGGCCTATGTTTTGAGTTTATAAATGATCATGTTGGCCTATTAAGCCCGTATGTCATGTGTATATAATGATGTAATAAGAAAGATACGTTACGTTGGTACTCGGTTGAGTAAGGTACCGGGTGCCCTTCGCGGCCTATCGGTTTTAGTCGTGACAGAGTTATTGCTTATGCTTCTCGTCAGTTGAAGCCCCATGAGAAGACCTACCCTGTTCATAATTTGGAGTTGGCTGCCATAGTTCATGCATTGAAGATTTGGAGGCATTACTTGTATACCGTATCTTGTGAGGTGTTCACTGATCATCACAGTCTTCAGCATTTGTTCAAGTAGAAGGATCTCAATTTGAGGCAGCGGAGATGGTTGGAGTTGCTTAAGGATTATGATATCACTATATTGTACCATCCGGGAAAGGCCAATATGGTAGCCGATGCCTTGTGGCAAAAGGCAGTGAGTATGGGTAGTTTGGCATATATTCCAGTTGGGGAGAGACCTCTCGTATGTGATGTTCAGGCTTCGGCCAATCGGTTTGTGAGATTAGATGTTTCGGAGCCCAGTCGGGTATTGGCTTGTGTAGTGTCTCTGTTTTCCTTATATGATCGCATCAGAGAGCGCCAGTATGATGATCACGCCCTATGTTGTTCTCTCAGTATCCTTACTATTTCAACGACGTGCTCATCTTCAGCACCGTCAGGGGTTGCCTCCTGAACTTGTCAAGGATATTTCTTGATGTGAACTGGCGTGGCCTCATTTCCCTCGTTGTGGGTACCACTGATGGAATCTTCGTGCTGAGGCTGGTTTCCTTGGGCTACAACGTATATGTGTTGTTGACACCATTATCTGCAATTTTTATTGATTTTTGCTCGGAACAAATAATAAAAAAGTTAGTAATAGATGCAGGGATAAATTCAATTGCACGATTGTCTATGCCCCACGGTGGGCGCCAAACTGTTTACCCGTAAAAGTAAAGTTAAATTTATACGTCGTTTATAGACAATTGAATCGATTTGATCAAAAAATAATAAATGAATTAGATACAAATTTAAGACTTAGCATTGAAATTAAAGTAAAACGGAAGATATCTTAGTCCCGGGCGCAAAGCATCCGAAGGACGTAAGAACAATATAAATAATCAAGAAGGTCAAATGCTATTGAGCTTTTGATAGAATATAGTGTATGCTTGCTAGAAAATTTATATCCCTTTCGATGATAATTGAGTTCACTATTTATGGTTGTACTTAGGGAATAAAGTCGTAGGATCAAGCCCCTCTTAAATGACAATTATGAGAGTCATTGATGAATGTGTAATGGTGGGTAGTGAATGTCATATTCTCTCTAACAGATCATGCACTTAATGCTATAGAATATTCTTCATTGAATTCTACCGGATGACAGACATTTATTTAGCCTTTATGAATATTATTCTTCCCGATCACAAGCGAGATCATTGCATTCAGATCCGACTATCTTCTGTCTTCGGCTCCACATATTGCTTTCTCATGTAATTATTAAATGAGCAAATTTTACCCCATACAACTACAACCAAAAAGAGTCATTTGATATGATCAATATAAATGTGGGAGATGGTAGGAAGATGAGGCCACGTAGTGGACATCGTATAATGTTTAGATAAATATACATATATATATATATATATATATATATATATATATATATATATATATATATATATATATATATATATATATATATATATATATATATATATATATATATATATATATATATATATATATATATATATATATATATATATATATATATATATATCTAGTGAAACCCCACTAGTGGGGTCTGAGGATGATATAATGTACGTAGACCTTACCCCTACCCAGGGGGTAGAAAGGCTATTTGCGGGAGATTCTCAGTTCAGACACAATAGATCCATAACAACAAAGGAAACCAGACAAATAATATCAGCACCGTAAGAGACAACAAATAAGTGGATGAGCATTAATAATGATAATAATAAAAAATAAAAATAAAAATAATGTGATGAAACAAAAACTGCTAGCAGTCCTAGACAAAACACCATCAAACTAGTCGGTACAAAGAGAAAAAATGTTCGACTACCTCCTAACCTACAACCCTAATTCTCGAGCTCCACACCTTCTTATCAAGGGCCATGTCCTCAGAAATCTGAAGTCGCGCTATGTCCTGCCTGATCATCTCGCCCTAATACTTCTTAGGCCGCCCTATACGTCTTCCATAACTACCAAAGCCAACTGCTCACACCTCTTAACCGGGATATCTAGGCTCCTCTTTCGCACGTGCTCGAACCATCTAAGTCCCGCTCCCGCATGTTGTCATCCACGGGAGACACACCCACCCTCTCCCGAATATTCTCATTCCTAATCTTATCCAGCCCAGTGTTCCCGCATATCCATCTCAACATCCTCATTTCTGCTACTTCCATCTTCTGGATATGTGAATTCTTGACTGGATTGGCAACACTCAGCTTCATACAACATGGCCGGTCTAACCACCGCTCTATAGAACTTACCTTTAAGTTTCAGGTGACACGTTTTTGTCACACAGGACTCTATATGCTAACCTCCATTTCACCCACACCATCCCAACATGATGTGTGACATCCCCGTCGATCTACCCATCTCCTCTGATAGTTGACCCTAGGTAGTTGATGCTCTCTCTCTAAGGGATGACTTATGAGCCAAGCTTCACCTCCACGTCCGCTTTTCCCGACACGTCGCTGAACTTGCACTCTAAATATTCCACTTACATTAGTCAATATAGGGAATTCTTTCACTTAAAAAAGAAATTGGGGAAATTTTAAAATGAAAAAGGACATCCCACGTGATTGAAGTTATTTAATATCAATGAATAATGTGATTTATCTTCAATTGTAATATCAATTTATTAACTTACATTGGTCAATATCGCAATATATCATAACTTTTCATCAACCCATAACTGATAGACAACTTCAATCAGCTTTTCATCGATTCTGTTAAATAAACAGTATAGATTCTTTTTTTAATATTATAATATACAGCAAATGATCATGAATGCTGTTATACTATTAGAAATAGATCACTTTTATCCTCCGTCAAATTTTGGTATAAAAAAATATCCTCGCTGCTACATTGTTGGACCACACCTAAATATCAAAAGTTTTGTAATGTTCATGGCGTGAGAAAAGGATAGGCACAGTGAAGGATGGCATACAAACAAATAGTTCAAATTTGAAAATCTGATGTCCTAATCTCAAAATCGGAATGATCATTTTAAACAAGGAAAAGCGATTATTGTATGTGGTAATTACCATATAGTAACATTTACACATGGCGGAATACTTTCACTCTGGTTTTGCTCCAAATATTTAAGAGATCAATAGTTTCACTTTGTAATAATGACCCGACTAGTTGTATTGAATATTTACATTCAGTTCGGTAATCTGAGGTCATGAATAGCTCCATGCGGTATATTATGACTTGAGTGTACTATCGGTTCTGATATTCGAGTGGTTCGTGATTAAATTGTAAAAATAATTCTCATTCTAGAAGCTTTATGTTGGAATAGTTGACCAAGTTAAACTTTTGTCAATTTGATCTCGGATCGGAGTTTTATCATTCAGTTACGTTCGGATGGTAATTTTGAACGTGAGCGTAAGCTCGAATTTGCATTTGGATGTTTCTAAAAGGTGTCAGCACTATTTCGCTAAAGTTGCCAATTTGAAAGTTTAGAAAGTTCATAGGTTTGACCGGAAATTAACTTCGATGTTATTGGGTTCATATTGTTATTCCGGTAGTTGGAATAGGTTCTTTATGTTACTTGAAACTTGTGTGCAAAATTTGGGTTCATTCCGGGATGGTTAGGCTTGAATCGAGCGTTTGATTCGAAGTTTGAAGTTTATGAACTTAATTAAGAGATTGATCTTGATCGATGATTCGTGGTTTAGATGTTATTATGTGGAATTTGAGTCCTCGAATAGGACCTTGTTATGTTTTGGGACTTGTTGGTATGTTCGGACGCAGTCCTGAGGGGCTCAAGTGAGTTTCGCGGTGATTTCGGATCATTTGGGATGGGTTTATGTTGCTGATTTCCGATGCTTCAGGCGGTCTTCGCGATCCTGAAGGAGAGGACGCGATCGCAATGTGTAATCTGGATCAAAGTTTTTTCCTCTACGCGTTCGTGATTGAAGGATCGTGTTCGCGGAGCTTGAGTGGTTAAACCATCGTGTTCGTGGAGCTTGAGTGGTTAGATCATCACGTTCACAGTAGAAGGTTCGCGATCGCGTTTCAGTGTAGTAGTTGGGGGAATTCCTCATCGTGTTGGCATGAGCAAGGTCGCGTTCGCAAAGACTGGTCGTTGTGTTTATCGGGTGTTGATTTGCGAATGCGACGTATATTTTTCTGGAAATATATTTTTCTTGTACGCAATTGCGAGGGCTATGCCACGATCGCGATGTATATAACTGGGCAGTGCTTATAAGTACTCTATTTCGAAGTTTTTGGTTATTTGATCAGATTTTGAATTATAAAGCTCAGATTTGAGTAATCTTGGAGGGAATTTTTACGATTTGGGTTGGGCTAATTACTTTTGACTCTAATTTAATTACATTACATAATTCCATCATTAATTTTGGCATCTGCTTGATGAATCTAATAGAGATTTTCGGGATTTTTGTCTAAACTTTCTAAAAGTGAATAATTGGGTTTTGAACGTTGATTCAGAGTCGAAATTGGATGAAATTAGTATGGTTGGACTCGAATTCGGATGGATTATTAAAATTTATGAGTTTTGTCGGATTTCGAGGTGTGGACCAAGGTTGACGTTTTTGTTGAGTTTGAGTGTTTTATTAAAGATCTGACATTTATTGTTTGGGTTAGATTCTTGTGGTATTAATTTATGATTTTGAGTTGCTTTTGGCTAGTTTCGAGCCGTTCGAAAGTCGATTCACGCGGGATGACTCTTCTGGTCTATCGATTTCGCTTGTTTGAGGTAAGTGTCTTGCCTAGATTTGTTGAGGGAATTTTTCCTACTAAATAATATTGTTTGTTACATGTGGGGGGTGAATAATAGACGAAGTGATGAGCGTATATGCATGTTCCAGGGTTTCCATGCTCGAGAGGAGGAATTATATGCTTCTTTATGCCTGTATTAAAATTGGTGATCCTTAAACTTATGCCTAATTTAATTCGATAACTAATAAACTCAATTCACTGTGTTGGAAACTATGCTAGAATATACAACATCTTAAAAAGGATTTAATGTGATGTTTTGAGATTCGTTTTCATAATTAACTGGATTGTAGTAGCACGAAGATATATCTATACCTGTTATCTTTATGCTACTTGAGCTTCTTTATCTGTAGTAAGAGATGATGATTGGAGCCTTAAGGCTATGTTTAGCACGAGGAGTATTTGCGTGCGGTTGATATGATGTTGGCACGATGGGTATTGTTGTGCAGTGTAAAATAAGATTGGCCGGTTAGTTGTTACTGTGTGAGAAGAATGAGAGTTAGATTCTAGTTATGATTACTCATCCGTTAAAACTGATGACCATCGCAAAAAACAACACGAAATTGATGCTCACTAGCCAAAGATAGCATAGTTTAATTATCATCTTCACGAAGATTAGATTTAAATAATATTCAAGTAATTTCTGATTTAACGCTATTTAGGATGATTAACACTTTGATTGGAATGATTATGAAGTAAAATTAACTATTACAATTAAAGCAATCTACAAATAATCATAGAGAACTAAAGAGTAAAACAATGGGTTATTATCAAAACGAAGAATAAGGGTTCTGACATGATAGCTGCAAGACTGATATTCTAAATATGACACAATTATGTTTCACTATTGAGATTCTATCGATTCTCACGGATTATATAGGTGATTAGCTTATATTTCCAATTAAAACTCCTCCCTGATTAAATCTTGATCTTTCAAATAAACTAATGTGAAATGCGATGAAACATACAAGAATATATTGATAGGAATGATCCAAGAGAAATTTCTGGTGAATATTTCTCAATCTTAATTTAAACAGAAATTCAAAAAGCTCTCTCGATTACTTCAAAGAATCACCAAAATAAATGAATATTCAATATGATATTCCTCTTTAGATTAAGCACTATACAGAATAAAATCACAACTAAAATTAAAGATCCTCAAATAATTTCAAGCAATTAAACAGTAGTCAAATTCATAAACAATAACCAAGTCACCAAATCATGTCAAACCCTAAGGTAAACTACTCCTTATATATGGAGAAAGTCATCGCAAAAAGAGTTAAAGAATAAGAAAGCATTAATCCAACGTTACAATCCAAAATCGCGTATTGAATTGGTAGAAGGATGATAATTCTAGTGTCTTTAAGTCTCCAATGCTTTCCAAAAGCCCCCAAGGTCAAAACTCCCATAAAATCATATTTTTGGTGTATTTATACCATGCAGGAATGAGCCCAGGTAAATACCCTTTCCTAGTCGAAACAGGAAAATACTCTATAAATATTGCACAGGCGTGACGCACGGTGCACCGCCATACGCGGTGTGTCAGTAGAGAAGTTCAGAGAGCGATTTCTGATGGACAAGAGAAGAATACCCATTCGGCGCGACTATATAAAATTTCCAAAGTTATTCGCTTTCTTCAATTTTTGATATCCATTCTCGGCTCTTGACCACTAAATGCGATCTCAATTTAATTTTTTGCACTTTTACTCAGACCTCAAAGCTCTAAGTCATTCAATTTAGCTCCATATTATCTTCTTAACTAGGAATAACTTTCCGCAAAGCATAAAACATATAATAAGTGCAATTCATTATCATTTGAGCTCAAATACATGTAAAATATAATAATTAGAGTGCAAAACTATGACTAAAATACAGATTTCTCTCCTACCATTTATACCCCACACTTAAACCATTACTCGTCCCTAAACAATCAAACTGTACTTCGTATAGAGATGACCTTCTTATCAAGCAACTTCCCTAACACATATGCCAAGAATATTTAAAATAGACCAAGCAACACATCATAACATCCTAGCCTCAAGACTTGACTCAAAAGCACCATGCATTTTTCACAACCTGCTCACTTACTATAATACAGAGGTCAAATACTTTACCTTACATTCACAAATCATATGCCTTCACACAAAGAATAGAGAGTATTTCAACATATAATAAATTTCAAGAACAATTAGGAACTCAAGATAGAAATAATTAACTCACTCTGAGAAATAAAATTCAAGTACCACAAGAAGACGTACCATAAGCTTACCCGTTGTGTAATACTCTACTAATTGAGCTCCTTCGGTCCAGGATCATGTAGGACATAATTTGATTGTAATGTAGACTACGCTCCGGGTAAAATACATTTGGATATAGCGACTACACCTCCCTAAGTACTTTAGCACTTTAAACCCCACACTTATGTTGAACCAAAACCCAACCTTCACACATTATAACATCAAGCTCCCAATATCTTTAAGCACAAATAAGATGAGAACTGACACTAGAAATGACTCAATTTTTTTCTATTCTAATACATACATAACTTTCTCTTCTGTTTTTTTTTTCAATTTCTTACGTGTGGCTCTCACAAATTTTCAACTAGTACACCTTTCTCCATTATTTTTAGTTCCACCCAAAAGCCAACCATACTTCAACTTAACTTTTAACAAGCTCATAACAAATTCATATGCTCAAGAGAGGTAAAAGGTTTAAATATATAGTTAATTCAAACAAAAAGGGGTCAAGCTTGTAGTGTGGTTTCCAAAGAAAAAAGATTACAGTCTCAACAAGGTTAACTAAGATATATCACACTTAGGCGGGTCACAGACATATTATTGGCTCAATAAAGAAGTGTCTTTATCACTTCCAAGACTAACAAGACTGGTATTTTATTTTTGCAAACACATAGGGAAAGTTCTATACATCAACTAATATGCACAGAATATCATAAAACCTCACACAAACCATGACACATAATTTACTTAGGATCGGATCTATCTCGACTCTCTAATTAAAGCAGTTAAGCCAAGTTTAAATCAAACAATTTAATGCACTACAATACAGGAGTCAAAAACTGAGCCTAAAAGTCACAACAAAGGCACTCACTACTCTCAAGGCACAACAAAGTCAAGAAAAGTCATCTCCATTTAATATCAATCACAAGAATTCAAATTTCCTGACAAAAGAAAATCTAACTACACCTAGTTCAAGAAAAACCCTTGAAAAAAAACCGTGACACAAATAAAAACCAATGAAATTTTTTACATTACCTATGAAAAACAAAATATTATTTTTCTTCAACTTTGATCCCTCAAGAAGACAATCGATGAAATCCATCGTCGGGAAAATTCAAAATTTGTTTTCAAACAAAAGAAAGAAAGAAAACACACATGTACATATATACATTCCCCACCCCACACTTTAAATTGTGGCATATCCTCATGACACACAAATTAAAAGCAAAAAGTAAAAGAAACTCCCTTAATTCATTTAGTCGGGGTCTGAATCGAAATCAGGATCTCATTTGCACGCCCGACACAATGCACACATCCATACTGAGAGCTTCTTCTCTGTCTTCTTGGGTGTTACACCCCACACTTATCAGGCTAGCTTTCTCCGGTTCACTCTTTAGGGTCCCATTGCTCTTTCTATCTTGAATATCACTCTTTCTTCTCTACTCTAAACATGAGCTGCCTTTCCTGAATATCCTGAATTGCTCTACCAGTAGCCAAGAATGGTCTCCCGAAAATCAGAGGGACCTCTCTATTCTCTTTCATGTTCACCACAATAATATCCATATGAAACACAGATTTATCCATCCGAACTAGCATATTTTCCACTATTCCTCCGAATATGATTGTGGTATCATTCGCCAGCTACAAGGACACATGGATAGGCATGATTTCTCCAATCCCTCCCTCCAATTTTCTAAAAATAGACAAAGGCATAATATTAATAGAAGCATCCGAATCACACAATGATTTTTCAAATTTATCACTTCTTAAAGAGCAAGTTACAGTAAAACTCCTTGGATCTCCACACTTTTGAGAGAGCTTATTTTGCAGAATGGCACTATAATGCTCTGTGAGCTTGACAACCGATGTCTCTTTCACTTTTCTCTTGTTGGACAATATCTCTTTTAAGAACTTAGGATAAGCTGGCATCTAAGAGAACACCTCTGCGAATGGTAGACTAATATGTACCTGCTTGAGCGTATCTAGGAAACACCCAAATTGTTTGTCAAACTTCTCTCGTCTCTGCTTCTGAGGGAAATGTAAAACATGCATATATTAACTCCATTCAGTCACCTCATTCATTGAATTTCCATCTTTCTTCTTCTTCTGGCTCTAGTCTTTCCCTTCTTCTTCAGACCATAATCTACCATCAGCTCACTTTCTTGAGTTTTGCTATTTTTATGTTCCTCTACAATTTCTACATGTCCTTCAATCAACATCTCTTTGCTTTGCCCTGGGATCCTCCAATACTTTCCAACTCCTTAAAGACACTACATTTATTGTCTCTTTTGAATTTCTCTTAGTATCAACAGGGAGTGTTCCTGGAACCCTCTCAGACAATAAATTTGCAAGTTATCCCACCCTTCTCTCCAAGTTCTGGATAGCGGTGCCATGAAGTTCAAGTCTCTCATCTATTTTAATAATCATTCGATCTTCCATGGTAGATTGATTGGACTGTTAAGACTGGTATTGCTGTCGATGCTGAACTAGATAACCTGGGGTTTGGAGTTATTATTTTGCTATGCATTTGACTACAACTGGGTAAGCTCAAAGAAAAGCTTGGGTGCTTCTTCCCCTTGGAGTTAAAATTATTGCCACTTTGGTAGTTGCCTCTATTAAAAATCCCCACAACATTTACCGTTTTATAAATAGTTAAGGCTAGACACTCATGCGTTAGATGACCCATTCCACAAAAATCATAGACTGGTGAAGGCTGGATCTGGACCTCGGCTAAGGTTAAATTTCTTATATATCTAGCCATAATGTCTATTTGGGTTCGAACTGATGTGTTAGAGTCCACCTGGTAAACCCCAATTGATTTTCTTCTATCATTACTCTTAGTTGGCCATTGGTTAGCATCTTCAGAGAGCTCATCAAGAATTGCAATCCCCTCAAGAGTCTTCTTCATTAAAGGACCTCCAACTACAATATTGAGAGTTCATTGTGAGGAAGGTGTCAGTCCATCCCAAAAGTCCTGTAGTTGCATCCACAATTCGATTCTATTGTGCTAACACTCACGATCTTTTTAACTATTTCATAAGCTTTGAAGACCGTTTCAGCATCATTCTGGCAGAAATTGTGGATTTTCCTTCCGAATTTCAATATTTTTGTAGCTGAGAAGTATTTGTCAAGAAATGAAGCTTACCAAAAGTATTCGAAGCTAGTGGTTTGCATCATCCTTGAGTTAGAAGGGGAATGCCCTTAAGTTGACTACATCTTTTGACACTCTGTTGCACTGAAATGTGTTCATGATTTCACCAAATCCCATCAAATGAGTGTTCGGATCGTCATTCATCTTCCATTTGAAAACACAAATGTTATTGATGGTTTGAAGAAAGCCTTGCTTCAAAAATTATTTGCTGCTGCGGTTGCAGGTCAGACACTTGACAGTCCCTGATGCATAATCAACTAATGCTCTTCGAGGCCTAGGCATATTATATTCAAATTCATTTTCGACCAGAAGTTGGTTTGGGTTGAATCTTCGTTGTCCATTCCCGACAACTGTTTCATTAGCTCTAAGAGCTTTCTCAGAAGTTGCATGTGCGGATACTTCCAGTTGGACTGCTTCTCATGCAACCAAATCAACTACCTGCTCACCATTTTTAGCCATGTTCTCTTGGGTTGAAGATTTCTCTAAGAATTTTCTGGTGAGTTCTCTCTCTTTCCTCAACTATCGCAAAAACTTTTCCACCTCAGGATTGTATGGAATCAATTATTTTGAAGAAGATTGAGTCACACACCACAAAACCTAATATGTTTCCTGCACATGGATGATAAAAACTGTTTAGAATAAATAAAATTGGTTCCTAATTTAGCACCAAAATATAATTTTAACACTATTGATCACCAAGCCACGAGACGACGCAAATATTTTACGAGCGCAAAACACAACAGAAAATTGATGCTCGCTAGCCAAATATTGTATAGTTTAATTATCGTTTCCACGGGGATTGGATTTAAATAATATTCAAGTAATTTTCGATTTAACACGACTCATGATGACTAACACTTTTATTAGAATGATTTTGAACTAAAATTAACTATTAAAATTAAAACAATTAATAATTTATCACAAGGAACTAGAGAGTAAAGCAATGGGTTATTACCAAGACAAAGAATAAGGGTTTTGACTTGATAGCTGCAAGACTGCTATCCTGAAAATGACACTGGTATGTTTCACTCTTGTGGTTCTATTGATTCTCACGAATTCAATAGCTGATTAGCTTATACTTTCAATTAAGACTCCTCCCTCGATTAAATCTAAATCTTTCAAATAAACTAATGTGAAGTGCGATGAAACTTCTAAGAATATATTGGTAGGAATGATCTAAGAGAAACTTTTCATGAATATTTCTCAATATTAATTTAAATAGTAACTCAAACAGCTCTCTTGATTAATTCAAATAATCACCAAAATAAAAAAAGATATACGCTGTAATAATATTTAATAATATGCTCCTCTTCCTATTAAACACTATAAAGAATAAAATTGCAACTAATAGCAAAGTTTTTCCAATAATTTCAAGCAATTAAACAGTAGTCAAATCCATCAACAACAACCAAGTCATAAAATCATGTCAAATCCTAAGGTAAGCTATTCATAGATATAGATAAGTCATCACAAAAAGAGTTAAATAATAAGAAAACATTAATCCAACATTACAATCCAAACTCGCGTACTGAATTGGTAGAAGGAAGAATGATTCTTGTGTCTTTAAGCCTCCGATGTTCTCCCAAATCTCCCAAGATCAAAAGTCCCATAAGAATCGTATTTTGGTGTATTTATAATACGCAGAAATGGGCTCGGGCAAAACTACCATTTCCCAGTTGAAATAGGAAAATACTCTATAAAAATTGTACAAACGTTGCACACGGCGAGCAGCCCCATGCGGTGTGCCTTTGGAGAAGTTTAGAGAGAGATTTCTGTCAAACAGTAGCAGAATACATTGCTGCGTCGCCCGACCCGGTGCAACTGTGTAAAATTTCTAGAGTAATTCATTTTCTTCAATTTTTGATATCCAGACTCGGCTCTCGACCCCCGAACGCGATCCTGGTTTAATTTCATGGACTTTTACTTAGACTTTAAAGCTCCAAATCATTCGATTTAGCTTTAGATCATCTTTTTTCATGACCAAAAATCTCCCCACCTTCAGGATCTTGATGACACCTAATATTTCACTTGCTAGGCAAACCAACGTTAGCTATATATGTTACCTAGTTTTAACAATCCAAATTAAATGATGACACAAAAACAACTGAATAGTCTAAACTAATGTGATAAGATACTGAATGACGTAATCCAAATACAACCCAGAACTGGATTCACGAATATATGAACGTCTAGAATAGTATAGATAATAGTCTGAATAAAACACAACTATTTGAATCATAATAAAATGTAATCGTGACATAGAAGGAGACTTTAAGGTTGCAAACACTATGCAGCTCTACCTCAAATCTCTGCCTGTAGCTAAATCCAAGAAATCTCACTAATCGCTGATTGGACTAGCCTTGATGAAGTAGTGACGAGGTTAGTCCTACCCCATGTACTCTTTAAGTGCCGATCCTAACCTTGATGAAGTAGTGACGAGGCTAAAGCGACACTTACAATAACCTGTATGCAATAATAATGATAATAACAGGAAAAGAAACAAGAATTAGAAGTAAATTAATTAACTCATTAAAATGAACTTAAACCTCATTATCAGATAGAACGGAATAACACGTCTTATAATATCATATAAAAATGCCGAGGCCAACTCAACTATAACAACAAGCACAACATATGCAAATTGTTGCGGCGTGCAACCTGATCCCACCATATCATAATTTATTAATGTCAAGTACAACATATATAATCTGTTTCGGTGTGCAACTCGATCCTATCATATCTTCATTTATCAATGTCAAAATCCATCCTTATTCATCCATTTTAATTCATTACCTTTCAATTTCTGTTGCTGCGTGCAACTCGCTTCCCTAAAAATTTCAATTAACATAAACAATCTGATAGCCCAATTTACAAGAATTTCTACCTCAAGAGAGTAAAGGTACACTAAAGGACCACATAATAATGAAAGGGTATCTAACAATTCAAAGGTTCAACTTTACAAGTTTATCGGTATCAAACAAACTAAATAAACTCACGCAAATAAAACTACAGTATAGAATGCAATAAATATTACAAAAATAATAGAACAAGTAGAACATGTGACAATCAAGAAGTAAAAGTAAAGCAGTTAAAGGTAAGTAGCAAATAAGCATGGAGTTATGGAAGGGACGAACAATTTCGTACGAGAATAATTAAATGACAAATAACACTCATGGCATAGAAGTCAAATAAATCATGTAATAATTAAGGCATGGAATAAAATAATTCATTAAATAATGAAAAACCTGGAAACCAAATATCTTGATGGCTTATATACACTCGTAACCTCACAAATACAATGTTTTCTCACATAGTCTAAACAACACATAGTTCAAAAATTTCTAATTCCCTCAAATCAAGGTTAGATCCAACACTTACCTCACTCAGCAATCAAATCAAATCAAATCTCAACTGGGGTCTTTCCTCTGGAATTAGCCTCCAAACCAATCAAATCTAACCAAATATAGTTCAAACAATTCAAAATAAGCTTTAAAAACTAGCCACGATGTAACGATCATGCCGGTTGTTTTGAGTGTTGTAGCCTCGTTCCCCATTTATTGCTCATTTTATGCCTAATGGTTGTTACGTGACTTTCCGGGGTAGTTGGTTTGGTCCTGGGGATGTTTCGGAATAAGATGAGACACTTAGTCTCAAGATTGGAAGCTTAAGTTGAAAATGTTGAGCGGATGTTGACCTATATGAAAACATCTCCGGAATGGAGTTTCACCGATTTCGATAGCTGCGTAGGGTGATTTTGGACTTAGGAGTGATTCTGGATAGTGGTTTGGAGGTCCGTAGTTGATTTAGGCTTGATATGGCGAAAGTTGGAAAATTAGAAGTTTGACCGAGAGTTGACTTTGTAGTTACCGGGCTCATATTTTCGTTTCGGGAGTTGGAGTAGGTCCGTTGTGTTATTTATGACTTGTGTAAAAAATTTATGGTAAATCGGACGTGATTTGATAAGTTTCAACATTGAATGTAGAAGTTGGAATTTCCTAGTTTTCGTTAGGCTTGAATTGACGTGCGATTCATTTTTTTGATGTTGTTTGATGTGATTTGAGGGCTCGACTAAGTTTGTATTGTGTTTTAGGACTTGTTAATAAATTTGGTTGAGGTCCCGGGGCCTCGGGTGGGTTTCTAATGGTTAACGGATGAAATTTCGGACTTGGAAGACTGTTGAAGATTGCTGGTGCTCAGTTCCGATTTCCTTATACACGATTGTGCGGGAAGGTCCGCGATCACATAGGCTAATTTAGGCAGCTGAGGGTTTTGTACTATGCAGTCGCCAGTGTTAGTACGTGATCGCGCAAGCTGGTAACACAATGGACTGCGAGCGCGTGGGCTAGGCCTCGTTCGCAAAGAGCAAGTGAGGTAGCAGCTGAGGTCACGCGTTTGTTCTTCACGATCACATGAAGAGTGAAGCAAGCGCGTTGGTTTAAGGAATCAGTTCTTTGTGTTTGCGTGAATTTTGACGCGTTCGTGTAGGGTTAAGTTATTGGGGAGTTTAGTTGTTTCGTGATCGCGATTAAGGATGTCTAGGTAGAACTTAAATATTTCGAAAATGAGGGTTTGAGTTCATTTCACAAGTTTGATTATGGGAGCTCGGTTGGAGGCAATGTTTTTGAGAGATTTTTTAAGGGACTGATTAGGGTATGTGATTCTTACTTAGTTTTGGTTAAATTCCATGATTATATCTTTGATTCATCATTTAATTAGTGCTTTGGATTGGAAAATTGGGGCAAATGAAGAAAACTTCTTAGGCCGAATTTTGGGGATTTGAGCGAGATTTTGGTATCGAATTTGAGAAATTTTGGTATGAGTGGATTTGTGGTTGAATGGGTGTCCTAATTTTATAACTTTTATCCGATTCCAAGACATGGGCCCGGGGGGTTGACTTTTTGACATTTGATTTAGAACTTATCATTTTTATATAGAATTGATTCCTATAGCTTGAGTTGATTGTATCGAATTATTTGTTGCTAGATTCGAGGCGTTCAGAGGCCGATTCGCAAGGCAAGGGCTTGTTGCTAGATTATTTGGGTGCGTACATGCGTGGGGATGATACCATGTGCGAGCACCAAGATTGTATATTCATGTTTGGGTTGTGCTCGGGCTCTTATAAACACAGAAATGATTGTTAAGCTTCAAAATTTGATATTTAACATGTTGTACCAGTTTATGTGATCTAATTGAGCTGTGATGAGACTACTTAGAGGTTTAATCCCTGAACGAACTTGATAAATGCTTTTCATTGATGAAATTTCCGGTTTGGGCTACGATAGCCTACTTTTCACATGCCTGCACTTTAGCATGTTATTTACATCCGTCCAGGGACATGCGAATCTTATTTCATTCATCATATACATGTATACTTGCTTTATTGCTTTTATATGATATTTTGGACTGAGCCTGCGGCTATGATGGGCGTATTATGTTATTGGCACTTGACTTGTCTGTACAACATGTGAGTTATCCGTGTGGATCCATGTATTGATATTATTTGCACGTGTGTTGTCCGTGCAGATCCATATATTGATATTATTTACACGTGAGTTATCCGTGTAGCACATGAGTTATCCGTGCAGGTTCCATTTGATAGTACGTGAGTTGTCCGTGCAGTGTGTGGAACTTGTATTTCCCTAATCATTTATCTGATATACCCGTTTATTCCCTCTAAATTCCATAATATTGTTTAAGCAGGGTATTTGAGAAATAGTGCACATGCACACACGGATATTCTTCTCACGAAGCCTGATGAGTTAACTTTAAATATTGTGTTGAGTTTGTCAATAAGGGCAGAATTACACTAAAACAACTAACATCCTCAATAATTTAAGCTTCTCTTACCTTGCCTTGTTTATTTGAGATACTTATTGAGTTTTTTGTACTCAAACTACACAACGCACTTCGTGTGCAGATCCAGGCATTTTCGGGCACGTCGGTTGTTGATCGTGGAGTCTTACCTATTCGGAGATCATTGAGGTAGCTGCTTTGGCGTCCGCAAACCGTGACTCTCCTTTCCCTGTCTTTGAGTTTTATTTATTTAGTCATACTTTCTAGATAATGTATTAGACTATGTCATCACATATAGATTCTCATGTACTCAGTGACACCCATGTTTTGGGGATATTCTATATTGAGTTGCGACATTTCATCTGGTTCTATGAGATTTGTTTTATTTATTTAAACCTGTTTTAGTATATATTTCCATTTGAAATGTTGGAATATGTGAGTTGTCATCTTTCCTAGTGTCATGATAGGCGCCATCACGACATGTTGAGTTTGGGGTCGTGACACACGAGTGAAAAAGATTCAATCATTAATAATTTTGGGAGAAGTCAACATCAGTCTTACTTGGTTAAAACCCGAGATTTGAACTAAAAAGAATTACCCATTCACCCCTGAGTCTGGTTATGTGATTAGTTTCGAAATCCGACCACAATTTGAAGTCTAAATCTCAAAATCCCAAATTTCTACATAAATTTCTAATTTCTACCATAGAAAAACATAGATTAAATGTTAAAAATCAATGGATGTTTATGGAAATGGAAGAAAACAAATTAAAATATATTAACCTATGAAGTTGGGATGAAAAACTTCTTCAAATTTGCCTCTAGGCCGAGCTCAAACATGAAAATGGTAAAAAAGGGGATAAATCCCAACATTGGGAGATTTAAATCATTGGGCGTTAGGCCTTCTTCGCTTTCGCGAAGGGCCTGGCGCGATCGCGAAGAGCAGCGACCCAAATGGTCTTCTCTTTCGAGATGGCCTGCCCCCTGGCCTTTGCATTTATCATCCTGGGCTCGCGTTTGCATAAAGCATCTGACAAACTACCTCGTATAATCCCATAAACCTAAGCGTTCGCGAGAGGCTCGTCAAGTTCGCGAAGGGTAAACACCCTAGTGCTTCGCATTCACGAACAAGCCATCGCTTTCCCGAGGAAGGATATCCTCCCTTGTCCCCTTTTAGTTCCTCCCTTGTTCCAGTTTCCCTTTCTCGATCGCGGGATAACCCTCGCGATCGCGAAGCACAAAATGACAGACACCATCAACAACAAAACCTATAGATTTCTTAAGTCCAAAATCGATTCGCAGCCTACGAGCCCCTCAAGCTCCAAACCAAATATGCACTCAAGTGTAATAACATCCTACGACCTCGCTTGCACGATCAAAACATCAAAATAACACCTAGAACTACGAATCAAACATCAAAATGCATGAACTTTTCGAAGAAACTTACAAACTTTCAAATTCAAAATCGAGCGTCCAAATTATATCAAATCAACTCCGTTTTACATCAAATTTTGAAGACATGTTGTAAATGGAAAATGAACCTATACCAAGTTCCGAAACCAAAATCCGAACACGGTAGCAACAAAGTCAACCTATGGTCAAACTTAAAAGTTTTTGAAACCTTAAAATTACTACTTTTCGACAAATCACGTTAAATCAAGTTAAGGACTTCCAAATTCAATTTCAGGCATACACCTAAGTCCAAAATCATGATACAGACCCACAGGATCGGTAAAATATCAATCCGGGTCTATTTATATAAAGTGTTGACCGTAGTCAACCAAAATCAATAAGGCTAAAATTCACATTACTTTCAATTTTTCGCATAAGGTCTTTCTAGAAAAAGACACGGATTGTGCACGGAAATAAAGAAACACTAAATTGAGATAATCGAGGTCTCGAATCATTGTAATAAAGGATAAAACATAAATGACCTATCAGGTCATCACATTATCCACCTCTAAAATAAACGTTCGTCGTTGAACGAACATAGGATGGTACCTGAACTGGTGAAAAGGTAAGGGTATCTAATCCGCATATCAGACTCGGACTCCCAAGCAGCTTCTTTGATCCGTTGACCTCTCCACTGCACTCTAACAGATAGATAACTCTTAGACCTTAACTTCCGGACCTACCATGCTAGAATGACCATCGACTTCTCCTCGTTAGTCAAATCCTTGTCCAATTGGACTGAGCTAAAATCTAATACATGGGATGGATTACCGTGATACTTTCAGAGCATGAAGACATGTAACACCGGGTGAATTATTGTTAATCTAGGTGGAAATGCAAGCTTGTAAGCTACCTCACCAACTCTCTCAAGAATCTCAAAGGACACTATATACCTAGGGTTGAACTTGCCTTTCTTTCCGAACCTCATCACACCCTTCATGGATGAAATTCAAAGCAAAACCTTATCTCCAACATGAATGCAACATCACAAACTTTACTATTAGCATAACTTTTCTGCCTAGACTGAGCGGTCATAAATCATCTTGACATTTCCAAGGCATCCTAAACCAAATCGGTATCTAATAACTGATCCTCTCTCATCTCAAACCAACAAACTGGCGAACGACACCGCCTCCCTTATAATGCCTCATAGGGAGCCATCTGAATACTCTATTGATAGTTGTTGTTGTAGGCAAACTCCACAAGTGGAAAGAATTGATCCCAAGAACCTCTAAAATCCATACCACAGGCGCAAAACATATCCTCCAATATCTAAATGGTGTTCTCGAACTATCCTCCCTCTGGGGTGAAATATTTTACTCCACTCAACCCATAAACCTAACCCACAATGTACGAACCTGTAGAAGTGCGACGAAATTGTATACCCCGATTAGAAATAATGGACACTGGCACACCGTGAAGACGAATGATCTAGCGGATATAGATATCAACCAACCACTCTGAAGAATAGGTATGTGCTACTGGAATGAAATGTGACAACTTGGTCAACCTGTCCATAATGACCCATACTACACGTTAAATTTCTCTGAAGTCTGTGGGAGCCCAATAATAAAATCCATGGTAATACGCTCCCACTTCCAATCAGGAATCTCAAGCCTCTAAAGCAAACAGCCAGGCCTCTAATGCTCATGCTTTACCTGTTGGCAATTCAAACACCGAGCCACATATGCAACTTTATCCTTCTTCATTCTTCTCTACCAATAATGTTGCCTCAAATCCTGACACATCTTGGCGGCATCAGGATTAATGGAATACCACAAATTGTGGGCCTCCTCAATAATCAACCCATGAAGCCCATCCACATTGAGCCCAAAAATTCGACCCTACATCCGCAACACCCATCTTCTCCAATAGTAACCTTCTTGGCACCACCGTGTCGCACCATGTCCTTAAGGACAAGCAAAATGGGGGTCGTCATACTGATGCTCTCTGATGCACTCTTACAAAGAAGTCTGTAAGACCATGTAATCCAGAACCCAGGTAGGCTCCAAAATATCTAACTTCATGAATTGATTGTCCAAGGCTAGAACATCTGATGTTGACGGTCTTTCACAAACTAGAGTATATGCAAGGCTACCCACACTCACACCCTTTCTACTCAAGGCATCGTCCATCACATTGGCCTTCCCGAGATTATATAAAATGGTAATATCATAGTCTTTCTATAGCTCCAACCATTTTCGCTGCCTCAAGTTGAGATATTTTGTCTTGAACAAATACTATAGACTATGATGATCCGTGAATACCTCATACGACATGCCGTAGAGGTAATGCCTCCAAATCTTCAATGCATGAATAATGGCTGCTAACTCTAAGTCATGAACATGGTAATTCTTCTAACGAACCTTTAATTGTCGCGATGCGTATGCAATTATGCTACCATCCCGCATCAATACTGCACCGAGCCCAATACACGATGCATCACAATACACTATGTAGGATTGTGAACATGTGGGAAACACCAACACCGGGTTGTAGTTAAAGGAGTCTTGAGCTTTTGAAAGCTCGACTCACACTCATCGGGCCACCTAAATGGGGCATCTTTCTCGGTCAATATAGTCAATGGTGTTGGTATGGATGAGAACCCTTCTACGAACCGGCGATAATAACCCACTAAACCCAGGAAACTCTGAATCTCTGTAGTTGAAGTAGGTCTAGGCCAAATCTCAACTGCCTCAAATGGAATTGAAGCATCTCTATGGCAACCTGGAATAATACCTGTGATGAATTCAATTCGATTTTCTTACCTATTTATAATGGCAACAAAGAATCAAATTATCACTATATCTATTCCTTTTTCTACTTCTTCTTCCAAGTGCAGAACAACCCAAGGGGTTGTGGGTTTTTTTTCTACCAATTGGGTCTCTTCCATAACGACCCCTATAGAGATGGTCTAAAGGTTTCATAACTACTCCTCTTACTAAAGGACGCTTACCTAGCCAACGCACATAAGATGATTGGACCTCAGGTCTATTTGGGAGTGCACAAAAATGCGGTTGGGCGCCACCACTCTAACCTCCGCCTCTTAGACGACCTCTAGATGTATGGCCTCCATATCTAATGGTCTGACCTCCACATTTATTAGCTTGACCTCCACCTCTGCAGTCTGACCCCTGCCTTTACTGGCTGAGCAGGTGGTGAAGAAATTAGTGTCGGAACCATGGCACGAGAACTCTATTGCGGCATGCTACTCAACAATCTAGGGCAGTACCTCCTGATATGATCGGTACCCCTACACTCAAAATACCCTCTCAGCTGTTGTGGTTGTTGAAGCCGAGAGTGACCTGGACGGACTGGATAACCACTATGGTTGCTCTAGACCGAGGCACACTAATATGAGCTGATGGAGCACTATAGGCTAGCTGCTCAGTATGAGATACATAAGGACCATGACTACACAAAGAATTATGGGATGCCTGAAGCGCTCACAAGAATGGCCTAGGAGGATGGCCTCTACCAAAAGTACCCCTGCCTCCAGATGAGGCACCACTAAAACAACAGAAATGACGAGGCCTCTTGTCAGACACCAGCCCCCTCTGCTGACCATGAACCATCACGATCCGTCTAGCAATCTCTATGTCCCTCTAAAAAGAAATATCATCTCAAGTCTCCTTGGACATCTATAGTCTGATACTGAAAGTGAGTCCATCAATGAATTACCTTACTCTATCCCTCTTAGTAAAGAGTAAGACAATGGCATAGCAAAATAGGTTGAGAAATCGAGTCTCACACTAGCTGACGGTCATGCCACTTTGATGAAGGTGCTCAAACTGCGTGCGATACTCCTCTCTCAAAGTAAAAGGAATACACTTCTTTAGAAATAACTGCGAAAACTGGTCCCAAGTAAGTGACAGTGAACTAGTTAGTTTGGTCAATACATAATCTCTCTACCACCTCTTGGCAAAATCGGTCATCTAGAATACTAAAAAGTCGACTCCATTGGTCTCGACAATACCCATGTTGCACAACACCTCGTTGCAATGGTCCAAGTAATCTTGTGGGTCCTTTGAAGGTGTACCACTGAAATAAACAGGAAAAAGCTTGGTAAATTTATCCAACCTTATCAAAGCCTCAAAAGACATGGCGGTCCTCTCCCCGACCTGTGCCGCATCACCTTGTTGAACTACTCCAACTAACATGGCTGGTGGAGTCTGATATAGAGGAGCCATATACTCCAGAGTGTGAGTAGCGGGAGTCTGTGCACCTCCCCTAGCCTGAGGGATGGCTGGTGCCATTGGAAATGGTCGGTCTTGGCCACACTCTTCATCAAACCCACTAAATGGACTAGAGTGTCCGTAAGTACTAGAGTGGCTATAAATCCCTCTGAAACCTAAGTTGGCGCAATTGGTATGGTAGGAGCTGGGATATCCTCCTCATGATCAATCACGTGCTCCTTAGGAGGTGTTGCTACACGAGCCCTAGGCTGAGCCCTTCCCCTGCCTCGGCCTCTAGCTCAACCTCAGGCTCTGTCCCTGGTAGTATCTACAACAGGGGCTCCTGCTTAACTGTAGATGTTGTGCATGTCCTCACCATCTGTGAGAAAACAAGAATGGATTGATTGAAACATTGATGATAGAACAAAATTGCACGATAGAAAGAAAAAAGTGAAATTTTTCCTAATACTTCATAGCCTCTAGAAGATAAGTACAGACGTCTCCGTATCTATCCTCCAGACTTTACTAAACTTGTTCATGAATCGTGAGACCCAAGCAGCCTAGTGCTCTGATACCAACTTGCCACGACTCAGATTTTTCTCACTTTAGGACCGTGATGGCACCTAACATTTCACTTGCTAATCAATCCAGTGTTAGCTATACGCGTTACCCAGTTTTAACAATCCAAATTAAATGATAACAAAAAAAAGAACTGATTAGTCTGAAATAATGTGATAAGCTACTGAATGACGTAATCCAAATACAACTGAGAAACTGAAGTCACGAGTACATAAGCATCTAGAATAATATAGATAATAGTATAAATAAAACACAACTATTTTAATCACAATAAATAGTAATGGTTACATAGAAGGGGACTTCAAGGCTGCAAATCTGTGCAACTATACCTCAAGTCTCTGCTAGTAGCTAGATCTATGCAATCTGACTACACACTGGTGGTACCAACTCCGACATCTAAGAAGAAATGCAGAGTGTAGCATGAGTACAACCAACCCCATGTACTCTGTAAGTGTCGAGCCTAACCTTGACAGAGTAGTGACGAGGTTAAAGCGGGTCACTTATAATAATACGTATGTAATAATAATGACAATATAAGAAAAAGGCAACTAGAATTGGGAGTAAAGCAATTAACGCATAGAAATGGACTTAAACCTCATTATCAGAAAGCACAGAATAACATGTCTCAAAATTTCACATAAAAATACCCAAGCCAACTCAACAACAACAACAAGTACAATATATGCAAACCGTTGCCTCCCACAATCCTAATCCACTACTTCATAATTTATCAATGTCAAGTACCACATATACAATCAGTTGTGGTACGTAACCCGATCCCACTATATCATCATTTATCAATGTCAAAATTCGTCCTTATTCCACCATTTTAATTCATTGCCTTTTAATTTCCATTGTTGTGTGCAACCCGCTCCCCAAACCATTTCAATTAACATAAACAATCCGATAACCCAATTTAAAATAATTTCTACATCAAGAGAGTTAATATACAAGGCAATAAAAGTGACGAGCGCAAAACACAACACAAAATTAATGCTCGCTAGTCAAAGATAGTATAGTTTAATTATTTTCTCCACATGGATTGGATTTAAACAGTGTTCGAATATTCTTTAGTTGATTACAATTCAGTAAAATTAACACTTGATTTGATGATTATCAATTACGATTAAATACTAAATATTAAGCAATTAATAATTGATCACAAAAGATAGCAGATGAGCAATGAAGAAATATCAATGACAGAAATAAGGGTAGTTGACTAGACATGTGCAAGATAATTGACTCGAGATCCAATTCCTGAGTTAGTTCACTCTATAATAATGTTGATTTTCATGAATTCAACAGATAATTAGATTACGCTAGAAGTTAATCTTCCTCTTTCGATTAGACATTAATTTAAGTAATTAATCTAATTTAAGCACGGTAAACAATTTCAATGAATAAAATGATGGTTATGGTCTATGGGTAACTCCCCACAAATATTTTCCTATTTTTTTTGTTTCATTAGCAATTCAAGAGGCTCTTTCGATTACCTATTTGAATAACGAATTTAAACTATAGCATAAGATGTAAAGAAAGTCAATATCAAGCTCCTCTATCGATTAAGAAAAATAAGAAATAGCTTCAAATATGAATTAAAACTCCATCAATTAATTCCAAAAATTATCAAGAATTGAATCCCTAATCAAATTATTAAAATGTCGAATCTGTCAACACCCTAATGGAAATTGCTCCATAGCAATGGAAAAAGTCATCGCAATAAGGTTTAAAAACAAAGAAATTATCAATACTACAGCTAAAACACGTAAAATGCAGTAAATAGAGTGCAATACTGCAGCTAAAACACGGATTTCTAGCCTACCATCAACACCCCACACTTAGACCATTGCTCGTCCTGGAGCAATCAAACTACACTTCACGTAGGGATGACCTCTTCATCAAACAACTTCCCTAACACATCATTCCAAGAATTCTTAAAGCATACTAAACACCCTATCATAACATTCTAGCCTTAAAGATCGGCTCAAAAGCACCGCACATCTTTTACAACATACTTACTTACTCTAACACAAAGGTCAACGTCATTACCTTTCTTTCAAATGTCATGTGCCCTCACACTAAAAAATAAAGAGTAGTTTCATACATAATAAAATTTATGAACAAATAGGAACTCAATATAGAAAAAATTCACTCACTCTCAGAATAAAAAATTCAAGCGCAACAAATGATATACCATACACTTGCTCGTAGTGTAGTACTCTACTAATTGAGCTTATTCAATCAAAGATCAAGTAGTACTTAATTTTGGTTACAATATAGGTTGTGGGATGGGTATGATAAAATTTGGATAATAGTGGCTACACCTCCCTGGTCACATTAATACATACAATTTAACAAATTCAAACCCCGCACTTACGTTGAACCAAATTCACATCATACTAACATCAAGCTCCTAGTTTCTCTAAGCACAGACAAAGCGAGATTTACCAGTAGCAAGGAATAATTTTCTTTATAATATACACAACCTTAACTTTATCCTTTTTTTCTCTGTTATGAATTTCTTTTCTCTTGTTTTCTTTTTCCAATTCCCTACAAGTGACTCTCACAATTTTTTACCTTTCTCCTTTTTCAATAGTTCCATTCAAAGATCCGACCATACCTCAACTTGGCTTTTACAAGCTCATAACAAATTCAAGTGCTTAATAGAGTTAAAAGGTTCAAACATATAGTCAATTCAAATAAAATATATCGGGCATGTAGTGTGGTTGCTAAAGAAGTAGGATTACATGCTCAAATGGGCTATTAGAAAACACAACAATTAGGCAGGTTATAAACATATAATTGGCTCAACAAAGAAATGACTAGATCACTTCCTAGACTAAACAAAGCTACTATTTCGCTTTGCAAACACACGGAGCAAGTTCTAGACATCAACCGGTATGCACAGAATATCAACAAAAACCTCACTCACACATTGGTACATAACTCACTTAGGATCGGGTCTATCTTGACTCTCCAGTCAAAGCAATTAAGTGAAGTCACAGTCAACCAATTTAAGGCATTTATCTATGAGTCAAGACTGAGCCTAGGCATTACAACTAAGGCACTCACCACTCTCAAGGCATATGCAATCAAGGGAAATTGTTTTGAATTAGCAATGTAACTCAAGATTCTTTATTCCTATAAAACTACCAAAAAACTAACTACACTCAGTTCAAGTAAAGCCCTTGAAAAAGAACCACTATACAAAGAAAAACTAAGCGGGAAATATTATACCACCTAAGAAAGCAAAATAAAATAAAAGATATTTTTTTGAATTTTTATATATTGTTTTTTGATATTTTTGTATTTTTCTCATTCAACTTCAAATCCCTCAAGAAGCTAGTCAACGAAATCCATCGTCGGGAAGAGTCGAAACTAAACAGTTATGATTACTAACTATTATAGGACGATATAATTTAGAGTTATAATTACAGACCGCATTGTCTAATAATGCAAGAAATAAATCAAATAAAACCAATTGGAAAATACAAAACAAACAAATACAACCAAATAGGAGCACCCTGCCCCACACTTAAGAAATTACATTGTCCCCAATGTAAAACAATAGAAACAAGAGTTAAAAATTAACTCCTTGAGGCCATTGGCCTAATCATCATCAACACCCTCAAAGGTGCGCAAATACTGCTCATCATCGGAGTGAACAGAGTTTATGTCCTCATCCGATCACATCTATTCTCCATCTACCAATCCTAACCACTGTTGAGTGACCACGGAGAAGGGGTGATCCTTTTGCAGCTCCGCCAAGCCAGTCTCCCCCTCCTCCCCGGAGCAGCGCGAAGGCGCATATCAGCAAATAACAGCTTTATTGTCTCATTGACATGAAGCAATCTATGATCCACAAGAACAACATCAGAAGGGGAGTCTGTCACAACTGTTACATAAAAGTCCTTAGGAGGCTGCGTCACCGGAATCGTCCGATCATAATGGAACTCCTCCTCCACATTGTGCGTCCGCAGAAGCTGAGTGATCATGCTCGAAAAATAATTGATGCTTGGACCGAAGTGGCACTAAGGCCATGTGCTCAAGAATAATATTGCAGAGATCGAACTTCAATCGAGTCAAGATGGCATAAATGAGACACACCTTCAACCTGGTGACATCAGTGTCACTCTAGGTAGGCATATCTTTGCAATAATAAACCGGAGAAGAACCCTGGCGGGACGCAGGAAATTGCTCTTCTTCTTGCCTTTTTGGAACTCATTAGCATCCCACGTCCATGTAGGAAGAGATTCAGCTCCACATAGTTGGCGCCTAATATCAGGATAGTTGGGCCAACACAGCAACCTCTGGACAACTTATGATAGTGCTTTGTAAACCCCATGTTTAATTAATTAGCCGCAAGTAAAAGGGGATCAGCTTGCCTCTCATTAGCAGCTCATACATTATCTTGCCAAAAATCACACCACAATTATAGGTAGTGAGGCGGTCAAAGCAATAATAAAACCCAAGGCAAGTAGGGGTCGATTCCTCAGGGAGTTAGAAATGGGATTAGGTATACACCTAGTGTAATTGTATAATGTGCCTCACTTTGTATTTCCACATTCTTGTTAGTTGTTTCTATTTCTACTTTTAACTAATGATTGCAAATAATAAACTAGAGACAATGTTTTTGGTTTTGGGTGTTTTTCAAATGGTAAATGATCAAGGGTTGTGACTTTTACCTAGGTGACTATCTAACGGTTTGTAAACTATAGGGCAAGTTTAATTAATCGGGATCACAATACAACAATTACATGCAATTGCTCACTGTATACCTCTTAGTAGTTTGAGTGATTTTTCCCAATTTGGTTTCTCAAGTCCAAATGAGTATTGCACAAATCAAGTGATATATACTCAAGTAAGGTCTTACTATCTCTAGATTTGACCCTTTAATTGGGGCTATCAATTTCTTGACTTCACCCCAATTCCTTATTAGCCAAGCTTTCCTAAACTTAGTCTTTCTTTCTCAAATAAAGACTAGGTCAAATAGGCATGAATCAAAGTTTGCAACCATTAATTCTAGAATTCAAGCATCAACAAGGCTAAATATCACTAATCCAATCACAAACTTGCCCTAAAATTAAATACCCATTAAGTACCCACATTAGGTTTGAGCCACTACCCTAGCTAAAGATTTAGCTACTTATGAAAAATAAAGAAATACAAGAAGAAATTATTTACCGTGAAAATGGTAATAACAATTAGATTTGATTTTGTGGTTCTAAAAATATGTGATCTATTCTTATGCTAGTTGTTAGGTAATAGATGCTAAGCGAGGGATTTGAAAAATAATATAGTAGCTTGTAAATAGTGAAATAATCAAACCGAATGGCGGGAAACTGGGGCCTCGAGCTTGTGTATTTTGGGCCTCGAGGTCGAGTTGGGCGCCCAGTTAAGGGTCGTCGATGGAGGATTAACAGTTATGAAAAATTCCATGGAAGCTCTCTATGATCAATAATGAGCAATAAATAAGAACAATAAATAGAACACAATAAGTATAAGCAATAAATGTAAGTAGTGAGATCAAGAAAATATGTTGAGTTAAGAAGCATAGAGAATATTCTTGTATTTTCCATATTGAGTATCAGATCCCTTTAGAAAATGACAAGGATCCCCTTTCTATATGTGAGGGGAATCTCAACATAGTACAAATGCATTTATTACAAAGATATATGGTTGGTACAACTATTTAATGCCACGATATGAGCTCATGCTAGCCTAATAGACCTAGGTCAACTTTAATCTTGTCTTTTGGGAACCTACCGCCTGTCAATCATAGCCTTTGATTTGTACTGCCTTGTGGTCGACCATTGAGAACCCTCGGGGCGAACTCCGAGCTAAACTTCGAGCCTTCCGGGGCTGGTCTCTACGAGGCGCCCTAATGATCATAAAATCGAGCTCTCCGATTTTACCGTATACAGATAATCCCCATATTTCCTAGAATAAAATGATAGGAAACGGTTTTGAACTCCTACTCCTTAGGCACTATCATCATGACGTCAGCCTATCGGAGCATTAAATGCCATAACTCAAAAAGCCGGGCAAGGGTCACTATCAATCGCGACTATCGAGAAGCCCACGAACCATTATTGGTTCGTCCTTTTCGCTACTCATACGGCTTCTATAAATACCCCAGTCATTTAATAATTCACACTTTTACAACATATTTAGACTTTTAGAGCCAAGTCCATCCCCTTTCACATTCCTCGTTCTTCCGTTCTTGGTTCCTTAGTTACTTTCTCAGAAAGGCCTTTCCACCACCATGGCTAGAACCTCTAAGACAGTGCCTCGAAAAGAGGATGCTACCTATATGTCTCAAACATCCAAGGGAAAATCAAAATTGGCACCCACCATTGAATAGTGTACCCCTACCGAGTTCGATATTGTGAACGATTTTTCTATTGCGAGACCCTCATCTACACCGGGCCGATGTGAACATGTGTCCCGGTATATCGACATTGTGACTAATATACAAAAAGTGAGGGATGACTGTCGATGGGAGAGGACAGTACTGGTTGAGATTCCCAGTTCTAACAAAAGCATAATAGATCACAATGCCGGCTTTCTTCATGCATATACATACCCATTCACTTTGGGCCCCATCGATTCTTTAGATCCTTTTTCTCCGGCGATAGATCCAATTATTCTTAACTTCTGCCATAATTTTAAAGTGACGCTTGTCCAAATTTATCCATATTTCTGGAGGATAGTCTATATGCTTTGATATTTATCTAATAAGGTCGTGGGTATGACTTTTACCCTTGACCACTTGATCAGACTGTATAGCCCTCATCTTTATCGAGGCTTGATTAAGCTTCACCCTCAATCCGCGAAGCCATTTTTCTCGAGCATTTATGAGAACAAGGATCGAGGGTGGATGAGCAGGTTTGTTCGAGTGAGGACCACGAACATCATCCCGGCCGAAAAGGTGCATTCCCGAAGGAGTGGAATATGGAGCGTAAGTATCTTTCCCTCAAACAAGATTTATTGTCTTCTTACCTTCTTCTCAAATTTTTTTTTTATCTCCCCTTCATTTGTGCAGCTACCGTTTGGTATCCAAAAGCGGTCCAGGACCTGTCGAGGTGGATTAGGCGGTTGGATACTTCGTTCCCATATCTCGAATATTTTTGGCCCAACTTGGCTAATATGCGGTGGTCGGCAAAGAATCACGATAAGCCTTTTTGTTGTCGTCTCTACCAAGTTTCAATATCTCTTTCGTGTGGACAAGCTTGGATTACTATGCTTGCGCAGGCCTTGGAGATGGAGTGCTGATGAAACCGCCTCCCAATGGCGAGGAAGAGGCCTCGAAGCCTTATAATGGCAAGAAGAGGAAGAAAAAGGCGGCTGCTAAATCTCATGTGGCTAAAAAGCCCAAATCACGCAGGCGTTGAGCTAATGCCAAGGCCTCGGCCTCAGCTTCTGGAGCAAGTCCCAGTACTGGGGATGAATATGACGATGATGATTAGTGCCGTTTGGTACAAAGCATAAAGTCGTGCACAGATGTCCCGCAGGTAGCTGGGCTGAGGGCCACTGAATTAGGAACAGTCGATTCGGTTCGAGCTCATGTTATAGAGACCCTCGAAGAGGGATGGATACGATCCCCGAGTTCCCAACCAGACGTGGCATAGTCCTTATTGAGGAACCCGTTGCTGATGACTCCGAAAGGCCTGGGCCCGGAGCTTTTTGAGGATAGGATTTGCCCTTTGGAGATATCGATATCCAAGGTGGCCTTAATTTGGGTCATCGATTCTCACTCGGGGAATTCAAGGATGCACAAGACCCAAGTGTCACCAATTTGGGGGGCCCTCATGATGGAGGAGACGTGCTTGAGAACTTTCTCGATGATGTTTGTGAGGACATTGATATCGATGCTCCCAACATTATCGAGGAAGTAGAGAAGCTCTAGCAGTAGGTGATACCTTTTTACGTATAGTTTTCATGTCTCAAGTATTTTTCCTCGTTTTTCTGACACATCTGTTTTGTTGTAGGCTAAGAAGATGTATGATCATGCCTTCTCTAGGATCCAAGATGAGCTTTCATGTCGCGGAAAGGAGCTCGAGAAGCTTACTTCAGGGCTGAAGTAGTCGGAGGCCCCCTCTGCCTGAAAGGAGGAGGAATTAAGAGGGCTTCGGGCAAATTTGGAGTGAGTGCTCCAAGAAAGGGCTGGCCTCGCTGAGCTGGTAACTCGGTACTCATAAACTCTTTCATCATCCACACAATTCGATGCTTACCGACATATCTTTTCCTTTGCAGATCAGGCAGAAAGATGCTCTTGCGGGGCGACTTAAGGAAGAAGTTGCTGCTATGAATGTGGAGATCCTCGGGCTGAGGAGATGAAACGAGGTTTTGACCTCGGAGTTGACATCAGCCCATGGTATTCTCCGAAATGCTCGGGAAGAGGCTACTGCACTATCCGCGGCCAAGTCTGAGGCTGAAGAGAATGCCGCTACATACCTGAAAGACGCCTCTACTGCGAACAAACTAGCTCGAGATATATCAGAGAAGGCCGAGCAGAAGCTTGCTCGGACCGTAACTTATGCTCATCCAAAGGCAAGGAGGCAGGCCCTAGAGGAAGCCAGCAGGAAAGGTGCCGATCTCTCGGCCGAGATCAAGAAGGCCCGAGATTTGGAGGAAGAATTGGCATTCTCGGCCACTTCGGATGAGGATCTCGGAGATTGTTCAGAGCAGTGGTGGGGAAGTGTAGACCTACGTCGTCTTTCTTTTTTTTTTAATTTCTTTTTGTGTATATATTTCCCTAGAAAGAAAGTCTTGTAAAGATGCCCCTTATTAACATATTTTTTGGTAATGTAACAGAATTTTTCTGCTTCCAGTCTTGAATTCTTTATTTTTCATCGATCACGCGAAGTTTAGCCTTTGAATTTTGATGTCGACTCTTAGGAGTCCATGTTTGGGGCAATTGGGACCCTCGATATCGGGAACCATCTCGAGATTAGGTCCATAGCCTTTTGGAGTCGATGCTTATAATAGTAGAAATCCTCGGGGCCTCAATATCTCCCGAGCGCTGTGTGATAGCATCATTTATACGACACAGTTGTGAGGCGACTGGGGTGGTCCCACTGGTACATTTCCCAAAAAGGTGGCACTGACATGGTTAGAATTAATTGATCATAAGGATAGGCAAACAATCGCTGCTTGTCCCTATATATGCATGTGCTTATTTCTTAACTGAGGATTCCGCTACTTTGACTAACTATCTCTCTTATAGAACTCTTATTCTTTGTGCTAGTTCTCTTATCATTTCAACTCAAAGCTTTCAGCAAAGACTTCATCCTCCTCTTCCTATTTTACTGTAACCATTTTTGCTGCATCAAAATCCGTTCATCAAGGAGAGGAGTGTTCTGCCTCTATTTCGCGCTCGGTCGGTGATACACCGTTGGTGTCTCGTGACCTGACCTCGAGGTGCTTTGTATTGAGGAGAAACTTTACACCGTAGTAACCTCCTAACGTTCAAGGCCATTGGGAGCATGTATTGAGGTTCATCTCATTAATATGGGAGGAACATCTCGAGATGGTTAGGAAGGATTGCGGATGGGGAGAAGAAGTGGTACTGCAGGTACCATCCCCAGAAGAGAGCGTAATGGCTCATGTCGAGGGGTTTTTGAATGTATATATGAATACCTTTACTTTGGGCCCTATCGACTAGGTTGTGCTTGAATTTTGCTGAAGATACCAGGTTACTTTGGCTCAGATCCACCCATCGTTCTGGAGGATAGTGTTGATGATAAGATATTTTGTAGATAAGGTCGGACTTGAGTTCACCTTCAGCCATCGTATTAGGTTGTATCGGCCTCTGTATTATCGAGGCCTGATTGATCTACAACATCAATCCACCAGGCTCTTTATTGCTTGCAATAAAGAGGATGGGGACCGTGGGTGGATGAGCTGTTTCGTCCGTGTGTGGACTGGCAACATTATCCCTGCAGAGTTTCTTCCATTTCCAGAGAAATGGAACCTTACACGTAAGTGGTATATGCGTGTTCTTACTGCTTCCCTCCATGGCGGATGTGGACCTAGTAAAGATGATTTCCTTTCCTTTTTTGAAGTGGTCCCATGGATGCCACATGAGGTTTCTGACCTGGCTGATTGTCTCGGAAACTGGCAGCTTGCTCGACTTACGACGATCGTACATGGCTAAATCTAGCCAAGGGTAGATGGGAGGCAAAACATCTTGGTATGTGGCGTGTAGGTTGCTTTATTTGAAAGGTACTTTCTTTTACGCATGCTAACTCTATCACCACAAACGTTGGAGATTTTTCTAAGATGAGGCTGTGCCCCCTTGGGGAGGAGGAAGAATCGTCATCCTTGAGGTTGAGGACTGTAAATAAATGGAAGGAATCGTCGAAGAACGAGGGTGATTATAGCGAGGCAAGATCTACTCAAAGGCTTAAAAGAATTGTATCTGCCGAGCTTGTGACTTCCGAGGCTTCTCTTTTTGGAGAGGTTATTCCTCCCTTGCCGTCGTCTTCATTTCCCGATGAAGACACTTTTGGGGATACAGGTGCTTAGCCATTGTCCTCGACCCCCATCAAAGGTACTTCGAGGGCTGATCGAGATTAGGGACTGCCTAAATCAAGCGGGGTCTCGAGCGACCATATCACCATCGAGATCAGTTCAACTTGGGCCTATAAGACCGGGCCGGTGGATGCTCACTTAACCTTTGAGGAGGCTTAGTGTATTTGTTCGGTGGTGAGTTTGGGTTGACTTTGTAGATCTTTTGATCTTGTTATTTTCGTTTTCTCATTGAGCTTTATTTTCATAGGCCTTTGATAAGCTTAAGTCTGAGTTACTTCGCTGTCAAACTCGGTTGAGGAAAGCCTTGGATGGGTGGAAATCCCTCAGCCTTCTTTATGACCAAAGGGGGAAAGATTTGAGGCAACTTCGATACAAGGCGAATCGGAGCCTGAACTATGAAAGCCTCCTCGAGAAACAGGTAACCTTCGCTTGGAGGGGATGCATGCTTCTTTTTCTTTCCTTAGAGATTAACATTTTGATACTTCAGTTGCAGAACAAGGGAAAAGATCTGAAACGCCTTTGGGGAGAGGTTGGCTAGGCTTGCATGAGTGTGATGAACTAAGGGCTCAGATAGACGTCCACATTGCGGCCAAAGAGGATGCTTTGGCCAAGGCTTCCACGCTCGAAGTGCAGCTCCGTAACGCTCGTGAAAATAGCTTGGTCCAGACTAGAATGATTGTGAGGCTCGAGTATTAACTTCAAAAAATGAAGGCCGAGGTTGTAGATGCTCGAGCTACGGACGAGGAGATATGGACCAAGGCTGATAAGAAAGTGGCCATCTTTTTGCAAGACGCTATCGACAATCGAGCAGAGCTGAGAGGGGCTCTCGGCCAGGAAAGTAGGAGCAAGGAGTATGTTAGGTGTAAATCTTGGAAGGAAACCCTCGAGGAGATCCACGCCAAGGGCTTCGATCTCTCGAAAGAGATAAAGCAGGTGAAGGCGGACGAATATGACGCTAAGTTCCTT
The DNA here is from genome assembly GCF_000715075.1 of Nicotiana tabacum. Taxonomy (NCBI): domain Eukaryota; kingdom Viridiplantae; phylum Streptophyta; class Magnoliopsida; order Solanales; family Solanaceae; genus Nicotiana; species Nicotiana tabacum. The sequence goes on from NC_134097.1 coordinate 85,560,314, forward strand.
CTGTCGAATGCCAAAGGTAGCGAGAAAGAAACCGACAGGCCGTAGTCCCCGAGGGGGACATAGATTAGGTTTTTCTTTTCTAATTTCGTGTATAGTGCTTTCAAAGAGCATTGCAAATGGAGCTTTGTATTTTTTCGCATATACGTATAAAAGGAAACTTTGTGGTTTCATTTTTCATGCTCACCCCTTTAGTTTGATGTTTGTCAATCATTGGTCAGATGAACTGGTCTCCGAGTAAAAAGAACCCTCAGGTTTACAGTACGACCCAAGGGCTCGTTAGGCTGGCCCGTAGGCTCTTATGCGTTTGGTCGGTATGACCTTTTAGTGTAAGCCGGCGTTTAAGCTCTTGTGCTTTAGTTCCTAGGCATATTCAATTAACTATTTCGGGTTCAGTCTCCGAGTCAGGTTTCGACTCGAGCTTATTGACCCTTAAGTTTTCGAATTTAAAGCTGGCCTTTAGGTTCTTATGCATCGGGTCGGTACAACCTCTCATAGGGGCTAACGGAAATGGCTCTTACGCATTAGGTCAATGCGACCTTTATATGGGCTGGCGGTAGTGGCTCTTATGTAAGGGGTCGATGGGACCTTTAATAGGCTTTATTTTTCTCTCGTTAAAGACTTTTTGAAATTGTGTTTGCCTGACTCTTCGATGGTTTTATAAAAACCTCGATTGCGAGTCATTGTGCGGCGATGCACGAGCACCTCAGGAGGTTTTGCTCGGTGGCTAAGTGTTTCGAAGCCTATGGTCAAAGTTCTTCTGCCTATGTCGAGGGTAGCCTGTTTAATCAGTTTTTATAAAGTACTTTCGAAGTATTTGAAGGCCTGTGATTTTATAGCGACGGTCGGGCATCCCCGAGTCATGTTGGTTTGGTTGGTACAGCCTTGTGAACGTAGTCCCTGTGTTTGGCCGGAGCCATTCAGTCCCTGAGTGAAATAGTTTAGGTGTCTATATCAATGGTATGCCTTTTTAGGGGTCTTACAAGTTCGAATATATAGCCTTAACTTTAAGGTCAGGATAGTGCCTTTTTGTAAGGCTTATAATTTTTACATGCCTTTAAGGTCTTATAGTTTTGGTTACTTGGTACAAGTATAGTTCGTGCCTTGCTTGAGGTCTTATATTTTTTGGTGTTGTCTTATAAAGGTCTTACGGGGTCGAGGTTGCCCATATGGGGTCATATGGCCTTGGGAGTCCCCGGGATATTGAAAGTTTTGTTGGCCCTAGAGCTGTTTTTGTAGACTTAACGTTGCCCCATTGAGGGCTTACGAGTTTGAAGCTTCTAAGCCTGGGGTCATGCGGTTTTGATTTTTTGATGCCAGTCCCCGAGTGTTCAGGACATTTTTGGCTCTGGAGCCGTTTTTTGTACAAAATACTGAACTCCTTCTAAATGATTTGATGGAAGGGAAAGTATTCTTTGATTTACTTGGTACAAGTATACATGTTTTTTGCTGTCAAGGGCTCCGTTGTTCTATACAGACACGGTTCATTCGGCCATGTGGCCTGGTACATTGATTTCTTATCAAGACCCTATTTACCATATCTTGGCTTATCCGAAGAGGTGACCTTCTGTAGGGATGCCCCTAGTATTCGAGGTTGATTGAAGAGAAGCCTTGAATACCTGTTGAGCCTTCCTTAGGTAGTATATGGACGTTGCCTCGTGAAAAACATTGCCGGCAAAAACCCTTTTCGGGATAAAAACCCGGTTGAAGGAAAATAGTGAAATGTATGCTTTGAAGCCTTAAGGTCTTCGAGCTGGATAGCACTTTGACTATCCTGGCCGGAAACCTGCATGAAGGTTAGTGTAAGATGTAAACAAAAATGAGGAATGGCCATACTTTTGTGGTGACGGTGCTTTGAGTTTGCTTAGGGGATGCGGTACGGTCCTTTGCTTTGTTTGGTCGGGTGTAGCCGAGAATAAAGCTTGTTATTGCTACTTTACTGTTTGCTTATCCATTGGATCCCTCGATGATGGTGGTATTGGCGTTGGTGCCACATCATGCACTACAAACATCTTTTTTATTGCATGTTGTTCCTCGTAGATGGTTTTTATTCCGTCCTTTGTCGGAAATTTCATCATTTGATAGAGGGTGGATGGTACTGCTCTCATGCAGTGTATTCATGGCCTTCTAAGCAATGCGTTGTACCTCATGTCTCCTTCGATGACATGGAATTTGGCATTTTGGATGGTGCCGGCCACATTGACCAGGAGGGTGATTTCCCCTTTCATTGTTTCGCTCACAATGTTGAACCCGTTGAGGACTCGAGAGGTGGGCATGATTTGGTTAAGCAGTCCGAGCTGCTCCACCACCCTTAACCTAATAATATTGGTCGAGCTACCTAGATCAAAAAGTACACGTTTAATTTGAAATGTATTTACAAGGAAAGAGATTATCAATGTGTCGTTATGAGGCTGAGACAAGGTCTCGATGTCTTTGTTGTTAAAGGTGAGAGCGTCCTTGGGTATGTAACCTCGAGTTCACTTTTCCGTGGTGATAGATATCTTTGTTCTACTGACTATGGGTTCTTGTAGATCATCGATGCCTCCTAAGATCATGTGGATGACATGTTATGGCTCATCTCTTTCTCGGAGTTATCGGTAGTCCTCGGTTTTGTGACCGTGTGTGCCATGAAATTCACACACTAAGTTATGGTTCTTTTGCGAGGGATCTTATTGTACAGGCCTCGGCCATCCGTTGTCTCTGATTTTACTGATGGCAAACACGATATCTGAAATAACAATGTTGAAGTTATATTCCGACAAGCAAGGTGTCTCCGTCATCCCATGTGCATATCGAACCCAGCTCTGTTAATGATTCACCGAGGATTCTGGCCTTGATCCATCCTTCGGTCATTGCAGGGTATGTTGCACCTTGAGGTGTATCTTCTATCTTCAGTGTATGGTTGGGATCTTTCTTTGTTTGGCTTTGGCTCATTTGCCGAAAGCCTACTAGGATATACCGAGCCCGAGGGGGCTCCTAGTTGGTCGTCTTTGACCCTGATCTTTGATTGGTATCGGTTGTGGACGTCTAACCAAGTTACGACGGGATATTCGACTAAGTTCTGCTTCAGTTGCTTCGAAGCTACCGAACTTCGCTCGTTCAAACCTTGAGTGAAGGCCTGCACTGCCCAGTCATTGAAGACTGGTGGTAGTTCCATTCGTTCCATTTGAAAGTAAGATACAAACTCACGCAGTGTCTCGTTCTTCCTTTGCCTGATTTTGAAGACGTCGGATTTCCTTGTAGCTACCTTGATGGAACTAGCATGTGCCTTTATAAAGGAATCTGGGAACAGGCAAATGAATCTATCGAGTTTGGGGCCAGGTTTTAATACCACATCATCGCCCCTTTCGAAAGCGTCTCTGCAAAACATTTTTAGTAGGACAGATTCGATCTCGTCGTCCTTTAGGTGATTGCCCTTCACTGCACAAGTGCAAGCAGTGACGTGCTCATTGTGGTCCGAGGTTCTGTTTTACTTCGGAAGGTCTAGCATTCTGAACTTCTTTGGAATAGTTTTTGGAGCCGCTTCCTATGGGAACGACTTATGTACGAACTTCGTGGAATCCACACCCTTCAGGATCGAGGTTGCGCCCGGGATTTGGTCGACCCTGGAATTGTACGTCTCTACCTTCTGTCGTTGGCTTTATCTTCTTCTTGCCCGACTCGATCCTCTTTGTGAAGTCCTCGAGCATCTTTAAGATGGCGGGATTGGCTGCCGACCCATTGTTGCTTGATCTTTTTGGTACCTGCTCGGCTTGGGGAGCCGTTTCCGATGCTACAGTACTAGGAGTTTTCTGGTGGCTTTGTAGCTAAGCAATGCTAGCTGTTGTGCCTGTAACATTTCAAAAATAACGTGAAGGCTACCGTCTCATTCTTCCCTAGCTGGGGGTTTTCTGAGCTTCTTGTTGGTCTCCTTGGCGTACGCTCCTGTTAGTATGGGAGCTTACATCGACGTATTGGGCATCGCGTGAGACCACTTCTGCAGGGATTGGCTCCGGCACGCCATTAGGCTTCAGCAGTGGTGCGCCAACACCTGGAATAGCTATACCATTCTCTCCATGATCCTCAAGACCGTTGTTTTCATATGCATTTACTGAGTAAGACATTTTGACCTGAAATCGAAGATTCTTGGACAAGAAGAAGCGTGAAAGATAACTTGTGTTATGTAGTAAACCAACAAGAAAACAATTACTATTATTTTTAGCCCCACGGTGGGCGCCAAACTGTTTATCGTGAAAATGGTAAAAACTATTAGATTTAATTTTGTGGTTCTAAAAATATGTGATCTATTTTTATGCTAGTTGTTAGGCAATAAATTCTAAGTGAGAGATTGGAAAAATAATATGTAGCTTGTAAATAGTGGAATAATCAAACCGAATGGCTGGAAACCGGGGCCTCGAGCTTGCGTATTCTGGGCCTCGAGGTCGAGTCGGGCGCTCGGTTAAGGGTCGTCGATGGAGGATTAACAATTATGACAAATTCGATGGCAGCTATTTATGACCAATAATGAGCAATAAATAGAACACAATAAGTATAAGCAATAAATGTAAGTAGTGAGATCAAAAGAATATGTTAAGTTAAGAAGTAGAGAGAATGTTCTTGTATATTCAATATTGAGTATCAGATCCCCTTACAAAATGACAAGGATCCCCTTTATATATGTGAGGGGAATCCCAACATAGTACAAATGCATTTATTACAAAGATTTATGGCTGGTACAACCATTTAATGCCATGGTACGGGCTCATGCTAGCCTAATAGACCTAGGTCAGCTTTAATCACATGCTTTAGGAACCTACCGCCTGTCCATCATAGCCTTCGATTTGTACTGCCTCGGGGTCGACCTTTGAGAACCCTCGGGGGCGAACTCCGAGCTAATCTTCGAGCCTTCTGGGGGTGGTCTCTATGAGGCACCCTAACGATCATAAAATCGAGCCCTCCGATTTTACCGTATACAAAAATTAAGATAGAATGCATAATAATCGATTAGACAAAAAAAATCTAGTGTTTAGAAGTTAATCTAGTACAAAATTACTCAAATAAGTAAAGAAAATGGTTTAGTGCACTTCTGAAAATCGAACATAACCTAAAAATGACAAAAAGTTTTATTTATACTAAGAAGAAAATATCGAACAAAAATTTCCCTGCGAAGGTTGTGCGGCCATATAATTCTAGTGCGGTCCACACAATGGGCTTCTGCGGTCACATAATTCTTGTGCGGTCCGCACAATATGCTTCTGCGGCCTCATTATTATCGTGCGGTCCGCACTTCTGATTATGCGGCCGCACAAAAGTGATACGGTCCGCACTCTTCTGCTTTTGGACTTGAAACAGCTCTCTGATTCTTCAATCTTGCGGACCATATAATAATGAATTCGGCAGCACAATTTTGGTGTGGTCCACACTCCTTGAGCTGGCCAAAACACTACTCTCTGAAACTCCCTTCTACGGCCGCACTAGAATTGTGCAGTCCGCACTGCTAGCCTTTTTGCCCTGTTTTGGTTCTTGTTCCCTTTTGACTCTTTTATGAGTTGATTTTGACTTCTTTGGCTCGTTTCCCGATATTCCTGCAAGTAACCACATTTCATTAGATTATGAGAATACCATTAAGCAGTTTTGAGCTAAAACGCAAGTAAAAGAGAGCAAATAAGCAGTCAAAATCCCTACTTATGAACTCCCCAAACTTAAGTTTTTGCTTGTCCTCAAGCAAATAAGGCAATTCCCACCTCCATTAGAAAAAGCAATATTTCTTCTAGCCTAAGGTTAATCAATTATACATCAATTGGGACCAATAATTACCCACAATACATATGAATTATCAACAATGCAATGATTTGACTTTTTGAGTACAATCGTTCTAGTGTGACACTAGAGCATAAAGAGTTGACTTTATTCATCAAGGAAACTCACTCTTTCATGTAGGTCATTGTGGATCCCAAACTCCTCCTCTTCTACTCTCCATTACCAAATCTCACTTTCGAATGTAACACTCAAGGCAAGGATTGTGAAAAGTTCGTTCATCTCTCACGAAAAAATGTCACAAGTCCGTCTTTAAGTACCATAATCTTTCCCTTCATGTAAATCACCACTAACGCAAGCTCATTCAACCTTAAATCATGTAGGGATTTTACGGGATGTAATGAAGGCTTTCGGATCAAGGTAGGACTTGTTGGATAGAATGGTTTCATCTTTCCATAAACACTCCATTTTCTCGTTTCGACACATACTTTCTCGACTCTTTGAGTCATTTTCTTCTTCCTCGGGGGAACTAGAGAGACGTAACGTCACTCTTTCTTGAGCATGACATTCATTTTTTCTCCTTTTCTATCTACTTCAGCCTTTCCCCCTTATTTTCTTTTGAATTACCTTCAACTTTTTACTTTATTCACTTTCATTTTGGCATTTTTATTTTTATTATTCTTTTCTTCGCCTTCCCTTTTCTTCTTTTATTTCCCTTATTTGTACCTTTCATCACTTTTAAACTCCTCTTCTCTTCCCCAAAATTATGTTTTTGCCAATTGTTCCTCCAGAATACTAAGGAAAGATTGGGTGCCAAGGGATGGTCACTACAAATTGGATGAAGGCTTGTAACGTGGTTATTGAAAGAAAAAGGGCTTCAGATCAAAGGGGTTGACTAGGTATATCACATTGGTAGGCTATGAAAGATTTTAAATTTCAATTTGGATTAAGGAGAGCCTACAATTATTTCTTAAGCCAAGCTACACTTCGAATTTTGCCTAGAAAAATCATTTAAGGCAAGTTCTAGCCCAATAGCACGGTACGTGGACTTGTAACTAAACATCTCACCTCTCATGCTTCTCGATTGCTAAAGATAACAGATTCAAGGGCCCACAACAAATCCTAGCTAAGATTAAGAATCACAAATGGTTCAGTTTGAACTAATCGATGACCTCTTAGGTCAACACAAGAATCAAAATAGTCACAACTAAAGCTATTTTTAGCCAACAACTTATTTTTAACCATACGATCATAGGTATATATGTTGGTACCAAGTGAAGCATGCTTGAGTCCCCTTTTATTCATTAATACTATTTTTGCCAAAACATAAAAGAAACGGACACAATCCCTTAAGAAGGTTGTCACGCTATCCATCATTGGGAAGAGCTACCCAGTTCATACATAATCCACCTTTGGAAAGAATCGTGGCATTAAGATAACCAAAGGCTTATTGTTAACTTAAAACGTAAAAAAATCTAGAAAATTAAAAAGAAGCTACTAAAGTAAATAAGAAGTAAGGAAAAACAAACTAAACAAGGTATGAAAAAAACTACGAAAAGCGAGATAAATGAATATACAAACCGAAGTCAAATGAATATATACATAATGGAATATATATATATATATATATATATATATATATATATATATATATATATATATATATATATAAGGAAAATGAATATTTACATCAAATGGAGAGAATATATACATACCAAAGGAAAATAAAGATGACAGACAAATAGTATCAGAGTTATTACAACCCAAATATCAATTAATCAAAATAGACCACCATCCCCCTTAATGAAAACAAGCATTGTCCCCAATACTTAACAAAAATAACAGCAGGGAAAGGGTAGAGAGTTAAGAGAACTCCCTATGTGGTCTCAGTCTGCATAGGATCATTAAAAACCTTGGCCTCAAATTGTATCTCATCATCACCTAGATGATGGACAACTAGGTTTCTAAGAATTTGGATCATCTCCTCAGTAGTGTGGGAAGTGGCAACTGGCTCCTCAGACTGGCTGGTTGCTGCCTCTGGTGCTGTGTGTGTTGATGGTGGTGCCTGTGATACTTGGGGTGCTGTATCCAAGAGCAAGTCCAATGGTAAATCAACAGAAGATGTAATCTTCTCAATCTCTTTTCTCAGCTTATCCACTGACTTCTTTGATGCCTGAGATCTCCGCATCTTCTTGACATGTTTGCCCAAATCCTCAATAACTTTCCCTTTGGCCTCCACTTTATCTATGATAGTCTTCTGGTCTACCATAATCTTCTTCAATGCTTCCTCCAATAATAGAGATACTTGTAGCTATGGTGGGGTTGAGGACTATGCTGCAACAACACTGGATATATAAGTCAGCTTTGTAGTAGTTGCCTGCATCCAGTTGTTGAGACTTGCCAATGATTGGGAGAGTTGCAGCGTAGTCTGAGGATAAGTAGAAGAAGCTGGCACTGGTAATGACACTAATAATCTAGCAGAAGCTAGTGGTCCGGAGGATGAAGGTAGCATGGCTACTATCTCGACAGAAATATCGGCTGCTATGGAAGGCTCGACAGCTGAATCAGTAACTACTACCACTGGCTCCTCAGACTGGCCAGCAGAGGTAGTAGCTTTACCCTTGAACTTCGGGTTGTCAGCTCCCTGGAAATGATACCATGAGAAAGGCTTCTTGGCCTTTACCTTAGTGTCATAATGCTTTTGGCTCCACCCCTTGTTCCTTGAAGTATTCTGTGAGGAAGTTCAGGTACAAATAAGATTTCTTACCCTTCTGGACAACTAAGGTGATGTTGTTTGACATGATGACACGAAAATTTATCGGATACCCAACCATAATTGGAGCCACCAAAATTGCACGGGGAAGTAGGAGCATATTTTCATTGAGGCATGGGCCAATATGGCTACACAGGAACGTTTTCCACCCTTTTGCTTCAAAGTTTAGGGTGGACCGGACAATTGGAACCCATGTTGTGAGCCACAGAGGTGTTGACACTAGGATTTCATGAATACTAGCCACGGGCTAGCTACATCACCCATAGCTAGCTTCTCCAAATACTGCACTGCCTCCGCTTCTTCAAACCCCACATACGAATTCAGTGCAAAGAAATCAATACAGATTTTCAGATTGCGGACTTTGGTCACCTTTGTTCCCTTTTTGATGTGAGCAATGATTGCATAAATTTCTTTGACCAAGTGCTCATTTTCATCTAGAATGTTGTTGGTGAACCGTTTCCATCCTTTCTGCTCTTGTAATTGCCTAAAGGCATTGGGGTTGTGTTTGCTCAAATTATTCATCAAAAATTATCGCTCAAGAGTGAGTGACCTCTGTGTCCAAAATTTCCTAAACTTTGCAAAGGCCTTGGTACTAACAAATCTGTCCTCCCATATCTCCGGCCTCCTCGACCTCTCTAAACCTCCATGTGCGGTATCTCCCCCTCTTCCATCGTCTGGGACATCATTATCATCATCTAGCTTGATTGGAGCAAGTGGAGCATGTGAGGAAGAGGGTTCAGAATCTTAACTACCCTCTTCCGAGCCTTCAGATGAACTGCCAGCTGAAGAAGACTAATAAATTAAATGGAATTTCATCAGGATTTGTTGTGATTGGGCTTCGGGCTGTGCTTCCATGGAGTTACCCTCAGAAGCTTGCTCGGATGGGACATACTCACTGGTCTCCAAGGTATCAGGGGCTATATTGGCTATGGCTTTTTTGCTTATGACCTTTTGGATTGCTAGAGGGAGATTGCTTTTGCCTCGACCCCAGCCTCAGGAGGGTTCTGGCCTACCTTTTGACACATCTCTTTTTCCACGTGAGCGTGCCATTGTCTGCAACACATAAGAATTAGAAATCAGTTACAATTGAAGGTCATAATGTATTAATAAGCATGATTAAAGGTTGCAGCAAAACAGTCTCAGAAGGGCAGTGCGGACCGCACAAAAGTGAATGTAGCTGCAAAACCAAGAGTGCAAATCGCACAATTCTGACTGCGCCTTCACAGCCCCAAGTTAAGACTACCAGGGTTTCTGAAGTTTTATCACTGCGGACCGCATAAAAATGAGTGCGGCCGCATAATTTTTACTGCGGCCATACAAGTCAAGCACACCATTTTCCTAACTCAGAGGGCTGCAGACTGCACAAAAGTATGTGTGGCCGCATAGCCTCTACTGCGGACCGCACAAAATTGTGTGCGGACACATAATTCAAATTTCACGAGCATTGTCCTAGGGTTTATGCAATTTTGTTCTCAAATCATCATGGTTTTAGCAATTAAACATCATTAGCTACATATCAAGACCCTAATTAACATTTAACAAGCTACCCACATGATTTTAAGCAAAAACAACTAAACAATGACATTTTTAGGCATGGAAGTAACCCTAAATCTAAGAACAAAAGAAAAGATGAAAAATTTAGAGATGAAATTAACATACCCGTAACAAAGATACAGGAGAGAATCTAAGTTGATGAAATGAGAGAAGATTGAAAACAAATGGGGTGCAATGTAGTTGTTTGGGCATTTTGAGTTCAAGGTCGTAAAGTGTAAACATATATGAAAAGATCTATTTATAGTTTTGACCCATCGGGCCCACAGTTTTACCTGAGTGTGGCCGCATAATTTTGATACAGTCCGCACTCCTTACCTACTCTTGTGAGAAGTCCTGCTGCTGACCGCACAAAAATGAGTGCAGCTGCAGTATCACTGCGGTCCGCAAAAAAATGTGTGTGGCCGCAATTCCTTAAGCATTTTTGACAGGCTAACTTCAGAGACCATGCGTTTTGACACTTAGCCAATTTTTTCATGCACAGTCTCTACAATGCACACCCATTCCTGCATACACTTCAAAACTGGTTAGCACACAACAAAGCCTATCTAATTTAAAGAAGAAAAATGAAAGAAATAAAAAGGCATGGGTTGCCTCTCAAGAAGCACCTGATTTAACGTCGCGGCACAACGCCAATTACCAATCACTTGAAATGAAGAACCGCCACAATGTGGCCATCATCAACATTGCCAAGATAATGTTTAACCCGGTGTTCATTGACTCTAAAAACCTCATCATTCTGATATTTCAAATCTAGAGCACCAAAGGGGGTTACATTCACTACTTTAAAGGGCCCACTCCATTTTGATTTCAACTTTCCCGGGAACATCCTTAACCGGGAATTGGACAATAGCACAAGATCACCTTCTTTGAACTCCTTGTTGTGGATGTATTTGTCATGGAGGTACTTCATCTTCTCTTTGTAAAGGGATGAACTTGTGTAGGCATGGTACCGAAATTCATCAAGCTCATTCAAATGTGCCACTCTTAGGTTTGCAGTGACATCCCACTCAAGGTTTAACTTTTTCAAAGCCCACAAGGCCTTATGTTGAAGTTCTACTGGAAAATTAGATGCCTTCCCAAACACCAATCAATATGGAGACATCCCAATCGGCGTCTTGTAGGACGTCAAGCCCAAGGAGCATCATCAAGTATTCTTAATCAATCCGTCCGGCTGGCATTCACAGTCTTTGACAAAATACTCTTGATCTTCCTATTAGGGACTTCAACCTATCCACTTGAGGATGGTAAGGGTTTGTGACGTTATAAGTGACACCATACTTGCTGAGTAAGGTATCAAAAGCCCGATTGCAAAAATTCAAACCACCATCACTAATAATCGCCCTCGGAGTATCAAACCTTGTGAATATGTTCTTTTTCAAAAATGCCAACACACTTCGAGCTTCGTTGTTGGGTAAAACCATGGATTCAACCCATTTTGACACATAGTCCACATCAATCTAAATGTATGTATGTCACACCTCCTTTTTACACACCCGAAGGTAGTTCAAGGGAGTTTTTCCAATTTAAGTGACATTATTCGAAATGGGATTATTTATTCATTTTTATTCAGAGTCGCCACTTGGGATGGTTTGTTTTCTGGTGTCCCAAGTCACCGGTTTATTTTAATACATGTCTTAGCCTATGGTATAATATTAAATCAATAACCGCTTTTAATTAATTTTAGAGACATTCAATGTTATATAAAACATGTCTTTGAACCACGCCACATGAAATTCACCTGCGGTCCACGACACATTTTTTTAGCGTTGTTGAGATTGGGATTTGGGTCACATGAAATGCCAACCCGAGTTTATAAAAGTAATTTTTAAAATAGCACTCCTAAAGCAACTACACACTTTTAAGTTTGTGAGGGCCATGGAAAATTTGACTAAACAACACACATTGATTTCTAAAGGATTAAAATTAATTAAGTGAAGGCCATGCGTTTGAGATTTTATTTGGCACGACTCACCTCATTTCAAATTTTTAAGGGAAACTCAAACTATGCTTTTGAGGGTCATAAACTATATCTTACTTGATATGGAATGCCTCAACTAATTGATGGAATCTAATTAATTAAACACTAGATGAATTGGGATTTTACCTCTTTTTTTTTTTAATCTAACGTTAATTCTAGCTTAAAAGAAAACTTTTCGTTTAAAAAAAACAAGCAAATCTATTTGTTTATTGAATGGCTCGTGCTATCTCCAGCAATAAAAAAGTGAACTTAAAGAAGGCAGGCCCAATATGATGAGGCCTGCAACTCCATTTCAAGTGGCCTCAGAGTCTATGACCCAACACATGACTGATTTTCAACTCAATCAAATAGCCTCAACTCTTTCAATTCAATCATGTCAATGGAGTTCAGTGAATACCTGATTAATAGCCACAAGAACAACAAATGAAAATGAGCTCAAGATTAAGAAGAAGTCAGCAGTAGAGTATCAGCAACACAACAATATGGAATCAGCAGAGCAGGCTTCAAATTCTCATCTCCATTCCAACATTCAGAAACCCAGATGCACTATTTCTACTAAACCTTCTAACTTCTGACTTACCCCAAAAATTAAAACTCAAACTCATGCAGAAATTCTAGCCATTTTTCAGTACTTTTTCTTGAAAGAAAGAACTCAGCCATTTTTAATTTTTAGGATTTTTTAGTCTCTGATTTTCTGACTTGTGATTGAAGAAAGAGTGCCTTTTTAGGCAAGCCTTAGGGCAGCAGAAAATGATTTTAGTTTTTCACTTTAAACCTTTTGGAATTTTCATTTTTGCTCTAATGTCCTCAGTTTAAAAGCTCAACTTTCAAATTAGTCCTAATCCCAGCTTCTAGGAAGCTTCCTTATTCAGTTATTGAAGATCTCCTAACTTACAATTCCTAAAATAACCCTTAACACCCTTGTTTTTACTTCATCATACCAAGCAGATATGGGTGAAATTTAACCCAGGTTCAGCCGGACATGGGCTCAATCTTGACCCAATAACCTAAACCACTTTCCTGAAGTGGGGTCTAAAAGGGCCTCAAAACCCAAACAGCAAACATGACCCAAATTAAATCAGTGTTTTATGACAAAGAGGAAAACAAAACTTAAATGATTTCCAAAAACTAAAACCTAAACTAAGTGACTAATTAATAACACAAATAGGCATGGAATTAACTAATTTATTAAATCAAAATGACCTAACAAAATTAAACTGTGTGATCAAAACAGAAGGCGAAATCAGAGGTTTAAAAGATGACATTAATAAAACTAAAAAGATCACTGAAAATCAGAGAACAAACTTTTAAGATTTGAAAAAGAAAACTAAATGGAACAAACGAACACTATTCAATCTAGGCTCAGAAAAATTTGTCGAATTTCAACCAAAGAAAAAGGAGAAGAAAAGAAGAGGAATAAAAGGTGAAGTAAAACTAAAATGAACAAAAAAAATGAAGGGAACTCACCGACTAGGCTCGAAGTCGATACTGGCATTCTGAGTTAGCCCAAAACAATGTCAATCGCTTGTTCTTGGTCAAGTACAAACGAACGTCATTATTTTGAGATAAAACAGCCTTGAACAAACAGGGAATTCGGAGGAGTAACCTTGCATGCACAGGTTCAATTTTAAGCTTTTAGGGCTTGAACTCAGACTCAAGATTTGACGAGTTCCGAACAGATTCGAAGAAAAAGGAGTGAGGATTCAGAACGGGGAGGTGAAGGAGAGTCTGTGGTGTAGATTTGGGGTTGATTGGGAGCAGAGCCGCCGTCTGAAGGCGGTGGAAAATGGGGGCGACGCTCTAGGGTTAAATTCAGTCTCTGAAGATGGGAGACGAAGATTAAGGATGTAACCGGGGGGGGGGGGGGACTTTAGGACAGTTATCTGATCGAAGGCTATTAAAACAGGGTCGTTTGGTCCCTACGTGGGGCAGACCGAGTTGGGGCAGAAATTGGGCCGGTTTTGACCCGGTTATGGGGTGTTTTATCGATTGGGCTTGGGGATTTAAAAGATTTGGCCCAAAATCCGAATCTTTTCATTTCTTTTCTTTTTTCTTTTATTTCAAAATTCTTTTTCTTTTCAAAATTATAAATAAAACCTAAATTAATCCCTAAATCAAATTATCCTACCAAATTAAATGAATTAGCTCTAAATAATAATTACCACAACTAATTAAATACCAAATTAAAAGAAAACTACCCAAAATTCGAAGCTAAAAATAAAAAATGCAAAAATAAGTTATTTTTTGTGATTTTTTAATTTTTGTAAAACACTAAATTACTTATTAATCTAAAAATGTAAAATTAAATCCTAAATTCAAATGCAATGTATTTTTGTATTTTTTATGAACTAAACAAGACCAAACATGCACGCAAAGAATGCAAATAATTAAAAAAATTCTACAATAATTCCTAAAATAACAAATAATTAAAAGAAAAAAAATCTAATTTTTGGAATTCTGTAAGAGTAATTCATGTGAGGCAAAAATCACGTGCTCAAAGCTGCTCCTCTTTGCTCGGAGACATGAAGGGTTTTCGGGCAAAGATAAAATGAGCAGTTACGAGGGATTTTTGCCTATCTGAAACTCTATGAGAAGCATTTTTGAAAAGAAACTAACCGAATCTTACTTCAAAGGTTGCCTACATATTCTTAGCTATAAAGGAATCAAGTCAGTGTAGTTCTGGATGTTTTGGTAGCTGGGACTACCGGAAAGTTGTGATTTCACTGTTGCTGCTGCTACTGCTACTGCTTGCTGAACTCCTTATTACACCAAAAAATGAAAAATAAAAAGCTAAGCTAGCTAATCCTATCAGCTACGAGTTACAAGATTCCTATCTACAAATCTCTTGAAACTTGATCTTGAGTCTTGACTAGTTGTCGCTACAGACTCTAATCTGAATCTTGATGCTCGTCAGTAGTAGATGCTGGTTCTTTCTTCAGCTTTAGATCAAGGCGAGACATGCGAAGCCCGTGATTTCAATCAAATCTTGGGCAGTCCGCGTCTTTCTCCAGGCGACTAGGGAATGGAGGCCCTATGTCTAAAAATTCTCAACTAGGGAATGGAGGCCTATGTTGGCAAATGCGACTAGGGAATGGAGGCCATATGTCTAAAAATCTAAACTCAGAGATTGGAGCCCTAATATTGGCAAAAAAGCGACTAGGGAATGAAAGCCCTATGTCTAAAATCTCAACTCAGGGATTGGAGCCCTAATGTTGGCCAAAGGCGACTAGGGAATGGAGGCCCTATGTCTAAAAATCTCAACTCAAGGATTGAAGCCCTAATGTTGGCAAAAAGGCGACTAGTGAATGGAGGCCCTATGTCTACAAATCTCAACTCGGGGATTGGAGCCCTAATATTGGCAAAAAGACGACTAGGGAATGGAGGCCCTATGTCTAAAAATCTCAACTCAGGGATTGGAGCCCTAATGTTGGCAAAAAGGCGACTAGGGAATGGAGGCCCTATGTCTAAAATCTCAACTCAGGGATTGGAGCCCTAATGATGGCAAAAAAGCGACTAGGGAATGGAGGCCCTATGTCTAAAAATCTCAACTTAAGGATTGGAACCCTAATGTTGGCAAAACGGTGACTAGGGAGTGGAGGCCTTATGTCTAAAAATCTCAACTTAGGAATTGGAGCCCCAATGCTGTCAAAAGGCGACTAGGGAGTGGAGGCCCTATGTCTAAAAATCTCAACTCAAGGATTGGAGCCCTAATGTTGGTAAAAGATGACTAGGGAATGGAGGCCCTATGTCTAAAAATCTCAACTCAGGTATTGGAGCCCTAATGTAGGCAAAAAGGCG
Organism: Nicotiana tabacum; assembly: GCF_000715075.1. Taxonomy (NCBI): domain Eukaryota; kingdom Viridiplantae; phylum Streptophyta; class Magnoliopsida; order Solanales; family Solanaceae; genus Nicotiana; species Nicotiana tabacum. The sequence goes on from NC_134097.1 coordinate 85,576,150, forward strand.
ACTAGGGGATGGAGGCCTTATGTCTAAAATCTCAACTCAGAGATTGGAGCCCTAATGTTGGCAAAAAGGCGACTAGGGAATGGAGGCCTTATGCCAAAAAATCTCAACTTAGGGATTGGAGCCCTAATGTTGGCAAAAAAGCGACTAGGGAATGGAGGCCCTATGTCTAAAAATCTCAACTTAAGGATTGGAACCCTAATGTTGGCAAAACGGTGACTAGGGAGTGGAGGCCTTATGTCTAAAAATCTCAACTTAGGAATTGGAGCCCCAATGCTGTCAAAAGGCGACTAGGGAGTGGAGGCCCTATGTCTAAAAATCTCAACTCAAGGATTGGAGCCCTAATGTTGGTAAAAGATGACTAGGGAATGGAGGCCCTATGTCTAAAAATCTCAACTCAGGTATTGGAGCCCTAATGTAGGCAAAAAGGCGACTAGGGGATGGAGGCCTTATGTCTAAAATCTCAACTCAGGGATTGGAGCCCTGATGTTGGCAAAAGGTGACCAGGGAATGGAGGTCCTATGTCTAAAAATCTCAACTCAAGGATTGGAGCCCTAATGTTGGCCAAAAGGCGACTAGGGAATGGAGGCCCTATGTCTAAAAATCTCAACTTAGGGATTGGAGCCCTAATGTTGGCAAAAAGACGACTAGGTAATGGAGGCCATATGTCTAAAAATCTCAACTCAAGGATTAGAGACCTAATGTTGGCAAAAGACGATTAGGGAATGGAGGCCCTATGTCTAAAAATCTCAACTCAGGGATTGGAGCCCTAATGTTGGCAAAAAGGCGACTAGGGGATGAAGGCCTTATGTCTAAACTCTCAACTCAGGGATTGGAGCCCTAATTTTGACAAAAGGTGACTAGGGAATGGAGGCCCTATATCTAAAAATCTCAACTCAACGATTGGAGCCCAAATGTTGGCAAAAAGGCGACTAGGGAATGGAGGCCCTATGTCTAAAAATCTCAACTCAGGGATTGGAGCCCTAATGTTGGCAAAAAAGTGACTAGGGAATGGAGGCCCTATGTCTAAAATCTCAACTCAGGGATTGGAGCCCTAATGTTGGCAAAACGTCAGTAGGAAATGGAGGCCCTATGCCAAAAAATCTCAACATAGGGTTTGGAGCCCTAATATTGGCAAAAAGGCGACTAGGGAATGAAGGGCCTATGTCTAAAAATCTCAACTTAAGGATTGGAGCCCTAATGTTAGAAAAACGGTGACTAGGGAATGGATGCCCTATGTCTAAAATCTCAACTTAGGTATTGAAGCCCTAAAGTGGGCAAAAGGCGACTAAGGAATGGAGGCCCTATGTCTAAAAATCTCAACTCAGGGATTGGAGCCCTAATGTTGGCAAAAGGCGACTAGGGAATGGAGGCCCTATGTCTAAAAATCTCAACTCAAGGATTGGAGCCGTAATGTTGGCAAAAGATGACTAGGGAATGGAGGCCATATATCTCAAAATCTCAACTCAGGTATGGAGCCCTAATGTTGGCAAAAAGGCGACTAGGGAATGGAAGCCCTATGTCTAAAAATCTCAACTCAGGGATTGAAGCCCTAATGTTGGCAAAAAGACGACTAGGTAATAGAGGCCCTATATCTAACAATCTCAACTCACGGATTAGAGCCCTAATGTTGGCATAAGGCGATTAGGGAATAGAGGCCCTATGTCTAAAAATCTCAACTCAGGAATTGGAGCCCTAATATTGGCAAAAAAGGCGACTAGGGAATGGAGGCCCTATGTCTAGAATATCAACTCAAGGATTGGAGCCCTAATGTTGGCAAAAAGGGCGACCAGGGAATGGAGGCCCTATGTCTAAAAATCTTAACTCAAGGATTGGAGCCCTAATGTTGGCAAAAGGCGATTAAGGAATGGAGGCCCTATGTCTAAAAATCTCAACTCAGGGATTGGAGCCCTAATGTTGGTAAAAGGCGACTAAGGGATGGAAGCCTTATGTCTAAAGTCTCAACTCAGGGATTGGAGCCCTGATGTTGGCAAAAGGTGACTAGGGAATGGAGGCCCTATATCTAAAAATCTCAATTCAAGGATTGGAGCCCTAATGTTGGCAAAAAGGCGACTAGGGAATGGAGGCCCTATGTCTAAAAATCTCAACTCAGGAATTTGAGCCCTAATGTTGGCAAAAAGACGACTAGGGAATGGAGGCCCTATGTTTAAAAATCTCAAATCAAGGATTAGAGCCCTAATGTTTGCAAAAGGCCATTAGGGAATGGATGTCCTATGTCTAAAAATCTTAACTCAGGGATTGGAGCCCTAATGTTGGCAAAAAGGCGACTAGGGAATGGAGGCCTTATGTATAAAATCTCAACTCAAGAATTGGAGCCCTAATGTTGGCAAAAGGCGACTAGGGAATGGAGGCCCTATGTCTAAAAATCTCAACTCAAGGATTGGAGCCCTAATGTTGGCAAAAGATGACTAGGGAATGGAGGCCCTATGTCGAAAAATCTCAACTCAGGGATTGAAGCCCTAATGTTGGAAAAAAGGCGACTAGGGAATGGAGGCCCTATGTCTAAAAATATCAACTCAGGGATTGGAGCCCTAATGTTGGCAAAAGACGACTACGTAATGGAGGCCCTATATTTAAAAATCTCAACTCAAGGATTAGAGCCCTAATGTTGGCAAAAGGCGATTATGGAATGGATGTCCTATGTCTAAAAATCTTAACTCAGGGATTGGAGCCCTAATGTTGGCAAAAAGGCGACTAGGGAATGGAGGCCTTATGTATAAAATCTCAACTCAAGAATTGGAGCCCTAATGTTGGCAAAAGGCGACTAGGGAATGGAGGCCCTATGTCTAAAAATCTCAACTCAAGGATTGGAGCCCTAATGTTGGTAAAAGATGACTAGGGAATGGAGGCCCTATGTCTAAAAATCTCAACTCAGGTATTGGAGCCCTAATGTTGGCAAAAATGCGACTAGGGAATAGAGGCCCTATGTCTAAAAATATCAACTCAGGGATTGGAGCCCTAATGTTGGCAAAAAGACGACTAGGTAATGGAGGCCTGATGTTGGCAAAAGATGACTAGGGAATGGAGGCCCTATGTCTAAAAATCTCAATTCAAGGATTGGAGCCCTAATGTTGGCAAAAAGGCGACTAGGGAATGGAGGCCCTATGTCTAAAAATCTCAACTCAGGAATTGGAGCCCTAATGTTGGCAAAAGGACGACTAGGGAATGGAGGCCCTATGTTTAAAAATCTCAACTCAAGGATTAGAGCCCTAATGTTGGCAAAAGGCAATTAGGGAATGGATGTCCTATGTCTAAAAATCTTAACTTAGGGATTGGAGCTTTAATGTTGGCAAAAAGGCGACTAGGGAATGGAGGCCTTATGTATAAAATCTCAACTCAAGAATTTGAGCCCTAATGTTGGCAAAAGGCGACTAGGGAATGGAGGCCCTATGTCTAAAAATCTCAACTCAAGGATTGGAGCCCTAATGTTGGCAAAAGATGACTAGGGAATGGAGGCCCTATGTCTAAAAATCTCAACTCAGGTATTGGAGCCCTAATGTTGGCAAAAAGGCGACTAGGGAATGGAGTCCCTATGTCTAAAAATATCAACTCAGGGATTGGAGCCCTAATGTTGGCAAAAAGACGACTAGGTAATGGAGGCCCTATATCTAAAAATCTCAACTCAAGGATTAGAGCCCTAATGTTGGCAAAAAGACGACTAGGTAATGGAGGCCTGATGTTGGCAAAAGATGACTAGGGAATGGAGGCCCTATGTCTAAAAATCTCAATTCAAGGATTGGAGCCCTAATGTTGGCAAAAAGGCGACTAGGGAATGGAGGCCCTATGTCTAAAAATCTCAACTCAGGAATTGGAGCCCTAATGTTGGCAAAAGGACGACTAGGGAATGGAGGCCCTATGTTTAAAAATCTCAACTCAAGGATTAGAGCCCTAATGTTGGCAAAAGGCAATTAGGGAATGGATGTCCTATGTCTAAAAATCTTAACTTAGGGATTGGAGCTTTAATGTTGGCAAAAAGGCGACTAGGGAATGGAGGCCTTATGTATAAAATCTCAACTCAAGAATTTGAGCCCTAATGTTGGCAAAAGGCGACTAGGGAATGGAGGCCCTATGTCTAAAAATCTCAACTCAAGGATTGGAGCCCTAATGTTGGCAAAAGATGACTAGGGAATGGAGGCCCTATGTCTAAAAATCTCAACTCAGGTATTGGAGCCCTAATGTTGGCAAAAAGGCGACTAGGGAATGGAGTCCCTATGTCTAAAAATATCAACTCAGGGATTGGAGCCCTAATGTTGGCAAAAAGACGACTAGGTAATGGAGGCCCTATATCTAAAAATCTCAACTCAAGGATTAGAGCCCTAATGTTGGCAAAGGCGATTAGGGAATGGAGGCCCTATGTCTAAAAATCTCAACTCAGGGATTGAAGCCCTAATGTTGGCAAAAAGACGACTAGGTAATAGAGGCCCTATATCTAACAATCTCAACTCACGGATTAGAGCCCTAATGTTGGCAAAAGGCGATTAGGGAACGGAGGCCCTATGTCTAAAAATCTCAACTCAGGTATTGGAGCCCTAATGTAGGCAAAAAGGCGACTAGGGGATGGAGGCCTTATGTCTAAAATCTCAACTCAGGGATTGGAGCCCTGATGTTGGCAAAAGGTGACCAGGGAATGGAGGCCCTATGTCTAAAAATCTCAACTCAAGGATTGGAGCCCTAATGTTGGCTAAAGGCGATTAAGGAATGGAGGCCCTATGTCTAAAAATCTCAACTCAGGGATTGGAGCCCTAATGTTGGTAAAAGGCGACTAGGGGATGGAGGCCTTATGTCTAAAGTCTCAACTCAGGGATTGGAGCCCTGATGTTGGCAAAAGGTGACTAGGGAATGGAGGCCCTATGTCTAAAAATCTCAATTCAAGGATTGGAGCCCTAATGTTGGCAAAAAGGCGACTAGGGAATGGAGGCCCTATGTCTAAAAATCTCAAATCAGGAATTTGAGCCCTAATGTTGGCAAAAAGACGACTAGGGAATGGAGGCCCTATGTTTAAAAATCTCAACTCAAGGATTAGAGCCCTAATGTTGGCAAAAGGCCATTAGGGAATGGATGTCCTATGTCTAAAAATCTTAACTCAGGGATTGGAGCCCTAATGTTGGCAAAAAGGCGACTAGGGAATGGAGGCCTTATGTATAAAATCTCAACTCAAGAATTGGAGCCCTAATGTTGGAAAAAGGCGACTAGGGAATGGAGGCCCTATGTCTAAAAATCTCAACTCAAGGGATTGGAGCCCTAATGTTGGTAAAAGATGACTAGGGAATGGAGGCCCTATGTCTAAAAATCTCAACTCAGGTATTGGAGCCCTAATGTTGGCAAAATGCGACTAGGGAATGGAGGCCCTATGTCTAAAAATATCAACTCAGGGATTGGAGCCCTAATGTTGGTAAAAGGCGACTAGGGGATGGAGGCCTTATGTCTAAAGTCTCAACTCAGGGATTGGAGCCCTGATGTTGGCAAAAGGTGACTAGGGAATGGAGGCCCTATGTCTAAAAATCTCAAATCAGGAATTTGAGCCCTAATGTTGGCAAAAAGACGACTAGGGAATGGAGGCCCTATGTTTAAAAATCTCAACTCAAGGATTAGAGCCCTAATGTTGGAAAACGGCGATTAGGGAATGAAGGCCCTATGTCTAAAAATCACAACTCAGGGATTGGAGCCCTAATGTTGGCAAAAAGGCGACTAGGGTATGGAGGCCTTATGTCTAAAATCTCAACTCAGGGATTGGAGCCCTGATGTTGGCAAAAGGTGACCAGGGAATGGAGGCCCTATGTCTAAAAATCTCAACTCAGGTATTGGAGCCCTAATGTTGGCAAAAAGGCGACTAGGGAATGGAGGCCCTATGTCTAAAAATATCAACTCAGGGATTAGAGCCCTAATGTTGGCAAAAAGACGACTAGGTAATGGAGGCCTGATGTTGGCAAAAGGTGACTAGGGAATGGAGGCCCTATGTCTAAAAATCTCAATTCAAGGATTGGAGCCCTAATGTTGGCAAAAAGGCGACTAGAGAATGGAGGCCCTATGTCTAAAAATCTCAACTCAGGAATTGGAGCCCTAATGTTGGCAAAAAGACGACTATGGAATGGAGGCCCTATGTTTAAAAATCTCAACTCAAGGATTAGAGCCCTAATGTTGGCAAAAGGCGATTAGGGAATGGATGTCCTATGTCTAAAAATCTTAACTCAGGGATTGGAGCCCTAATGTTGGCAAAAAGGCGACTAGGGAATGGAGGCCTTATGTATAAAATCTCAACTCAAGAATTGGAGCCCTAATGTTGGCAAAAGGCGACTAGGGAATGGAGGCCCTATGTCTAAAAATCTCAACTCAAGGATTGGAGCCCTAATGTTGGTAAAAGATGACTAGGGAATGGAGGCCCTATGTCTAAAAATCTCAACTCAGGTATTGGAGCCCTAATGTTGGCAAAAAAGGCGACTAGGGAATGGAGGCCCTATGTCTAAAAATATCAACTCAGGGATTGGAGCCCTAATGTTGGCCAAAAGACGACTAGGTAATGGAGGCCCTATATCTAAAAATATCAACTCAAGGATTAGAGCTCTAATGTTGGCAAAGACGATTAGGGAATGGAGGCTCAATGTCTAAAAATCTCAACTCAGGGATTGAAGCCCTAATATTGACAAAAAAGGCGACTAGGGAATGGAGGCCCATTGTCTAAAATATCAACTCAGGGATTGGAGCCTTAATGTTGGCAAAAAGGGCGACTAGGGAATGGAGGCCCTATGTCTAAAAATCTCGACTCAAGGATTGGAGCCCTAATGTTGGAAAACGGCGATTAGGGAATGAAGGCCCTATGTCTAAAAATCACAACTCAGGGATTGGAGCCCTAATGTTGGCAAAAAGGCGACTAGGGGATGGAGGCCTTATGTCTAAAATCTCAACTCAGGGATTGGAGCCCTGATGTTGGCAAAAGGTGATCAGGGAATGGAGGCCCTATGTCTAAAAATCTCAACTCAAGGATTGGAGCCCTAATGTTGGCCAAAAGGCGACTAGGGAATGGAGGCCCTATGTCTAAAAATCTCAACTCAGGGATTGGAGCCCTAATGTTGGCAAAAAGACGACTAGGTAATGGAGGCCATATGTCTAAAAATATCAACTCAAGGATTAGAGACCTAATGCTGGCAAAAGGCGATTAGGGAATGGAGGCCCTATGTCTAAAAATCTCAACTCAGGGATTGGAGCCCTAATGTTGGCAAAAAGGCGACTAGGGTATGGAGGCCTTATGTCTAAACTCTCAACTAAAGGATTGGAGCCCAAATGTTGGAAAAAAGGCGACTAGGGAATGGAGGCCCTATGTCTAAAAATCTCAACTCAGGGATTGGAGCCCTAATGTTGGCAAAAAGGCGACTAGGGAATGGAGGCCATATGTCAAAAATCTCAACTCAGGGATAGGAGCCCTAATGTTGGCAAAACGTCAGTAGGAAATGGAGGCCCTATGCCAAAAAATCTCAACTTAGGGTTTGGAGCCCTAATGTTGGCAAAAAGGCGACTAGGGAATGGAGGGCCTATGTCTAAAAATCTCAACTTAAGGATTGGAGCCCTAATATTGGAAAAACGGTGACTAGGGAATGGATGCCCTATGTCTAAAATCTCAACTTAGGTATTGGAGCCCTAAAGTGGGCAAAAGGCGACTAAGGAATGGAGGCCCTATGTCTAAAAATCTCAACTCAAGAATTGGAGCCCTAATGTTGGCAAAAAGCGACTAGGAAATGGAGGCCCTATGTCTAAAAATCTCAACTCAAGGATTGGAGCCCTAATGTTGGTAAAAGATGACTAGGGAATGGAGGCCCTATGTCTAAAAATATCAACTCAGGGATTGGAGCCCTAATGTTGGCAAAAAGATGACTAGTTATTGGAGGCCCTATATCTAAAAATCTCAACTCAAGGATTAGAGCCCTAATGTTGGAAAAGGCGACTAGGGGATGGAGGCCTTATGTCTAAAATCTCAACTCAGGGATTGGAGCCCTGATGTTGGCAAAATGTGACCAGGGAATGGAGGCCCTATGTCTAAAAATCTCAACTCAGGGATTGGAGCCCTAATGTTGGCAAAAAGGGCGACTAGGGAATGGAGGCCCTATGTCTAAAAATCTCAACTCAAGGATTGGAGCCCTAATGTTGGCAAAATGCGATTAGGGAATGAAGGCCCTATGTCTAAAAATCACAACTCAGGGATTGGAGCCCTAATGTTGGCAAAAAGGCGACTAGGGGATGGAGGCCTTATGTCTAAAATCTCAACTCAGGGATTGGAGCCTTGATGTTGGCAAAAGGTGATCAGGGAATGGAGGCCCTATATCTAAAAATCTCAATTCAAGGATTGGAGCCCTAATGTTGGCAAAAAGGCGACTAGGGAATGGAGGCCCTATGTCTAAAAATGTCAAATCAGGAATTGGAGCCCTAATGTTGGCAAAAAGACGACTAGGGAATGGAGGCCCTATGTTTAAAAATCTCAACTCAAGGATTAGAGCCCTAATGTTGGCAAAAGGCGATTAGGGAATGGATGTCCTATGTCTAAAAATCTTAACTCAAGGATTGTAGCTCTAATGTTGGCAAAAAGGCGACTAGGGAATGGAGGCCTTATGTATAAAATCTCAACTCAAGAATTGGAGCCCTAATGTTGGCAAAAGGCGACTAGGGAATGGAGGCCCTATGTCTAAAAATCTCAACTCAAGGATTAGAGCCCTAATGTTGGCAAAAGGCGATTAGGGAATGAAGGCCCTATGTCTAATAATCTCAACTCAGGGATTGGAGCCCTAATGTTGGCAAAAAGACGACTAGGGGATGGAGGCCTTATGTCTAAAATCTCAACTCAGGGATTGGAGCCCTGATGTTGGCAAAAGGTGACCACGGAATGGAAGCCCTGTGTCTAAAAATCTCAACTCAAGGATTGGAGCCCTAATGTTGGCCAAAAGGCGACTAGGGAATGGAGGCCCTATGTCTAAAAATCTCAACTCAGGGATTGGAGCCCTAATGTTGGCAAAAAGGCGACTAGGGAATGGAGGCCTTATGTATAAAATCTCAACTCAAGAATTGGAGCCCTAATGTTGGCAAAAGGCGACTAGGGAATGGAGGCCCTATGTCTAAAAATCTCAACTCAAGGATTGGAGCCCTAATGTTGGCAAAAGATGACTAGGGAATGGAGGCCCTATGTCTAAAAATCTCAACTCAGGGATTGGAGCCCTAATGTTGGCAAAAAGGGCGACTAGGGAATGGAGGCCCTATGTCTAAAAATCTCAACTCAAGGATTGGAGCCCTAATGTTGGCAAAATGCGATTAGGGAATGAAGGCCCTATGTCTAAAAATCACAACTCAGGGATTGGAGCCCTAACGTTGGCAAAAAGACGACTAGGTAATGGAGGCCATATGTCTAAAAATATCAACTCAAGGATTAGAGACCTAATGCTGGCAAAAGGCGATTAGGGAATGGAGGCCCTATGTCTAAAAATCTCAACTCAGGGATTGGAGCCCTAATGTTGGTAAAAAGGCGACTAGGGGATGGAGGCCTTATGTCTAAACTCTCAACTCAAGGATTGGAGCCACAATGTTGGCAAAAAGGCGACTAGGGAATGGAGGCCCTATGTCTAAAAATCTCAACTCAGGGATTGGAGCCCTAATGTTGGCAAAAAGGCGACTAGGGAATGGAGGCCATATGTCAAAAATCTCAACTCAGGGATAGGAGCCCTAATGTTGGCAAAACGTAAGTAGGAAATTGAGGCCTTATGCCAAAAAATCTCAACTTAGGGTTTGGAGCCCTAATGTTGGCAAAAAGGCGACTAGGGAATGGAGGGCCTATGTCTAAAAATCTCAACTTAAGGATTGGAGCCCTAATATTGGAAAAACGGTGACTAGGGAATGGATGCCCTATGTCTAAAATCTCAACTTAGGTATTGGAGCACTAAAGTGGGCAAAAGGTGACTAAGGAATGGAGGCCCTATGTCTAAAAATCTCAACTCAAGAATTGGAGCCCTAATGTTGGCAAAAGGCGACTAGGGAATGGAGGCCCTATGTCTAAAAATCTCAACTCAAGGATTGGAGCCCTAATGTTGGTAAAAGATGACTAGGGAATGGAGGCCCTATGTCTAAAAATCTCAACTCAGGTATTGGAGCCCTAATGTTGGCAAAAAGGCAACTAGGGAATGGAGGACCTATGTCTAAAAATATCAACTCAGGGATTGGAGCCCTAATGTTGGCAAAAAGACGACTAGTTATTGGAGGCCCTATATCTAAAAATCTCAACTCAAGGATTAGAGCCCTAATGTTGGCAAAGGCGATTAGCGAATGGAGGCCCAATGTCTAAAAATCTCAACTCAGGGATTGAAGCCCTAATATTGACAAAAAGGCGACTAGGGAATGGAGTCCCTATGTCTAAAATATCAACTCAGGGATTGGAGCCCTAATGTTGGCAAAAAGGGCAACTAGGGAATGGAGGCCCTATGTCTAAAAATCTCAACTCAAGGATTGGAGCCCTAATGTTGGTAAAAGGCGATTAGGGAATGAAGGCCCTATGTCTAAAAATCACAACTCAGGGATTGGAGCCCTAATGTTGGCAAAAAGGCGACTAGGGGATGGAGGCCTTATGTCTAAAATCTCAACTCAGGGATTGGAGCCCTGATGTTGGCAAAAGGTGATCAGGGAATGGAGGCCCTATATCTAAAAATCTCAATTCAAGGATTGGAGCCCTAATGTTGGCAAAAAGGCGACTAGGGAATGGAGGCCCTATGTCTAAAAATGTCAACTCAGGAATTGGAGCCCTAATGTTGGCAAAAAGACGACTAGGGAATGGAGGCCCTATGTTTAAAAATCTCAACTCAAGGATTAGAGCCCTAATGTTGGCAAAAGGCGATTAGGGAATGGATGTCCTATGTCTAAAAATCTTAACTCAAGGATTGTAGCTCTAATGTTGGCAAAAAGGCGACTAGGGAATGGAGGCCTTATGTATAAAATCTCAACTCAAGAATTGGAGCCCTAATGTTGGCAAAAGGCGACTAGGGAATGGATGCCCTATGTCTAAAAATCTCAACTCAAGGATTGGAGCCCTAATGTTGGCAAAAGGTGATTAGGGAATGAAGGCCCTATGTCTAAAAATCTCAACTCAGGGATTGGAGCCCTAATGTTGGCAAAAAGACGACTAGGGGATGGAGGCCTTATGTCTAAAATCTCAACTCAGGGATTGGAGCCCTGATGTTGGCAAAAGGTGACCAGGGAATGGAGGCCCTGTGTCTAAAAATCTCAACTCAAGGATTGGAGCCCTAATGTTGGCCAAAAGGCGACTAAGGAATGGAGGCCCTATGTCTAAAAATCTCAACTCAGGAATTGGAGCCCTAATGTTGGCAAAAAGACGACTAGGTAATGGAGGCCCTATGTCTAAAAATCTCAACTCAAGGATTAGAGACCTAATGTTGGCAAAAGGCGATTAGGGTATTGAGGCCCTATGTCTAAAAATCTCAACTCAGGGATTGGAACCCTAATGTTGGCAAAAAGGCGACTTGGGGATGGAGGCCTTATGTCTAAACTCTCAACTCAGGGATTGGAGCCCTGATGTTGACAAAAGGTGACTAGGGAATGGAGGCCCTATATCTAAAAATCTCAACTCAAGGATTGGAGCCCAAATGTTGGCAAAAAGGCGACTAGGGAATGGATGCCCTATGTCTAAAAATCTCAACTCAGGGATTGGAGCCCTAATGTTGGCAAAAAGGCAACTAGGGAATAGAGGCCCTATGTCTAAAATCTCAACTCAAGGATTGGAGACCTAATGTTGGCAAAACGTCAGTAGGAAATGGAGGCCCTATGCTAAAACATCTCAACTTAGGGTTTGGAGCCGTAATGTTGGCAAAAAGGCGACTAGGGAATGGAGGGCCTATGTCTAAAAATCTCAACTTAAGGATTGGAGCCCTATTGTTGGAAAAACGGTGACTAGGGAATGGATGCCCTATGTCTAAAATATCAACTTAGGTATTGGAGCCCTAAAGTGGGCAAAAGGCGACTAAGGAATGGAGGTCCTATGTCTAATAATCTCAACTCAGGGATTGAAGCCCTAATGTTGGAAAAAGGCGACTAGGGAATGGAGGCCCTATGTTTAAAAATCTCAACTCAAGGATTGGAGCCCTATTGTTGGCAAAAGATGACTAGGGAATGGAGGCCCTATATCTAAAAATCTCAACTCAGGGATTGGAGCCCTAAGGTTGGCGAAAAGGCGACCAGGGAATGGAGGCCCTATGTCTAAAAATCTCAACTCAGGGATTGGAGCCCTAATGTTGGCAAAAAGGCGACTAGGGAATGGAGGCCCTATGTCTAAAATCTCAACTCAGGGATTGGAGCCCTAATGTTGGCAAAAAGGGCGACTAGGGAATGGAGGCCCTATGTCTAAAAATCTCAACTCAAGGATTGGAGCCCTAATGTTGGCAAAAGGCGATTAGGAATGGAGGCCCTATGTCTAAAAATCTCAACTCAAGGATTGGAGCCCTAATGTTGGCCAAAAGGCAACTAGGGAATGGAGGCCCTATGTCTAAAAATCTCAACTCAAAGATTGGAGCCCTAATGTTGGCAAAAGATGACTAGGGAATGGAGGCCCTATGTCTAAAAATCTCAACTCAGGAATTGGAGCCCTAATGTTGGCAAAAAGACGACTAGTGAATGGAGGCCCTATGTTTAATAATCTCAACTCAAGGATTAGAGCCCTAATGTTGGCAAAAGGCGATTAGGGAATTGATGTCCTATGTCTAAAAATCTTAACCAGGGATTGGAGCCCTAATGTTGGCAAAAATGCTACTAAGGAATGGAGGCCTTATGTATAAAATCTCAACTCAAGAATTGGAGCCCTAATGTTGGCAAAAGGCGACTAGGGAATGGAGGCCCTATGTCTAAAAATCTCAACTCAAGGATTGGAGCCCTAATGTTGGCAAAAGATGACTAGGGATTGGAGGCCCTATGTCTAAAAATCTCAACTCAAGGATTGAAGCCCTAATGTTGGCAAAAAGGCGACTAGGGAATGGAGGCCCTATGTCTAAAAATCTCAACTCAGGTATTGAAGCCCTAATGTTGGCAAAAAGACGACTAGGTAATGGAGGCCCTATATCTAACAATCTCAACTCACGGATTAGAGCCCTAATGTTGGCAAAAGGCGATTAGGGAATGGAGGCCCTATGTCTAAAAATCTCAACTCAGGGATTGGAGCCCTAATATTGGCAAAAAAGGCGACTAGGGAATGGAGGCCCTATGTCTAAAATCTCAACTCAGGGATTGGAGCCCTAATGTTGGCAAAAAGGGCGACTAGGGAAGGGAGGCCCTATGTCTAAAAATATCAACTCAAGGATGGGAGCCCTAATGTTGGCAAAAGGCGATTAAGGAATGGAGGCCCTATGTCTAAAAATCTCAACTCAAGGATTGGAGCCCTAATGTTGGCCAAAAGGCAACTAGGGAATGGAGGCCCTATGTCTAAAAATCTCAACTCAGGGATTGGAACCCTAATGTTGGAAAAAAGGCGACTAGGGAATGGAGGCCCTATGTCTAAAAATCTTAACTCACGGATTAAAGCCCTAATGTTGGCAAAAAGACGACTAGGGAATGGAGGCGCTATGTCTAAAAATCTCCACTCAGGGATTGTAGCCCTAATGTTGGCAAAAAGACGACTAGGGAATGGAGGCCCTATATTTAAAAATATCAACTCAAGGATTAGAGCCCTAATATTGGCAAAAGGCGATTAGGGAATGGGGGCCCTATGTCTAAAAATCTTAACTCAAAGATTGGAACCCTAATGTTGGCAAAAGATGACTAGGGAATGGAGGCCCTATGTCTAAAAATCTCAACTCAGGAATTGGAGCCCTAATGTTGGCAAAAAGACGACTAGGGAATGGAGGCCCTATGTTTAATAATCTCAACTCAAGGATTAGAGCCCTAATGTTGGCAAAAGGCGATTAGGGAATGGATGTCCTATGTCTAAAAATCTTAACCAGGGATTGGAGCCCTAATGTTGGCAAAAATGCTACTAAGGAATGGAGGCCTTATGTATAAAATCTCAACTCAAGAATTGGAGCCCTAATGTTGGCAAAAGGCGACTAGGGAATGGAGGCCCTATGTCTAAAAATCTCAACTCAAGGATTGGAGCCCTAATGTTGGCAAAAGATGACTAGGGATTGGAGGCCCTATGTCTAAAAATCTCAACTCAAGGATTGAAGCCCTAATGTTGGCAAAAAGGCGACTAGGGAATGGAGGCCCTATGTCTAAAAATCTCAACTCAGGTATTGAAGCCCTAATGTTGGCAAAAAGACGACTAGGTAATGGAGGCCCTATATCTAACAATCTCAACTCACGGATTAGAGCCCTAATGTTGGCAAAAGGCGATTAGGGAATGGAGGCCCTATGTCTAAAAATCTCAACTCAGGGATTGGAGCCCTAATATTGGAAAAAAGGCGACTAGGGAATGGAGGCCCTATGTCTAAAATCTCAACTCAGGGATTGGAGCCCTAATGTTGGCAAAAAGGGCGACTAGGGAAGGGAGGCCCTATGTCTAAAAATATCAACTCAAGGATGGGAGCCGTAATGTTGGCAAAAGGCGATTAAGGAATGGAGGCCCTATGTCTAAAAATCTCAACCCAAGGATTGGAGCCCTAATGTTGGCCAAAAGGCAACTAGGGAATGGAGGCCCTATGTCTAAAAATCTCAACTCAGGGATTGGAGCCCTAATGTTGGCAAAAAGGCGACTAGGGAATGGAGGCCCTATGTCTAAAAATCTCAACTCAGGAATTGGAGCCCTAATGTTGGCAAAAGGACGACTAGGGAATGGAGGCCCTATGTCTAAAAATCTCAACTCAGGAATTGTAGCCCTAATGTTGGCAAAAAGACGACTAGGGAATGGAGGCCCTATGTTTAAAAATCTCAACTCAAGGATTAGAGCCCTAATGTTGGCAAAAGGCGATTAGGGAATGGATGTCCTATGTCTAAAAATCTTAACTCAAGGATTGTAGCTCTAATGTTGGCAAAAAGGCGACTAGGGAATGGAGGCCTTATGTATAAAATCTCAACTCAAGAATTGGAGCCCTAATGTTGGCAAAAGGCGACTAGGGAATGGAGGCCCTATGTCTAAAAATCTCAACTCAAGGATTGGAGCCCTAATGTTGGCAAAAGATGACTAGGGATTGGAGGCCCTATGTCTAAAAATCTCAACTCAAGGATTGAAGCCCTAATGTTGGCAAAAAGGCGACTAGGGAATGGAGGCCCTATGTCTAAAAATCTCAACTCAGGTATTGAAGCCCTAATGTTGGCAAAAAGACGACTAGGTAACGGAGGCCCTATATCTAACAATCTCAACTCACGGATTAGAGCCCTAATGTTGGCAAAAAGGCGACTAGGGAATGGAGGCCCTATGTCTAAAAATCTCAACTCAGGAATTGGAGCCCTAATGTTGGCAAAAGGACGACTAGGGAATGGAGGCCCTATGTCTAAAATCTCAACTCAGGGATTGGAGCCCTAATGTTGGCAAAAAGGGCGACTAGGGAATTGAGGCCCTATGTCTAAAAATATCAACTCAAGGATGGGAGCCCTAATGTTGGCAAAAGGCGATTAAGGAATGGAGGCGCTATGTCTAAAAATCTCAACTCAAGGATTGGAGCCCTAATGTTGGCCAAAAGGCAACTAGGGATTGGAGGCCCTATGTCTAAAAATCTCAACTCAAGGATTGAAGCCCTAATGTTGGCAAAAAGGCGACTAGGGAATGGAGGCCCTATGTCTAAAAATCTCAACTCAGGTATTGAAGCCCTAATGTTGGCAAAAAGACGACTAGGTAATGGAGGCCCTATATCTAACAATCTCAACTCACGGATTAGAGCCCTAATGTTGGCAAAAGGCGATTAGGGAATGGAGGCCCTATGTCTAAAAATCTCAACTCAGGGATTGGAGCCCTAATATTGGCAAAAAAGGCGACTAGGGAATGGAGGCCCTATGTCTAAAATCTCAACTCAGGGATTGGAGCCCTAATGTTGGCAAAAAGGGCGACTAGGGAAGGGAGGCCCTATGTCTAAAAATATCAACTCAAGGATGGGAGCCCTAATGTTGGCAAAAGGCGATTAAGGAATGGAGGCCCTATGTCTAAAAATCTCAACTCAAGGATTGGAGCCCTAATGTTGGCCAAAAGGCAACTAGGGAATGGAGGCCCTATGTCTAAAAATCTCAACTCAGGGATTGGAGCCCTAATGTTGGCAAAAAGGCGACTAGGGAATGGAGGCCCTATGTCTAAAAATCTCAACTCAGGAATTGGAGCCCTAATGTTGGCAAAAGGACGACTAGGGAATGGAGGCCCTATGTCTAAAAATCTCAACTCAGGAATTGTAGCCCTAATGTTGGCAAAAAGACGACTAGGGAATGGAGGCCCTATATTTAAAAATCTCAACTCAAGGATTAGAGCCCTAATGATGGCAAAAGGCGATTAGGGAATGGATGTCCTATGTCTAAAAATCTTAACCAGGGATTGGAACCCTAATGTTGGCAAAAATGCGACTAAGGAATGGAGGCCTTATGTATAAAATCTCAACTCAAGAATTGGAGCCCTAATGTTGGCAAAAGGCGACTAGGGAATGGAGGCCCTATGTCAAAATCTCAACTCAGGGATTGGAGCCCTAATATTGGCAAAAAAGGCGACTAGGGAATGGAGGCCCTATGTCTAAAATCTCAACTCAGGGATTGGAGCCCTAATGTTGGCAAAAAGGCCGACTAGGGAATGGAGGCCCTATGTCTAAAAATCTCAACTCAAGGATTGGAGCCCTAATGTTGACAAAAGGCGATTATGGAATGGAGGCCCTATGTTTAAAAATCTCAACTCAGGGATAGGAGCCCTAATGTTGGTAAAAGGCAACTAGGGGATGGAGGCCTTATGTCTAAAATCTCAACCTAGGGATTGGAGCCCTGATGTTGGCAAAAGGTGACTAGGGAATGGAGGCCCTATGTCTAAAAATCTCAACTCAAGAATTGGAGCCCTAATGTTGGCAAAAAGACGACTAGGGAATGGAGGCCCTATGTTTAAAAATCTCAACTCAAGGATTAGAGCCCTAATGTTGGCAAAAGGCGATTAGGGAATGGAGGCCCTATGTCTAAAAATCTGAACTCAGGGATTGGAGCCCTAATGTTGGCAAAAAGGCGACTAGGGAATGGAGGCCTTATGTCTAAAATTTCAACTCAGGGATTGGAGCCCTAATGTTGGCAAAAGGCGACTAGGGAATGGAGGCCCTATGTCTAAAAATCTCAACTCAAGGATTGGAGCCCTAATGTTGGCAAAAGATGACTAGGGAATGGAGGCCCTATGTCGAAAAATCTCAACTCAGGGATTGAAGCCCTAATGTTGGCAAAAAGGCGACTAGAGAATGGAGGCCCTATGTCTAAAAATCTCAACTCAGGGATGGACGCCCTAATGTTGGTAAAAAGACGACTAGGTAATGGAGGCCCTATATCTAACAATCTCAACTCACGGATTAGAGCCCTAATGTTGGCAAAAGGCGATTAGGGAATGGAGGCCCTATGTCTAAAAATCTCAACTCAGGGATTGAAGCCCTAATATTGACAAAAAAGGCGACTAGGGAATGGAGGCCCTATGTCTAAAATCTCAACTCAGGTATTGGAGCCCTAATGTTGGCATAAAGGGCGACTAGGGAATGGAGGCCCTATGTTGAAAAATCTCAACTCAAGGATTGGAGCCCTAATATTGGCAAAAGGCGATTAAGGAATGGAGGCCCTATGTCTAAAAATCTCAATTCAAGGATTGGAGCCCTAATGTTGGCCAAAAGGCAACTAGGGAATGGAGGCCCTATGTCTAAAAATCTCAACTCAAGGATTGGAGCCCTAATGTTAGCCAAAAGGTGACTAGGGAATGGATGCCCTATGTCTAAAAATCTCAACTCAGGGATTGGAGCCCTAATGTTGGCAAAAAGGCGACTAGGGGATGGAGGCCTTATGTCTAACCTCTCAACTCAGGGATTGGAGCCCTGATGTTGACAAAAGGTGACTAGGGAATGGAGGCCCTATATCTAAAAATCTCAACTCAAGGATTGGAGCCCAAATGTTGGCAAAAAGGCCACTAGGGAATGGAGGCCCTATGTATAAATATCTCAACTCAGGGATTGGAGCCCTAATGTTGGCAAAAAGGCGACTAGGGAATGGAGGCCCTATATCTAAAATCTCAACTCGGGGATTGGAGCCCTAATATTGGCAAAACGTCAGTAGGAAATGGAGGCCCTATCCCAAAAAATCTCAACTTAGGGATTGGAGCCCTAATGTTGGCAAAAAGGCGACTAGGGAATGGAGGGCCTATGTCTAAAAATCTCAAGTTAAGGATTGGAGCCCTAATGTTGGCAAAACGGTGACTAGGGAATGGAGGCCCTATGTCTAAAATCTCAACTTAGGTATTGGAGCCCTAAAGTGGGAAAAAGGCGACTAAGGAATGGAGGCCCTATGTCTAAAAATCTCAACTCAGGGATTGGAGCCCTTATGTTCGCAAAAGGCGACTAGGGAATGGAGGCCCTATGTCTAAAAATCTCAACTCAAAGATTGGATCCCTAATGTTGGCAAAACGTCAATAGGGAATGGAGGCCCTATGCCAAAAAATCTCAACTTAGGGATTGGAGCCCTAATGTTGCCAAAAAGGCGACTAGGGAATGGAGGCCCTATGTCTAAAAATATCAACTCAGGGATTGGAGCCCTAATGTTGGCAAAAAGATGACTAGGTAATGGAGGCCCTATATCTAAAAATCTCAACTCAAGGATTAGAGACCTAATGTTGGCAAAAGGCGATTAGGGAATGGAGGCCCTGTGTCTAAAAATCTCAACTTAGGGATTGAAGCCCTAATATTGACAAAAAAGGCGACTAGGGAATGGAGGCCCTATGTCTAAAATATCAACTCAGGGATTGGAGCCCAAATGTTGGCAAAAAGGGCGACTAGGGAATGGAGGCCCTATGTCTAAAAATCTCAAATATAGGATTGGAGCCCTAATGTTGGCAAAAGGCGATTAGGGAATGGAGGCACTATGTCTAAAAATCTCAACTCAGGGATTGGAGCCCTAATGTTGGCAAAAAGGCGACTAGGGGATGGAGGCCTTATGTCTAAAATCTCAACTCAGGGATTGGAGCCCTGATGTTGGCAAAATGTGACCAGGGAATGGAGGCCCTATGTCTAAAAATCTCAACTCAGGGATTGGAGCCCTAATGTTGGCAAAAAGGGCGACTAGGGAATGGAGGCCCTATGTCTAAAAATCTCAACTCAAGGATTGGAGCCCTAATGTTGGCAATAGGCGATTAAGGAATGGAGGCCCTATGTCTAAAAATCTTAACTCAAGGATTGGAGCCATAATGTTGGCCAAAAGGCAACTAGGGAATGGAGGCCCCATTTCTAAATATCTCAACTCAAGGATTGGAGCCCTAATGTTGGCAAAAGATGACTAGGGAATGGAGGCCCTATATCTAAAAATCTCAACTCAGTGATTGGAGCCCGAATGTTGGCAAAAAGGCGACTAGGTAATGGAAGCCCTATGTCTAAAAATCTCAACTCAGGGATTGAAGCCCTAATGTTGGCAAAAAGACGACTAGGTAATAGAGGCCCTATATCTAACAATCTCAACTCATGGATTAGAGCCCTAATGTTGGCAAAAGGCAATTAGGGAATGGAGGCCCTATGTCAAAATCTCAACTCAGGGATTGGAGCCCTAATATTGGCAAAAAAGGCGACTAGGGAATGGAGGCCCTATGTCTAAAATCTCAACTCAGGGATTGGAGCCCTAATGTTGGCAAAAAGGCCGACTAGGGAATGGAGGCCCTATGTCTAAAAATCTCAACTCAAGGATTGGAGCCCTAATGTTGACAAAAGGCGATTATGGAATGGAGGCCCTATGTCTAAAAATCTCAACTCAGGGATAGGAGCCCTAATGTTGGTAAAAGGCAACTAGGGGATGGAGGCCTTATGTCTAAAATCTCAACCTAGGGATTGGAGCCCTGATGTTGGCAAAAGGTGACTAGGGAATGGAGGCCCTATGTCTAAAAATCTCAACTCAAGAATTGGAGCCCTAATGTTGGCAAAAAGACGACTAGGGAATGGAGGCCCTATGTTTAAAAATCTCAACTCAAGGATTAGAGCCCTAATGTTGGCAAAAGGCGATTAGGGAATGGAGGCCCTATGTCTAAAAATCTGAACTCAGGGATTGGAGCCCTAATGTTGGCAAAAAGGCGACTAGGGAATGGAGGCCTTATGTCTAAAATTTCAACTCAGGGATTGGAGCCCTAATGTTGGCAAAAGGCGACTAGGGAATGGAGGCCCTATGTCTAAAAATCTCAACTCAAGGATTGGAGCCCTAATGTTGGCAAAAGATGACTAGGGAATGGAGGCCCTATGTCGAAAAATCTCAACTCAGGGATTGAAGCCCTAATGTTGGCAAAAAGGCGACTAGAGAATGGAGGCCCTATGTCTAAAAATCTCAACTCAGGGATGGACGCCCTAATGTTGGTAAAAAGACGACTAGGTAATGGAGGCCCTATATCTAACAATCTCAACTCACGGATTAGAGCCCTAATGTTGGCAAAAGGCGATTAGGGAATGGAGGCCCTATGTCTAAAAATCTCAACTCAGGGATTGAAGCCCTAATATTGACAAAAAAGGCGACTAGGGAATGGAGGCCCTATGTCTAAAATCTCAACTCAGGTATTGGAGCCCTAATGTTGGCATAAAGGGCGACTAGGGAATGGAGGCCCTATGTTGAAAAATCTCAACTCAAGGATTGGAGCCCTAATATTGGCAAAAGGCGATTAAGGAATGGAGGCCCTATGTCTAAAAATCTCAATTCAAGGATTGGAGCCCTAATGTTGGCCAAAAGGCAACTAGGGAATGGAGGCCCTATGTCTAAAAATCTCAACTCAAGGATTGGAGCCCTAATGTTAGCCAAAAGGTGACTAGGGAATGGATGCCCTATGTCTAAAAATCTCAACTCAGGGATTGGAGCCCTAATGTTGGCAAAAAGACGACTAGGGGATGGAGGCCTTATGTCTAACCTCTCAACTCAGGGATTGGAGCCCTGATGTTGACAAAAGGTGACTAGGGAATGGAGGCCCTATATCTAAAAATCTCAACTCAAGGATTGGAGCCCAAATATTGGCAAAAAGGCCACTAGGGAATGGAGGCCCTATGTATAAATATCTCAACTCAGGGATTGGAGCCCTAATGTTGGCAAAAAGACGACTAGGTAATAGAGGCCCTATATCTAACAATCTCAACTCATGGATTAGAGCCCTAATGTTGGCAAAAGGCAATTAGGGAATGGAGGCCCTATGTCAAAATCTCAACTCAGGGATTGGAGCCCTAATATTGGCAAAAAAGGCGACTAGGGAATGGAGGCCCTATGTCTAAAATCTCAACTCAGGGATTGGAGCCCTAATGTTGGCAAAAAGGCCGACTAGGGAATGGAGGCCCTATGTCTAAAAATCTCAACTCAAGGATTGGAGCCCTAATGTTGACAAAAGGCGATTATGGAATGGAGGCCCTATGTTTAAAAATCTCAACTCAGGGATAGGAGCCCTAATGTTGGTAAAAGGCAACTAGGGGATGGAGGCCTTATGTCTAAAATCTCAACCTAGGGATTGGAGCCCTGATGTTGGCAAAAGGTGACTAGGGAATGGAGGCCCTATGTCTAAAAATCTCAACTCAAGAATTGGAGCCCTAATGTTGGCAAAAAGACGACTAGGGAATGGAGGCCCTATGTTTAAAAATCTCAACTCAAGGATTAGAGCCCTAATGTTGGCAAAAGGCGATTAGGGAATGGAGGCCCTATGTCTAAAAATCTGAACTCAGGGATTGGAGCCCTAATGTTGGCAAAAAGGCGACTAGGGAATGGAGGCCTTATGTCTAAAATTTCAACTCAGGGATTGGAGCCCTAATGTTGGCAAAAGGCGACTAGGGAATGGAGGCCCTATGTCTAAAAATCTCAACTCAAGGATTGGAGCCCTAATGTTGGCAAAAGATGACTAGGGAATGGAGGCCCTATGTCGAAAAATCTCAACTCAGGGATTGAAGCCCTAATGTTGGCAAAAAGGCGACTAGAGAATGGAGGCCCTATGTCTAAAAATCTCAACTCAGGGATGGACGCCCTAATGTTGGTAAAAAGACGACTAGGTAATGGAGGCCCTATATCTAACAATCTCAACTCACGGATTAGAGCCCTAATGTTGGCAAAAGGCGATTAGGGAATGGAGGCCCTATGTCTAAAAATCTCAACTCAGGGATTGAAGCCCTAATATTGACAAAAAAGGCGACTAGGGAATGGAGGCCCTATGTCTAAAATCTCAACTCAGGTATTGGAGCCCTAATGTTGGCATAAAGGGCGACTAGGGAATGGAGGCCCTATGTTGAAAAATCTCAACTCAAGGATTGGAGCCCTAATATTGGCAAAAGGCGATTAAGGAATGGAGGCCCTATGTCTAAAAATCTCAATTCAAGGATTGGAGCCCTAATGTTGGCCAAAAGGCAACTAGGGAATGGAGGCCCTATGTCTAAAAATCTCAACTCAAGGATTGGAGCCCTAATGTTAGCCAAAAGGTGACTAGGGAATGGATGCCCTATGTCTAAAAATCTCAACTCAGGGATTGGAGCCCTAATGTTGGCAAAAAGGCGACTAGGGGATGGAGGCCTTATGTCTAACCTCTCAACTCAGGGATTGGAGCCCTGATGTTGACAAAAGGTGACTAGGGAATGGAGGCCCTATATCTAAAAATCTCAACTCAAGGATTGGAGCCCAAATGTTGGCAAAAAGGCCACTAGGGAATGGAGGCCCTATGTATAAATATCTCAACTCAGGGATTGGAGCCCTAATGTTGGCAAAAAGGCGACTAGGGAATGGAGGCCCTATATCTAAAATCTCAACTCGGGGATTGGAGCCCTAATATTGGCAAAACGTCAGTAGGAAATGGAGGCCCTATCCCAAAAAATCTCAACTTAGGGATTGGAGCCCTAATGTTGGCAAAAAGGCGACTAGGGAATGGAGGGCCTATGTCTAAAAATCTCAAGTTAAGGATTGGAGCCCTAATGTTGGCAAAACGGTGACTAGGGAATGGAGGCCCTATGTCTAAAATCTCAACTTAGGTATTGGAGCCCTAAAGTGGGAAAAAGGCGACTAAGGAATGGAGGCCCTATGTCTAAAAATCTCAACTCAGGGATTGGAGCCCTTATGTTCGCAAAAGGCGACTAGGGAATGGAGGCCCTATGTCTAAAAATCTCAACTCAAGGATTGGAGCCCTAATGTTGGCAAAACGTCAATAGGGAATGGAGGCCCTATGCCAAAAAATCTCAACTTAGGGATTGGAGCCCTAATGTTGCCAAAAAGGCGACTAGGGAATGGAGGCCCTATGTCTAAAAATATCAACTCAGGGATTGGAGCCCTAATGTTGGCAAAAAGATGACTAGGTAATGGAGGCCCTATATCTAAAAATCTCAACTCAAGGATTAGAGACCTAATGTTGGCAAAAGGCGATTAGGGAATGGAGGCCCTGTGTCTAAAAATCTCAACTTAGGGATTGAAGCCCTAATATTGACAAAAAAGGCGACTAGGGAATGGAGGCCCTATGTCTAAAATATCAACTCAGGGATTGGAGCCCTAATGTTGGCAAAAAGGGCGACTAGGCAATGGAGGCCCTATGTCTAAAAATCTCAAATATAGGATTGGAGCCCTAATGTTGGCAAAAGGCGATTAGGGAATGGAGGCACTATGTCTAAAAATCTCAACTCAGGGATTGGAGCCCTAATGTTGGCAAAAAGGCGACTAGGGGATGGAGGCCTTATGTCTAAAATCTCAACTCAGGGATTGGAGCCCTGATGTTGGCAAAATGTGACCAGGGAATGGAGGCCCTATGTCTAAAAATCTCAACTCAGGGATTGGAGCCCTAATGTTGGCAAAAAGGGCGACTAGGGAATGGAGGCCCTATGTCTAAAAATCTCAACTCAAGGATTGGAGCCCTAATGTTGGCAATAGGCGATTAAGGAATGGAGGCCCTATGTCTAAAAATCTTAACTCAAGGATTGGAGCCATAATGTTGGCCAAAAGGCAACTAGGGAATGGAGGCCCCATTTCTAAATATCTCAACTCAAGGATTGGAGCCCTAATGTTGGCAAAAGATGACTAGGGAATGGAGGCCCTATATCTAAAAATCTCAACTCAGTGATTGGAGCCCGAATGTTGGCAAAAAGGCGACTAGGTAATGGAAGCCCTATGTCTAAAAATCTCAACTCAGGGATTGAAGCCCTAATGTTGGCAAAAAGACGACTAGGTAATAGAGGCCCTATATCTAACAATCTCAACTCATGGATTAGAGCCCTAATGTTGGCAAAAGGCAATTAGGGAATGGAGGCCCTATGTCAAAATCTCAACTCAGGGATTGGAGCCCTAATATTGGCAAAAAAGGCGACTAGGGAATGGAGGCCCTATGTCTAAAATCTCAACTCAGGGATTGGAGCCCTAATGTTGGCAAAAAGGCCGACTAGGGAATGGAGGCCCTATGTCTAAAAATCTCAACTCAAGGATTGGAGCCCTAATGTTGACAAAAGGCGATTATGGAATGGAGGCCCTATGTCTAAAAATCTCAACTCAGGGATAGGAGCCCTAATGTTGGTAAAAGGCAACTAGGGGATGGAGGCCTTATGTCTAAAATCTCAACCTAGGGATTGGAGCCCTGATGTTGGCAAAAGGTGACTAGGGAATGGAGGCCCTATGTCTAAAAATCTCAACTCAAGAATTGGAGCCCTAATGTTGGCAAAAAGACGACTAGGGAATGGAGGCCCTATGTTTAAAAATCTCAACTCAAGGATTAGAGCCCTAATGTTGGCAAAAGGCGATTAGGGAATGGAGGCCCTATGTCTAAAAATCTGAACTCAGGGATTGGAGCCCTAATGTTGGCAAAAAGGCGACTAGGGAATGGAGGCTTTATGTCTAAAATTTCAACTCAGGGATTGGAGCCCTAATGTTGGCAAAAGGCGACTAGGGAATGGAGGCCCTATGTCTAAAAATCTCAACTCAAGGATTGGAGCCCTAATGTTGGCAAAAGATGACTAGGGAATGGAGGCCCTATGTCGAAAAATCTCAACTCAGGGATTGAAGCCCTAATGTTGGCAAAAAGGCGACTAGAGAATGGAGGCCCTATGTCTAAAAATCTCAACTCAGGGATGGACGCCCTAATGTTGGTAAAAAGACGACTAGGTAATGGAGGCCCTATATCTAACAATCTCAACTCACGGATTAGAGCCCTAATGTTGGCAAAAGGCGATTAGGGAATGGAGGCCCTATGTCTAAAAATCTCAACTCAGGGATTGAAGCCCTAATATTGACAAAAAAGGCGACTAGGGAATGGAGGCCCTATGTCTAAAATCTCAACTCAGGTATTGGAGCCCTAATGTTGGCATAAAGGGCGACTAGGGAATGGAGGCCCTATGTTGAAAAATCTCAACTCAAGGATTGGAGCCCTAATATTGGCAAAAGGCGATTAAGGAATGGAGGCCCTATGTCTAAAAATCTCAATTCAAGGATTGGAGCCCTAATGTTGGCCAAAAGGCAACTAGGGAATGGAGGCCCTATGTCTAAAAATCTCAACTCAAGGATTGGAGCCCTAATGTTAGCCAAAAGGTGACTAGGGAATGGATGCCCTATGTCTAAAAATCTCAACTCAGGGATTGGAGCCCTAATGTTGGCAAAAAGGCGACTAGGGGATGGAGGCCTTATGTCTAACCTCTCAACTCAGGGATTGGAGCCCTGATGTTGACAAAAGGTGACTAGGGAATGGAGGCCCTATATCTAAAAATCTCAACTCAAGGATTGGAGCCCAAATATTGGCAAAAAGGCCACTAGGGAATGGAGGCCCTATGTATAAATATCTCAACTCAGGGATTGGAGCCCTAATGTTGGCAAAAAGGCGACTAGGGAATGGAGGCCCTATATCTAAAATCTCAACTCGGGGATTGGAGCCCTAATATTGGCAAAACGTCAGTAGGAAATGGAGGCCCTATCCCAAAAAATCTCAACTTAGGGATTGGAGCCCTAATGTTGGCAAAAAGGCGACTAGGGAATGGAGGGCCTATGTCTAAAAATCTCAAGTTAAGGATTGGAGCCCTAATGTTGGCAAAACGGTGACTAGGGAATGGAGGCCCTATGTCTAAAATCTCAACTTAGGTATTGGAGCCCTAAAGTGGGAAAAAGGCGACTAAGGAATGGAGGCCCTATGTCTAAAAATCTCAACTCAGGGATTGGAGCCCTTATGTTCGCAAAAGGCAACTAGGGAATGGAGGCCCTATGTCTAAAAATCTCAACTCAAGGATTGGAGCCCTAATGTTGGCAAAACGTCAATAGGGAATGGAGGCCCTATGCCAAAAAATCTCAACTTAGGGATTGGAGCCCTAATGTTGCCAAAAAGGCGACTAGGGAATGGAGGCCCTATGTCTAAAAATATCAACTCAGGGATTGGAGCCCTAATGTTGGCAAAAAGATGACTAGGTAATGGAGGCCCTATATCTAAAAATCTCAACTCAAGGATTAGAGACCTAATGTTGGCAAAAGGCGATTAGGGAATGGAGGCCCTGTGTCTAAAAATCTCAACTTAGGGATTGAAGCCCTAATATTGACAAAAAAGGCGACTAGGGAATGGAGGCCCTATGTCTAAAATATCAACTCAGGGATTGGAGCCCTAATGTTGGCAAAAAGGGCGACTAGGCAATGGAGGCCCTATGTCTAAAAATCTCAAATATAGGATTGGAGCCCTAATGTTGGCAAAAGGCGATTAGGGAATGGAGGCACTATGTCTAAAAATCTCAACTCAGGGATTGGAGCCCTAATGTTGGCAAAAAGGCGACTAGGGGATGGAGGCCTTATGTCTAAAATCTCAACTCAGGGATTGGAGCCCTGATGTTGGCAAAATGTGACCAGGGAATGGAGGCCCTATGTCTAAAAATCTCAACTCAGGGATTGGAGCCCTAATGTTGGCAAAAAGGGCGACTAGGGAATGGAGGCCCTATGTCTAAAAATCTCAACTCAAGGATTGGAGCCCTAATGTTGGCAATAGGCGATTAAGGAATGGAGGCCCTATGTCTAAAAATCTTAACTCAAGGATTGGAGCCATAATGTTGGCCAAAAGGCAACTAGGGAATGGAGGCCCCATTTCTAAATATCTCAACTCAAGGATTGGAGCCCTAATGTTGGCAAAAGATGACTAGGGAATGGAGGCCCTATATCTAAAAATCTCAACTCAGTGATTGGAGCCCGAATGTTGGCAAAAAGGCGACTAGGTAATGGAAGCCCTATGTCTAAAAATCTCAACTCAGGGATTGAAGCCCTAATGTTGGCAAAAAGACGACTAGGTAATAGAGGCCCTATATCTAACAATCTCAACTCATGGATTAGAGCCCTAATGTTGGCAAAAGGCAATTAGGGAATGGAGGCCCTATGTCAAAATCTCAACTCAGGGATTGGAGCCCTAATATTGGCAAAAAAGGCGACTAGGGAATGGAGGCCCTATGTCTAAAATCTCAACTCAGGGATTGGAGCCCTAATGTTGGCAAAAAGGCCGACTAGGGAATGGAGGCCCTATGTCTAAAAATCTCAACTCAAGGATTGGAGCCCTAATGTTGACAAAAGGCGATTATGGAATGGAGGCCCTATGTCTAAAAATCTCAACTCAGGGATAGGAGCCCTAATGTTGGTAAAAGGCAACTAGGGGATGGAGGCCTTATGTCTAAAATCTCAACCTAGGGATTGGAGCCCTGATGTTGGCAAAAGGTGACTAGGGAATGGAGGCCCTATGTCTAAAAATCCCAACTCAAGAATTGGAGCCCTAATGTTGGCAAAAAGACGACTAGGGAATGGAGGCCCTATGTTTAAAAATCTCAACTCAAGGATTAGAGCCCTAATGTTGGCAAAAGGCGATTAGGGAATGGAGGCCCTATGTCTAAAAATCTGAACTCAGGGATTGGAGCCCTAATGTTGGCAAAAAGGCGACTAGGGAATGGAGGCTTTATGTCTAAAATTTCAACTCAGGGATTGGAGCCCTAATGTTGGCAAAAGGCGACTAGGGAATGGAGGCCCTATGTCTAAAAATCTCAACTCAAGGATTGGAGCCCTAATGTTGGCAAAAGATGACTAGGGAATGGAGGCCCTATGTCGAAAAATCTCAACTCAGGGATTGAAGCCCTAATGTTGGCAAAAAGGCGACTAGAGAATGGAGGCCCTATGTCTAAAAATCTCAACTCAGGGATGGACGCCCTAATGTTGGTAAAAAGACGACTAGGTAATGGAGGCCCTATATCTAACAATCTCAACTCACGGATTAGAGCCCTAATGTTGGCAAAAGGCGATTAGGGAATGGAGGCCCTATGTCTAAAAATCTCAACTCAGGGATTGAAGCCCTAATATTGACAAAAAAGGCGACTAGGGAATGGAGGCCCTATGTCTAAAATCTCAACTCAGGTATTGGAGCCCTAATGTTGGCATAAAGGGCGACTAGGGAATGGAGGCCCTATGTTGAAAAATCTCAACTCAAGGATTGGAGCCCTAATATTGGCAAAAGGCGATTAAGGAATGGAGGCCCTATGTCTAAAAATCTCAATTCAAGGATTGGAGCCCTAATGTTGGCCAAAAGGCAACTAGGGAATGGAGGCCCTATGTCTAAAAATCTCAACTCAAGGATTGGAGCCCTAATGTTAGCCAAAAGGTGACTAGGGAATGGATGCCCTATGTCTAAAAATCTCAACTCAGGGATTGGAGCCCTAATGTTGGCAAAAAGGCGACTAGGGGATGGAGGCCTTATGTCTAACCTCTCAACTCAGGGATTGGAGCCCTGATGTTGACAAAAGGTGACTAGGGAATGGAGGCCCTATATCTAAAAATCTCAACTCAAGGATTGGAGCCCAAATATTGGCAAAAAGGCCACTAGGGAATGGAGGCCCTATGTATAAATATCTCAACTCAGGGATTGGAGCCCTAATGTTGGCAAAAAGGCGACTAGGGAATGGAGGCCCTATATCTAAAATCTCAACTCGGGGATTGGAGCCCTAATATTGGCAAAACGTCAGTAGGAAATGGAGGCCCTATCCCAAAAAATCTCAACTTAGGGATTGGAGCCCTAATGTTGGCAAAAAGGCGACTAGGGAATGGAGGGCCTATGTCTAAAAATCTCAAGTTAAGGATTGGAGCCCTAATGTTGGCAAAACGGTGACTAGGGAATGGAGGCCCTATGTCTAAAATCTCAACTTAGGTATTGGAGCCCTAAAGTGGGAAAAAGGCGACTAAGGAATGGAGGCCCTATGTCTAAAAATCTCAACTCAGGGATTGGAGCCCTTATGTTCGCAAAAGGCAACTAGGGAATGGAGGCCCTATGTCTAAAAATCTCAACTCAAGGATTGGAGCCCTAATGTTGGCAAAACGTCAATAGGGAATGGAGGCCCTATGCCAAAAAATCTCAACTTAGGGATTGGAGCCCTAATGTTGCCAAAAAGGCGACTAGGGAATGGAGGCCCTATGTCTAAAAATATCAACTCAGGGATTGGAGCCCTAATGTTGGCAAAAAGATGACTAGGTAATGGAGGCCCTATATCTAAAAATCTCAACTCAAGGATTAGAGACCTAATGTTGGCAAAAGGCGATTAGGGAATGGAGGCCCTGTGTCTAAAAATCTCAACTTAGGGATTGAAGCCCTAATATTGACAAAAAAGGCGACTAGGGAATGGAGGCCCTATGTCTAAAATATCAACTCAGGGATTGGAGCCCTAATGTTGGCAAAAAGGGCGACTAGGGAATGGAGGCCCTATGTCTAAAAATCTCAAATATAGGATTGGAGCCCTAATGTTGGCAAAAGGCGATTAGGGAATGGAGGCACTATGTCTAAAAATCTCAACTCAGGGATTGGAGCCCTAATGTTGGCAAAAAGGCGACTAGGGGATGGAGGCCTTATGTCTAAAATCTCAACTCAGGGATTGGAGCCCTGATGTTGGCAAAATGTGACCAGGGAATGGAGGCCCTATGTCTAAAAATCTCAACTCAAGGACTAGAGCCCTAATGTTGGCCAAAAGGCGACTAGGGTATGGAGGCCCTATGTCTAAAAATCTCAACTCAGGGATTGGAGCCCTAATGTTGGCAAAAAGACGACTAGGTAATGGAGGCCCTATGTCTAAAAATCTCAACTCAAGGATTAGAGACCTAATGTTGGCAAAAGACGATTAGGGAATGGAGGCCCTATGTCTAAAAATCTCAACTCAGGGATTGGAGCCCTAATGTTGGCAAAAAGGCGACTAGGGGATGGAGGCCTTATGTCTAACCTCTCAACTCAGGGATTGGAGCCCTGATGTTGACAAAAGGTGACTAGGGAATGGAGGCCCTATATCTAAAAATCTCAACTCAAGGATTGGAGCCCAAATGTTGGCAAAAAGGCCACTAGGGAATGGAGGCCCTATGTATAAAAATCTCAACTCAGGGATTGGAGCCCTAATGTTGGCAAAAAGGCGACTAGGGAATGGAGGCCCTATATCTAAAATCTCAACTCGGGGATTGGAGCCCTAATATTGGCAAAACGTCAGTAGGAAATGGAGGCCCTATCCCAAAAAATCTCAACTTAGGGATTGGAGCCCTAATGTTGGCAAAAAGGCGACTAGGGAATGGAGGGCCTATGTCTAAAAATCTCAACTTAATGATTGGAGCCCTAATGTTGGCAAACGGTGACTAGGGAATGGAGGCCCTATGTCTAAAATCTCAACATAGGTATTGGAGCCCTAAAGTGAGAAAAAGGAGACTAAGGAATGGAGGCCCTATGTCTAAAAATCTCAACTCAGGGATTGGAGCCCTTATATTGGCAAAAGGCGACTAGGGAATGGAGGCCCTATGTCTAAAATCTCAATTCAGGCATTGGAGCCCTAATGTTGGCAAAACAGTGACTAGGGAATGGAGGCCCTATGTCTAAAATCTCAACTCAAGGATTGGATCCCTAATGTTGGCAAAAGGCGATTAAGGAATGGAGGCCATATGTCTAAAAATCTCAACTCAAGCATTGGAGCCCTAATGTTGGTAAAAGGCGACTAGGGGATGGAGGCCTTATGTATAAAATCTCAATTCAGGGATTGGAGCCCTAATGTTGGCAAAACGGTGACTAGGGAATGGAGGCCCTATGTCTAAAAATCTCAATTCAAGGATTGGAGCCCTAATGTTGGCAAAAAGGCGACTAGGGAATGGAGGATCTATGTCTAAAAATCTCAACTCAGGGATTGGAGCCCTAATGTTGGCAAAAAGACGACTAGATAATGGAGGCCCTATGTCTAAAAATCTCAACTCAAGGATTAGAGACCTAATGTTGGTAAAAGGCGATTAGGGAATGGAGGCCCTATGTCTAAAAATATCAACTCAGGGATTGGAGCCCTAATGTTGGCAAAAAGGCGACTAGGGGATGGAGGCCTTATGTCTAAACTCTCAACTCGTGGATTGGAGCCCTAATGTTGGCAAAAGGCGTCTAGGGAATGGAGGCCCTATGTCTAAAAATCTCAACTCAAGGATTGGATCCTTAATGTTGGCAAAAGATGACTAGGGAATGGAGGCCCTATATCTAAAAATCTCAACTCAGGTATTGGAGCCCTAATGTTGGCAAAAAGGCGACTAGGGAATGGAAGCCCTATGTCTAAAAATCTCAACTCAGGGATTGAAGCCCTAATGTTGGCAAAAAGACGACTAGGTAATGGAGGCCCTATATCTAACAATCTCAACTCACGGATTAGAGCCCTAATGTTGGCAAAAGGCGATTAGGGAATGGAGGCCCTAAGTCTAAAAATCTCAACTCAGGGATTGGAGCCCTAATATTGGCAAAAAAGGCGACTAGGGAATGGAGGCCCTATGTCTAAAATCTCAATTCAGGGATTGGAGCCCTAATGTTGGCAAAAAGGGCGACTAGGGAATGGAGGCCCTATGTCTAAAAATCTCAACTCAAGGATTGGAGGCCTAATGTTGGCAAAACGGTGACTAGGGAATGGAGGCCCTATGTCTAAAATCTCAACTTAGGTATTGGAGCCGTAAAGTAGGCAAAAGGCGACTAAGGAATGGAGGCCCTATGTCTAAAAATCTCAACTCAGGGATTGGAGCCCTAATGTTGGCAAAAGGCGTCTAGGGAATGGAAGCCCTATGTCTAAAAATCTCAACTCAAGGATTGGAGCCCTAATGTTGGCAAAAGATGACTAGGGAATGGAGGCCCTATGTCTAAAAATCTCAACTCAAGGATTGGATCCTTAATGTTGGCAAAAGATGACTAGGGAATGGAGGCCCTATATCTAAAAATCTCAACTCAGGTATTGGAGCCCTAATGTTGGCAAAAAGGCGACTAGGGAATGGAAGCCCTATGTCTAAAAATCTCAACTCAGGGATTGAAGCCCTAATGTTGGCAAAAAGACGACTAGGTAATGGAGGCCCTATATCTAACAATCTCAACTCACGGATTAGAGCCCTAATGTTGGCAAAAGGCGATTAGGGAATGGAGGCCCTAAGTCTAAAAATCTCAACTCAGGGATTGGAGCCCTAATATTGGCAAAAAAGGCGACTAGGGAATGGAGGCCCTATGTCTAAAATCTCAATTCAGGGATTGGAGCCCTAATGTTGGCAAAAAGGGCGACTAGGGAATGGAGGCCCTATGTCTAAAAATCTCAACTCAAGGATTGGAGGCCTAATGTTGGCAAAACGGTGACTAGGGAATGGAGGCCCTATGTCTAAAATCTCAACTTAGGTATTGGAGCCGTAAAGTAGGCAAAAGGCGACTAAGGAATGGAGGCCCTATGTCTAAAAATCTCAACTCAGGGATTGGAGCCCTAATGTTGGCAAAAGGCGTCTAGGGAATGGAAGCCCTATGTCTAAAAATCTCAACTCAAGGATTGGAGCCCTAATGTTGGCAAAAGATGACTAGGGAATGGAGGCCCTATATCTAAAAATCTCAACTCAGGGATTGGAGCCCTAATGTTGGCAAAAAGGCGACTAGGGAATGGAAGCCCTATGTCTAAAAATCTCAACTTAGGGATTGAAGCCCTAATGTTGGCAAAAAGACGACTAGGTAATGGAGGCCCTATATCTAACAATATCAACTCACGGATTAGAGCCCGAATGTTGGTAAAAGGCGATTAGGGAATAGAAGCCCTAAGTCTAAAAATCTCAACTCAGGGATTGGAGCCCTAATATTGGCAGAAAAGGCGACTAGGGAATGGAGGCCCTATGTCTAAAATCTCAATTCAGGGATTGGTGCCCTAATGTTGGCAAAAAGGGCGACTAGGGAATGGAGGCCCTATGTCTAAAAATCTCAACTCAAGGATTGGAGCCCTAATGTTGGCAAAACGGTGACTAGGGAATGGAGGCCCTATGTCTAAAATCTCAACTTAGGTATTGGAGCCGTAAAGTGGGCAAAAGGCGACTAAGGAATGGAGGCCCTATGTCTAAAAATCTCAACTCAGGGATTGGAGCCCTAATGTTGGCAAAAGGCGTCTAGGGAATGGAAGCCCTATGTATAAAAATATCAACTCAAGGATTGAAACCCTAATGTTGGCAAAAGGCGATTAAGGAATGGAGGCCCTATGTCTAAAAATCTCAACTCAGGGATTGGAGCCCTAATGTTGGTAAAAGGCGACTAGGGGATGGAGGCCTTATGTCTAAAATCTCAACTCAGGGATTGGAGCCCTGATGTTGGCAAAAGGTGACTAGGGAATGGAGGCCCTATGTCAAAAAATATCAACTCAAGGATTAGAGCCCTAATGTTGGCAAAAAGACGACTAGGTAATGGAGGCCCTATATCTAACAATCTCAACTCACGGATTAGAGCCCTAATGTTGGCAAAAGGCGATTAGGGAATGGAGGACCTATGTCTAAAAATATCAACTCAGGGATTGGAGCCCTAATATTGTCAAAAAAGGCGACTAGGGAATGGAGGCCCTATGTCTAAAATCTCAATTCAGGGATTGGAGCCCTAATGTTGGCAAAAAGGGCGACTAGGGAATGGAGTCCCTATGTCTAAAAATATCAACTCAAGGATCGAAACCCTAATGTTGGCAAAAGGCGATTAAGGAATGGAGGCCCTATGTCTAAAAATCTCAACTCAGGGATTGGAGCCCTAATGTTGGTAAAAGGCGACTAGGGGATGGAGGCCTTATGTCTAAAATCTCAACTCAGGGATTGGAGCCCTGATGTTGGCAAAAGGTGACTAGGGAATGGAGGCCCTATGTCAAAAAATCTCAACTCAGGGATTGAAGCCCTAATGTTGGCAAAAAGACGACTAGGTAATGGAGGCCCTATATCTAACAATCTCAACTCACGGATTAGAGCCCTAATGTTGGCAAAAGACGATTAGAGAATGGAGGCCCTATGTCTAAAAATCTCAACTCAGGGATTGGAGCCCTAATATTGGCAAAAAAGGCGACTAGGGAATGGAGGCCCTATGTCTAAAATCTCAATTCAGGGATTGAAGCCCTAATGTTGGCAAAAAGGGCGACTAGGGAATGGAGGCCCTATGTCTAAAGATCTCAACTCAAGGATTGGAGCCCTAATGTTGGCAAAAGGCGATTAAGGAATGGAGGCCATATGTCTAAAAATCTCAACTCAAGGATTGGAGCCCTAATGTTGGTAAAAGGCGACTAGGGGATGGAAGCCTTATGTCTAAAATCTCAACTCAGGGATTGGAGCCCTGATGTTGGCAAAAGGTGACTAGGGAATGGAGGCCCTATGTCTAAAAATCTTAATTCAAGGATTGGAGCCCTAATGTTGACAAAAAGGCGACTAGGGAATGGAGGCCCTATGTCTAAAATCTTAACTCAGGGATTGGAGCCCTAATATTAGCAAAAAAGGCGACTATGGAATGGAGGCCCTATGTCTAAAAATCTCAACTCAGGGATTGGAGCCCTAATGTTGGTAAAAGGCGACTAGGGGATGGAGGCCTTATGTCTAAAATCTCAACTCAGGGATTAGAGCCCTGATGTTGGCAAAAGGTGACTAGGGAATGGAGGCCCTATGTCTAAAAATCTCAACTCAGAGATTGGAGCCCTAATGTTGCCAAAAAGGCGACTAGGGGATGGAGGACTTATGTCTAAACTCTCAACTCAGGGATTGGAGCCCTGATGTTGACAAAAGGTGACTAGGGAATGGAGGCCCTATATCTAAAAATCTCAACTCAAGGATTGGAGCCCAAATGTTGGCAAAAAGGCGACTAGGGAATGGAGGCCCTATGTATAAAAATCTCAACTCAGGGATTGGAGCCCTAATGTTGGCAAAAAGGCGACTAGGGAATGGAGGCCCTATGTCTAAAATCTCAACTTAGGGATTGGAGCCCTAATGTTGGCAAAACGTCAGTAGGAAATGGAGGCCCTATGCCAAAAAATCTCAACTTAGGGATTGAAGCCCTAATGTTGGCAAAAAGGTGACTAGGTAATGGAGGGCCTATGTCTAAAAATCTCAACTTAAGGATTGGAGCCCTAATGTTGGAAAAACGGTGACTAGGGAATGGATGCCCTATGTCTAAAATCTCAACTTAGGTATTGGAGCCGTAAAGTGGGCAAAAGACGACTAAGGAATGGAGGCCCTATGTCTAAAAATCTCAACTCAGGGATTGGAGCCCTAATGTTGGCAAAAGGCGTCTAGGGAATGGAGGCCCTATGTCTAAAAATCTCAACTCAAGTAT
This sequence comes from Nicotiana tabacum, assembly GCF_000715075.1. Lineage (NCBI taxonomy): Eukaryota > Viridiplantae > Streptophyta > Magnoliopsida > Solanales > Solanaceae > Nicotiana > Nicotiana tabacum. Next base: position 85,611,860 of record NC_134097.1, read on the forward strand.
TGGAGCCCTAATGTTGGCAAAAGATGACTAGGGAATGGAGGCCCTATATCTAAAAATCTCAACTCAGGGATTGGAGCCCTAATGTTGGCAAAAAGGCGACTAGGGAATGGAAGCCCTATGTCTAAAAATCTCAACTCAGGGATTGAAGCCCTAATGTTGGCAAAAAGACGACTAGGTAATGGAGGCCCTATATCTAACAATCTCAACTCACGGATTAGAGCCCTAATGTTGGCAAAAGGCGATTAGGGAATGGAGGCCCTATGTCTAAAAATCTCAACTCAGGGATTGGAGCCCTAATATTGGCAAAAAAGGCGACTAGGGAATGGAGGCCCTATGTCTAAAATCTCAATTCAGGGATTGGAGCCCTAATGTTGGCAAAAAGGGCGACTAGGGAATGGAGGCCCTATGTCTAAAAATCTCAACTCAAGGATTGGAGGCCTAATGTTGGCAAAAGGCGATTAAGGAATGGAGGCCCTATGTCTAAAAATCTCAACTCAAGGATTGGAGCCCTATTGTTGGCCAAAAGGCGACTAGGGAATGGAGGCCCTATGTCTAAAAATCTCAACTCAGGGATTGGAGCCCTAATGTTGGCAAAAAGGCGACTAGGAAATGGAGGCCCTATGTCTAAAAATCTCAACTCAGGAATTGGATCCCTAATGTTGGCAAAAAGGCGACTAGGAAATGGAGGCCCTATGTCTAAAAATCTCAACTCAGGAATTGGATCCCTAATGTTGGCAAAAAGACGACTAGGGAATGGAGGCTCTATGTCTAAAAATCTCAACTCATGAATTGGAGCCCTAATGTTGGCAAAAAGACGACTAGGGAATGGAGGCCCTATGTTTAAAAATCTCAACTCAAGGATAAGAGCCCTAATGTTGGCAAAAGGCGATTAGGTAATGGAGGCCCTATGTCTAAAAATCTTAACTCAGGGATTGGAGCCCTAATGTTGGCCAAAAGGCGACTAGGAAATGGAGGCCTTTTGTCTAAAATCTCAACTCAGGGATTGGAGACCTAATGTTGGCAAAAAGGCGACTAGGGAATGGAGGCCCTATGTCTAAAAATCTCAACTCACGGATTAAAGCCCTAATGTTGGCAAAAAGACGACTAGGGAATGGAGGCCCTATGTCTAAAAATCTCCACTCAGGGATTGGAGCCCTAATGTTGGCAAAAAGACGACTAGGGAATGGAGGCCCTATGTTTAAAAATATCAACTCAAGGATTAGAGCCCTAATATTGGCAAAAGGCGATTAGGGAATGGGGGCCCTATGTCTAAAAATCTTAACTCAGGGATTGGAGCCCTAATGTTGGCAAAAAGGCGACTAGGGAATGGAGGCCTTATGTCTAAAATCTCAACTCAGGGATTGGAGCCCTAATGTTGGCAAAAGGCGACTAGGGAATGGAGGCCCTATGTCTAAAAATCTCAACTCAAGGATTGGAGCCCTAATGTTGGCAAAAAGGCGACTAGGGAATGGAGGCCCTATGTCTAAAAATCTCAACTCAGGGATTGAAGCCCTAATGTTGGCAAAAAGATGACTAGGTAATGGAGGCCCTATATCTAACAATCTCAACTCACGGATTAGAGCCCTAATGTTGGCAAAAGGCGATTAGGGAATGGAGGCCCTATGTCTAAAAATCTCAACTCCGGGATTGGAGCCCTAATATTGGCAAAAATGGCGACTAGGGAATGGAGACCCTATGTCTAAAATCTCAACTCAGGGATTGGAGCCCTAATGTTGGCAAAAAGGGTGACTAGGGAATGGAGTCCCTATGTCTGAAAATCTCAACTCAAGGATTGGAGCCCTAATGTTGGAAAACTATGACTAGGGATTGGAGGTCCTATGTCTCAAAGTCTCAACTCAGGGATTGGAGCCCTAATGTTGGCAAAAAGGCGACTAGGGAATGGAGGCCCTATGTCTAAAAATCTCAACTCAAGGATTGGAGCCCTAATGTTGGCAAAAGATGACTAGGGAATGGAGGCCCTATGTTTAAAAATCTCAACTCAAGGATTGGAGCCCAAATGTTGGCAAAAAGGCGACTAGGGAATGGTGGCCCTATGTCTAAAAATCTCAACTCACGGATTGAAGCCCTAATGTTGGCAAAACGATGACTAGGTAATGGAGGCCCTATATCTAACAATCTCAACTCACGGATTAGAGCCCTAATGTTGGCAAAAGGCGATTAGGGAATGGAGGCCCTATGTCTAAAAATCTCAACTCAGGGATTGGAGCCCTAATATTGGCAAAAATGGCGACTAAGGAATGGAGGCTCTATGTCTAAAATCTCAACTCAAGGATTGGAGCCCTAATGTTGGCAAAAGGCGATTAAGGAATGGAGGCCCTATGTCTAAAAATCTCAACTCAAGGATTGGAGCCCTATTGTTGGCCAAAAGGCGACTAGGGATTGGAGGTCCTATGTCTCAAAGTCTCAACTCAGGGATTGGAGCCCTAATGTTGGCAAAAAGGCGACTAGGGAATGGAGGCCCTATGTCTAAAAATCTCAATTCAAGGATTGGAGCCCTAATGTTGGCCAAAAGGCAACTAGGGAATGGAGGCCCTATGTCTAAAAATCTCAACTCAAGGATTGGAGCCCTAATGTTAGCCAAAAGGTGACTAGGGAATGGATGCCCTATGTCTAAAAATCTCAACTCAGGGATTGGAGCCCTAATGTTGGCAAAAAGGCGACTAGGGGATGGAGGCCTTATGTCTAACCTCTCAACTCAGGGATTGGAGCCCTGATGTTGACAAAAGGTGACTAGGGAATGGAGGCCCTATATCTAAAAATCTCAACTCAAGGATTGGAGCCCAAATGTTGGCAAAAAGGCCACTAGGGAATGGAGGCCCTATGTATAAATATCTCAACTCAGGGATTGGAGCCCTAATGTTGGCAAAAAGGCGACTAGGGAATGGAGGCCCTATATCTAAAATCTCAACTCGGGGATTGGAGCCCTAATATTGGCAAAACGTCAGTAGGAAATGGAGGCCCTATCCCAAAAAATCTCAACTTAGGGATTGGAGCCCTAATGTTGGCAAAAAGGCGACTAGGGAATGGAGGGCCTATGTCTAAAAATCTCAAGTTAAGGATTGGAGCCCTAATGTTGGCAAAACGGTGACTAGGGAATGGAGGCCCTATGTCTAAAATCTCAACTTAGGTATTGGAGCCCTAAAGTGGGAAAAAGGCGACTAAGGAATGGAGGCCCTATGTCTAAAAATCTCAACTCAGGGATTGGAGCCCTTATGTTCGCAAAAGGCGACTAGGGAATGGAGGCCCTATGTCTAAAAATCTCAACTCAAGGATTGGAGCCCTAATGTTGGCAAAACGTCAATAGGGAATGGAGGCCCTATGCCAAAAAATCTCAACTTAGGGATTGGAGCCCTAATGTTGCCAAAAAGGCGACTAGGGAATGGAGGCCCTATGTCTAAAAATATCAACTCAGGGATTGGAGCCCTAATGTTGGCAAAAAGATGACTAGGTAATGGAGGCCCTATATCTAAAAATCTCAACTCAAGGATTAGAGACCTAATGTTGGCAAAAGGCGATTAGGGAATGGAGGCCCTGTGTCTAAAAATCTCAACTTAGGGATTGAAGCCCTAATATTGACAAAAAAGGCGACTAGGGAATGGAGGCCCTATGTCTAAAATATCAACTCAGGGATTGGAGCCCTAATGTTGGCAAAAAGGGCGACTAGGCAATGGAGGCCCTATGTCTAAAAATCTCAAATATAGGATTGGAGCCCTAATGTTGGCAAAAGGCGATTAGGGAATGGAGGCACTATGTCTAAAAATCTCAACTCAGGGATTGGAGCCCTAATGTTGGCAAAAAGGCGACTAGGGGATGGAGGCCTTATGTCTAAAATCTCAACTCAGGGATTGGAGCCCTGATGTTGGCAAAATGTGACCAGGGAATGGAGGCCCTATGTCTAAAAATCTCAACTCAGGGATTGGAGCCCTAATGTTGGCAAAAAGGGCGACTAGGGAATGGAGGCCCTATGTCTAAAAATCTCAACTCAAGGATTGGAGCCCTAATGTTGGCAATAGGCGATTAAGGAATGGAGGCCCTATGTCTAAAAATCTTAACTCAAGGATTGGAGCCATAATGTTGGCCAAAAGGCAACTAGGGAATGGAGGCCCCATTTCTAAATATCTCAACTCAAGGATTGGAGCCCTAATGTTGGCAAAAGATGACTAGGGAATGGAGGCCCTATATCTAAAAATCTCAACTCAGTGATTGGAGCCCGAATGTTGGCAAAAAGGCGACTAGGTAATGGAAGCCCTATGTCTAAAAATCTCAACTCAGGGATTGAAGCCCTAATGTTGGCAAAAAGACGACTAGGTAATAGAGGCCCTATATCTAACAATCTCAACTCATGGATTAGAGCCCTAATGTTGGCAAAAGGCAATTAGGGAATGGAGGCCCTATGTCAAAATCTCAACTCAGGGATTGGAGCCCTAATATTGGCAAAAAAGGCGACTAGGGAATGGAGGCCCTATGTCTAAAATCTCAACTCAGGGATTGGAGCCCTAATGTTGGCAAAAAGGCCGACTAGGGAATGGAGGCCCTATGTCTAAAAATCTCAACTCAAGGATTGGAGCCCTAATGTTGACAAAAGGCGATTATGGAATGGAGGCCCTATGTCTAAAAATCTCAACTCAGGGATAGGAGCCCTAATGTTGGTAAAAGGCAACTAGGGGATGGAGGCCTTATGTCTAAAATCTCAACCTAGGGATTGGAGCCCTGATGTTGGCAAAAGGTGACTAGGGAATGGAGGCCCTATGTCTAAAAATCTCAACTCAAGAATTGGAGCCCTAATGTTGGCAAAAAGACGACTAGGGAATGGAGGCCCTATGTTTAAAAATCTCAACTCAAGGATTAGAGCCCTAATGTTGGCAAAAGGCGATTAGGGAATGGAGGCCCTATGTCTAAAAATCTGAACTCAGGGATTGGAGCCCTAATGTTGGCAAAAAGGCGACTAGGGAATGGAGGCTTTATGTCTAAAATTTCAACTCAGGGATTGGAGCCCTAATGTTGGCAAAAGGCGACTAGGGAATGGAGGCCCTATGTCTAAAAATCTCAACTCAAGGATTGGAGCCCTAATGTTGGCAAAAGATGACTAGGGAATGGAGGCCCTATGTCGAAAAATCTCAACTCAGGGATTGAAGCCCTAATGTTGGCAAAAAGGCGACTAGAGAATGGAGGCCCTATGTCTAAAAATCTCAACTCAGGGATGGACGCCCTAATGTTGGTAAAAAGACGACTAGGTAATGGAGGCCCTATATCTAACAATCTCAACTCACGGATTAGAGCCCTAATGTTGGCAAAAGGCGATTAGGGAATGGAGGCCCTATGTCTAAAAATCTCAACTCAGGGATTGAAGCCCTAATATTGACAAAAAAGGCGACTAGGGAATGGAGGCCCTATGTCTAAAATCTCAACTCAGGTATTGGAGCCCTAATGTTGGCATAAAGGGCGACTAGGGAATGGAGGCCCTATGTTGAAAAATCTCAACTCAAGGATTGGAGCCCTAATATTGGCAAAAGGCGATTAAGGAATGGAGGCCCTATGTCTAAAAATCTCAATTCAAGGATTGGAGCCCTAATGTTGGCCAAAAGGCAACTAGGGAATGGAGGCCCTATGTCTAAAAATCTCAACTCAAGGATTGGAGCCCTAATGTTAGCCAAAAGGTGACTAGGGAATGGATGCCCTATGTCTAAAAATCTCAACTCAGGGATTGGAGCCCTAATGTTGGCAAAAAGGCGACTAGGGGATGGAGGCCTTATGTCTAACCTCTCAACTCAGGGATTGGAGCCCTGATGTTGACAAAAGGTGACTAGGGAATGGAGGCCCTATATCTAAAAATCTCAACTCAAGGATTGGAGCCCAAATATTGGCAAAAAGGCCACTAGGGAATGGAGGCCCTATGTATAAATATCTCAACTCAGGGATTGGAGCCCTAATGTTGGCAAAAAGGCGACTAGGGAATGGAGGCCCTATATCTAAAATCTCAACTCGGGGATTGGAGCCCTAATATTGGCAAAACGTCAGTAGGAAATGGAGGCCCTATCCCAAAAAATCTCAACTTAGGGATTGGAGCCCTAATGTTGGCAAAAAGGCGACTAGGGAATGGAGGGCCTATGTCTAAAAATCTCAAGTTAAGGATTGGAGCCCTAATGTTGGCAAAACGGTGACTAGGGAATGGAGGCCCTATGTCTAAAATCTCAACTTAGGTATTGGAGCCCTAAAGTGGGAAAAAGGCGACTAAGGAATGGAGGCCCTATGTCTAAAAATCTCAACTCAGGGATTGGAGCCCTTATGTTCGCAAAAGGCAACTAGGGAATGGAGGCCCTATGTCTAAAAATCTCAACTCAAGGATTGGAGCCCTAATGTTGGCAAAACGTCAATAGGGAATGGAGGCCCTATGCCAAAAAATCTCAACTTAGGGATTGGAGCCCTAATGTTGCCAAAAAGGCGACTAGGGAATGGAGGCCCTATGTCTAAAAATATCAACTCAGGGATTGGAGCCCTAATGTTGGCAAAAAGATGACTAGGTAATGGAGGCCCTATATCTAAAAATCTCAACTCAAGGATTAGAGACCTAATGTTGGCAAAAGGCGATTAGGGAATGGAGGCCCTGTGTCTAAAAATCTCAACTTAGGGATTGAAGCCCTAATATTGACAAAAAAGGCGACTAGGGAATGGAGGCCCTATGTCTAAAATATCAACTCAGGGATTGGAGCCCTAATGTTGGCAAAAAGGGCGACTAGGGAATGGAGGCCCTATGTCTAAAAATCTCAAATATAGGATTGGAGCCCTAATGTTGGCAAAAGGCGATTAGGGAATGGAGGCACTATGTCTAAAAATCTCAACTCAGGGATTGGAGCCCTAATGTTGGCAAAAAGGCGACTAGGGGATGGAGGCCTTATGTCTAAAATCTCAACTCAGGGATTGGAGCCCTGATGTTGGCAAAATGTGACCAGGGAATGGAGGCCCTATGTCTAAAAATCTCAACTCAAGGACTAGAGCCCTAATGTTGGCCAAAAGGCGACTAGGGTATGGAGGCCCTATGTCTAAAAATCTCAACTCAGGGATTGGAGCCCTAATGTTGGCAAAAAGACGACTAGGTAATGGAGGCCCTATGTCTAAAAATCTCAACTCAAGGATTAGAGACCTAATGTTGGCAAAAGACGATTAGGGAATGGAGGCCCTATGTCTAAAAATCTCAACTCAGGGATTGGAGCCCTAATGTTGGCAAAAAGGCGACTAGGGGATGGAGGCCTTATGTCTAACCTCTCAACTCAGGGATTGGAGCCCTGATGTTGACAAAAGGTGACTAGGGAATGGAGGCCCTATATCTAAAAATCTCAACTCAAGGATTGGAGCCCAAATGTTGGCAAAAAGGCCACTAGGGAATGGAGGCCCTATGTATAAAAATCTCAACTCAGGGATTGGAGCCCTAATGTTGGCAAAAAGGCGACTAGGGAATGGAGGCCCTATATCTAAAATCTCAACTCGGGGATTGGAGCCCTAATATTGGCAAAACGTCAGTAGGAAATGGAGGCCCTATCCCAAAAAATCTCAACTTAGGGATTGGAGCCCTAATGTTGGCAAAAAGGCGACTAGGGAATGGAGGGCCTATGTCTAAAAATCTCAACTTAATGATTGGAGCCCTAATGTTGGCAAACGGTGACTAGGGAATGGAGGCCCTATGTCTAAAATCTCAACATAGGTATTGGAGCCCTAAAGTGAGAAAAAGGAGACTAAGGAATGGAGGCCCTATGTCTAAAAATCTCAACTCAGGGATTGGAGCCCTTATATTGGCAAAAGGCGACTAGGGAATGGAGGCCCTATGTCTAAAATCTCAATTCAGGCATTGGAGCCCTAATGTTGGCAAAACAGTGACTAGGGAATGGAGGCCCTATGTCTAAAATCTCAACTCAAGGATTGGATCCCTAATGTTGGCAAAAGGCGATTAAGGAATGGAGGCCATATGTCTAAAAATCTCAACTCAAGCATTGGAGCCCTAATGTTGGTAAAAGGCGACTAGGGGATGGAGGCCTTATGTATAAAATCTCAATTCAGGGATTGGAGCCCTAATGTTGGCAAAACGGTGACTAGGGAATGGAGGCCCTATGTCTAAAAATCTCAATTCAAGGATTGGAGCCCTAATGTTGGCAAAAAGGCGACTAGGGAATGGAGGATCTATGTCTAAAAATCTCAACTCAGGGATTGGAGCCCTAATGTTGGCAAAAAGACGACTAGATAATGGAGGCCCTATGTCTAAAAATCTCAACTCAAGGATTAGAGACCTAATGTTGGTAAAAGGCGATTAGGGAATGGAGGCCCTATGTCTAAAAATATCAACTCAGGGATTGGAGCCCTAATGTTGGCAAAAAGGCGACTAGGGGATGGAGGCCTTATGTCTAAACTCTCAACTCGTGGATTGGAGCCCTAATGTTGGCAAAAGGCGTCTAGGGAATGGAGGCCCTATGTCTAAAAATCTCAACTCAAGGATTGGATCCTTAATGTTGGCAAAAGATGACTAGGGAATGGAGGCCCTATATCTAAAAATCTCAACTCAGGTATTGGAGCCCTAATGTTGGCAAAAAGGCGACTAGGGAATGGAAGCCCTATGTCTAAAAATCTCAACTCAGGGATTGAAGCCCTAATGTTGGCAAAAAGACGACTAGGTAATGGAGGCCCTATATCTAACAATCTCAACTCACGGATTAGAGCCCTAATGTTGGCAAAAGGCGATTAGGGAATGGAGGCCCTAAGTCTAAAAATCTCAACTCAGGGATTGGAGCCCTAATATTGGCAAAAAAGGCGACTAGGGAATGGAGGCCCTATGTCTAAAATCTCAATTCAGGGATTGGAGCCCTAATGTTGGCAAAAAGGGCGACTAGGGAATGGAGGCCCTATGTCTAAAAATCTCAACTCAAGGATTGGAGGCCTAATGTTGGCAAAACGGTGACTAGGGAATGGAGGCCCTATGTCTAAAATCTCAACTTAGGTATTGGAGCCGTAAAGTAGGCAAAAGGCGACTAAGGAATGGAGGCCCTATGTCTAAAAATCTCAACTCAGGGATTGGAGCCCTAATGTTGGCAAAAGGCGTCTAGGGAATGGAAGCCCTATGTCTAAAAATCTCAACTCAAGGATTGGAGCCCTAATGTTGGCAAAAGATGACTAGGGAATGGAGGCCCTATGTCTAAAAATCTCAACTCAAGGATTGGATCCTTAATGTTGGCAAAAGATGACTAGGGAATGGAGGCCCTATATCTAAAAATCTCAACTCAGGTATTGGAGCCCTAATGTTGGCAAAAAGGCGACTAGGGAATGGAAGCCCTATGTCTAAAAATCTCAACTCAGGGATTGAAGCCCTAATGTTGGCAAAAAGACGACTAGGTAATGGAGGCCCTATATCTAACAATCTCAACTCACGGATTAGAGCCCTAATGTTGGCAAAAGGCGATTAGGGAATGGAGGCCCTAAGTCTAAAAATCTCAACTCAGGGATTGGAGCCCTAATATTGGCAAAAAAGGCGACTAGGGAATGGAGGCCCTATGTCTAAAATCTCAATTCAGGGATTGGAGCCCTAATGTTGGCAAAAAGGGCGACTAGGGAATGGAGGCCCTATGTCTAAAAATCTCAACTCAAGGATTGGAGGCCTAATGTTGGCAAAACGGTGACTAGGGAATGGAGGCCCTATGTCTAAAATCTCAACTTAGGTATTGGAGCCGTAAAGTAGGCAAAAGGCGACTAAGGAATGGAGGCCCTATGTCTAAAAATCTCAACTCAGGGATTGGAGCCCTAATGTTGGCAAAAGGCGTCTAGGGAATGGAAGCCCTATGTCTAAAAATCTCAACTCAAGGATTGGAGCCCTAATGTTGGCAAAAGATGACTAGGGAATGGAGGCCCTATATCTAAAAATCTCAACTCAGGGATTGGAGCCCTAATGTTGGCAAAAAGGCGACTAGGGAATGGAAGCCCTATGTCTAAAAATCTCAACTTAGGGATTGAAGCCCTAATGTTGGCAAAAAGACGACTAGGTAATGGAGGCCCTATATCTAACAATATCAACTCACGGATTAGAGCCCGAATGTTGGTAAAAGGCGATTAGGGAATAGAAGCCCTAAGTCTAAAAATCTCAACTCAGGGATTGGAGCCCTAATATTGGCAGAAAAGGCGACTAGGGAATGGAGGCCCTATGTCTAAAATCTCAATTCAGGGATTGGTGCCCTAATGTTGGCAAAAAGGGCGACTAGGGAATGGAGGCCCTATGTCTAAAAATCTCAACTCAAGGATTGGAGCCCTAATGTTGGCAAAACGGTGACTAGGGAATGGAGGCCCTATGTCTAAAATCTCAACTTAGGTATTGGAGCCGTAAAGTGGGCAAAAGGCGACTAAGGAATGGAGGCCCTATGTCTAAAAATCTCAACTCAGGGATTGGAGCCCTAATGTTGGCAAAAGGCGTCTAGGGAATGGAAGCCCTATGTATAAAAATATCAACTCAAGGATTGAAACCCTAATGTTGGCAAAAGGCGATTAAGGAATGGAGGCCCTATGTCTAAAAATCTCAACTCAGGGATTGGAGCCCTAATGTTGGTAAAAGGCGACTAGGGGATGGAGGCCTTATGTCTAAAATCTCAACTCAGGGATTGGAGCCCTGATGTTGGCAAAAGGTGACTAGGGAATGGAGGCCCTATGTCAAAAAATATCAACTCAAGGATTAGAGCCCTAATGTTGGCAAAAAGACGACTAGGTAATGGAGGCCCTATATCTAACAATCTCAACTCACGGATTAGAGCCCTAATGTTGGCAAAAGGCGATTAGGGAATGGAGGACCTATGTCTAAAAATATCAACTCAGGGATTGGAGCCCTAATATTGTCAAAAAAGGCGACTAGGGAATGGAGGCCCTATGTCTAAAATCTCAATTCAGGGATTGGAGCCCTAATGTTGGCAAAAAGGGCGACTAGGGAATGGAGTCCCTATGTCTAAAAATATCAACTCAAGGATCGAAACCCTAATGTTGGCAAAAGGCGATTAAGGAATGGAGGCCCTATGTCTAAAAATCTCAACTCAGGGATTGGAGCCCTAATGTTGGTAAAAGGCGACTAGGGGATGGAGGCCTTATGTCTAAAATCTCAACTCAGGGATTGGAGCCCTGATGTTGGCAAAAGGTGACTAGGGAATGGAGGCCCTATGTCAAAAAATCTCAACTCAGGGATTGAAGCCCTAATGTTGGCAAAAAGACGACTAGGTAATGGAGGCCCTATATCTAACAATCTCAACTCACGGATTAGAGCCCTAATGTTGGCAAAAGACGATTAGAGAATGGAGGCCCTATGTCTAAAAATCTCAACTCAGGGATTGGAGCCCTAATATTGGCAAAAAAGGCGACTAGGGAATGGAGGCCCTATGTCTAAAATCTCAATTCAGGGATTGAAGCCCTAATGTTGGCAAAAAGGGCGACTAGGGAATGGAGGCCCTATGTCTAAAGATCTCAACTCAAGGATTGGAGCCCTAATGTTGGCAAAAGGCGATTAAGGAATGGAGGCCATATGTCTAAAAATCTCAACTCAAGGATTGGAGCCCTAATGTTGGTAAAAGGCGACTAGGGGATGGAGGCTTTATGTCTAAAATCTCAACTCAGGGATTGGAGCCCTGATGTTGGCAAAAGGTGACTAGGGAATGGAGGCCCTATGTCTAAAAATCTTAATTCAAGGATTGGAGCCCTAATGTTGACAAAAAGGCGACTAGGGAATGGAGGCCCTATGTCTAAAATCTTAACTCAGGGATTGGAGCCCTAATATTAGCAAAAAAGGCGACTATGGAATGGAGGCCCTATGTCTAAAAATCTCAACTCAGGGATTGGAGCCCTAATGTTGGTAAAAGGCGACTAGGGGATGGAGGCCTTATGTCTAAAATCTCAACTCAGGGATTAGAGCCCTGATGTTGGCAAAAGGTGACTAGGGAATGGAGGCCCTATGTCTAAAAATCTCAACTCAGAGATTGGAGCCCTAATGTTGCCAAAAAGGCGACTAGGGGATGGAGGACTTATGTCTAAACTCTCAACTCAGGGATTGGAGCCCTGATGTTGACAAAAGGTGACTAGGGAATGGAGGCCCTATATCTAAAAATCTCAACTCAAGGATTGGAGCCCAAATGTTGGCAAAAAGGCGACTAGGGAATGGAGGCCCTATGTATAAAAATCTCAACTCAGGGATTGGAGCCCTAATGTTGGCAAAAAGGCGACTAGGGAATGGAGGCCCTATGTCTAAAATCTCAACTTAGGGATTGGAGCCCTAATGTTGGCAAAACGTCAGTAGGAAATGGAGGCCCTATGCCAAAAAATCTCAACTTAGGGATTGAAGCCCTAATGTTGGCAAAAAGGTGACTAGGTAATGGAGGGCCTATGTCTAAAAATCTCAACTTAAGGATTGGAGCCCTAATGTTGGAAAAACGGTGACTAGGGAATGGATGCCCTATGTCTAAAATCTCAACTTAGGTATTGGAGCCGTAAAGTGGGCAAAAGACGACTAAGGAATGGAGGCCCTATGTCTAAAAATCTCAACTCAGGGATTGGAGCCCTAATGTTGGCAAAAGGCGTCTAGGGAATGGAGGCCCTATGTCTAAAAATCTCAACTCAAGTATTGGAGCCCTAATGTTGGCAAAAGATGACTAGGGAATGGAGGCCCTATATCTAAAAATCTCAACTCAGGGATTGGAGCCCTAATGTTGGCAAAAAGGCGACTAGGGAATGGAAGCCCTATGTCTAAAAATCTCAACTCAGGGATTGAAGCCCTAATGTTGGCAAAAAGACGACTAGGTAATGGAGGCCCTATATCTAACAATCTCAACTCACGGATTAGAGCCCTAATGTTGGCAAAAGGCGATTAGGGAATGGAGGCCCTATGTCTAAAAATCTCAACTCAGGGATTGGAGCCCTAATATTGGCAAAAAAGGCGACTAGGGAATGGAGGCCCTATGTCTAAAATCTCAATTCAGGGATTGGAGCCCTAATGTTGGCAAAAAGGGCGACTAGGGAATGGAGGCCCTATGTCTAAAAATCTCAACTCAAGGATTGGAGGCCTAATGTTGGCAAAAGGCGATTAAGGAATGGAGGCCCTATGTCTAAAAATCTCAACTCAAGGATTGGAGCCCTATTGTTGGCCAAAAGGCGACTAGGGAATGGAGGCCCTATGTCTAAAAATCTCAACTCAGGGATTGGAGCCCTAATGTTGGCAAAAAGGCGACTAGGAAATGGAGGCCCTATGTCTAAAAATCTCAACTCAGGAATTGGATCCCTAATGTTGGCAAAAAGGCGACTAGGAAATGGAGGCCCTATGTCTAAAAATCTCAACTCAGGAATTGGATCCCTAATGTTGGCAAAAAGACGACTAGGGAATGGAGGCTCTATGTCTAAAAATCTCAACTCATGAATTGGAGCCCTAATGTTGGCAAAAAGACGACTAGGGAATGGAGGCCCTATGTTTAAAAATCTCAACTCAAGGATAAGAGCCCTAATGTTGGCAAAAGGCGATTAGGTAATGGAGGCCCTATGTCTAAAAATCTTAACTCAGGGATTGGAGCCCTAATGTTGGCCAAAAGGCGACTAGGAAATGGAGGCCTTTTGTCTAAAATCTCAACTCAGGGATTGGAGACCTAATGTTGGCAAAAAGGCGACTAGGGAATGGAGGCCCTATGTCTAAAAATCTCAACTCACGGATTAAAGCCCTAATGTTGGCAAAAAGACGACTAGGGAATGGAGGCCCTATGTCTAAAAATCTCCACTCAGGGATTGGAGCCCTAATGTTGGCAAAAAGACGACTAGGGAATGGAGGCCCTATGTTTAAAAATATCAACTCAAGGATTAGAGCCCTAATATTGGCAAAAGGCGATTAGGGAATGGGGGCCCTATGTCTAAAAATCTTAACTCAGGGATTGGAGCCCTAATGTTGGCAAAAAGGCGACTAGGGAATGGAGGCCTTATGTCTAAAATCTCAACTCAGGGATTGGAGCCCTAATGTTGGCAAAAGGCGACTAGGGAATGGAGGCCCTATGTCTAAAAATCTCAACTCAAGGATTGGAGCCCTAATGTTGGCAAAAAGGCGACTAGGGAATGGAGGCCCTATGTCTAAAAATCTCAACTCAGGGATTGAAGCCCTAATGTTGGCAAAAAGATGACTAGGTAATGGAGGCCCTATATCTAACAATCTCAACTCACGGATTAGAGCCCTAATGTTGGCAAAAGGCGATTAGGGAATGGAGGCCCTATGTCTAAAAATCTCAACTCCGGGATTGGAGCCCTAATATTGGCAAAAATGGCGACTAGGGAATGGAGACCCTATGTCTAAAATCTCAACTCAGGGATTGGAGCCCTAATGTTGGCAAAAAGGGTGACTAGGGAATGGAGTCCCTATGTCTGAAAATCTCAACTCAAGGATTGGAGCCCTAATGTTGGAAAACTATGACTAGGGATTGGAGGTCCTATGTCTCAAAGTCTCAACTCATGGATTGGAGCCCTAATGTTGGCAAAAAGGCGACTAGGGAATGGAGGCCCTATGTCTAAAAATCTCAACTCAAGGATTGGAGCCCTAATGTTGGCAAAAGATGACTAGGGAATGGAGGCCCTATGTTTAAAAATCTCAACTCAAGGATTGGAGCCCAAATGTTGGCAAAAAGGCGACTAGGGAATGGTGGCCCTATGTCTAAAAATCTCAACTCACGGATTGAAGCCCTAATGTTGGCAAAACGATGACTAGGTAATGGAGGCCCTATATCTAACAATCTCAACTCACGGATTAGAGCCCTAATGTTGGCAAAAGGCGATTAGGGAATGGAGGCCCTATGTCTAAAAATCTCAACTCAGGGATTGGAGCCCTAATATTGGCAAAAATGGCGACTAAGGAATGGAGGCTCTATGTCTAAAATCTCAACTCAAGGATTGGAGCCCTAATGTTGGCAAAAGGCGATTAAGGAATGGAGGCCCTATGTCTAAAAATCTCAACTCAAGGATTGGAGCCCTATTGTTGGCCAAAAGGCGACTAGGGATTGGAGGTCCTATGTCTCAAAGTCTCAACTCAGGGATTGGAGCCCTAATGTTGGCAAAAAGGCGACTAGGGAATGAAGGCCCTATGTCTAAAAATCTCAACTCAAGGATTGGAGCCCTAATGTTGGCAAAAGATGACTAGGGAATGGAGGCCCTATGTTTAAAAATCTCAACTCAAGGATTGGAGCCCAAATGTTGGCAAAAAGGCGACTAGGGAATGGTGGCCCTATGTCTAAAAATCTCAACTCAGGGATTGAAGCCCTAATGTTGGCAAAAAGACGACTAGGTAATGGAGGCCCTATATCTAACAATCTCAACTCACGGATTAGAGCCCTAATGTTGGCAAAAGGCGATTAGGGAATGGAGGCCCTATGTCTAAAAATCTCAACTCAGGGATTGGAGCCCTAATATTGGCAAAAAAGGCGACTAGGGAATGGAGGCTCTATGTCTAAAATCTCAACTCAAGGATTGGAGCCCTAATGTTGGCAAAAGGCGGTTAAGGAATGGAGGCCCTATGTCTAAAAATCTCAACTCAAGGATTGGAGCCCTATTGTTGGCAAAAAGGCGACTAGGGAATGGAGGCCCTATGTTTAAAAATCTCAACTCAAGGATAAGAGCCCTAATGTTGGCAAAGGCGATTAGGGAATGGAGGCCCTATGTCTCAAAATCTTAACTCAGGGATTGGAGCCCTAATGTTGGCAAAAAGGCGACTAGGGAATGGAGGCCTTATGTCTAAAATCTCAACTCAGGGATTGGAGCCCTAATGTTGGCAAAAGGCGACTAGGGAATGGAGGCCCTATGTCTAAAAATCTCAACTCAAGGATTGGAGCCCTAATGTTGGCAAAAGATGACTAAGGAATGGAGGCCCTATGTCTAAAAGTCTCAACTCAGGGATTGGAGCCCTAATGTTGGCAAAAAGGCGACTAGGGAATGGAGGCCCTATGTCAAAAAATCTCAACTCAGGGATTGGAGCCCTAATGTTGACAAAAGATGACTAGGGAATGGAGGTCCTATCTCTAAAAATCTCAACTAAGGGATTGGAGCCCTAATGTTGGCAAAAAGGCGACTAGGGAATGGAGGCCCTATGTCTAAAAATCTCAACTCAGGGATTGAATCCCTAATGTTGGCAAAAAGACGACTAGGTAATGGAGGCCCTATATCTAACAATCTCAACTCACGAATTAAAGCCCTAATGTTGGCAAAAGGCGATTAGGGAATGGAGGCCCTATGTCTAAAAATCTCAACTCAGGGATTGGAGCCCTAATATTGGTAAAAAGGCGACTAGGGAATGGAGGCCCAATGTCTAAAAATCGTAACTCAGGGATTAGAGCCCTAATGTTGGCAAAAGTCGATTAGGGAATGGAGGCCCTATGTCAAAAAATCTTAACTCAGGGATTGGAGCCCAAATGTTGGCAAAAAGACGACTAGGAAATGGAGGCCTTATGTCTTAAATCTCAACTCAAGGATTGGAGCCCTAATGTTGGCAAAAGGCGATTAAGGAATGGAGGCCCTATGTCTAAAAATCTCAAATAAAGGATTGAAGCCCTAATGTTGGCCAAAAGGCGACTAGGGAATGGAGGCCCTATGTCTAAAAATCTCAACTCAGGGATTGGATCCCTAATGTTGGCAAAAAGGCGACTAGGGAATGGAGGCCCTATGTCTAAAAATCTCAACTCAGGAATTGTAGCCCTAATGTTGGCAAAAAGACGACTACGGAATGGAGACCTTATGTCTAAAATCTCAACTCATGGATTGGAGCCCTAATGTTGGCAAAAAGGCGACTAGGGAATGGAGGCCCTATGTCTAAAAATCTCAACTCAGGAATTGGATCCCTAATGTTGGCAAAAAGACGACTAGGGAATGGAGGCCCTATGTCTAAAAATCTCAACTCATGAATTGGAGCCCTAATGTTGGCAAAAAGACGACTAGGGAATGGAGGCCCTATGTTTAAAAATCTCCACTCAAGGATAAGAGCCCTAATGTTGGCAAAAGGCGATTAGGAAATGGAGGCCCTGTGTCTAAAAATCTTAACTCAGGGATTGGAGCCCTAATGTTGGCCAAAAGGCGACTAGGAAATGGAGGCGTTATGTCTTAAATCTCAACTCAGGGATTGGAGCCCTAATGTTGGCAAAAGGCGACTAGGGAATGGAGGCCCTATGTCTAAAAGTCTCAACTCAGGGATTGGAGCCCTAATGTTGGCAAAAAGGCGACTAGGGAATGGAGGCCCTATGTCAAAAAATCTCAACTCAGGGATTGGAGCCCTAATGTTGACAAAAGATGACTAGGGAATGGAGGTCCTATCTCTAAAAATCTCAACTAAGGGATTGGAGCCCTAATGTTGGCAAAAAGGCGACTAGGGAATGGAGGCCCTATGTCTAAAAATCTCAACTCAGGGATTGAATCCCTAATGTTGGCAAAAAGACGACTAGGTAATGGAGGCCCTATATCTAACAATCTCAACTCACGAATTAAAGCCCTAATGTTGGCAAAAGGCGATTAGGGAATGGAGGCCCTATGTCTAAAAATCTCAACTCAGGGATTGGAGCCCTAATATTGGTAAAAAGGCGACTAGGGAATGGAGGCCCAATGTCTAAAAATCGTAACTCAGGGATTAGAGCCCTAATGTTGGCAAAAGTCGATTAGGGAATGGAGGCCCTATGTCAAAAAATCTTAACTCAGGGATTGGAGCCCAAATGTTGGCAAAAAGACGACTAGGAAATGGAGGCCTTATGTCTTAAATCTCAACTCAAGGATTGGAGCCCTAATGTTGGCAAAAGGCGATTAAGGAATGGAGGCCCTATGTCTAAAAATCTCAAATAAAGGATTGAAGCCCTAATGTTGGCCAAAAGGCGACTAGGGAATGGAGGCCCTATGTCTAAAAATCTCAACTCAGGGATTGGATCCCTAATGTTGGCAAAAAGGCGACTAGGGAATGGAGGCCCTATGTCTAAAAATCTCAACTCAGGAATTGTAGCCCTAATGTTGGCAAAAAGACGACTACGGAATGGAGACCTTATGTCTAAAATCTCAACTCATGGATTGGAGCCCTAATGTTGGCAAAAAGGCGACTAGGGAATGGAGGCCCTATGTCTAAAAATCTCAACTCAGGAATTGGATCCCTAATGTTGGCAAAAAGACGACTAGGGAATGGAGGCCCTATGTCTAAAAATCTCAACTCATGAATTGGAGCCCTAATGTTGGCAAAAAGACGACTAGGGAATGGAGGCCCTATGTTTAAAAATCTCCACTCAAGGATAAGAGCCCTAATGTTGGCAAAAGGCGATTAGGAAATGGAGGCCCTGTGTCTAAAAATCTTAACTCAGGGATTGGAGCCCTAATGTTGGCCAAAAGGCGACTAGGAAATGGAGGCGTTATGTCTTAAATCTCAACTCAGGGATTGGAGCCCTAATGTTGGCAAAAGGCGACTAGGGAATGGAGGCCCTATGTCTAAAAGTCTCAACTCAGGGATTGGAGCCCTAATGTTGGCAAAAAGGCGACTAGGGAATGGAGGCCCTATGTCAAAAAATCTCAACTCAGGGATTGGAGCCCTAATGTTGACAAAAGATGACTAGGGAATGGAGGTCCTATCTCTAAAAATCTCAACTAAGGGATTGGAGCCCTAATGTTGGCAAAAAGGCGACTAGGGAATGGAGGCCCTATGTCTAAAAATCTCAACTCAGGGATTGAATCCCTAATGTTGGCAAAAAGACGACTAGGTAATGGAGGCCCTATATCTAACAATCTCAACTCACGAATTAAAGCCCTAATGTTGGCAAAAGGCGATTAGGGAATGGAGGCCCTATGTCTAAAAATCTCAACTCAGGGATTGGAGCCCTAATATTGGTAAAAAGGCGACTAGGGAATGGAGGCCCAATGTCTAAAAATCGTAACTCAGGGATTAGAGCCCTAATGTTGGCAAAAGTCGATTAGGGAATGGAGGCCCTATGTCAAAAAATCTTAACTCAGGGATTGGAGCCCAAATGTTGGCAAAAAGACGACTAGGAAATGGAGGCCTTATGTCTTAAATCTCAACTCAAGGATTGGAGCCCTAATGTTGGCAAAAGGCGATTAAGGAATGGAGGCCCTATGTCTAAAAATCTCAAATAAAGGATTGAAGCCCTAATGTTGGCCAAAAGGCGACTAGGGAATGGAGGCCCTATGTCTAAAAATCTCAACTCAGGGATTGGATCCCTAATGTTGGCAAAAAGGCGACTAGGGAATGGAGGCCCTATGTCTAAAAATCTCAACTCAGGAATTGTAGCCCTAATGTTGGCAAAAAGACGACTACGGAATGGAGACCCTATGTATAAAAATCTCAACTCAGGAATTGGAACCCTAATGTTGGCAAAAAGACAACTAGGGAATGGAGGCCCAATGTCTAAAAATCGTAACTCAGGGATTAGAGCCCTAATGTTGGCAAAAGGCGATTAGGGAATGGACGCCCTATGTCTAAAAATCTTAACTCAGGGATTTGAGCCCTAATGTTGGCAAAAAGACGACTAGGGAATGGAGGCCTTATGTCTTAAATCTCAACTCAGGGATTGGAGCCCTAATGTTGGCAAAAGGTGACTAGGGAATGGAGGCCCTATGTCTAAAAATCTTAACTCAAGGATTGGAGCCCTAATGTTGGCAAAAGATGACTAGGGAATGGAGGCCCTATGTCTAAAAATCTCAACTCAGGGATTGGAGCCATAATGTTGGCAAAAAAGCGACTAGGGAATGGAGGATCTATGTCTAAAAATCTCAACTCAGGGATTGGAGCCCTAATGTTGGCAAAAAGGCGACTAGGGAATGGATGCCCTATGTCTAAAAATCTCAACTCAGGGGTTGAAGCCCTAATGTTGGCAAAAAGACGACTAGGTAATGGAGGTCCTATATCTTACAATCTGAACTCACGGATTAGAGCTCTAATGTTGGCAAAAATCGATTAGGGAATGGAGGCCCTATGTCTAAAAAACTCAACTCAGGGATTGGAGCCCTAATATTGGCAAAAAAGGAGACTAGGGAATGGAGGCTCTATGTCTAAAATCTCAACTCAGGGATTGGAACCCTAATGTTGGCAAAAAGGGCGACTAGGGAATGGAGGCCCTATGTCTAAAAATCTCAACTCAAGGATTGGAGCCCTAATGTTGGTAAAAGGCAACTAGGGGATGGAGGCCTTATGTCTAAAATCTCAACCCAGGGATTGGAGCCCTGATGTTGGCAAAAGGCGACTAGGGAATGGAGGCCCTATGTGTAAAAATCTCAACTCAGGGATTGGAGCCCTAATGTTGGCAAAAAGGCGACTAGGGAATGGAGACCCTATGTCTAAAAATCTCAACTCAGGAATTGGAGCCCTAATGTTGGCAAAAAGACGACTAGGAAATGGAGGCACTATGTCTAAAAATCTCAACTCATGAATTGGAGCCCTAATGTTGGCAAAAAGACGACTAGGGAATGGAGGCCCTATGTTTAAAAATCTCAACTCAAGGATAAGAGCCCTAATGTTGGCAAAGGCGATTAGGGAATGGAGGCCCTATGTCTAAAAATCTTAACTCAGGGATTGGAGCCCTAATGTTGGCAAAAAGGCGACTAGGGAATGGAGGCCTTATGTCTAAAATCTCAACTCAGGGATTGGAGCCCTAATGTTGGCAAAAAGGCGACTAGGGAATGGAGGCCCTATGTCTAAAAATCTCAACTCAGGAATTGGATCCCTAATGTTGGCAAAAAGACGACTAGGGAATGGAGGCCCTATGTCTAAAAATCTCAACTCATTAATTGGAGCCCTAATGTTGGCAAAAAGACGACTAGGGAATGGAGGCCCTATGTTTAAAAATCTCCACTCAAGGATAAGAGCCCTAATGTTGGCAAAAGGCGATTAGGAAATGGAGGCCCTGTGTCTAAAAATCTTAACTCAGGGATTGGAGCCCTAATGTTGGCCAAAAAGCGACTAGGAAATGGAGGCGTTATGTCTTAAATCTCAACTCAGGGATTGGAGCCCTAATGTTGGCAAAAGGCAACTAGGGAATGGAGGCCCTATGTCTAAAAATCTTAACTCAAGGATTGGAGCCCTAATGTTGGCAAAAGATGACTAGGGAATGGAGGCCCTATGTCTAAAAATCTCAACTCAGGGATTGGAGCCCTAATGTTGGCAAAAAGGCGACTAGGGAATGGAGGCCCTATGTCTAAAAATCTCAACTCAGGAATTGGAGCCCTAATTTTGGCAAAAAGACGACTAGGGAATGGAGGCCCTATGTCTAAAAATCTCCACTCAGGGATTGGAGCCCTAATGTTGGCAAAAAGACGACTAGGGAATGGAGGCCCTATGTTTAAAAATATCAACTCAAGGATTAGAGCCCTAATATTGGCAAAAGGCGATTAGGGAATGGAGGCCCTATGTCTAAAAATCTTAACTCAGGGATTGGAGCCCTAATGTTGGCAAAAGGCGACTAGGGAATGGAGGCCTTATGTCTAAAAATCTCAACTCAAGGATTGGAGCCCTACTGTTGGCAAAAGATGACTAAGGAATGGAGGCCCTATGTCTAAAAGTCTCAACTCAGGGATTGGAGCCCTAATGTTGGCAAAAAGGCGACTAGGGAATGGAGGCCCTATGTATAAAAATCTCAACTCAGGGATTGGAGCCCTAATGTTGACAAAAAAAGACTAGGGAATGGAGGCCCTATGTCTAAAAATCTCAACTAAGGGATTGGAGCCCTAATGTTGGCAAAAAGGCGACTAGGGAATGGAGGCCCTATGTCTAAAAATCTCAACTCAGGGATTGAATCCCTAATGTTGGCAAAAAGACGACTAGGTAATGGAGGCCCTATATCTAACAATCTCAACTCACGAATTAAAGCCCTAATGTTGGCAAAAGGCGATTAGGGAATGGAGGCCCTATGTCTAAAAATCTCAACTCAGGGATTGGAGCCCTAATATTGGTAAAAAGGCGACTAGGGAATGGAGGCCCAATGTCTAAAAATCGTAACTCAGGGATTAGAGCCCTAATATTGGCAAAAAAGGCGACTAGGGAATGGAGGCCCTATGTCTAAAAATCTCAACTCAGGGATTGGAGACCTAATGTTGGAAAAAGGGCGACTAGGGAATGAGGCCCTATGTATAAAAATCTCAACTCAAGGATTGGAGCCCTAATGTTGGCGAAAGGCGATTAAGGAAAGGAGGCCCTATGTCTAAAAATCTCAACTAAAGGATTGAAGCCCTAATGTTGGCCAAAAGGCGACTAGGGAATGGAGGCCCTATGTCTAAAAATCTCAACTCAGGGATTGGATCCCTAATGTTGGCAAAAAGGCGACTAGGGAATGGAGGCCCTATGTCTAAAAATCTCAACTCAGGAATTGGAGCCCTAATGTTGGCAAAAAGACGACTACGGAATGGATGCCCTAAAAATCTCAACTCAGGAATTGGAACCCTAATGTTGGCAAAAAGGCGACTAGGGAATGGAGGCCCAATATCTAAAAATCGTAACTCAGGGATTAGAGCCCTAATGTTGGCAAAAGGCGATTAGGGAATGGAGGCCCTATGTCTAAAAATCTTAACTCAGGGATTGGAGCCCTAATATTGGCAAAAAGACGACTAGGGAATGGAGGCCTTATGTCTTAAATCTCAACTCAGGGATTGGAGCCCTAATGTTGGCAAAAGGTGACTAGGGAATGGAGTCCCTATATCTAAAAATCTTAACTTAAGGATTGGAGCCCTAATGTTCGCAAAAGATGACTAGGGAATGGAGGCCCTATGTCTAAAAATCTCAACACAGGGATTGGAGCCCTAATGTTGGCAAAAAAGCGACTAGGGAATGGAGGCTCTATGTCTAAAAATCTCAACTCAGGGATTGGAGCCCTAATGTTGGCAAAAAGGCGACTAGGGAATGGATGCCCTATGTCTAAAAATCTCAACTCAGGGGTTGAAGCACTAATGTTGGCAAAAAGACGACTAGGTAATGGAGGTCCTATATCTTACAATCTCAACTCACGGATTAGAGCCCTAACGTTGTCAAAAATTGATTAGGGAATGGAGGCCCTATGTCTAAAAATCTCAATTCAGGGATTGGAGCCCTAATGTTGGCCCTATGTCTAGAATATCAACACAAGGATTGGAACCCTAATGTTGGCAAAAAGGGCGACTAGTAAATGGAGGCCCTATGTCTAAAAATCTCAACTCAAGGATTGGAGCCCTAATGTTGGCAAAAGGCGATTAAGGAATGGAGGCCCTATGTCTAAAAATCTCAACTCAAGGATTGGAGCCCTAATGTTGGCAAAAAGGCGACTAGGGAATGGAGACCCTATGTCTAAAAATGTCAACTCAGGAATTGGAGCCGTAATGTTGGCAAAAAGACGACTAGGGAATGGAGGCCCTATGTCTAAAAATCTCAACTCATGAATTGGAGCCCTAATGTTGGCAGAAGAACGACTAGGGAATGGAGGCCCTATGTTTAAAAATCTCAACTCAAGGATAAGAGCCCTAATGTTGGCAAAAGGCAATTAGGGAATGGAGGCCCTATGTCTAAAAATCTTAACTCAGGTATTGGAGCCCTAATGTTGGCAAAAAAGCGACTAGGGAATGGAGGCCTTATGTCTAAAATCTCAACTCAGGGATTGGAGCCCTAATGTTGGCAAAACGCGACTAGGGAATGGAGGCCCTATGTCTAAAAATCTCAACTCAAGGATTGAAGCCCTAATGTTGGCAAAAAAGGCGACTAGGGAATGGAGGCCCTATGTCTAAAAATCTCAACTTAGGGATTGGAGCCCTAATGTTGGCAAAAAGGCGACTAGGGAATGGAGGCCCTATGTCTAAAAATCTCAACTCAAGGATTGGAGCCCTAATGTTGGCAAAAGATGACTAGGGAATGGAGGCCCTATGTTTAAAAATATCAACTCAAGGATTGGAGCCCTAATGTTGGCAAAAAGGCGACTAGGGAATGGAGGCCCTATGTCTAAAAATCTCAACTCAGGGATTGAAGCCCTAATGTTGGCAAAAAGACGACTAGGTAATGGAGGCCCTATGTCTAATAATCTCAACTCACGGATTAGAGCCCTAATGTTGTCAAAAGGCGATTAGGGAATGGAGGCCCTATGTCTAAAAATCTCAACTCAGGGATTGGAGCCCTAATATTGGCAAAAATGGCGACTAGGGAATGGAGGCCCTATGTCTAAAATCTCAACTCAGGGATTGGAGCCCTAATGTTGGCAAAAAGGGCGACTAGGGAATGGAGTCCCTATGTCTGAAAATCTCAACTCAAGGATTGGAGCCCTAATGTTGGCAAAAGGCGATTAAGGAATGGAGGCCCTATGTCTAAAAATCTCAGCTCAAGGATTGGAGCCCTAATGTTGGCCAAAAGGCGACTAGGGAATGGAGGCCCTATGTCTAAAAATCTCAACTCAGGGATTGAAGCCCTAATGTTGGCAAAAAGACGACTAGGTAATGGAGGCCCTATGTCTAAAAATCTCAACTCAAGGATTGGAACCCTAATGTTGGCAAAAGGTGACTAGGGAATGGAGGCCCTATGTCTAAAAATCTCAACTCAAGAATTGGAGCCCTAATGTTGGCAAAAAGACGACTAGGGAATGGAGGCCCTATGTTTAAAAATCTCAACTCAAGGATTAGAGCCCTAATGTTGGCAAAAGGCGATTAGGGAATGGAGGCCCTATGTCTAAAAATCTGAACTCAGGGATTGGAGCCCTAATGTTGGCAAAAAGGCGACTAGGGAATGGAGGCCTTATGTCTAAAATTTCAACTCAGGGATTGGAGCCATATTGTTGGCAAAAAGGCGACTAGGGAATGAAGGTCGTATGTCTAAAAATTTCAACTCAGGGATTGGAGCCCTAATGTTGGCAAAAAGGCGACTAGGGAATGGAGGCCGTATGTCTAAAATCTCAACTCAGAGATTGGAGCCCTAATGTTGGCAAAACGTCAATAGGGAATGAAGGCCCTATGCCAAAAAATCTCAACTTAGGGATTGGAGCCCTAATGTTGGCAAAAAGGCAAAAAGGGAATGCAGGCCCTATGTCTAAAAATCTCAACTTAAGGATTGGAGCCCTAATGTTGGAAAAACGGTGACTAGGGAATGAAGGACCTATGTCTTGAACCTCAACTTAGGGATTGGAGCCCTAAAGTGGGAAAAAGGCGACTAGGGAATGGACGCCCTATGTCTAAAAATCTCAACTCAGGGATTGAACCCCTAATGTTGGCAAAAGGCGACTAGGGAATGGAGGCCCTATGTCCAAAAATCTCAACTCAAGGATTGAAGCTCTAATGTTGGCAAAAGATGACTAGGGAATGGAGGCCTTATGTCTAAAAATCTCAACTCAGGGATTAGAGCCCTAATGTTGGCAAAAAGGCGACTAGGGAATGTAGACCCTATGTCTAAAAATCTCAACTCAGGGATTGGAGCCCTAATGTTGGCAAAAAGACGACTAGGTAACGGAGGCCTAATATCTAAAAATCTCAACTTAGGGATTGAAGCCCTAAATTTGGCAAAAGCATAAAAGATTGAGGTTGGGAGTCCTAAGCTATCATTTTTTTGAATTTTCTTCTTATCTTTTTTTTTCAGTTCAATTCATTTTTCGTTTCATTTTTTTAGTAAAAATGCAGGAAAAATTTGGAGGAAACTTCCCTTTCGGGTTGACTATTGCTGTGAAACTATTTCTAGCTCTTGCGCATCTTTTCCCTTTTGGTTGCACCTGCTTCTTGCATGGTTACTTTGGATTGCACCTGTTTCAATTTTTCAAACAAAGAACAATTGTTAGTTTGAAACGGTGGTTGGTTTTGTGGCCTTTATTGTTTTTGATCACTTTATCTCGGTCCAACTCTTTTGGTGAGAACCTCTGCTGCTTGTTGGCTTTTCTGAAGATTAATCTCTCTCCTAAAACCGAGGAACTCAACTTTCCAAACTTTCCAGATGATGGTTCAACTATGTGGGGATTTTGGCCCTTTCACCTTATTTTGCCTCTAGGGGCTTTTGACCTTGTAGTCTTTTTCATTTTTAATAACTCTGATTTTAGAGCATCGGACATCATTGCTACTCGGGATCGACTTGATGCACCCGCTGAGGCTAGGTACTTTTCTTTGGGCTTGGCTTTTATTAAGCAGAACCCTGTAAAACCAATCTTGCAACCTTTACTTTGTATTAATTTCGGAACAGAGGTAGACCGAAAGGGATTCAAGGAAAAATAAACAAAGGACAAGAAGATGAATTTAAGGATAAGTGTCCCTTTCGGGGAGGAAAGAAGGACTTATCCGGGGTGCATGCAGACTTCAATAGGCATGACATGCTTCTTGGACTAGATACCCGATTTGCATAACTATCCAACTTCTCATAAACCCATTGCGACCCGTGCTTTAAGACCGAGAAACCTTGCCAGGACTCTTTCAATACCAATGGTGGTGAGTTTCTTCTTTTCGATCAATGGCGCCCTTTGCGGGTTTTTGCCAATCGACCTCTCTCATTTCTCTTCTCATTGTCGCCTTATAGTGCTCTCTACGAGTTTCCACTAACAAGACTCTCTCATTTTCAATTTCTCTTCTCACCATCGACTTATGGTTCCCGTGGATTTTCACCAATAAGACTCTATTTTTATTTCTCTAATCTTGATTGTATCGGATCCAAACAGCTGCGTTCTCCAATTTTGAAAACGCTTCGCCGATTGATCAGAAGGACTTGAACAAGGTTTGGGTAAAAAGAGTTGGATCAAATTACAATTCTAGAATCGTTCAGGCAGGATCATCACCGAACCATTATAACATATGCCCCAGTTTCACTTTTGGGGAAAATTGGATTTTTGTTTTGGTGTGACTGAACCCCAGGAGAGAGGCTGCCTACGTATCCTTTCGGAATCAAGTCGAACGTAGTTCAGGGAAATACTTGTTTTGTTGTTTTCTTTTGTTTGTTTTTGTTTTGTTTTCTCTTCTTTTTTTCCATCATTTCATTTGTTTCATTCTTTTTTTTTGTTACAAGCATCATCGAGTTCCAAAGAGGGTAATGAAAGAAAGGTAACCAACCAAAAGGTTAGCAAAAGTTTGGAGTGTTTGGGGTAGCGAGAATGAAAGCCTTCGTCATCCCAATCGGATAATGCTATTGTTTCAGAAGGATTAAACATAGTTCCTTTTGACTGCATCTACATTCACAGTTGTTTCAGGGTCATTCCCTTCTATGTCTCCCAGATACAATGCCCCTTTTGGCAACAATTTTCATATAATGTATAGGCCTTTCCAATTAGGAGTAAAATTTCCTTTTGCTTCTTGATGATGGGGGATAATACACCTTAAGACGAGTCGCCCCACTTCAAAATTTCTAGGTCGCACTTTGTTGTTATAGGCACAGGCCATTCTTTGTTGATACAACTGCCCGTGGCAGATTGCGGCCATTTGCTTTTCATCAATCAGGGTTAACTGTTCCAAACGGATTTTAACCCACTCACTGTCTTCAATTTCAGCTTCAACAATAATCTGGAGAGAAGGGATTTCAACTTCTGCGGGTATTTCTGCTTTAGTGCCGTAAACCAAAAGATACAGGGTTGCTCCGACCGATGTACGCATAGTGGTGCGATACCCCAACAATGCAAAAGGCAACTTTTCATGTCACTGCCTAGAACTTTGAATCATCTTTCTCAAAATCTTTTTGATGTTCTTGTTTGCTGCTTCGACGGCACCATTGGCTTTGGGACGATAAGGAGTAGAGTTTCGATGCATTATCTTGAAATGTTCGCATATTGCCCTCATCAAATGACTATTCAAATTTGTAGCATTATCCGTAATGATAGTTGCAGGAATACCAAAACGGCAGATGAGGTCGGAATGCACGAAATCTACTACAGCTTTCTTGGTGACAGACTTGAGAGTAATTGGTTCAACCCACTTTGTGAAGTAGTTGATAGCGATCAATATGAATCTATGTCCATTTGAAGCTATTAGCTCAATCGGCCCAATGACGTCCATGCCCCAAGCAACAAATAGCCAAGGTGCAGACATGGGATGCAGTTCTGTGGGAGGTGCATGAATCAAATCACTGTTCACCTGACATTGATGGCATCTCCGGACGAAACTGAAACAGTCTTTTTCTATGGTCATCCAATAATAGCCAGCTCGAAGGATTTTCTTTGCTATGTTCATGTGGGGCCCACACACTCCTGCATGCATTTCATACATGATCCTTCTGGCCTCTTCGGTGTTAACACATCTTAACAGGTTGAGGTTCGGAGTCCTTTTGTACATGACATCACCGCTCAGGAAGAAACCACTTGTGTGTCGTCTAATGGTTCTCTTTCATTCCTTGCTAGCTTGCCCAGGATACTCTTTAGTTTTCAAAAATCTTCTTATATCATGATACCATGGTTGAATACTTGGTTCTGCCTCAACCGTATTACAGTAACCGTGCCTTTCTCGGATTTGAATTTCCAAGGGATCAATGTGGGCATTGCCTGGGTATGGAAGCATCGAGGCCAAAGTAGCAAGTGCATCAACTAGTTCATTGTGACAGCGAGGGATGTACCTGAACTCTATTGACTTGAATTGGCTGCTAAGATCTTCCACGTGTTACCTATATGGAATAAGTTTGACATCTCGAGTCTCCCATTCTCCTTGGGCTTGTCGGATAATCAGATCCGAATTTCCCATGATTAACAATTCTTCGACATCTTGGTCAATTGTCATGTTCATGCCCATAATGTAGGCTTCATACTAGGCAATGTTGTTTATGCAAAAAAACTGAAGCCGTGTTGTGGCTGGATAATGCTGAACAGTGGGTGAGATCAAGATTGCCCCAATAACAACACCTTTTGCGTTTACCGCTCCATCAAAGAACATTTTCCAAGCATTAGTATCTTCGGATATTGCCGCAACTGAATTTACCTCTTCATTCGAGAAGTAGGTTCTCAAAGGTTGGTATTTATCATCAACTGGGTTATCCTCCAGTTGATCTGCTAACGCATGGGCTTTCATTGTCGTGCGAGTGACATAGACTATATCAAATTCAATGAGTAGGATCTACCACTTCGCTAACCTCCCTATGGGCATTGGCTTCTGGAATATGTACTTTAAAGGGTCCAACCTGGTAATGAGGTAAGAGGTGTAGGCCAACTAGAAATGCCTCAGCTTCTGAGCAACCCAAGTCAGAGCGCAACAAGTCCTTTCCAACAAGGTACATTTAGCTTCGTAACTTGTGAACTTTTTGCTCAAATAGTAAATTGCTTGTTCTTTCCTCCCGGTCACGACATGTTGCCCGAGGAAACATCCAAAAGAATTCTCCAAGACTATCAAATACAAGGATAGAGGCCTTCCCGATTCTGGTGGGACCAAGACTGGCATGTTCGACAAGTATTCTTTGATTTTGTCAAAAGCTTCTTGGCACTCGTCTGTCCATTTATTTGCTGCATCTTTCTTTAGCAACTTGAAGATGGGTTTACATGTAGACGTCAACTGGGCAATGAATCGGCTGATGTAGTTCAATCTTCCTAGGAAGCTCATAACATCTTTCTTGGTTCTTGGAGGAAGCAGATCTCGAATGGACTTTATATTTATTGGATCTAACTCGATGCCTCTATGACTGACTATGAATCCCAAGAGTTTGCCAGACGGTATCCCAAATGCACATTTGGCTGGGTTTAACTTCAAATCATATTTACGCAGCCGCTTAAAGAATTTTCTCAAATCCCGAACATGGGCATCCTGGGTCTTGGACATGATGATCATGTCGTCCACATAAACCTCTATCTCTTGGTGCATCATATCATGAAAAATAACAGTCATGGCCCTCATGTAGATTGCCCCGACATTCTTCAGACCAAAAGGCATGACCCTATTGCAGTATGTGCCCCAGGGTGTGGTAAAAGCTGTGTTTTCAACAACCTCTTCATCCATCAACACCTGGTGATATCCTACATAACAATCCACGAAGGACTGTTTCTCATGTTTGGCACAGTTATCAACAAGGATGTGGATGTTCGGCAAAGGGAAATTATCCTTAGGACTTGCTTTGTTCAGATCTTTGTAATCCACACACACTTGTGTTTTCCCATCCTTCTTTGGCACTGGAACTACATTGGCTAACCATGTGGTGTACCGAACCACTCGGATCACCCCCGCTTTCAACTATTTCGTGACCTCTTCTTTAATATTGTCATTGATATCAATTTTAAACTTTCTTTGCTTTTGCTGGACAGGGGGATAATCGGGGTAAGTTGGAAACTTGTGAACCACCAAATCGACACTCAGTCCTGGCATGTCGTTGTATGACAAAGCAAACACATCTTTGAATTCAAACAAGAGTTGGATCAATGCGTCCTGGTTTTTTCATCTGTGTGAATGCTTATCTTGGTTTCCCTGACTTTTTCAGAAATACCTAAATTAACTGACTCAGTATCATTTAAGTATGGCTTAGGTTTATTCTCAAATTGTTTCAATTCTTGATTTATTTCCCTAAAAGCCTCTTTTTCATCATATTTCGGTTCTTGGTTCATTATTTCACAGTTAGACAGTGTGTTTGAATCTAGGCATGAAGTCCACAGGCATGTCATGTTATTTAAAGCCGCATTATTAGAGCTGAAAGAAGAAATAAGAAATGGTAAAAATTAGAAAGTGTAAAGAAAGATGAACGATGAAATATTGATTTCATTTCATTGGATTTGAAGATAGTAGGGTTTACATTGGAAGTTAAAGACAGTAGCTAAAGAAAACACCCGAGTTACACCCTGAAATATCTCGTGAAGCAGAAAAAGTGGCAGGACTGGACTACCGGGATTCCCGCCTCATTGGGAATGGAGTAGCCTTCCAATTTTGCA
Organism: Nicotiana tabacum; assembly: GCF_000715075.1. Lineage (NCBI taxonomy): Eukaryota > Viridiplantae > Streptophyta > Magnoliopsida > Solanales > Solanaceae > Nicotiana > Nicotiana tabacum. The sequence continues at coordinate 85,642,672 of NC_134097.1, forward strand.
GTTTGCCACTGGGTCCCATGTATAGCACCTCAGCGATGCTTTAGCCTTCCCCTGGTTGGACCATGTGGGTTTCATACAGCATCTGCCTTATAGCCCCATAGATTTTTTCAATTTCTTCGGCCGTGAAGGCCTCATCATCCTCTTCCTCATTGTAGTTAGGCTTGACAAATGTTCTATAAAGATACGAAATCGGCTGAGGCAAGACCCAACTATTGTTCTTTCTTTCATCCGCCCATTTTCCATTAGCTGATGTGGTTTGGAAACCTACCCCAAAGAACTTCTCACTAAAAGTCAAGGTGATAGGTTCAGTAATTCCTTTCAATGAAGTTCCAAGACCCTTCCCGAGTTTGTAATCATGTCTGATCATTTCTTGGCAACCATAATTGACGTATTTGAAAGAAAGGTTGAGGGCACGAGTTTCCTTCTTCACATTGGTCTGCGACCATAATCTCAAAATCTTGATAGACTATATGTTCACTTCCTTCTCTAGCTTCGAGACATGGGATCAATGGGTCCCGATAAATCGATTGCTCATCTTCCTCGTGAACTACAATCTCCTGATCTTCATGTTCGAATTTGACCATCTGGTGGAGAGTAGAAGGCACAGTCCCTGCTACGTGAATCCACGGCCGTCCCAAGAGAATATTATAGGAAGTATCCATGTCCAAGACCTGAAATGTCACCTCAAAGTCCACCTGGACGATAGTTAGGATCAGATCAATCTAGTCTATTGTATCTCTCTTTATGCCGTCAAAAGCACGCATACAGATGTTGTTGGGTCTGATTCTCTCAATACTGATTTCCATACACTGCAGAGTTGAGAGAGGAAAAATATCTACCCTAGAACCACCATCTAGTATGACCCTTTTCACATAATAACCCTCGTATTTAACTGTCAGGTGAAGGGCTTTTTTGTGTGTGGCCTCTTCCGGGGGCAAATCATTCTTGCTGAAAGAGATTTGATTGACTGCAAAAATCCTTTACACCATCCTCTCTAACTATTCTACAGTGAATTCAATGGGTACATATGCTTCGTTGAGAGTTTTGATCAACACTTTTTGATGTTCAGTTGAGTTCATTAGCAGAGACAACAGAGAGACTTGAGCAGGAGACTTTCTGAGCTCGTCGATTATCTCATAGTCTGCCATTTTCATTTTCTGGAAGAACGCTTCTGCTTCTTCAGCACTCACTGGCTTATTAGGTGGGAAATGCTTCTTTGTGGCCTTATTCACTTCCTCCAGATTGAGGTACTTCTCAGCAGGGTTATTTTCCTTAACTTCTCCCGAGATCTCTTTGTCTTTGTAAGTTACTACCGCTTTGTTATAGTTCCATGGAATGGTAGTGGGATCTATCATGGGCATTTGTGGTGCGCGGCCAATAACCACGAGCTCATTCAGCCTTGGTGGAATTATCGTCCCCTGAACCACGTAGGTCCCCTTGGGCACATACATTGTAGCTTCTTATTTAGCTCAAACCTTCTAGGAGGACTCATTGACATATGATCTTCCTTTCAGCCTCAGGGGACATAGATAACATCATTTTTCGAGGGCGCTGCCCCGATTTTAATTCCCACTTTCTTTTCTGTATTGTGGGGGGTAGGTTTGCTCTTTTTCTCCCCTTTGTCTTGTTTCGCAAAAGCTTTTGGCTACTTTTCCACATCGGCTATGGCAATGATGGATTTTAGAGCTGGATCAAATTCTCTATCTTCAAAGATCATTCCAATAACCAGCCCGTTGTTGTGAGCCGGTAATGGATTGTTAGTTATATTAGGAACGTTTTCGTCCTTTAACACTATTCTCTTTTGTTCTATCAGATTTTCCACAGCCCTCTTCAGGGTCCAACAGTCATCTGTATCATGCCCTTCTGCCCTTGAATGGTAGGCACATCGAGTACCAGCTCTATAAGCGGGTGACCTTGGGTTCTACCCGGTTTGGGTACAGGCTGCAACAAACCCATCTGGATAAGTTTGGGGAAAAGGCTGGAATAAGACTCGCCAATGGGTGTGAAATTTGCCATCTTACGTGGTTCCCGAGCACGGTAGTTGTTCTGTGGAGGTCGGGTATTGTACTGAGCTTGGTGAGGAGGTTGATTTCTAGGAAATGGAGCTCGGTTCTAATTGAATTGTTGTTGTGGCCTGACGTAGGGTTGGGCATTCATCACTGCATATGGCTGAGGAACCATAGCATAAGCCACATCTTGGTGGGGATAATAATGTTGTGGGGTTCTTTCAAAGAAAAGAGGTCTGGGTAGACGGGGTTTTCTTGCACTTGAAGTTCCCATTGTTGTTTCTTCCTTCTTCTTTCGGTTTGCTACTCCTCCAGACCTACCTTGGATTGCTTGAGGGGTAGCCCTTATAGTAGACTGACTCAAGATTCGCCCTATTTTCAACCCATTTTCAACCATTTCACCGATTTTGATGGCTTCGGCAAACGGCTTACCCATCACAAACATCATGTTTTGGTAATAATCAGCCTCTTGGGCTTGAAGGAAGACACTGACCATCTCTGTTTCGTCCATTGGAGGTTTGACTCTGGTCGTTTGTTTGTGCCATTTGACAGCATACTCTCGGAAGCTCCCCGAGGACTTTTTCTTTTGGTTTGACAATGAATTCTTGTAAGTGGCAATGTCAATGTTATATTGAAATAGCCTGACAAAGTCCCAAGCTAGGTCGTCCCAAATATGCCAGCGAGATATATCCTGATTCATATACCATTCCGAAGCAATGCCGACCAAGCTCTCTCTAAAGTAGGCCATGAGAAGTTCTTCTTTTTCGCCCGCTCCCCATAGTTGGTTGCAGTACCTTTTGAGGTGGGCAATGGGATCCCCATGCCCGTCATATTTTTCAAACTTCGGGGTTTTGTAACCCAAGGGTAGATGTACGTGTGGGAACATGCACAGGTCAGCATAAGATACGCTCTTTTGCTCACTCAGACCCTGTATATTTTTGAGACTTTGCTCCATGCTTCTCATCTTTCTGGTAATCTCCTCTTGTTCAGGGCTTTTTGCGGTATTATCCTGCCCTGCGGTAAACTTGTACCGAGGTGGCTGAGGGTAAGCATTGGTAGTAAACTGGGTTGGTTCCATTGGGAAAGATGGTGCTTAAAATGTTAAGGAAGATGGATCGAAGCTAGGCATGGGTAAAGTAGCTTGTGTCGTGGCTGAACAAGGTGGCACGCTGAATATATTTGAAGTCGCACCTTAAGTTAACACCAGGGGGCGGGCCTCAAAAGGTGTTCCAACAAAGTGGGCTGAAATGGTAGGATATCCCAGTGAGGTATTTGGATAACTTATGGGGATGTTGGAGGTCCCACTTGCCCTGGGAAACAGCTCAGGGAATCCGGGTATTGCACTTGGTGGTTCTTTTCCGTTTGCCCAGGCGTCCCACATTTCCATCATGCGGAGACACAGAATTCTATTTTCCTCAGTAGTTGCTGACTCAGAAGTTGGGGTGGCCGAGATCGGACTATCCTCCAGAATAGGAACTGTTGGCAGAGGAATTTTCGAAGACATTTCAATACTTCCTTTTGACCTCGTGAAGTATGGATGTGAAGCCAGACTACCACAAAACTAACCACCTTACTATAGAACCTGGACTTAACAGTGGACAACAAACCGGCCAGTTTGGAGCAGTTAACACATAGGTAATCGCACGTTAAGGGTGTGATGCACCTATACAGTTAAATGTGTTTCTACATGTTTCGCCATAGTTGCATGTTTCATCCCAGCTTTGCTTACTTTTTCCCTAATTTTCTTTTCTTCCACTTTGGCTTTTTAGGCTTCTATTCCCATTTCCGCTCTTTTCTTCCGTCTTATTCCTCCCTTTTTTTGTTTTTCTTTTGCTATTTTTTCTATCTTTTGGGGTTTTCTTTCGGTTATTTCCTTTCGCATCCCTCTCTTATTTGAGTTATTTACAAAAATCATGACCGGATCCGATGAGGATTTCCTACGTATCACGACGCCACGTGAATCAGATCATTACATAGTTCAAGAAAATAAATGTGAAAAATAAAGAAATAATTTTTGGGAATTTTCAATTTTCATTAATAAAAACTCCTAAACCTTTCTATTACAAAAAACTTCAAACTACTCAATTTCTTGGAATTTTAAAACTACAAACAGACTCAAAAATAAATTCTATACTAAAAACTGAAATACAGACTTGATAAATGAAAAATCATGAGTACATAAGTGCTTCGACTCCTGGGGCCCGCTGGACATCATTCGGTTTTGTCACGGGCCTACTTGCGAGATCCCCTTGAAGCCGCTCCAAATCGCTCATTATCTGGCGGACAAATGTCATTACTGCAGCGAACAAAGTGGTCTGAGTCATGTCCTCACATGAGTGGCATTTCATGACGAAGTAGTCAGCAATGGCTCTAACCCTCTCTCGGATAATACCCTTTTCCTGAAGCAGGCGCCCGATTTGCTGATTCCGAGCTTCTAGCACCTGAGTGTCATGATGGCTTTGATTCTGCAACTGTTGCATATCTTCCTCCATCTGGGCCATCAAAGCATAACAATGTTCCCTATCGGCTTTAAAGTTCCTAGCCTGTTTGTCCGCCTCATTTTCAAGGGTGGTTAGCTTTCCCTTCAGATTAGTGATTGTCCCCTCATATTTTCTTTTCATTGTTGATACCCAATTTTTTATGTATTTTTATACTCCAAAAAACTTTCAAAATAGCATGTGTATGCATATATAAACATGCCCAAGTGTTTTTATATTTTTCCAAAAATTTTAAAGATTTTGAAAACCAATTTATTTTCTATTTCGGTAGTACAAAATCCAATAATTATTCCCAAAATCATCAATTTTGGTGAATAATTTATTTTATTCCCATATTTATATCAAAATATAGTTAAGGTAATTTTTTTACATTTTTTACAAATTCATTGGGTATTTTGAAAGTTAAATTGCATATAATTGCAATTATAGCCTACTTTAAGATTAATAGCATTTTATAATTGTAAAATTGGTTCCAATATTTTAAATTAATATTTATATATTATTAATTATGTCAGTACTTTTAATTTGCTTTTAAAATTATTTTTACTATTTTTTATAAAATAAAAGGGAAGAAATGATTGTTTAACATTTAGCATTATTTATTTCAATTACAGCCCTTTATATATTTCAATTTTAACCACCATTTGACCCAACCCATAACTCAATCTAAATGACCCTACCCGATTCCACTTACCCTGTCAAATCTGGATCGTTGATCATTCAAGATCAACGGCCATAACTCACCCTTCCATAATTAAACCAAACGACCTACCCTAACTCCTTCATTTTAACCTGACCCGCCGCCTTTGAATCCCAAACGCTCTCAGACTCTCTCAAGGTTCTTCGGAACCCTAGCCTCCTCCTACCTTATTCCACCGTGTTTTCACCGGAGTCCATGGTTTCTCAGACCATGGAGAGCCTATACTCACCTCCTCCGGCTCTTGCATGCCTGATGCTCGAAGGTTCGAGGCCAGACCTCGAAGGTCTTCACTCAGAACTTCACCGATTCGAAGATTTCGGCCATCTCCGACCTTGCTCCGGTGACTCTTGGTCTTCTGAGCCTATTTCTGACCTCATCCGACTTAGATCGGACCTTCTTCCAAACCTTTCTCTTTTCTAGGGTTTCTCTGAAACCCTAAGCTATTTCTGACCTCATCCGACTTAGTATTTTGTCCTTTTGAAACTCCACAAAATCCCCAACTCCCGCCCCTTTAGGATTAGTAGTCCCATATGCCTCCGGGATTGATAGGATTGGGACGAGTAATAGCATGCAATAAGTAACGATACCATTTCGCGCTTTTACACCTTAACGGGGTGGGAAGGGTAGATATGGATATGATGACCGGTGCTCTAATATCACGTGCGACCCCTCTTCTGAGGAGTGATCGCTGGGTATTGCATTGAAGTGATCCATATTAATTATAAACTTAGGACCCCCCTCCCTTTATTTGCTTTCATCTTTTATTGTAAAATTATTCAAATCTCTTTTTTTATTTCTGCCCTCTCAATATACTTTCAAAAGTTTTCAACCTAATTGCAATGTTATATGCGAATCCTTATTTGAGCTTTGATTGTTTACTTGTAGGTCACAATTGCAACATGGCCGGGAACCACACTAGTGGATCTTGAAGGGTGCCTGACACCTTCCCATCGAGATAATTTCTAGCCCTTACCCGAACTCTGGTTTTTCAACTCAAACTCTTCTAAAAAAGTGTCCTAATGCACTATAATCATTAGGTGGCGACTCTTCAACTTCTAAACCCAATTCTCGAAAGGGAATAGAGTTATCCTCCCAATATCGTATACCCGATTTCTGACCCCACGGTTAGAGAAAAAGGGGGCGTCGACAGCATGGCGACTCTGATGGGGAAATTCTTTAGGCTTTTATCATTGCAAGTTTCTTGCGACTTTACTATCTCATTAATTGCTTTATTTACTGTCTTTTATTCGCTACGAAACTGACTTGGCTCTTCATGTCTTTTCATTCCTTTAGCTGCTTTCCTTTACTACTTTATTTCAATGCTGTTGTAATTACTGCAATTATTGTAATCATTTATCTTATGAACGTGAAAATACATGTCAATTTGTTTCATTCTTGTAAACTGCATCTTCAACATCATATTCCACTCATGCCAAACAAACACCATAGCAACGCTTATAATGAGTGGTTGCGCTCTTCCAATATTATCACGCTTTAAATTTGGCAAAGGCATATTTGTGGTAAAACCAGTCAATCAGCGGTGCAGTCGACGGTTCCGTGCCTTTCCCTCTTGAGTTGTCCGCTCAAGGGTACCTGTCTAATACCCCAATAGAAACCTTACTCTGTCTAACTGTGCATGCATCATGGTCAAACCTAGCCGAGTCAGTTATGTTGTCCACATAATGACTCATTAAGATAACATTGTCCAAAGTCCATCGGGTTTCCCTGAAACCTAAACGGACACCTACATGTTCTGTGCATTTATTTGGTGAACTAAATGCTTTTTATGCTAATTATTAGTTTAAATAGTCGAGTCTGGCGGGGTAAGGGTCTAACACTCTGTTTTGCAGAAAATGAGGTACGAAGTCCCCAGATTTGGCATGGTAACCAAAATTCATCCAAGGCTGCTGAATTGGTGGGAAGATCTCCACTCCAGTGATCAGACACTTGTCCGCAAATACTGCACGGGTTAAGTACAATCAACTGCACAAGAGAATTTGAGAGTGTGAAAGTGAGCATCGGGAAATACAAGAAGCTCATCAAAAGTTGATCGAAGAATGGAAGGATATGGCTGTCAGCGCCAACAAACGACTAAGGTATTTGGAGCGGGGTCTAGTGGAGCTAGCAGGAAAGTTCCTCAAGAGGATTGAAGATTGTCGAAACGCTGAAGGGAATGCAGGCGGACATTTGGCCCAAGTGTATTTGCTGCTAGGACTGCGCGAGCTGGTGAAGCAGTTCGAGGGGGATAAAGATGCCAAATCTGGGGAAGGTCCTTCTAGGACCAAGTAGTTAGGAGTCTTTTATTTTGCTTTTAATGATGTAATAAGGCCAATGGCCACTAGTGACATTTTATTTTCTGTTATTTAGCATCGTTGTGAATTGGTCTTATTTTTATCAATAAAATGAGGCATTTAGCATTATAAGTTCTCCAAATTAATTTGTCGCTAGGCCTACCTCAGGCACAACGAGGCACCCAAATTAGGACGCGATTTATATTCTTGCACAATGTGTTTAAATATAGCAACATTTTCTTCTCATAACCCGCACTAACTTGTTACCTTTTTTGTTTTTCTTTATTTTTATTCTCCTCCCCAAAGGTTAGTTCGTTTATTCTGGCACCATCATCATACAGTACGAGATCCAAGGGTCCTCCTCCGAGTCCTATCCGGAACAAGAACAAAGGTAGAATGGGAGGTTCAAGCGCCAGAAAGGAAATTGAAAGAATTGAGATTCCTCAGGGTACCCCAGTTGCTAAGGAAACTGCTGCCCAACTTGAGCAGAAACTATTGAAGTTCTAAGAAGAACTGGATCAAGTTCGGAACTTGGCAAATTTATCATTCACTCTCACCGCTCCTGATGTCAACTTTTCAAATGCTCAAAATCCCGCACCTCCATAGAACACCCCACAACCACAGATGCAACCCACTCATGCTCAATATTACAACACATGCCACACTCCACTACCCATTCCTGAACCACTGAACACCACAAACGACCACCCCCACAACACTCCCATCTACGTAGATACCATACCCCACTACACTCAACCAATCTCAAGAGCACCTGAGTCTGATGAAAAGGACTCTCTTATCAGAAACTTGGCAGCAGAACTCAAGAGATTGACCAGCCGAGTCCAGGGCATAGAAAGAAACAAAGGAACAGAGGGGCTGAATGAGGACCTTTGCATTCAGCCAGATACGGAACTTCCGGAGGGATACAAACCTCCCAAGTTTGAAATGTTTGATGGCACGGGAGATCCTAGAGTCCATTTGAGGACATATTGTGATAAGCTGGTCGAAGTCGGAAGGAATGAGAAAATTCGTATGAAACTCTTCATGAGAAGCCTGAAGGGGGTGCTTTATCCTGGTACATCAGTCAGGACCCCGAGAAATGGACAAGCTGGGTAGGTATGGCATCGGATTTCATGGATAGGCTCCGTTTCAATACTGAGAATGCACCGAATGCATTCTACATCTAGAATCTGAAGAAGAAGCCTACCGAGACATTCCGCGAGTATGCTACTCGTTGGAGATCAGAGGCTACTAAGGTCAGGCCGGCCTTAGAAGAGGAACATATGAACAGATTCTTCGTCCGGGCTCAGGACCCACAATATTATGAGAGGTTGATGTTGATCGAGGGCCAAAAATTCTCCGATATCATCAAGCTGAGAGAAAGAATTGAGGAAGGCATTAAGAATGGTATGGTTACTAATCTTGAAGCATTGCAGGCCACCAACAAGGCTTTATAGTCTGGTGGCACGTCCAAGAAGAAGGACGTCAATGCCGTGATGGTCGCACAATGAGCCAAATCACCACTAAAATACCACACTTACCTGTCACCTTCACTTACATATCAGCCTGTCCCAAATTACCAAGCACCTGCACCCTCTTACCAAAATCCATCACCCATTTACCAATCATCTCCACCTCCCGTATATCAACCCACTTCACCTAGACGCTCTCAACCTACACCTATTTACCAAGCCTATAATGCCCAACCCTCTCACTACCAAGCACCTCCCACTCGATAAAATCTCCCTAGACCCAGACCAAAATTTGACCGCAGACCTCCCAGACAGTATACAACCATCGTTGAGCCAATTGACCAGCTGTATGAGAAACTTAAAGCTGCTGGTTATGTCTCCCTTATCCTTGCCATAACTCCAGAAAATCCTTCCTATTAGGTCAACCCTAATAAGACCTGTGCGTACCACTCCAGCATGAAGGGATATACCATTGATGAATGCCGCTTGTTGAAGGACAAGATTCAAACTCTGATCGACAATAAGGTTATCGTAGCAAATGAGCCTACTCACAATGTCCGCAACAATCCTCTGCCTGATCACAGAGGTGGGGACATTCACATGATGGAGATCGAAGATGACTGGGACCCCAAGGGATCGATAGGATTGATTGCAGATGATGATAAGCCAAAGAAACCGATAGTCACACTTAACCCAATTGTTGTACAGAACCAGCCCTCCAAGGGCGATGAAGTCAACATGTCTACACCTCTCGAATTTGAAGCACCTTCTTCTGCGAAGGAAGTCGAGGCAATTGAGGTTGAGTTTGGGGCTCCAGAGGCACTTGTATTCTTTGAAGTTGTTACGTTACCACCGAGGGTACCCATTCCTGTAGCAATGTCAGACATAACACCGTTCCACTCAAATGTCATACCATGGGATTACACAGCTGAAGCAAGGAGGAAAGGAAAGACCAAAACGGGAGAAGCAATTGCTGCGCAGGGTATGACCAGAACATGTAGGGTTTACACTCTAGAGCACCTAGCTGAGTCCAGTAAGCAAGCCTCGGGACGGACTACTGAAACTGGTCCCGATGATCTTTGGAGGAAAATACAAGCTAAGGAGTATTCGGTCGTTGAGCAGTTGAACAAAACACCAACACAGATCTCCATCTTAACTCTTCTTTACAGCTCTGACGCACACAAAAATGCCTTGATGAAAATATTGAGCGAAGCTTATGTGCCCAGCAACATAACTGGGGGCTAAATGGCAAATATGGTAGGACAAATACTGGAAAGCCACAAAATCACCTTCCACGAAGATGAACTGCCGCCGGAAGGACTGAGTCACAACATGGACCTACATATCACCGTGCAATGCGAGGATTACTTCATCACTAGAGTCTTTATTGATGGAGGCTCCAGCCTCAACATCTGTCCATTGATAACTCTCAGAACATTGGAAAGAGCCTGCACGAGATCAAAGATGGGGCCGTCAATGTCAAAGCCTTTGATGGGTCCCAAAGGTCTACTATCGGAGAGATCAGCCTATGCTTGCAAATGGGGCCAACCTGGTTCGATGTTGACTTTCAAGTGATAGATGTCCCAGCATCCTATTATTTGCTATTGGGACGACCATGGATCCATGCCGATGGAGCTGTAGCATTAACCCTGCATCAGGCAGTGAAGTTTGAATGGAATCACCAAGAGGTGATCATTCATGGCGATGGTAGCAACCCCATATATAGTCGCCAGACCATCCCGATGATTGGAGGCAGAAGGAGAATAGGCGGAGAAACATACCACCACATTGAAAGAGTCAACGTTGTAGACAAAGATAAATGGTGGGATAACAAGATTGAAAGTATCCTGAATTGGTGTGGATACAAACCTGGAAAGGGACTCGGCAAAACCCTCCATGGAATCGCCAAACCCATCAAGCTGAAGAAACATGGCACTACATTTGGTTTGGGGTATGAGTACACTTGGGAGGAGTTCAATCACTGGTCGCCACCATGGCGCGGTCCCTACTACCCACTGGAGCACTCGATACCTCACCTGGGGCAGACTTTCCAGCCGGCAGATACTATATATGGGTCGGAGGAAGATGAAGCATTGGCAGCCGTGAAGAATCTGTTTCTGGAGGATGATGATATGGATTGTCGTGTTATTTTTTAGGAGGAAGGGGAGGAAGGCCCTTCTATACAAGTTGTGAACCGAGGAGAGTGCCTCAGTAATTGGTTAATCAGAATCACCAGGGTCCGGAAGGCTTCGGGATAGCAAGGCTAAACAAAAGCACCATGCATCAAATTTTACTTTTTACCAGTTGATTTTATTTACGCATTGTCTTTAATTCTGAAAAGAGCTCTGATATTCAAAATAATTATGAATTTAATCGAAGCATTTTAGTTTATTATATATCTCGCTCTTATTATTCTTCTATCATTTACTTTATTTTACACAGCATTACTATTACTTGCCTTGATGATGAACCAACGATTGTGACTTGCAACGAAATAACGCAACAAACGGATATGGACTCAGAAGAGGATGATATACCAGAGGAGGTCGTCAGAGGAGTTGAGAAATTTGAAAATAGTCCTAAGTCTAACTTGGATGAAACTGAGGTCGTTAATCTGGGAGATGCAGAGAATGTCAAAGAAACGCGCATCAGTGTTCACATGTCACCATCAGAAAAGAAAGAGTACACGGAGTTCCTAAAGGAATATGAAGACATATTTGTCACACCTCCTTTTTGCGCGCCCGCCCCGAAGGGTTAAATGCGCGAGGGGAGTTTTTCCAATTTAAGTGACAATATTCGAAATGAGATTATTTATTTAATTAAGAGTCGCCACTTAGGAAAGGTTTGGTTTTTGATGTCCCAAGTCACCGATTTATCTTGAATCACAAATCGAGGAAATTTTCGAATTTTCCAAATGAAGTCTGCGAACCAGAAATTCTTAGTAAGGAATTTTGTTCACCCGAGGGAAGGTGTTAGGAACCCTTGAATCCCGTGGTTCTAGCACGGTCGCTTAAATTGTTATAATGGCTAAATATCTGATTTAAATACATGTTGTGACTTATGTGCTTTTATTGAATTTAAAACCGCTTTTATTATTATCATTTATTTTTATAGAATTGCAACGTCATGAAAATGCATCTCGAACCACGTCACAATCAATGCACCCGTAGTTGTTAACACATTTCGACTCCATTGAGATTTGAATTTGGGTCACATAAATGCGCACCCGAATTTAAAAATGTAATTTAATTAAGTCGCGCCTAAAGAGTCTAACGCGTTATTATCTTTGGGGAAGGCAGTGAAATTCACTAAACAGTCCGTCCCAATTTTAAGTATTCGATATATGCACATTTATGAGGGCCCCGCAATTTTTGCATTTTTTACTTGGCGAGGCTCGTCTCATTTTATTTTTTTTAAAAGGGCGAACCTGCAGCGACTACATTTTCTATTATATTTGTCTCTAGAATGAATGAGAGAAAATCCTAACTCGTTACAAACCTAAAAGAGGCCTACCATATCAAATGCTAGATTGAGGCGCACATTTCCTGAAGGGAACATTACTAGAAATTATAAGCAAAATTGAGAATGATGAAATAATATATCCGAACATGATTAATTATCCTATAGCTAGATTAACTCCTCACAATTATGTGAACAAACGAATAATCGTCCGCGACTATTAGTGCTGAGATTAACCTCAATTATTGATGTATATTCGGAAGTTTATTTGATCTAAGCGCCAGACCATCTTACCCAACTCATGCCTATTAAATTAGTGTTTCTTAAAATTGTTGCGTTATTTCGTGCTTCAAAAATAGGTAAAGACCTACTGATCCTATTAATAGCTACTTTGTTTAAATGGTGGGCCGATGCCAATAACAGTTATTATCAAACCTATATCGAAATAGGGAATCCAATAAGAGAACTAGCGTACATGGCTAACTTAAGTACGTTTTCTTGAAATCAAATTGGACCGGATATAACAAGTTTGACAGTTCAAAGGTCCATACAGGAATACATACAGATGTTTGCCATGATTCTTATGTTATACTAAATCAAACTAAATTGTTGTGCACGTGGAGATACACCTGATCTAACAACATGTTATTTTGCAGTTCATCTCAGTTGGGATATGTATCCATTTATATAGAACCACTGCAGTTGGAATGAGCTTAACAAATACAGGCTAACTATCATTCAAACTATTGTTATGCCTTGAACATGAATATTGTGAAGCAAATGACGTTCATTATTTCTACTTCAAAACTTCAGGATTTCAACAACACATGGTTTTAGAAGTATGTACCTTGAAGTGCTTACAATTGAAGAAGAAGAGAGGTCAGTAGAGTAACAGTAGCAAACGAACAGCAGCAGTAACAAACAAGTAACAGCAGAACAAGTTCCATGGCAAGATGCAGTTATGGCCGATGAAAAAAAAGTAGCAAATGACAGCAGTAATCAGTGGCGTAGGATCAGAACTCAGACAGACCCAATCCAGGAATAAGCTAATGCAACACACAACCAATAACCTCAATTAGGACTTGGAAGAATCAGTATTGATTAAACAGGTTGAAACAAGTGAAATCAAAACAACAATAGGAAGAACAGTTTCTGATTTTGTCTGTATGTTTTCTATCTCTTGCTCTCTATCTATCTGTGTGTTTTTCTAACTGTCTCATGTATATATACTTCTCTCAATGTGTATCTGTATATGCCTGTCTCTCCTTCCTCCTCTCAAAATGTTCTCTATCTCTATCTCAATTCCTCCCTTTACTAAGTGGCAGCTCCTCCCTCTTTATACCTAACATCAGGCCAATTTACAGCCTGTTAAAACAATCAGAAACCCCTCCTTTTCTGCTGTTTTTCCACTCAAACATTTAAAAGTAGAAACCCTCCCATGAGATTCCCTGACAGCCCTTTTATCACCTTATTAAACTAAAACCAGACATGGGCAACAAGAATATAATCTGACAGCACATGCTGTCCAATTATTTTAATTCCTTAATAGCTGACCATACACATGCTGCCCAAAATCTAAACCAAGTGAACATGATATCCATTTAAAACCAAAGTCTGAATTGCAACTATAACACCACCCTTAAATGTTTTCTGATTCAAATTGAACAAATCACAGGCAACATACTCAGTTCCTAATTGAATTCAAACAAAATTTCAGCAGACAAACCAATGACAGGGATCAGATTATCACCATTCCAAGCTGAACTAATTGACGACGTATATCGACTCGACTATACTAATTGTAATACATACAATCAAAGCCAGTGATCAGAAATCCAAAAGTATCAACATGTGATTCAAATTGTACTAACTAAACAAAGTTGTACTAGGGACTAATTAATCAATCAAATTTAAATTCAATTGATTGTACAGCTTACACACATACACATGATCAATAAATGGAGAAAACTTGTCCAAATACAGAGGTCCGGGCAAGGTGGACAACACAGTCGACAAAAATTCAAAACATAAATTAAACAAAACATTTGGACATATGAACAGATATTCAATTACAACAGGCAAGATGAACTGATAAAGAAAAAGAAAATAAAAATTACCTTAAAGCCTTGAAAAATCATAAAGCCCTAGCTCGGATTTGAATCGACCTTTCTTGGGGTTGAACGGACTTTAATCGAAGTGTTCTCTACTAAGAACACTTCGATTAAGGTCCATTAGACCCTAATCATTTAGTTCAAACAGACACAGATCGGGCTCAAGAACTTCTAGGGTTCCTAAGGGCAGATTTGGGATTTATGTTTCCCTGGTTAGATTCGGACCAAACCAAACCTGGTTTGGTCATGAGTGAGGTCCGGGGAGTGTCTAGTGTGAACCTGGGGTAGGTCGGTGTAGATCGGAGTTTTACTCGAATCTTCAAATGAAGATTCGAGAACCTAGGGGTTGATTCGAAGCAAAGGTATAACAAATCCATGTTCAGGGTGGTGAGGTGGTCCTATGGTGTTAAGGTGGTGGTCACCGGCATCCTTGCTGCCGGGTTTAATGGTAAGGGGAAAGGAGGCGACGTTAGGGTTTCGTGGGATTGGGGTTTGGTGAGGACGACCTAAGGGCAGGGGGTCTTGGATAGGGGGCAGGGTATGATATGGAGGCTTTTATACGGGGTGGATGGTTGGGTCTTGGCCGTTAGATCACTCGAGATCAACGACTTGGATCCAAAGGTTTATCCAAACGGTGTCGTTTGGTTTAGTATTGGGGTCGGGTTGGTCCGGGTGGAATGGGTCGGGTTCAAACAACGGGTAGGTGTATGTGATATTGGCCGTTGATCATTCTGAGATCAACGGCCTAGAGCAAGCAAGATCGAAACTACGTCGTTTGGACGCCCCTGAGGTCAGCTAGTCTGGACCGGGCAAGACACACATTTTGGGATCGATTTGGTTCAATTGAGCCGGCCCAATTCTAAATTCAAACCCATTTTCTTCTTTTAATTTGATTAAAAAAATGAAATTCCTAATAAAAATTTAAAAACCAAAAACTAAAAATCACACAAATATTAATTAATACTCAAACCACAATTATCACTCACATTAAACATCCAATTGAAATAAAATCACTTAACGACAAAAATAGAATAAAAGATGCATATTTTGTGATTTTTCTTTTATAACCGAATTATGGTCTAACTACACACGACACATATTTTATATTTTGTTTGAATAAAAATAAAAAATGGACAAGGTCACAAATAGAAAAAATGCCACGTAAAATCCGAAAATTGTACAGCAAGACCGTTTGCTATATTTTTTTTTCTTTTGGAGTAGTTGTCGCGTAAACAAAAATCACGTGCTCACAGCTGCCCCCTCTTTGTGCGAAAAATACGAAGAGTTTTTGTGCAAAGATAAAGTGAGCGGATATGAGCGATTTTTGCCTATTGGAATACTCCGTGTGAAGCACATTTTGAAAGATTTGACCGAATCTTTGCTTCAACGATTTCCTACATACCCTGGGCTAAACAGGAATCAGGTCAATGTAGTTCGGGAAACTTTGGTAGCTGGGACTACCATGGGATTACAATGCTTGTCGTTACTGCTGTTGCTGTTGCCGATGCTGCTTACCGGCTCCTTTATTACAACCAAAGGAAAATTAAAACTGAACTAACTATGTATGCATGTCAACCGCTAGTTACAAGATTCCTATCTATGATTCTTTTGCGACTTGATCTTGGGTCTTAGCTGATTCTGCTTGTAGACTTCGATCCGGATCTTGATGCTTGCAAGTTGTAGGTGCCTGTTTATTTATGGGATACTGAGTAAGACGGGATTGGCAGAGCTCGGGACCTTGATCAAATCTTGGAGCGATGCGCCCTTCGTTTTCTCCAGTATCTCGGGGCATCTTCTTTTTTGTCTTTTTCTTCTTTTCTCTATTCTGGGTTGGGACTCATCGCGTGGGTCGTCTTGATCCATGCGTCTCGAGGTCAGACCTGCGGGGAAAACAAACGGACGAAATTTTCTGCCCCAGTTTTACTAGGAAAATTTCGTGAGTTAATTGCCAGGAAGTTTATAGAATTGATGAAGGGATCGGAAAATTTTAGTCTACTAAATGCAACTCCGGGATTGGAGCCCTAATGTCGCCATAAGGTAAAAATGCTCAGTTCACGGCTGAAACCCTAATGCTGGCCAAATAGAAAAAGTTCAGTTCAGGGTTGGAGCCCTAATGCCGACTAACAGACAATGCTCAGTTCAGGGTTGGAGCCCTAATGTTGGCCAAATGAAAAAGTTCAGTTCAGGGTTGGAGCCCTAATGCTGACTAAATGGAAAAGTTCAGTTCAGGGTTGGAACCCCAATGCTGACTAAATGGAAAAAGTTCAGTTCAGGGTTGGAGCCCTAATGCCGACTAACAGACAATGCTCAGTTCAAGGCTGGAGCCTTAATGCTGGCCAAATGGAAAAAGTTCAATTCAGGGTTGGAACCCCAATGCTGACTAAATGGAAAAGTTCAGTTCAGGGTTGGAACCCCAATGCTGGCTAAATGGAAAAAGTTCAGTTCAGGGTTAGAGCCTTAATGCTGACTAACAGACAATGCTCAGTTCAAGGCTGGAGCCTTAATGCTGGCCAAATGGAAAAAGTTCAATTCAGGGTTGGAACCCCAATGCTGACTAAATGGAAAAGTTCAGTTCAGGGTTGGAACCCCAATGCTGGCTAAATGGAAAAAGTTCAGTTCAGGGTTAGAGCCTTAATGCTGACTAACAGACAATGCTCAGTTCAAGGCTGGAGCCCTAATGCTGGCCAAATGGAAAAAGTTCAGTTCAGGGTTGGAGCCCTAATGCTGACTAACAGACAATGCTCAGTTCAGGGTTGGAGCCCTAATGCTGGCCAAATGAAAAAGTTCAGTTCAGGGTTGGAGCCCTAATGCTGACTAAATGGAAAAGTTCAGTTCAGGGTTGGAACCCCAATGCTGACTAAATGGAAAAAGTTCAGTTCAGGGTTGGAGCCCTAATGCCGACTAACAGACAATGCTCAGTTCAAGGCTGGAGCCTTAATGCTGGCCAAATGGAAAAAGTTCAATTCAGGGTTGGAACCCCAATGCTGACTAAATGGAAAAGTTCAGTTCAGGGTTGGAACCCCAATGCTGGCTAAATGGAAAAAGTTCAGTTCAGGGTTAGAGCCTTAATGCTGACTAACAGACAATGCTCAGTTCAAGGCTGGAGCCTTAATGCTGGCCAAATGGAAAAAGTTCAATTCAGGGTTGGAACCCCAATGCTGACTAAATGGAAAAGTTCAGTTCAGGGTTGGAACCCCAATGCTGGCTAAATGGAAAAAGTTCAGTTCAGGGTTAGAGCCTTAATGCTGACTAACAGACAATGCTCAGTTCAAGGCTGGAGCCCTAATGCTGGCCAAATGGAAAAAGTTCAGTTCAGGGTTGGAGCCCTAATGCTGACTAACAGACAATGCTCAGTTCAGGGTTGGAGCCCTAATGCTGGCCAAATGAAAAAGTTCAGTTCAGGGTTGGAACCCCAATGCTGACTAACAGACAATGCTCAGTTCAGGGTTGGGGCCCTAATGCTGGCTAAATGAAAAAAGTTCAGTTTAGGGTTGGGGCCTTAATGCTGACTAAATGGAAAAGTTCAGTTCAGGGTTGGAACCCCAATGCTGACTAAATGGAAAAAGTTCAGTTCAGGGTTGGAGCCCTAATGCTGACTAACAGACAATGCTAAGTTCAAGGTTAGAGCCCTAATGCTGGCCAAATGGAAAAAGTTCAGTTCAGGGTTGGAGCCCTAATGCTGACTAACAGACAATGCTCAGTTCAAGGTTGGAGCCCTAATGCTGGCCAAATGAAAAAGTTCAGTTCAGGGTTGGAACCCTAATGCTGACTAACAAATAATGCTCAGTTCAGGGTTGGGGCCCTAATGCTGGCTAAATGAAAAAAGTTCAGTTTAGTGTCGGAGCCCTAATACTGACTAACAGACAAAGTTCAGTTTAGGGTTGGAGCCCTAATGCTGACTAAAGGGAAAAGTTCAGTTTAGGGTTGGGGCCCTAATGCTGGCTAAATGAAAAAAGTTCAGTTTAGGGTTGGAGCCTTAATGCTGACTAAATGGAAAAGTTCAGTTCAGGGTTGGAACCCCAATGCTGACTAAATGGAAAAAGTTCAGTTCAGGGTTGGAGCCCTAATGCTGACTAATAGACAATGCTCAGTTCAAGGCTGGAGCCCTAATGCTGGCCAAATGGAAAAAGTTCAGTTCAGGGTTGGAGCCCTAATGCTGACTAACAGACAATGCTCAGTTCAAGGTTGGAGCCCTAATGCTGGCCAAATGAAAAAGTTCAGTTCAGGGTTGGAACCCCAATGCTGACTAACAGATAATGCTCAGTTCAGGGTTGGGGCCCTAATGCTGGCTAAATGAAAAAAGTTCAGTTTAGGGTTGGGGCCCTAATGCTAACTAAAGAGAAAAGTTCAGTTTAGTGTCGGAGCCCTAATGCTGACTAACAGACAAAGTTTAGTTTAGGATTGGAGCCCTAATGCTGACTAAAGGGAAAAGTTCAGTTTAGGGTTGGAGTCTTAATGCTGACTAACTGGGAAAAGTTCAATTTAGGGTTAGAGCCTTAATGCTGACTAACAGACAATGCTCGGTTCAAGGCTGGAGCTTTAATGCTGGCCAAATGGAAAAAGTTCAGTTCAGGGTTGGAACCCCAATGCTGACTAAATGGAAAAGTTCAGTTCAGAGTTGGAACCCCAATGCTGAATAAATGGAAAAAGTTCAGTTCAGGGTTGGAGCCCTAATACTGACTAACAGACAATGCTCAGTTCAAGGCGAGAGCCCTAATGTTGGCCAAATGGAAAAAGTTCAGTTCAGTGTTAGAGCCCTAATGCTCACTAACAGACAATGCTCATTTCAGGGTTGGAGCCCTAATGCTGGCCAAATAAAAAAGTTCAGTTCAGGGTTGGAACCCCAATGCTGACTAACAGACAATGCTCAGTTCAGGGTTGGTGCCCTAATGCTGGCTAAATGAAAAAAGTTCAGTTTAGGGTTGTGGCCCTAATGCTGACTAAAGGGAAAAGTTCAGTTTAGGGTCGGAGCCCTAATGCTGACTGACAGACAAAGTTCAGTTTAGGGTTGGGGCCCTAATGCTGACTAAAGGGAAAAGTTCAGTTTAGGGTTGGAGCCCTAATGCTGACTAACTAGGGAAAGTTTAGTTTAGGGTCGGAGCCCTAATGCTGACTAACAGACAAAGTTCAGTTTAGGGTTGGAGCCCTTATGCTGACTAAAGGAAAAAAGTTCAGTTCAGAGTTGGAACCCCAATGCTGACTAAATGGAAAAGTTCAGTTCAGGGTTGGAACCCCAATGCTGAGTAACAGACAATGCTCAGTTCAGGGTTGGAGCCCTAATGCTGGCTAACAGAAAAATGCTCAGTTCAGGGTTGGAGCCCTAATGCTGGCTGAATGGAAAAGTTCGAGGATACTAACTGACCCCTTTTTTTTGGATTTTCTTGTTTTAGTAAAATGTAAAAGAGAATTTCGTGGAAACTTACCTTTCGAGTGGATTCCTTATTGCCAAACTGTTTCTTGTACTCATGTACTTTCTTCTTTGGGTGACACCTACTTCTTGCACGGTTGTCTTAGATTATACCTGTTTCAACTTTTCAAACAAAGAACAATTGTTAGCTCGGAAATGGCGGTTGGTTCGGTGACCTTGATTGTTCCAGTTGCTTTGTTGCGTCCTTATTTCTGTTGAGAAACTCTGCCATTAATTGGATTCAAATGGCGAAACCCTTTTAGACTGCTCAGGCTTGCATTTCCAGATTCTATGATGATTTGCCTTGCAAGGCTTTGGTTTTTTCCAACCCGTTTTGCTTGGGGATTTTCAATGGGGATTTTATTGTAGAGACTCTATGGGGGTTTGCACAAGGGGAAACTCTGCGGGGATTTGTCTGAAAGCGGTTCTGTGGGGATTTATACAAAGCGGACTTGCCGGGGATTTGTTGGGGTAGGCTCGCTGGGGAATTTTACAAAGCGGATTTGCCTGGGATTTTTTTTTTTTTTTTTTTTTTTTACAAAGGGAGACCCTGTGGGGATCTGTACAAAGGGAAAATCTGTGGGGATTTTGTTGGGGCGGACTCTTTGGGGAATTTTTACAAAGGGAGGCTTTGCGGGGACTTGTACAAAGGGGAAACCTGTGGGGATTTTTCTTCTCTCTTCTCTCTATCTCTTTTTTTTATATATTTTTTGTTTTCGTGACTTCACTTAGAATGCAGTCAACATCATGAACCATTACAGGTTCGGACAAACGTACCAACAAAGCAGGGCATTTCCCTTGCGAAACGGAATTCCGTGAAACCAATCCTGCCACTTATCTTTCCGGTATATCTGGAACTTAGGGTTAAAATGAAAGGGATTCGAAGAAAAATAAAGAACGGAGAAAGCAAATTTCAGAAAAGAAGTGTCCCTTTCGGGACAAGAAAGACTTATCTGAGGAAAACAATGCTGACTTTAAATGGACATGACATGCTCTTTGGACTGGACGCCTGACCTTCAATGAACTCGCATTTCCTCCCGAACCAAAAATGGATCTGTGTTTCCAAACCGGTGGAACTTTGCCAAGACTTCCTGGGGTGGAGTCATCCTTTCGGCCAACAGCGCCCTTTGCGGGTTTTCGCTAGCTGACCTCTCTCATTTCCTTCCTTGTTGTCGCTCGATAGCACTCTTTGCGAGTTTTTACTAAACAAGCTCTCTCATTTTGGTTTCTCTACTCCCGTCGCCTCGCGGTGCCCCGATGGTTTTCACCGACGAGACTCTCTCATTTTATTTCTCTCAATTTAGAGTGTACCGGCCTCCATTCGTGTCACTTCTTGGCTTCCCCTACCTTTGGTAATTGATCCGAAGGGCTAGTGCTTGGTAAAGAAAAGTAGATGATACTATGATTTTTAAGCCGTTTGGTGCTTCCCGACTTCAATTTCAGGGTAAATGGGATTTTATTGCTGGTGTGACTGAACCTCAGAAGAGGCTGCCAACGTATCCTTCCGGAATCAAGTCAGACGTAGTTCAGGCCTCGATCAATGTTTGTTTTGTTTGTTTTCTTTCTCTTTCTTTTTTTTTCTTCTTCTTTTTTTTTTATTGGTAACCAAATAACTGTAACCGGCTCAAAGGCTTGTAGAGAGAGTTGATAGTGTTTGGGGTAGTGGGAATAAAACCTCCATCATTTCAAATGTGTCAGGATCGCTGGGGTGTCACTCAGACATAGTATCTTTTGACTGCATCCGCATTCACTGCTGTTTCGGGATCATTTCCTTCAATATCACCTAGGTACAATGCTCCTCTCGGCAATATCTTCCTGATGATGTATGGGTCTTTCTAGTTTGGAGCAAATTTCCCTTTTGCTTCCTGGTGATGTGGCAGAATGCGACTCAGTACCAGTTGACCCACTTCGAAATTCCTGGTTCGGACTTTCTTGTTGTAAGCACGGGCCATTCTTCTTTGGTATAGCTGCCCGTGACAAACCGCAGCCATTCGTTTCTCGTTAATCAGAGTCAACTGCTCCAATTGAGTCTTAACCCACTCGCTGTCTTCGATTTCTACTTCGACAATGGTTCGAAGCGAAGGAATTTCTACCTCTGCTAGTATTACAGCCTCGGTCCCATAAACCAAAAGATAAGGGGTTGCCCCTACTGACGTGCGTACCGTAGTGCGATATCCCAACAATGCAAAAGGTAACTGCTCATGCCACTGTCGGGAACTCTGGATCGTCTTCCTCAAAATCTTCTTGATGTTCTTGTTTGCTGCTTCTACAGTGCCATTGGCCTTGGGCCGGTAAGGAGTGGAATTCCTATGAGTTATTTTGAACTGCTCGCATACATCTCCCATCAAGTGACTATTCAAGTTTGCTGCGTTATCTGTGATGATAGTTGCAGGAATGCCGAAACGGCAGATAAGATTTGAATGTACAAAATCCACTACAGCTTTTTTAGTGACCGACTTGAGAGTGACAACCTCTACCCATTTTGTGAAGTAGTCGATGGCAACTAGTATAAATCTATGTCCATTTGAGGCCTTCGGCTCGATTGGACCAATGACGTCCATGCCCCAAGCAACAAATGGCCAAGGTACAGACATGGGATGCAATTCCGTGGGAGGTGCATGAATCAAATCACCGTGCACCTGACACTGATGACACTTCTGAACGAAGCTAAAGCAGTCCTTTTCCATGGTCATCCAGTAATAACCTGCTCGAAGGGTTTTCTTTGCTAAAACATACCCGTTCATGTGAGGTCCGCACACTCCTACGTGTACTTCGTGCATGATCCTTCTTGCCTCCTCGGCGTCAACACATCTTAGCAGATTGAGGTCCGGGGTCCTTTTATACAACGAATCGCCGCTCAGAAAGAAACCACTTGCATGCCGCCTGATGGTTCTCTTTTGATCTCCGGTAGCATGCTCGGGGTATTCTTGTGTCTTCAAGAACATCTTGATATCATGGGACCATGGTTGTATGCACGATCCTGCCTCGATTACGTTACAGTAACTGTGTCTCTCTCTGATTTGGATTTCCAAGGGATCGACATGGGCGTTGCCTGGGTAGGGTAACATAGAAGCCAAGGTAGCAAGTGCATCTGCTGGTTCATTGTGACATCGCAGGATATACCTGAACTCTATTGATTTAAAACGCTTGCCGAGGTCCTCCACGTGCTGTCGGTAAGGGATAAGCTTGAAATCCCGAGTTTCCCATTCACCTTGGGCTTGCCGGATAATCAGGTCAGAATCTCCCATAATCAGTAAGTATTCGACATCCTGATCGATCACCATATGCATGCCCATGATGTAGGCTTCATACTCAGCTGTATTGTTCGTGCAAAAGAAATGCAGTCTAGCTGTGGCAGGATAATGCTGACCGGAAGGCGAAATCAAAATTGCCCCGATTCCTACACCTTTGGCGTTTACGGCCCCATCAAAGAAAATCTTCCAAACATGGGTGTTTTCCAAGACCACTTCTATAGTGTTTATTTCTTCGTCCGGAAAATAAGTGCTCAATGGTTGGTATTCATCATCAACCGGGTTTTCGGCCAAATGATCGGCTAACGCCTGAGCTTTCATTATCGTGCGGATGACATAGACTATGTCGAATTCAGTAAGCAAGATTTGCCACTTGGCCAGCCTTCCAGTAGGCATCGGTTTCTGAAATATATACTTCAAAGGATCCAGCCTGCTTGTGAGGAAAGTAGTGTGAGCTTGGAGATAATGTCTCAGCTTTTGAGCAACCCACGTCAGAGCGCAAGACGTTCTTTCTAGCAGAGTATACTTGGCCTCGTAGTCGGTGAATTTCTTGCTCAAGTAGTAGATCGCTTGTTCTTTCTTCCCGGTTATGTCATGTTGCCCGAGGACGCAACCGAAAGAATTTTCCAAGACTGTCAGATACAAGAACAGTGGTCTCTCTGGCTCTGGTGGGACCAAAATTGGGGGATTTGAAAGGTATTCTTTGACTTTGTCAAAAGCTTCTTGACACTCAGCCGTCCATTTGATCGCCGCATCTTTCCTCAACAGCTTAAATATGGGCTCACACGTGCTCGTCAGCTGGGCAATAAATCGACTGATATAGTTTAACCTGCCCAACAAACTCATCACGTCTTTCTTCATTCTTGGGGGAGGTAGATCTCTGATAGATTTTATCTTTGTTGGATCTAATTAGATACCTCTCCTGCTTACTATGAAGCCCAAAAGCTTTCCCGATGGGACTCCGAAAGCACATTTGGCTGGGTTCAGCTTCAAGTCGTACTTCCTCAGTCTCTCGAAGAACTTCCTCAAGTCTTGGATGTGATTATCCTACGTCCTGGACTTGACTATCACGTCGTCCACATACACATCTATTTCTTGATGCATCATGTCATGAAAAATGGCAGTCATGGCCCTCATGTAAGTTGCCCCTGCATTTTTCAGACCAAATGGCTTAACCCGATAACAGTAAGTGCCCCAAGGTGTAGTGAAGGCCGTCTTCTCGGCGTCTTCTTCATCCATCAATACCTGATGATACCCAGCGTAGCAATCTACGAAAGAATGTATCTCATGTTTGGCGCAATTATCAACAAGGATGTGGATGTTGGTCAATGGGAAATTATCTTTGGGACTTGCTCTATTCAAATCTCAGTAATCCACACATACCCGAGTTTTCCCGTCTTTTTTCGGTACTGGAACTACGTTCGCCAACCATGTTGTATACTGGACTACCCGAATCACTCCCGTTTTCAGCTGCTTGGTGATCTCCTCTTTAATTTTGTCACTGACCTCAGTTTTGAACTTTCTTTGCTTTTGTTGAACTGGAGGACAATCAGGGTGAATCGGCAATTTATGAACCACTAGATCAACACCTAGTCCTGGCATGTCATCGTATGACCAAGCAAACACATCTTTAAATTCAAAAAGGAGTTGAATTGTCGCGTCTCGCCTTTTCTCGTCCGTGTGAATGCTTATTTTGGTCTCTCAGATTTCTTCAGGAGTTCCTAAATTAACTGGTTCGGTGTCATTCAGATTTGGCTTAGGTTTATTCTCAAAGTGTTCCGATTCTCGGTTTATTTCCCTAAAAGCCTCTTCTTCATCATATTCTGGTTCTGGGTTCATTATTTCACAATTAAATAGCTCATCATGATCTGGGCGTGAAGTCCGCAAGCATGTTATATTTAAAGCCACATTATTATAACTGAAAGAAAAGATAAAGAAAAAATAACAAAAATCAGAACAAAGGGAAAAATGAGAAAACAATGATGATTTTTTTTATTTTTATTTTTCTTGGAATTTTTGGAATACAACAATGTTTACAACTCAGGAATTCAAAACAACAATTGAAGGGAAGAAAACATCCAAGTTATATCCTGGAGATAACTTGTGATGCAGGAAAGGTGGCAGGACAGGTCTACCCGGACTTCTGCCTAGTTGGGAATGGCGTGGCCTCCAGTTTCGAAGTTTGGCGTCTGGCCCCACATATAGCATCTCAGCGGTGCTTGTGCCTTCTCCTGGTTGAACCATGTGAGCCTCGTAGAGCATTTCTCTCATCGCCCCACATATCTCCTCGATTTCCTCAGCCATGAAGACATCATCGTCTTCTTCTTCGGTGTACCTTGGCCTGATAAAAGTTTCATATAAATCCGGCAATGGCCGAGGTAGTTTCCAGCCCTCATTTTTCCTCTTCTTTGCCCACTCTTCGTCTTCTGGAGTGGGTTGGAAACCCAATCCAAAAGGTTTCTTGGTGGCAGACAAGGTGATGGGTTCTGTTATTCCTTGTAGGGTTCGTCCGAGCCCTTTCCCTGGCCTGAACCCATGTCGGATCATTTCTTTGGCCACATAGATCGAGGCGTTGGACAAGAAAGGTTGGGGGAAAGGTCTTCCCTCTTCATACTGCTCCACCAACACAACTTCGAAAGCCTGATAGACCGTGTGCTCGCTCCCTTCCCTTGGTTCAAGATATGGGATGGATGGGTCCCGATAAATAGACTGCTCGTCTTCTCCGTGGACCACAATTTCCCGGTCTTCGTACTCATACTTCACCATTTGGTGAAGAGTGTAAGGCACAGCTCCTGCCGTATGAATCCAAGGTCTGCCGAGGAGGAAATTGTAGGACGTGTCCATGTCAAGCACCTGGAACGTTATTTCGAACTCCACTGGCCCTATGGTCAACACCAAGTCTATTTCCCCAAGGGTGTCTCTCTTGACGCCGTCAAAAGCCCATACGCAGACATTATTGGGGCGGATCCTTCCGGTCCCAATTTCCATTCTCTATAGCGTGGAGAGCGGGAAAATGTCAACACCTGAATCTCCATCCAACATTACCCGCTTGACGTAGTAGTCTTCGCATTTAACTGTTAGATGCAGGGCTTTGTTGTGTGTCGCTCCCTGTGGGGGTAAATCGTTCTTGCTGAAGGAGACCTGATTAACGGCGAAGAACCTCTCTGTCATCCGTTCCAGTTGTTCAACTGAGGTTTCAACTGGTACGTATGCTTCGTTCAGGGTCTTAAGCAAGATCTTTTGGTGCTCGGCCGACGTCATCAGTAGTGATAGCATTGACACTTGCTCGGGGCATTTGCGTAGTTGATCTACTACTTCATAGTCTGGCATTTTCATTTGTTGGAAGAAAACTTCCGCTTCTTCAACGCTTACAGGCTCCTTTGGTGGGAAGCGTCTCCGTGTTGCGTTGTTTAGCTCTTGAGTGTTCGAATACGTTCCAATGAAAGTATTTTCCGGAATTTCTCCCATGACTTCTCTACCTTTGTATTTAACCAACGTTCTTTGATAATTCCACGGCACTGTGGACGGGTCGGTTATCGGCTTCTGTGGCACGCGTCCAATAACCATTGGCTCGTTCAGCCGAGGTGGTTGAATCGTCCCCCGGACCACATAGGCCCCTTTTGGTACATACATTGGCCTTGCCCTTTTGACTTCAAAACTCTGCGGCTTCTCTGCTCGACCCCATGGGACGTAAATAACTTCATTCCTTACGGGCACCACCGTCACTGTCTTTTCCTCCACCTTCTTTTCAGGCTCGTTTTTCACAGTACTGACCTTCTTTTCCCCTTTTTCTAACTTCAGGGTTGTTCCAGGTCTTTTCCCTGTGTCGACGATGGCGATTATGGATTTTAAAGCAGGATCAAATTCTTTGTCCTCGCAGATCATTCCAATTAGCGGCCCGTTGTTATGAGCAGGCAACGGATTGTTAGTCACTTTTGGGACCTCCTCGTCCCTTAGCACTATTTTCCCCTGTTCTATTAAATTCTCGACTACCCTTCTCAAAGCCTAGCAGTCATTTGTATTGTTCCCTTCCGCTCCTGAATGAAAGGCGCACCTAACACCGACTTTGTAAGAAGGTGATGCCGGATTGTGCCTTGTCTGAGGGACTGGCTGCAAGAAACCCAAGTGGACTAGTTTCGGGAACAAAGTAGAGTATGGTTCACCGATGGGTGTGTAGGTTCGCCTTCTAGGTGGTTCCTGAGGGCGGAAGTTATTTTGAGGAGGCTGTGGGTTATAGTGGTTGCGGTAGGGAGGCTGATTTCTGGGAGGTGGAGCTTGGCCTCGATTGGCTTGCTGTGGCGGATGGACGTAAGGCTGGGTGTTCATGACCATGTAGGGTTGAGGAGTATATGTCATATTTTGGTGGGGGTAGTAGTGTTATGGGGTTCTTTCTGGAAAACGGGGCCTGGGATTGCGATATTCCCTTGCTTCTGATGCTGCCATGGTCGTTTCTTCCTTTTTCTTCCCTCTTGTCATTCCTCCGGACCCGCTTTGGACGACTTGGGAGGTTGCCCTTATGGCTACTTGACTCAAAATCCTACCCGTTTTCAGACCATTCTCCACCATCTCTCAAATCTTAATCGCTTCTGCGAACGGCTTTCCCATGGCTGACATCATGTTTTGGAAATAGTCGGACTCTTGAGCCTGGAGAAAAGTAGTGACCATTTCTATCTCGTCCATGGGAGGCTTTACCCTCGACGCCTGCTCGCGCCACTTAATAGCATATTCTCTGAAGCTTTCTGAAGGTTTCTTATTCAAGTTTGACAGAGAATTTCGGTCTGGTGCAATGTCGATGTTATACTAGAATTGTCTCACAAAGTCTCTGGCGAGATCATCCCATTTATGCCATCGGGATATGTCCTGGTCCATATACCATTCTGAGGCTATTCCTACCAGACCTTCCCCGAAATATGCCATTAGCAATTCCTCTTTTCCGCCGGCTCCCCGCAATTGGTTGCAGTATTTCTTGAGATGAGCAATGGGGTCACCGTGCCCGTCGTATTTCTCAAACTTTGGGGTCTTGAAACCCACTGGGAGGTGCACATGAGGTAACATGCATAGATCGGTATATGAGACGCTCTTTTGTCCGCTCAAACCTTGCATGTTCTTCAAACTCTGCTCAAGGCTTCTCATCCTTTTGGCCATCTCATCATGTTCAGCAATTTTGGGGTTCTGATCCTGCCCAGGTGCAAACTCGCACTGAGGCTGTGGAGGATGAGTGCTAGTGGCGAGCCGAGTTGGTTCCATTGAGAAAGATGGTGCTTGGAAAGTAAACGAGGATGAGTCAAAATTTGGCTTGTACGTAGCAGGTGGTGTCGTGATCGGGCAGGGTGGTGCAGTAAAGATGTTTGTGTTTACATCTGTTGTTGACACCCGAGGATAAGAATCAGAGGGCGATCCAGCAGAGAAGGCCGAAACGGCTGGGTATCCGAATGGGGCAGCCGGATAGCTTATGGGGACGTTAGAAGTCCCTCTTGTCCTGGAGAACAACTCAGGGAATCCAGGGACGACACTTGGTGGCTCTTTTCCGTTATTCCAGTCATCCAGCATTTCCAACATGCGTAGCCGCAGGATTCTATTTTCCTCCGCAGTTGCGGACTCGGGCGTGAGGATGGCCGAAATCGAACTCTCCTCGGAAACAGGTAATGTCGGCAAAGGAATTTCTGAAAACATTTCTATGCTTCCTTTTGACCTTTTGAAATAAGTGTGAGCACGGCCTCCTGACTTAACAACAGGTAATTGAACACTCCCTTTCGACCTCGTGAAGTATGAGTGTGAGGCCAGACTTTCACTAAACCAACCACCTTTTCTAAAACCTGGAGGAACTCAACGACAAACGAACGGTTAATTCGAAACAAATAACAGATAGGCAATCTCACGTTGGGGCATGATGCACCTATACAGTCAAGTGGATTCCTACATGTTTGCGATGAAAGCATGCGTCATTCCAGCTTCCTTTTTAGGATTCTCTTTTTTATTATTATTATATTATATTTTTTATTTTTCTTTCTTTCTTCTTTTGTTACTGTTTTGAATTTTTGTGGTTAAAATGCGACCGGATCCGACAAGTATTGCCTACGTATCACGATGCCACGTGAAACAGATCATTATGTAGTTCAAAAACAGATGAATGTAAAAGAAACATACATTTTATTACTGAAACGATCTATTACAAGCAATATTTTCAAAAAAGGAAAAACAAAAATTGAAAATAAACATAGACTCAAACAGACTAATGCACCCTGATGCGAAAAAGGCCGACAGAAGATGTTAAGATACAGACTCGACCTATGAATACATTATGGTTTCGAAAATTGGTGCTCGCGGGGCATCGTTCGGCCTCGCCGCGGTCCTAGGTGTGAGATCCCTTTCAAGTTGTTCCAGTTCATGCATGGTTTGCTTGACATAACCCATCACTGCCGAGAGAACGGTAATGCTGGTCATGTTCTCACACCGTAGACATCGTCTGATGATGGCGTGGGCAATGGTCCTGATCCTATCTCTGGTTTGTTTCTTCTCTATGAGCAGGCGTTTTATCTGATCACTGCACGTTTTTAAAACCTGAGAATCTTGTATATGCTGATTCTTCAGTTGCCGCACTTCTGCCTTCATTTGGGCCAACAGGTCGTAACAGTATCTGCTCTCAAATTGGAAATCCTCGGCCCGCTTAACTGCTTTAGCCTCAAATGTAGCCATCTCTCTTTTCATTTTAGCGACAGTTTTCTCGTGGTCGCGTCTCAATTGGTTCAAGTATCGGCGATGCTTATCTGCTCTTGTACCCCACTGTGCTTTGAGCTTTGCCATGACATTTTCTGACTCTTCTAAACCATCTCGCCATTCTCTGACTTCTCTTTTCAGCCCTCTTATCAACTGCTCGTCTGATCGACTTCTGGGCTGTTCATCAAGAGCCAATCTCAATTTCTGGATTTGGGCCTTAAGTTCTTCATTTTTTTGGATCAATCTATTCTTTTCGCTTCGATCAGCAGCGATTTGTATGCTGTTATTGAATTTCAGACTGTCAATCTGTAGCTTCAAATCACCGATCTCTGCCCGACTCATAAGTTAAAATTCTGTCATTTTGGCTATTTCTGAAAATGGGGAGGTTAGACCCGATGAGGATAGCCTACGTATCTCATAACCTGTGAGAATCAAACCGACGTAGTTCGGTCGGATCAGAAATAGGGGAAACAAATAAAATCTTTTAAAGAAAAAGAGGAATAACTATTTTTCTGGAATTTTATATATTTTTATTTTATTTTATATTTTTTTTTGAAAAGAGACTAAGGAAATATTTATACATTTTAAACTTCTTTTTCCTTTATTTTTTTTGAAATTTCGAAATCTTTTAAAGAGATACTACAAAAAAATTGAATTTTTCCCTTTTTTTTATTTATATATATTTTGGATTTTGAAAGTTATTAAAAGGAATAAATCAAACTAAAAGACAAACTTTGTTTTCATTTTTCTTTTTCTTTTTTTTTAAGAAAATTCCGGCGAGGTTTTGACATTACTTGGACATTGGTTTTATTTTTCCAAAAATAAGTAATTATCTCCCTACCCTGCTATTCTTTTTTTTTTGAAATTTTTTTAGGAAACCGGTCAGCATGCAGATCCGAAGCAAATAGATGCGCAAAACAGATGGGATGCAGCATCACGGTCTTTTCATTTCAGGTTGCCTGTCCTAGACGGACCCAACCCCTTTGTTGAGTCCCCTATGTCAAATGCAACATGATGCAGATAAGCGTTCCTACTAGGGATCCGGCATGAGGTTTCGTTATACTAGGTTTATAACCTGGGTATATGTTCTAAACTGTGTACCCGAGCGGACAACTCGAGTCGAGGAGGGGGCAACTTACCGGGAACCAAAAGGCCATCCGGCTTCGTAACTTATCCGTCCTCTTTCTTATTTCAGGTATTGACACTAACAGAATAGGGAGCCTCGACCAGCGAGCTTCTCCCCGGAGGTAAGAAGAGAAGGGTTTCGGCATAGTTTATATACAGTTCAGATAATATCAAAGCGGTAAAAGACAACATTTAGCACGTTATGCCAAAACATGTAATAAAGATCAGATAATAAAGTCAAATATAACAATTATTCTAAGCTCGAATTCTTGAACCCTGAACCAGAGGTTCCGGGTTAATTTAATCCCCAGCAGAGTCGCCAGAGCTGTCACACCTCCTTTTTGCGCGCCCGCCCCGAAGGGTTAAATGCGCGAGGGGAGTTTTTCCAATTTAAGTGACAATATTCGAAATGGGATTATTTATTTAATTCAGAGTCGCCACTTGGGAAAGGTTTGGTTTTTGGTGTCCCAAGACACCGGTTTATCTTGAATCCCAAATCGAGGAAATTTTTGACTTTTCCAAATGAAGTCTGCGAACCAGAAATTCTAAGTAAGGAATTTTGTTGACCCGAGGGAAGGTGTTAGGCACCCTCGAATCCCGTGGTTCTAGCACGGTCGCTTAAATTGTTATAATGGCTAAATATCTGATTTAAATACATGTTGTGACTTATGTGCTTTTATTGAATTTAAAACCGCTTTTATTAATATCATTTATTTTTATAGAATTGCAACGTCGTGAAAATGCATCTCGAACCACGTCACAATCAATGCACCCGTAGTTGTTAACACATTTCGACTCCGTTGATATTTGAATTTGGGTCACATAAATGCGCACCCGATTTTAAGAATGTAATTTAATTAAGTCGTTCCTAAATAGTCTAACGCGTTATTATCTTTGGGGAAGGCAGTGAAATTCACTAAACAGTCCGTCCCAATTTTAAGTATCGATATATGCACATTTATGAGGGCCCCGCAATTTTTGCATTTTTTACTGGGCGAGGCTCGTCTCATTTTATTTTTTTTAAAAGGGCGAACCTGCAGCGACTACATTTTCTATTATATTTGTCTCTAGAATGAATGAGAGAAAATCCTAACTCGTTACAAACCTAAAAGAGGCCTACCATATCAAATGCTAGATTGAGGCGCACATTTCCTGAAGGGAACATTACTAGAAATTATAAGCAAAATTGAGAATGATGAAATAATATATCCGAACATGATTAATTATCCTATAGCTAGATTAACTCCTCACAATTATGTGAACAAATGAATAATCGTCCGCGACTATTAGTGCTGAGATTAACCTCAATTATTGATGTCTATTCGGAAGTTTATTTGATCTAAGCACCAGACCATCTTACCCAACTCATGCCTATTAAATTAGTGTTTCTTAAAATTGTTGCGTTATTTCGTGCTTCAAAAATAGGTAAAGACCTGCTGATCCTATTAATAGCTACTTTGTTTAAATGGTGGGCCGATGCCAATAACAGTTATTATCAAACCTATATCGAAACAGGGAATCCAACAAGAGAACTGGCGTACATGGCTAACTTAAGTACGTTTTCTTGAAATCAAATTGGACCGGATATAACAAGTTTGACAGTTCAAAGGTCCATACAGGAATACATACAGATTCTTGCCATGATTCTTATGTTATACTAAATCAAACTAAATTGTTGTGCACGTGGAGATACACCTGATCTAACAACATGTTATTTTGCAGTTCATCTCAGTTGGGATATGTATCCATTTATACAGAACCAATGCAGTTGGAATGAGCTTAACAAATACAGGCTAACTATCATTCAAACTATTGTTATGCCTTGAACATGAGTACTGTGAAGCAAATGACGTTCATTATTTCTACTTCAAAACTTCAGGCTTTTAACAACACATGGTTTTAGAAGTATGTACCTAGAAGTGCTTACAATTGAAGAAGAAGAGAGGTCAATAGAGTAACTGTAGCAAACGAACAGCAGTAGTAACAAACTAGTAACAGCAGAACAAGTTCCAAGGCAAGATATAGTTATGGCCGATGAAAAAAAGTAGCAAATGACAGCAGTAATCAGTGGCGTAGGATTAGAACTCAGACAGACCCAATCCAGGAATAAGCTAATGCAACACACAACCAGTAACCTCAGTTAGGACTTGGAAGAATCAGTATTGATTAAACAGGTTGAAACAAGTGAAATCAAAACAACAATAGGAAGAACAGTTTCTGATTTTGTCTGTATGTTTTCTATCTCTTGCTCTCTATCTATCTGTGTGTTTTTCTAACTGTCTCATGTATATATACTTCTCTCAATGTGTATCTGTATATGCCTGTCTCTCCTTCCTCCTCTCAAAATGTTCTCTATCTCTCTCAATTCCTCTCTTTACTAAGTGGCAGCTCCTCCCTCTTTATACCTAACATCAGGCCAATTTACAGCTTGTTAAAACAATCAGAAACCCCTTCTTTTCTGCTGTTTTTCCACTCAAACATTTAAAAGTAGAAACCCTCCCATGAGATTCCCTGACAGCCCTTTTATCACCTTATTAAACTAAAACCAGACATGGGCAGCAAGAATATAATCTGACAGCACATGTTGTCCAATTATTTTAATTCCTTAACAGATGACCATACACATGCTGCCCAAAATCTAAACCAAGTGAACATGCTATCCATTTAAAACCAAAGTCTGAATTGCAACTATAACACCACCCTTAAATGTTTTCTGATTCAAATTGGACAAATCACAGGCAACATACTCAGTTCCTAATTGAATTCAAACAAAATTTCAGCAGACAAA
This sequence comes from Nicotiana tabacum, assembly GCF_000715075.1. Lineage (NCBI taxonomy): Eukaryota > Viridiplantae > Streptophyta > Magnoliopsida > Solanales > Solanaceae > Nicotiana > Nicotiana tabacum. The sequence goes on from NC_134097.1 coordinate 85,676,497, forward strand.
CCAATGACAGGGATCAGATTATCACCATTCCAAGATGAACTAATTGACGACGTATATCGACTCGACTATACTAATTGTAATACATACAATCGAAGCCAATGATCCGAAATCCAAAAGTATCAACATGTGATTCAAATTGTACTGACTAAACAAAGTTGTACTGGGACTAATTAATCAATCAAATTTAAATTCAATTGATTGTACAACTTACACACATACACATGATCAGTAAATGGAGAAAACTTGGCCAAATACAGAGGTCTGGGAAAGGTGGACAACACAGTCGACAAAAATTCAAAACATAAATTAAACAAAACATTTGGACATATGAACAGACATTCAATTACAACAGGCAAGATGAACTGATAAAGAAAAAGAAAACAAAATTACCTTAAAGCCTTGAAAATTCCGAAAGCCCTAGCTCGGATTTGAATCGACCTTTCTTGGGGTTGAACGGACTTTAATCGAAGTGTTCTCTACTGAGAACACTTCGATTAAAGTCCATTAGACCCTAATCATTTAGTTCAAACGGACACAGATCGGGCTCAAGAACTTCTAGGGTTCCTAAGGGCATATTTGGGATTTATGTTTCCCTGGTTAGATTCGGACCAAACCAAACATGGTTTGGTCATGAGGGAGGTCCGGGGAGTGTCTAGTGTGAACCTGGGGTAGGTCGGTGTAGATCAGAGTTTTACTCGATCTTCAAATGAAGATTCGAGAACCTAGGGGTTGATTCGAAGCAAAGGGATAACAGATCCATGTTCAGGGTGGTGAGGTGGTCCTATGGTGTTAAGGTGGTGGTCACCGGCATCCTTGCCGTCGGGTTTAATGGTAAGGGGAAAGGAGGCGGCGTTAGGGTTTCGTGGGATTGGGGTTTGGTGAGGATGACCTAAGGGCAGGGGGTCTTGGATAGGGTGCAGGGTATGATATGAAGGCTTTTATACGGGGTGGATGGTTGGGTCTTGGTCGTTAGATCACTCGAGATCAACTGCCTGGATCCAAAGGTTAATCCAAACGTTGTCGTTTGGTTTAGTATTGGGGTCAGGTTGGTCCGGGTGGAATGGGTCGGGTTCAAACAACGGGTAGGTGTATGTGATATTGGCCGTTGATCATTCTGAGATCGACGGCCCAGAGCAAGCAAGATCGAAACTACGTCGTTTGGACGCCCCTGAGGTCAGCTGGTCTGGACCGGGCAAGACACACGTTTTGGGCTCGATTTGGTTCAATTGAGTCGGCCCAATTCTAAATTCAAACCCATTTTCTTCTTTTAATTTGATTAAAAAAATGAAATTCCTAATAAAAATGTAAAAACCAAAAACTAAAAATCACACAAATATTAATTAATACTCAAACCACAATTATCACTCACATTAAACATCCAATTGAAATAAAATCACTTAACGACAAAAATAGAATAAAAGATGCATATTTTGTGATTTTTCTTTTATAACCGAATTATGGTCTAACTACACACGACATATATTTTATATTTTGTTTGAATAAAAATAAAAAATGGACAAGGTCACAAATAGAAAAAATGCCACGTAAAATCTGAAAATTGTACAGCAAGACTGTTTGCTATATTTTTTTTTCTTTTGGAGTAGTTGTCGCGTAAACAAAAATCACGTGCTCACAATATTCGCCTGGTCATATGATGATATGACTGGTCTCAGCACATCCATAGTAGCTCACAAACTGCCAACAGATCCAACATGCCCGCTGGTAAAGCAAAAGCTCAGGAAATTCAAACCCGACATGAGTTTGAAAATCAAAGAAGAGGTTACCAAGCAAGTCAAAGACAAGGTTCTCAGGGTAGTAGAGTATCCGACATGGTTAGCCAACATCGTGCCAGTACCAAAAAAGGATGGGAAATTTAGAGTTTGTGTTGACTACCGGGATCTTAATCGGGCCAGTCCCAAAGACGACTTCCCCTTGCCTAACATACACATTCTTATCGACAACTGCGCCAAGCATGAGTTGCAGTCTTTTGTTGATTGTTTCGCTGGGTATCATCATATATGGATGGAAGAGGAAGATGCAGAGAAAACGGCTTTCATTACGCCAAGGGGAATGTACTGTTACAAAATGACGTCGTTTGGTTTGAAGAACGTTGGTGCCACCTACATGAGAGCCATGACTACCATCTTTCATGACATGATACACAAGGAGATCGAGGTATATGTGTATGGCGTCATTATCAAATCCAAGAAAGCCAGGGATCACATGGAAGACACTAAGGAAGATGGTCGAAAGGCACAAACAATGGCATGAGAAGTTATCATTCGCCTTATTGGGATACCGCACTACAGTCCGCATATCGACCGGAGCAACTCCCTACATGTTGGTTTATGGTACAGAGGCGGTAATCCCCGCCGAGGTAGAAATTCCCTCCTTAAGGATCATACAAGAAGTAGAGTTGGATGATGCAGAATGGGTAAAAGGTCGCTACGAGCAGTTAGCGCTTATAGATGGGAAAAGGATGAATGCAGTTTGCCACGGTCAGTTGTATCAGAAAAGAATGTCTAGAGCCTTCAACAAAAGGGTTAAGCTAAGGAAGTTTACGCCGGGGCAGCTGGTGTTGAAGAAAATATTCCCGCATAAAGATGAAGCCAAGGGGAAGTTCTCTCCCAATTGTGAGCACGTGATTTTTGCCTCACGAAACTACTCCAAAATAAATCAATAATATAAAACAATTTTTTTTTAGTGTGCAATTTTTAGAATTTATGTGGCATTTATTAATTATTTGTATTATGTCCGTAAATGGTAACTTTGTTGTAGTTAAAATGAAAAATAAAATAAAAATACATGTTTCATGCATATCTAGGTTTTAATTATGCATTTAATAATTGATTAAAAAAATAAAATCACAAAAATATGCATTTGTTCTAGTTTTAATGTTTCACTGTGTGATTAACGTTTTGTCTATGTTTTAAATAGTTGTTAAAAAGTAATTAATATTTTTGTAAGGTTAATTTTGTTTTTATAATTTTAATTAGGATTTTTATAATTAGGATTAAAATTAGGAAATATAAAATAAGTTATAAAAGTAAAAATCGGACCTGGACTAAAATCTAGGCCCAAACAAAACTAATTTCCCCACAGCCCAATCCAAATACCCATGTCCGGTCCAATTCGACCAAATCAAACGACGTCGTTTGGCCATCTTTTATCAAGGCCGTTGGATTAAATCAATCCAACGGCTAATATTCCATACCCTTACCCGTAACCCCCTACCCGACCCATAGCCTGGTTCAACACGTCCCCCCAACTTAAACCAAACGACATCGTTTGTTTAAGTGAATTAATCCAGGCCTTTGATCTCGGCTAATCCGACGGTCATTATCAATCCACCCCATCCCAGTATAAATCCAAATCCCTACCTCGGCCCCCTAACTAAACACCCCCCCTCCTCTCCTGTTCATCGTCATCTCCGAAACACACCCCTAACCCTAGCCGCCCTAATTCCCCATTGCCTGAAACCCGGTGGCAACAATGCCGCCGGTCACCACCTGAACACCCTCGACTCCTCACAACCCCCTCTTCACGGATCTGGTGTCAGTTTCTTTCGAATCAGGCCCCAACTCTTCGAATCTTAAATCGAAGGTTGGCCTGAAAACCTTATCTTCTCCGATGGCCTCCAAATTAACACCACAGTCTCCCCTGTCCATCCACATCACGGATCTGTTAGTGGCATGGTTCGAATCCGCCTGGAACTGCTGGAATCTTCATTTGAAGATTCAAGTGAAACCTGACCCTATCCCAACCTACCTCAAACTCACACCAGTTATCCACCTCACCCCCCTCGTGCCTAGAACACCATTGCTTTGATTCGAATATACCTAGAAATGTTCGGATTTGAGATCGAAGAATTTGAAACCCTAAAAAATTCCAGTCATGGAATCTGTTCAATTCAAGTGAGGGATTGAGGTCTAAGAGACTTTAATCGAAGTATTCTCAATTGAGAATACTTCGAATAAAGTCTGTTTAGCCTCAAAACGGTCCGAATTCAAAGTTAAGCTTGGGTCCGTATTCGTTTCAAGATTCAGAGGTATTTTCTTATTTCTTTCTGTATTTTATGTGTATATTGTTGCCTGTTTCAATAGCCTGTGTGCTTTTCATATTTGTTTATTTATTTTTGTGATTCTGTCTCATACCCGTTCCTGTGATCAAATAATGGCATTTGTCTCTGTATGTTATGTTTGTTTACAATGTGTGTAATCGACTCGATTAAGTTCGTCGATTAGTTATATTATAAAATCATGTTTCTGATAATACTAATTGAAACAATCTGTTTACCTATTGTTTGTTGACAATTGTTATAGATAGTCAGTTGATTAGTCTTTTAAATCATGCTTGTTTGTAAATCAATGAGTCTGTCAAATGGATGTTGTGTGTATATTGATTTCTGGGCAGTTAGTTTCAGGTAATGCCAATACTGACAATGCCCCTGCATTCATGCCAACTTCAATTTCGATTCAAATTTTGTTCTGTTGAGTTGTTATTTGTTAATATGTTTGTATGCAAGTTCAGTGTTGAATCTGAATTTAGCTTTTGTACATTAACTATTGCATTTCCCTATTTAGCATAGTCTGTAAGGACAGAATGTTTGTTCGATTTAGGAATTGGTTATTAGCTGCTAAACAGTTTAATTCAGATAAATCTGTTAAGGTTTAGGCAGTCTTTGGTCTGGGGCAGTAATAACAGTAATATTAAGGGATTTTCAAGGGTATTTCTGGGATAGAAACAGTAGGGTAATGTGATAATAGTAGTGTACTGATAGTGGTTTAATAATGGCTATTATTTAATGAAGTAATAGGAAACAAAGGGTAACGGGAATGCTAAAAATCAGGAAAAGATCACTTAATGGGATTTAAAGTAGTAAAAGCAGATTTTAATGGGATTTTCTGATTTTTTAAAGAAGAAGGGGGTCCAGGCAGCACTGAAAAGAAAAGGGGCAGACCTGTATAAGATAGAAGGGATTGGGACTGATTGAAGGACCCAGATTTTAATACACACAGATATAGACATTAAGAGATATACAGAAAGAGACAGAGAGAAAATCTGGACAGAAATTAAGAGAGGAAAAACACACAGAAGCAGAAACAGAAATCTGAAAAGAAAGAAGAAAATATAGAAAAAGAAACAGAAAATAGAACACTCATATACACATAGAGTCTGAAACAGATAATAGAAAAGGAAAAGGAAAATCTGAAACATTGTTTTCTGGAATCTGTCCGGGTCTGTTTGTTGATACTGCTTGGTTTTAAAATCTGATATTCTTTAAGAAGCTTTGCTCTTGTGCATCTGGGGTTCCTCGGGTCCTGTTTGTTGCTCAAATCTGTGGAAATACTAGTATATTTTGCTGTTTTGTTGCTGCTGTCACTGCTGAAATTTACTTCTTCTACCCTTATTTCCAGGTACATATTTTTAAGACTCATGTTGTGAAAAGAACATTGGAAGAAAATGAAGTTTGGGATTATAATTATGTCTTTTACTCGTTTAAAGCTATTAGTTTAAATTTCAGTTTTGTTTTAGTTATTTAACATGGTAGTATGCTTGACATAACGACTATAGTTAATCATTCCCATTGGAAGTTCGCATAAGTGTTGTAATAATGTTATATATTTCAGAATTTCATTATGTATAGTTGTGATTGAATTATCAAGAAATAGGAAATATGGTATAAAATTGGCCATTAATTAAGTCTTGTGGCATTGTTAGTTAAGTAAAGAGTAGTATGGAAATGGCAAAAACTATATCGCTAGCCTATTTTGTCAACCATCCGATTTAGTTGTAGATCAGATGATGTTAGTTTTATTATGTTCATATATGGCACAATAATGGTTATGTTTATAATCAATAGTTGAAAGATGCATTAGTACAAACCGCCGTTATGTTCATAATGTTGAAATATGGTGAATAATGTTATATGTAATGTCATCTTATTAAGTCAACAAGTAGATTTATTCTCTTTCTTAATAACAAATGGCCTAGGAATTTATACAATGCGAAAGTTAGTATTTAGCATTAGCTCACATAGATTGAGAATCAAATTGGTTTGATTATATATATATATATATATACCAAACTCAATTATAAGCAGAATTAATCAAAAATAATTTCGCCTATTGGATTAAGAATAAACGATGTAGAAGTAGATTAGATTTATAATGTGTAACAATTTTAAGAGTGCAAAAAATAGTATTCGTTACAAATAGAATAATGAAAATTCTTCAAAAATAGCACCCCCTGTCATGAGTGGATTTTTAGTTTCATATACATTCGCATTTGAATATACATATACCGTATTTACGAGAAAAATGGTAGTATTAATCATCGCGTTGTTTATTTTATTCTTTAAATTAGAAGGGCTTGGAGGAATATAATTTATACGCGAAAAAAAAATATGTAATTTGCGATCAACGAGGAATTTAGAGACTAGAAAAAAAATATTGATTTCTCATGACTTTCACATAAAAATGCATGGACGTAATAAACAATTTTGTGGAAAATCTATACTACTATTAAGAATATTTTGTGTGATTAGGGATGCGTTCGCGTAACCTGATTATATTTCTAAAAGCAATTCAGATTATGCGTTCGCGCAACTTCGAGCAAATATTTAATAAAAAGGGATTTTTCGGAGAATATCAAATTAATTTCATAAAAACCCGAGATGTGCGGTTCACTATTTAATCAATACAAGAGCGACAAACGTCCTTAATTTTATTCTACGCACGATTTCAAACATATGATTTTTATCATAAAAAAAAAAATATTGTCAACCTTATTGTGTACACGTATGCGTGGCACGATGCTCTACATTTATAAAAGGTACATAATACGAATATACGTACGCGTGATTCGTTTATATAATTGTAAACAATCTTTACAAAATGCGGTAATAAAATCAAGCAACAAGAAAAAGGTATTTAGTGAATCAAGATAATTAAGCCAAATATAATAATGGTTAAGCGACCGTGCTAGAATCACGGAATTCGGGAATGCCTAACACCTTCTCCCGAATTAACAGAATTCCTTACTCAGGATTTCTGGTTCGCAGAATAACAAACAGAGTCATATTCTCCTCGATTCAGGGATTAAAATCGGTGACTTGGGACGCCTTAAAATTCCCAAGTGGCGACTCTGAAACAAACAAACAAATCCCGTTTCGACTGTCCTTTAGTTGGAGAAAACTCCCACGCGCCTCGCGGGTGCGGTAAAAAGGAGGTGCGACAGCTCTGGCGACTCTGCTGGGGATAATCCTGAAAACTGTAACCCAGAACCGATGGTTCAGGGTTTAAAGAATTCGAGCTTAAAATAACTGTTATAGTTGGCTTTATTTATTATATGATTTTCACACGTTTATGCTTAATATGCTAAATGTTGCTTTTACCGCTTTAATATTATTTGAATTAAGAATATATACAACTGCTACGAAACCCCCTTCTTTCTGAGTCTTCTGAATTTATGGTGCACACGTGCGCGTGGCCCACCTTTCTGTTAAAGGTCATACCAAATAAGACGAAGTTGGGACAAGTAACTAGGTCGGGTAGACTTTCGTGCTCCCGGTACATTGCCCCCACTTCGGCTCAAACTGTCCGTTTGGGTGAGCTAGGTTTAGAACAATATGCCTCAGGTTTTTCACCTAGAATAACTCAGCCATGTACCGGATCCCTAGTAGGAACGTCTATTTGCATCATGTACATTGGGCCTTGGAGACTCAACACAAGGGTTGAGTCTGTCTAGGACAGGTGAACCCAAAATGGAAAGACTATCCTGATGCATCCTACTTGCTACCTGTGCATTCATTTGCCTCGGATTTGCTTGTTGACCAGCTTAATTGAAATCATTGTGAGAGCCGAGAAATAAAATGGGTTGTTTTAGAAAATTATCAAAAATAGTTTTAAATCTTGAAAAAAAAAGTGTTAAATAAATAAAAATGATTTTTTTTATTTTGAGTGTATATTTTCAAAATGAGTCTTGATTTTGTTAAAATTAAATTTCAGATACAAAATGAGCACCACACAAAAGTCCACGAATACAGACGAGTTTCTATTTCAGCTTCAAATGTGGTAGTATGAGTTAGGCGAAGATGGTCAAAAGTGGGTCATTAAGCATTTGGGAAATATCACAGATATTATGAAAGTTAAACCACATGATGATCTGATTGCGGCGTTAGTAACTTTTTGGGACCCTGTTCACGATGTCTTTCGTTTCTCTGATTTCGAGCTTACTCCTACATTAAAAGAGATAGCTGGATATGCTGGTTTTGACGGAAGTCTAAGAAATCAAAACCTGATATTCACAAAGTCTCCCTCGGTACACCGATTCTTCAGTCTTCTGAACATCAGTAATCAAATCAGGAAAAGCAATGTCATCAACGGATGTTGTTCTTTCAACTTCTTGTATTCAAGGTTCGGAAAGCCAAATGGATTTGAAATTCATGAGAAAGGCCTTACTAACAAGCAAAACAAAGACACCTGGCATATTCACCGTCGCTTCGCCTTCATGGTGGCTTTTCTAGGAATCATGGTCTTCCCAAACAAAGAGCGAAAAATTGATATTCGCACAGCGAAAGTTGTACAGGTCCTCACCACCAAGGAAAATCACACTCTTGTCCCGATCATTCTCTCAGACATTTATCGGGCGTTGACTTTATGTAAATCAGGGGCAAAAGTCTTCGAAGGATGCAAAATTTTGTTGCAAATGTGGGTGATTGAACATCTCCAACATCAGCCCAAGATCATACAGTATGGGCCAAGAAATGATAATTTCATCGAGAGTTATGAGGAAAGAATAAAAGATTATAAATCCCCAGAAGGGATAGAAGCCTGGGTATCTCATCTAAGGGCTTTAACAACAAATCAAATTAAGTGGACTTTGGGATGGCTCCCGATGAGGGAAGTGATACACATGTCAACCTCAAATAGTTATTTGCTACTATTGAGATTGAGAAGCATCCAGCCATATGCGCCACTAAGAGTTCTAAGACAACTAGGGAGATACCAAGTAGTTCTTGATGATGAAGATTTGAGTATGCAAGTAATCGAATTACACCCTGAAGCCACTATTACCGAGGCTCTAATTCAGTAGATGTGGAATGGATGTCGATACTTGAAAAGTGATACTCAAGTCCCAGACACTACAAGGGGCGAGATAAATCCAGGATATGCAAGGTGGTTTGAGAATCTGTCTCGCGTGGATGATGTACCAGAACCCGAGCTAAGAAGGCCAACAAAAGACCCCATGTTCAAACCTTTAATGATAAAATCCAAGAGTGGTTGATTTAGGGAGAAAAGGAAAAAGGGTACAAAGCAACTATCCATGCCCTAAAGGAAAATCTGAGGAGCCTCAGTCTGGAGAAAGATTTGCAAGCACAAGAAGCCGAAGGCGAGAAGAAGAGTCTAGCTTGTGAGAATGAAAATCTTCACGCTCGATTTCAAAAAATGAAAAAAGCTTCTGAAACACCAATGAGGAGTTGGAAGGATCAAAAAACCATCGCCAATCTTTTTGAAAGAATGCAAGATTATGATTCCATTCTTGCAAAAAACGAAAGGGCGTTGAGCAAAGCTAAAGAAAGAATCCAACAATTAAACGAAGAAGCCAGATCTAATAAGGAACGTTAAGTAAGGCAATCCGAAGAAGACATGGCACAATTCAAGAAGGAAAAAGACCATTGGATACGTTCAGAAGACCAACTTCGTGCACAACTGGAAGAGGCGAGAAGATACAATAGAGAACATCAACATGCGGACATCGACAGAGAAAGGGCACAGGCAAGACTCGATCTGGCTAGACTCCGAGCTCAGTTAGAGTCACCTTTAGATTGTGAGGACCGTATCAGAGATATAGCCACCACTCGCCAACAGCAACTGCAAAACCAAGACCAAAGTCTCCAAGATTTCAGGGCACAAATCCATGATTTAGCGGTTTACACCTCTCAAAGTTATGTGAACTGCCAAGGGATGGATTATGAAAGGTTTATAGAACATGCACCTATTTTTGCCCGTCATCTGGCAATGGAGTTAGAAAGGATGTATCGTACGCTGGGAGGTCATCCAGGTCAAGCCCCACATTGAGCAGATAATCCAATGATTGACAATAAAAGTGGAAAGTGGAGCATGATGAGAGATGTTAAGAGTTGTGTCTTTTATTTTGATTTGGGTGTGTGTGTTTCAGACCATTTTCTTATAAGGTTTTCAAAAGTAATGACTGTTCCATCTTTGTATTATTTTCAAGAATAAATAAAAATGTTTGCCTTACGTCCGAACTACGCAAGGTCTGATTCATGCGGGGGCATGATACGTAGGCAATCTCTATAAGATTCAACCACAATAAAAAATATATATACAAAATAAAATAAAATAAGAGTGAACAACAATAAAAGACCAAGAAAAGCTGGGATGACACAAGCAGCCGAGCAAATGCATAATAGAAATGGGTTATTTGTCTAAGAGCATTGCATCTCAACGTGTAATTATATATGTGTTAAACTCTCAAAACTAACAAGTTTGCTCATTTCCATAATTCAAGCAGTTAGTTTATCTAAAGAGTATACTGGCATATTATCATTATCACACGAGATCAAAAGGACCAATACCCGAAAGTATGTCTATCCCAGATGTTGACACAGGTATTGAGCTAGAGGAGATGGATGTTGGGAAAATGAAAGAAGAGATGTTTAAACTCAAGCAGCAAATGGCTGAGATGTACCGGGCCTGGTATACAGGGCAGTCACCCCCATCTTACCCAACTAACCCTGCTCCATCAATGGCCCAAACTCAGGATAATCTTACCACTGAATTATCCCTAAATTTTCCCATCTACCAACACTACCGAGGCACCACCTCTCAGACACCGCAGTCTCCCCCTCCTAAACCAGTTCCATACTTTCCTCCACCTGTAACTCCTGTCTTTGTGATACCTCCCACAGCTACACTCCACAAATCTCCTAGTGAGCCTACATTCCAGGCTCAGGACAACCAATATTACCCCCCGGAACCCACCCTCAAAGCCTCCAAAATCCATTCAACTACTCCTCGTTTTGACCTCCCAACCGAAATTGACAGGCCAGCCAAAAATGCTGAACAAGAAGAGATGTTCAGGAAGGTCAAAAGCCTAGAACAATCGTTCCGAGACATGCGAGGGTTAGGTGGGCAAGTCAGTGTAGCATACAAGGATTTGTGCTTGTTCCCAAATGTACAATTACCAGTTGGCTTCAAGATGCCTAAATTTGACCTATACAATGGGCACGGCGACCCAGTAGCCCACTTAAGGGGTTTCTGCAGCAAGATGCGAGGAGCTGGGGGAAAGGACGAATTATTGATGGCTTACTTCAGTCAAAGTTTAAGCGGATCAGCTTTGGAGTGGTATACACGCCAGGACCATGGGAGATGGTACACCTGGGATGACCTGGCACAGGCATTTGCATACCATTTCCAATACAATCTGGAAATCATCCCAGATCGACTATCCTTGACAAAATTTGAGAAAAAACACCAAGAAAGTTTCAGAGAGTATGGCTTCCGGTGGAGAGAACAGGCAGCAAGAGTGGATCCTTCTATGAAAGAGAGTGAAATGGTAGACTACTTCCTTCAAGCCTTGAAACCAACTTACTATGCCCATTTGGTTTCAGCGGTAGGAAAATCATTCAACGAAGTAGTGAAGATGGGAGGTATGGTGGAAGAAGGCCTCAAGACAAATAAAATCATGAGCTATTCGGCTATTAAGGCGACTACTCAAGCTATTCAAGGCGGGTAGGAGGAATTGGAAGAAAGAAGAGGGAGGAAGCAGCGGTAGTTGATTCAGGAACTTGGTCGGGATCCAGAAGTTCACCTCCTTACTATAATCAACATCGACCTCACCAATCAACTCACCACCATAATTCACCTCAATACTACTATCACCCTTCGGAACCTCATTTTTCCATCAACCATGCACAAGCATACAATCATCCACCTACTCACGCTAATTGGCGTACTCCTGTCAAACCAAGTACCTAACCTTATTCGCGAGCCCACTTCGGACCAGGTTTCAGACCTAGTCCAGTATTCAGGGGTGAAAGGGGGCAGAAAAAGAAAACCTACACTCCGTTGGGAGAGTCCTACACTAGTCTGTTCCACAGGCTGAGACAGCTGACATGCTAACACCAATACAATCTAAGCTACCCAATCCTCCTCCAAAGAATTTGGACTACACCATTAGCTGTGAGTATTATTCCGGTACACCAGGCCATGATACGGAAAAATGCTGGCATTTAAAAAATGCAATACAAGAGCTGATTGATACTAATAAAATCGAGGTTCAAACCCCCGAAGCTCCCAATATCAACAGAAATCCAATGCCAGCCCATCAGGAGGCTAATATGATAGAAATAGTACAGGTTGATGGGGAAACAAAGAAGCCGTCACAAACCGTCATGATGATCAGGTCTCATGAAGTCAAGCCGGATAAGCAGTTAACAGAGGAGAAGTCGGTACCTAAGCATAACAAAAATGGTGATGAACCATCTGTGGTAGTTGAGAAGGGATCTTCGAGCAAAGTAGCCACAAAGCAAGAAAGGCCGAAAGTGATAGTACCAGGGATTGCCAGCAAACCCATTGTAGTCGTGGAAGGAGCCCGTGTAGATCGGGTTATTATCAAACCTGTAACCCAGCTACCAGTGATCAACAACAAGGCCATTCCATGGAACTATGAACGGGTGACTGTAATGTACAAGGGAAAAGAAGTCAAGGAAGAAGTCTGTGAGGTGCAAGGCTTGACTCGTTCGGGAAGATGTTTTACTCCCGGAGAGTTAAGAAAAACTAAAAATAATCCAACATCAATAAAGAGAGCTGTGACGGAAGAAGAAGCGGAAGAGTTTTTAAGAAAAATGAAGCTCCATGACTATTCTGTTGTGGATCAACTGAAGAAGACGCCCGCTCAAATTTCATTATTGTCATTACTGATCCATTCAGAGGAGCACCGTCTGGCTTTGATGAAAATCTTGAATGAGGATCACGTTCCCGATAAAATCTCTGTAAATCATTTGGGAAGAATAGCCAACAGAATCTTTGAGGCGAACAGCTTTACATTTTCTGATGATGAATTGCCTGTGGAAGGGACTGAGCACAACAGAGCTCTTTACCTCACCGTGAAATGTGAAAACTCCGTAGTAACCCGGATATTGGTTGACAACGGGTCAAGTGCAAACATCTGCCCTCTCTCCACTTTAAGCAAATTGAAAATCAAAGAGGAGAGGATCCAGAAGAATAGCATTTGCGTACGGGGGTTTGACGGTGGAAGCAGAGATTCATTTGGCGACATAGTGTTGGAACTGACAATAGGTCCAGTTGAATTCACGATGGAGTTTCAAGTACTGGAAATAACTGTTTCTTATAATCTGTTGTTGGGTCGACCATGGATCCATGCTGCTAAAGCAGTCCCGTCAACACTACACCAGGCGGCCAAGTTTGATGTGATCATCAAGAAATAGTTGTGCATGGGGAAGAAAGTTTAAATGCTTACAACAGTGCCATTATACCAGTCGAGGGAATAGAAAATGACCAGGGACCATGGGTATACCAAGTATCCGACACAGTGTCGGTAGAGAAAATTCCAGAGGGGAAGTACCTTCCGAATCCAAAGATAACTTCTGCATCAGTCATGGTAGCCTATGAAATGTTAAAAAATGATTTTATACCCGGCAAAGGTTTGGGCTCATCTTTGCAAGGAATTATACAACCAGTATGTCTCCCCGAGAACTGGGGAACATTTGGGTTGGGATTCATACCCACTGTCACAGACGTGAGAAAGGCCAGAAAGCTGAAACAAAAGGCATGGGTTCTTTCAAAACCAGTCTCACATCTATCAAAGTCTTTTGTCAAGACCGGTGCTAAAAATCGCCCAATAACAACAATTCCTAAATCACTGGTCAATCTTGAGGAGGAATTAATTGAAAGATTCAAGAAATTGTTTGACGATGTGAATATGGTAGAAAGCGGGGAAAGTTGTAGCAACGCAGAAGTTCAATTCGTTGGACCAGAAACAAAGCTTAATAATTGGAAAGCCACTCCTCTCCCCATTCGAAAGGAGTCTTGGTAGTTTATTTTGATTTTCCTTCAGTTTTTTTGGGTTACCTCAGGGTTGTAATCCCAATGCTTATCTTACAGTTTGTTTGAAGTGTGCAAACCTTGTTATCTTTCATCATCCAATAAAATACAGTTTCCTTTTTCATTATCATTCCTGATAGTTTTCTTTTCCTTTTCTTCTTTTTCTGTACAGTTCTTTTTACGCTGGCTCTAGTGATATGGCATGCATGAGGAATCCTCAGCCCAGACTTAAAAATCAATATGGTTCCGAAATAATAATTCAAGAAATATATTGTGATTATGAATCAGAATATGATGAAGATGAGGATTTTGAAGAGATTAGTAAAAAGTTAATTCACTTTGAGGAAAAAACCAAACCTAACGTGAGTGATACAAAAGACATCAACATAGGGGACACGAATAATATCCGGGAAACTAAAAGAAGTGTCCATCTCGAACCAAGGATCCGAGAAGAGTTAATTAAAGCACTCATAGAATTCAAAGATGTTTTTGCATGGTCATATGACGACATGCCGGGCTTGAGCACTGATTTAGTGGTTCACAAATTGCCCACCGATCCAATGGTGCCTCCTGTCAAGCAGAGGCTGAGAAAATTCAAGCCTGATATGAGTGTGAGAATTAAGGAAGAAATCACCAAACAGTTGGAAGCAAAGGTCATTCGAGTCACTCGATATCCTGTTTGGTTAGCTAATACCGTTCCTGTACCAAAGAAAGACGGCAAAATTAGAGTATGCGTCGACTATTGCAATCTCAACAAAGCAAGTCCAAAGGATAATTTCCCATTACCCAATATCCATATTTTGATCGATAATTGCACCAAGCATGAGATAGGATCTTTCGTGGATTGTTATGACGGGTATCATCAAATTCTAATGGATGAAGAAGATACAGAAAAGACGGCATTCATCACACCATGGGGAACTTATTGCTACCGGGTAATGCCATTCGGTTTAAAGAACGCCGGGGCAACTTACATGAGAGCAATGACCACAGTGTTTCATGATATGATACACAAGGAGATTGAGGTATACGTGGACGATGTGATCATAAAATCAAAGCATCAGGACAACCACGTTGGGGATTTGAGGAAATTCTTCTTAAGACTTCGCAGGTACAACCTCAAGCTTAACCCTGCCAAATGCGCATTTGGAGTTCCATCTGGAAAGTTGCTGGGATTCATAGTCAGTCGGCGAGGCATCGAGTTAGATCCATCAAAAATCAAAGCCATCCAAGAATTGCCACCTACAAGGAACAAAACTAAAGTAATGAGTTTGTTTGGGAGGTTGAATTACATCAGCAGGATTATTTCTCAGCTCACGACAACCTGTGAGCCTATTTTCAAATTGTTGAAAAAGGATGATGCGGTCAAATGGACCGATGAGTGTCAAGAAGCATTTGATAAGATAAAAGGATACCTGTCGAACCCACCCGTGCTGGTCCCGCCGGAGCCAGGAAGACCTCTGATTCTTTACTTAACGGTCTTGGAAAATTCATTTGGTTGTGTATTGGGGCAACATGACCTCACCGGTAGAAAAGAACAGGCCATCTACTACCTTAGCAAGAAATTCACAGCTTATGAGGTTAAGTATACTCATCTGGAGAAGACATGTTGCGCCTTAACGTGGGTAGCTCAGAAGTTGAAACACTATTTGTCGTCCTACACTACTTACCTCATTTCGCGTCTGGATCCATTGAAATATATTTTTCAAAAGCCTATGCCAATAGGGAGACTTGCAAAGTGGCAGATATTGCTCACAAAATTTGACATCATCTATGTGACTCGGACTGCAATGAAAGCCCAAGCGTTGGCCGATCATTTAGCTGAAAACCCGGTCGATGAGGAGTACGAGCCATTGAAAACCTATTTTCCCGATGAAGAAATAATGCATATCGATGAGATGGAGCAAATTGAAAAACCTGGCTGGAAACTTTTCTTTGATGGGGCCGCTAACATGAAAGGAGTCGGGATAGGAGCTGTAATCATTTCTGAAACAGGGCATCACTATCCTGTTACGGCTCAACTACGATTTTATTGCACCAATAATATGGCTGAATATGAAGCTTGTATTTTGGGGTTAAGGCTAGCCGCAGACATGGGTATCCAGGAAATCTTAGTCATGGGAGATTCAGATCTTCTGGTACATCAAATTCAAGGAGAATGGGAAACCCGAGACTTGAAGCTCATACCATACCGACAATGTCTACATGATCTTTGTCAGCGGTTTCAATCAGTAGAGTTCCTACATATTCCAAGGATCCATAATGAGGTTGCCGATGCATTGGCTACCCTAGAATCAATGTTGCACCATCCGGACAAAGCTTATGTGGATCCACTACATATTCAAGTCCACGATCAGCACGCTTACTGCAATATGGTTGAAGAGGAATTTGACGGTGAACCATGGTTTCACGACATCAAGGAATATATCAGAATGGGGATATATCCAGCACAAGCCACAGGGGATCAAAAGAGAACCATTAGGCGATTGGCAAATGGATTCTTCTTGAGCGGAGGAGTTTTGTATAAAAGAACACCAGACATTGGATTATTAAGATGCATAGATGCCCGACAAGCTACGGCTGTCATGTCTGAAGTACATTCGGGAGTTTGCGGACCCCACATGAGCGGATATGTGTTGGCAAAGAAAATCCTCCGAGCTGGTTACTATTGGCTTACAATGGAGTGAGATTGTATCAGTTTTGTGCGCAAGTGTCATCAATGCCAGATACACGGAAATTTGATTCATTCTCCACCATCCGAGTTGCACACAATGTCGGCACCATGGCCCTTCGTCGCCTGGGGCATGGATGTGATTGGACCAATTGAGCCGGCAGCATCCAATGGGCACAGGTTCATTCTGGTAGCCATTGATTATTTTACCAAATGGGTTGAGGCCAAAACATTCAAATCAGTGACCAAGAAAGCTGTGGTCGATTTTGTCCACTCAAATATCATATGTCGATTCGGAATCCCAAAGGTGATCATCACAGATAACGGTGCTAATCTTAACAGTAACTTAATGAGGGAAGTATGTCAACGGTTTAAGATTATACATCGCAACTCTACCCCATATCGGCCCAAGGCGAATGGAGCAGTCGAGGCAGCCAACAAAAACATAAAGAAAATACTTCGGAAAATGGTAGAAGGTTCAAGGCAATGGCACGAAATATTACCATTTGCGTTGTTGGGATTCCGCACTACTGTTCGCACTTCAGTAGGAGAAACTCCTTATTTGTTGGTATATGGCACTGAGGCAGTAATTCCTGCAGAAGTTGAAATTCCTTCCCTTCGGATCATCGCCGAAGCTAAGATTGATGATGATGAATGGGTCAAAACCCGTCTGGAACAGTTAAACTTGATTGATGAAAAACGATTGGCCGCAGTATGTCATGGCCAATTGTATCAAAGAAGAATAGCAAGAGCATACAACAAAAAGGTGCGTCCCCGAAAGTTTGAAGTGGGTCAACATGTGCTGAAACGTATTCTTCCACATCAGGTTGAGACAAAAGGTAAATTTGCCCCGAATTGGCAAGGACCATTCATTGTGACCAGAGTATTATCTAATGGTGCACTATGTTTAACAGATATCGAAGGAAAATGCATAGACATGGCTATCAATTCTGATGCGGTAAAGAGATATTATGCATAACTTTTTGAATGTTTGTATTTGGCATTATTTCGAAGATTCGAATGACAAAGGAAATTTGTTCTGCTATCCAAACATTATACCCTTTGCTTCCCCTTTGAGCCACATTTGTTTTTTTTCCTACCCTCTCTTGGAATCAATGAAAATCAAATATGAAAAATAAAAGGGAGAAAAATAGAAAATCACTATTATTGTAATGAACTACGTTTGAACTGATTCCTCAAAGAAGGATACGTAGGCGTCTCACGGCTCGGTCATAGGGTGCACGATATGCATAATGTGCACAAAAAGAAACATCAAGAGACCCCAATCAAGAAACTGGGGTAAGAATTGCATTGGAAATAAGAAAAAGATTCCAAGAGTTGTAATTTTAAACTCATATCAAAACTGTTTAACTTTTGATACCTTTCCATTCCAACCACATACCAAAAAGACCTTTCGATCAATCTTAGAAAAATGCCGAGTCGAGCAAATGAAGATGGTTCATAACACTCTGGTCCAAACAAGAAAACAAAGTAAAAGTGAGAGAGTCTTATAGGTGAAAACCCACACAGGCACCATGAGACGACGGAAGTTGAGAGATAGTAAAATGAGAGAGTCTTATAGGTGAAAACCCACACGGGCACCATGAGACGACGGAAGTTGAAAGATAGTAAAATGAGAGAGTCTTATTGGTGAAAACCTTCGCAGGCACTATAAGGCGAAAAGGAATGAAGAAATAAACAAATAAGGAAGGTTTGCCGGTGAAAACTCTTTTAGATACGGCAACCCAAATAAGGTTTGTAAATTGGCAAAAGAAAATTGGGTTATGGAAATTTTGGGAAAACAAAATGAAACAATTGAAAGGAGATTGATTAAAAGACTGGGTCGATTAATCCAAAATGCATATCATGATCATTGGTGCCAGTGACTCCAATCAGATAAGTCCTTTATTCTTTCTCCAACAGTCATCCAAATTTGGATTTTTCTTTTCATTTTAGATTGTCGAAATCATCATGTTTTCCTCACTAATAATCTTACTCTTCTAAAGCTTTTGAGATGAGCTTTGTTCCAAATAAGGAGGAATGTCAAGGTATACTACCAAGATTCAAGATTGCATAGGACAAAATACGGCCATGATGGGCAGGAGGTAATAGGATAAAAATAAGATTTGGGTGTAAGAAAAGTGGAATCAAATATGGTTCAGCAATGTCAGGAGAAACATATAATTACAGTTGAAATGGTTTGAAGTGAAAACAACAGTTGGTGATCCTATAGTTAAGGATCAATTACAATGACAAAACAGTTTTCTCAACCATTCCAAGGCAATAAAACGAGATGAAGAGAAGCCCACCGTCGGCAAGAATGCCCCAGTTAACCACCCTGCTTTAAACTAACGAAGTTTTCTATGATTTGAAACAGGGGCAAAAACAACATTTGTGTCAGGAAACACCCGGTGAAGAATTAAAGAAGAAATCAGGCGTCCACCTGGAGAATAAGGATGAAGAATTTAAGAAGAAGTCAGGCGTCCACCTGGAGAATGAGGATGAAGAATTGAAGAAGAAATCAGGCGTCCACCTGGAGAATAAGGATGAAGAATTAAAGAAGAAATCAGGCGTCCACCTGGAGAATGAGGATGAAGAATTTAAGAAGAAGTCAGGCGTTCACCTGGAGAATGATGATGAAGAATTGAAGAAGAAATCAGGCGTCCACCTGGAGAATAAGGATGAAGAGTTAAAGAAGAAATCAGGCGTCCACCCGGAGAATGAGGATGAAGAATTTAAGAAGAAGTCAGGCGTCCACCTGGAGAATGAGGATGAAGAATTCAAAAAGAAGTCAGGCGTCCACCTGGAGAATAAGGATGAAGAATTTAAGAAGAAGTCAGGCGTCCACCTGGAGAATGAGGATGAAGAATTGAAGAAGAAGTCAGACATCCACCTGGAGAATAAGGACGAAGAATTTAAGAAGAAGTCAGGCGTCCACCTGGAGAATGAGGATGAAGAATTGAAGAAGAAGTCAGGCGTCCACCTAGAGAATAAGGATGAAGAATTAAAGAAGAAATCAGGCATCCACCTGGAAAATGAGGATGAAGAATTAAAGAAGAAATCAGGCGTCCACCTGGAGAATAAGGATGAAGAATTTAAGAAGAAGTCAGGCGTCCACCTGGAGAATGAGGATGAAGAATTAAAGAAGAAATCAGGCGTCCACCTAGAGAATGAGGATTAAGAATTTAAGAAGAAGTCAGGTGTCCACCTGGAGAATGAGGATGAAGAATTGAAGAAGAAATCAGGCGTCCACCTGGAGAATGAGGATGAAGAATTGAAGAAGAAATCAGGCGTCCACCTGGAGAATGAGGATGAAGAATTTAAGAAGAAGTCAGGCGTCCACCTGGAGAATGAGGATGAAGAATTTAAGAGAAGAAATCAGGCGTCCACCTGGAAAATGAGGATGAAAAATTAAAGAAGAAGTCAGGCGTCCACCTGGAGAATGAGGATGAAGAAATTGAAGAAGAAATCAAGCGTCCACCTGGAAAATGAGGATGAAGAATTGAAGAAGAAATCAGGCGTCCACCTGGAGAATGAGGATGAAGAATCGAAGAGGCAATCAGGCGTCCACCTGGAGAATAAGGGAATACAATTGAAGGATCAGCAGTCAGGCGCCCACCTGAAGAACAGAATGGCAATGTAGTTTGACATTACGGGTTGAAGTCAAAAGCTCGCCCATATGAGAAAGGAGCACACGTAAAGTCAATAAAGCAGAGGAGTCCAACCAAATCCCCAGCAAGAAACAACAAGAGTCCCAAACAAATAAAGGAAATACGAGGCACAATGAAAGGAAATGCGGAACAAGTCAGAAGAAAAAGATGCCCAAAAATCACCAAGACATCAAAACAACAAGAAACGCAAGGGCATGATCTAGATAAGATTCTGTAATTCATATATCATAGTCTAGTTTAGCTTTTGTATTACCTTTGAAGTAAGGTGTAATAAGGAGGTCAGCAAGCAGTAAAAACAGCACGAAGTAGCAGTAACATCACAGTCCCACGGTAGTCCCAGCTACCCAAAACTTCCCGAACTACATTGACCTGATTCCTTTATAGCCAAGGATATGTAGGAAACCTTTGAAGCAGAGGTTCGGTCAAATCTTTCAAAAAATGCTTCCCACGGAGTATTTGAACGGGCAAAAATCGCTCGTATCCGCTCACTTTATCTTTGCACGAAAACTCTTCGAGTTTCCGCACAAAGAGGGCAGCTGTGAGCACGTGATTTTTGCCTCACGAAACTACTCCAAAATAAATCAATAATATAAAACAAATTTTTTTAGTGTGCAATTTTTAGAATTTATGTGGCGTTTATTAATTATTTGTATTATGTCCGTAAATGGTAACTTTGTTGTAGTTAAAATGAAAAATAAAATAAAAATACATGTTTCATGCATATCTAGGTTTTAATTATGCATTTAATAATTGATTAAAAAAATAAAATCACAAAAATATGCATTTGTTCTAGTTTTAATGTTTCACTGTGTGATTAACGTTTTGTCTATGTGTTAAATAGTTGTTAAAAAAGTAATTAATATTTTTGTAAGTTTAATTTTGTTTTTATAATTTTAATTAGGATTTTTATAATTAATATTAAAATTAGGAAATATAAAATAAGTTATAAAAGTAAAAATCGGACCTGGACTGAAATCCAGGCCCAAACAAAACTAATTTCCCCACAGCCCAATCCAAATACCCCTGTCCGGTCCAATTCGACCAAATCAAACGACGTTGTTTGGCCATCTTTCATCAAGGCCATTGGATTAAATCAATCTAACGGCTAGTATTCCATACCCTTACCCGTAACCCCCCTACCCGACCCATAGCCCGGTTCAACCCATCCCCCCAACTTAAACCAAACGACATCGTTTGGTTAAGTGAATTAATCCAGGCCTTTGATCTCGGCTAATCCGATGGTCATTATCAATCCACCCCATCCCTATATAAATCCAAATCCCTACCCCGGCCCCCTAACTAAACACCCCCCCTCCTCTCCTGTTCATCGTCATCTCTGAAACACACCCCTAACCCTATCCTCCCTAATTCCCCATTGCCTGAAACCCGGAGGCAACAACGCCGCCGGTCACCACCTGAACACCCTCGACTCCTCACAACCCCCTCTTCACGGATCTGGTGTCAGTTTCTTTCGAATCAGGCCCCAACTCTTCGAATCTTAAATCGAAGGTTGGCTTGAAAACCTTATCTTCTCCGATGGCCTCCAAATTAACACCACAGTCTCCCCTGTCCATCCACATCACGAATCTGTTAGTGGCATGGTTCGAATCCGCCTGGAACTGCTCGAATCTTCATTTGAAGATTCGAGTGAAACCTGACCCTATCCCAACCTACCTCAAACTCACACCAGTTATCCACCTCACCCCCCTCGTGCCTAGAACACCATTGCTTTGATTCGAATATACCTAGAAATGTTCGGATTTGAGATCGAAGAATTTGAAACCCTAAAAATTTCCAGTCATGGAATCTGTTCAATTCAAGTGAGGGATTGAGGTCTAAGAGACTTTAATCAAAGTATTCTCAATTGAGAATACTTCGAATAAAGTTTGTTTAGCCTCAAAAAGGTCCGAATTCAAAGTTAAGCTTGGGTCCGTATTCATTTGAAGATTCAGAGGTATTTTCTTATTTCTTTCTGTATTTTATGTGTATATTGTTGCCTGTTTCAATAGCCTGTGTACTTTTCATATTTGTTTATTTAGTTTTGTAATTCTGTCTCATACCCGTTCCTGTGATCAAATAATGGCATTTGTCTTTGTATGTTATGTTTGTTTACAATGTGTGGAATCGACTCGATTAAGTTCGTCGATTAGTTATATTATAAAATCCTATTTCTGATAATACTAATTGAAACAATCTGTTTACCTATTGTTTGTTGACAATTGTTATAGATAGTCAGTTGATTAGTCTTTTAAATCATGCTTGTTTGTAAATCAATGAGTCTGTCAAATGGATGTTGTGTGTATATTGATTTCTGGGCAGTTAGTTTCAGGTAATGCCAATACTGACAATGCCCCTGCATTCATGCCAACTTCAATTTCGATTAAAATTTTGTTCTGTTGAGTTGTTATTTGTTAATATGTTTGTATGCAAGTTCAGTGTTCAATCTGAATTTAGCTTTTGTACATTAACTATTGCATTTCCCTATTTAGCATAGTCTGTAAGGACAGAATGTTTGTTCGATTTAGGAATTGGTTATTAGCTGCTAAACAATTTAATTCAGATAAATCTATTAAGGTTTAGGCAGTCTTTGGTCTGGGGCAGTAATAACAGTAATATTAAGGGATTTTCAAGGGTATTTCTGGGATAGAAATAGTAGGGTAATGTGATAATAGTAGTGTACTGATAGTGGTTTGATAATGGCTATTATTTAATGAAGTAATGGGAAACAAAGGGTAATGGGAATGCTGAAAATCAGGAAAAGATCACTTAATGGGATTTAAAGTAGTAAAAGCAGATTTTAATGGGATTTTCTGATTTTTAAAAGAAGAAGGGGGTCTAGGCAGCACTGAAAAGAAAAGGGGCAGACCTGTATAAGATAGAAGGGATTGGGACTGATTGAAGGACCCAGATTTTAATACACACAGATATAGACCTTAAGAGATACACAGAAAGAGACAGAGAGAAAATCTGGACAGAAATTAAGAGACGAAAAACACACAGAAGCAGAAACAGAAATCTGAAAAGAAAGAAGAAAAAATAGAAAAAGAAACAGAAAATAGAACACTCAAATACACATAGAGTCTGAAACAGATAATAGAAAAGGAAAAGGAAAATCTGAAACATTGTTTTCTGGAATCTGTCCAGGTCTGTTTGTTGATACTGCTTGGTTTTAAAATCTGAAATTCTTTTAGAAGCTTTGCTCCTGTGCATCTGGGTTCCTCGGGTCCTGTTTGTTGCTCAAATCTGTGGAAATACTAGTATATTTTGCTGTTTTGTTGCTGCTGTCACTGCTGAAATTTACTTCTTCTACCCTTATTTCCAGGTACATATTTTTAAGACTCATGTTGTGAAAAGAACATTGGAAGAAAATGAAGTTTGGGATTATAATTATGTCTTTTACTCGTTTAAAGCTAATAGTTTAAATTTCAGTTTTGTTTTAGTTATTTAACATGGTAGTATGCTTGACATAACGACTATAGTTAATCATTCCCATTGGAAGTTCGCATAAGTGTTGTAATAATGTTATATATTTCAGAATTTCATTATGTATAGTTGTGATTGAATTATCAAGAATGGTAGTATTAATCATCACGTTGTTTATTTTATTCTTTAAATTAGAAGGGCTTGGAGGAATATAATTTATACGCGAAAATAAAATATATAATTTGCGATCAACGAGGAATTTAGAGACTAGAAAAAAAAATTGATTTCTCATTACTTTCACATAAAAATGCATGGACGTAATAAACAATTTTGTGGAAAATCTATACTACTATTAAGAATATTTTGTGTGATTAGGGATGCGTTCGTGTAACCTGATTATATTTCTAAAAGCAATTCAGATTATGCGTTCGCGCAACTTCGAGCAAATATTTAATAAAAAGGGATTTTTCGGAGAATATCAAATTAATTTCATAAAAACCCGAGATGTGCGGTTCACTATTTAATCAATACAAGAGCGACAAACGTCCTTAATTTTATTCTACGCACGATTTTAAACATATGATTTTTATAGTAAAAATATAAAAAAAATATATTATCAACCTTATTGTGTACACGTATGCGTGGCACGATGCTCTACATTTATAAAAGGTACATAATACGAATATACGTACGCGTGATTCGTTTATATAATTGTAAACAATCTAAACAAAAAGCGGTAATAAAACCAAGCAACAAGAAAAAGGTATTTATTGAATCAAGATAATTAAGCCAAATATAAAATGGTTAAGCGACCGTGCTAGAACCACGGAATTCGGGAATGCCTAACACCTTCTCCCGAATTAACAGAATTCCATACTCAGGATTTCTGGTTCGCAGAATAACAAACAGAGTCATATTCTCCTCGATTCAGGGATTAAAATCGGTGACTTGGGACGCCTTAAAATTCCAAGGTGGCGACTCTGAAACAAACAAACAAATCCCGTTTCGACTGTCCTTTAATTGGAGAAAACTCCCACGCGCCCCCACGGGTGCGGTAAAAAGGAGGTGCGACACCAATTGGCAGGATTCGTACATGGTTCACCGAGTTCTAACTGGAGGAGCCCTTATTCTTGCAGAGATGGATGGAGAAGTCTGGCCGAAGCCAATCAATTCAGATGCAGTGAAGCGATATTATGTGTAACCACTTATGATTCCATTAATGATGTAATTTGAACTACGCCTAACCTGATTCCCGTTTAAGAGGGGATACGTAGGCAGCCCTATGGGTTTGGTCATAATTTAATAAAAATTCCATTCTCCCCTGCTATTGGAACTGGGGCAGAATTTTGAGGAGGACCCTCAAAATTCCAAAGATGTTTTTAGTCATTCAGCACAGCCGTCAGAAATGTCCGCTTAGCAAACTGGGGCAGAATTTTGAGGAGGACCCTCAAATTCCTGAGAAAGAGAGGTTGCAATGTCTTGAACCACGTCGCAGTCGTTGGATCATCTAAAGAAAACTATTTTCGATTATATACTTACGTTATATTTACTAAATCATGCATAACTATTATCCAGATTAATGTTGTTTAGTGACGCTACCCCAATGACACACAACATCAAGAGCCTGGAGACGAACTAACCTTTCCCCTCACAGAGCTCACAATTTTCTTTGGATGAAGGCACTCGACTCGCAATATTTTCAAGTATATTTATGTACGCATACTTTCCCAAGAATGCAACTTCTCAGAATCATCACTTGCCTGCAATTGCTATCCATACACAATCTCCCAGCAGTCATATTGTCGTAATTAGCTAAGAGATCTTACTACTAATCGCCCTTTTACATTCTTGCACTGCATAAGGCTACCTTTCTGCCTTCCGAGACTAAGCTCTGTCTCTATCTGCATTTTCTGCATTGCATAAGGCTACCTTTCTGCCTTCCGAGGTTAAGCTCTACCTCCATTTGCATTTCTCTGCATTGCATAAGGCTACCTTTCTGCCTTCCGAGGTTAAGCTCTACCTCCATCTGCATTTCCTGCATTGCATAAGGCTACCTTTCTGCCTTCCGAGGTTAAGCTCTACCTCCATCTGCATTTCCTGCGTTGCATAAGGCTACCTTTCTGCCTTTCGAGACTAAGCTCTGTCTCCATCTGCATTTTGCATAAGACTACCTTTCTGCCTTTCGAGGTTAAGCTCTACCTCCATCATCATCTGCATAAGGCTACCTTTTTGCCTTCCGAGACTAAGCATTGTCTCCATCTTGCATTTTTCTGCATTTTGCATAAGGCTACCTTTCTGCCTTCCGAGGTTAAGCTCTACCTCCATCTGCATTCTGAATAAGGCTAGCTTTTTGCCTTTCGAGGTTAAGCTCTACCTCCATCTGCATTTCTCTGCATTGCATAAGGCTACCTTTCTGCCTTCCGAGGTTAAGCTCTACCTCCATCTGCATTTCTCTGCATTGCATAAGGCTACCTTTCTGCCTTTCGAGGTTAAGCTCTACCTCCATCTGCATTTTTTTTGCATAAGGCTACCTTTCTGCCTTCCGAGGTTAAGCTCTACCTCCATCTACATTTTGCATCAGTCTACCTTTCTGCCTTCCAAGACTAAGCTCTGTCTCCATCTACATTTTGCATAAGGCTACTTTTCTGCCTTCCGAGGTTATGCTCTACCTCCATCGTCATCTGCATAAGGCTACCTTTCTGTCTTCCGAAACTAAGCATTGTCTCCATCCTGCATTTTTCTGCATTTTGCATAAAGCTACCTTTATGACTTCCGAGGTTAAGCTCTACCTCCATCTGCATTCTGAATAAGGCTACCTTTCTGCCTTCCGAGGTTAAGCTCTACCTCCATCTGCATTCTGCATAAGGCTACGTTTCTGACTTCCGAGGTTAAGCTCTACCTCCATCTACCTCCATCTGCATCTCATAAGGCTACCTTTCTGCCTTTCGAGACTAAGCTCTATCTCCATTTGCATTTTGCATAAGGCTACCTTTCTGCCTTCCGAGACTAAGCTCTGTCTCCATCCTGCATGGCTGAAATATCGTCACTTTATTTTCTTCCTTCCGAGACTAAGCTCTGTCTCCATCCTGCATCGGCTGAAAGATGCCACCTTATCATTCTCGCATCGGCTGAAAGATCGCCACCTTCTACATTTTATGGGCTGAAAGATCGCCACCTTCTACATTTCATGGGCTGAAAGATCGCCAAATTGTCCAAAGGCATCATTGTTTGGAGGCACCATTTTCATAGCCCGAGAACGCCATGCCATGGCTTGAGGACCCCATTTTATCTTTTGCATATCATTATTCAAAGGATCATTGTTCGGAGGCACCATTCTCATAACCCGAGAACATCATTTCATGGCCTACAAATTTTTTACGCTCTTCATAGCCCGGGATGTCATGGTCCGAGGACGTCATCCTAACCGTCCAAAGACAACAGTCATGGTCCAATGGGAATTTGCATCACGTTTAAATTTATGCACAATATATGTTCGTATTGCTCATTTGCAGGTAAACCGACTAGCAACGGCAGTCTCATCAGGAGCGATCCCGCTCCAGTTCACGCAGCTTATCGGACTCTGACCATCCTTCCCAATCTAAACATCGCGTTCGTCCGTTTCAAATCTCCATCGGCATATTCCACCGATGGATCCTGAACTACATATGGCCTGATTCTTGTAAAACTAGGGATATGTAGGTAGCTCAGGAACCAGAGCTCGGTCAAAATTCTTCAAATCGTTTGGTCAAAATTGGCCATCATATCTTTACCCATCAACTCTTTCATCCTTCCCGGGTAAAGAGGGGCAGCTGTTGATACCCAATTTTTTCCTATATATTTTTATACTCCAAAATACTTTCAAAATAGCATGTTTATGCATATATAAGCATGCCCAAGTGTTTTGATATTTTTCCAAAATTTCTAAAGATTTTTAAAACCAATTTATTATCTATTTTGGCAGAACAAAATCCAATAATTATTCCCAAAATCATCAATTTTGGTGAATAATTTATTTTATTCCCATATTTATACCAAAATATAGTTAAGATAATTTTTGTACATTTTTTACTAATTTATTTGGTATTTTAAAAGTTAAATTGCATATAATTGCAATTATAGCCTACTTTAAGATTAATAGCATTTTATAATTGTAAAATTGGTTCCAATATTTTTAAATTGATATTTATATATTATTATTGGTTTATTACTTTTAATTTGCTTTTAAAATTATTTTACTATTTTTTATAAAATAAAAGGGAAGAAATGGTTGTTTAACATTTAGCCTCATTTATTTCAATTACAGCCCTTTATATATTTCAATTTTAACCACCATTTGACCCAACCCATAACCCAATCTAAATGACCCTACCCGATTCCCACTTACCCTTTTAAATCTAGACCGTTGATCATTCAAGATCATTGGCCATAACCCACCCTTCCATAATTAAACCAAACGACCTACCCTAATTCCCTCATTTCCACCTGACCCACCGCCTTTGAATCCCAAACGCTCTCAGACTCTCTCAAGGTTCTTCGAAACCCTAGCCTCCTCCTACCTTGTTCCACCGTGTTTTCACCGGAGTCCATGGCTTCTCAGGCCATGGAGAGCCTATACTCACCCCCTCCGGCTCTTGCATGCCTGATGCTCGAAGGTTCGAGGCCAGACCTCGAAGGTCTTCACTCAGACCTTCACCAATTTGAAGATTTCGGCCATCTCCGACCTTGCTCCAGTGGCTCTTGGTCTTCTGAGCCTGTTTCTGACCTCATCCGACTTAGATCGGACCTTCTTCCAAGCCTTTCTCATTTCTAGGGTTTCTCCGAAGCCCTAAGCTATTCGAAGTTCTTTCTCTGTTTGTTTGCTTAGATCTATGTTGTATCTATGCTTTACTTGTCATTTAAAAGGTTTTCCCCAGATTTTCTTTTTAAAATCATTTACCTTCGATTTAGGGTTTCTGAAGGTTTTCAAAAGCATCTTTTTGATTCTTTCTATTCTTTCTTTATGTGTGTTTGTCTGTGTTAGGCTCGTATGACTTCTTTTACTACGCATGTACTGTTCTTCCACTTTCTATTTCTACTACGAATATTACTCGAGTACTCACATGTTAATCCGTGTTATGTTTTCCTTACTCTTTTACTATATATGATTACCGTTGAGTTCTTTGATTTTTTCTTTACTAAACTCTGTTTGTGTTCTTGCTAAGCATGTTTCATCTACTTTTATTTAAGGTCGTATCCTCTCTTCTCTTCTGAACTTGCTTAAGCCCCGACTTTTCTAAAACATGTTCTTTTATGCTCTTAAATCGGCTTTCTTGCTTTGCGTTTCAAACCTGCAATCATCACTGTTTCAATGACTTATTTAATTTTGAAACCCTGGGATTTGGGGGCTTCCTGTGACGATTTTTATTTTTGTGTTCAAGTTAAGGCTCCACTTTGGGACCCTGAACTCTCAGACTCACTATGAGTCTGCAAATTGAACCTGTATCTCTTTACTTATGATTCTGAACTTCTCTTCGATTAAACTCTCTTCTAAATAATTTGACAGCCTCTTCTTAATTCACATATTTGTGTGCTTTATTTATGAGAACTCTACTTTCAAAGGTTTTTACTAACTAATTGATTGATTCTGAAATCCTCAAATGGGGTTTGATTGATTTTCACTGATTTTCTTTGATTGAACCTCCTTTACCTTTTCCTGACTTGGTTCATTCGAATTGAGCTTGTAATTTTGATTTCCCTGGCTGTTTGATTGATTCCCTTTCCTTATTTTTCACAAACCGTGTACCACTGAGCTTTTCCTTAAATAACTTTTATGTATTTACCCCTTTTGTGCTACTTTGAAAAGGTTTTAATCAAAATTTATTTCCTTAAATGTCTCCTATCCGTTTGAAATCAAATCCCTTAGCTGAAGGGAAATTCTATGTGATTGATTGCAAGTTATTTTCTTACCTTTCTTACTTGCTTCTCTGCACTATAAAAAGGGACTACCCTTCTGCACTTTGGACACACGAGGAATTGAATACTCTTACACACATTACTGCTTTCAAAACCTGCATTCCCTCTTGCTCTTTTCTCTACTGCTGTTCTCTGCTCCTGCTTATTATTAGTCGGCTGAAAGTTAAGGCTAATATACTGCTACTACTTTGTCTTTGCATCCTACTCTTGCTCTTTTACTGGCATGTCTTGATTCAGTTCCTAGCAATCATCCTAATGTGTTTACTTCGAACCTTTACATCTATGCCTATTACCTGCAAAGTTTGACATGTTCGTATGCTGCTGTTTGCTTTTCTTTATTGCGAATGCTTGATCCCTATACCTTTACCCTCTATGTGTTTGTAAATGGGGATTCAGGGCATGGCAACATGAATTGTTGTTCATGAACTAAATTTTGACCCCAAGTAAAGAGTGTGTCACTATGTTTCATTGCTGATCATGCCATTTGACCCCTCTTCCTTTGTTTACTGTTTCTGTTATGAATCCCCTATCCCTACCTCTTATGTATGCTGAGTTAAAGTATATGGTCTGGTAGCCTTTGAATGGCTATCTAGGCCTGAACCTGGCTTTCAATAAGTCATAACTCCTCAATTTGAAAATGACAAATTGATCAGGGGTGTGCCAGAACTTTAAATTGCTTGGCATGACCACCAGTTTATCATTTCCCCTCCCCTACACTTGCACTTACTCTTATACTTTAAGTTCTTCCCCTCTCATATGAGCCTTGCCTTGGGACCTTGAGTTCCCTCTAAACTTGGACATTTGAGGGCTGGCTTTTCCGCACTGCGCTTTACTGTAATTCTGGAATGATGTTTGGGGTGTAAGCACTGCATGGAGCTCTTGAAGCTCCTTGAAACTTTGACACATCCCAAATAAGAGAGGGCTTCGGAACCTGGATCCTTGAAAGTTGATTTACTACATATGTCAGACTGGGAGTCTGAATTAGGCCCTCCTTGGTTGGAATTCTGATTTCGGATGTATTTTATTTATTTTTTGATTAATTTTGGTCTGTAATAATCTTGTAATAAACATTTAGGGTTGGCTAGTGGAAAATGGGAGGGAACTATGCATGTAAGGGGTAGATATCATGCCTATAGGGGTTATCATTTCTGAATCTGTATCCCATCTAGAGAGCATTCTTGTAGGAATTACTGTCTCTAAAAGTTCTGCATTTTACAAATCACTGAAACTCTGCATTTTTATATAGATGCCATGTCCGTAGGAACACTGCATTTTCATACTATGCCTATAGAATTTTCTACACTTTCGTATAGATACCATGTCTATAGGACTTTCGGTATTCTGCATATGCATCTATCATTAGGCAAACGTGTATATAGGTTTAAATAACAATTAGCATTTTAGACACCAGGCCTATAGGACTTCTGCACTTCTATAAACGTTCAAAATCAATAACGCCTAGATATCATGTCTATAGGATTCTTGCAACTGTTTAAAATCAGTGACACTTAGAAAGCATACCTATAGGAGTTGTTAACTAACTTGAGTTGCCAATTCGTCTCTAATCAGTAGCAATAATTCGTAAGCACCTGCAGAACTTATGTTTTTGTAACTAACAAATCTTTTCTGCAATCAGTTTACTCTCTTTGTTTTTCCTGAAATTGATAGATATCATGCCTATAGGTTCTGTTTAACGCCTAGAAAAGCCTTAGGGTAAAATTTTATAATTGCATCAGTCTTTGATAATTACAACCAGCAGGCGGGCCTAATTCGGACTTCTTATCTGAATATATGTGATAAATCAACCTGTCTTAATGTTTAAGTTTAATACATACCAAACCAGTATGTGCAAGACATGCTAAACTCTATGGCTTATCTGATTTAAGGAGGTTTACTTGAGCCTTACTTGCTTATTTGCCCTCCCATTTATTGCATTATGTGTTTTGATTGACGCCTTAGTATTTTGTCCTTTTGAAACTCCACAAAAGCCCCAACTCCCGCCCCTTTAGGATTAGTAGTCCCATATGCCTCTGGGATTGATAGGATTGGTACGGGTAATAGCATGCAATAAGTAACGATGCCATTTCGCGCTTTAACACCTTAACGAGGAGGGAAGGGTGGATATGGATATGATGACCGGTGCGCTAATATCACGTGTGACCCCTCTTCTGAGGAGTGATCGCTAGGTATGTCATTGAAGTGATCCATTTTAATTATAAACTTAGGACCGCCCTACCTTTATTTGCTTTCATCTTTTCTTGTAAAATTATTCAAATCTCTTTTTTTATTTCTTCCCTCTCTATATACTTTCAAAAGTTTTCAACCTAATTGCAATGTTATATGCGAATCCTTATTTGAGCTTTGATTGTTTACTTGTAAAGTCACAATTGCTACATGGTCGGGAACCACACTAGTGGATCTTGACGGGTGCCTAACACCTTCCCCTCGAGATAATTTTTAACCCTTACCCGAACTCTGGTTTTCCAACTCAAACTCTTCTAAAAAAGTGTCCTAATGCATTATAATCATTAGGTGGCGACTTTTCAACTTCTAAACCCAATTCTCGAAAGGGAATAGAGTTGTCCTCCCAATGTCATATACCCGATTTCTAACCCCACGGTTAGAGAAAAGGGGGTGTCGACATTCATTTGTCGCACAAACTCTGCCCGCCCTTCTGCATTCTTTGCCAATTGTGCTCGGACTTTTGCTAGACTGGCCTCAGATTTTTCTAGGTCGTCTTGACACTCAAGTACTTTCTTCCTCAGACCGCTTATAAGCCTTTCATCTGCTCGGCTTCTTTCAGGGTTTCTAGCAGCTATTCTCATTTTCTGGATTTGAACTTTGAGGGCTTCATTTTCCTGAGTTAGCTTCTTCTTTTCCCCTTCATCTGTGGCAGCTTGGATACTATTGCCAAATTTGAGGTCCCTGATTTGTCCCACTAATTTACTTATCTTGGCCCTATAGCTTTCTTCTTTTGCCAACCAACCCCATTGCTCCTGCGAGTCACTAGTGAATTGTTGGACATGGGGTCGCTTAGCATGTCTATCGGGAATCTGAAACCTTTTACCAAACCAAATCATGTAATTAGGGTCTACCTCACCTTTAGCTAGATCCCGCACTATAGTCTTAGTTTCGAGAAATCTGCACTAATTCCAAACTTGGCGAACTCCCTCTTCTCGAAATACAACCTTTGGGCCTTATTCGACGACATGTCTACTCAAATATTCGTCATGGGGGGCTGTTTGAAACCTGCTCAGTTGGCGCGTGAGGAGCATATGGCTGAATGCTCTGGATGCCCATTAGGAGAAGGTAGCACACTTCGCTGACATGTATATGACTTCGGTGGCAGGGAGCCATCCGAGCGTCCACACAATTTTATCCATAGTTAAAGAACTCAAGTGTGCAAACCAAGTCTCGGTACCCTCTGGAAACTCAACCCCCACCACTCGGCTTTCAAATTCTTCGATGCAATCTAAACCGGTCATGTCGTAGTTCATATACACGACATGGTGGTAGAGATGTTCCTGTATCCACAATTGTAGTAGTAGGTTACAGCCTTGGAAGTATTTTCCCCCTTCTCGACATATGGTCAAAGCTCGGTAAATCTCAGATAAGATCAGGGGAACCAAGGTGCCATTAGCTTTCTTGATTGCGACATCAACCATTCCCACGAGGCCCAATTCTATGTTGTCGTCTTTTCCCGGACAGATTATAACACCCAAGAATGCTACTATAAAAACAAGACCCCGTTGTGCTTCCCATTTACCGTTATTTCTGGCATGGGTCAAACCAGTATTCAGTGCTTCAAAACCTTGAGGATTGCCATAGCGTTGGTACAAGAACTGGAAAGTGCAAAACCCTTCAGATAAATTCCCATCCTGAATATCCTGGCTTACACTCAACATATCCAGAAACTTGTGAGGGGACATTGGTCTCGGTGACACCAGGTACCGACTTCTAAGGTTTCCGTTTAGGCCGGCGTAACCCGCAATTTCCTCTAGCGTGGGTGTGAGCTCAAAATCATAAAAGCAAAACACATTGTGAGTCAGATCCCAAAAAGGTATCAAGACTTCAATCACGTCCAATCTTGGCTTGATGTTCAAAAGTCCGACAAGACCACCCAAAATTTTACCATGGTTCCTCGACTAACTTTTCCTAAGTCGTTCCACCACATGTGGAACTGTAAGGGGATCTCTTTAAGAGTTGTGAAGTGTTCATTTTCATTTGTGCTCATCCTGCACATTTATTAGGGTGATTTAATTAAAAACAAAGATTATGACTCATTTTGACTCAAGAAAAAGTTATCACTATTATTTATTTTTCAAAATTTTCATAAAAATCTGGTTTCGCAAACACGGCATTTCAGCACTTCGGGGTAGAAGATTTTAAGGTTGTGTTTGCTAACCAGCCAAAATTTTGAAAAAGACACCATAGGTGGCTGTTCTTGCAAAAGCAGCCTTTTGGCGCCCTTTTGGGGGACATTCGCCTATTTAGACAAGAATGACATCACCTTACTTATTTATAATAAACAATAAAAATTTTATTCTTTTTGGGGTTATTTTTTGCAAAAATGAAGTTGGACCTGATGGGGTTGCCTACGGATCCCACATCCGGTGAGAATTAAACTGGCGTAGTTCGGGCAGATTTGACAAAATAAAAACAAAACCAACTATTTTTGTAAAAAAACAAGATTTTCTCTCTTTTTTTATCAAAATTTCGGCAGAGTTTCAGCATATTGTTTTTTGGACATTGGTATTTTCAAAAAACTGGCAATTATCTCTCTTAGTCCCCGCATTGACTTTTCTTTATTTCCAACTTTCTCCTATTATTAATAAATCGGTCAACATGCAAATCCGAAGCAAATAAATGCACAAGTAGGAAGTAGGATGTATCAGGATGGTCTTTTCATTTCGGGTACACCTGTCCTAGACAGACCCAACCTCTGTGTTGAGTCTCCAAAGTCAAATGCACATGATGCAAACAAACGTTCCTACAAGGGATCTGGCATGAGGTTTTGTTATACTAGGTTTAAAACCTAGGTGTATTGTTCTAGACCTGGTTTACCCGAACGAACAACTCGAGCCGAGGGGGGCAGCGTACCAGGAATACAGAAGCTTCACCGGCTTTGCAATTTGTCCGAACCTCGTTCTAAATTTGGGATAAGACTAATAGAAAAGAAGTCACACGAAGTGCACACTTCCCAGATGATTTATAAGACTCAGAGAGAGGAGGGTTTTGTAGCAATTTATATACAGTCCAAACAATATCAAAGCGGTAAAAGCGGCATTTAGCACATTAGGTTAAACATGTAAAAATCAGATAAAACAAGTCAACTATACCAATTATTCTAAGCTCGAATTCTTGAACCCTGAACCAGAGATTTTGGGTTCGTTCCCCAGCAGAATCGCCAGAGCTGTCACACCTCCTTTTTACACACTCGAAGGTAGTATAAGGGAGTTTTTCCAATTTAAGTGACATTATTCAAAATGGGATTATTTATTCATTTTTATTCAGAGTCGCCACTTGGGATGGTTTGTTTTCTGGTTTCCCAAGTCACCGGTTTTTTTTAAATCCCAAATCGAGGAAAATTCAACTTTCCTTTTTGAAGTTTGAGAACCAGAAATTCTGAATAAGGAATTCTATTAACCCGAGGGAAGGTGTTAAGCACCCCCGGATTCCATGGTTCTAGCACGGTCGCTTAAACTATCATAATTGGCCTATTATCTGATTTTAATACATGTCTTATCCTATGGTATAATATTAAATTAATAATCGCTTTTAATTAATTTTAGGAAGATTCAACGTTATCTAAAACACGTCTTTGAATCACGCCACATGAAATGCACCCGTGGTCCACGACATATTCAATTTTGCAAGGGTCATGGAAAATTTGAAATTTTGAACCACACCACATGAATTGGGATTTGGGTCACATGAAATGCACACCCGAGTTTAGGAAAGTAATTTAAAATAGCACGCCTAAAGCAACTACGCACTTTCAATTTTGCAAGGGTCATGGAAAATTTGACTAAACGGCAAACCTCGATTTCTTAAGAATTAAAATTAATTAAGTGAAGGCCATGCGTTTTAGGTTTTATTTAGCACGTCTCACCTCGCTTCCAATTTTTAAGGGAAACTCAAACTAAGCTTTTGAGGGTCATAAACTATATCTTACTTGATATGTCACGCCTCAACTAATTGATGGAATCCAATTAATTAAACACTAGATGAATTGGGATTTTACCTCTCTTTTTTTAATCTAACGTTCATTCTAGCTTAAAAGAAAACTTTGCGTTTTAAAAAAAAAAGTGGATCTATTTGTTTTATGAATGGCTTGCGCCATCTCCAGCAATAAAAAAGGGAACTTAAAGAAGGCAGGCCCAATATGATGTGGCCTGCAGCTCTATTTCAAGTGGCCTCAGAGTCTATGGCCCAAGACATGACGCAAATCCTTTTGAGAGCTAAGGATCTGATAGTGCAGGACTCGAGATCGAGTCTTCAGACACGTGAAAAACATTAAAACATCAAAAATGTGGATGCCCAACCTGGATTTCAACAACACATAACCATTTGACGATCATGCTCACATAAATCTTCAGCAAACTCAAAGGACAATTATGCGAGATTTCAAATCTAATTGAACTTCTTTTCAACACATACAATAGCAGATCAAAGACTCATAAGCTTGTCAAGTGAACATATTTGGATTTAAACTTAAACATGCTTATAAATGACCAGGGCAATTCTGCACAGGGCTAGTCCCTTTAAGTAATCAACCAAACCATTTTTCTCATTCAAAATGACTATAAGCTAACTAACTTGGAAGCCATTCAATCAACAATTCATGAAGTAAAACACTACATGGTTTTTCAGATAGCAGAACACAACATTAGATAAACTCCAACATGAAAGTTTCTGATTTCAAACTTAGGGACATCAACTTAAACAAATTCAAGCAAATTCACACAACAGCATTGGTTTAAACAGGCCAAAATAGACCTGAAACATGCTTAAATCTACTGAAATTTCTATAGCACTGATTCTCTACCACTTACACATGTGATCAGAAACTTCAAACTCATTTTAACTAAGCAAATGGAAGATATCACTTGTCCAACACTGTAACAGGATCTATAACTATAATAGACAAAAACTAAAATACATATGAGGATAAATGATTAATTACAGAGCCAAAATGATGTAAAATAAAATCTAAATGAACAAAACATCACTGATTTTCAACTCAATCAAATAGCCTCAACTCTTTCAACTCAATCATGTCAATGGAGTTCGGTGAATACCTGATTAATATCCACAAGAATAACAAATGGAAATGAGCTCAAGATTAAGAAGAAGTCCGCTGCAAAGTATCAGCAACACAACAATATGAAATCAGCAGAGCAGGCTTCAAATTCTCATCTCCATTCCAACATTCAGAAACCCAGATGCACTATTTCTACTAAACCTTCTAACTTCTGACTTATCCTAGGAAATTAAAACTCAAACTCAAGCAGAAATTCTAGCCATTTTTAGTACTTTTTCTTGAAAGAAAGAACTCAGTCGTGTTTAATTTTTCAGGATTTGTTTAGTCTCTAATATTCTGACTTGTGAATGAACAAAGAGTGCCTTTATAGGCAAGCCTTAGGGCAGCAGAAAATAATTTTAGTTTTGCACTTTAAACCTTTTGGAATTTTCATTTTTGCTCTCATGTCCTCAGTTTAAAAACTCAATTTTTAAATTAGTCCCAATCCCAGCTTCTAGGAAGTTTCCTTATTCAGTTATTGAAGATTCTCTAACTTAGAATTCCTAAAATAACCCTTAACACTCCTTTTTTCACTTCATCATACCAAGCAGATATGGGTGAAATTTAACCCAGGTTCAGCCGGACATGGGCTCAATCCCGACCCAATAACCTAAACCACTCTCCTGAAGTGGGGTCCAAAAGGGCCTCAAAAACCAAACAGCAAACATGACCCAAACCAAATTAGTATTTTATGACAAAGAGGAAAATAAAGCTTAAAATGATTTCCAAAAACTAAAACCTAAACTACGTGACTAATTAATAACACAAGTAGGCATGGAATTAACTAATTTATTAAATCAAAATGACCTAACTTAATTAAACTATGTGATCAAAACAGAAGGCAAAATCGGAGGTTTAAAACATGACATTAATAAAACTAAACAGATCACTGAAAATCAGAGAACAACCTGTTAAGATTTGAAAAA
Source organism: Nicotiana tabacum (assembly GCF_000715075.1). Taxonomy (NCBI): domain Eukaryota; kingdom Viridiplantae; phylum Streptophyta; class Magnoliopsida; order Solanales; family Solanaceae; genus Nicotiana; species Nicotiana tabacum. The sequence goes on from NC_134097.1 coordinate 85,714,536, forward strand.
GAAAACTAAATGGAACAAACGAACACTACTCAATCTAGGCTCAGAAAATTTGGTCAAGTTTCAATTAAAGAAAAAGGAGAAGAAAAGAAGAGGAATAAAAGGTGAAGTAAAACTAAAATGAACAGAAAAAAATGAAGGGAACTCACCGACTAGGCTCGAAGTCGATACTGGAATTCTGAGTTAGCCTAAAACAATGTCAATAGCTTGTTCTTGGTCAAGAGAAAATGAACGTCATTATTTTGTGATAAAAACAGCCTTGAATAAACAAGGAATTCAGAGGATTAACCTTTCATGCACAGGTTCGATTTTAAGCTTTTAGGGCTTGAACTCAAATTCAAGATTCGACAAGTTCCAGACAGAGTCGAAGGAAAAGGAGTGAGGATTCGGAACGGGGAGGTGAAAGGGAGTTTGTGGTGTAGATATGGGGTTGATTGGTAGCGGTGCCACCGGCTGAAGGCGGTGGAAAATGGGGGCGGTGCTCTAGGGTTAAATCCAGTGTCTGAAGATGGGAGACGAAGATTAAGGATGTAACAGGGGGGTAGGGGACTTTAGGACAGTTATATAGTAACAAAGACCCCAGTTCCGGACCGTTCGATCAAATAAGATCAACGGTCCTGATAGAAGGTTATTAAAACGGGATCGTTTGGTCCCTACGTGGGGCAGACCGAGTTGGGGCAGAAATTGGGCCGGTTTTGACCGGGTTATGGGGTGTTTTTAGGCTTGGGGATTTAAAGGATTTTACCCAAAAATCCGAATCTTTTCAATTCTTTTCCTTTTTCTTTTATTTCAAAATTCTTTTTCTTTTCAAAATTAAAAATAAAATCTAAATTAATCCCTAAATCAAATTATCCTACCAAATTAAATTAATTAGCTCTAAATAATAATTACCACAACTAATTAAATACCAAATTAAAAGGAAACTCCCCAAAATTCGAAGCTAAAAATTAAAAATGCAAAAATAAGTAATTTTTTTGTGATTTTTTCATTTTTGTAAAATACTAAATTACTAATTACTCTAAAAAATGTAAAATTAAATCCTAAATGCAAATGCAATGTATTTTTGTATTTTTTATGAACTAAACAAGATTAAACATGCACGCAAAGAATGCAAAAAATTTAAAAAAATTCTACAATAATTCCTAAAATAACAAATAATTAAAAGAAAAAAATCTAATTTTTGGAATTATGTAGGAGTAATTGTGAGGTAAAAATCACGTGTTCACAATGTATTACCACAAGTGTCACGAACAGTCCCGTGAAATCAATACCCCAAACATCAAAGATATCAATCTCTAAAATGGTGGTAAGAGGCATCTTATTCTTCTTAGAAATCCCATCGTCCCTTTGGCACTCATCACAACGCTTGAGAAGCTCACTAGAATCCTTGTAGAGGGTTGGCCAATAGAATCCACAAGTCAAAACATTTGTAGCCGTTCGAGCTCCACTATGGTGACCTACCATACAGTGAAGAGTGGAAACCCTCAAGAATCCCCATTTGTTCTTCTTTATGAACACATCACTGGATCACGCCATCGGTACACATCCGAAAAAATTATAGCGCATCGCAATAATAGTCCAAACAATCCCATTTGAGCTTATTCCTTTGGTTTGAAGAGAACTCATTCGATACAATGCCGCTCACAGGATAATTGGCTAGATCGGCGAACCATGGCATCCCGGTCATTGAAATGGTTGACAATTGCTTGTCGGAGAAGAAATTATTGATCTCAAGGCCATCATTTGGTCTCCCCTCCTCCTCCAATTCTGGCAAGTGGTCTGCCACTTGATTCTCACTGCCCTTGCGGTCTTGAATCTCTAAATCAAACTCTTGCAATAGTAGCACCCACCGCATCAACCTTTCTTTAGAATCTTTCTTGCTCATCAAATACTAAAGCACCGCATTGTCAGTGTGAACAATCACCTTAGTACCCATCAAATACGGCCAGAACTTCTCCATGGTAAAAACAATAGCAAGTAACTCTCTTTTGCGGTCACTGTTTAGTTGACCTGGGCATCATTCATGGTCTTGCTAGCATAGTAGACCGGATGCAAGAATTTATTGATTCTTTGCCCCAACATCGCTCCAACTGCAACATCACTAGCATCACACATGAGCTCCAAAGGCAATATCCAATCCGGTGCGGTGACAATAGGAGTAGTAGTCAACATGAACTTAAGCAACTCAAATGCCTTCATACAATCTTCATTGAAATGGAACTTGGTATCCTTCTCCAAAATTATGCACAATAGGTTCACCACCTTGGAAAAGTCCATGATGAATCGGCGATAGAATCCCGCATGACCCAAGAAGCTCCTCACTCACTTCACGGATTTAGGAGGAGGGAGTTTGGAGATCACCTCAATTTTGGCTTGGTCAACCTCAATAACATGTATTGAAATTTTATGGCCGAGGATAATGCCTTCCTCGACCATGAAGTGACACTTCTCCCAATTCAACACCAAATTTGTCTCCTCACATCAAGCCAATACCCTATCCAAGTTGTTCAAACAATCTTCAAACGAATTCCTAACCACAGAAAAATCATCCATAAAGACCTCAAGAATATCCTCCACCATGTCGGTGAAAATAGCCATCATACACCGTTGAAAAGTCGTCACTGCATTTCACAACCCAAAAGGCATCCTTGAAAACGAGAAAGTACCTTAAGGACATTTGAAAGTGGTCTTCTCTTGGTCCTTGGGAGCAATAAGAATTTGATTGTAGCCAGAGTATCCATCAAGTAAGTCATAAAAAGCACGTCCGGTCAACCTATCAAGCATTTGGTCAAGAAATGGAAGAGGGAAATGATCTTTCCGAGTGACTTTGTTGAGTTTCCTATAGTCCATTCACACTTTCCACCCGATAACAATTCTTGTTGGGATCAATTCATTCTTGTCATTTGTTACCACAGTCTTTCCCCCTTTCTTTCGGACACATTGCACCGGAGAGGTCCATGAGCTATCCGAAATGAGGTAAACAACCCCGACATCTAACCACTTGATTATATCCTTCTTCACCACCTCTTCTATTGCTTTATTAAGCCTTCTTTGATGTTCAATGGAGGGCTTGGCACCATCCTGCAACAAAAATCTTGTGCATGCAAAAGGCGGGGCTTATGCCCCAAATATGCACCAAAGTCCTTCCAATTGCTCTTTTCCTCCTTTGTAGAACCTCCAATATGGACTCTACCTGCATGTCAGTTAAGCAAGAAGAAAGGATAACCGGTAAAGTAGAATAAGGTCCAAGGAATTCATACCTGATATGCGGGGGGCGATGGCTTTAACTCCAAGGTAGGAGGTTCCTCGATTAAGGGCTTTGTTGGAGGAGTCTTCTAGTTTTGAAGATGCAAAAATAGCTTTCAGGGTTCATAAGTGCACGACCCCATGCCTTGCAATGCATTTATACACTCCACGTAGCCATCACTCTCCTTATCACCATCAAGGTTGAGCAAAACTGCTTCCAATTTGTCTTCAACATTCATTGTGGCACTAGCATCATCAACAATCACGTCCGTCACTAAATCCACGAACGAACATACTTCATTACTATTCGGTTGCCTCATTGATTTGCACACATGGAAGACCACCTTTTCGTCACCCACCCGGAAAGTGAGCTCGCCGGCTTCCATATTAACAAGATCCTTCCCTGTAGCAAGGAAAGGTCTACCCAAAATGATAGGCACCTCATAGTCCACTTCATAATCAAGGATAACAAAGTCTGCTGGGAGTATGAACTTGTCAACTCGAACCAATACATCATCAATAATACCCAAAGGCCTCTTCATTGTTTTATCTGCCATTTGCAACCTCATAGATGTGGGTCTTGGTTGCCCAATTTCCAAAGTTTTGAACATCGAGTAGGGCATTAAGTTGATACTTGCCCCAAGATCAAATAATGCCTTGGCAAAATCGGCACTCCCCATAGAGCAAGGTATTGTGAAAGCACCCGGATCTTCCAATTTCGGAGCCATTGAGTGCACAATAACACTCACTTGATGAGTCATTTTGATGGTGTCACAATTCATTGATCTTTTTTTGGTTACAAAATCATTCATGAATTTTGTATATCCCGGCATTTGTTCCAATGCCTCAACCAACGGAACATTAATTGACAAACTCTTCATCATATCAATAAACTTTTTGAATTGGTTTTCACTGTTTTGTTTTGCAAGCGTTTGAGGGCATGGAGAAGGAGGCCTTGGAATTGGTGCCTTAGCCTTTGGCACTACTAGTTCCGGCATGTCAATCACTTGTTCCCTAGATGGGTTCACCTCTTCTTGTGTCTCATCCACACTTTCATCTATATAAATTCTCACTTCTTCACTAGCTTGAACTACATTGCTCGGGGTTTCATCTTCTTGAACCACAACTTTTTCATACGCAATCCTTCTTTGATTTGAGGTGGTTGAATCTCCACCTTTTCCACTTCTAGTAGTCATGGTCATAGCATGTCCCGTATTATTCCCACACTTCGGGTTTACCACCGTATCACTAGGTAGGGCCCCCTTAGGACGAGTATCCAAAGTTTGTGAAATTTGGCCTAATTGAACCTCCAAATTCCGAATAGAAGTGTTGTGCGAGGCTAATTGAGCATCGTAGTTGGCATTCTTCTACATCATCTGTTTAAACATGTTTTCAATTCTACCCATTTTTTTGGAAGAAGAGCTCGGGTCTTGAGAAGGATAGGGAGGTGGATTGCTCGAGTGTTGGAACATCAGGGGCCTTTGAAAAACCAACCCCTGATTGTTGTTATTGTTCCACGCTCCTTGTTATTTCCACCTCAATTGCCTTGATTACTCCAATTGCCTTGATTTCCTTGATTGTTCCAATTGCCTTGATTAGGATTGCCACCGCTCTAATTGCCTTGGTTGTTTTGGTTGTTCCAATTACCTTGGTTCCCTTGTGACCTCCATTGTTATTGATTTTCCCCTTGAGCATTGTTTCTTAGACCTTGATAATTGTTGACATATTGAAATTCTTTGTCCTGTTCATTGTATGAATCACCTTGATCATAACTATTATCATCTTGTATAAATTGTTACAGACGTTTTTCATTATCATCTTGCACAAATTGTTGACCATGTTTCCGTCTTTTGTTTACCATTATATTCACACTTTCCATTACATGCACTTGTTTCAGCCCTTGAACTTGTTGCAACTGAGCTTTGGCCAATTGGTTCATTGTAGTTGTTAACTCAGCAATAGCTTGCCCATGATCAAGTAGCTATTTGTGTAGGTGAATAACATTAGGGCCACCTTACGTAACTTTGGCTCTACTTTGGCAAGCCGAACAGGTATCCTCCATCTCATCAAGAATTTCACAAGCTTCGGCATATGGCGTGTTCATGAAGCTCCCCACAGAATGTTGGTTAACCGCACATTGATTAGTTGTGTTGATCCCCATGTAGAAGGATAATTGGATCGTGGCCTCAGTCATATCATTGTTCGGGCACTCTCTATCCATGGTACGATATCTTTCAAAAATCTCATGCAATGGCTCATTGGGTTCTTGCTTGAAAGTAAGAACCTCATCCCGAAGTGTTGCCATATGTCCTAGAGAGAAGAATTTGGAGATGAACTTCTCTACCAACTCATCCCAAGTGTGGATGGAATGATTGAGCAACCTCTCTAACCAGTCCAATGCTTTTCCCGATAGAGAAATAGGAAATAGCCTCAACCTCAGGGCGTCCTCAGACACATTTGTTTGCTTACTCCCACAAAAAGTATCAACAAACCCCTTGAGATTCTTGTAGGCATTTTGATTTGGATCTCTGGTGAAGAATCTCCGTTGCTCAATTAGTGTAAGCATCACGATGGTGATTTGGAAGTTGCCTTCCCTAATGTGAGGCAGGACTATAGGACTCGTCTAACCCTCATTTGGTAATTGTCGGTGGGCTTCCGCTCTTGGTGGCGGGCAGCCTCGTCTATTAGCTTGAGGTTCAAGAGGAACATCATCCATGGCATCATCCTCCACTTCTTCCCCCATTGGCATACTTCCGATGGGCTTGTTGTTGAGTGCAATATTCGTACCTAAAATCAATTTAAACACAAAATTAGTGACTCATAAGGAAAAGAAGACAAAGCACGCAAAACCCTAGATATATAGCTAAATCCGTTTAACTCCCCGGCAATGGCGCCAGAAATTGATCTCCCCCAAACTCACACCATAATTATAGGTATTGAGGCGGTCGAAGCAATAATAAAACCCAACACGAGTCGGGGTCGATTCCTCAGGGAGTTAGAAATGGGATTAGGTATACACCTAGTGTAATTGTATAATGTGCCTCACTTTTCACTTCCACATTCTTGTTGGTTGTTTCTATTTATTTTTAACTAATGATTGCAAATAATAAACTAGAAGATAATGTTTTTGGTATTGGGTTTTTTTCAAATGGTAAAGGATCTAGGGTCGCGACTTCCACCTAGGTGGATACCTAGTGGGTTGTAAACTTTAGTGAGTTTGATTAATCAGGATCATAATATAGAAATCTCATGCAATTGCTCACTCTATACCTCTCAGTAGTTTGAGTGATTTTGCCCAATTTTGCTTTCTCAAACCCAAATGGATATTGCACAAATCAAGTGATATATGCTCAAGTCGGGTCTTACTATCTCTAGTTTGACCCTTTAATTGGGGCTATCAATTTCTTGAGTTCACCCCAATTCCTTGTTAGCCAAGCTTTCCTAAACTTAGTCTCTCTTTATCAAGTAAAGACTAGGTCAAATAGGCATAAATCAATGTTTGCAACCATTAATTCTAGAGTTCAAGCATAAACAAGGCTAACTATCACTAACCGAATCACAAACAAGCCCTAAAATTAAATACACATTAAGTACCCACACTAGGGTTGAGCCACCTAGCTAAAGATTTAGCTACTCATGAAAAAAAAGAAATACAAGAAGAAATTAAGATATAATGCATAATAATTGATTAGACAAAGAAAATCTAATGTTTAGAAGTTAATCTAGTACAAAATTACTCAAAGAAGTAAAGAAAATGGCTCAGGTGCACTTTTGAAAATCAAACTTAACCTAAAAATGACAAAACGTTCTATTCATACTAAGCAAAAAATATCAGACAAAAATGCCCCTACGCAGGTTGTGCGGCCGCATAATTCTGGTGCGGTCCGCACAATGGGCTTTTGTGGCTGCACTATTCTTCAATCTCTCGGACCGCATAATAATGACTGGGGCCGCACTTGACCTCCTGCGACCACACAATTTCGGTGCGGTCTGCACTCCTTGACCTGGCCAAAACACTACTCTCTGAATCTCCCTTTTGCAGCCGCACTAGAATTGTGCAGTCCGTGCTGCTAGCCTTTTTGCCCTGTTTTAGTTCTTGTTATCTTTTGACTCCTTTACGAATTGATTTTCACTTCTTTGGCTCATTTTCCAATATTCCTGCAAGTAAGCTTATCGGGGATATTCTTGGAAAAGATTGCACCGTACTCTTTTAGAACCGCAAAATTTTTATGTTGCTAAGACTTCAATAATTTTCGTTGGATTTTCTTTTGTATTAATTGGTAGAAATTTTGTAAGAAGTCACATACTAATTTTTGCAAGATCTTCACGTTAGATTTGTTGAAAATGTTATAAGGGAAAATGATATATTTATCAATCCTACTCTGCATATTGATTTTGAAAGTTAATTTTCTTTTTTACTTTAGTAGTCACAAAGTATATATTTTCGTCAAGAGTGTTCATTTATTTATCAATTAAGAAGAAAGTCCTTGAAGGGCAGAAATAAGAAAGGCTGCTTGTTGTTCTGTCTTGAAGTCATTATATTATGTTGCCACCTAACCCCAAATGAGCAAGAGTCTTTTGTTTGGTTAGGGGTTTGCTGCCACGTCGGGGTGGGGTGAGGGTGGGGATTTCTAATCTTATCCAATTAATTAATTAACTAATTAGGTAATATTCTGCTACCTGGTAATTAATCAATTACCCTCATAATTAAAAATTATCTCAAATTACTTAAAATTCTACTCATTTTCAATATACTTTATGCATCCTACTATCATGGTCATATGGTACCTTATATGGTACTAGTCTATAAATATCGGATACTATTGTTCGGCCCGCATTTTACCGCCTTATGTCAAAGTTAAACGAAAATTTATTTTCTTTGACTTGCTTCCCCTCTCACCTTCACGAATTTACTCGTCACTTGTTTGAAATAGTATGATACTTATAATCTCAAAATTATCTCATTCTTGAACTTATGTCGATTAACTTACGACGAAACTTTAACATATAAAAATGCGGATTTAACATCATTCTCCCCTTTGGAACAATCATCCTCGAATGTTGACTGATGCACTTATCATTCTCATAACCTATAGATCTTATGAATACTTTAGTGCTCCTCTTGCCATCTAGGCAATTGTTCTTTGAATAAGTCCAAAGGCTAGGTCATTCCTCCCTTTAGTCCTCTTCCCATACCACGACTTGTGGTCGGGATCTTTCCAACCTCGCAACTGTTGCTACCTTATATCATGCAGCCTGTACGACATTGACCTTGTAAGTGCGCCTATGCGACTCTTCTCCCCTTTTTCCTCTAGACATATACAGAGCTTGATGAATTGTCCCTTTGGGCATTTGTAGGTATACTAAAGTTCTTTGCTCGGTATTTTATTGAAATTACGTTTATTGCTACATCTTATTTCATAGAGCTGGTTATCTAACCACATGATTTTACTGCATCTAGATAGGTCATACTGTACCAGAACTCTTACTTTGATTTATCGTTATTGAGGTCTACTTCTAACTCCAGGTTACTCTCATTGCTCATCTCATATGTATAAGTCTAAGTCATTTAATGCTTCATCATTACTGTTCATCTTAAGAATGATAGCATGATCTCATCTCATACTGTTGAACTTTTATCCATCTATTGTTGATTCACCCTAATGTTGATCCATCATCTACAACTGATAACTTGACCTCTTATGTAACACTGCCGCTAGGGCTCATGTCTCATCGGGGAACATCTGAAGTAACTAGACTGATCCACTTGGGGCGATACCATGCTTCCATAATCTTATAGCATCCCAATGTGATTCACCTTACATGGGTACTTTACTCTTGTACAATTCATGAAATCCCTTTTTTCAAATGATTACTCAATTGAAGGACCAAACATCATCCTTATTTATCAAAATTATACCCTTATTCCATTATCAGGATAGTATTTCATTGTTTTCTAAATGCTATTAATCTTAGTCTCCTTTGAGTTCATTCAGGATATACTGAACTTTCTGTAACTTAGATAAATCATTAGCTCTCTTGTTCTCGTGGGCTTAATCCCAATGACTTATCTATTCTCGTCATCTTCTCATTCCCCCTTTCTTATCCTTATCATGTCTTCCTAGAACTATGTCGCTTTACCATACTTTAGCTCGGGACTTACACGTAGCTATTTATACTACTCGCAACCTTCCTTCAACTTGTTTGCAACATAGATTTTCTTGTGCTATTCCGGAACAACAAGAGAAATGTCACATCGTCTCTAACTCTTCTTCACTCTCCTGACTAGGCCTCTCGATACCTACAACCATAGGTTGGAAGATATGCGACTGACGATGCTGCTATCATTCCTGGATACTGAATCCTAGCATTTTTAGCCTTCTATCTGAAGTATATATTATTCACCACCTTCTGCACCTGAGTATCTCATACGTTGTTCACCTTTAGCTTACTTACCTTAAAATCTCACATCACATCTTCTATCTCTTTCATGACATCCCTTCCACATAGGTATAATTCACATCCATAACTTGAAGCTCTATTATAATACTTGCACCTCTGGTGTATACACAATCTGATGGAAGCTTCATACTGACTTCTGATGAGGCTGGTACTCTTCTAACTGACTTTATCATAGAGCCTCTATAAAATATGATTGTTGTACTATCTCCCTTGTACCTTTGATATTAAGAGTGATCCTGCAATATTCTCAATCACGAGGTCTATAATTTTCTGGGTCCAATAATCGGACTCCTGATTTACTTCATTGAAGTAACTCTTTATTTTTTTCTTCCTTATGATCAGTCTTTAGGCTTAAGCTATCTTCCAATTTTTGTCTCACAGTATTAGTTATTACTTTTGCCTTTCATGGACACTCTCGAATATCCATGATACAATCCTCTAACACCAAATCCTCTGTCTATGATCTGGGTTCAATTCTTTCTTTTAACTTATACCGGAATCTTCTACATATGTATGATTGTAAACATATATGCTGCATGGATAATACTCTGATCTCTTAAATGTGTTCATAACATTACTAACTCTAGATAATTGGCCAAATAATTCATTTTGTTGCTTCTCAACTTACTTAAAAGGTAAGTTATTTCTTTTCCTGGTCTTTCTACCCCCTTGTTACGTGCATACATGGCTTATCTTGGCACACACGAATACTAGAATCCCATATGACCCATATAATCTCAAATATCACTTACTTCCTGTTCATTAATCACGGTAGATGCCACTTTCTTATGGAGTGCATACAATGTTCATAGTGAGACTGTTTTTACATAACCAGTTCTTCTTCAAGTTACTATGTTTAGGTAGAAGTCTTCTTCCTTATTTCCTCAGCTAATTTTTCATTATAGTATTTAGAGAGGACCCTCTGACTCTTGTAAACCTGCGAGCTTATTACATCGTATACCCAATAAATTTTTTGATCTCCTTCCTCGCCTATAATTATCTGTAGTTACTTACCGACACGCCCTTGTGCTTGTAGGGTTGCTTCTGAACTGATATTTTGACAGCCTTCCCAGTGGAACTCTCTTTTATTCCCATAATACTCATACGATACCTTTAACAATCCCAATTCCTACTTGAATATTTCTTAAATATTACAGTGACATTACTGCGAGGCTAAATTCACTATATTTGGCTTTACTATGTTTATCTTTTACAATCTACTGACTCGTTTGTAACCTCCTGCTTAGCCATAACTAGGTTCTTCCATAATTAACTACCAACTACTCGTTGGCCCATTCTCATAACAATGTTCTACATAATCTTTCTTGGGTTATTTCTTTTGTTTTAACTTACCTATCGCAATGGCTCCTTCTCTATTAATAACATTTCGGACAGGAACCCTTACTTCCTCTCCTTAATGCCATGTTTGCATATTGTTCTGGAATCGTAGCATATATGTAGGCTTTGAATATTTGTAATCTCATCCCTTTTTCATTTTTTCGCATTCTTCCTTTACCATTCTATAATTACTAGAACCACTTAATTCTGACTTAATGCCACATCATTCCATAAACCCTTCCTGTTTAGGGGAGTACAAAGAATTGGAGCTACGATGACCTACCTATAGATGTTTTACCTTTTCATCTTTGGCATCCTTTCACATCATTGATGACCCTTACTTGCCTTGCGGTAAACCTTTCTGTACCAAGGATAACAAAATTCCTTACTCACGATGGTGACACTTAGTGTAACTGGCACAGGTAGTCCCTTTTGCTTAACTTCACTCACATTGCATCCTTTAGGGAAGCGTCTTCCTGAATGACCATCCTCTAAATTCATCATGAATCTTCTTTTGTTGTCCATTCTATTATCGCCATAACATAATTTAAAATTCTCATGTTGCTGACTATTATCAAATCACTCAGTCCCTATTTCATGTTTAGTTTATCTTGTTCACCATACCATACTGATTTCTATTACTTTGGGGTTTAACTCTCCCTTCTAGTAGTCATGTTGGAGTCATGAACTTATCATTCGAAATGAAGATATGACTTTATGGCCTATATTCTTTTGTTGTCTCAAGGCCTATTGCCTCTCGTCTTTTCCTTTACATAACTACAAATTATGTAACACTCTACCGTTGTCATCTAGATATCACATCTCACTCATAATTCTTCATTATCCCTCTTCATACTTCCCTGCTAATGTTTCTATCTATCACTTTATTATGAAAATTTTAACAAGACATTCTTTTGCTTTTACCTCCACTTGCTCCATCTACTGGCTCTTTGGTCTGCCTAACATTCTCCCTCTACTAGGGATAATAGCCACACTAAGGTAATATTTATCCTTTTAAGGCTTCCCGTGCTTATCTTTGTAGTGTTCATATCAAAATGTACTATTTTAGAGTGTAACATCTTGGTATCTCACGAGGAGATGTATTAGCATATTTGCAATATCCTTCAGAAACGTCAACTGATGCAAACAATCCATTCATTATTTTGGGTTACTCTAACCCCAACTAGATCCTGATATCTCGTCCTTCTCTTATACTATTTTTGTTAACCCCTATAGGGCATAACTAGAATGGGTGTGACCAATTGTACATACCACTGTTACTATTGAAGGTAAATCAAAATGCTTATATCTCTCTTCCTGAATAGTAAATAAGGATAATCTTCATTAGCTAGTACCTCGTACCATCTTTCACCTTACTTCCTTTACTTGTTGAAACTTGTAATTATCTTCTAAATCTCTCATTGTCTTTCATCATAAAGGTGGATAGATATTCTAGCCTTAAGGCTTCTTTTCCAAAAGCTCACCAGTTCTTCTGACTCAACTTTTTCACAACCGCATTCAATCCCTTACCAACCATCTTTCTAAATGTAGGCATCATCGTATTATGAATAAGGTCGAGTTTAGGAAATTGTGTTCTTACAACTAAGCTCAACCACACGATCTAGAGTAAAAAGAAAGAGTGACACTCCTAAATGCCATGTAGCGTCCTACTTATAAGTATGGTGCATTACACACCCATAAACAAGACTATAAAGAGTTTGTCTTCTATCCAATTGGATGCATGTATTGCGATGTGAGTGTCACGCCTCGAACTTGGGAGCGAGATCGGCACCCGGTGCCCCACCTATCCTTACGTACCAGCTTGCGACTAAGGAACCCTAAACATGTGATTTCATACTTTGGCCATGGGCCACATTGCAAGACAACTATGAATGCTGACTAAATATCAATATAAAGCTGGACCGACAAGGCCCTCATAATTAGTACAGTTGACAAACCAACCAAATATACATACAAGGCCTACAAGCCCAAAATGTTGCACTAACTGACAGGATATGTCTACAAACCTCTACTAGTAGATATACTGTGATCGGAACAACTCCCGGACCTACTCACACCATATATACATATATACATAAGATATACATAAAGCTCTAGACCTGGCAACTCGGAAAGACATGGAGCTTACCGATCAAGATGAACTCGAGAAACACTTAATGAGGAGGTATACTCGTCTGTTTATTTGAACGTGCACGCATAAAATGCAACGCCCCCAGGAAAAGGGACGTCAGTACGAAATAATGTACTGAGTATGGAAGGCAATATACTGAAAACTGAGCTGATAATATAATAACTGAAAGTAACTGGGAGTCAAAGATAATCTGAAGATAAGCTTACCTAACTCAACTCTCTCAATATAGTAATTAAAATAGTTGTCCGGCCCTATAAGGCTTGGAATATATATATATATATATATATATATATATATATATATATATATATATATATATATATATATATATATATATATATATGCTCTGTCGTAGTAGGCTTGCTCATAGGCGCTCGACCATACGAGTTTCTGTATCTCGGCCATGCTGGGTTCGTTCATTGGCGCTCGGCCATAGTAGGCTCGGTATATAATTTACCACTGATCAGAGGTTGTCCAATAGGGGCCTACCCATCGATTATAGATCGATAGTAATGAAAATATTGTAATAATGAATATATAAACTCTCTACTCTCTTGACTGGAAGAGGAAATACTCAAATGAATATGAAATCCCTATAAAGAGAATATTGTAACTTACAAAACTAGAAAAAATATACGTAAATTTCGCGATATGAATTTTTCTTTATGCCTCGTTATCAAACTCGTATAATTACGAGATCATACCAAAATGAAGGAAAAGCTTAGCCTTAACATATCTGGAGTAGGAAAAAATCAGTATGATATTCTTGGAAAAGGTTGCACCGTACTATTTTAGAACCGCAAAATTTTTACGTTGCTAAGACTTTAATAATTTTCGTTGGATTTCTCTTGTAGTGATTGGTAGGAATTTTGTAAGAAGTCGCATACTAATTTTTGCAAGATCTTCACGTCAGATTTGTTTGAAAATGTTAGAAGGGAAATGATATACTACTACTCCCATTGTTGGGAGTGGTACTGTGAAAGAAAACCATCTCGTCCCAGATTTGTTTGAAAATGTTAGAAGGGGAAATGATATATTTATTAATCCTACTCTACATATTGATTTTGAAGGTTGATTTCCTTCCTTACTCTAGTAGTCACCAAGTATATATTTTGATCAAGAGTGTTCATTTAATTATCAATTAAAAAGACAGTCCTTGAAGGGAAGCAATAAGAAAGGCTGCTTGTTATTGTGTCTTGAAGTCATTATATTATGTTGTTACCTAACCACAAATGACCAAGAGTCATTTATTTGGTTAGGGGCTTGCTTCCACGTGGGGGTGGGGTGGGGTGGGGGTGGGGTGGGAATTTCTAATCTTGTTCAATTAATTAATTAACTAATTAGGTAATATATCGCTACCCAGTAATTAACCAATTACTCGCATAATTAAGAATTGTCTCAAATTACTTAAAATTTTACTCATTTTCAATATACTTTATACATCCTACTGTCATGGTCATATGGTACCTTGTATGGTACTAGTCTATAAATATCGAGTATGACCGTTCGGCCTACATTGTACCCCACTATGCCAAACTTAGATGAAAATTCATTTTCTTTGACTTGCTTCCCCTCTCACCTTCACGAATTTACTCGTCACTTGTTTAAAATAGCATGATGCTTATACTCTTAAAATTTTCACATTCCTGAACATACGTGGATTAACTTACGACAAAACTTTAACGTACGAAAATGTGAGATGTAAGACCTGTGTTAGCACGTTTGCTAGTAGAGAGACATTGTACCTACACAAGACGAGCACAATTAGCCACAACACTTAAAACATAAAAGCAAGACCAAATGAGGTAACCACCCCACACCTATGTTATTGTCATGTTCATGAGTACAATGTATATCGGGGACACAAACTAACCCATTGAAAGCACACCTCAAGTATCAACAACTTATCCAACCACCAACATATCATTACAACAACATAACCACAAACTATACTAGTGTAAAATACAAAATCAAGAAGCTACACTAGCAACTAAGAAAAGAAAAATAAGAAGTTATACTAATTTACTACTAACAAAATTAAGAGGTTACAATACAACACTACACAAGTACTTAGCATGAATCGGACACCCCAATTAGCATCTAGCAATACATTAGCATGAGATGGTCAATCAATTAGCACTTGGGGCTAACACGTTAAAGTTTCACAACATAAGAACATGACCTCCCACCCCTCACTTATCATCAAGCATCACATTATCTCATAACAATTATCCTCCAATTAAGCAACAACTACACCTTCTATGTCATTGAGGCATTTTACCAAATATGTGGTAGTTACAACATTTAACTTATAATTTAAACTTCAATTGGGCTAAGATCACTACACAAACACACCAATCAACCACCTAACAACAACCAAAATGCCACCACATTGTAACAATAGCACAAAGTGTTCCAATTTTGCACCAAATAATAATAAATTTCAGCCATATAGGTATCCCCGCCAAGATTCATCACAAAACAATTCCAACACCATCAAGACACACGAAATATCATCCACAAGTATAATAATAATGAAAATTCCACAACTTTAAGTATAAATTCGGTCATACTAAGCAAAGTAACTAAAATATTATCAAAACTACAACTACCTAGGTTTAGGTTGAACTAAACTAAAACTACCTAAATACTACAATTAAATACTAAAAGAAACAAAATAGATGAGAGGAGGAACTTACCTTGAAGGTGGATGGGAGTGATAGGGGTGTGTAAGAAATTGGAGAAGAAGAAGAAGAAGAAGAAGAAGAAGAAGAAGAAGAAGAAGAAGAAGAAGAAGAAGAAGAAGAAGAAGAAGAAGAAGAGGAAGAAGAAGAATGGGGGATTTGGGGGCGAATTAGAGAGGAGTATTTGAGAAGAGAGAGCAATTGGAGAGGAGTAATAGAAACGGGGCGGGTGTTATTTTTTTGTTTGCAAATTTTTTGAGTTTTTTCTATCAAATTTTTATACAGCGGTGTCGCGAGGTGCGTCGCCCCATACGGTGAGGCAGTGAGGATTTACTGCGGCTTGTGTTTTCTGTTAGAAGGGGCCTGTTTGGCCTAGCGTGATGCCCCATACGATGCGAAAAGCAAATTTCCTCAGAGTTCTGGAATTTTTTTGCTTTTTAGCAAATGGGTTGCACCCCGACTTTGTGATGTATTTATTTTGTGTTCATTTCATCCTTATACATGTCCAAACAAGTACTAAAACTCCTAAACTCTAATAAGCTTAATGTACAATTATCTTAATTATTCTACAAAAGCAAGAACAAGTGTTAGAAGTAGTTCAGAGTTATAGTCATCAGCTTTAATCCGTCACTTAGGCTCATTTGATCACGATGCTAAAGGATTGCTTATGAAATCGTCCAACATGTTACGGTTTCAAATGTGCTCATTCACCTTAAAGCTTTCATTCCCTTCCTCGTCTTGTATTTAATGGCGCTATACTATGAGACATGATTAACCATGTATGGACCTATCCATCTTGACTTGAATTTTCCGGAGGAACAACCCGAGTCTACTATTGTATAGTAAGACTCCGTCTCCTTCATGAAAATCCTTTATGTTAATTAGACGATCATGCCAACTCTTCGTCTTTTACTTAAAAATTCATGCATTTTCATATGTGTCTTGTCTAAACTCCTCCAATTCGTTCATCTGCGCCAACATGTGTTCACCTGCACGACTAACAACAAGATTAAGCATCTTAATTGCCCAATAAGCCTTATGTTCTATCTCAACAAGTAGATAAAATGATTTTTCATACACTAATTTGAACAGTGAAATCCCTACGGTTGTTTTTAACGCAGTTTTGTATGCCCATAGAGCTTCATCCAACTTCACAGAACAATCTTTACGAGAAGTACTAGCTGTTTTTTCAAGAATTCGTTTAAACTTACGGTTAGCCACTTCAACTTTCCCACTAGTTTGAGCATGGTACGTGGTTCTAATTTGTGTGTTATCATATACTTGGACAGTAGTGCAGCAAATTGCTTGTTCAAAAAGTTTGTCCCATTGTCACTTATAATCACTCGTGGTGTCCTAAAGTGGGTGAAGATGTTCTTCCGTAAAAACTCACACACCACCTGAGCATCACTGGCCCTAGTAGGGAATGCTTGCCATCACTCCTTCTGGCACACATCTTTGAATCACACCATCTGCACGCAATTTAAACAAGAAATGGTCATTCCAAAAATAACTTTTCATCTCACCTTGAAGCTTCCTACTTTGATTACGAGAGAGATCACGAGGCAACTTATCCACTAGAAAAAAAGTTGGCTACATAAGCATACCAAGGAGGGCATTTGGAGACCGAAAAAAGGGAGAAAATCTACTCATCAGGGAACTCTGCCCTTATTTTAATAGTTTCAACGTGACGTCTCTCAAGTCGAGATAGATGATCTATGACTTGATTTTTTCTGCCCTTCCTATCTTTGATCTCCAAGTCAAATTCTTGGAGTAACAATGCCCACCGCATCAGACGCGGTTTAGACTCCTTCTTACTCAACAAGTATTTTAAGCCTGAGTGATCAGTGTACAATCACTTTACTCCCCATCAAATATGATCTAAACTTGTCAAAAGCAAATACCACAGCAAATAACTCATTCTCAGTAGTGGCATAGTTGACTTGAGCGTTATTCAACGTCCTCCTTTCATAGTAGAGGTGCCTAAACATCTTATCTTTTCTTTGCCCCATAATTGCCCCCACAGCTACATTACTAGCATTACACATTATCTCAAATGGCTGGCTCCAATCGGGTGTCACCATAATTGTCACGACCCAAATTCCATTATAGATCGTGATGGCGCCCAACACCGTTGTCAGGCAAGCCAAAACTAACAAACTAGTGAGTTCTCATTTATTTTACCAAAACAATTCCAATATTTTCTTAATCTTAATTTTATGAACAGTTGACAATTAACAAGTTTTTAATAATAGAAATACATCCCAAAATAATAGTCTACAATGTGTGTGCCAGGAACTAGTGTAACAAGTACTAGGGCAACTAGTAGAATGTACCAAAAAAATACCACTATTCCACTACCTGAAATAAAATAGACGGTAAATAACAATAAGCCAAAGAAGTGCTCTGGAAAGCTGCTGAACGGCTCAGAAGGGGTAGCTCATCATGAGATCTCGATGAAGAATCAAGAACACACACCGAAGGGGTAGCTAGATGCACCTGCCTCAGATCTTGTATAGTTAAGTACAAAAGCATAGTATGAGTACATAAATAACATGTACCCAACCAGTATCCAGTCTAATCTCGAAGAAGTAGTGACGAGGGATCAACTTGACACTTACTAAGGTCAATATCAATAATATTTAAGTGTTAAGCTAAGCATGAATATGATGACAGCCCCAAAACAAAGAGAAATGGGATATTACTTCTTAACAATATATCAACTTCACTCATGTCATGTAATAAGTACATTTCAAAGCCTTTAAGCAGAGTATATCATGGAAGGACTCCACATAAATATCATGCGCACATTTTGCCGAGGTCGTGCGGCCCGATCCACATAATAATAAAATGTGCACTGCCAGAGGGTCAAATGGCGCGAACCATATATGCATCTATTATCTACCGAAGCGATCATCCCGATCCACAAATAGAAATTTATTATCAAGTAAGCATACATTGCTCATTTATAGTCAAATATATTCATACAAGTTCTCAAGTAAGTAGGCATATCCATCAATATTTACTTACAAATTTTTAGCATGGCCTAAATGATCTTAGTAGCAAGCAAGGACGTAAGCGTTTGCAAGTATGACATGATACGGGACCTAAACTATCTGGACAATTAGCATAATAGTAGCTACGTATGGACTCTCGTCACCATGTACGTACGTAGCCCACACAGATAGTCACATACATTAATTTAATTCACCTATAGGGTTATTTCCCTCTTACGAGGTTAGAAAGGAGACTCACCTTGCTCCAAAGCTTACTTCCAAATTCAAAAATGTTCTCAAACCCTAAATTCAGAGCCGAATGATCCAAAACTATTCAAACTGGATAAGAACTAGCCAATACATGCTCAAGAGTTCATATCTTGGCTATTAAAGTAATTTCCCAACCCAGAATGCAAGGTTCCTAAAATTCATCCCTGGGCCCACATACCAGGATTCCGGAAATTTTGAATAAAGTTGTTACCCATAACTCAAGGATCAAGAACATATGATTTTTACTTCATTCCATAACAAATTTCGTGATTAAATCTTGTTTTTATCAAAACCCTAGGTTTTACTCTACACCCACAATTTTTACTAATTTATATGCAGTAATCTACCCCTAAACTATGTATTAAACCCACATTAAGTAGAAATAACTTACCTCAGAATGCTAGGCTAAAACCCCCCCTTTGGAAGCTCCCAAATCGCCCAAGAAATAAATGAAAATGTGTCAAAAATGAACATTTCCCGTATTAAATGAAAGCACTGCCTTTAGCGATTACCGCACCTGCAGTTATGGCACCGCATCTGCGGTCTCGCTTCTGTGATGGAAGTTTCGCATCTACGGAAATGGGCCGGACTAGCTGGGGCCGCATCTGCAGTCTGAGGACCGCTTTTGTGGTTCCGCTTTTGCGGAAGAGGGGCCACACCTGCAGTTCCTGGGCTCCTCCCCTTGGGCCGCACCTGCGGCTGGGCAACGGAGGTGCGGTTATGACAGAACTGGAGCTTCAGCTCCTTCTAAAATTTTCTAACTCAACTCTAGCCTTGTCTTATTGACGCTCGGGGCCCCCGAGGCCCTGCCCGAACATACCGACAAGTTCAAAATCATAAAACGGACTGGTTCGAACCGTCGAAATTCCCGAAAGAATGCTAAATCTATGAATCACCCCCTAAAACCAATTGAATCAAACTTATAAACTTCAAGTTCTTCAAATCTACCTCAAATGTAATGAAACACACTTAAACTAATCGGATTGACACCAAATTTTGCGTGCAAGTCTTATATGACAATACATAACTATTCTCTACCTCAAAATTCCATTCGAGTCTCAATATCACAAAATCCCTCTCCAAACCAAATTCAAAGAACTTCAAAATCCTTAAGAAATCAACTTTCATCATTAGACGCCAAAACGCTCCCGGGTCATCAAAAACTCGATCTGATCATATGCCCAAGTCTGAAATCATCATACAAATCTATTGGAACCCTCAAATCCTGATTCCGAGGCATTTTACTCAAAAGATTGACTAAAGTCAAACATGGCCTGTTAAGCCAACCTTATGGAACTAATTGTTCCTATTTTAACCCAAACTCTTCCAAATCCCGAACCAACCATCCCCGCAAATCATAAATCAGTAAAAGCAAGTACGGGAAGTCTTATTTAGGGGAACAGGTTCTAAAAAGCAAAACGACCAGTCGGGTCGTTACATTCTCCACCTCTTAAACAAACGTTCGTCCTTGAACGAGTTTAGATTCATACCTAAATTGCTAAATAAGCATGGATATCTGCTCTGCATGTCCTCCTCGGACTCCCAGGTCGCCTCCTCAACTGGTTTGCCCCTCCACTGGACCATTACTGCCAAAATCCTCTTGGATCTCAACTGTCGATCATGTCTATCGACAAAGGCAACTGGCACTTCCTCGTAACCCAAGCTCTCATCTAGATGAATAGTACTAAAGTCTAATACATGAGACAAGTCGGCGTGATACCTCTAAAGCATAGATACGTGAAAAACCTGATGAACTCCCAATAAGATGGGGGTAAAGCAAGCTCATAGGTAAGCTCCCCAACTCGCCTCAACACCTCAAATGGGCCTATAAACATGGGGCTCAACTTGCCCTTCTTTTCGAATCTCATAATACCCTTCATCGGCAAGACTTTCAAGAGAACCTTCTCACCGACCATGAATGATACATCCTGTGCCTTCAGATCTGCATAACTCTTCTGTCTGAATTGAGTTGTACGAAGTCTTTCCTGAATTAACTTTACCTTTTCCAAGGCATCTTTAACCAAATATGTACCGTACAACATAGCCTCACCGAGCTCAAACCACCCAATAGGAGAATGACATCACCGACCATATAAAGCCTCAAATGGATCCATCTCGATGTTGGACCGATAATTGTTGTTGTAAGAAAACTCAGCCAAAGGCAAGAACTGATCTCATTGCCCTCCTAAGTCAATCGCACATGCTCTAAGCATGTCCTCCAGAATCTAAATTGTCCGCTCCGACAGCCCGTTGGTCTGTAGGTGAAATGTTGTGCTAAGCTCTACACGGGTCCCCAACTCACTCTGTATGGCTCTCCAGAAATGGGAAGTGAACTGAGGGCCTCTATCCTGATATGATAGAAATAGGCACACCATGCAACCGAACTATCTCCCGAATGTAGATATGAGCCAACCTCTCTGAAGAATAGGTAGTCACAGCCGGAATAAAGTGTGCTGACTTGGTCAACATGTCGACAATGACCCAAAATGCATCAAACTTTCGCAAGGTCCGCGGCAACCCAACTAAAAAGTGTATAGTAATGCGCTCCCACTTCCACTCAAGTGTAGGCATCTGCTGAAGTAGGTCACCTGGCCTCTGGTGCTCATACTTAACTTGCTGGAAATTCAAACTCCTAGCCACATACTCAACTATGTCTTTCTTCATTCTCCACCACCAATAATGCTACCTCATGTCACGATACATCTTTATAGCACCTGAATGATTGGAATACTGTGAACTTTGTGCCTCCTCTAGAATCCTCTCCCTCAAGCCATCCACATTAGGAACACATAGGTGACCCTGGAGTCACAGAACATCAACCTTGCCAATAGAAACCTCCTTGGCACAACCCTGTAGCACCGTCTCTCTGAGAACTGCCAAATGCAGATCATCAAACTACTGAGCCTTGATCTGTCCCGATAATGAAGACTGATACACAAGGACTCGGCTGGGCTCTAAAATGCCCAGCCTCAAATGTCTGTTAGCCAAGGACTAAATGTCCAAAGCTAGTGGCCTCTCCTATGCTTAAATGAATACCAAGCTACACATACTCTCTACTTTCCTGCACAAGGCATCCGTGACCACATCTGCCTTACCCGGATGATAAAGAATGGTGATGTCATAATCCTTTAGTAACTCAAGTCATCTACGCTGCCTCAAATTGAGTTCCCTCTGCTTGAACAAATGCTGTAAGAAAGGATGATCGGTATAAACCTCACATGACACACCATACAGATAATGCCTCCATATCTTAAGAGCATCAACAATCGCTGTAACTCTAGGTCATGCACTGGGTAATTCTTTTCATGAATCTTCAGCTGATGCGAAGCATATGCAATAACTCGCCCCTCTTGCATCAAAAACACATCCCTGATGCGAAGCATATGCGAAGTGTTGCAATATACCGTATACATCCCTGAACCGAAAGGCAATACTAAAACCGGTGTTGTAGTCAATGCCGTCTTGAGCTTTTGAAAGCTCGCCTCACAATCATCGGACCAATAGAAAGGAGCACTCTTTTGGATCAATCTAGTCATAGGTGATGCAATAGATGAAACGTCCTACACAAATTGGCAATAATAAACTACTAACCCCAGGAAACTTCTGATCTCAGTCACTGAAGTAGGATGTGGCCAACTCTGAACTACCTCAATCTTTTTGGGATCCACCTTAATACCCTATCCTGATACAATATGCCCCAAGAATGCTATTGACTCTAGCCAAAACTCACACTTGGAGAACTTAGCATATAGCTTCTGCTCTCGAAAGGTCTAAAGCACTACTCTCAAATGTTGCTCGTGCTCCCCAGGCTACATGAATATCTCAAGAGGTCATCAACAAAGACAATAATAAAGGATCAATATAAGGCCTGAACACCATGTTCATCAAGTCCATAAACGTTGCTGGGGCATTAGTCAAGCCAAAGGACATAACCAGAAACTCGTAATGGCCATATCTAGTACGAAAAACAGTCTTCGGGGCATCTAAGTCCCTAATCCTCAGCTGATGATACCCTGATCTCAAGTCGATCTTAGAGAACACCCTAGCACTCTGCAGCTGGTCGAACAAATCATCAATGCACGGCAATGGGTACTTGTTCTTGATGGTAGCCTTTGTTCAACTGGCGGTAATCAATGCACATCTACATAGTCCCATCTTTCTTCTTCACAAACAACACCGGTGCACCCCAAGGAGACACGCTTGGTACGGTGGGATAGATATAGGCTGGGTACCTGGAGCCAAATCAATATAGAAATCAATATCACGATCCGGTGGCATGCTAGGAAGGTCAAAAGGGAACACATCCGCGAACTCCCGGACTACTGGAACTGGATCAATTGTCGAAGACTCCGTAGTGGATTCCCAAACATTAGCTAGATAAGCCAAAAAACCCTTCTCGACCATATGTTGAGCCTTCAAGAAAGAGATAACCCGATTGTATGTACTAACTGAGGAACCCTTCCACTATAACCTTGGAAACTCTAGCATTGCTAAAGTAATAGTCTCGACATGGAAATCTAGGACAGCGTGGTATGGGGATAACCAATCCATGCCCAGGATGACCTCAAAGTCAGTCATATCAAGCAATAAAAGGTCTTCCCTAGTCTCAAAATCATAGATTGTGACCACACAGGACCGGTAGATCCAATCCACAACCACAAAATCGCCAATAGGAGTGAACTCATGAACATGAGTGCCCAAGGACTCACGAGGAATATCCAGAAAATGAGCAAACATAGATGATACATATGAATAGGTAGACCCTAGATCAAATAGCACTGAAGCATCCCTACCGCAGACGAAAATAATACCTATGATAACGGCATCTGAGGCCAATGCATCTGATATGGCCAGAAAAGCATAGAATTTGGCTGGAGCACCGGCTGGCTGGCCTCCACCTAATTGAGTAGTACCTGGCTAACCTCTCTGTTACAACCCATATCCATACACGTTAGTTCATGCCATATATTAGTTAACATAAATTCAAGAAGGAATTACCTTTGAGATGATAAGAAGTTAATCATATTGGTCTTAAGTGATACAAGGGTGTATAAGGGTGATTAACAAGTATTAGAAGTTAAACGAATCAAGGATGTTGTAACTCGTATTTTCAGGTAAACCTAGAGGTTCTTAATACACTCAAGGTCATGTATTAAAGTTTTTGAATCATATAATATCCATATCATAAGTCTTGAAGTCAAACGAGTTATGAAACAAAAGTCGACAAACGTTGTCGCAACTTAGGTTCATAATTTTACTTAAACATTAGGTTAAATGTTTCTAAGCTTTTCTCCTAATTTACAATGAATTACGGGGTGATCTAACCACCATATTAAATATCTACGAGTCTAATTTCCAACGCATTAAACCATTTTTCAATACAATCTCGGCGTATAGAGTTATTCATATTTTCGCAAGCGTGCGCAGATTGGTAGATGACAAGTAGGTGCATCACCTACTTGCCAAAATGATAGGACAAAATTAAAAGACCTAAGTCGGACAAGATAGGACTTTTAAGGGGTTATGAACTCAGTTATTTCATCCATATTTCAGACCCTCAAAACCAAAGTTAACCCCTGCAACTCCTCCCCAAAAATCCCACACAAACCCTAATCGATTTCCCCTCTCTTTCAAGTTCTATTTGAAGGTAAAACCTAGAGTTTCAAGAACCAAGGGAAGGGCTAAGTTATCCAACAAGTAAGGTAATTTACTGCCATCTTTCATAAATTTTTCTCTGTTGTGAATTCATGGCAATTCGTTCTATACATGTAAGAACTCACGGGACGGTGATCGGAAACCGTGAGTTCGAGTTATTCACTTGTAGCGGACTGTTTTGTGGACTGTTTTGTGTTGCTATTGGGCTGCGTGTTTTACTACTATTTTGTGAAGTTTTGGAGGTGTAAGGGTGTGGAGGAACACCATATATATGTAGGGTTGTGGGCTGATAGAGATTCGTAACATTTCCGGGTCGTTTGACACGACTACGGTAGTTGTCGTATGTATGATGTAATAAGGTTATGCGTGGACTGTTTTGGGAGGCTCAATATGTTTATTATTGATGTTGTTTGGGCTGTTTGGTGATTGTTTGGAATGGTGTGAAGTCATATATATATAGGGGAGGTGCTGTCTGTTTCAACGTAAAATAGGTTGTTGTCGATATATAATAGTTATGATGCTTAAATGATAACGATAGTATCGTTTCTCTTATTGTAGACTAAGGAGTTGTGACAATTGCATAGCTTGTGATTGGGGCAGTATATACAAGGTATGTGAGGCTATCCCTTTTCTTCTTTTGAACGACTCCGATTGTATATAATATAATGAACGAGCTTCCAAAGATACTCTACTCTTAGAAGCTAGCAGTACTTACATTGCTTTCCCTCTTATAGAACGATTGATGTTAATGTTGCTTCTCTTATTCTTATGTTATCAATATTGTTGGTACTTCCTGACTCTTACAAGGTTCGTAATGAAGAGTTGGTCCTAATAACGTGTACAGAGGATACCGACCTTACGTCACACCGAAAGGTTTAGAATGTGATTCCATGAGTCGAGCATGCATTATATATATGTATCTATTTTACTCTACCGAGCCGCGCTATAGTCGCCAGGTATGGCACATATTGTGCAACCACTAATCAGTTGGGTATTACCAAGCTCCACGTGGTCGAGTACGATTCTACCGAGCCTTATGACGGCCGGGTACGTTTTTACCAAGCCTATTATGGCTGGGTACGATATGATGATGATGATGCCCACAGAGGCGTATGTTTTAAAAGTTTATGTATACATACATATGTATCATGCATTTCATGTCAGTAGCCCTCAGAGGTACTCAGATGTTCCAGGTTGTATATTCTCTATCCCTGCTTACATTACTGTTCATATTTATGGTTCCCTGCCTTACATACTCAGTACTTTATTCGTACTGACATCCTTTTGTTTGTGGACGCTGCATGTCGTGCTGCAGGCCCTAATAGATAGGCATTTGCAGCTCCCCCACCACATTAGGTTGTCCAGTTTAGCAGTGATTGGCGAGATCCCTTCTCCGAACTTTCCGTGGTCTTGGTATGCATTTTTGTTATAGACATTATGGGTATGACGGGGCCCTGTTTCGGCTATGTTGCAGCACTTATGTTCATTTAGAGGCTCATAGACAAGTGTCGACTCATGTATAGTTTGGTATGCCTTGTCGGCTGGTTTTTGTTGTATAGGTTTCATGGTAGCGTGGTAGCTCGTACCTTATATATAGTTTATTAATTGTCTGGTCATCCCCTGCTATGTATGTTCCTGCCATCATATTTTAGTGCTGGTTGTCCATGATCCAAGTCTACCGTTTATTTTGATCTCGTCAACCCTAAAAGATAATAAAAAAAGGTTAGATAAAATGTACGTTGGTGCTCGACAAGTATGGTCGGGTGCTAGTCATGGCCCTCCAGTTTGGGTCGTGACAAACTTGGTATTAGAGCAAGTCTGTCCTAGGGATTGTCTAGTAGAGTCTTGATTATGGATGTGTAGCACGCCACATTTATAATCAGGAGGCTACATGATATCTAGAGTTGTTACCTTCTTCCTGAATCTAGATCATGCGTAGAGTTGAGTCGTAAGTGTTTGTCTCTAATATTCACCTTGTTTTCTTTCAGCGATGCCTTCGACTAGAAAGCAAACAATTAGTAGACGGCTTGATACAGCTGCGGGAGAGGGTACCAGTCAGGTACCAAAGCCAGAGCAGGCCAAAGTGAGGCTCAGAGTGAGATGACGTCTCATACCTCAGCTACCCCGTCTCCTCCAGAGGATATTAGGAGGCACCCAGCACCTTTAGTTCCTCCGTCTGGCGCTACAGACCAGGATATGCAGAGTGCTTTGAATTATTGACTAGCTTGGTAGCTGCTCAGGCTCAGAGGCAGAATACAGGTGCTGCTGAGAAACCAGTTAGTACAAGAGTTCGTGATTTTATTAATTTAGACCCTCCAGTGTTTACCGGATCAGACCCTAAGGAGGACCCGCAGACTTTTATTGACCAGGTTCATTGTACACTTCGGGTTATGCATGTTAGTGATACAGAGGCAGTAGAGTTGGCTTCTTATCGGCTACGGGATTTAGCGGTTCTCTGGTATGATAGTTGGGAGAGATCCAGGGGTTCGAATGCTCCTCCAACTGTGTGGAAGGAATTTTTTTAGGCCTTTCTTCGTCACTACTTGCCAGTTGAGATACGACGAGCTAGAGATGATAAGTTCTTGAACCTAAGACAAGGTAATATGAGTGTGCGAGAGTATAGTATGCAGTTCGATTCTTTATCAAGGTATGCTCCCCATATGGTGGCCGAGATGAGTGATAAGGTGCATTTGTTCGTGAACGAATTGGGACCACATCTGATTATGCACGACAGCCTCCTTGGTGGAGGTCATGGATATTTCTCGTATTTAGGCTTATGCCCAGACCCTAGAGGATCGTAAGCGCCAGCAGAGGGCAGATAGGGAGCAGGATAGGGTCCATCATAAGAAAGCGAGATTTGCAAGGTATTCTAATGACTTCAGAGGCAACGTCAGGCCCCAGTCTTCGAGGAGTTCGGCACCACCTGTAGCTAGTGCTCCCCCACAGTTTCAGAGGCCTCAATATGATCGATTTACCCATTCTGGTCCAAGTTAGAGTTTGCAGGCATCAAGCTCGCAACATCACAGGGATACTAGTCAGAAGAGACCCACAACACCACGTTGTAATCAA
Source organism: Nicotiana tabacum (assembly GCF_000715075.1). Taxonomy (NCBI): domain Eukaryota; kingdom Viridiplantae; phylum Streptophyta; class Magnoliopsida; order Solanales; family Solanaceae; genus Nicotiana; species Nicotiana tabacum. The sequence continues at coordinate 85,742,402 of NC_134097.1, forward strand.
TGCGGCAAGGCCCACTTTGGACTGTGCCGTCGAGGTTCTGATGTATGTTATTCTTGCGGACAGCCTGGCCATATGATGCGGGATTGTCCTAACAGGGGAGGTGATGGTATGGCTCACCCGACTGGATCTGTGTCTGCTTCTTCCTTATCAATTCGACCTCCAGCACAGGGTTTTCAGCAGTCGACAGGTCGTGGTAGAGGTAGAGTTGCAGTGCCAAGTTTGAGGGGTGGTCAAAATCGAACTTATTCTCTAGTAGGTCGACAGGATCTCGAGTCGTCACCAGATGTTGTTATAGGTATATTATCTGTGTTTTCTTATGATGTATATACGCTGATTGATTCGGGATCTACATTATCATATGTTACACCCTTTGTGGCTAATACGTTTGGCATTGAACCTGAATTGATAAGTAAACCCCTTGCGGTATCTACTCCGATAGGAGATTCTGTGATTGCTAGAAGGGTATATAGAGGTTGCACTGTGATGATTTGTAGTCGTCAAACCTCGACAAATTTATTTGAGTTAGAAATGATTGATTTTGATGTGATAATGGGAATGGACTGGTTGGCCTCATGCTATGCAAATGTTGACTGCCATACGAAGATGGTTAGGTTTCAATTTCCTGGTGAACCCATCATTGAATGGAAAGGGAATATTGCTACACCAAAAGGTAGGTTTATTTCCTATCTTAAGGCAAGGAAAATGATCTCAAAAGGTTACATTTATCATTTCGTTCGCATTAGGGATGCGGGAGGCGAAACCGCCTACTTTATAATCAATCCTCGTGGTCAGCGAATTCCCAGATGTTTTCCCAGATGAACTCCCAGGCATTCCTCTTGAAAGGGAGATTGAGTTTAGCATTGATGAGTTGCCTGACACTCAACCGATCTCTATCCCTCCATACAGAATGGCCTCAGCAGAGTTGCGAGAGTTGAAGGTGCAGTTGAAGGACTTGCTGGATAAGGGCTTCATTAGACCTAGCACTTCACCTTGGGGTGCACCAGTCCTATTCGTGTGGAAGAAAGACGGGTCGTTACGGATGTGTATCAACTATTGACAGTTAAATAAGTCTACTATAAAGAACAAGTATCCACTTCCAAGAATTGATGACCTGTTTGACCAACTCCAAGGTGCCAAGTATTTCTCCAAGATTGATTTACATTCAGGGTATCATCAGTTGAGGGTTAAGGAGAAGGATATTCCAAAGACGGCCTTCCGAACAAGATACGGGCACTTTGAGTTCTTGGTGATGTCGTTCGGCCTAACAAATACCCCAGCAGCTTTTATGGATCTCATGAATACTATATTTAGGCCCTATCTTGATGTGTTCGTGATTGTATTCATTGATGACATTCTAGTATATTCTCGTTCGGAGGCAGAACATGCGGGCCACTTGCGGATAGTATTACAGACGCTTCAGGATCGTAAGTTATATGCTAAGCTCTCCAAATGTGAATTTTGGCTGAACTCAGTAGCGTTCCTTGGCCATGTGATATCTGACGAGGGTATTAGTGTCGACACTCAGAAGATCGATGTAGTAAAGAATTGGCCGAGACCTACAACACCATCAGAAGTCCGCAGCTTCCTAGGGCTAGCAGGATATTATAGGCGGTTTGTGGAAGGGTTTTCCTCTATATCATCACCATTGACTAAGTTAACACAGAAAGCTACCAAGTTCCAGTGGTCTAACACTTGTGAACGTAGTTTTCAGGAGCTGAAGAATCGATTGACATCCGCACCAGTGCTCACTCTTCCTAAAGGAACAGAAGGTTATGTGGTATATTGTGATGCCTCAGGTATAGGTTTGGGGTGCGAATTGATGCAGCGTGGGAAGGTGATAACTTATGCATCAAGACAATTGAAGAAGCATGAAAAGAATTATCCAACCTATGATTTGGAATTGGCTGCAGTAATATATGCTTTGAAGATATGGCGGCACTACTTATACGGCGTCCATGTTGATATCTACACAGGTCACAAGAGTTTATAATACATATTCAAGCAGAAAGAGTTGAATTTGAGGCAGCGTAGGTGGCTTGAATTATTGAAAGACTACGACGTCGAGATATTGTATCATCCCGGTAAAGCCAATGTTGTGGCAAACGCTCTCAACCGTAAATCATTGGGAAGCTTAGCACATATTTAGGCGGGTAGATGGGGGTTGACTAAAGAGCTTCATCAGCTAGCCAATATGAGAATCAGATTGTTAGACTCTGATGACGGATGTGTTACTGTACAGAATACATCAGAATCATCTTTGGTAGCCGAGGTAAAAGCACGGCAATATGAAGATCCTATCTTAGTACGATTAAGAGAGAGCATTCAGTAGTGTAAAAGTATGGCTTTTGATATCGGAAGAGATGGGGCACTGAGATACCAGGGCCGATTATGTGTGCCTAATGTGGTAGGGTTGCGAGAGAAGATTATGAATGAAATTCATAAATCCCGATATTCCATCCATCCCGGCTTGACAAAGATGTATCATGATGCTAAGGAGCAGTATTGGTGGGATAACATGAAGAAGTTATTGCAGAATTTGTAGTCCAGTGCCCCAATTGTCAACAAGCAAAGATAGAACATCAGAAACCCGGTAGATTGCTTCAGAATATAGAGATTCCGACCTGGAAATGGGAGGTTATTAATATGGACTTCATTATTGGATTACCTCGCTCTTATCATAAGTTTGACTCCATCTGGGTGATAATTGATCGACTTATAAAATGTGCCCATTTTCTGCCAGTTAAGACAACTTACACGGCTGAAGATTATGCGAAGTTGTATATCAAGGAGATTGTTAGGCTTCATGGTGTGCTGGTATCTATTATATCAGATCGAGGAGCTCAATTTACAGCTAACTTTTGGAGGTCTTTTCAGAAAGGTTTAGGCATACAAGTGAATCTCACCACTGCATTTCATCCGCAGACTGACGGACAGGTTGAACGTACCATTCAGACACTGGAAGATATGCTACGAGCAAGTTTTCTAGATTTTATGGGAAACTGGGATGACCATCTTCCACTTATAGAATTCGCCTACAATAATAGCTACCATTCCAGTATTAAAATGGCCCCATACGAGGCACTATACGGGAGAAGATGTAGATCACCAGTTGGATGGTTCGAAGTCGGTGAAACAGAATTATATGGGCCAGATTTGATTCACCAAGCTATTGAGAAGGTGAAAGTGATACAGGAGCGATTGAGGATGGCACAAAGCAGGCAAAAATCTTATTCCGATGTCCGACGTCGTGATTTGGAGTTTGAGGTTGGTGATTGGGTTTTCCGGAGGATCTCACCAATCAAGGGTATTATGCATTTTGGGAAGAAAGGTAAGCTGAGTCCAAGGTATATCGGGCCGTATAAAATTCTTCGACGGATTGGACAGGTTGCTTATGAGTTAGAATTGTCATCCGAATTGGAATTTGTCCATCCGGTATTCCATGTATCTATGTTGAGGAAATGTATTGGAGACCCTTCTCGAGTCGTCCCTATCAAAGATGTACATGTTACAGAGGACCTATCATATGAAGAAGTGCTAGTGGCTATATTAGATCGACAAGTTCGCAAGCTGAGAACAAAAGATGTAGCTTCCATCAAAGTATTGTGGAGGAACAAGAATATGGAAGAAATAACATGGGAAGCAGAAGAGGAGATGAAGTCTAAATACCCGTACCTGTTCCAGAATGAAGATAACAAGGATGCTGGTGGAACACATGATACATTGGAAGGTGAAATGGCTCTATGAGGTAAGCAATAACTTGAGAATACTCTTCCTTAATACAAAATGGCGATATGCAGATAATGTACATGTCCATAATACTTTGCATACTCTTGTAAGGCCATACGTTGAGTTAGTCGCTTGCAAGTTTGTCCTCTATTTATGGGAGACACTTGACCGGAATCCACGATGATTTAAACTCCCCATGAACCCTTACATTCGAGGACGAATGTTCCTAAGGAGGGAAGGGTGTTACAACCCATATCCACATGCGTTAGTTCATGCCATATATCAGTTAACATAAATTCAAGAAGGAATTACCTTATAGATGATAAGAAGTTAATCCTATTGGTCTTAAGTGACACAAGGGTGTATAAGGGTGATTAACAAATATTAGAAGTTAAACGAATCAAGGATGTTGTAACTCATATTTTCAGGTAAACCTAGAGGTTCTTAATACACTCAAGGTCATGTATTAAAATGTTTGAATCATATAATATCCATATCATAAGTCTTGAAGTCAAACGAGTTATGAAACAAAAGTCGGCAAACGTTGTCGCAACTTAGGTTCATAATTTTACTTAAACATTAGGTTAAATGTTTCTAAGCTTTTCTCCTAATTTACAAGGAATTACGGGGTGATCTACCCACCAAATTATAGATCTACGAGTCTAGTTTCCAACGCATTAAACCATTTGTCAATACAATCTAGGAGTATAGAGTTATTCATATTTTTGCAAGCCTGCACAGATTGGTAGATGACAAGTAGGTACATCACCTACTTGCCAAAATGATAGGACACAATTAAAAGACCTAAGTCGGCCAAGAGAGGACTTTTAAGGGGTTATGAACTCAGTTATTCATCCATATTTCAGACCCTCAAAACCAAAGTTAACCCCTACAACTCCTCCCCAAAAATCCCACACAAGCCCTAATCGATTTTCCCTCTCTTTCAAGTTCTATTTGAAGGTAAAACCTAGAGTTTGAAGAACCAAGGGAAGGGCTGAGTTATCCAACAAGTAAGGTAAGTTATTGCCATCTTTCATACATTTTTATCTGCTGTTAATTCATGGTAATTCGTTCTATACATGTAAGAACTCACGGGACGGTGATCGGAAGCCATGAGTTCGAGTTATTCACTTGTAGCGGACTGTTTTGTGTTGCTATTGGTCTGCGTGTTTTACTACTATTTTGTGGAGTTTTGGAGGTGGAAGGGTGTGGAGGAACACCATATATATGTAGGGTTGTGGTCTGATAGTGATTTGTAACATTTCCGGGTCGTTTGACACGACTACGGTGGTCGTCGTATGTATGATGTAATAAGGTTGTGCGTGGACTGTTTTGGGAGGCTCAATATGTTTATTATTGATGTTGTTTGGGCTGTTTGGTGATTGTTTTGAATGGTGTGAAGTCATATATATAGGGGAGGTGTTGTCCATTTCAACGTAAAATAGGTTGTGGTCGATACATAATAGTTATGACGCTTAAATGATAACGATAGTATCGTTTCTCTTATTGTAGACTAAGGAGTTGTGACAATTGCATAGCTTGTGATTGGGGAAGTATATTCAAGGTATGTGAGGCTATCCCTTTTCTTCTTTTGCACGACTTCGATTGTACATAATGTAATGAACGAGCTTCCAAAGATACTCTACTCTTAGAAGCTAGCAGTACTTACATTGCTTTCCCTTTTATGGAACGATTGATGTTAATGTTGCTTCTCTTATTCTTATGTTATCAACGTTGTTGGTACTTCCTGACTCTTATAAGGTTCGTAATGAAGAGTTGGTCCTAATAACGTGTACAGAGGATACCGACTTACGTCACTCCGAAAGGTTTAGAATGTGATTCCATGAGTCGAGCATGCACTATATATATGTATCTATTTTACTCTACCGAGTCGCGCTATAGTCGGCCGGGTACGGCACATATTGTGCAACCACTGATCAGTTGGATTTTACCGAGCTCCACGTGGCCGGGTACGATTCTACCGAGCATTATGACGGCCGGGTACATTTTTACCAAGCCTATTATGGTTGGGTACGATATGATGATGATGATGCCCACAGAGGCATATGTTTTAAAAGTTTATGTATACATACATATGTATCAGGCATTTCATGTCAGTAGCCCTCAGAGGTACTCAGATGTTCCAGGTTGTATATTCTCTATCCCTGCTTACATTACTATTCATATTTATGGTTCCCTGCCTTACATACTCAGTACTTTATTCGTACTGACATCCTTTTGTTTGTGGACGCTGCATGTCGTGCTGCAGGCCCTAATAGACAGGCAGGTGCAGCTCCCCTACCATATTAGGTTGTCCAGTTCAGCAGTGATTGGCGAGATCCCTTCTCCGGACTTGACGTGGTCTTGGTATGCATTTTTGTTATAGACATTATGGGTATGTCGGGGCCCTGTTCTGGCTATGTTGCAGCACTTATGTTCATTTAGAGGCTCATAGACAAGTGTCGACTCATGTATAGTTTGGTATGCCTTGTCGACTGGTGTTTGTTCATGGTAGCGTGGTAGCTCGTACCTTATATGTAGTTTCTTGATTGTCTGGTCATCCTCTGATATGTATGTTCATGCCATCATATTTTATTGCTGGTTGTCCATGATCCAGGTCTACCATTTATATTGATCTCGTCAACCCTAAAAGATAATAAAAAAAGGTTAGATAAAATGTACGTTGGTTCTCGGCAAGTATGGTCGGGTGCTAGTCATGGCCCTCCAGTTTGGGTCGTGACATTATCGATGTTTTTGGTGTTACCTCTAGGACGGCCCCTACCAGTCTGTCCTCCACCTCTGGGTGGCTAGACAACTGGTGTTGTAATCATGGACTGTTGATCTTTTTGCACTGCCTTGCCCCGAAGTCTAAGGCAGTATCTCCTCATATTCTAAGGTCTCCGCATTCAAAACAATGTCTCGGTGTGGTGACTTGCTGCCCTGATGTGTGACCCTGATGGCATGTAGACCCACTAGATGAAGCCTGGATAGCCGGTGAGCGGTATGAAATCTCTGGTGTAGCACTAAAGTAGGAGCTAGAAGAACCGTGGGGACCTGAATACGCACTGGAAGAACCTTGGATAGCTGGCAGGCGGTAAGAACTCTTTGGTTTGGCGCTGAAATAGGGTCGCGCTGGAGCACCTCAAGGAGGTAGTGGTGCTCAATTTGTCGGTGGTGCAACTGGGGTAGCTCTGGGATGCCCTCGTCCCCTACCTCAGGTCGGTTCTCTCCCACAGCCTCTACCTCGGCCTCTAGCAATAGCGGGAGCAGCTCCTCCCGGGTCTGGAACATATACCGTGCGCGTCCTCACCATCTGTGAGAGAATAGAAGAAGGAAATGTAGTATACCATCAACTGCACGATAGAAAATGAATAAAGAGTAGTTTCCTAAAATACTATAGCCTCTCGGAGATAAGTACAGACGTCTATGTACCAATCTGCAAGACTCTATTTGGTTTGCCCATGACTTATGAGACCTATGTGAACCAAATGCTTTGATATCATGTTGTCACGATCCAAATTCCATTATAGGTCGTGATGGCGCCCAACACCGTTGTCAGGCAAGCCAAGCCTAACCAACTAGTGAGTTCTCATTTATTTTACCAAAACAATCCCAATATTTTCTACAATGTGTGTGCCAGGAACTAGTGTCACAATTACTAGGGCAACTAGTAGAATGTACAAAAATACCACTATCCTACTGCCTAAAAAAGAATAGACATTAAATAACAATAAACCAAAGAAGAGACTCTGGCATGCTGCTGAACGGCTCAGAAGGGGCAGCTCACTGTGAGATCTCAATCAAGAATTAGGAACACGCGCCAGACGGGTAGCTAGATGCACCTACTTCAGATCCTATACAGTTAAGTACAAAAGCGTAGTATGATGACATAAACAACATGTACCCAGCAAGTATCAGTATAAACCTCGAAGAAGTGGTGACGAGGGGTTGACTTGACACATACTAAGGCCAATATCAATAATATTTAAGTGTTACGCTAAGCATGAATACCATGAATATGATGACAACCCCAAAACAAAGAAAAAGAGGATATTACTCTTAAAGTATATCAATTTCAGCCATGTCATGTAATAAGTACATTTCAAAGCATTAAAGCAGAGTATATCACGGAAGGATTCCACATAAATATCATGCGCACATTATGCCGAGGTCATACGGCACGGTCTGACATAATAATAAATTGTGCACTGCTAGAGGGTCGAATGGCACGAACCATAGATGCATTTGCTATCTACCGAGGTGATCGGCCCGATCCACAAATAGCAATTTATTATTAGATAAGTATACATTGCTCAATTATAGTCAAATAAATTCATACAATTTCTCAAGTAAGTGAGCATATCCGTCTATATTTATTTAAAAATTTCTATCATTGCCTAAGTGATCTTAGTAGCAAGCAAGGAGATAAGCATTTGCATGTATGGCATGATACGGGACCTAAACTACATGGACTCTTAGCATAATATGTTACATCCCGCATTTTCGTATGTTAAAGTTTCGTCGTAAGTTAATCGATGTAAACTTGGGGACGGAATTATTTTGAGATTTTAAAGCATTATGCTATTTCAAACAAGTGATAAGTAAATTCGGGAAGGTGAGAGGGGAAGCAACTCAAAGAGAATGAATTTTCGTCCAATTTTAGCTAAAATACTCGATTATTATGGACTAGTGTCATGCAAGGTACCACATGACCATGATAATAAGGTATATAAGGTATGTAAAAAGTGAGTAGTATTTTAAGTAAGTGGAAAAATCTCAATTATGTAGGTAATTGGTTAATTATTGGATAATGGGGCATTACCTAGTTAATAAAAAACTAGTGGTGGATTAATTACAAACTTTGGATAAGGATAACACCTCCCACGTGGCAGCAAAGGGAGAAAGGCCTAATGACTATTAACTTAGGCTACTAATTTATAAAGACACTTGGACAATACTTTTGCCATTAAAACACGTAGAAAGAAAGTTAGGTTAGTCATCTTTAAAAATTATGATCAAGTGAAATCAATGCATTTTTGGACGAGATTTTGGAAGTCATATGAGACTTCATGTCACAATAGCAACGTCAATTCTTAGTTTAGTAAAGAAATTCATACGAAATTGCATTGCGTAATAACAACGGGATTTTGCGATTCTAAGGGAGGGCGATGCAACCTTTTCCAAGAACATCATATGGATTTTTTCCTATTCCAGGTATGTTAAGGCTAAGTTCTTCTTTTTTTTTGGCATGATCTCGTAATTACACAAGTTTGATAGCGAGGCATAAAGAAAAATTCATACCCCGAAATTTACGTGTATTTACCTAGTCTTGTAAGTTACAATATTCTCCTTATCAAGACTTTATATTCAATTGAGTATTTCCTTCTTCCAGTCAAGAGAGCAGAGAGTTTGTATATATAGTATTACAGTATTTTCATTACAATCGAGCTATAATTAATGGGTAGGCCCCTATTGGGCAACCTCTGATCAGATGGTAAATTATATACCGAGTCTGCTGTGGTCAAGCGCCTTTGAGTGAGCCCAGTTGGTCGAGATATGGAGCCTAGTATGGTAGAGCGCCTATGAGCGAGCCTACTATGGTAGAGTAGATATATATATATATATACCGAGCCTTATAGGGCTAGACAACTATTTTACTCACTATATTGAGAGAGTTGAGTCAGTATCAGCAAGTAAGCATATCTTTAGATTATCTTTGACTTCCAGTTGCCTGCAGTTATTATATTATTAGTTCAATTTCAGCTTTCAGTATATTGCCTTACATACTCGGTACATTATTTCGTACTGACGTCCCTTTTCTGGGGGCGCTGCATTTCATGCGTGCAGGTTCAGACAGACAAACGGGTAGACCTCCTCATTAAGTGTTGCCCTAGTTCAGCTGGATCGATAAGCTCCATGCCTTACGAAGTTGTTGGGTCTAAATCTTTATGTACATCTTGTGTATATATGTATATATGGTATGAGTAGGTCGGGGAGCTGTTCCGATCACAGTATATCTACTAGTAGAGGCTTGTAGACATATTCTATTAGTTAGTGTGATATGTTGGGCTTGTACGCCTCTTATGTATATTTTATTGATTTGTCAGTTGTAGTAGTTATGACAGCCTTGTCGGCCCAGCATTATTTTGATGTTTAGTCAGCATTCGCAATTGTCCTGCAATGTGTCCCAAGGCCAAAGTATGACGTTATATGTTCAAAATCCTTAGTCGCAGGTTGGTACGCTCGGTCAAATGAGGCACCGGGTGCTGGTCTTGCCCCTCTCCCCCCAAGTTTGGGGCGTGACAAAAGTTGTATCAGAGCAGCTCTGTCCTAAGGAGTCTACAAGCCGTGTCTAGTAGTGTCTTGTTTATGTGTGTGTTGTACACCACACTTATAAGCAGGAGGCTACAGGGCATTTGGGATTGTCACTCTTTCTTCTTACTCTAGATCGTATGGTAGAGATCAATTGTAAGAACTCAATTTCCTAAACTCTGTTTTATTCATAATACGGCAGTGCCTACATTCAGAAAGACGATCGATAAGAGATATAGTTGTGGAAGTGTTGAGTTAGTGGAACTCAATTTTGCATCTTGCTTATAATGAGTAAATGAGAGGTCTTCAGCAGATCATGCGTGTACTAAAAGGTGTACAGTTATTGATAAGGAGCTTTTAGGAAAGAATACTTATCCATTCTTACAGTAAAAAGGAATAACGGAATTGGAAGTTAGACACGAGTTGCAGCAAGTAAAAGAAGCAAGGTGAAGAAGGGTACGAGATACCCAGTTAATAAATATTATCATTATTTACCATTCATGAAGGGAGATATAAGCATTTTGAATTACCTTCAATAGTAATAGATGTACGTATAGTCAGCCACACCTATCTCAGTCATGCCATATGGGAGCTAATGGATATGGTTTAAGAGAAGGACAGGATATCAGGATCCGGCTGGGGTTAGAGTAACCCAAAATGATGGATGGATTGTTTGAGTTAGTTGACATTTCTAAAGGATATTACAAAGGTTCTAATAAACCTCCTTGTAAAGAACATTACAATTAAATATTTATACTAGCATGATCAACAAAATTCAGAAGATAGGCACTGAAAGCCTGGAAGGGATAAATACTACCTTAGTGTGGCTCACATCCCTAGTGGAGCGAAAATGTTGAGCAAACCGAAGAGCCAATTAATGAAGCAAGGGGAGCAAAAAGCAAAAGAATGTCTTGTTGAAATTTTCAAAAGAAGGAGATAAGCATAAATATTAGCAGGGAAATAAAAAGAGAGGTAGAAAGCATTATGAGTAAGATGTGATACAATGATGACAATGGTAGATCAAAAGATAACAATATCACCAAGTCTATAGTCAAGTGAAGGAAAACACGAGAGATGACAGACCTTGGAGCAACAAAAGGATAGGTCATAAAGTCACATCTTCATTTTGAGAAATAAATTCGCAACTCTAACGCGATTACCAAAAGGAAAAGTTAGACCATAGAGTAATAAAAAACCAGTATGGATTGGTGAACAAGATAACCTAAACATGAATTAGGGATGGGGTGATTTGATAATAGTTGGCATCATGGGAATTTCATATTTTGTTCCGGTAATAATAGAATGGACAACAGAAGAAGATTCATGAAAAATTTAGAGAATGGTCATTCAAAGAGACGCTTCCCTAAAGCAAGCAATGTGAGGAAAGTTAAGCTTAAATAAATATGTGTGCCAGTTACACTAGGTGTCACCCTCGTAAGTAAGGAATTTTGTTATTCTTGTACAGAAGGATTACCGCAAGATGAGTAAATGTCATCGATAATGTGAAAAGATGCCAAATATGCAGAGATAAAAACACCTATAAGTAGATCGTCATAGTGCCAAATCTTAGTACTCCCCTAAAGGGGGGAATATGGAGCATTGTGACATTAAGTCAGAATTAAGCAGTTCTAGTAATTACAGAATGGTAAAGGAAGAATACGAAAAAATGAATGAAAAAGGATGAGATTGCACTTATTCAAAGCCTACAGATATGCTACTATTCTGGAACATTATGTAAGCACGACGACAAAAAAAGGAAATAAGGGTTCCTGCCCGGGATGATGTTGATAGATAAGGAGTCAGTACGTGAGGTAAGTTAAGATAAGGAAATAACCCAAGAAGGATTACGCGGAATATGGATATGATAATGGGACGACGAGTAGTTAGTAGTTGATTTAGGAAGAGCCTAGTCATGACTAGACAAGAAGTTACAGACAAATCAGCATATCATGCAAGATAAATGTAGTAAACCCCAACATGGAGAATTCAGCATCACAGTAATGTCATTATAACACTTGAGATATATTCAAATAGGAGTCGGGGTAGTTAAAAGTACCGTATAAGTGTTACGGGGATAAAAGAAAGTACCACTGGGAAGGCAATCAAATTATCAATTCAGAAGTAAACCTACAAGCACAAGGGCATGGAGGTAAGCAACTACGGATAATTATAGGCAAGGAATGACATCAAAGGGTCTGTAATAAGCTCACAGCTTTACGAGAGTCTAGGGTTTTCCCTAAGTACTACAACGAAAGAATAGCTTAGAAAATAAGGAAGAAGGGTTCAACATAAGCACAACGACCTAAAGAGGAAATGGTCGTGTAACAACAGTCTCAGAACATCATTCCAGAGGAAAGTGCCACCTACTGTGGCTAATGAACGGGAAATAAAATTAAAAGTAATATTCAAGATCATATGAGTTGCACAAAAACTCTAGCATGTGTGGGAACTAAGATAAGCTAAGTATGGACACAACACGGGGGTAGAAAGACTAGGGAAAGTAATATCTTATCTTGAAAGAAAGCTAAGATGGAACGATAGAAATTGTTCGATCAATAATCCAGAGTTGGTTACGTTATGAATGCATTTAAGGGTTCAGAGTTTTATACATGCAGCATATACAGCCGTAGAAGATTCTGGTATACGTTAAAAGAAAGAATTGAGCCCAAGTCATAGACGAAGGATTATATTGTTAAAGGATTGTATCATGCATATTCCTTAGTGCCCATGAAAGGCTAAACAGAATAACTAATACCATGAACCACAGATCGGGAAATAACTTAAGCCTACATAAAGGTCGATCAGAAGAAGGAAGAAACTAAAGAGTTACATCAACGAAGTAAATCAGGAATCTGATTATTGCACCTAGAAAATTATGGACATCATGATTGAGAACATTGTAGAATAAATCTTGATATCAGAAGTGCATGAGAGATAGTACAGTAGCCATATTTTATAATGGCTCTACTATAAAGCTAGTTAGAAAAATACCAGCCTCATAAGAATTCAGTATGGAGCTCCCACCTGATTGTATAGGTACCAGAGGTGCAAGTATTATAATAGAAGTTCAAGTTATAAACGTGAATGATACCTATGTGGAAGGGAGGTCATGAAAGAGATAGAAGATATGATGCAAGATTTTATGGTGGTAAGGTAAAAGTGAACAAAGTACGAGATACTCAAATGTAGAAGATTGTGAATAGTCCATGTCACACCTCCTTTTTCCATACCCGCGAGGGTAGGGAGTTTTTTCCAATTAAAGGACAATCGAAACGGGATTTGTTTATTTATTTCAGAGTCGCCACTTGGGAGATTTAGGGTGTCCCAAGTCACCAATTTTAATCCCGAATCGAGGAAAAGAATGAGTCCATATTACAGTCTGCGTACCAGAAATCCGGATAAGGAATTCTGTTAACCCGGGAGAAGGTGTTAGGCATTCCCGAGTTCCGTGGTTCTAGCACGGTCGCTCAACTGTTATATTCGGCTTGATTATCTGATTTTATACAAATATGAACTTATGTGCAAATTTTATCTTTTAACCGCTTTATTATTATTGTTTTTAAAAGAAATGTGAACATCGCTTAAAACACGTCTTTGGACTGCGTCACATGAAATGCACCCACAATCCGGAACACGTTTTATTTGATGTTTTGGGATTTGGATACGGGTCGCATGAAATGCACACCCAGGCTTAAGAAAGTAAAATATTAAACACGCGCCTAAAGAGACTATCGCGTTATTATTTTGGGAAGACCGTGAAATTCACTAAACGGTCCTTCCGAATTCTAATTAAACCATACATTTTGTGAGGGCCCCGCAATCTATACGTTTTATTTGGCGAGGCTCGTCTCATTTTTATTTTAAAGGATAAACCTACAATGACTATATTTTCTATTAAGTTCGTCTCTAAAATAAAAGAAAATCTCTTAATTATTTACATGTTGAAAAACGTAACTTATTAGTTATTAGTTTACGGCTAATGCGAATGGAAAATTGCGATCGAGTTTGTGCAAAGAAAAATTGCTTTCTTTTTATATTCTGTTATTCAATAATACTAGAACATGAGATTGACCATAATATCAAAACAGATTAATTATTCTCCGATTAATTTAAACTAACATTATTAGATGGAGAAAGTATACATATGCAACCTCATTATTCATTAATCATTCAACTACATCTTTATACGAAGAAAGAAAAATTATATTCAACCACAAATCTAAACAGGAGGAATTCAACAGGAACAAAGCCTGATTAATATTTCATTTTTGCTTCAAGCCGAGATTGTACAAATGTGTACCTGGAAACAGCAGTACAAGAACAAAAGAAGTAGGAGTCAGCAGCAATAATACTACAGCAACAGCAGGTTCAGCAACACCGCAAACCAGTAACAACCAGTAGAATAACCCAGTAACAGATTGAAAACTCAGCAATACCAAAGTGCAATTGTAGTCAAAGCAGAAGAGAGACGGATACAAGATGCAGTAGTTTACTGATTTTCAATAACACTCGAGAAAAGACAAACGGAATTTATTCAAGTAGAAGTTCAAGTTGTCTTTCTCTTTTACTCTCTAACACTCTTGAAATTTTCCAGAATGTATTACTCTCAAAAATATTCTCCCAATAATCTCTAAGTCTTCCTCTCCAATTTTCAAGTCCTAAAAACTCTCCTAAAAAAAATCCTCTCCAAAATGTGTCAAAATGACCTTATATATATAGCAAGACAAGTCTTCAATTCCCAACCCCAAATTATTCCCCCAATGGCATGTTTTGTCCCACTATTAAATGTCTTCTTTATTTTAAACTTTGTCCCCCATGCCTACATTAAATAAATACCACATTCCCAACCCATTACAATATGTCCCCCATGCCCACATTAAACAAGTACAAGATTCTTCCCCATTATATTAAACAAGTACATCAAAACTCCAACCCATTATATTTTGTCCCACATGGTTAACATAAAGAATCAAAATAATGTTCAATTACAAAAATACCCCTCCGACCTTATTGCATTTACCATTCTACCCCTGAATGCAATGCAATTTACCAAATTACCTCCATCAGCTCTAAACACTCAATTAATCATAACTTGACCAAAATATAGTCAAGATGACCAATTTCTCAACAATCTTCAACAACAAATCACATGAACACGATGAACAACACAACTCAAAATTAATGGAACGAATCAACCATATCAGGAACCAATCCTGGTTAATTTAGACCATGAATGTATGAGCAAGGATACAACAATACAAACAACAAAAATATATGATTCAAATTAAATCAACAAATCAAAAACAAACATAAACTCACATTAAATCACTGGATTTAAACATGAACTTCAAACAAAGATGAACATGAACTAAATCTATTTTTCAAACAACAAAACATGACGGATTCACATGACTCAAACAACATTAATAATTTCTGGAAAATTACAACAACACATGAAACAAATTGAAGAAATAACTAATTAAATTTCAATTTGAATCTAACAAACATTAAACTAACAAATTTTTACCTAAACAATAATACAAACATGAAATAAACATGAAAAACAACTAATTAACTTCCATTTGAAATCTGAAAATTAATTTAACAAAACATATGAACATGAACAAAACCAAAAATCAAATATCTAACCATAGACATGAACAAAACAAACATTTGCCGCTTTTAGATTCGAAAAATATCAAAACAAGATACGGACAAAATAAAACTCAAAAAATCTACTAACCGAATCGAACAACATACATATGGACTGTTTCGACGACCCTCGACCAAAGCTCGACCACACGACGACGAACGAACTTAAGAAGCCAACTGAAGCCGCGCCGAAGCAGCAGCAGCAGTTGTCGCGGCAGAAGTGAAGGAACAAGGCAGCTGGGGGTTCGTTTGGTTACGTGAAGGAGCTGGGGTGCGTTCAGCTGTTCGCGCGAAGACGAAGAAGATGAAGGTGAGGCAGCAACTCGTCGATGAAGCAGAAACAACTAACGACGACTGAGCAGCAGCAGTTCGCCGGGGAAGAAGACGATGGCGGACAACAGTAGCTCGGAGGTGACGCAGAAACTGTGCACGCGTGGGGCTGCTGGAGGTCGACGACGGACTGTTTTGACGTGAGGTTGAGGACTGGCTCAGCAGTAGGAGCGACGATGATGAAAGGGAGTCGACGGACTGGTTGTTGGAAGGTCGGAGAAGAAGAACCAACCATGTTCAATTGGAGCTCGACGAAGACGCAACAATGGGTTTTCTTCGGAAACCAGCCATGGTTGCTCCAATCGTCAAGTTTTCCGGCAATTGGAGGGGTCATTTTGGAGACGAGGAAGAAGATGGAGACGTGAGGTGAGGAGTTGGTTGTCGATGGGGCTGGTGAAGGGCAGCCATGGACGTTGCTTGGAGTTTTAGTTGTGGAGAAGAAGAAGATGGAGGGGGCGGATGGTTTTCTTAGTTTTTAGGGTTTTGGGGTTTTTTTATTTTTTGTTTTGTTTTGTATTTTGACAAAATGAAGAAAGGGTGTTGGGTTAATGGGTCAATGGTGCGGACCGGGTCGACCCGGTCTGAAGTGGACTGGGTCATAGAGAAGATTGGGCAATCATTTGGGCCTGAAGCTGAAATTTGAAGATGTGGCCCAATCCGATTTTTCTTTGTATTTTTGTTCTCTTTTCTTCTTTTATTTTTCTAAAACTAAATTATAAAAGTACTTAAATTATTATTAAGAACTAAATTAAGTTACAAAAGCGCGAATTAACTCCCAATAACAATTAACGCACAATTAAATAATAATTAAGCAGAAATTGTTCGTTTGGACATTAAATGCTAAAAATGCAAAAGATGCCTATTTTTGTAATTTTTAATTTTTGTAAAACTCATTTAATTACTAACAATTGTAGAATTAAATCCTACATGCAAAATGCGACATATTTTTATATTTTTTATTAATTTAACAAATAAGCGAACACAGACAAATACAAATAATTATCCAAAAATATCACAAAAATACTCAAAATTGCACACCAAGGAAAATCATTTTATTTTGCATTTTTGGGAGTATTTCTCATATAGGGCAAAAATCACGTGCTTACAGCTGCCCCTCTTTGCCCGAAGACACGAAGGGTTTTCGTGCAAAGATAAAGCGAGCGATTTTTGCCCATCCGAGTACTCCGTGTGAAGCATTTTTTGAAAAAGATTTAACCGAACCTTTGCTTCAAAGGTTTCCTACATATCCCTGGCTAAAGAGGAATCAGGTTAATGTAGTTCGGGGAGTTTCGGTAGCTGGGACTACCGTGGGACTGCAATGTTACTGTTGTTGCATGCTGTTATCACTGCTTACCGATCTCCTTGTTACACCGTGTTTAAAAGAAAACAAGAAGCTAGGCTAGACTGTAACTTGTTCTTGTTGCCTTGCTTTCTCGTCTGCTCGCGTTTCTTCCGGTGCTTTTCTTCCATGGATTTGGGAATGACACTGGCCCTCTGCTTTTCTGAATACCAGTTTTCATCATTTTGCTCGGTCCGCTAGGGACGTGGTTTTCTTCATTAAGCTTTTTGGCGGTTCCTCTGGGGGGCACGGCTCTCTTCATCAGATTTGTTATGCTGGGCACGTTTTAATGTTCACAAGTCGCTTCCCTCAAGACGCGTCTTTTCTTCCCTTTGACTCATGCTCCTGAATTTGTGCTGGGACCTGACTCATGCGCCTGAATTTGTTCTGTTTCCCGGTGCTGGGGATTTTATTGTTTACTACTGGGGATTCCTGTTGTAACCCTCTGTTTTATTGTCTTCTGACTTGATACTGAAATGTATGCCTCTGTTCTATGGGAGGGCTCCCAACTTCAACACTTGAAAGTAAAGACTGAAATGTATGCCTCTGTTATTATGGGCGGGCTCCCAACTTCAACACTTGAAATGAAAAGACTGAATGTATGCATCTGTTATATGGGCGGGCTCCCAACTTCAACACTTGAAAGTAAAGACTGAATGTATTCCTCTCGTTATACAGGTGGGCGCCTGGCTTCAAACAACAACTTAGGAGGAAATGCCTCTCCTATGGGTAAAATAAACATAGGAGGAAATGCGTCTCCTATGGGTAAAACTAAACTTAGGAAGTGTGTATCCTATTGGTAAAGACGTGGAATGTATTCCCTTGTTATACAGGTGGGCGCCTAATATATGAAATGAACAGACAAAAAGTATTCCTCTCGTTATTCAGGTGGGCGCCTGTCTTCAACAACAATTTAGAAAATAAAATCCTATTCAAGGGCGGATGAACCCAAAATATCCTATTCGAGGGCGGATGAACCCAAAATATCCTATTCGAGGGCGGATGAACCCAAAATATCCTATTCGAGGGCGGATGAACCCAAAATATCCTATTCGACGGCGGATGAACCCAAAATATCCTATTCGACGGCGGATGAACCCAAAATATCCTATTCGAGGGCGGATGAACCCAAAATATCCTATTCGAGGGCGGATGAACCCAAAATATCCTATTCGAGGGCGGATGAACCCAAAATATCCTATTCGAGGGCGAATGAACCCAAAATATCCTATTCGAGGGCGGATGAACCCAAAATATCCTATTCGAGGGCGGATGAACCCAAAATATCCTATTCGAGGGCGGATGAACCCAAAATATCCTATTCGAGGGCGGATGAACCCAAAATATCCTATTCGAGGGCGGATGAACCCAAAATAACCTATTCGAGGGCGGATGAACCCAAAATATCCTATTCGAGGGCGGATGAACCCAAAATATCCTATTCGAGGGCGGATAAACCCAAAATATCCTATTCGAGGGCGGATGAACCCAAAATATCCTATTCGAGGGCGGATGAACCCAAAATATCCTATTCGAGGGCGGATGAACCCAAAATATCCTATTCGAGGGCGAATGAACCCAAAATATCCTATTCGAGGGCGGATGAACCCAAAATATCCTATTCGAGGGCGGATGAACCCAAAATATCCTATTCGAGGGCGGATGAACCCAAAATATCCTATTCGAGGGCGGATGAACCCAAAATATCTTATTCGAGGGCGGATGAACCCAAAATATCCTATTCGAGGGCGGATGAACCCAAAATATCCTATTCGAGGGCGGATGAACCCAAAATATCCTATTCGAGGGCGGATGAACCCAAAATATCCTATTCGAGGGCGGATAAACCCAAAATATCCTATTTGAGGGCGGATGAACCCAAAATATCCTATTTGAGGGCGGATGAACCCAAAATATCCTATTCGAGGGCGGATGAACCCAAAATATCCTATTCGAGGGCGGATGAACCCAAAATATCTTCAAAAACTTGGAATTGTTTTACCTCCGACTGTTTTTCTTAGAATCGTGTTGTCTTGCTATCTCTTAAAACTTGAATTGATTTCCTCGTTCCTTCGAGAAAATTTTCGACAAATGGCAGAAAATTTTCTGCCCCAGTTTTGGTGCTTTTTCTTGTGGCATGTTTTTTCGCCATTAACAAGATTTCCTTTTCCTGCTTCAAATCAAAGAAAATTTGTTAGTTTTAACACATGGTGAGTGGTCGTGCCACTCCTGCTAGGGATGGTTTTTCCCTTTCCCTCTTCCCCGCTCTGTGCTTCATTACGCTATCAAAACTTGCTGGGGATTATTTTGCTGGGAATGAATTTTCTTTTTTTTTCTTTTTTTATTTTCCTTCCCCACATCTTGATGATCTGTTGGGGCCAATCTTGGAATTAGGTCCACAATTTTTCTCAACTGTTGTTTTCCTGTTTTTCTCCAACTTCCCTTGGAAATTTGGTCCTCTTGGGATCTAGACCCACTCAACATTTGGTCTTGCGACCAACTTCTTTTCGCTTTATCGCCTTATCTTTGGCCTGTCCTATTCGCATTTTGCTTTGCATCATTTTGGCAACTGGTAGTAAGCTCTGAAAATCCTTTTCAAAAACAAACTGCTGGGGAGGTAAAGTCTTTAAACCAAAAAATGAAAAAGTGATGATTTCAAAAAATAGAAAAACAAAAGAAATCTTCCTGAACAAATGCTGGGGAAAAGGAAAGAAAAGAACTTATCTGAATGATATAACCGATCCCAACGATCATGTCGCGCATTCCGGATTAATCAACCCAGTCTATTTGTATCAATCAACCTTTCGGACGGCCTCATGTTGCTGGGGATAAACAGGTACTCAACTCTTTGCCAAATGCGGATTCTTTCCGCCAATCTTGTCTTCTCACCTCATAGTGCCCTTCGAGGGGTTTTCGCTAATAAGACTTTCTCATTTTATTTTTCTCATCTTCCGTCGCCTTATGGTGCCTGTGAAGGTTTTTACCGATAAGACTTTCTCATTTTATTTTTCTCATCTTTCGTCGCCTTATGGTGCCTGTGAAGGTTTTCACCGATAAGACTCTCTCATTTTATTTCTCTCATCTTTCGTCGCCTTATGGTGCCTGTGAAGGCTTTCACCGATAAGACTCTCTCATTTTATTTTCCAGCTGGGGATTGGAGTGCTGCCGATATGACTCTCTCTGCTGGGGATTCTCTCGGCTATCAATTCATTTCCAGCTTATGATCTTCTTCCCTGCTGGGGATCAAAGTGTTATTCCCGACTTCCATTTGCATTGATTTAACACTTCTCGGATACTGATCGGGAGGTCTTTTTTGGACGTCAATATGGGTTTTCGTGTATGGTTAAAAGAAAAGGGGTAACAAGAGGTTCAAAATGATTTTGATGGGTAAAACATTACAACTCTCGGAATCAACTTCTGCCCCAGTTTTTCTTGCTTGGGGATTTTTGATTTTTTTGTTACACTATAACCGAGCCGTGAGGCACCTAAGTATCCTTCTTTGAGGAATCAGGTCAAACGTAGTTCCCAATTCCTTTGTTTTTTTTTGTGACTTTTCTTTTGTTCTTATTATCATTACTTTTTTTCCTTCTCTTTTTCTTTTATTTTCATTACTGATTCCAAAAGAGGGGTATGAAAGAATAAATAAGGCTCAAAAGGGGAAGCAAAGGTTAAAGTGTTTGGATAGAAGAAAGAATTGCCTCCGTCATTTCATTCTCTGATAAATGCTAAATACAAACAAACAACAACTACAATCAAACATAATATCTCTTAACTGCGTCAGAATTGATAGCCATGTCGACGCAGTTCCCTTCGATATTTGTTGATCACAAAGCATCATTGGGCTTGCTCTGTTTAGATTGCAATAATCAACACACACCCGGATTTTCCATCTCCCCCCTTTTTTTTTACACTGGCACCACATTAGCCAACCAATCAGGATATCGAGCGACCCGAATAACCTTAGCATTCAGCTGTTTGGTTACTTCTTCCTTAATCTTCAAACTTACGTCG
This sequence comes from Nicotiana tabacum, assembly GCF_000715075.1. Classification (NCBI taxonomy): domain Eukaryota; kingdom Viridiplantae; phylum Streptophyta; class Magnoliopsida; order Solanales; family Solanaceae; genus Nicotiana; species Nicotiana tabacum. The sequence continues at coordinate 85,763,772 of NC_134097.1, forward strand.
GTTTTGGACTTCCTCAATTTTGCTTGACGGGGGGAAATGCCGGGTCAGTGGGCAATTTTTGAACCACTAAATTGGTGCTTCAACCCGGCATGTCGTCGTATGACCATGAAAAATGTTTTGAATTCAGTAAGCGCTTTGATTAGTTCTTCCCTGATGTTTGGTTCCATATGGACGCTTATCTTAGCTTCCCTGATGTCATCCGCATCCCCTAGATTGACGGCTTTCGTGTCAGTTGGGCTCTTTTTTTTTCAAATTGGCTCAACTCTCTGTTAATTTCTTCGGAGGCTTCATCCTTATCGTATTCCGACTTATCATCACAATCTTGTACTATAAGTTCGAAATCAGATTGATTTTTTTAGACTAGGTTGAAGATCCATCGTGCATGCCATGTCATTAGAACCAGTATAAAGAGAACTGTTCAGAAGAGAAAAATAAGAAGAAAAATTAAAACAAAATAAGGAATGAGGAAAAAAAACTTTCACTTTATTAAAATACGGGATAGCAAGTTTCACACTTTGGCGAGCACAAGAAAAATCTGGATTACAACCCTGGAATAATCAAGACAACAAAAAGAAAATCAGAGCCCACTACCAAGACTCCCTTCGTATAGGAAGAGGAGTAACCATTCAATTGTTGATTTTTTCTTTCAACCCCACAAACTGCACATCTGCCTCGTTGGACCCTTTTCCAACACCATAACTGGCTTGTCATCCACCTTTTCCCACTATACCACTGCTTTTCCACTGGTTAACATTTCTTTTGAACCGACACGGATCATCATCACTGTTTGTGAGGGTTTCTTTAGCTCCCCTCCTTCGTGCACTAGCTCAATCATGTGGGTTTCAAGGTGTGCCGGCAACGGGTTCTGATTGATGTTGGGCGCCTCTGGTGTCTGAACCTCAATCTTGTTGGTGTCAATAAGATTTTGTACTGCATGTTTCAACTTCCAACACTTCTCGGTATCATGTCCGGAATCCCCCGAACAATACTCACAGCTTACCGAATGGTCCATATTTTTGGGAAGGGGATTTGGCAATCTGGGCTCAACAGGACTTAACAAGCCTAACTGCCTTAATTTGTGGAACACGGCAGTATAGGTTTCTCCCAACTCAGTGAATGTTCTTTGTATTCTTTCATTTCTGAAAGCCTGATTTCCCCGGAAACCTGCCCCTTGAGGGTTCCTGTAAGCTCTTGGCGGTGGATAGGTGTTTTGCGATGGTGTATGTGTGTTCTGGGGAGCCGGCGCGCGCCATTGCGGGTGAACCGGAGGCTGAGTGTATGTTTGGGCTTGGTGCACGGAGAAGTGTGGTTCTTGAGGTGGATAGTAGTGTTGTGGTGGGCTGTATGGGTAGTTTGGTCTGTGGGGTCTGGGTTGGTTGTAGTATGGTTTACCAGACCTGGACCAACTGCTTTCCTCAATCGTGGCAATTTCTTCTTTCTTCTTTCTTCCCAGCGCACCTCCTGTGCCGCTCTGAATAGCCTGGGTTGTTGCCTTGAGTGCTGAGTGATTCAGGATTTTGTCAGACCTCAGACCCTCCTCTATCATGACCCCTATCTTTACTACTTCATTGAAGTATTTCCCAACCGTCGTCACCAAGTGACCAAAGTAAGTTGGATCCAGTGTCTGCAAGAAGTAGTCCACCATTTCTCCCTCTCTCATGGGAGGATCAACTCTGGCTGCTTGCTCTCTCTAGCGGAACCCGAACTCGCGAAACGTTCCCCGGGCTTCTTCCCAGTCCTCAACAATGTGAGACGGTCAGGGACTATCTCGAGATTGTATTGGAAATGACCTGCGAAAGCCTGCGCCAGATCATCCCAAGTGTACCATCTGCTGGAATCCTGCCTGGTATACCATTCGAGTGCCGATCCGCTCAGACTTTGGCCAAAATAGGCTATCAGCAGTTCATCTTTACCGCCTGCCCCTCTCATTTTGCTACAGAAACCCCGCAAATGTGCCATGGGGTCACCGTGCCCTTCATATAAATCAAACTTAGGCATCTTGAACCCAGCCGGGAGTTGGACGTCCGGGAAAGGGCATAGATCTTTGTAGGCCACACTGACCTGGTTGCCAAATCCGTGCAGGTTCCTGAAGGACTGCTCCAGGCTTTTGAACTTCCTCAATACCTCCTCTTGTTCTGGGACTTTAACCGGCTTTCCAATCCCTGCCGGTACCTCCAAGTGCGGATTGTAGGCATGTGGTTCGGGGGCATGGAATGTGGGCTCAGGGGGATAGTATTGCGTATCGTGAGCCTGAAACAACGGCTCGCTGGAGGATCTTTGCAACGTGGCTGGCAGAGGTGCCCCGACGACGGGGACGATTGGCGGAGGAGGGTTTTGTTTGGGTGGTGGAGCTTGGGGATTATAGGAAGTATCCCCTTGGTAGTATTGGGCAACGGGGAAGCTCGTTGAAGGGCCGGGTAAAGGGTATTCCGGTGTGTGTCCCGGTGGGGAAGTAGGAGTGACGAGTGGTTCGGGCCCCTTTTGCGCCTTAGCCATGGCTAGTTGTATTTCATGCATTTCCAATCTCATTTTTTCTATATTGGCCATCGCCTCCTTCAGCATCTGATGTGCCGTCCCTTCCGACTCAACACTATTTTCTGAGCCAGTCATGCTTTCTGGTATAATCCCTTTTGATCTTGTTTGATAATGGTATGGTGCCAGTACGCTTTAACAACTAACTGTTTGGATTTGGACAAACAACAAACTTGTTAGCGTTAAAGTTTTAACAGATATTGCAATTGCATGTTGGGGAACGCAATATTCTTAGGCAGTTAACCATTTCTAACATGTTTTTTTTTCTACCGCGTGCATCCTCCCGCGTGAAACCCTTCATTCTACCCTTTTTTATTTATTCTTTGTGCCTTTTTTATTTATTCACTTTCTTTTTCTTTTTTTTCTTTTTTTGTTGTGGTCGAATCTTATGGAGATTGCATACGTATCATGCCCCCGCATGAATCAGACCTTGCGTAGTTCGGACCAATAAAAGATAAACAATAATAAACACATTTTTTCAATTTTCATATTAAAATAAACTGGGTTTCAAATGTTTGAAGATGACTTACAAACTCGAAAATCAAACGACCCACGTATTCTAATCAAAATACTTGCAAACTTCAAAAACAAATGGCCAACTTCCTTCCTCCATTTGCAAATTTTAACCAAATGGTTGTTTTTGCAAACGTGGCCCCTTCCAACTTTCACATGAATTTTGAGGCCGAGGAGGATTATTTTATAACACTTTACAAACTTGTCCGTTTTTTTACGAAAATAACCTTTCGACAACTGAAAGATACTCTAAGGATATTTCGGCAAGAACGGTTTAAAACGCGGCCGAAGCTGGCTCGGCTTATTTTGACTAAAAACCCAAACGGTATACACCTGACCGCTGACTCTTTTTTTTCAAATTACAAAAAAAACTGGTGTTGCAAACACGGCCCTTCAGCACCTCGGGGCGAAGATTTTTAAGGCTATGTGGGTCAACTGGACAAAAATACTACACAAGACCCAAAGGTGGCTGTTTATGTAAAGTCAGCCCTCTGGCGTCCCTTTCGGGAACATTCGGCTATGTCTTGATAAAACAGCGTCACCCGACTTCTTTATGACTATTTTTATCATTTTTCAAATTAGAAAACTCAATATTGTAAGCACGGCCTTTCAACGTCTCGGGGACGAAGATTTTTAAGGCTGTGTGGGTCAACTGGGCCAAATCTTAAAAAAATGACCCCAAAGGTGGCTGTTTATGCAAAGTCAGCCTTCCGGCGTCCCTTTCGGGAACATTCGGCTATTTATGACAAAACAGCATCACCTGACTTCTTTATGACAACATTAAATTTTGACATATATTTTTAGTCATTTATTTGTATTTGGCTTTTTTAGCAAAAGGGGGGTTGGACCCGATGAGGGTTGCCTACGTATCTCACATTCGGTGAGAATCAAACCCGCGTAGTTCGGGCAATCAAGAATAAGTAGATGAACTAACTTCTTCCTTTTTTATTATTATTATTTTTTTTTGAATTTGTGAAAGAACTACTTTAAAAGAAGAAAGGAAGTATTTTTTTTGGATTTTTGATTGATTTTCTTTTTAAAAGAAAGACTTCTAAGATATTTTTTTGAATTTTCATTAGTTTTTTTTTTCTTATTCTAAAGAAAAAGAAAATATTTTTCGGAATTTTACCTTTAATAAAAGAAATGCTTCTAAAAATGTTTTTTGAATTTGGAATTTTGAATTTTTTCAATTTTGAAAGAAGAGTCAAAACATTTTCGGATTTTTATATATATTTTTTTTATATATTTTTTTTAATAATAAAAAAAAACTTTCTAAAGAAGTCGATAATGGAAAATATTTTTAGATTTTTTGTCTGAAAATTGGGGGTCTAAAAAAACTTTTATATATATATATATATATATATATATATATATATATATATATATATATATATATATATATATATATATATATATATATATATATATATATATATATATATATATATATATATATATATATATATATATATATATATATATATATATATATATATTAATTTTTTGCATTTTCATAAGCAAATAAATAATAAAAAAAATATTTTAAAAATAAGACTCTTTTTCATTTTCATTTTCATGGCAAGACAAACTATATATTTTTTCTATTTTTTTTTTTTGAAAAACAAAACAGAACAACGACTTTTTTCGCTTTTAATGAAACAAACTAATAAGATATTTTTTCTCATTTTCTTAAAATTTTGGCGGAGTTTGACAGTATTTAGGCATTTGGTTTTTTTCAAAAATAAACAATCAATTCCCTAACCGCTATTTCTTTTTCTTTTTTTCAATTTCAAAATATTATTCCTGATATTCACAAGTCAGTCAACACACAAGTCCGAATCAAATTGATGCGCAAGTAGTAACAAGTAAGATGCATTAGGATGGTCATTTTCATTTTTGGTGCACCTGTCCTAGACAGACCCAACCCCTGTGTTGAGCCTCCAAAGTCAAATGCACATGATGCAAATAAACGTTCCTACTAGGGATCCGGCATGTGGCTTTGTTATACTAGGTTCAGAACCTGGGTGTTTGTTCTAGACCTGGCTTACCCGAGCGGACAGCTCGAGCCGAGGGGGGCAGCGTACCGGGAATACAGAAGCTTCACCGGCTTAGCAACTTGTCCGAACCTCGTTCTAAATTGGGATTTGACACTATACAGAAAAGAAGTCGTACGAAGTACACCCTTCTTCATGATTCAGAAGACTCAGAAAGAAGATAGGTTTCGGCACAGTTTATATACAGTTCACGTAATATCAAAGCGGTAAAAGCAGCATTTAGCACATTAGGCTCAAACATGTAAAAATCAGATAAAGCCAAATATAACAATTTATCTAAGCTCGAATTTCTAACCCTGAACCAGTGGTTTTGGGCAAGATATCCCCAGCAGAGTCGTCAGAGCTGTCACACCTCCTTTTTCCGTACCCGTGAGGGTACAAGGGAGTTTTTTCCAATTAAAGGACAATTGAAACAGGATTTGCTTATTTATTTCAGAGTCGCCATTTGGGAGATTTAGGGTGTCCCAAGTCACCAATTTTAATCCCGAATCGAGGAAAAGAATGACTCCATATTACAGTCTGCGTACCAGAAATCCGGATAAGGAATTCTGTTAACCCGGGAGAAGGTGTTAGGCATTCCCGAGTTCCGTGGTTCTAGCACGGTCGCTCAACTGTTATATTCGGCTTGATTATCTGATTTTATACAAATATGAACTTATGTGCAAATTTTATCTTTTAACCGCTTTATTATTATTGTTTTTAAAAGAAATGTGAACATCGCTTAAAACACGTCTTTGGACTGCGTCACATGAAATGCACCCACAATCCGGAACACGTTTTATTTGATGTTTTGGGATTTGGATACGGGTCGCATGAAATGCACACCCAGGCTTAAGAAAGTAAAATATTAAACACGCGCCTAAAGAGACTATCGCGTTATTATTTTGGGAAGACCGTGAAATTCGCTAAACGGTCCTTCCGAATTCTAATTAAACCATACATTTTGTGAGGGCCCCGCAATCTATACGTTTTAGTTGGCGAGGCTCGTCTCATTTTTATTTTAAAGGATAAACCTACAATGACTATATTTTCTATTAAGTTCGTCTCTAAAATAAAAGAAAATCTCTTAATTATTTACATGTTGAAAAACGTAACTTATTAGTTATTAGTTTACGGCTAATGCGAATGGAAAATTGCGATCGAGTTTGTGGAAAGAAAAGCTGCTTTCATTTTATATTCTGTTATTCAATAATACTAGAACATGAGATTGACCATAATATCAAAACAGATTAATTATTCTCCGATTAATTTAAACTAACATTATTAGATGGAGAAAGTATACATATGCAACCTCATTATTCATTAATCATTCAACTACATCTTTATACAAAGAAAGAAAAATTATATTCAACCACAAATCTAAACAGGAGGAATTCAACAGGAACAAAGCCTGATTAATATTTCATTTTTGCTTCAAGTCGAGATTGTACAAATGTGTACCTGGAAACAGCAGTACAAGAACAAAAGAAGTAGGAGTCAGCAGCAATAATACTACAGCAACAGCAGGTTCAGCAACACCGCAAACCAGTAACAACCAATAGAATAACCCAATAACAGATTAAAAACTCAGCAATACCAAAGTGCAATTGTAGTCAAAGCAGAAGAGAGACGGATACAAGATGCAGTAGTTTGCTGATTTTCAATAACACTCGAGAAAAGACAAACGGAATTTATTCAAGTAGAAGTTCAAGTTGTCTTTCTCTTTTACTCTCTAACACTCTTGAAATTTTCCAGAATGTATTACTCTCAAAAATATTCTCCCAATAATCTCTAAGTCTTCCTCTCCAATTTTCAAGTCCTAAAAACTCTCCTAAAAAAATCCTCTCCAAAATGTGTCAAAATGACCTTATATATATAGCAAGACAAGTCTTCAATTCTCAACCCCAAATTATTCCCCCAATGGCATGCTTTGTCCCACTATTAAATGTCTTCTTTATTTTAAACTTTGTCCCCCATGCCTACATTAAATAAATACCACATTCTCAACTCATTACAATATGTCCCTCATGCCCACATTAAACAAGTACAAGATTCCTCCCCATTATGTTTTGTCTTGTCCCCTATTACGTTAAACAAGTACATCAAAACTCCAACCCATTATATTTTATCCCCCATGCTTAACATAAAGAATCAAAATAATGTTCAATTACCAAAATACCCCTCCGACCTTATTGCATTTATCATTCTACCCCCGAATGCAATGCAATTTACCAAATTACCCCCATCAGCTCTAAACACTCAATTAATCATAACTTGACCAAAATATAGTCAAGATGACCAATTTCTCAACAATCTTCAACAACAAATCACATGAACACGATGAACAACACAACTCAAAATTAATGGAACGAATCAACCATATCGGGAACCAATCCTGGTTAATTTAGACCATGAATGTATGAGCAAGGATACAACAATACAAACAACAAAAATATATGATTCAAATTAAATCAACAAATCAAAAACAAACATAAACTCACATTAAATCACTGGATTTAAACATGAACTTCAAACAAAGATAAACATGAACTAAATCTATTTTTCAAACAACAAAACATGACGGATTCACATGACTCAAACAACATTAATAATTTCTGGAAAATTACAACAACACATGAAACAAATTGAAGAAATAACTAATTAAATTTCAATTTGAATCTAACAAACATTAAACTAACAAATTTTTACCTAAACAATAATACAAACATGAAATAAACATGAAAAACAACTAATTAACTTCCATTTGAAATCTGAAAATTAATTTAACAAAACATATGAACATGAATAAAACCAAAAATCAAATATCTAACCATAGACATGAACAAAACAAACATTTGCCGCTTTTAGATTCGAAAAATATCAAAACAAAATACGGACAAAATAAAACTCAAAAAATCTACTAACTGAATCGAACAACATACATATGGACTGTTTCGACGACCCTCGACCAAAGCTCGACCACACGACGACGAACGAACTTAAGAAGCCAACTGAAGCCGCGCCGAAGCAGCAGCAGCAGTTGTCGCGGCAGAATTGAAGGAACAAGGCAGCTGGGGGTTCGTTTGGTTACGTGAAGGAGCTGGGGTGCGTTCAGCTGTTCGCGCGAAGACGAAGAAGATGAAGGTGAGGCAGCAACTCGTCGATGAAGCAGAAACAACTAACGACGACTGAGCAGCAGCAGTTCGCCGGGGAAGAAGACGATGGCGGACAGCAGTAGCTTGGAGGTGACGCAGAAACTGTGCACGCGTGGGGCTGCTGGAGGTCGATGACGGACTGTTTTGACGTGAGGTTGAGGACTGGCTCAGCAGTAGGAGCGACGATGATGAAAGGGATTCGACGGACTGGTTGTTGGAAGGTCGGAGAAGAAGAACCAACCATGTTCAGTTGGATCTCGACGAAGACGCAACAGTGGGTTTTCTTCGGAAACCAGCCATGGTTGCTCCAATCGTCAAGTTTTCCGGCGATTGGAGGGGTCATTTTGGAGACGAGGAAGAAGAAGGAGACGTGAGGTGAGGATTTGGTTGTCTATGGGGCTGGTGAAGGGCAGCCATGGACGTTGCTTGGAGTTTTAGTTGTGGAGAAGAAGAAGATGGAGGGGGCGGATGGTTTTCTTAGTTTTTAGGGTTTTTGGGTTTTTTTATTTTTTGTTTTGTTTTGTGTTTTGACAAAATGAAGAAAGGGTGTTGGGTTAATGGTTCAATGGGGCGGACCGGGTCGACCCGGTCTGAAGTGGACTGGGTCATGGAGAAGATTGGGCAATCATTTGGGCCTGAAGCTGAAATTTGAAGATGTGGCCCAATCCGATTTTTCTTTGTATTTTTGTTCTCTTTTCTTCTTTTATTTTTCTAAAACTAAATTATAAAAGTACTTAAATTATTATTAAGAACTAAATTAAGTTACAAAAGCGCTAATTAACTCCCAATAACAATTAACGCACAATTAAATAATAATTAAGCAGAAATTGTTCGTTTGGACATTAAATGCTAAAAATGCAAAAGATGCCTATTTTTGTAATTTTTAATTTTTGTAAAACTCATTTAATTACTAAAAATTGTAGAATTAAATCCTACATGCAAAATGCGACATATTTTTATATTTTTTATTAATTTAACAAATAAGCGAACACAGACAAATACAAATAATTATCCAAAAATATCACAAAAATACTCAAAATTGCACACCAAGGAAAATCATTTTATTTTGCATTTTTTGGGAGTATTTCTCATATAGGGCAAAAATCACGTGCTTACAGTAGGCAAACTCTGCTAAAGGCAAGAAGCGCGGGGATTTAGTATCCAGGAAGGATAGCGGTTTCATTAGTGGCATATCTTCTAGCCAATGGTTTCTAGGTATCGAGATGTCTAGTTAAAAGAGTAAAGAAGAGTTTGAGACAATGTGTTGTCTTGCTTAACTTTCTAGAATAACATAAGGAAATCTAGGGTGCAAGCATGTTGAAGGAAGGTTGCGAGCAGTATAAATGGATATGTATGGGTCACAAGCTAAAGCATGGTAGAGCGACAAGATTGTAGGAAGACAGAAGTAAGGATAAGGAAAGGGCGAGTAAGAAGGTGACAAGAATGGTAAGCCTTCGGGATTAAGCCCACGAAAATGAGAGAGAGCTGATTTGTTCTCTAAACTACATAAGGCTCAGTATAGCCAGAATGATCTCAAAGGAATCTAAGACTAGTAGCATTTAGAAGAGATGGAATGCTGCCCTGCTAGTGGAATAAGGGCATAATTGTGATAGATAAAGGATAATATTTAGGCTTTCGATTGAGTAATGACTAAAAGAGTATTTCATGAATTGTAAGGGACTAAAATACCCATATAAGGTGAGTCACATTGGGATGCTATAAAGTACGATTATGGAAGTATGGTATCACCCCTAGGTGGATCAATCTAATTATTCCGGATATCCCCGATGAGACACGAGCCTTAGCAACGTTGTTACACAAGAGATGAAGTTATCAGTGGTAGATGGTGATTCAACTATAAATGTATGAAAGTTCAACAGTATGAGATGAAATTAGACCATCAGTCTTATGGATAAGCAACGAGAGTAAAATGGAGTTGGTTGCAGACCTCAGTAATGATAATTCAAAGTAAGAGTTATGGTTGTCACGACCCCAAATACCCCGGTCGTGATGGCGCCTATCACAGTACTAGGCCAGCCAAAACAACAAGAATCATATGGAAGATCTTTTGTAAAAATTATTTTCTAAACAGATTAAGTCTCAATTCTTTCATTTTAAAATATCAAGAGAAATACGCGGAAACATGTACGAAAAATACAGCAACACAGCCCGAATCCGGTGTCGCTAGTCATGAGCCACTAAGTACACTTAACATTGTCTGCTAAATACAAAATAAGTCTGAAATACAAGGTACTATGATAGGCAGGGATCGAACGTCGTGCAGCTACCTTGCGATCTCCATATAAGACTCTGAGAGTGCTGGAAGCTCTCACTCTGATGCTCGGGCACCTAGATATGCACACAAGGTGTAGGGAGTAACGTGACTATGCCAACTCAGTAAGTTACTAAAGTAAATAAAGTCTGAGTTAAGTGACGAGCATTTAAAAGCATATGCATACTTAATCAGGAATCTCTACAAAAATATCAAAGTCAAAATCTACAATTCAATCACCAAATACCTTGTAAAAACTACAGTTTCAGTGAAAATCCTTTAAAACCTTTATTCAATATTTTCAATAGAGGCTCAGTATAAAAGAAGAGTGAAAACAGAAAATCTCATAAACAAGCCCCTCGGGCAAAGTATCACTCATAAGTATAGCCTCTCAGGCAAGCCCCTCAGTTACTCGTGACTCAGCTCTCGTCAATCAGTACTCACACTCAGCACTTCGGCTCAATAGATATCTCATAATAATAATAATAATAATAATAATAATAACCACTACGGCATGCAGACCGATCCATAATATAAAGTCAACTACGCTCGTTGGGGGTGTACAAACTCCGGAGGGGATCCTACAGCCCAAGCGTCATATATATATATCGCTGCGGCGTGCAGCCCGATCCATATATATTTATATATAAATCTCGCTACGGTATGCAGCCCGATCCATAACATATATATAATCCTCACCATTGGGTCCTCAACCTCTCTCACTCATTAACCTTACGGCCACTCGGGCATATCAGTGAAAATTAGGTAAACTCAGCCCAAATAGTTTTCACATATTAAGAAGTAGAGTAATGAAACCGGATTAATAATAAACAGGTAAAACATGACTGAGGATATGCTTTCAAATCAAACAGTGTGAGGAATGTAGTAAAATTCCCCTAAGGGTCTAAACAATTCGGCACAAAGGCCCCAAACATGGCATTCAGCCTAAATCAACAGATTTATTTCTAAAATACATGGGTATCATATACAGTATATCAAAATATGCAACAATACAATCGTCACGGGACGGGTCAAGTCACAATACCTACGTGTGCACGCCCACACGCCCATCACCTAGCATGTGCATCACCTCATTTGTCAAAACAGTATGAAATTCCGGGGTTTCGTACCCTCAGGTCTAGGTTTACAATCGTTACTTACCTCAAACCGGATGGAATCCTACTCTGTGATACCCTTGCCTCTCAACACGGCCTCAAATCGCGTCGAATCTATCCAAAATCAGAATCTTAACATCAATATATGCTAAGGGAACGAAGCCCATGCTAAAATAATCAATTTACATAAAAAAATCCGAAATTGGTCAAACCCGACCCCGGTCCCACATCTCAAAATCCGATAAAAATCACATCAATAGAATTTTTATCCTCCTACGGGTCCATATATACCAAGAACATCAAAATTGGACCTCAAATGGCCCCTCAAATCCCCAATTTATACTCTCCAATTTCAAGCCCTAATCTCCCAATTTTAGGCTTTAAATCCCACTAATTTCATGTTTAATTAGTTGGAAATCACCATAGAATCGAGTATTGAGTTCACAAGCTTATCTCCAAGTGTTTCCCTTCGAATCCCTCTTCAATCCCTCTCAAAAAGCTTCAAAACCTCTCAACAATGGTGAAAATGGGCTAAAAATCGCGAAGATGGCCTTATATACATTCTGCCTAGATAATTTTCCTTAATCGCGATAGCGAAACACAAAAATTGACTGACCTCATTTTAACCCTACGCGGTCGCATAAAACTCCAGCGATTGCGAAGCACTGCCTTTGCTAACTCACGCGATCACGGCCTTTCCCACGTGATCGCATAGAACAAACCTTTCCACTGTTCAGTCGCTCCTTCTCTTCTACGCGAACACGACCCTGGCCACTCTTTCGCAAACCATAACATCATAGCCCAACGCGATCGCGTCCTCACCTCCGCGATTGCGTAGAACAAATCTCACCTCTGCCTTACCAAGCATACGCGATCGCGAACACCTCTACGCGATCACATAGAACTAAAAGCCTGCAACAGAATACCAGAAAACTGTTAACTTCTCAAGTCCAAAAATGCCTCGTTGAACATCCGAAACACACCCGAGGCCTTCGAGACCTCAACCAAACATGACAACACATCCCATAACATCATTACAACTTGTTCCAACCTTCGGAACACTCAAAAAAACATCAAATCATCATTGGATTCAAGCCTAAGGATTTTCGAACATCCGAATTCAGCAAACGATCAAAAAGTCTATCAAACCTCACCCGAATGACCTGATATTTTGCACACACATCACAAAATGACATAACGGACCTACCCCAATTTTCGGAATTTCATTCCGACCCCGATATCAAAATTTCCACTGTCGGCCGGAAAATGCCAATTTTCCAATTTCACCAATTCATGCGTAAATCTATCACGGACCTCCAAAATACATTCCAATCTCGCTATTAAGTCCCAAACCACCTAACAAAGCTATCCAAACCATCAAAATTCACATCAGACGTTTTCACATAAGTCAACATCCGATTGACCTTTTCCAAATTAAGCTTACTTAAAAGAGACTAAGTATCTCATTCCTCTACAAAACCACTCTGAACCCGGAACAACCAACCCGATACCACATAATACCACTAAACAGCATATAAAGAAGATGAAATGGGGGAACCAGAGTGGTAAATCATGAAACGACCGGCCGGGTCTTTGTAATGGTATAGTATGACCTGTGTAGATGAGGTAAAGATTCAAGTTTATGAAATAAGATATAGCAATATTCGCAAGTTCTACAAGGCACCGATCGAAGAACTTCAATATACCTATAGATGTCTAGAAAGCCATATTATTAAGCTCTGTATATGTTTACAAAGTAAGGCTTAGAAATTGGCTAACAGCTGGAGGAAAAAGGAGAGAAGAGATGCATAAGCGCACTTACAAGGTCAGAGTCATTCAGGTTGCATGATAGAAGGTTACAACAGTTACGCAATTGGAAGGATTCCGACCATAAGTCGTGGTGTGAGAAAGAGGCCTAAAGGCGGGAATGCACTGGCCTTTGAATTTATTCACAGAGCAATTGCCTAGATGTAAAGGAGAGTAATAAAGTATTCGGAAGACATAGGCTATGTAAATAATAAGAGCACCAGTAAGTATTCAAGGATGAATGTTCCGAAGGGCGGAATGATGTTACATCCCGCATTTTCGTATATTAAAGTTTCGTCGTAAGTTAATCGACATAAGTTCGGGGATGGGATTATTTTAAGACTTTGTAGCATTATGCTATTTCAAATAAGTGATAAGTAAATTCGTGAAGGTGAGAGAGGAAGCAACTCAAAGAAAATGAATTTTCGTCCAAGTTTAGCATATTGGGATAAAATACGACCCGAGCTAAAATACTCGGTATTTATGGACTAGTGTCATACGAGGTACCACATGACCATGATAATATAAGGTATATAAGGTATTTGAAAAGTGAGTAGCATTTTAAGTAAGTGGAAATAATTTTCAATTATGTGGGTAATTGGTTAATTATTGGGTAATGTGGCATTACCTAGTTAATTAATAACTAGTGGTGGATTAATATAAAGACACTTGGACCATACTTTTTGCCAATAAAACACGTAGAAAGAAAGTTAGGTTAGCCATCTTTACAAATTACGATCAAGTGATATCAATTCATTTTTGACGAGATTTTGGAAGTTATATGAGACTTCATGTCACAATAGCAACGTCAATTTTTAGTTTAGTAAAGAAATTCATATGAAATTTCACTGCGTATAGCAACGAGATTTTGCGATTCTAAGGGAGGATGGTGCGACCTTTTCCAAGAATATCATATGAATTTTTTCCTACTCCAGGTATGTTAAGGCTAAGCTCTTCCTTCATGTTTTCATGATCTTGTAATTACAAAAGTTTGATAACGAGGCATAAAGAAAACTTCATATCCCAAAATTTACGTGTATTTTTCTAGTCTTGTAAGTTACAATATTCTCCTTATCAAGACTTTATATTCAATTGAGTATTTCCTTCTTCCAGTCAAGAGAGCAGAGAGTCTATATATACAGTATTACAGTATTTTCACTACCTTCGAGCTATAATCGATGGGCAAGCCCCTATTGGGCAACCTCTGATCAGATGGTAATTTATATACCAAGCCTGTTATGGCCGAGCGCCTTTGAGCGAGCCTAGTTGGTCGAGATACAGAGCCTAGTATGGCCGAGCGCCTATGAGCGAGCCAACTACGGCAGAACAGTTATATGTATATATATATATATATAACGAGCCTTATAGGGCCGGACAACTATTTTACTCACTATATTGAGAGAGTTGAGTCAGTATCAACAAGTAAGTATATCTTCAGATTATCTTTGACTTCCAGTTACTTGCAGTTATTATATAATCAGTTCAGTTTCAGCTTTCAGTATATTACCGTACATACTCAGTACAATATTTCATACTGACATCCCTTTTCCGGGGGCATGAAATTTCATGCGTGCAGGTTTAGACAGACAAGCGGGTAGACCTCCTCATTAAGTATTGCCCAAGTTCAGCTTGATCGGTAAGCTCCATGCCCTTCGGAGTTGCCGGGTCTAGAGCTTTATATACATCTTGTATATATATATGTATATATGGTATGAGTAGGTTGGGGAGTTGTTCCAATCACAGTATATCCACCAGTAGAGGCTTGTAGACATATCCTATCAGTTAGTGCAGTATGTTGGCCTTGTACGCCTCTTATGTATATTTTGTTGATTTGCCAGCTATAGTAGTTATGAAGGCCTTGTTGGCCCAGCATTATATTGATGTCTAGTCACCATTCACAATTGTCTTGCAATGTGGCCCATGGACAAAGTATGACGTTATATATTCAGAATCTCTTAGTCGCAAGTTAGTACGCAAGGACAGGTGATGTACCGGGTGCCAGTCTCACCCCATCCCCCTACTCCCCACCCTCCAAGTTCGGAGAGTGATATAATAGTAGCTACGTACGAACTTTCGTCACCACGTGCGTACGTAGCTCCAACAGATAGTCACATACATTTATTTAATTCACATATGGGGTTATTTCCCTCTTATGAGGTTAGAAAGGAGACTCACCTTACTGCAAAGCTTACTTCAAAATTCTAGAATGCGCTCAAACCCTCAATTCGGAGTCGAACAATCCAAAAGCTTTCAAACGGGGTAAGAACTAGTCAATACATGCTCAAGAGTTCATATTTTACCTATTAAAGTAATTTCCCAACCCTAAATACAAGGTTCCTAAAATTCATCCCCAAGCCCACGTGCTCGGATTCCGGAAATATTTGAATAAAGTTGTTACCCATAACCTAAGGATCAAGAATATATGATTTTTACTTCTTTCCATAATGAATTTTGTGGTTAAATCTTATTTTTATCAAAACCCTAGGTTTTACTCTAAACCCACAACTTTCACTAATTTACATGAAGTAATCTATCCTTAAATTATGTATTAAACCCACATTAAGTAGAAATAACTTACCTCACAATGCTCTGCTGAAATATCCCCTTTGGAAGCTCCAAAATCGCCCAAGAAATGAATGAAATATGTCAAAAATGACACATTCCCGTATTAAATGAAGGCACTGCCTTCAGCGATTTCCGCACCTGTGGTTAGGGGACCGTATCTGTGGTCTCGCTTATGCGAGGGATAATCCGCATCTACAGAACTGGGCTAGGATAGTTGGGGCCGCATCTGCAGTCTAGGGACCGCTTCTGCGATTCCGCTTCTGCAGAAGAGGGGCCGCATCTGTGGTTCCTAGGCCCCTCCCCTTGGGCCGCACCTGCGATGGATAGGCCGCTAATGCGGTCTCGCACCTACGGCTGGCCAACCGCAGGTGCAGTTATGACAAAACTAGAGCTTCAGCTTCTTCTAAAAATTTCTAACTCAACTCGTGCCTCGTCTAATTGACGCTCGGGGCCCTCCGAGGCCCCGCCAGAACATACCGACAAGTTTGAAATCATAAAATGGACTGGCTCGAACCATCGTAATGCCCGAAACAACACTAAATCTAAGAAACACCCCTAAAACCAATTGAATCAAACTTATGAACTTCAAGTTCTTCAATCTACCTCTAATGTAAAGAAACACTTATACTACTCGGATTGACACCAAATTTTGCGTGCGAGTCATAAATGACAATAAGGAACTA
This sequence comes from Nicotiana tabacum, assembly GCF_000715075.1. NCBI lineage: Eukaryota > Viridiplantae > Streptophyta > Magnoliopsida > Solanales > Solanaceae > Nicotiana > Nicotiana tabacum. The sequence continues at coordinate 85,780,446 of NC_134097.1, forward strand.
TTCCCGGTGTCGAAATTCGGACCTAGATATCACAAAAACCCACTCCAAACCAAATTAAAAGAACTTCAAAATCCTTAAGGAATCAACTTTCACCATTAGGCACCAAAACCCTCCCGGGTCATCCAAAACCCGATCAGAACATACGCCCAAGTCCGAAATCATCATATGAACCTGTTGAAACCCTCAAATCCTGATTTCGAGGCCGTTTACTCAAAACGTTGACCAAAGTCAAACTTGGCCTTTTAAGCCAACCTTAAGGAACCAAGTGTTCCGATTTCAACTCACACTCTTCCAAATCCTAAACCAACCATCCCGCAAGTCATAAATCAGTAAAAGCAAGTACGCGAAATCTTATTTAAGGGAACAGGGTTCTAAAAAGCAAAACAACCAGTTGGGTCATTACAGTAATACGAGCACTCACAAGCTTTTCTTTTATCAATTTGAATGATCTTAAGCACTCCTCAGTGAAAACGAACTTGACATCTTTTGCTAGAAATGCAGCCAACAGCTTGGAAATGTTTTTAATGAATCTTTTATAGAACCCAACATGTCCCAAGAAACTCCTTATGCTCTTCACAGAAGTCGGTGGAGGGAGCCTCACAATTTCATCAACCTTGGCTTTATCAACTTCAATGCCATGTGCAGTCACTTTATAGCCACAAATGATTCCTTCTTTCACCATAAAGTGACATTTCTCCCAGTTAAGAACCAGGTGAGTGGCTTCACAATGTTTAAGCACAAGCTTTATGTTTTTCAAGCAAGCATGAAAGTTATCACCAAAAAGGGTGAAATAATCCATGAATACCTCTAGACTCTTCCTGATTGAATCGAAGAATGTAGTCATCATACACCTCTAAAAAGTGATCGGTGCATTACACAACCCAAATGACATCCTCTTGTAAGCAAAATTACATGACGGACAAGTGAATGTAGACTTCTCAACATCTTTTGGGGCAATGGGTATCTAATTTTAGCCAAGTACCCATCCAAGAATTAGTAACATCCATATCTAGCCACTTTCTCGGGCATCTGATCAATGAAGGGAAGTGGGAAATGGTGTCTTCATTCTTCACCACTATCATGCCCCCTTCTTAGGTAAAACTTGCCTTAGACAAATCCACTAGCTATCAGAGATGGGAAAAATTACACTCGTATCTAGCAATTTAATGGTCTCATTGTGCACTACCTCTTCCATATTTTTATTTAGCCTGTGTTGGGGCTGCACCACTGTCTTGCTATTTTTTTCCGGCATAATATTATGCATGCAAATGGCTGGACTGATTCCTTGAATATCAATTATGGTCCAACCAATGGCCTTTTTGTACTTTTTCAATAGCTCCACCAGCTTTTTCTCCTGTGTACTAGTTAAGTAAGCAAAAATAATCACAGAAAATTTTTAGTCTCAAGAAAAGCATAATTCAAGTGAGTAGGGAGGACTTTCAATTCTACATTAAGCTTAAAAGCATCCTTTTTTAGTTCTTCCTCGTCAACCACTTGATCTTCAGTCTCAAGAGATTCAGCCTCTTTCTTTATTTCAGGATCTTCATCCTCTACGATACTAGACTGAGTAATACACCTCTCTATGGTATCCCCTACAAGCATGTCAAACTTGTATTTTTCAGCCAATTTTCCAACAACATCTAGCTTGAAACATGAGTAGTGCCTTCCAATGTAGCGAAGTAACTGCTAAGCCATTTTGGATACAGGCTTAAAGGAAACAAAGGCTTATGAAGAATCTCAGTAATGCGATGCAAAACATGTCTCCCAGTGCAGTTCGCTTGTGTAATTTTCGACCAGTTAATTCTATTTCAGCTCAGAGAGGGTATTTTACTTCAGATCCGCCCATACCTGGTTCAAATATACAGGAAACATATTTTTTTTAAAGGGATTCGACCTAGGATAGTTTTAAAGAGCTACCACGGATTGGAGACACAAGATTTTAATAATTCTTTTGCCAACAATCTGTGCAAAATGAGAGTTTGATATTTGTTTATCAGAGCGTTCTTGCATATCTTCACAGTGCTTCATATTAGTTTATTTTTAGAGTTCAGATTTAGTTAAGAGAGGAATCTTCATATTATGTTTAAACTAATCATCGAGTGAAGTTGTGCGAATAATTAGAGCATTAGAAGTGAATTTAAATAGAGTTAAATCTCGAATAACTATCTTGCACCTATCGTCGTGACCCATCTTTCTCATATTGTCTAAAAACAATTTTAGTTAAACTCTCCTTCTCTATGATCAAGTCTAATCAGTTGTAATCTTAATTTAGTAGTTATTTGTAATAGTAATCACTCCATATCAAATCTTGATCATCCTGAATAGCAATTAAATCAAACAATTACTCGAACATTGTTTAAATCAATCATTGTAGATATGACAATTTTACTATACTATCGTTGGCTAGCGAACTTTAATTTAGTATTGTAATTGCTATCGTTAAATTTTGGCATCGTTGCAAGGGATTGGCAATCAATAGTGTTCTAAAAATTTTGTGGTGTTAATTCAGGACATAATTTTTTTTTTAAGTTAACATGTCTTCAAGACATAAAAATACTAGAGATGTGTATGTTCTTGATACCCCATGTTTCATATTATTCTATCATCTATTCATGGGTCTCAGAAAATATGTAAGTTGATAAAGGTTATTTCATGATATTAATCAAAGGCATAATGGTCTTATGACACTCTGAAATATTTTATTGACATAATACTATGTCATGGGCTGCTTTCTAGACATGCCCCATGACCCCTTGGTCGCGCCCCATAGCGGCCTAGCAAACCTCACAATGCCTAGCGCCGTGGTCAGCCCCGTGGTCTTGGTTGCGCCAAGTGACAAGCGTGCATGCGCCTCTGTCGCCCCACCGATGCCTCTCGCCAGCGCCCAGTGGATGGACAATGACAACAACGTCGCGCGCCCTCACAATGCTGTGCGCGCAGATCCTGATGCCTCGCCAGCGCCCAGCTGCAGGCCCATTCCAACAGTGCCTCGCGCACAAACCCTGATGCCAAGCACTAGCGCCCAGCCTCAGGCCAATACAGCAAGTGTCGTGCGTGCCCACAGCATCGCGCGCGCAGACCCTGACCCGCAAGACAAAGTTGTTGCCATCGGACTTGATTCTACATTGTAATAAACTAAGTCCTTTTCATTGTAATTATAGGCTAGTTTCCATCATTTTCATTCAGTGTGCTTCTACAGCTTTATTAGGACTAGTCATGCAACTTTGGTTTATTTTTTTTAAGTATTACTAGGGGGGATCAAGCAATCAAACATTTTCAGCAATCAATTTTCTGTATTGGTGTCTCTCCCCCTCGACACCGCATCTTTTGTAATCAGTATTTCATTCATCAATAAAATCATCATCATCATTCAAACCCCAATTCTCTCTCAGCTTTCGCAATTGCTCGTGACATTGGTTTTCCCGCACGACACTGACAATCTAGTCTAGCGTGCGGAGGGGACCTCATTGGCGGACAGCAACCGCACTGACATCGGTTGCTTAGCCTTACGTTTCCCTTCCAAAGAACATCAGGAAGGCGTTGCGTAACAGTTGGTATGAGAGCCTAGGCTCGACATCGGATGAGGGAACACATTTGCCATCATCACCATTTCTGACCATGGTGAATCATGGGGAGCGTCTAGCATCCCTAGAAGAGACGGTTGACCGATTACGACCCATCGTGGATACAGTGCCTGATCAAAATAACAACCTAGTGCAAAGTTTGGATGACTTGGACCGCCGAATGCGGCAGGCTGAAAATGACATTGCAAACATCAGTCATGACTCTGAGGATGACTGAAAAACGACAGCCATTGAAACTGCCAATATTCATGGCAAATTTGAGGACCTCCAACAGGAGTGTGCTGACGATTTAGCCCATCGGCAACAAGAGGCAAACAGACTAACTACCTTGCAGCAAACCATAGACGACTTGACAGGCAATCTCAATGTTGTCAATGCTGCCCTACAAAGCCTACTTCGAGGAGGCGACAACCACATCAAGGGTGCAGCAAACCTCACCCCCATTCCACAAAAGCTTAAGATACCGGAGCCAAAGCCATACGACGGATCCTGGGATGCTAAAGAAGTGGAAAATTTCATCTTTGACATCGAACAATACTTCGATGTCGTGGGCCATTTGGAAGAATCCAAAAAGGTAGCAACTGCTGCCATGTATCTTTAGGGCGATACCAAACTTTGGTGGCCGGTGAAGATACTCTCCAGACATGGGATGAATTGAAGGCAGCACTACGCCTGCAATTTTTCCCCGAAAATGTGGAATACAATGCAAGGAGAAAGCTATGGGAGCTCCGCCACACCAGATCAGTGCGGGAATACGTGCGCGAATTCTCCGTACTCATGCTAAACATACTCAACATGGGGGATAAAGACAAACTCTTCGCATTCATAGAAGGTTTGAAACCTCATGCCAGTATGGAACTACAGAGACAACGGGTAGACACCATGCCCAAGGCCATTGAAGCTGCAGAATGCCTTGGCGATTATCATTTGGAAACTCAGAACGATAGGCCCCAGCCGTCTGTCCGAGGGGGATTCAACGGGAACCATCCCAGCAATGGTGGCCCAAGCAAAAGTGGGGGAGATCGGAGTACATCCAAAACTAAGACTCCTCCATCTAGTAGCAACAGTGTTGCATCCATCAACAACAATCAGGGGAGAAAGCCTCCTTCGGAATATCGCCATTGCGGCGGGGAACATTGGAACAATGAATGCCCAAACAGAAAGGTCAATGCTCATCAGACTGTCGAGGACGATTCAGATGCATCAGACACATCAGAATTAGACCAGGTAGGCGCCTTCAATGCAATTGTTGGCTCTATCCCACATGCCTTAGCGGGGACCAGTGCATGTCCTCCTAAGAAAATCTCAGTCCCAATCACCAAGAAAGGGAAGGAAAAGATGGACGAGAGGCCTCCTAAACAAGCGAGGACCCTAATGTTCGTCGAATTGAAAGTGAACAGCAAGCCCCTTCACGCATTGATAGACACGGGTGCTACCCACAACTACTTGGATTCAACTTAAGTAGAGCGCCTGGGTCTTGTTGTGCAAAAGAGCAAAGGCCGCATCAAGGCTATAAACTTATCACCCCAGACATTGGGTAGAACAGCTACAAACGTCCCAGTGAAACTTGGCCCATACAAAGGAAGCATCGACCTACGCATCACAATCATAGATGACTTCGACATCATAGTGGGTTTGGAGTTCATGAGGCAAACCAACACCATACCGGTACCATATGCCAACATGCTCCTGATGATGGGAGAAAACGGGGCCAAGCCCTGCACCATACCATGCTTTCCCATAAAGATGGCCGCTGAAAACATCTCGGACATGTAGTTGGAGAAGGTAGTCAACAGACATGAACCTCAGGTTCAGGCTACCCTTCGTAGCAACAATCAGCCATCATGTCATCGGCCTCAAAAAACTGGTGACGCTCCTCAGCGTGTGAAGACTCGTCAACCATGCCACAAGGACAAGTCGAATCATTCATCACAGACGAGACCCTTGCAGCCATTACATGTCCCTCAGAGACCATGGGAAAGTGTTTCCCTCAGGTTCATCACGGGATTGCCCCAAGTAGGTAATCTTGCATCCATCTTGGTTGTCATAGATCAGTTTTCAAACTATGCAACCTTTATAGCAGCCCCGCAGAATATCTCAGTAGAAGATACAGCTCGACTCTTCTTCTCGCACATTGTCAAACATTGGGGCCTGCCCAAAGACATTGTTAGTAGGCGCGACTCATGCTTCACTAGCAACTTTTGGACCCATCTCTTCAGGTGCTTTGGGTCAACATTGAGTCACAACTCAGACATCCATCCACCATCAGATGTCTAGACAGACCGGTTCGATGACATGCTGGAGGAATATCTCCGCAACTTTGCAACCGGATCACAGAAGCATTGGGTGAAGCTCTTGGATGCTGCTCAACTGTGTTTCAATTCTCAACAGAGCCATCATACAAACAAAAGCCCTTTTGAAATTGTTATCGGACAGTAGCCGTTTCTCCCGCAAACGGTGAATGCATCAACCAGGCCGAAATCTCCTCGAGCTGCCAACTTCTCGAGCGAATAGGAGCGCAACATGGGGATAGTGCTGAGCTATCTCGTCAAAGCCCAAGAGCGGGCAAGAAGATTCACCGAACAAAATCTTTGCTTTTCCTAACATCAAACAGGGGACATAGTAATGTTATGCATCCCAAAGCGATACTTGTTTGCAGAGAGGACCCATGACCTCGCCTGCAAAAAAAAATACATCGGACCCCTGCCCATTAAAAAATGCATTGGGAAATCCACATACTAGGTGAAAACTCCATCCTGGTGGAAGATCCATCCAGTCTTCCATGCCAGCCGCATGAAATCATTGCATCGCTACAACAGCAAGCTCAAAGGACATAGGGGCGCAGACCTCCCATCCAACAACCACCAGAATCATCATCATCATCATCATCATCATCATAAGGCTCCGAGGAGGCCGCCAACTCAGGTGGGGGAGAATATCATGGGCTGCTTTCCAGACACGCCCCATGACCCCTTGGTCGGGCCCCATGGTAGCTTAGCAAACCTCACAATGACTAGCGCCATGGTCGGCCCCGTGGTCTTGGCTTTTCCAAGTGACAAGCGCGCATGCGCCTCTGTCACCCCACTGATGCCTCTCGCCAGCACCCAGTGGTTGGCCAATGATAACAGCGCCGCGCGCCCTGACAATGCCACGCGCGCAGATCATGATGCCTCGCCAGTGCCTAGCTGCAGGCACATTCCAATAGCGCCTCTCGCACGGACCCTGATGCCAAGCACCAGCGCCCAGCCTCAGGCCAACACAACAAGTGTCGTGCGTGCCCACAGCACCTCACGCGCAGACCCTGAACCGCAAGACAAAGTTGCTGCCATCGGACTTGGTTCTACATTGTAAAAAACTAAGTCCTTTTCATTGTAATTATAGTCTAGTTTACATCATTTTCATTCAGTGTGCTTCTACAGCTTTATTAGGACTAGTCATGCAACTTTGGTTTATTTTTTTAAGTATTATTAGGGGTATCAAGCAATCAAACATTTTCAGCAATCAATTTTCTGTACTGGTGTCTCTCCCCCTCGACACCGCATCTTTTGTAATCAGCATTTCATTTATCAATAAAATCATCATCATCATTCAAAACCCAATTCTCTCTCAGCTTCCGCAATTGCTCGTGACATTGGTTTTCTCGCACGGCACTGACAATCTAGTCTAGCGTGCGGAGGGGACTTCATTGGCGGACAGCAACCGCACTAACATCGGTTGCTTATCCTTACGTTGCCCTTCCAAAGAACATCAGGAAGGCATTGCATTACATTTCTAATGGAATGCACTTATTTATACATGTACATTGGCCCATGACCAGATGGCATTATATACGCATATATATATATATATATATATATAGGATATAGGAAAAGGTTATGCATTATATACGCACCACCATTTGATCAGCTAGTATACATTGATGATTTGCCCACATTGGCCGAGATGATATGATGGGATGCCCTCAAAGGCTTGATGCTATTATGAACGTATATACCCATGCATGGTATGACATTTATATGTCGATGCATGACGTTATAATATTAAATGATTCACAAAGCTATTCAGATATACATGTTGAGTCTTTTACTCCATATTTCTCTCATGTCTATTATTTACTTATTTTCATTCCTTACATACTCAGTATATTATTTGTACTGACATCCCTTTTGCCTGGGGACGTTGTGTTTTATTCCTACAGGTCCCGATAGACAGGTTGAGAGTCCTCCAAGTAGGTTGTCAGCTTAGCAGAAGATGTTGGTGCGCTCCATTTACTCCGGAGTTGCTTATTTTGTTAGTATGATTTAGACATATATTGAATGGTATGTCAGGGCCCTGTCTCGGCCTTATGACGTTATGTACTCTTAGATGCTTGTAGACATATGTCATGTATATGAAAGATTATATGGCCTTGTCGGCCTATGTTCAGTGTACGAGTGATTATTTTGGCCTTATAGGCCCGTGTGTCATATGTATAAGTCATTATATCAGGTTGGGTCGTCTTATATTGAGTATTCCCCTGTGTTTATTCTGGTTAGCCCATGATGTCCCGTTTGGCCCATTTGCTAATGAATGTATGATAAGAAATATATGTTATGTTGGTACTCGTTTGTGTAAGGTACCGAGTGCCCGTTGCGGCCCATAGGTTTAGGTCGTGACAAAATTTGTATCAGAGCAATTCTATCCTAGGGAGTCTACAATCCGTGTCAAGTAGAGTCTTGTTTATGGGTATATTGTGCATCATACTTATAAGTAGGAGGATATAGGGCATTTAGGACTATCACTCTTTTTTTACTCTAGATCTTGTGGTAGAGCTCATTTATAAGAATTCAAACTCCTAGTTTCTATTTTATCCGTAATATGACGATACCCCCAGTTGGTAAGAGATTGAATGCAGCTATGGAAGAGTTAAGCTAGAGGAACTCGATATTTTATGATGCTTATGATTAGAAAATGTAAGTTCTTCAGTAGATCATGTGTGTACTAAGACGTGTAAGCCTCTTGATAAGGAGCCTTAAGGAAAGAATATCTATCCACCCCTATGGTGAAAGGCAATGAAAGATTCAGATGATAGATACAAATCTCAAAAAGTAAAAGAAGCAGGGTGAAGAAGGGTACGAGGCACCCAGTTAATGAAGACTATCATTATTTACCATTCAGGGCATGAGATATAAGCATTTTGAATTACCTTCAACTGTAGCAGAGGTATGTACAATTGGCCACACCCATCTCTTTTATGACATATGGAAGCTAACAAAAGTAGTATAAGAGAAGGAAGGATATCGGGTCCGGCTGGGGTTAGAGTGACCCAAAATGGGTAGATGGAATGTTTGCGTAGTTGACATTTTCGAAGGATATTGCAAATGTGGTAATAGATCTCCTTGTGAGACATCCAGATGGTGCACTCTAAAATAGTACAACTAGATATGAGTACTACAAAGATAGGCACTAGAAGCCTTGAAGGGATAAATATTACCTTAGTGTGGCTCCCGTCCCTAGTAGAGAAAGAATGTTAGGCAATTCGAATAGCCAATGGATGGATCAAGGGGAGCTAAAAGCAAAAGCATGTCTTGTTCTAGTTATCAGAATAAAGTAATAGACATAGATGTTAGTGGGAAATAAAAAGGAGTTAATGAAGCATTATGAGTAATACGTGATACATGGATGACAACGGTAGGACAAAAAATGGTAGTACTACAGAGTCTATAGTCAAGTGAAGGAAAAGACGAAAGGTGACAGGCCTTGAGACAACAAAAGAGTATAGGCCATAAAGTCATATTCTCATTTTGAGAAATAAGTTCGTGACGCTAATGTGATTATCAAAAGAAAACGTTAGACCCCTAAGTAATAGAAATCAATATGGACTGGTGAACAAGATAAACTAAACATGCATTAAGGATTGGGTGATTTGATAATGGTCAGCATCATGAGAATTCCAGATTGCGTTATAGCGATAATAGAATGGGCAACAGAAGAAGATTTATAATAAATTCAGAGAAAGGTTATTCAAGAAGACATTTCCCTAAAACAAGCAATGTGAGCAAAGTTAAGCTTAAGGGACTGTATGTGCCAGTTACACTAAGTGTCACCATCACGAGTAAGGAATTTTTTTATCCTTGGTACAGAAAGATTACCACAAGGCAAGTAAGGGTCATCGATGATGTGAAAGGATGCCAAAGATGAAGAGGTAAAACATCTATAGGTAGGTCGTCGTTACTCCAACTCTTAGTACTCCCCCAAAGGAGAGAATGTGGAGTAATGTGGCATTAAGTCAGAATTTAGTGGTTCCAGTAATTATTGAATGGTAAAGGAAGAATACAAAAAAATGAAAAAGGGATGAGATTGCACGTATTCAAAGCGTACAGATATGCTATGATTCTAGAACATTATGCAAGCACGACGTCAAGGAGAGGAAGTTCGGGTTCCGGTCCAGGATGTTTGTGATAAATAAGGAGCCATTACGAGAGGTAAGTTAAGACAAAAGGAATAACATAAGAAAGATTACGTGGAATATTCATATGAGAATGGGCCAACGAATAGTTAACAGTTGATTCAGGAAGAGCCTACTAATGGCTAGACATGTGGTTACAGACGAATCAGGAGATCGTGCAGGATAAACATAGTAAAACCCAATATATTGAAATCAGCTTTGCAGTAATATCATTATAATACTTGAGATATATTCACATAGGAGTCGGGGTAGTTAGAGGTACCGTATGAATATTATGGGAATAAAAGAGAGTGCCACTGAAAACACAGTCAAAATATCAGTTCAGAAGCAACCTGAAAAGCATAAGGGTGTGGAGGTAAGTAACTACAGATAATTATAAGTAAGGAAGGACATCAAAAGGTCTGTCGAGTATACGATGTAATAAGCTCGCAACTTTACAAGAGTCGGAGGGTCATGCATAAGTACCACAATGAAATACTAGCTGAGGAAATAAGGAATAAGGCTTCAACCTAAGCATAATGATTTAAAGAGAAAATGGTCATGTAAAAATAGTCTCACTACAAAATTGTATGCACTCCAAAAGAAAGTGGCACTACCATGGCTAATGAGCGGGGAGTGAAACCAAAAGTAATATTTGAGACCATATGAGTTGTGCTAAAATTTCAAAATATGTGAGAACTCAGATAAGATAAGCATACACGCAATAGGGGGCAAAAAGAAAAGGAAAAGAAATTTCTTACGCTTGAAGAAAACTGAGATGGAACGAAAGGAATTATTCGATTAATGATCATTCGTAGAAGACTCTAGTATAAGTTAAAAGAATGAATTGGTCCAGATGATAGACAAATAATTGAATCATTAGAAGATTGTATTGTGGTTTTCCATAGCATCCATAAAAGTTTAAAGTAATAACTAAATGCCACGAGTCGCAGATAGGAAGATACCTTAAGCCTACATAAAGGTTGATCAAAAGGAAAAGGAAAATAAAGAGTTACATCAACCAAGTAAATCAGGAGTCTGATTATTGGTCACAAACAATTATATAAATTGTGATTGAGAATATTGCAGGATCATCCTTAATATCATAGGTACAAGAAAGATAGTACAACAAAACCACCATATTCCGTAACGGCTCTACGATTGAGATAGTTAGAAGAGTACTAGTATGGAGCTACCACCAGAGGTGCAAGTATTATAAGAGAGTTTCAAGTTGTGGATGTGAATTATACCTATGTGGAAGCGAGGTCATGAAAGAGATAGAAGATATGATTTGAGACTTTAAGATAAGTAAGGCAAAAGTGGCATCAACGTATGAGATACTCAAATACAGAAGGTTATGAATAGTCTTTACTTCAAGTAGAAGGCTAGAAGTGCGGGCATTCAATATCCAAGAATTATAGCGGCGGTGTCAGTATACCTTCCAACCTATGGTTTCTAGGTATTGAGAGGCCTAGTCAAGAGAGTAAAGAAGAGTTATAGGAAATGTGATGTCTCGCTTGATGTTCCAGAATAACATTAGGAAATCTATGGTGCAAACAAGTTCAAAGAAGGTTACGAGTAGCAAAGGTATGTACAATTGGCCACAACCATCTCATTTATGCCATATGGAAGCTAACAGAAGTAGTATAAGAGAAGGAAGGATATCAAGATCCGGCTGGGGTTACAATGACCCAAAATGGGTGGATGGAATGTTTGCGTTAGTTGACATTTCCGAAGGATATTGCAAATGTAGTAATAGATCTCCTTGTGAGACACCCAGATGGTGCACTCTAAAATAGTACAGCTAGATATGAGTACTACAAAGATAGGCACTGGAAGCCGTGAAGGGATAAATATTACCTTAGTGTGGTTGTCATCCCTAGTAGAGAAAGAATGTTAGGCAATTCAAAGAGCCAATGGATGGAGCAAGGGGAGCTAAAAGCAAAAGCATGTCTTGTTCTAGTTTTCAGAATAAAGTAATAGACATAGTTGTTAGTGGGAAATAAAAAGAGAGTTAATGAAGCTTTATTAGTAAGATGTGATATATGGATGACAATGGTAGGTCAAAAATGACAGTATTACTGAGTCTATAGTCAAGTGAAGGAAAAGATGAAAGGCGACAGGCCTTAAGACGACAAAAGAGTATAGGCCATAAAGTCATATCCTCATTTTGAGAAATAAGTTCGTGATGTTAACGTGGTTATCAGAAGAAAAAGATAGACCCCTAAGTAATAGAAATCAATATGGACTGGTGAACAAGATAAACTAAACATGCATTAAGGATTCGGTGATTTGATAACGGTCGGCATCATGAGAATTCCATATTGCATTCTAGCGATAATAGAATGGACAACATAAGAAGATTTAGTAAATTCAGAGAAAGGTTATTCAAGAAGATGCTTCCCTAAAACAAGCAATGTGAGCAAAGTTAAGCTTAAGGGACTGTATGTGCCAGTTACACTAAGTGTCACCATCGCGAGTAAGGAATTTTTTATCCTTGGTACCGAAGGATTACCGCAAGGTGAGTAAGGGTCATTGATGATGTGAAAGGATGCCAAAGATGAAGAGGTAAAACATCAATAGGTAGGTCGTCGTTACTCCAACTCTTAGTACTCTCCAAAGGGGAGAATATTGAGTGATGTGGCATTAAGTCAGAGTTAAGTGGTTCCAGTAATTATGGAATGGTAAAGGAAGAATACAAAAAATGAAAAGGGATGATATTGCACGTATTCAAAGCCTACAGATATGTTATGATTCCAGAACATTATGCAAGCACGACGTTAAGGAGAGAAAGTAAGGGTTTTGGCCCAGGATGTTTGTGATAAATAAGGACCTAGTACGAGAGGTAGGTTAAGACAAAAGGAATAACCCAAGAAAGATTACGTGGAATATCGATATGAGAATGGGCCATTGAATAGTTAGCAGTTAATTCACGAAGAGCCTAGTTATTGCTAGACAGGTGGTTACAGACGAATTAGGAGATCATGTAAGATAAACATAGTAAAACCCTATATAGTAAAATCAGCCTCGCAGTAATATCATTATAATACTTGAGATATATTTAGATAGGAGTGGGGTAGTTAGAGGTACCATATGAATGTTACGGGAATAAAAGAGAGTTCCACTAGAAACACAGTCAAAATATTAGTTCAGAAGCAACCCTGAAAGCATAAGGGCATGGAGGTAAGTAACTACAGATAACTATAGACAAGCAAGGACATCAAAAGGTATGTCGAGTATACGATGTAATAAGCTTACAACTTTACAAGAGTCAGAGGGTCCTCCATAAGTACCACAATGAAAGACTAGATGTGGAAATAAGGAATAAGGCTTCAACCTAAGCATAGTCACTTAAAGAGGAAATGATCGTGTAACAATAGTCTCACTACAAAATTGTATGCATTCCAAAAGAAAGTGGCACCTACCATGGCTAATGAGCGGGGAGTGAAACCAAAAGTAATATCCGAGACCATATGAGTTGCACAAAAATTTCGGCATGTGTGAGAACTCAGATAAACTAAGTATATAGGCAATAAGGGGGCAAAAAGACCAGGAAAAGAAATTGCTTACGTTTGAAGAAAACTGAGATGGAACGAAAGGAATTATTCAATTAATGATCAGCCGTAGAAGATTCTGGTATAAGTTAAAAGAATGAATTGGGTCCATATCATAGACAAAGGATTGAATCATTAGAAGATCATATCGTGGCTTTCCATAGTATCCATGAAAGTTTAAAGTAATAAATACATGCCATGAGTCGCAAATCAAATGATACCTTAAGCCTACATAAAGGTTGATCGGAAGGAAGAGGAAATTAAAGAGTTACATCAACCAAGTAAATCAGGAGTCTGATTATTGCCCCCAGACAATTATATAAATTGTGATTGAGAACATTGCAGGATCATCCTTAATATTAGAGACACAAGAGAGATAGTACAACAAAACCACCATATTCCGTAACGACTCTACGATAGAGCTAGTTAGAAGAGTACTAGTATGGAGCTACCACCAGATTATGTATGCACCAGAGGTGCAAGTATTATAAGAGAGTTTCAAGTTGTGGATGTGAATTATACCTATACGGAAGCGAGGTCATGAAAGAGATAGAAGATATGATGTGAGACTTTAAGATAAGTAAGGCAAAAGTGGTATCAACGTATGAGATACTCAAATACAGAAGGTTATGAATAGTCCTTACTTCAGATAGAAGGCTAGAAGTGCGAGGATTTAATATCCATGAATGATAGCGGTGTCGTCAGTATACCTTCTAGCCTATAGTTTCTAGGTATCAAGAGGCCTAGTCAAGAGAGTAAAGAAGAGTTATAGGCAATATGATGTCTCGCTTGATGTTCCAGAATAACATAAGAAATCTATGGTGCAAACAAGTTCAAGGAAGGTTACTAATAGTATAAATAGGTATTTGTATGTTCCAAGATAAAGTATGGTAAAGTGACACAGTTTTAGGAAGACATGAGTAAGGATAAGAAAGGGTGAATGAGAAGGTGACAAGAATGGATAAGTCCTCGGGATTAAGCCCATGAAAACAAGTGAGCTAATGGTTTCTCTAAGTTGTAGAAAGTTCAGTATAGCCTGAATGAACTCAAAGGAGTTTAAGACTTATAGCATTTAGAAAGAAATGGAATGCCGCCCTGATAATGGAATGAGGGTATAATTTGATAAATAAAGGATGATGTTTGGGCCTTCGATTGAGTAGTGATTTAAAGAAAACAAAGAGGGGGATTTCATGAATTGTATAGGAGTAGAATACCCACGTAAGGTGAATCATATTGGGATGCTATGTGTTTACCGTGAAAATGGTAATAGCAATTAAATTTGATTATGGGACTTTAAAAATACGTGATCTATTTTTATGCTAGTTGTTAAGCAAATGATGCTATATGTAAGACTTAGAAAATGAGATAGGAGTTAGGAATAAGGTGATAACCAAAACGATTGGTTAGAAATCGGCGCCTCAAACTTGTCGATTTGGTGGCCTCGAGGTCGATTTCGGTTGTTCGGTTGGGAGCTATCGAGGGCAGTTGAAGGGCGACTAACAGTTATAATGAAATTAACGAAGGCTATTTAGGTCCAATGATAAGCAATAAATTATGAACAACAATGAGGATAATAAATGGAAGCAATAATATCAAGAGAATATATTAAAGAGTAGAGAGAATGTTCTTGTGAATTTCGTGTGAAGCATCAGGTGTTTACAAAGTGGCAAGGACTCCCTTTATATATGAGGGGAATCCCAACATAGTACAAAATAAATTAATTGCAAAGATATGAAAATGGGACAGCTAGTTGACGCTCTGGTTCGGGTCAAGGCCTAGTCTGACAGACTTGGTCGGTTCTAGCCGCACACCTTGGGAACTCCCCACTTTTACCATAATCGTGCTCAACATTATCCCAAGGTCGAGGTCGACCGTATCCTTGTAGCCTCGATCCTTAGAGATGATATTCTGAGGTGTCTTGATGATCAGGAATTGGACCCTCTGATTTCACCGCATACAGATAGTCCCCACGTTCTTGGAGTAGAACGATAAGAAACTATCTTGATAACCAGCTTTTTGAACTCTCTGCGATGACATCATACTAATGATGCAAGCCTCCATGATACCTGAAACATCCAGTCATTTCGCTTCTCCAGAATCATTCAAAGCATTACGGTTTCTCATTCTCCAAAGTTATAACGTCGCCGACGATTCAGCTCCCAAGGACGCATTAAATGTGCTTGCCGTTATGTCTTTCAAAGACAATAATGGTGTCATCGGTTATGCTGCCGCCCTTCGTATCAATGGGAGCCTCCTAGGATCAACCATTTAACCAAGTGTCTTCCCATATCTATCCATTGTCATCCACCATGTTTGAGGCCCATGGCCACAAGATCATACAGCGGCGTTTCTATCAGCCATGCCACAACCTATCTCTTGGACTTTCTTTTGTCGAGCGAGATTACACTGTTTTGTTGTTGTTGTTATTATTGTTGTTGTTGTTGTTGTTGGCTAGGGACGACGAAGTAGGGGGCTGATTTCTCCTGGTTCAGGGAAATATTTGGACACTATACCGCTGCTCACAGGGTGTTCGGACTTTACATCGTTGCTCGCCTTCCCCGACTACCCGGTGTGGTGCCTCACTCCTTTTGCTTTCCATAGAGTGAGGTGGTACTATCTAGTAACTGTTTTATCCCACACCGAGGTAACGTCTCAAGAGGTGGCTTTGCAATAGTAGTGCTGGCAAGGTCCATACTAGCAAGATTTTTCATCCAGCCACTTCTTCATTCCTTTCTGCTTCTTCTACATCATTTTGCTCTCCTCCACCAATTTCCTCTTATTCATCTTCCCTTTTGAAGATGTCGTTCAGGAGGATCGAGATAAGACTCCCGAGGAGATGGTGTTTTGAAGATATTGCCACTGAGGATGCACCCTCGAGGATAGGCTAGGCTCTAGGCTTTTACTATATGCGTATCATTTTGCCTCTTTGTTTCTGCGTAAGGACCCCTCGTGGGCTTTTGTAATCATATGTAAAGACCCCTCGTGGGCTTTTATAATCATATGTAAGGACCCCTTGTGGGTTTTTGTAATAAAATTTTTATGAATGTAAAGATGTTTCTTCAATTTTATCTTCGATGTTTGCTATATTCCCTTTTTATTTTTGCTTATGGAGACTCTGAATGCATGATTCTATTGGTTGATGCCAATATCGATCCCAGGTGTGAGTATTTTTCCTGATGTTTGGTTGATTAATACGGCCTCCCATGGAACCCTTTGTCATTCCTTGGATCGAGCATGGATTGGACCGATAAACTCGGGTCGTTGGGACTCTTACTTGGAGTTGAATGAAAGTAATGCTTTGAGCCTTGAGACCGTGATTTATCACTTAGACCTCGCGGTAATCTTTGGGGGGGGGATTTGCTTGGAGGAGGAGGATAGGGACTGTCTTTAAGCTTTCGAGAGCAGTCCCTGAGTGGAGGTTCATTCAAACCTGGGCCACCTGGGAACTTGCATTGAATTTAGTGTAGATAGCCTTAAGGAATTGTAGATAGATCCCGGATGAGGGTTTACCCGAACTCAAACGGTACCTCGGGGCCAAGCCCATACGGGTGGAGTTTAAGTGCTTATTTCCTTCTTGAGTTTTGTAATGATGCCAATAGCTTTTTGGAGCCTAACTTCTTTCTGATGGAGGTCCTCGAGGTCGGGTACCACCTCGGGACTTGCAACGATGTCGTTGGCTTCTTAGAGCCTAACTTCTCTTTGATGGAGGTCCTCGAGGTCAGGTACCACCTCGGGACTTGCGATGATGTTTTTGGTTTCTTAGAGCCTAACTTCTCTTTGTTAGAGGTCCTCAAGGTTGGGTACCACCTTGGGACTTGCGACGATGTTGTTTTTTCCATATATAGGGTTATTTCTGCTTTTTTTAGAGTCGGTTTTTGTGATAGAACGAAACCCTCCGGTCTCAATACCTCTCGAATTTCGCGGGATAGCAGCATTTGTGTAGTCTGATAAAGGGACCTCCGGGGTGGTCCTGTCAGTACATTTCTAAAGAAAAAAGTGATGTTAAGATGGCCAGAATTAATTGGCCCTCCGGGTAGGCGAGCAGTCGCTGCTTTGCCCTTATATATTAAGTCACTTGCTTCTCAAGTGGACGTTCTGCTACTCTAAGTAACTATTTCTTCCATAGAACTTTGGTTCTTTGTGGTAGTTCTCCCGTCGTTTCAACTCAAAATCTTTGCCCAAATCTATACCCTCCTTTTTCTATTTTGTCGTAGTCATGACTGCTACGTCGACATCCGCCCATCAAGGAGATAGGAATTTTGCATCCAATCGGTGGTACACCGCCGGTGCCCATTAAGTGGGCCTCGAGGTGCTTTGTCTCGAGGAGAGACTTTGCGTTGGATAAACCTCCCAATGTTCAAGGATATTGGGAGCATGCATCAAGGTTCATCTCATCAGTAGGGGAGGAACACCTCGAAATGATTAGAAAAGACTGCGGATGGGGAGAAGGAGTGGTACTGCAAGTTCCTACCTCTGAGGTGAGCAGCATGACCCACGTTGAGGGGTTTTTGAGTGTGTACACGCACTCTTTCACGTCGGGTCCCCCAGACCGGGTCGTGCTTGAGTTCTATCAAAGATTTCAGGACACAATTGAAGTCCCCCATTACTGCCCATGGTCCTTGCAAAGTGTTGTATATTCGTTCAATTTCTTGCCACAAACCTCTTCTTAGGCCTTGATCATTGAAGACATATACCATTGTTAATTGAAACTTGTACTGAGTTCCTCTATGTTTTACCATACAATGTATTATCTGAGCAGACACTTTTGTGATGTTTACATTGAATATTTGTGGCTCCCATAGAACCAAATTCTACCACCCGGATGATAGTTTAGGTTTGTACTGAATAACCATCCATTACAAAGGTTAAGAGTAGCTGATGATGCTTTACACCTTTTAACCTTTGTCTCCAGGAACCAAAATAGGCCAACTTTAGAGTTGTGCAGAAATAAATTCATCTCTTTCTGCTTGTCTTGCCTATTTAGGCCCCGGGCATTCCAGAATCCTATTTTATCCATTAGGTGGAGGGGCTCCTCCTCCCCACTCATTACTTGAACCCATTCCATTTTTCATATGTGCACCTGTCTTGCTTATGGCATCCACTGGTGTGCTACTTATGTATTATGTTCCTTGTTCCTCTATTGTAAGACTATATTTTTTTCTTTGTCCTTCTGTTATTCCAGTCTGGTTTCTTTTATTCACTACCCCTGCTTGAGCTTCATTATTCTCAGGCTGCTCCTCCAAAGTAGCAAATGAGTTCTTCAAAGAAATGGTAATTGGTTGTACTACTGCTTGCCTTGGCTTTCTCATCTCTTCCTGCACTTCTCTCTTGCCTTGTACTCTTTGTACTTCAACTTGGATTTTTTCCTTTATAGGTTTCCATTTTTGTACTGCCTGTTTCATTTGTGTGTTCCTCTGTAGTTTCCTGCAGTGTTCCTTTATGTGTCCAAAATTTCTTCAATGGTGACATCAAAATTTCTTCAATGGTCACAAAGTGTTGGCTTCCATTCATACTCCACTGTCTATTTAATTATATGCCCTAGCTCATTCTCAAACATTATTGTTTCTAGGTAAGTTTTATTCAATGGTACTTGAACCATCACCCTAGCATATATTAGTTTCTCTTTCCTTGTAGTTGCAGTATCAGCTTTCACAGGCTTACCTACTAGCCCTGCAATTTTGGACAAAGCAGCTTGACCCCAATATTTGAGGTCCAATCCCACAAGACGAATCCAGATTGGGACCTGCTCCACTATTATTTTGCTCATTTCCATGCTTGGTTTCCATGGCTTTACCACCACTGGTTTCCTATGAAAGGCTTGAGTTCCCTCTTCAATTGCTTTTGTTCGTCCTTCTACACTGTGAAATCTTACCATAAAAACCCTTTTATTAGTTTGAGCCACCTTATCCAACCCCAAATGACCCCATATTCTCTTGAAAAACCCCTCTATTATAGTTAATGGGGGATTCGATCCCAGGACATAGCAAACTATCACAGACTGTCAGTATTCAATTTCCTCCTACACATCTGCCAAAGTAATTTTGACATTTGCGAAGGTTTTTTCTTCCCCTTCCAAGACAAAGCCCTCACTTATAATCGTTTTTCCCACAACATTGCTCCACAATTTAGGATGTAGCGTTTGAGCATTACCTGGTTCATTTTTGGATTTTTCTTCATCTTCAACCTGGTCCGCCCAGGAATTCTTCCCAAAGCTCTGTGCATGTGTTTGTTTACTTGTTCCCACTGAGGTTGTCAAGTGATTGTTTTCCATCGAAGTCATCATTAGTGATGATCCAACCATTGGTGTTTGCTTCAATTCCGGTGGTATTATGCCTTGTATCACATTCAAACTTCTAGTTTTCTTTGCATCTTCTAATTGGGGAACACCTTTTCTGGCAATATTCCCCTATTTATTTGCTATTCCTCCTTGACCTCGCCCTCCCGTCCGTGACTTCCTTGCCATTCAACCTTAGCTAAGAGAAGCCCCTATTCTAGAGAGAGAAAGACCTATTTTTCCTTGGTGGTATCATAAAAATTGATGGGTGCCTTCTTCTGATTAAAATGATTGTCATTTCTAGCTAACCAAATATGTCATAAATAATTATATTCATCATCTTATAACTTATTGATTTGTATAAGTTGATTAATGAAAATACGTAGAATTATATAATTGAGTCAATAGTTAAATGTTTTTTGATTATTAATGAAGGATGACTAGTGCATTATACGTCCTAGCTAAGGTTGAAGCTAGATTTTGTTTTTCGACAGACAAGCAAAATGGACATGTCTTTTGATTCCAAGGAGGGTTATCGAGGGATTAATAATACCAAGTTTATAATCCTGAAATTATCATTGAACATCCAAGAGTCCGATGCAAGTTAGTTAATATCATTATTTTTGTATCAGTATTAGTTAATACTCATAACCAAACATGAGATAAATACAATTTCAAATTATATTTTAAGATAATTAAATGAGTGATATAATTAATATTAAAAAAGCGGTTTGCGCATGAAATAGAGAACTTTGACCAAAAAGAGGGAACAAATTGAAATAAATCATGGCTTGGACATGAGTATATTGATATGATCTTAAAGAGAAAATGGAATAAGTACCATCAATCTTAGTGCTAAGAAAGCCAGGTTTAGCGCTATTGGGAGATGAGAATATCTGCAACTTGCAAATTAAAAGTGTCATTAATTCTCTTTTACAGCTGAAAGACTTTATTTAATGATTAGTTTAATTGCTAGCAAAAGAAAAACAGATACTCCCTCCGTTTCAATGAACCTATTTCTTTTTTAGTTCACGCCAAAAAGAATGATTCCTTTTCATATTTGGAAACAATTTACCTTTATGCAATGATTTATAGTCACATAGAATATATGTACCTCATTTTACACCACAAGCTAAAAAAAATTTCTTTTTTGTTAAACTTCATGCACAGTCAAATGGGTCCACGTAAATTGAAACGGAAGGAGTATTATATTTTGTTCTATCATGGAAAGAGTTGACTACTACAGTGAAAAATGTTTCATTGGTTTTACAAAGTCAAACCCCAATTAGTAAAAGGAAAAGGGGATAATATAAATTGCTCTATCATGAAAGAGTTTCATTGGTCTTATCGTGTCAAACTCATTTCTCATGTTGGACTAATTCAAAAATAAGGAATATGATTGGGGATATCTCAAACTTACAGTTTTCTTTTTGTAATTTAAGCTCTTATAATTTCATTGAACATTTCTGTTATTTTTAGAGTGTTTTGGTTGGAGGGATTAATTAGCTAAATAATTCTAGTGCATACGTTCATATTATTTATATTAGGCTTGGTTAGTCTTAAATTTCATTTTCAATATAATTAATACTTTAATCTAAACATTTGTATACTAGACAGTATGAAAAACTTAGACTACAGAATATTAACACATAACAATACATGTATTACTAAACAAGATTATCTCAATTGGTTAATTAATCTCTTTCATACTCAAAGAAAGGCGACCTAAAGCCGGCAAGTTCTTGTACTTTATATCGAGAACCTCTAATGAATTCTAAGAGCTGGTGGACACGTGTTGAGAAGAGAATGGTAATAACAATTACTAACAAGATTAAGTAAAGCTTATCCATACTAAAAATTCTTCCTACGATTGATTAGCTTAATTAGACATTTTTTTAAAGGGAAAACACAAACCAAACCTCTTAACTCTACAAGCTACTCCCTCCATCCACTTTTACTTGGCATGTATACTAAAAATAGATTTTTATTTTTATTTGTCACTTTATGCATATCAAGAGAAGACAATTTTTTTTCTTGTTATACTCACAATATTTATCACTCATTTCAAATTATTTTCTCAAATCCAATAAAATATGCATCAATTAATATGGGTATCATGGTAAATTATGTACTTCATTTATTACTCCCTACATTTTAATTTATGTGAACCTGTTTGATTGGGCACGGAGTTTAAGAAAAAATAAAGACTTTTGGATTTTGTGATCCTAAACAAGTCAAAAATGGACCCAGAGTATTTGTGTGGTTATAAAAGCTTCTCATTAAGGGTAGAATTGGAAGTTTAATCTAAATTGTTACCAAATTTAGAAAGGGATCTTTCTTTTTTGAACGGACCAAAAAAGGAATAGGTTTATATAAACTGAAATAAAAGGAGTATTTCTTAAGAGGCGTAAAAATTCAAAACGTGCTAAGTAAAGTGAACAGAGAAAGTACTACCTAGTTTGGGACCCATTTAAGGATAAGTCAGTGTGAGGGACAGCTGTGTATGGGAAATAGGATTTTAGTACCATGTTTTGTTTGGTTTTGGCACACTCACTAACAATCCGGCCAACCTTCGTTTATAGTAATGTTTTTTTATTACATAGGGGTAAGGAAGAAAAAATTGGAAAAGGAGTGAGAAAATCACCCTTCGAGAAGGTTCTATCAAATCCTAGATAAAAGAATTTTAGCTACTCATAACTATATTAACAATCATGATAATAATAAAAAATATTAAAATACAAATTTAAGAAGAACGGAAGGAAAAACTCTTGTAATTCATTGCTTCCAAGTGTTCCCGTAGCCTTCTTGCCCCTCCAATTATGTCTCTCCAATAAAAGTAGGTTTAGAATCCCTTTTATACATATTACGGGCGTGTAGGGTTGAACTACAAAATCCTAGCCGAATTAGGATGAAATCCGCCCTTGGGCATCCCCCTTTTGCGCCTGGCGCGAACCTGGACACCAAATTTTTTTCAGTTTTGTGTTCTGCTATCCTTGGCGTTTTGGTTGGTGCATGGAGCGAACCTGGGCACCAAAGTCTTACTTCCTCCAAATTCTTCCGTTTTTAGTTCAATTTGCATGCAAGCTTTTCAAATCATTTCTAATTGATTCCTACACATATAAATATCACTATTAAGCTCGAATCACAAATATTCACACCAAAGTTAACAAAATCGAAACATAATGCAAGGCAAATTACATTCAAAAACATGAATTTTTAGCCGAATATCATGACACATTTTGAATTGACATAGAGTTCGAAAAATAAAAAATTATTGATAAATCAACTAAATATATACAAAAAAAATAAAATTTTGCATGTAATACCAATAATTAAATTACTAGTGGAATTTTACCCATTCATGTTTCTCCCTAATTGAAGAATGTGAGTTTTTCTATCAAGTGTGTCCCAATAAGCCATGCCAGAGAGGATATAATAAATAAAAATGATAAGATAAAAACATATAAAATTTCTGCGACATACTAAAAAATGGTGTGGGTTACTTGAAATATAAACTCAATTTTTTTGCGACATATAAGTCAACCAGTAATATTACAAACTCAATTGATTAAGTAGGCAAGAGCATATGTGTTTGTCATAATGTTCACTTAGAAAATTAAATCCGTAAATATATTTGTGGGTTACTTGAAATATGCTTTTATATGATACTTTTTTCTGTCCAAAATAAGTGATTTTTTAGTTGTTTTTACATATATTAAGAAATTTACCTTTTAATATTAATTATCAATAAAATTGACCATATTAATCTTTACTATCTCTTCACATAAACACTCTTAATACATACTCCAACATTATTTATTCCAAGGGCAATGTAAAAAAAAAATAATTAATTTATTTTCGAAATCTAAAAAAAATCACGTATTTTGAACCATAAAAAAAAATAAGAAATCACTTATTTTGCACCGGAAGAAGTATTACTTAAATATCTTGTTTGAAATTTCCGATAATATTTCACTTCAAACCAAGTGAATGATCTTAAGAAACAACACTTGGGAGAAAGACAAATACATAACATTGGAGTACAGCCTTTTTTGGCTGTTTTGTTGTCGGACTAAGCAATAAATTTTTTTGGGTCAAAACTGTTCCAGCTGTTGTTTTTTTTTTTTTTTGGTTAAAAGCTGTTGGCTTTATTTGTTGCAGTTGGCACAGACTGCAAGATGTTCGTCTAATTTGCTTGAGATGTTAATTGTTGCGATAAATATTTATTCGTGTTTTATACTAAATTAATTAATTAAATTTTCACAAATTACTTCTTTCATTTAAGGTTCTTAAATATTATTTAAGATTTTTTTTAATAATAATAATCACACGACGATTTGAATAATTTTATATTTCGCTAAAAGATCTTACTTTATTAACACCAGTAATAAGAGCATCGGGGTTAAATTTCAAACAATCAAACAAAGTAATAAATAATTTTTTTTTAATTTTCTAAAATATTTAAATATTTTAAAATATTTTAATTCGTCAAGCAACTAATACTTAATTGATATTGGAGGAATTACTCCTTATGGAGAAAATATGCAATAGTTAACCATAATTAAGTGACAAACTTTGTACATATATATGTTGCATTAATTGATTTGAAGAAAATACAGAAGAAGATGAAGTGCAAAAAATCGATGTATTTGCACTTTTTTCCCTGATATTAGTTTTAGTAGAACTATATCTATAATTTAACTTCTAGTTATGCAAAAATTAGCTTTTGAATAGGCAACGAGCCTATAGAAGAGAATCTATTTGCCATTTTGAAGCTTTAGGTGACACACTTGCTAACAATAATTAGATGGGTCTGGTGACTGGAGATAAATACAAATTCCTTCAAAAATGAATCAAAAGTATTTAGAGTTGATGAAGTGCGTAATTCCATACATAAATTTGCCTATTCCTTTTAAGCAATGTCTAAAATTTATATCCATTCGTTTGCTGTCTCTTTTGATACTCACCATCAAACTCATACTTGGTACTTTAGTGCTAATCCAAGGGTAAATGTGTCTATTTGAGCAGTGTGTAAAATCATTGGTATTGATTTGGATTATATATTATAGTTAAACGATCTTTAATAAATATATAATTATATTAAGTCAGACATACTTTACAAAGTAATAATAAGTGTACTAATATGCCATAGCCAAGTGTTAATGTAGGGTTTCGGCAGGTTTAGCGCTAGGAGAAATCAAGTTTAAATCTTGAGGTTTTAGATTCAAGAAAACTATTCAGGACCCGATGATAACAACAGAGACGGATCCAAGATTTAAATTTTATGGGTTCAATTTTAAAGTTTTTAATATTAAATTCATTATATTTTTTGTATTGGTCAACATCTGACCGTTACGATCGATCCAACCAACATCCAGTCCAAGCGGCGAGGCAGTGAAAGATGACATGGTTTATTCCAAATCTCGTACTCGCAATATCCGCCAAATCAAAAAACAACGCTCATGGGGCGACAAAGGCGCACGCAGTATGAAAGAGTATCAAATCAAGCACATAGTGAAGATTCCATAACTATACATGTGGGGGGAAACCTTCTGGAAAGGGGGGCTTTTTCTTTTCCTCTCTCCTCTCCCCTGTAATCTTCATAGTCGAAGGAAGAAAAAACCAATCTCCAAGAGAGCATGTAAAACCAATCTTCGCCGTGTGCATTATTTTCTAATTATCTCATAGATCTGGAGTTTATCACGTTTGACTAAGATTTACCTTTTCATCTTTTTTAATTAATTTATTCAAAAAAGTTTCGATATCTTTTGGGTCAAACAATTTGGCGCCGTCTGTGTAGATTTCTTAGTGAAAATTTCCCAGTTTCCTCCAGATTAAAAATCGGAAACACGATCACCCACCGAAACGAATGGTAAGAAAACCTCACACGCCAACCTAGATCATAATGAGACACAAGCAGAGGTTGCAACCAACATCCTCCCTCGCTCGTCGGGTAGCCCACGAGCCAGCCAAAAAGAGCCTAGCCCGCACAGGAGGATGGCACAAGAAAAATAGAAGGGAAAGAGAGCCGAATACGGTTACCAAGTTCAAAAAACATGACCCCGTCAACCATCGAAATTCTAAGCAAAGCAAGCAATACCATAGACCCATCTTCTACTGTTTGCTCAAACAAAAACGCAAGCATCACGTGGGCAAGCACGCGAAGAGAATAACCCAACCGAAGAATAGGAATTGCTATAAAATGATCGAAATTTCGTCTGCCAGACGAGCCCAACTCCTAGGAAATGTTACCCCTCGAGTGATACCCCCTCTCCCTCACTAAGAACGTGCCCCGAGAAGGCCCTCCTTAAGATTCGAAGACCGGGACGATGAGGGGAGAACTCCCCAAGATCAAAAGGCCGACTAGGGAAAGCTCGAATAGGAGTGTGAAACAAGAGCTACCAAAGCAGCATCGATTTCTGCTCTCCAACACCACCTTCCCCAACTCAAACAAAATCAGGTGAACTGGGACTCCCCCCTCCCCAGAAAATGCCCAACTCTCCGGAAAATCGAGACAAACGACGGGTTAATATTTTGACGAAAGTTCGAAAGAACACCCTTAAGGCCAAAAGCCTTCGCCAAAAAGAAAAGTTCGACTTCGATCGAACAACAACAAGTTAATATTTCGACGAAAGTTTGAAATAACACCCTTAAGGCCAAGGGCCTTCACCAAAAGAAAAGTTCGATCTTGATCGAACAACGACGGGTTAATATTTCGACGAAAGTTCGAAATAACACCCTTAAGGCCAAGGGCCTTCGCCAAAAGAAAAGTTTGACCTCGATCGAACAACGACCGATTAATATTTCGACGCAAGTTCGAAATAACACCCTAAGGCCAAGGGCCTTCGCCAAAAAGAAGAGTTTGACCTCGATCGAATAACGACGGGTTAATATTTCAATGAAAATTCGAAATAACATCCTTAAGGCCAAGGGCCTTCGCCAAAAGAAAAGTTCGACCTCGATCGAACAACGACGGGTTAATATTTCGACAAAAGTTTGAAATAACACCCATAAAGCCAAGGGCCTTCACCAAAAGAAGAGTTCTACCTTGATCGAACAACGACGGGTTAATATTTTGACGAAAGTTCGAAATAACACACTTAAGGCCATGGGCCTATGCCAAAAGAAAAGTTTGACCTCGATCGAACAACGATGGGTTAATATTTCGCCGAAAGTTCGAAATAACACCCTTAAGGCCAAAGGCCTTCCCCCAAAAAAAAATTCAACCTCGATCGAACAACAACAGGTTAACATTTCGACTAAACTTCGAAATAACACCCATAAGGCCAAGGGCCTTCTCCAAAAGAAAAGTTCAACCTCGATCGAACAACGATAGGTTAACATTTCGACGAAAGTTCGAAATAACACCCATAAGGCCAAGGGCCTTCGCAAAAAGAAGAGTTCGACCTCGATCGAACAACGACGGGTTAATATTTCGATGAAAGTTTGAAATAACACACTTAAGGCCAAGGGCCTTCGCCAAAAGAAAAGTTCGACCTCAATCGAACAACGACGGGTTAATATTTCGACGAAAGTTCGAAATAACACCCTTAAGGCCAAGGCCTTCGCCAAATGAAAAGTTCGACCTCGATAGAACAACAACGGGTTAATATTTCGACGAAAGTTTGAAATAACACCTATAAGGCCAAGGGCCTTCGCCAAAAGAAGAGTTCTACCTCGATCGAACAACGACAGTTTAATAATTCGATGAAAGTTCAAAATAACACCCTTAAGGCCATGGGCCTTCGCCAGCAGAAATGTTCGACCTCGATCCAACAACGAAGGGTTAATATTTCGACGAAAGATCGAAATAACACACTTAAGACCAAGGGCCTTCGTCAAAAAGAAGAGTTTGACCTCGATCGAACAACGACGGGTTAATATTTCGACGAAAGTTCGAAATAACACCTTTAAGGCCAAGGGCCTTCGCCAAAAGAAAAGTTCGACCTCGATCGAACAACGACGGGTTAATATTTCGACAAAATTTTGAAATAACACCCTTACGGCCAAGAGCCTTCGCCAAAAGAAAAGTTCGACCTCGATCGAACAATGACGGTTAAAAATTCGATGAAAGTTCAAAATAACACTCATAAGGCCAAGCGCCTTCGCCAAAAGAAGCGTTCGACCTCGATTGAACAACGTCGGGTTAATATTTCGGCGAATGTTCGAAATAACACACATAAGGCCAAGGGCCTTCGCCAAAAGATGAGTTCTACCTCGATCGAATAACGACGAGTTAATATTTCGACGAAAGTTCGAAATAACACCCTTAAGGCCAAGGGACTTCGCCAAAAGAAAAGTTTGACCTCGATCGAATAACGACCGATTAATATTTCGACGAAAGTTCGAAATAACACCCTTAAGGCCAAGGGCCTTCGCCAAAAAGAAGAGTTTGACCTCGATCGAACAATGACGAGTTAATATTTCGACGAAAGTTCGAAATAACACCCTTAAGGCCAAGGGCCTTCGCCAGCAGAAAAGTTCGACCTCGATCCAACAACGACGGGTTAATATTTCGACGAAAGTTCGAAATAACACCCTTAAGATCAAGGACCTTCGTCAAAAAGAAGAGTTTGACCTCGATCGAACAACGATGGGTTAATATTTCGACGAAAGTTCAAAATAACACCCTTAACGCCAAGGGCCTTCGCCAAAAGAAAAGTTCGACCTCGATCGAACAACGACGGGATAATATTTCGACAAAAGTTTGAAATAACACCCGTAAGGCCAAGCGCCTTCGCCAAAACAAACGTTCGACCTCGATCGTACAACGACGGTTAACATTTCGATGAAAGTTCAAAATAACACCCATAAGGCCAAGCGCCTTTGCCAAAAGAAGTGTTCGACCTCAATCGAACAACGACGGGTTAATATTTTGGCGAATGTTCGAAATAACACACATAAGGCCAAAGGCCTTCGCCAAAAGATGAGTTCTACCTCGATCGAACAACGACGAGTTAATATTTCGATGAAAGTTCGAAATAACACCCTTAAGGCCAAGGGCCTTCGCCAAAAGAAAAGTTTGACCTCGATCGAACAACGACCGATTAATATTTTGACGAAAGTTCGAAATAACACCCTTAAGGTCAAGAGCCTTCGCCAAAAGAAAAGTTTGACCTCGATCGAACAACGACGGTTAACATTTCAATGAAAGTTCGAAATAACACACATAAGGCCAAGGGCCTTCACCAGCAGAAAAGTTCGAACTCGATTGAACAACGACGGGTTAATATTTCGGTGAAAGTTCGAAATAACACCCATAAGGCCAAGGGCCTTCGCCAAAAGATGAGTTCTACCTCGATCGAACAACGATGAGTTAATATTTCAACGAAAGTTCGAAATAACACCCTTAAGGCCAAGGGCCTTCGCCAAAAGAAAAGTTTGACCTCGATCGAACAACGACCGATTAATATTTCGACGAAAGTTCGAAATAACACCCTAAGGCCAAGGGCCTTCGCCAAAAAGAAGAGTTTGACCTCGATCGAACAACGACGGGTTAATATTTCAACGAAAGTTCGAAATAACACCCTTAAGGCCAAGGGCCTTCGCCAAAAGAAAAGTTCGACCTCGATCGAACAAGGACGGGTTAATATTTCGACGAAATTTTGAAATAACACCAATAAGGCCAATGGCCTTCGGCAAAAGAAGAGTTCTACCTTGATCGAACAACGACGAGTTAATATTTTGACGAAAGTTCGAAATAACACACTTAAAAGAAAAGTTTGACCTCGATTGAACAACGACGAGTTAATATATTTCGCTGAAAGTTCGAAATAACACCCTTAAGGCCAAGGGCCTTCGCCAACAGAAACGTTCGACCTCGATCCAACAACGAAGGGTTAATATTTCGACGAAAGTTTGAAATAACACACTTAAGACCAAGGGCCTTCGTCAAAAAGAAGAGTTTGACCTCGATCGAACAACGACGGGTTAATATTTCGATGAAAGTTCGAAATAACACCTTTAAGGCCAAGGGCCTTCGCCAAAAGAAAAGTTCGACCTCGATCGAACAACGACGGGTTAAAATTTCGACAAAATTTTTAAATAACACCCTTAAGGCCAAGAGCCTTCCCAAAAGAAAAGTTCCACCACGATCGAACAACGACGGTTAACATTTCGATGAAAGTTCAAAATAACACCCATAAGGCCAAGCGCCTTTGCCAAAAGAAGTGTTCGACCTCAATTGAACAACGACGGGTTAATATTTCGACGAATGTTCAAAATAACACACATAAGGCCAAGGGCCTTCGCCAAAAGGTGAGTTCTACCTCGATCAAACAACGACGAGTTAATATTTCGATGAAAGTTCGAAATAACACCCTTAAGGCCAAAGGCCTTCGCCAAAAGAAAAGTTTGAACTCGATCGAACAACGACCGATTAATATTTCGACGAAAGTTCGAAATAACACCCTTAAGGCCAAGGGCCTTCGCCAAAAAGAAGAGTTTGACCTCGATCGAACAATGACGAGTTAATATTTCGACGAAAGTTCGAAATAACACCCTTAAGGCCAAGGGCCTTCGCCAGCAGAAAAGTTCGACCTCGATCCAACAACGACGGGTTAATATTTCGACGAAAGTTCGAAATAACACCCTTAAGATCAAGGACCTTCGTCAAAAAGAAGAGTTTGACCTCGATCGAACAACGATGGGTTAATATTTCGACGAAAGTTCAAAATAACACCCTTAACGCCAAGGGCCTTCGCCAAAAGAAAAGTTCGACCTCGATCGAACAACGACGGGATAATATTTCGACAAAAGTTTGAAATAACACCCGTAAGGCCAAGCGCCTTCGCCAAAACAAACGTTCGACCTTGATCGAACAACGACGGTTAACATTTCGATGAAAGTTCAAAATAACACCCATAAGGCCAAGCGCCTTTGCCAAAAGAAGTGTTCGACCTCAATCGAACAACGACGGGTTAATATTTTGGCGAATGTTCGAAATAACACACATAAGGCCAAAGGCCTTCGCCAAAAGATGAGTTCTACCTCGATCGAACAACGACGAGTTAATATTTCGATGAAAGTTCGAAATAACACCCTTAAGGCCAAGGGCCTTCGCCAAAAGAAAAGTTTGACCTCGATCGAACAACGACCGATTAATATTTCGACGAAAGTTCGAAATAACACCCTTAAGGTCAAGAGCCTTCGCCAAAAGAAAAGTTTGACCTCGATCGAACAACGACGGTTAACATTTCAATGAAAGTTCGAAATAACACACATAAGGCCAAGGGCCTTCACCAGCAGAAAAGTTCGAACTCGATTGAACAACGACGGGTTAATATTTCGGTGAAAGTTCGAAATAACACCCATAAGGCCAAGGGCCTTCGCCAAAAGATGAGTTCTACCTCGATCGAACAACGATGAGTTAATATTTCAACGAAAGTTCGAAATAACACCCTTAAGGCCAAGGGCCTTCGCCAAAAGAAAAGTTTGACCTCGATCGAACAACGACCGATTAATATTTCGACGAAAGTTCGAAATAACACCCTAAGGCCAAGGGCCTTCGCCAAAAAGAAGAGTTTGACCTCGATCGAACAACGACGGGTTAATATTTCAACGAAAGTTCGAAATAACACCCTTAAGGCCAAGGGCCTTCGCCAAAAGAAAAGTTCGACCTCGATCGAACAAGGACGGGTTAATATTTCGACGAAATTTTGAAATAACACCAATAAGGCCAATGGCCTTCGGCAAAAGAAGAGTTCTACCTTGATCGAACAACGACGAGTTAATATTTTGACGAAAGTTCGAAATAACACACTTAAAAGAAAAGTTCGACCTCGATTGAACAACGACGAGTTAATATTTCGCTGAAAGTTCGAAATAACACCCTTAAGGCCAAGGGCCTTCGCCAACAGAAACGTTCGACCTCGATCCAACAACGAAGGGTTAATATTTCGACGAAAGTTTGAAATAACACACTTAAGACCAAGGGCCTTCGTCAAAAAGAAGAGTTTGACCTCGATCGAACAACGACGGGTTAATATTTCGATGAAAGTTCGAAATAACACCTTTAAGGCCAAGGGCCTTCGCCAAAAGAAAAGTTCGACCTCGATCGAACAACGACGGGTTAAAATTTCGACAAAATTTTTAAATAACACCCTTAAGGCCAAGAGCCTTCCCAAAAGAAAAGTTCCACCACGATCGAACAACGACGGTTAACATTTCGATGAAAGTTCAAAATAACACCCATAAGGCCAAGCGCCTTTGCCAAAAGAAGTGTTCGACCTCAATTGAACAACGACGGGTTAATATTTCGACGAATGTTCGAAATAACACACATAAGGCCAAGGGCCTTCGCCAAAAGGTGAGTTCTACCTCGATCAAACAACGACGAGTTAATATTTCGATGAAAGTTCGAAATAACACCCTTAAGGCCAAAGGCCTTCGCCAAAAGAAAAGTTTGAACTCGATCGAACAACGACCGATTAATATTTCGACGAAAGTTCGAAATAACACCCTTAAGGCCAAGGGCCTTCGCCAAAAAGAAGAGTTTGACCTCGATCGAACAATGACGGGTTAATATTTCGATGAAAGTTCGAAATAACACCCTTAAGGCCAAGGGCCTTCTCCAGCAGAAAAGTTCGACCTTGATCCAACAATGACGGGTTAATATTTCGACGAAAGTTTGAAATAACACCCTTAAGATCAAGGACCTTCGTCAAAAAGAAGAGTTTGACGTCGATCGAACAACGACGGGTTAATATTTCGACGAAAGTTCAAAATAACACCCTTAACGCCAAGGGCCTTCGCCAAAAGAAAAGTTCGACCTCGATCGAACAACGACGGGTTAATATTTCGACAAAAGTTTGAAATAACACCCTTAAGGCCAAGTGCCTTCGCCAAAAGAAAAGTTTGACCTCGATCAAACAACGAGGGTTAACATTTCAATGAAAGTTCGAAAGAACACCCTTAAGGCCAAAAGCATTCGCCAAAAAGAAAAGTTCGACTTCGATCGAACAACAACGGGTTAATTTTTCGACGAAAGTTCGAAATAACACCCTTAATATCAAGGGCCTTTGTCAAAAAGAAGAGTTTGACCTCGATCGAATAACGACGGGTTAATATTTTGACGAAAGTTCGAAATAACACATTAAGGCCAAGGGCCTTCGCCAAAAGAAAAGTTCGACCTCGATCGACCAATGACGGGTTAATATTTCGGCAAAAGTTTGAAATAACACCCTTAAGGCCAAGCGCCTTTGCCAAAAGAAAAGTTCGACCTCGATCGAACAACGACGGTTAACATTTCGATGAAAGTTCAAAATAACACCCATAAGGCCAAGCGCCTTTGCCAAAAGAAGTGTTCGACCTCAATCGAACAACGACGGTTTAATATTTCGGCGAATGTTCGAAATAACACACATAAGGCCAAGGGCCTTCGCCAAAAGATGAGTTCTACCTCGATCGAACAACGACGAGTTAATATTTCGACGAAAGTTCGAAATAACACCCTTAAGGCCAAGGGTCTTCGCCAAAAGAAAAGTTCGACCTTGATTGAACAACGACGGGTTAATATTTCGGTAAAGGTTCGAAATAACACCCATATGGCCAAGGGCCTTCGCCAAAAGATGCGTTCTACCTCGATCGAACAACGACCGATTAATATTTCGACGAAAGTTCGAAATAACACCCTAAGTCTAAGGGCCTTTGCCAAAAAGAAGAGTTTGACCTCGATCGAACAACAACGGGTTAATATTTCAACGAAAGTTCGAAATAACACCATTAAGGCCAAGGGCCTTCGCCAAAAGAAAAGTTCGACCTCGATCGAACAACAACGGGTTAATATTTCGACGAAAGTTTGAAATAACACCCATAAGGCCAAGGGCCTTCGCCAAAAGAAGAGTTCTACCTTGATCGAACAACGACGGGTTAATACTTTGACGAAAGTTTGAAATAACACACTTAAGGCCAAGGGACTATACCAAAAGAAAAGTTCGACCTTGATCGAACAACGACGTGTTAATATTTCGCCGAATGTTCGAAATAACACCCTTAAGGCCAAAGGCCTTCCCCAAAAGAAACTTTCAACCTCGATCGAACAACAACAGGTTAACATTTCGACTAAACTTCGAAATAACACCCATAAGGACAAGGGCCTTCGCCAAAAGAAAAGTTTAACCTCGATCAAACAACGACAGGTTAACATTTCGACGAAAGTTCGAAATAACACCCATAAGGCCAAGGGCCTTTGCAAAAAGAAGAGTTCGATCTCGATCGAACAATGACGGGTTAATATTTCGATGAAAGTTTGAAATAACACACTTAAGGCCAAGGGCCTTCGCCAAAAGAAAAGTTCAACCTCAATCAAACAACAACGGGTAAATATTTCGAAGAAAATTGGAAATAACACCCATAAGGCCAAGGGCCTTCGCCAAAATAAAAGTTCAAACTCGATCGAAAAACGACGTGTTAACATTTCGACAAAAGTTCGAAATAACACCCATAAGGCCAAGGGACTTCTCCAAAAGAACAGTTCGACTTCGATCGAACAACGACCGATTAATATTTCGATGAAAGTTCGAAATAACACCCTAAGGCCAAGGGCCTTCACCAAAAAGAAGAGTTTGACCTCGATCGAACAACGATGGGTTAATATTTCAACGAAAGTTCAAAATAACACCCCTAAGGCCAAGGGCCTTCGCCAAAAGAAAAGTTCGACCTCGATCGAAAAACGACGAGTTAATATTTCGACGAAAGTTTGAAATAACATCCATAAGGCAAGGGCCTTCGCCAAAAGAAGAGTTCTCCCTTGATCGAACAACGACGGGTTAATATTTTGACGAAAGTTCGAAATAACACATTAAGGCCAAGGGCCTATGCCAAAAGAAAAGTTCGACCTTGATCGAACAACGACGAGTTGATATTTCGACGAAAGTTCGAAATAACACCCATAAAGCCAAGGGACTTCGCCAAAAGAAGAGTTCCACCTCGATCGAACAACAACGGGTTAATATTTCGCCGAAAGTTCGAAATAAAACCCTTAAGGACAAGGGCCTTCAACAAAAGAAAAGTTTGACCTCGATTGAACAACGACGGGTTAATATTTCGATGAAAGTTCGAAATAACACCCTTAAGGCCAAGGGCCTTAACCAAAAAGAAGAGTTTGACCTCGATCGAACAATGACGGGTTAATATTTTATGAAAGATTGAAATAACACCCTTAAGGCCAAGGGCCTTCGCCAATAGAAAAGTTCGACCTCGATCGAACAACGACGGGTTAATATTTCAACAAAAGTTTGAAATAACACCCTTAAGGCCAAGGGCCTTCGCCAAAAGAAAAGTTCGAAATCGATCGAAAAATAACGAGTTAAAATTTCAACGAAAATATGAAATAACACCGATAAGGCCAAAGGCCTTCGCCAAAAGAATAGTTCGACCTCGATCGAACAACGACGGGTTAATATTTCGATGAATGTTCGAAATAACACCCTTAAGGCCAAGGACCTTCGCCAAATGAAAAGTTCTACCTCGATCGAACAACGACGGGCTAGTATTTCGACAAAATTTTGAAATAACACCCTTAAGTCCAAGAGCCTTCGCCAAAAGAAAAGTTCGACCTCGATCGAACAACGACGGTTAACATTTCGATGAAAGTTCAAAATAACACCTATAAGGCCAAGGGAATTCGCCAAAAGAAGTGTTCGACCTCGATTGAACAACGACGGGTTAATATTTTGGCAAAAGTTCGAAATAACACCCATAAGGGCAAGGTCCTTCGCCAAAAGATGAGGTCTACCTTTATCGAACAACGACGAGTTAATACTTCGACGAAAGTTCAAAATAACACCCTCAAGGCCAAGGGCCTTCTCCAGCAGAAAAGTTCGACCTCGATCCAACAACGACGGGTTAATATTTCGACAAAAGTTCGAAATAACACCCTTAAGGTCAAGGTCCTTCGTCAAAAAGAAGAGTTTGACCTCGATCTAACAACGACGGGTTAATGTTTCGACGAAAGTTCGAAATAACACCCTTAACGCCAAGGGCCTTTGCCAAAAGAAAAGTTCGACCTCGATTGAACTACGATGGGTTAATATTTCGACAAAAGTTTGAAATAACACCCTTAAGGCCAAGGGCCTTCGCCAAAGAAAAGTTCGACCTCGATCTAAAAACGACGGTTGACATTTCAATGAAAGTTCAAAAGAACACCCTTAAGGCTAAAAGCCTTCGCCAAAAAGAAAAGTTCGACTTCGATCGAACAACAACAGGTTAATATTTCGACGAAAGTTCGAAATAACACCCTTAAGGCCAAGGGCCTTAGCCAAAAGAAAAGTTCGATCTCGATCGAACAATGACGGGTAAATATTTCGACGAAAGTTCGAAATAACACCCTTAAGGCCAAGGGCCTTCGCCAAAAGAAAAGTTTGACCTCGATCGAACAACGACCGATTAATATTTCGACGAAAGTTCGAAATAACACCCTAAGGCCAAGGGCCTTCGCCAAAAAGAAGAGTTTGACCTCGATCGAACAGCGACGGGTTAATATTTCAACGAAAGTTCAAAATAACACCCTTAAGGCTAAGGGCCTTTGACAAAAGAAAAGTTCGACCTCGATCGAACAAGGACGGGTTAATATTTCGACGAAAGTTTGAAATAACACCTATAAGGCCAAGGGCCTTCGGCAAAAGAAGAGTTATACCTTGATCGAACAACGACGCGTTAATATTTTGACGAAAGTTCGAAATAACACACTTAAGGCCAAGGGACTATGCCAAAAGAAAAGTTCGACCTCGATCGAACAACGACAGGTTAATATTTCGCCGAAAGTTTGAAATAACACCCTTAAAGCCAAAGGCCTTCGCCAAAAGAAAAGTTCAACCTCGATCGAACAACAACAAGTTAACATTTCGACTAAAGTTCGAAATAACACCCATAAGGCCAAGGGCCTTCGCCAAAAGAAAATTTCAACCTATATCGAACAACGACAGGTTAACATTTCGACGAAAGTTCGAAATAACACCCATAAGGCCAAGGTCCTTCGCAAAAATAAGAGTTTGACCTCGATCGAACAACGACGGGTTAATATTTTGATGAAAGTTCGAAATAACACACTTAAGGCCTAAAGAAAAGTTTGACCTCAATCGAACAACGGCGGGTTAATATTTCAAAGAAATTTTGATATAACACCCATAAAGCCAAGGCCTTCGCCAAAAGTAGAGTTCTACCTCGATCCAACAACGACGGGTTAATATTTCGCCGAAATTTCGAAATAACACCCTTAAGGCCAAAGGCCTTCACCAAAAGAAATGTTTGATCTCCATCGAACAACGACGGGTTAATATTTCGACGAAAGTTCGAAATAACACCCTTAAAGCCAAGGGCCTTCGCCAAAAAGAAGAGTTTGACCTCGATCGAACAATGACGGGTTAATATATCGACGAAAGTTCGAAATAACACCCTTAAGGCCATGGAAGAAAAGTTAAACCTCGATTAAACAATGACGGGTTAATATTTCGACAAAAGTTTGAAATAACTCCCTTAAGTCCAAGGGCCTTGGCCAAAAGAAAAGTTCGACCTCGATCGAACAACGACGGGTTAACATTTCGACAAAAGTTTGAAATAACACATTTAAGGCCAAGGGCCTATTCCAAAAGAAAAGTTCGACCTCGATCGAACAACGATGGGTTAATATTTCGACGAAAGTTCAAAATAACACCCATAAAGCCAAGGGCCTTCGCCAAAAGAAAGTTCTAGCTCGATCGAACAACGACGGGTTAATATTTTGCCGAAAGTTTGAAATAACACCCTTAAGGCAAAGGGCCTTCGCAGAAAGAAAAGTTCGAACTCGATCGAACAACGACTTGTTAACATTTTGACGAAAGTTCAAAATAACACCCATAAGGACAAGGGCCTTCGCGAAAAGAAGAGTTCGACCTCGATCGAACAACGACGGGTTAATATTTCGACAAAAGTTCGAAATAACACACTTAAGGCCAAGGGCCTTCGCCAAATGAAAAGTTCGACCTCGATCGAACACCGGCGGGTTAATATTTCAACGAAAGTTCGAAATAACACCTATAAGGCCAAGGGCCTTCGCCAAAAGAAGAGTTCTACCTCGATCGAACAACGACAGGTTAATATTTTGATGAAAGTTCGAAATAACACCCTTAAGGCCAAGGGCCTTCGCCAGCAAAAATATTCGACCTCGATCCAACAACGACGGGTTAATATTTCGACGTAAGTTCAAAATAACACCCTTAAGACCAAGGGCCTTCGTCAAAAAGAAGAGTTTGACCTCGATTGAACAACGACGGGTTAATATTTCGACGAAAGTTCGAAATAACACCTTTAAGGCCAAGGGCCTTCGCCAAAAGAAAAATTCGACCTCGATCGAACAACGACGGGTTAATATTTCGACAAAATTTTGAAATAACACCCTTACGGCCAAGATCCCTCGCCAAAAGAAAAGTTCGACCTCGATCGAACAACGACGGTTAACATTTCGATAAAAGTTCAAAATAACACCAATAAGGCCAAGGGCCTTCGCCAAAAGAAGTGTTCGACCTCGATTGAACAAATACCGATTAATATTTCGGTGAAAGTTCGAAATAACACCCATAAGGCCAAGGGCCTTTGCCAAAAAATGAGTTCTACCTCGATCGAACAACGACGAGGGCCTTCGCCAAAAGAAAGTTTGACCTCGATCGAACAATGATCGATTAATATTTGTACGAAAGTTTGAAATAACACCCTTAAGGCCAAGGGCCTTCGCCAAAAGAAAGTTTGACCTCGATCGAACAATGATCGATTAATATTTGTACGAAAGTTTGAAATAACACCCTTAATGCCAAGGGCCTTCACCAAAAAGAAGAGTTTGACCTCGATCGAACAACGACGGGTTAATATTTCAACGAAAGTTCGAAATAACACCCTTAAGGCCAAGGGCCTTCGCCAAAAGAAAAGTTTGACCTCGATCGAACAACGACGGGTTAATATTTCGACGAAAGTTCGAAATAACACCCATAAGGCCAAGGGACTTCACCAAAAGAAGAGTTCTACCTTGATCGAACAATGACGGGTTAATATTTTGACGAAAGTTCAAAATAACACTCTTAACGCCAAAGGCCTTCACCAAAAGAAAAGTTCGACCTCGATCGAACAACGACGGGTTCCTATTTCGGCGAAAGTTCCAAATAACACCTTTAAGGCCAAGGGTCTTCGCAAAAAAGAAGAGTTTGACCTCGATCGAACAACGACAAGTTAATATTTCGACGAAAGTTCGAAAAAACACCCTTAAGGCCAAGGGCCTTTGCCAATAGAAAAGTTCGACCTCGATCGAACAACGACGGGTTAATATTTCGACAAAAGCTTGAAATAACACCCTTAAGGCCAAGGGCCTTCGCCAAAAGATGAGTTCTACCTTGATCGAACAACGACGAGTTAATATTTCGACGAAAGTCCGAAATAACACCCTTAAGGCCAAGGGCCTTCGCCAAAAGAAAGGTTAGACCTTGATCGAACAACAACCGATTAATATTTCGACGAAAGTTCGAAATAACACCCTTAAGGAATAGGGCCTTCGCCAAAAAGAAGAGTTTAACCTCGATTGAATACCGATGGGTTAATATTTCGACGAAAGTTCGAAATAACACCCTTAAAGCCAAGGGCCTTCGCC
Organism: Nicotiana tabacum; assembly: GCF_000715075.1. Taxonomy (NCBI): domain Eukaryota; kingdom Viridiplantae; phylum Streptophyta; class Magnoliopsida; order Solanales; family Solanaceae; genus Nicotiana; species Nicotiana tabacum. Next base: position 85,819,897 of record NC_134097.1, read on the forward strand.
AAAAGAAAAGTTCGACTTCGATCGAACAACTACGGGTTAATATTTCGACAAAAGTTCGAAATAACACCCTTAAGGCCAAGGGCCTTCGCCAAAAAAAAGTTCAAACTCGATCGAAAAACAACGTGTTAACATTTCGACGAAAGTTCTAAATAACACCCATAAGGCCAAGGGCCTTCACCAAAAGAAGAGTTTGACCTCGATCGAACAACGACGGGTTAATATTTCGACGAAAGTTCGGGCCTTCGCCAAATGAAAAGTTTGACCTCGATCGAACAACGACGGGTTAATATTTCGACGAAAGTTCGAAATAACACCCATAAGGCCAAGGGCCTTCGCCAAAAGAAGAGTTCTACCTCGATCATACAACGACAGGTTAATATTTCGACGAAAGTTCGAAATAACACCCTTAAGGCCAAGGGCCTTCGCCAAAAGAAAGTTCGACCTCGATCCAACAATAACGGGTTAATATTTCGACGAGAGTTTGAAATAACACCTATAAGGCTAAGGGCCTTTGCGAAAAGAAGAGTTCAACTTCGATCGGATAACGACGGGTTAATATTTCGATGAAAGTTCGAAATAACACCCTTATGGCCAAGGGCCTTCGCCAAATGAAAAGTCCAACCTCGATCGAACAATGACGGGTTAATATTTCGATGAGTGTTCGAAATACAACCCATAAGGCCAAGGGCATTCACCAAAAGAAGAGTTCGACCTCGATCGAATAACGAGAGGTTAACATTTCGACGAAAGTTTGAAATAACACTCTTAAGGTCAAGGGCCTTCGCCAAAAAGAAGAGTTTGACCTCGATCGAACAACGACAGATTAATATTTCGACGAGAGTTCGAATAACAACCTTAAGGTCAATGGCCCTCGCCAAAAAGAAGTGTTCGACCTCGATCGAACAACGACGGGTTAATATTTCAACGAGAGTTCGAAATAACACCCTTAAGGCCAAGGGCCTTCATCAAAAGGTGTAGTTTGACCTCGATCAAATAACGATGGGTTAATATTTCGACGAAAGTTCGAAATAACACCCTTAAGGCCAAAGGCCATCGCCAAAGAAAACTGGGACTCACGACAGGATACTACTTCGGTGTAGGCTCGAAGGTAACATCCCCACGGCTAAGGTCGCTATTAGAAATAGAAGTGGATGTCTTTCGGGATATGACTAGATAGTACCTCGACGTAAACCCAAAAGCATCGTCCCGTCAGTCAAAACCGCTATTAGGGTCCTATTCAACCCATGTGACATTAAATTCCCTAAGAGTCGAGAACTCATCATACAGGAATCTACTTCTTTACACCAAAATTTTGAAGAGCAAAATGGGAAAAGAAACACAGAAAGCATATGACAATACAATGGAAAATCCCTCTTTACTCAAAGTTACTGCGCAAACAGCCGCAGATTACAGACGACTACAATCAACGGAGTTATAAAAAAAAGTAACAACAATAAAAAACATGCAAAGATAGCAAGTCTTTCACTCGGCACCATCTCAAGGAAGTCCTCCCTCATCATCTGCGCCCTCATCAGCCTTCGACATCGCAGAGTCATATCCACAGTTAACGCGAGCCTCTCATGCCTTCGCCCGCGCTCCTTCATATGCGGCTCAGAAACATTGTCCGCTTCCCACAAACTCTTATATATGTCTCGTTGGGCTTCGGCATAAACCCAGAGCTCGTACAAATGGCGGGGAACATCGGCGTAGGAAGATTCAACTTGAGCCAACAGTTTCTCCTTTTCGGCCTCTAGAGCAGTGACCCGGTCCCCCAAGGTCGATACTTCCCAGTTGATCTCTCCGATGCGTTCTTCGAGCCTCGCCTCCTTTAGCGTGGTTTTCGCCCTCTACGATTCCTGCTCGGATTGGAGGACACGGATAGTGTTCTCCAGAGCTGCCACCCTTGCCGAAGCTGATAACCAGGAATTCTCGATGTTCTTCAACCCGACAACCTTTCTCTCCAAATCTGCCAATTTCTCCATCCTCTCCGCGCTCATTGCTTTGGCCCTGATAAGATTCTGATCCATCTTGGACTGCATCGACCTCAACTTCTCCTAAAGATACTCACACTCTGCGGCAACCCCTTTGCCTAACTCCAGCTCTTCGTTCTTCGCACGAAGCTGCTCCTCGAGCACGCTACTTATGCGAATGGCCTCCATCAATTGTTGGTCCCTCTTCTCCAATTCCTCGCTAAGGGATCGAGCACCGAGATTCTTTTTCAGCCACTCGTGCATCTTACGACACTTATTGCGATAGCACCGATATTTCTCCAACGCCTTTAGGAAAATCTTAGTACGAATGTTAGCCCTACGAACGCTCTCAATCTCCAACATGTACGTATGAAAAACAAAAAGATGGGTTAAGACTGTATCGTCCAGAAAGATAAAAGAAACATGAAAGAAAGGGGGAACGTACCCTCAGGCCCACAACGGCCACTTCATGCATCAAGTCAATATTAGGAACATTCCGAAGTGCCTCGTTCTCGGTAGCGGAACACAAAATTTTGAAATGCGGCACCATATCCTCTATGTCCCCCAAGAGATTAATATCCGATGAGATCTCAAGAATACAGGACAGGCCTTCCGTATGAACCACCGAGCGAGTAAGACCCTCTTTAAACATCCTAACATCTTCGGGATAGAGGTCCGACTCGGATTCGTAGTCATCGACCACGACGCCCTTTCTCCCTTTAACAACCGAGGAGGAGGCACGACCAGGTATTGAGGATGAAGGCCCGTCCTAAACAACAACAGTTGCCTCAGAAATCTGACCCCCCATCGCGGCAGGTTGCTAATCAACAACAGTGGCAGGAATCTCCGTAAGATGGGGTAGATATAACGGCTGGCTCCGTCTCTACAGGCGGAATGGTATCAACCCCCACCCCAGATCCCGTCAAGGGAGAGTCTTCCTCCAGATGTATTACAGCCGGAGGTGTTGTTCCGGACTCCACTCGCCACCTCTTGGACGGCCCCTCCCCTTCCTCAGCACAGGAAGATTCACCCGCCGGATAAGCGGCACGGGTCGGAGTATTTCAAAATGGACTGTCGTCCCCCACCGCCGACAGTATTTCAGCGTAGCGAGGAATTCCCCACCTAACCTTCAATTCTGCAATCCCCTCTTCATTTATAACAGAGGAAGCAGGTTCCGGCTACTCCCCGGCGGGACTATAGAAGTCAGTCCATGCTTTCCTAGGGCGAGGCAAGATCCCGGTTACCGACGGGGCCTCCTCATCCTCTTCCACTTCTGCTCCTCCGGTGGCCAGAACATCACTTTCCGGTGCCGGAGTTAGGACACAGAGGTCAGCGCGAGAAGAATCACCAGCCATTATGTCAATTTGGTAAAGCAAAGGGACAGATAAAAAGAAAGATGAAAGTTTTCGGTTAACTGGGGAAAATTAAAAATTCAAAGTATCAGGAAGAAAGAATATTCACAAAGTTCTTTCAAGTAAAGGGCAAAGAAGTGTGTCGATCGAATGATATGTTCCTTCTATTTACAGGAGACATAAATCCCCCAAGCATAAACCCAAGAGTCGCCAATCAAATCTGATAGGGGATGAAACGTTTCAATTCCCTAGGAACGTGTGTCATAACAGTGACAACCACGAACAACGTTTCAATCCAAACGACGTTTCGGTTCTGAAACAGCCGCAATGGTCCAAGGATATCGAAAGGGCGTCGTTACCTCACTTGAGCCTAAGGATCAAACCCAAGGGGTAGGTAGTCAGATTTTCTCTCAGATATGTAACAATCATAGTCCGTCTACCAAGTTCGACAGGGGACGATCCCGTCAGACGGAGGGACTAACTGCATTGATCAAAATCTGACCGCTATGGTTGATCCAACCGACATCCCGTCCAAGCGGCGAGGCAGTGAAAGACGACATGGTTTATTCCAAATCCCGTACTCGCAATACCCGCCAAGTAAAAAAACAATGCTCAGGGGGGAGACAAAAGCAGACGCAGTATGAAAGAGTATCAAACCAAGCACATAGCAAAGATTCCATAACTATATATATATGGGGGAAAACCTTCTGAAAAGGGGGGGGGAAGCTTCTCTCTCTCCTCTCCCCTGTAATCTTCATAGTAGAAGGAAGAAAAAGCAATCTCCAAGAGAGCATGTAAAATGTTTTTCTCCATCGAGTAATAGGAGGAAAAATGAAAAGCTTCAATAAGATTATTCACCTCTATTTCGTCGTGTGCATTATTTTCTAATTATCTCATAGATCTGGAGTTTATCACGTTTGATTAAGATTTACCTCTTCATTTTCTTTAATTGATTTATTGAAAAAGGTTTCAATATCTTTTGGGTCAAACATTTTTAAAAGTTATGGGTTTATATCTATATTTTTATAATTTTAATGAATTTTTACATACAAATTTTATTCTGCATCAAAAGTTATGGATTCAATTGAACCCCTAGGTAGTACACTACATTTGCCGCTGCTGATAACTAAGTGACGAGTTGAGATAAATGTATATAGTATTACTAATTAATCACGACTAATATTGATAATTCTTTTTATACAACATATTTTATTTATTCATTATTTTAATGTGAGCAATGTAATTCCAAACATAAATTGCCTTATTCATTTAAAGCAATATCAGAAATTTGTATTCCTTCATTCGCGGTATCTTTTGACACCCACCATCAAACGCTTCTTGACACTATACTATAGTGCTAATCCAAGGGTAAATGTGACTATTAGAGCAGTGTTAAAATTATTGGAATTGATTTGAATCATGCATCATAGTTAAACAATCTTTTAGAAAATGTATAATTATATTAAGTCAAACACACTTTACAAAGTAATAATAGGGATAATAATATGCCATAATACTAAATCCACCATGCTCTTATAATAGGCTGAGGTTTTAGTTTCAATTTTCAAAAACCCTTAGCAAGATCTCGTTCAGACAATTAAAGATAAGTAATATATATTAATTAATTATCGTTAAATAATACTAAATTTTTTATATACACAACATATTTTATTTTTTCATTACTTTTGATATTTGTACCGGGTACAAGTAAAGTAAGTACTCTTTTCGGAGCAATACTCTTCTATAAAATGATTAAATTGGTCAGTTTAAGCAAACTAATGGATTAACTGAGATCAGTACAATAAAATGATGGATCAAAGTTCGATTAAGCTAAGATTCAAAAATGAAAGTGCAATTTCCTCGTACAAATACGTCAAAGTCAATAGATGGCTAACTTGGTAATTTGAATCAAATATAAGAGCAATTTTGTAGGAGGACAAAATTTCCCTCGAGTGGGGTCCCACAAGCCCTTCGGACAACAGGCACTTTCTTCTCGGCTTCAACGAACGAAGCCCCCTTGTGGATAAACTCGTGGAGTTCTGATCCTATGTAACTCAGCTGTACATCCTATTATTATTATTATTATTATTATTATTATTATTATTATTATTATTATTATTATATTATTATTATTATTATTATTATTATTATTATTATTATTATTATTATTATTATTATTATTATTATTATTATTATTATTATTATTATTTCTAAGGCGGTATTCGATATTCATTTTGGAGTTTTACTAATCCGAATTTAGATCGAGAAGCCCCTTTTAAGGGTGGAGGAGATAAAATACTCTCTATTCAAATCGACTTCATATTCAAATTCAAAAATTCTAATTAAAAATGACAGAGTAGTAATCACTCTATAACCTTCAATGGTTTCTCTTTGTTTTTCTACTCTCTCCGTTCACCCTTACTTGTTTATTATACTAAAATATTTTTTATTTTTACTTGTTCATTTTAATAAATTAAAAGAAAGATAATTTTTTTTGTTTTACTCTTTTTATTAATTACTTATTTTTAAAATTATTTTTTAAACCTTTTTAAAATGCTATTATTTTGAGGAGTTATAAGGTAAAATATATATTATAATTATTATTTTGTAAGGGCATGAAAAATTTAAAAGTGCATAACCAAAAGTGAACGGAGAGAGTACGTAGTAAGCTCGGGTCATTGAAACTAAGGCCTCAAACATATAAAAGCAATAGCTAAAAGTAAGGTCAAATGGATAAACTTAATTGATCTATTAAAATAAAGTTCTTGTGCCTAGATATTTTTGGAAATAGTACCCATATAATATGTACACAATTCCATTTGAAACCAGTTTCAGAGCTAACATAATCGACGATTTCTTTTTATATTCATAAAACTGATCATGATCTTTGAGTATTTATGAAGTTGTTGCAACATTAATATAAATAATTTTCTCCAAGAATGTATCTTACAAATTTTGTAATGTTAATCAAAATTGTACGACTATTTATTTTCCTGATCCTTCATTTACAAAATAAAGACTCGTACCACCATTTTAACTATTAAATTATTTTTTGTTTGTGATAATGGACGATAAGAACCCTTTATTTTTTATTTTTTTTTGTTTGCGGTTACGATGTTTATTTGAATAAAAAATTCAATCTTGAAAGTACAATATTCTACTTTTTTTAGTATTCAAAATTTCGAATAGAACTTGAATTGGTGTAAGTAAATAATTCGATCAAAATTGTCAGTTTCATTGATTCAACGTTGTGAGGAAGAAAGTGACATATTAACAAGATAATAATCCTATTAAAGAAGGATTAGCAAAGTACATTATGTTGCAAAACACGTATATATACATTTATAATGTTGGTCCACTCACACTCTGATGAATAATGTATGCAAAAATTATTGGCAATATCAGAAATGACACTCTAAATTAAATTATCTATATATTATTTAAACATTTGCTTCCAGCTTATATCACATGAAGAGCCACTCTTGGCATATCATGACTGGTAAGATAGACGCAACAACAGATATATTATATTAATATATATAACAGTGTGCAGTGTATATAATAAGCTTTTCAGGCAGCTCCCACCACAATATAGATAACAAAAAGAAAGTAAACACCATTGTTGTAGCAGTTGCTTAGCTGCCTTTTCTCCTCAGTCTTCACTCTCTTTTTTCCACTTTAGGGTTTCTACTTTTAAGAATTCGAAGTCTCAATAACCGGTAACTTCCTTAGATTACTATTTGTTTCTTTGCATTTTCTCTCTCAAATCTTTTAATATCTGGGTAGTAGTGGTTTTAATTGTTGGGGTGTGATGTTATGTGCTTCTTGTCTAATTATTCCAAGAATTGTGATTTTTGAATATATTCTTGTTCTCTCTTATAAATCTTAACTGTTTGAGATGATACCACATGTATTATATTGTCCACCCATATCTGTGATTTACTTGTCAAATTGAAATCTTGCTTGTACCCTTTTGTTTTCTTGGGGTTTTTCTTGAATCACACAATCTAAAAAGCTTGTTGCTTTGTACAGGAAGAGCAAAAGGCTGAAGTTGTAATTGATTGGGGCAAATTTTCTGAAGTGAGGGTGTGTTTATTTCTTTCTATGTTAGGAGTTTACTGTAGAGAGAGTGTGTTTTGGTTTGGTGGGCTTGGTGTTGTTAGTTAGTGAAAAAGAATTTAAAAAAAATGGTGTCAAGATCTTATTCCAATCTCTTAGAGCTGGCCTCCGGCGAGGCTCCATCGCCGTCTTTTGGCCGTATGAGCAGGAGGATTCCTCGTATTATGACTGTTGCCGGTATAATGTCTGATCTGGATGATGATGGATCAGAGAGTGTTTGCTCTGATCCATCATCATCTTCGGCTCAAAAAGATAGGATAATTATTGTAGCTAATCAGCTGCCAATTAGAGTACAAAGGAAAAATGATGGCAGTAAAGGATGGTTATTCAGCTGGGATGAGAATTCACTTCTTCTCCAGCTGAAAGATGGACTAGGAGATGATGAACTTGAGGTTATATATGTTGGTTGTCTCAAGGAAGAAATCCACCCGAATGAACAAGATGAGGTTTCACAAATACTCCTTGAGACATTTAAATGTGTTCCCACTTTTGTACCTCCTGATCTGTTTACTAAGTTCTACCATGGATTTTGTAAACAGCAACTTTGGCCATTGTTCCACTATATGTTGCCCCTTTCACCGGATCTAGGTGGTCGATTCAATCGCTCGCTGTGGCAGGCTTATGTTTCTGTTAACAAGATTTTTGCTGATAGGATAATGGAGGTGATCAACCCGGAAGATGACTTTGTGTGGGTTCATGATTATCATCTAATGGTACTACCTACCTTCTTAAGGAAGAGATTCAATAGAGTAAAGCTTGGATTTTTCCTGCATAGCCCATTTCCTTCTTCTGAGATATATAAAACTTTGCCTATTCGCGAAGAGATTTTACGAGCTCTCTTGAATTCGGATTTGATTGGGTTCCACACTTTTGACTACGCGAGGCACTTCCTCTCATGTTGCAGTCGTATGTTAGGTATTTCTTACGAGTCGAAAAGGGGTTACATAGGCCTTGAGTATTATGGCAGGACTGTAAGTATTAAAATTTTGCCAGTGGGTATTCATATGGGGCAGCTTCAGCAAGTCTTGAGTCTCCCGGAGACAGAGGCAAAAGTCTCGGAACTCGTGCAGCAGTTTAATCATCAGGGGAGGACATTATTGCTTGGAGTTGATGACATGGACATATTTAAAGGCATCAGTTTGAAGTTATTAGCAATGGAACAACTTCTATTGCAGCACCCGGAGAAGCAGGGGAACGTTGTTTTGGTGCAGATAGCCAATCCTGCTAGAGGCAAAGGAAAAGATGTCAAAGAAGTGCAGGAAGAAACATATTCGACGGTGAAGCGAATTAATGAAGCATTTGGAAGACCTGGGTATGAACCAGTTATCTTGATTGATAAGCCACTAAAGTTTTATGAAAGGATTGCTTATTATGTTGTGGCCGAGTGTTGCCTAGTCACTGCTGTCAGGGATGGCATGAACCTTATACCGTATGAGTACATAATTAGTAGGCAAGGAAATGAGAAGCTGGATAAGGTTCTGAAACTGGACTCTTCTACACCAAAGAAGAGCATGTTAGTTGTGTCTGAGTTTATTGGGTGTTCTCCTTCTTTGAGTGGAGCAATCCGAGTAAATCCATGGAACATTGACGTAGTGGCCGATGCAATGGACTCTGCTTTAGTAATGCCTGAGCCAGAGAAGCAACTTAGGCACGAGAAACATTACAGGTATGTTAGCACCCATGATGTTGGATATTGGGCTCGCAGTTTCTTGCAAGATTTGGAGAGAACGTGCAAGGATCATGTAAGGCGAAGATGCTGGGGTATTGGATTCGGCTTAAGTTTCAGGGTTGTTGCACTTGATCCGAATTTTAGGAAGCTTTCGATGGAGCATATAGTTTCAGCATATAAAAGGACAACAACGAGGGCCATCCTTCTGGACTATGATGGAACTTTGATGCCTCAAAATGCAATTGATAAGAAGCCAAGTGCTAAAACCATTGAAATCATCAAAACTTTATGCAGAGACAAGAACAACATGGTTTTCATAGTCAGTGCTAGAAGCAGAACGACACTAGATGACTGGTTTCCAACTTGTGAGAAACTTGGGATTGCAGCTGAGCACGGCTATTTCTTGAGGTATTGCCTGATGTTCTAACTTTTGTTTCTTTGTGATATATTTTCACAATTTTATGCAAATGGTTCTTGAATTTACAGGACGAGTCAAGATGAAGAATGGGAAACATGTGTACCACCAGTGGAATGTTGTTGGAAAGAAATAGCTGAGCCTGTAATGCAACTTTACACAGAGACTACAGATGGATCAGTTATTGAAGATAAGGAAACATCAATGGTCTGGTCATACGAGGATGCAGATCCTGATTTCGGATCATGTCAGGCTAAAGAACTTCTTGATCACCTAGAAAGTGTACTGGCTAATGAACCTGTCACTGTCAGGAGTGGACAGAATATAGTGGAAGTTAAGCCCCAGGTATGTGTTTTTTCTCTTTTGGGGAGGAGGTTTGCTTGTACTACCTTTAGTGAAAGCACTTCCATAGCTTGCTTGCATAATGTATGAGTTAAAGCTAAACTGTTATTTTAAAAGGTAGATGCTTTTGGGTATATCTTGGTTTGTTCTTTAGAGGCCTGGCGGTGCATTTATGAGGCGAAAGACTGGGTTTCAATCTTAATTCTAGATTCTCAGTGGAAAACTGTAGGAAGTTTCCCTACTTATAACTCAAACTGGTTGCATATGATTAGTAATGAAACTAATGCAAGGTTCTAAATCATAGAAGTTGATAATAGAGCAATATTTCCATAATAGCTCCAGCATCTCTACTTTTACGTTTGTGACTCATCAAAAAAAATTAAATCTACATCTTCTGTTGACAGAAGCCTAACCCTGGAATTCACTTGCTTTTTATTTGGTTCCATAAAAGCAGATACAAAACTCTCTTTGCGATAAAAAAAAAGGGCGTAATTAATTGTCTCTCTTCTTAGGGAAAAAAGCTTTTGCGGATAAAGGAAAAGGAAACATTTGTTACAGTATCATTTAATTCTGTTTCTTCTTGGAATAATTTAAATGCCGGGAGACCGGTCAAGATAATACAACGTTAAGAGTTTTATATAGAAACTCTATATCGTGGAACCGTTCTAAAACCATATAATTGTAAATTCAAATCTGCCTCGAGACATTGCAATCCTTCAGATATATATATATGGTTAGTTTTTGGTATTGCGAATGTATGTCCTCAAACGTGTTCCTTTCTGCAGGGTGTATCCAAAGGGCTTGTTGCCAAGCGCCTGCTTTCTGCAATGCAAGAGAAAGGAATGTCACCAGATTTTGTCCTCTGCATAGGAGATGACCGATCCGATGAAGACATGTTCGAGGTGATCATGAGCTCGATGTCTGGCCCGTCCATGGCTCCAACAGCTGAAGTCTTTGCTTGTACTGTCGGCCGGAAGCCGAGCAAGGCAAAATACTATCTTGATGACACTACCGAGATAGTCAGACTGATGCAAGGTTTGGCCTCTGTCGCCGAACAAATGTTACCTCTATAGAGTTCATTAGGCCAAGAGAAATGCTTTATTCTATCATATGTAGGCCAAAGGGGAGGTCTCTCAGTTTTCTTGTTTTAATGAGTTGTAAATTAATGGACTATAGAAAGTTGCATTACAAGTATTTGACTTAATTTCTTCTGTTTTTTGCCCTTCCAGGATTTAAGTTGCTCTCTTTCTAGTAAATTGTACATGAGTGTCTAAGTTACAATTGTCTTGTTTCTTTTGTTGTTTTATGATCTTCCACAAAAATCAACCTCTACCTTATTTTTTTCTTCCCTTCATTAGTTTGCAAACTATAGGGAAGTGATTTTAGACATTATAAAAAAGATACATGATCAGTATATGAAATTTCGGTTTTCTCAGCTGTAGCTAGTAAGTTCTTACTTAAACAATGTTATTTATTAGTTTCTACATCTGTATTTCACATTACAATTACCTGTGAAGAGATGAGTTGGATTTTTCCAAATTCCAATTGATGATCAGTCGGCTCTTTTTTTTTTTTTTTTTAGTTTCTTTAAAATAAGCATTTGATGCACTGCGTTTTTTCAACTTGCCATACCATTTTTGAAGCAATTCCTCCCGTCTGCGGATGCTAGCTGATAGTACAACTAGGCTTTTATTCCATTTTAAAAAAAGAAAAAGAAATTAATCTTGTTTAAGTCTTTGAAATGGGTTCGGCTAAAAGAAGAAATTAACTAGGAACTACTAAACTCTGAATGGAATTTTAGTTCCGGTAATAATGTGGAAGACTGATAAATAACACAGGTCCAAATCAAATGAATGATTTAACAAACAATTTGAAGATATTGCAAAAGACACTTGATAGATCGAAAAGATTAAAGGTGTTTACACCAAGTTACATGATAACTTGATGTGAATGCATATTAATTAATTAATCATGATTGAGAGATATAAGGGAGAAATTAAAAAATAGCCAGATTTACAGGTGGTCGTTTAAAAATAGCTTAGTTTCAAAAATAATCGAAATTTAGCCACTTTTCATGTAAAGATAAATCTGATCGAAAATACTGTTCAAAACCCGGAAAATATGCCAGTATATTATGCTGGAGTTCCATCATAAGTATACTTGAATTACAACATATTATACTGGAGTTCCAGGATAAGTATGTTGGAACGCCAGCATAATATGATGGAGTTCTAGCATAAGTACACTAGAACTCCAGCATAATATACTGGAGTTCAAGCAAAGTATATCGGTCCAGTATAATATGCTGGAAGTTCATACACAAGTGCTCGAATCTCCAGTATATTATGCTGGAACTTTCCGTGTGTTGGAGTTCCAACATAATATGCTGGAAGTTCATATACAGGTGCATCGAACTCCAGTATATTATACTGGATCGGTCTCTGTTGCAACAAAATAGTGGTTATTTTTTATTGACTTAATAAATGCTGGTTATTTTTAAATGATCAGTCCGAAAACTGGCTAGATCGTGTATGTTGGAACGCCAGCATAATATGATGGAGTTCTAGCATAAGTACACTAGAACTCCAGCATAATATACTGGAGTTCAAGCAAAGTATATCGGTCCAGTATAATATGCTGGAAGTTCATACACAAGTGCTCGAATCTCCAGTATATTATGCTGGAACTTTCCGTGTGTTGGAGTTCCAGCATAATATGCTGGAAGTTCATACACAGGTACATTGAACTCCAGTATATTATACTGGACCGGTCTCTGTTGCAACAAAATAGTGGTTATTTTTTATTGACTTAATAAATGCTGGTTATTTTTAAATGATCAGTCCGAAAACTGGCTAGATCGTGCTATTTTTACTGAGATATAAGCATATTAAAAGAAACATGTCATTGTTAAGTTTTTTTGCCGGATATAGATTGTAACATCATTTACAAAAACTTAAAAGAACAAGTTTAAAAAAGCCCAAACCCATAATTGACCAATGTCCTGTGCAAGCAAAAGCCCAATTAGTTTTACGCTTACCCTTATATATTTAGTAAAAATTGTGTGGGTAGCCACTTTTTAAAGTGGTATTTACTTTTATCCAGCATTTTTAATGCTTAGCAATAGTAGTCACTAGTCTATTAAAATTAATATGAAAAGATTGTGCTATCCTTTCTTCTATCTCTTTCGGGAGAAGAACTGTACAACTAGACTCTTTCTCATCTGTTGGATTGACGAACGCATCAGAGTTCCTCCTCGAATCATCAAGGGTAAAGCTCCTTTTTGCAATGGAAAAACTTGACTGCAGCGATCTCTTTTGTTTCTGCCATATTTCTTCCATGAATTTCATTTTTCAACTCATACTCTGACCAACGACTCTCATACTCTAACCAATGATTCTCATAAATTGCAATTATTATTATTATTTTGTGAAAATATACAAATAATGCTTGGTTTTTTGCTACGTTATGGATCCTGGACTTACAGTTACAAGTTCAAAAGTTAAGGACACTTGGTCCTGAACTTCGAGTTTCAAATTAAAAAATTAAGGATACTTGGTCCTGAACTTAGAGTTACAAGTTCAAAAGTTAAGGACACTTGGTCCTGAACTTACACTAACAAGCTCAAAAGTTAAGGACAATAGGTCATGAACTTACAGTTACAAGTTCAAAAGTTAAGGATAATAGGTCCTGAACTTAGACTAACAAGCTCAAAAGTTAAGGACAATAGGTCCTGAACTTAGGCTAACAAGCTCAAAAGTTAAGGACAATAGGTCCTGAACTTAGGCTAAGAAGCCCAAAAGTTAAGGACAATAGGTCATGAACTTAGACTAACAAGCTCAAAAGTAAGGACACTTGGTCCTAAACCTGAAGTTAAGTTCAAAAGTTAAGGACATGTAGTCCTGAAGTTAAGTTCAAAAGTTAAGGACATGTAGTCCTGAAGTCCTGAACTTAGAGTTCCAAGTTCAAAAGTTAAGGACATGTAGTCCTGAAGTCCTGAAGTTACGTTCAAAAGTTAATGACATGAGCAGAAGGGTATTTTCGTCCGGGCGGTTAAAGTTTATTAAAGCAGTGGCTAAAGACATTTTAAACAGTGGCTTAAAAGTAAATACATGTATTATTAGTGGCTAACCGTGCACTTCCCCCTATATTATTATGCATCACACACGATGTTAGGCCCGAGAGGATATTATCTTTTGCAGCGATCCTCTTGGTATCTTCGGAAGTTGATTTTTATTACTTATTATCAATACTCCCTGCGTCTCATAATATGTGTCGTGGTTACTAAAAATATTTGTCTCAAATTATTTGTTATTTTAGAAGTTCAAGACAAAATTGATTATATTTTTTCTTTTTTACCCTTACTAATCAATTGCATTCACATTTAGTAAAAATATGGATAATGTCATTGATAGAGATGACACATAAATTGAGGAAACATTTAATAAGGGTAAAGTAGTGAAAAATTATATTTTCTTAAGGGGCGTGCACAAGAGAATCACGACATATATTATGAGACGGAGGGAGTTATTAGTAAGGCAACGAAGTTCAAGTTCAAGTTCAATTTTGGGAATAAATTAAATATAACATAGTTCTATTTTGGGAATAAATTAAATATAACATAGTCAATTTTTGGAGTAGAAATAGAGAGTACACTCGGGGTTCGGGCAAGTAGCTTAAATACTCCATGAGCTGAGTTAAGAGAGAGAAGTCCAAAGAAGTCCACGAGCTGAGTTAACAGAGAAAATGATGATGAATAATACGGGTACATGGTATGCTAATGAGTGAAGTGTCCTAAAATATTTATAAAGCGCTCGGAAAACTCGTGAATATATGCATATTGATGGTAATTAAGCCAACGGCAGTGGATATTGAATGTGTGTATGACAATAAGCCAATTTTGACCACCGTTTTCAAGTTCAACTATATGCACTTATATCCCTGTTTACTCTTAAAATTAGATAACAATTGAATTTATACGCAGTTTTAAGGATACATGATATAACTTGATACAAATTAAGAAGACAGATTAATATTGAAATTAACGATAAGAAAAATAAATGCAACAACAGCATTGAACAGCCTTAGCATCTGAGTTTGATCACCCTCGAGCCAAGAAATGTCTCAACTAGTGTTAGAACTAAACAACAAGATGATAAGAACTAGAAATGATCAGTATATTGATTTCTTTATGCCTGTTACAATGTGTCTTACAAATGATTAGAACTCCGCCGTGATCCTCGACCGATTGCGGATATATTTTGGCTTTTTGTTATTTGGCTCGATAAGTTTCCCTCGATCTTACTCGGTCTCGACCTTGCTCGATCTCTGGATCACGAGCTCGACGATCTAATTTTGTGCCTTGATTCGATATAACTCGAGCTCGAGCTTTGACCTGCCATGTTTCAGCCTCGATTGGTCAATCAATGGACAAACCCGATTTTGACCGTATACAGATAGTTCCCTTGTTTTTCTGAGAGAAGATGACGAGAAACGATATGAACTTCCGAACCTCACTCCAATAGATCATGACGTAAACGACCAAAGATCACTAAAGTCCCGTTGGTCCAGTCTTCAA
The DNA here is from genome assembly GCF_000715075.1 of Nicotiana tabacum. Classification (NCBI taxonomy): domain Eukaryota; kingdom Viridiplantae; phylum Streptophyta; class Magnoliopsida; order Solanales; family Solanaceae; genus Nicotiana; species Nicotiana tabacum. Next base: position 85,835,339 of record NC_134097.1, read on the forward strand.
GGCATTAAATGTGTGTCAGTGTTGTCGGCCACTACTGGTTTTGAACCGTCTTTAGCAAACCATAAATATCCCAACTTTCATTCCTTCATACTTTATGTTCAAAAAGCTTCTTCTACTCTTGTTCTTTAAGAATTTCTTCACTCTCCAGCTTTTGTGCTCAGATTTCTTGAACCTTTTGCAACCACTAAGCGTACCTTCTTAATCTCATTTTATTCATCTTTGCTTTAGATTAGCGAAAACTTCTAAGACTATTTCACAGAAAGAAAAAGCGTCTTCATCACGGCCTGTCGACGATGGGGCTGCGGCGGAGCCACCCTCTAAAGAATTCGTTCTAGGAGGGTGCTCGATCGATGCTGATTTCAAAATCGAAAAAACTTTCTCGGTACCGGGTCAATGTGAGCCGGTATCGAGATATATATGTACAATCACTGATGATCTCCCCCAAAGTCAAAGAGGATTATAACTGGGTGGATAAACACAAGGCGGTGCCCTCACCTAAGGAATCGATCACTACCCACGTGGAGGGTTTTTTAAGTGTTTACACTTACCCCTTCACGTTGGGTCCCTTAGACCCGATCATTACTGCCTTCTGCAAAAGGTATAAAGTGACCTTTGGTCAGATTCACCCCTTTTTTTGGAGGATAGTGATTCTTCTTCGTTTTTTCGTAAACAAAATTCGAAGGGTGTGCCTTTACCCTCGATCATCTTATGAGCCTATACAGTCCCCAACTTTATCGAGGGGGATTAATCAAACTTGCTCATCGGGCCACCAGGGCCCCGTTCTTAAGTATAGATGAGAATAGGGACCGAGGTTGGATGGGCCAATTTATTTGAGTGAGGGCCTCGGACTTGATCCCTGCCGAGGATATGCCATTTCTCGAGAAATGGAACATAAAGCGTAAGTATAACTTCTCCTTTATTTTATTTATTATCTTCCCTTTCCTTCCTTCTTATGTCGTGATACAAGGGCCCTCCGAACGGGCGAGTGCTGAACCCAAACCGTCTCGATATGAGGAGGTCGATGAGGGAGTTTTAGCTGAGGCTCCCAAACTAGAAAGGGGTGAGGCCACTCCGTCCCAAGCTAGGGGGGGTCGAGAGGGAGACAGGGGCTAATACTCCTCGAGTAGAGGAAAGTGCCCCGAAAGATGCGCTTGGGGCGATCGACCTTACCGGGGGGGGGGGGGTCTCCTCAGTTCTCAGATGCCATGATCCATGAGGCCGGTATGCTAGAACCTTGTTCTTACAAGGGGCCTCAGGGGGATGCAGATATCCACAATTTCTTAGATGGGTTAGAGTATGCTGCCTCAGAGGACGACACTGAGCTTGAAGACTTGCTAGTGCCAAAGAATGTACCATCTCTGGGAGCCAGTGGGTCTTCCTCAAGCCCAAAGTTAGTGGACCGGTTCCCAGCTCTGAGTGTTGACCCTAACCGAAAGCGGTCAATAGTTTTCACTATCTCGGAGGATGCCCAATTTTTCTCTGCCCCCATGGGGGTCACTAGGTACCTTCAGTGTTTAGTGACCAAAGAGGACCAGGTCGTGATGGATAAGGTGGAAATGCCCTGCCTATTTAATGAAGCTCAACAGGCATTAAATCGGGTAACTTCGAGTGTCTTTTTCATTATATATTTTAAACTTAGAGTTGCAAATAATCATAAACTCTTCCTTTATGCTTGCACGCCTCGGTATTGCACCATGAGACTTTCCTCCCATACTAGAAGGAGTTAACCTAGCACGAGGCCAAGGTTCGAGTGCTTAGGGATACCTACAAGCTTCTCAGTGAGAAGCTTCAGGCCGAGTTAGAAGCGACTCGAAGGGAACACGCTGAGATGGCCGAGCAGGTAATTTGAATTCTTCACGTCAGTGAAGACGAATTGGACATAGTGGCTAATGATCCGATCTTGTAGGTCCGACAAATGATTGAATAGATCGGGAAACTCCAAGCACAGGTAAATACAATACAAGATGAGGTTGAGAAGTTCAAGAAAAATATGGACCTCTTAGCCTCGAAAAAGGAAGCTGTCAAAGCACAACTGGAGTCTGCCGATGCCCAGCTCCGGGCTGCAAAATAGAAAACTTTGGTACATGCCAAGAAAATCGAGGAGCTTCCATATCAATTGAACTTGGCTATTTTCGATAAAGATATGTAGCCAAGGAACTCGAGGTGGCCAAATCTGAGGTGGTTAAGGCCAAGACCGAGGCTGAAGCTAAAGTGGCCCAATTCAAGGTTGACGTCGAGGTGATCCAAGCGCAAGCTAAAAGAATGGTGGAGCATGCAAAGTGGAAAGCTCGAAGGGAAACCCTCGAAGGAGTTCATGCTCAAAACTTTAACATACTGGCTAAACTCGAGAGTGCCAAAGTAGAAAAAGCCATGGCCCAGAAGCTGGCCTTTCCCGAGGAAGATTGCAAGAGCTTAAATGAATCTGAAGACGGGGAAGATCCCGAGGATGCAGATGCTACATCCAATGGGGACCAGGCCACTTAGGCCTTTATATGTTTTTATTTTTTCCTTTTTTCCCCATATTTTCGAGGCCGTTTCGGCCACTGTAGAATTTTGTATTGGTCCATGCTGGCCTTTGTAAAAAGATTGTTGGATGAATATACATATAAGACTTTATTTCCCTTTTGGCTTTCATATTTTCCTTTTACCTTATCACTTGTATTCACGAAGTCTGAGATCCCTTATCATAAAATAACTTAAGTTATGTTCGAAAGTTCAAACAAACCTCGCCTTTACATTACTCTGGTTTAAGGCATCTTGGGGGTTCGGTGTTACCGAGAACACTTTTCCCAAAGTAGGTAGCCGAGAGAATCTATTATGAATTTTTTTTCTTTTTCGAAGGCCTAGTTTTTGTTACGGGTTACGGACGTCATCGAATCGTGTTAATATGGTCGTAGCCTTTTAGTTCGGGTGTTGCCTAGTGGGCTTGCTTTCCCGAGTTATCCAAGCTTTCCTAAGATAACAGTCCCCGAGTGGGTACGACCATAGTCTCTAGAATTCAGGGTTTGCCTAATAGGTCTTATTCCCCCGATGTTTAATAGCTCGATCAGTTCGAATTTGTTTTCGAATGCCAGTCCCCAAGTGATGGAGTGACGATTCGAACTCTAGTTATAAGAGACCCTTGGGCCCATTACCTTTAGGAGAACGGAAGTACAAAATTAATTTAGGGATATAAAGAGGAAACTTTTAAAACATAAGATAATTGCAAGGAAAGTACTTCTCTTTATTCTTGCGCAAAACAGTTATACATGAGTACATGTTTTATACCAGGACTTGAGCAATTTATATGGGCATGGTTCGTTTGACCATTTGGCCCTTACAACAAATCCTACCTATCGAGACCCTTCTATTACGAAGTAACTTCCTCGCAAAAGTCGATATCCGAGGGCAATGCCCCCAGTTTTCGAGGTTGATTATAGAGGAACGTTAGATTCTACTAACATGATCTTCAATACCGATTCATGATGGTCATTGATTCTAAGTTAGCACGATCCACTATTGCCTCGTTAAAAACCATGCCAAAAATCCCATTTGGGACAAAAACGGTTCAGAAAAAGAGTGCAACACATGCTTTAAGACCTAAAGACTTCGTGCCGCTCCTTGTTGATCACTTGCAAGTTTTAGTTCGAAAATAAAAGGGAATAAAATGGGGTCGTACCTTAGCAGTAATATCGTTTTAGGTGAGTTCATTCCAATTGTTCGGTAGTTGTTCTCCGTTCATCATTGTTACAACCCATATTCACTTACATTAGTTTATGCCATAAGGTAATCGACGTAAATCCATGAAGATATTATCTTTAAGATGATAAGAAGTTAATCCTATTGGTCTTAAATGATACAAATGCGTATAAGGGTGGTTAACAAGTATTAGAAGTTAAACGAATCAAGGATGTTGTAACCCGTATTTTCGGGTAAACCTAGAGATGCTTAATATACTCAAGAGGTCGTGTTTTAAGGTATTTGAATCATGTAATATCCATATTATAAGTCCTTAAGTCAAACGAGTTATGAAACAAAAGTCGACAAAAGTTGTCGCAACTTAGGTTCATAATTTTACTTAAATATTAGGTCAAATGTTACTATGCTTTTCTCCCAATTTCCTTGGAATTACGGAGTGATCTACCCACAAAATTGAAGATCTATGAGTCTAGTTTCCAATGCATTAAACCGTTTGTTGATACGATCTTGGAGTAGAGATATTCACGTTTTTGCGAAACTATGCCAAACACCTCTCTATGGGGCCCACTTAGGCGGTTTAAGACATTTGGATATATACATATGATGCCTCCAACCCATTTTAAATCATTGTTTTCAGTATATTCAGACCTTCGAACTCTAAAAACATCCTCCCAAGTTTCTCGCATGATCCAAGACCCAAACAAAGGGCAAACAACACAAATCAAGTGTGGGGAATCCCGTGGCACTAGTAAGTTTCTTGTTCTTCTTGTTGTTGCTCATTTTTGTGTTACTCCAGCTCATGTGGGAGGTTGTTTTAAGGGGTTTATGTTTTGTAAATACTCCCTCAAGTTTTTAATATCAACCCTAGGTTATTTCAAGTCTTCTAAAGTGATTCTAGTACCGAAAAACCCTAATTGATTGCTAGTTTCGCTTTCTTGTTGTTATGGCAACATTGGAGGGATATTTCATGGAGAATTAAGGTCCAATTGGAGTTTTCTTTCTGTTTAAAGTTAAGAAACCTCTTACTGTATATGTATTTAAGATTATCCAAGTTGCGGTTAAGTCATTGAAGCTAGAACTTGTGAAATATATATTGAAAGTCTTGGTAGCAATGTTATCGGTTGGTGGACTGTTTTGGGAGGCTCAATATGATTAACATTGATGTTGTTTGGTCAGTTTGGTGATTGTTTTTACTTGTGGGAAGTCATATAAATAGGGGAGATGCTGTCTGTTTCATCGTAAAATAGGTTGTGGTCGGTACATAATAGTTACGACGCTTAAAATTAACGATAGTGTCATTTCTCCTATTGTAGACTAAGGAGTCATGAAATTTGCATAGATTGAGGTTGGGCAGTATATACAAGGTATGTGAGGCTATCCCTTTCCTTCTTTTGCACGACTCTGATTGTACATAATGTAATGAACAAGCTTCCAAAGATACTCTGCTCTTAGAAGCTAGCAGTAATTACATTGTTTCCCCTCTTATGGAATGATTGATGTTGATGTTGCTTCTCTTATTCTTATGTTATCAATGTTGTTGGTACTTCCTGATTCTTATAAAGTTCATGGTGAATAGTTAGTCCTAATAATGTGTATAGAGGATACCAACCTTACGTCACTCTAAAAGGTTTAGAACGTGATTCCATTAGTCGAGCATGCATTCTATATATGTATCTATTTTACTTTACCGAGCTGCGCTATAGTTAGTAGGGTACGTCACCTATTGTGAAACCACTAATCAGTTGGGTTTTATCGAGCTCCACGTGGTCGGGTATGATTTTACCGAGCCTTATGATGGCCGTGTACATTTTTACCGAGTCCTCTTTGAGGCCGGGTACGTTATGATGATGATGATGCCCACAGAGGCATGTGTTTTAAAAGTTTATGTATATATATGTCTGTATTATGCATTTCATGTCAGTAGCCATAGAGGTACCCAGATGTTACAGGTTGTATATTTTCTATCCTTATTTACATTACTGTTCATAGTTATACTTTCCTGCCTTGCATACTCAGTACTTTATTCGTACTGACGTCCTTTTTATTTTTGGATACTGCATGTCGTACTGCAGGTCCTGATAGACGGGTAGATGCAGCTCCCCCACCACAGTAGGCTGCACAGTTCAGCGGTTATTGGCGAGATCCCTCCTCCGGACTTGCTGTGGTCTTGGTATGCATTTTGTTGTAGACATTATGGGTATGTCGGGGCCCTGTTCCGAAAATATTGCAGCACTTATGTTCCTTTAGAGGCTCATAGACATATGTCGACTCATGTATAGTTTGGTATGCCTTGTCGGTTTAATTTTTGTTGTATAGTCTTTTATGGTACCGTGGTAGCTCATACCTTATATATAGTTTCTTGATTGTCCGGTCATCCCATGTTATGTATGTTCATGCCATCATCTTTAATTGTTGGTCGTCCATGATCCATGTCTACCATTTATATTAATCTCGTTGGTCGTAAAAGATAATAAAGAAGGTTAGATAAAATATACACTGGTGTTCGGCAAGTATGTCGGGTTCTAGTCATGGCCGTCCAGTTTGGGTCGTGATAATCATTCCGAGCTTATAGGATCCTTTCCCGGTGACCTCGAGAATCTGGTATGGTCCCTCCCAGTTCGGGCCCAGTTTTCCTTCGTTCGGATTCTGAGTATTCAATGTGACCTTCCTTAGTACTAAATCCCCGATATTGAAGTATCGAAGGTTTTCCCTTCGGTTGTAATACCTCTTAATCCGTTGCTTTTGGGAGGCCAATCGAACAAGGGAAGCTTCACGCCTTTCCTCCAATAGCTCCAAGCTCATATTCATGGCTTCGTCATTTGATTCCTTTGTTGCATATCAGAATCTAATACTTGGCTCCCCGATTTCAACCAGTATTAGAGGTTCGATGCCAAAAACCAATGAGAATGGGGTAGCCGCCGTGCTGGACTTTGAGGTTGGGCGATATGCCCAAAGAACTTCGGGCAAGACGTCATTCCATTTTCCCTTGGCGTCGGTCAACCTTTTCTTAAGGTTTTGGATTATGGTTTTGTTGGTCGATTCGGATTGTCCATTCTCACTAGGGTGATAAGGTGTCGATAAGATTCTTTTGATCTTATGATCTTCGAGAAATTTGGTCACTTTACTACCGATAAATTGTTTCCCGTTGTCACATACAATTTTGGATGGCATCCCAAACCGACATATATATGGTCCCAAATGAAGTTGATGACTTCCTTCTCCCTGACCTTCTCATATGCCTGTGCTTCAACCCATTTAGAAAAATAGTTAGTCATAAGTAAGATAAATTGAGCCTTACCCGGTGCCCATGGAAGAGGGCCGACGATATCCATTCCCTACTTCATGAATGGCCATGGCGATAAGATTGAATGCAACAGTTCCCCAGGTTGGTGAATCATCGGAGCATATCTTTGGCATTTGTCACATTTTCGTACAAACACTTTCGCATCCTTTTCCATGTCGATATAGTAATAACCGGCTGTGATCACCTTTTGATCCAATGATTCGACGCATGAAGGATTACCGCAGGTGCCCTCATGAACTTCTCTTAGAACATATTCGGTATATCCCCATCCCAGATATATTTCTAGTGGACCATCGAACATTCTTCTGAATAAGGTTCCGTTCTCGTACAAGTTGAATTGGGCTGTCTTTGTGCGCAGGGCCCTTAATTCCTTTGGATCTGAGGGAAGTTTTCCAGTCTTCAAATACTCTGTGTATTTATTTCTCCAATCCCAAGTTAAGCTTGTGGAGTTTATGTCGGCGTGACCTTCTTCTACTATCGACCTCATGAGTTGTACAACTGCCCCCGAGTTGAGCTCGTTGTCTTCGACCGACGAGCCTAAGTTTGCAAGGGCATCGACCTCACTATTTTGATTTCGGGGCACGTGTTACAAAGTCCATTCTTTAAACTAATGCAATGTTGCCTGTAACTTGTCTAGGTACCTTTGCATTCATTCTTCCCTAACTTCAGACGTTCTGTTAACTTGGTTCGCTACAAGGAGGGAGTCATACTTAGCTTCGATCACCTCCGCCCCAACCTTTTGTCCAGTTCGAGATCTACAATCATGGCCACATATTCAGCCTTGTTGTTAGTCAATTTTATAGTTCTAATGGATTGTCTAGCTATATTGCCCCGTGGGTGGCTTAGTAAAATTCCAAGTCCGGACCCTTTTGCGTTTGAGGCACCATCCTAAAGAGGGTCCAAATTCCCCAAGACGTCCCCGAGTTTATTAACAACTCTCTTTTGACTTCTGGTATTAGGGCCAGTGTAACGTCAGCCACAAAATCTGCCAAATTTTAGATTTAATGGCTATTTAGGGTTGATATTCGATATCGTATCCACTGATTTCTATGGCCCGTTTGGCCAATCGTCCCGAGAGTTCGGGTTTATGCATGATATTTCGTAATGGATAGGTTTTCACAACACATAAAGGGTGGCACTGAAAATATGGTTTTAGTTTTCTAGAGGCACTTAGCAAAGCGAGCACAAATTTTCTAGGTGAGGATATCTAGTTTCGGCCTCACCTAAGGTCCTGCTAACATAATAAATTGGGAATTGCGTGCCTTGTTCTTGCCGAACTAGGACTCCACTTACTGCTATTTTTGATACTGCCAAATACAAGTATAGTCGTTTGTCTGCCCTCAGTGTGTGAAGCAGTGGCGGGCTCGACAGATACTGCTTAAGTTCTTCTAAGGCCCGTTAGCATTCTAGGGTCCATGTGAAGTTGTTTTTCTTCTTCAGTAACGAGAAAAATCGATGGCTCTTATTGGAGGATCTCGAGGTGAATCACCCCAGGGTTGCAATGCACCCGGTTAGCCTTTGTACATCCTTCACATTATCCACTACCGTGATATCCTCGATAGCTTTGATCCTGTGAGGGTTGATCTCGATTCCTCGGTTGGATACCATGAACCCAAGAAATTTACCGGATCCGACTCCGAATGTGCACTTTTTCGGATTCAGCTTTATGTTTTACTTCTTCAATATATTGAAGGTTTCATGCAAATGCTTTAAATGGTCCTCTACTGGCAGGGACTTAACTAATATATCATCAATGTAAACTTCCATGTTTTTCCTATTTGTTTATCGAATATTCGGTTTACTAGGTGTTGGTAAGTGGCACCAGACTTTTTAATCCAAATGGCATTACGTATATCAGTATGTACCATACTTAGTGATGAAAGAGTTCTTTTCTTGATCATTCGGGTTCATCCGGGTTCATCCGTATTTGGTTGTACCCGGAGTAGGCCTCGAGAAAACTAAGAATCTCATGGCCGGCTGTGGTATCGATCAAGTGATCAATATTAGGCAAAGGGAAAGAATATTTGGGGCATGCCTATTTTAAATCTTTATAATTCACACACATTCTTAGTTTGTTCCCTTTTAGAAACTACTACTATGTTTGCTAACCATTTCGGGTATTTGACCTTCTAGATGGACCCTATTTTAAGGAGTTTAGTTACCTCGTCCTTGATGAAGGCATGCTTGATCTCGCACTGGTGTCTCCTTTTCTGCTTGACCGGATGGAATTTAGGGTCCAAGCTCAGCTTGTGAGTAGTGATTTCCAGCAGGATTCCTGTTATATCAAGGTGGGACCAAGTAAAACAATCCATGTTAGCTATAAGAAATTGAATGAGTTTTTTCCTGAGGTCTGGAGTTAACCCTGTGACCAGGTATATATTTCGATCGTGCAAATGTTCGATCAATATGACCTGCTCTAGCTCTTCGATTGTTGATTTGGTAGCATCAGAATCATCGGGAACTATAAAGGATCGAGGAACCCGTAATCGTCATCTTCGTTAGTCCCCTGTTTGTCCGATTGTGTCGAGGCTGGCATCGATGATTGCTATTTGGCTCCCTATTTCTCCTTCGTACCTAAATCCTTTGCCAGTGAGGGTGTTGTATTGGAATTACTTTATCGATGACAAACATCTCCTTTGCGGTGGGTTACTCCCCCGTAGACTGTCTTGATCCCTTCTGGTGTTGGAAATTTTAATACCTAGTGAAGGGTCGAGGGCACAACCCTCATGTTGTGAATCTATGGCCTCCCGAACAGGGCGTTATACCTCATGTCCCCTTCGATCACATAAAACTTGGTCTCCTGGGTGGTTTTGTCTATGTTTACCGGTAACGTTATTTCTCCCTTAGTTGTTTTGCAAGCCATGTTGAATCCATTTAACACTCGGGCCACATGCACGATTTGGTCATATAGGCCGAGTTGTTCTACGACCCTCGATCAAATGATGTTGGCTGAGCTACCTAGATCAATTATCACACGTTTAACTCGAGTTTTATTCATGAGTACAGAAATTACCAGTGCATCATTATGGAGCTGCATGATTCCTTCGACATCCTTTTCATTGAAATATACAATTCCTTCCGGTATGTACTCTCGGGTCCGTTTTTCCCTTGTGATTGATGCTTTGGTGCACTTTAACATCGGACCTTGAGGAATATCGACCCCTACGATGATCATATGAATGATGTGTTGAGGTTCATCTTGCTCGTTTTGTTTATTTGAATCCCTATTTCTGAAATGATTCTTGGCTAGATCACTCAAAAATTCCCGAAGATGCCCATTGTTGAATAATCAGGCTGCTTCTTCTCTCAATTGTTGACAATGCTCTATTCTGTGGCCATGTGTGCCATGATATTTGCATATATGGTTGGGATCCCTTTGGGCTAGATTGGTTTGTAAAGGCCGAGGCCACTTGGTATCTTTTATGTGTTCGGTAGTCGATACGATGGAAGTTGCATCAACATTGAATTTGTACTCTGATAATCGTAGCGCTTTTTTAGGTCCGATAGGTTTATGAAGCCGTTTTTGCTCATGAGCCCTCGAGAGCCCTGGCTTCGATCACTTCTTCTTTCATTTCATGCATAATTTTGCCCAGATCTGCTGCTCCTACGATCTCCATTATAAGGCTGGTATCTTTCTCTGTTCAACCTTGGTTCTCAATCAATATCCCTTTTGATTGTATCGACGGGTATAATAGGATAAACTGACCCAGAAGGAGCCTCAAATTGATCATCTTCAACCCTGATCTTCGATTGGTACCGATTATGCACATCGGCCCAAGTAACAATAGGGTACTCTATCAAATTCTGCTTCAACTGCTGTGAGGCCCACGAGCTTCAAACATTGAGTCCTTGGGTGAAAGCTTGAACAACCCAATCATCAGTAACCGGTGGTAGGCCCATCTGCTCCATTTGGAATCGAGACACAAATTCTCTGAGCATTTCATTGTCCTTCTGCCTTACCATGAAAAGGTTCGATTTCCTGGTTTCGACCTTGATGGCACGTGTGCCTTTACGAAAGAATCTGCAACTATAGCAAATAAGTCAATAGAATTAGATGATAAATTGTGGTACCATATCATAGTTCCCTTTGACAGGGTCTCTCCGAATTTCTTTAGCAGGACAGATTCGATCTCGTCATCCTCTAGATCATTCCCTTTGATAACACATGTGTATGAGGTGACATGCTCGTTTGGATCGGTTGTTCCATTGTACTTAGGAATCTCAGGCATGCATAACTTCTTGGGGATCGGCTTTGGAGCCGCGCTCAGGGGGAAAGGTTTTTGCACAAACTTTTTGGAGTTCAGTCCCTTTAATATTGGTGGTTCCCTCGGGATTCGATCGACCCTAAAGTTGTAAGTTTCCACCTTCTTGTAGTTTGCCTCGATCTTCTTTTCCCCAGACTCAATTCATTTTGTTAGTTCTTCGAGTATCTTCATGACTGCAGGATTGGGCTACGTTTCTTTCTCGCTTAATTTCCTCGAAACCGATTCGACCCTGTGAACAACTTCCTGGGACGGCTCGGGCTCAATCCTACTATGTGGGTGATTCTGATTTTGGAGCTGGGCTATTGCTGCCTATTGAGCCTGCAACATTTCAAAGATCACCCGTAAGCTGATCCCGCCATCTTTGCCGCTATGAGTTCTTTGAGCAGCTGATCGAACATGGATGCTGACCTCGGTATCGATGACCAAATTTGCATTAATGGCTACATGTGAGCCGAAGTTGATTGGATCTACAACCGAAACCCCATCGAGGCCAACCAGGGGTATGTCGTTCCCTGGTGCTATGTTATCATTTTCGCAGTGGTGGCCGAAATCATTGTTAATGTGTAGAGGTGCTGACTGAGAGTTTGACATTTTGGTATTGGAATCAAATACACTCCAAAGAACAAGTGTAAAATAGTGTGTGTTATGTAAGTTTATACCAGGTAATCACTATTATCCTTATCCCCATGGTGGGCGCCAAACTATTTACCTTTAACATTCGATAACAATTGAATTTTTATGAAGTTTTAAGGATACATGATATAACTTGATACAAATGGCATCGAACTTTTTCAAAGTACGTGGGAGTCCAACTATGAAGTCCATGGTGATCCTCTCCCACCTCCACTACGGAATCTCTATCTGCTGAAGCAAACCACCCGGTCTATGGTGCTCATACTTTACCTGTTGACAATCGAGGCACCGAGCTACAAACCCAACTATATCTTTCTTCATCCACCTCCACCAATAGTGCTGCCTCAAATCCTGGTACATCTTCGCGGCACCCAGATGGATGGAATATAGCGAACTGTGGGCCTCCTCTAGAATCAACTCCCTAAGCCCATCAACATTGGGTACACACACCTAATCGTGCATCCTCATTACCCTGTCATCACCAATGATCACATCTCTAGTATCACCGTGCAGAACCTTGGCCTTGAGGACGAGCAAATAAGGGTCATCACACTGACGCTCTCTGATACGATCAAGCAAGGAAGACCGAGAAATCACGCAATCTAGAACCCGACTGGGCTCCGAAAGATCCAATCTCACAAACTGGCTGGCTAAGGCCTGAACATCCATCACCATGGGTCTCTCTGCTGCTGGTAAATAAGCCAAACTCTCTTCCCGGCGACTCAAAACATCGACCACCATATTGGTCTTGCCCGGGTGATACAAGATAGTGATATCATAGTCCTTCAGTAGCTCTAACCACCTCCTCTAGTGCAAATTAAGATCTTTCTGCTTGAACAAATGCTGCAAACTCCGGTGATCAGTATAAACCTCACAAGGAACACCGTACAAATAATGGCGCCAGATATTCAAGGCGTGAACAATAGCAGCTAACTCGAGATATGGACAAGATAATTCTTCTCATGTACCTTTAACTGTCTGGATGCGAAGGCAATCACCCTACCGTCCTGCATCAAAACCGCTCTAAAGACAATCCTCAAGGCATCACAATAGATAGTATAAGACCCCAAACCTGTAGGTAATATCAATACTGGGGCTATAGTCAAAGCTATCTTGAGCTTCTGGAAGCTCTCCTCACACTCTTCCGTCCACTGGAATGGAGCACCCTTCCAGGTCAGCCTGGTCATAGGTGCTGCAATATATGAAAATCCCTCAACAAATCGATGGTAATCACCCGCCAAGCCAAGAAAACTACGGATCTCTGTAGCTGAGGATGGTCTAGGACAACTCTGACTGCTTCCACTTTCTTCGGATCCACCTTGATCCCTTCATTCGATACCACGTGACACAAGAGTGCCAAGGAATCCAACCAAAACTCACATTTCGAGAACTTCACATATAATTTCTTTTCTCTCAAAGTCTGAAGCACTGTCCTCAGGTGCTGCTCATGATCTTCCCGACTCCGGGAGTATACCAGAATGTCATCAATAAAGAAAATGACGAACGAGTAAATATATGGCTGGAATACGCTGTGCATCAAATGCATAAAGGCTGCTGGGGCATTGGTCAGCCCAAATGACATAACAAGGAACTCGTAATGACCATACCGAGTCTTGAAAGCAGTATTTGGAATATCTTGCTCCTGAATCTTCAACTGATAATAACCGGAACGCAAGTCAATCTTAGAAAACACTCGTGCGCCCTGTAACTAGTCAAACAGATCATCAATACGAGGCAAAGGATTCCTGTTCTTCACTGTAACTTTGTTTAACTGGTGATAATCAAATGCACATACGCATAGAACACACCCCTTTTTCTTCACAAACAAGACAAGAGCACCCTAAGGTAATACACTGGGCCAAATAAAACCATGGTCAAGAAATTCCTGCAACTTCTCTTCAACTCCTTCAACTCAGGAGGAGCCATACGATAAGGAAAAATAGAAATGGGTTGAGTGCCCGACAACAAGTTAATGTCGAAATCAATATCTCTGTCGGGTAGCATACCTGGAAGATCAGCTGGAAACACATCAAGAAAATCCTTAACTATTGGGACTAAATAAACTGTAGTGGTATCAATACTGACATCTCTCATATAAGCTATGTACGCGTCACACCCCTTCTCAACCATTCACTGAGCCTTAAGGAATGAAATAACTCTATTGGGAGTGTGATCTAAGGTACCACTCCACTCCACTCATGGTACACCTGGCATAGCCATCATTACTGTTTTGGCGTGATAATCAAGAATATCATAATGGGGCGACAACTAGTCCATGCCTAAGATAACATCAAAATCTACCATGCTGAGCAATAATAAATTGGTTCTTGTCTCAAAACCACTAAGAGCAACCAAACACGACCGATAAACGTGATCCACAATAAGAGAATCTTCCACAGGAATAGAAACATAAAGAGGGGAACTCAAAGAATCCTGAGATACGCCCAAATGCGGGGCATAATAAGAGGACACATAAGAATAAGTGGGGCCTGGATCGAATAAGACCTATGCATCTTTATGACAAACCAGGACAATTTTTGTGATGATAGAATCAGAGGTGACAGCCTCGGCATGGGCAGGAAGGGCATAATATCTGGCCTGGACTCCCCTTCTAAGGCGAGCTCTACCTTCCCAACCTCCACCTCTAGTTGGCTGGGCAGGTGGGGTAGCAACTCGTTCTGTAATCAAAGCCTGGGAACTCAACGGGGCATGCTGTGGTTAATAAGTCTGTGGAGGTGCACTCCTCCTATGTCTGGGGAAATCCCTCACCATATGGCGTGTGTCGCCATACTCAAAACAAGCTATGAGAGGGTGTGGAGGTTGTGGTTTAGCTCGGGCCAGGTCTGTTGGACTGACCACTGAAAGCACCCCATGTAGGAGGCGCACTAGATACTGGAGGTGCATAATAAGACTCCTGAGGTCTAGGAGGAGATGGAATACCACTGGCTGCTGGAAGAGCTGAATGAACGGGGCGACTCATATAACCCCTACCACGACGAACTGTAGCTGGGGCACGAGCACCAAAATAATGGCCCGACTCTTGAAACCTTTTGGCCTCCCTCTCCTTTCTATCCTGAGAATGCATACCCTTTACTCTCCTAGCAATGCTCACCACCTACTAATAAGAAATATCTATCTCCAACTCTTGAGCCATGCTAGACCTGATGCTGGGAATGATCCCCTCAATAAACCGGCGAACTCTCTCATGAACTAGCTGGTGCATGCCTAGACAAGTCAGTGAAACAAACAACATACTCCGAAATAGTCATAGTACCCTAACGCAAATGCTCAAACTCTGTGTGCTATGCGTCCCCGAGGCTCTGAGGAACATACTCCCTAAAAAACAAATCTGAAAACTGGGTCTATGTAAGGGATGCTGCCTCAGCTGGACTGTCTAACTCAAAAGTATGTTACCACTGATAGGTTGCTCCTCGAAGCTAGAAGGCAGTGAAAGAAACTCCACTCAATCCTGATATACCCACAGTATGGAGGATACCGTGACATTCCTCCAGAAATTCCTAGAGCATTATCTGATGCTAACCCACTAAATATAGGAGGCTTGTACTTCTTGAACCTCTCAAGCCTCCGCTGCTCATCCTTTGAAGTTGCTGCCCTGTCCTCGAGCTGAACTGGGGATACAGTCGGTACCGGTATAACCTCTAGGATATGATCAACCTGGACCCACTTCTCTGGAGTGGAGGAGGTGGGAGTCTGTGTCGCTCCCCTGACCTGAGATCTAGGTGTAGCAAGGGGAATCAACCCTGCCCGAGCTAGAGTGGTGTACATGCTCACAAACTATGCAAAGTTCTCCTGAAGAGCTGGATAGTAGTAGTAGTAGGCATATCAGGTGCCTGGGCTCTGGCTAGAGCGGTTGGTGGATCCTCTGTGGCAGCTCGCATGGGTGCTCTAGCTGTACGACGTGTGCAACCTCGGCCTCTACCTCGACCCCGAACTCTGGCATCTCTAGTAGGGGGCGCGGGTGCCTATCATCTCCGGTAGCACGTGTCCTCACCATATGTGAGAGAATAGAAGATAGAGGTTTAGAATTGTGATGTCAAAAATCTCGGACGACAAGGAAATCAAATGAAATGGAATTTTCCTAACAGTTACATAGCTCCTTGTATATAAGTACAGACGTCGCTGTACCGATCCGCGAGACTCTAATAAACTGGCTTGTGATTCATGACTCTTATGAACCTCGAGCTTTGATACCAACTTGTCACAACCCAAGTCCTCTCTCCGTGACTGTCGTGATGACACCTAGTCTCTATGACTAGGTAAGCCTAACAAATTACGGAAAAAGTAAATGAAATACGAAACTGGCAAAATTTCGAGCAAAACATAATAAAAGATGTTAAAAATGCCACTCGGCATATACAATACACACTCTCCAAAGTTGAAACAAACCCCCAAAACCCGGAATCTCATGCAATCACAAGCTATGGAAAACTACATAGTGTTCTAACTCCAGAATGTCTAATCAAAAGTAAATACATGAAGTTTAAAGCTAAAGGGAATAATAGAGAGGGACTCGTGGATCTGTGTATACGGCAGAAATACCTCGAAGTCTCTGATATCGACTGCCTCACTGATAGAACCACTGAGCAGCAGAACCTGGATCTGCACACGAAAAATATGTGCAGGAAAAGGCAAGAGTACACCACAGCGGTACCCAGTAAGTGCCAAGCCTAACCTCGGTCGAGTAGTGACGAGGAAGGTCAGGGCTTTACTGGTTATATATATATATATATATATATATATATATATATATATATATATATATATATATATAAATGATGCAGTATGATTAAAGTACTAACAGTCGATAAAAAATAAAAACATAGAAAGAATATAACTCAGTACATAGAGATAGCAACACGGGGATCTACCAGGATATGATCCCGTAGTCCCAAATGTAAATGTACAGGGAGATCTACTGAAATACCGATCCGTAGTCCCAAAATAAATATCTAGTACAGGGAAACCCCGCTGGTGTCATCCCGTAGTCCCAAATATAAATGTGTAGGGGGATCTACCGCAATACCGATTTGTAGTCCCAAAATAAATATCTAGTACAGGGAAATCTATCGGGTGTCGTCCCGTAGTCCCAAATATAAATGTGCAGGGGGCTCTACCACAAATACTGATCCGTAGTCCCAAAGTAAATATCCAGTACAGGGGAATCTACCGGGTGTCATCCCGTAGTCCCAAATATAAATGTGTAGGGGGATCTACCAGAATACCGATCCGTACTCCCAAAGTAAACATACATGGGGATCTGCCAAAATACCGATCCGTAGTCCCAAAGTAAATGCACAACAGTCTCAAGAAAGAATTTACAGTTCTATTCAAGTTATATATATAACAAGGTAAGTAGTATGAAATGATGCAGTATGATTAAAGCACTAACTATCGATAAAAATTAAAAACACAGAAAGAATATAACTCAGTACACAGAGATAGAAACACGGGGATCTACCAGGATATCATCCCGTAGTCCCAAATGTAAATGTGTAGGGAGATCTACCAAAATACCGATCCATAGTCCCAAAATAAATATCTAGTATAGGGAAATCTATCGGGTGTCGTCCCGTAGTCCCAAATATAAATGTGCAGGGGGATCTACCGCAATACCAATCCGTAGTCCCAAAGTAAATATCCAGTACAGGGGAATCTACCGGGTGTCTTCCCGTAGTCCCAAATATAAATGTGTAGGGAGATCTACCGGAATACCGATCCGTAGTCCCAAAGTAAACATACAGAGGGATCTACCGGAATACCGATCCGTAGTC
The DNA here is from genome assembly GCF_000715075.1 of Nicotiana tabacum. Taxonomy (NCBI): domain Eukaryota; kingdom Viridiplantae; phylum Streptophyta; class Magnoliopsida; order Solanales; family Solanaceae; genus Nicotiana; species Nicotiana tabacum. Next base: position 85,853,011 of record NC_134097.1, read on the forward strand.
CCAAAGTAAACGCACAACAGTCTCAAGAAAGAATTTACAGTTCTATTCAAGTTCATACCAAGAAAAGCCGAGATTTCTATTCTAAACGTGCTGCACAAAATTCAAGTAAACAATTTAAGCAGATAGTATAGTTAAGTCACTTAAGCATGCTTTCCTATGCTAAACAGTAGGCTTTAAATACATGTAGTGTTCAACAAAAAGGAAACACAGATATTTACTTAATAAAAATGGGGAGTTTTTGCAACAATTAGCACATGTACGCAATCGTCACCTCACGTACATGACACTCATATAACAACAATACCAAAATCCTAAGGGAGTTCCCCCCACAAGGTTAGGACAGTTACTTCCTTCGAACCAACTCAAAATCAATCTGAAATCACGCTCTTGCCACAAGTATACAACTTCGAGTGGCCCAAGTCTGTTCAAATCATTTTCATAACGTAAATATAACTACAAACAACTAATTTAGCTAAAGAAATCGAGGCTAAGATAATAAAATAGAAAAACGCCCAAAAATCCTCTTCGGGCCCACGTCTTGGAATCGGGTAAAAGTTACGGATTGTGAACACCCATTCACTCACGAGCACACTCAAAAAAAAATTATCAAAATCCGATACCAAAATCTCCCTCAAAACTCAGATTTTAAGTTGGGGAACTTTTCCTCAATTCTCCCAATTTTCACCCCAAATTCGAGATTAAATGACAAAAGTAAGATTAAATTAATGGAATACAACTATAAAGGGATAAGGATTCGTTACCCACTGATTTTCTCTTCAAAACCCTCTCAAAATCGCCTTCACCTGAGCTAAAAATAAAATTTGATGTTTTGAATTTCAAACCCTCAATATTTCTATATCTACCCAGTGATTACCACATCTGCGGTTCATGGGGCTGCACCTACGGTCCCGCACCTGCGCCTTGGGCTCCGCATCTGCAGAATTTCATTAACCCTACAGTCACCACACCTGCGCTCCCTTCTCCGCAGATGCGTTCTGCTTCTGTCCTTGAGCCGCATCTTTGGTTACTGGCCCTTGAGCTCCAGACCACACCTGCGACCTCTTTCCTCACTTTTACGGGCGGCACCTGCGGGCTCCTCACCGAAGGTGCCAAAATACCAGAAGCAGCAACTTCTGATTTTTTGCCTAAGTCCAATTCAACTATCGTTAAGCATCCGAAACTCACCCGAGGCCTCCGAGACCTCAACCAATATTCCAACAAATCCTAAAACATCATACAAACTTAGTCCAACTCTCAAATCACATCAAACAATGCTAAAACCAATGAATCTCCTTCCAATCCAAGCCTAAAGAACTTGAAATTTTAAGAATCCTACAACCGATGCCGAAACCAACCAAACCAAGTTCGATTGACCCCAAATTTTGCAGACAAGTCAACTTCAATACTATAGAGCTATTCCAACTTTCGGAATTGAATTCCAACCCCGATATTAAAATTTCACTATCGATCCAGAAATATAAATAAAATTCAATTTTCGGCATTTCAAGCCTAAATAAGCTATGGACCTCCAAAACATAATCTGAACATGCCCCTAAGCCCGAAATCTCTCAACGGAGCTAACATAATCGATGGAATTCTATTCCGAGGCCGTCTTCACACTGCTCCAACTACAGTCCAAATTCTAAAGCTTAAGCTCTCATTTAGGGACTAAGTGTCCCAAAACACTTTGAAACTCAAAACTAATCTTCTCGGAAACACACAATAGCAGAAACAAACATGGGGAAAGTAGTTAATAGGGGATCGAGGCATTAATTCTTAAACTGACCAGTCGGGTCGTTACACCAAGATTGATTTGCAGTCAGGTTATCACCAGCTGAAGATTCGGGATCCGAATATTCCGAAGACTGCATTTAGGACTCGGTATGGTCACTACGAGTTCCTTGTGATTTTATTTGGGCTGACCAACACCCCATCAATATTTATGCACCTAATGAACAATGTATTCTATTTTTATCTTAATTAATTCATCATTGTGTGTATTGACGACATCTTGGTATACTCCCGCAATCGAAAAGATCATGAGCAGTATTTGAGGATCGTGCTCCAGACCTTGAGAGAGAAGAAGTTATATGAAAAGTTCTCTAAGTGTGAATTCTGGCTTGATTCAGTGGCATTTTAGGTCATGTAGTATCGAGTGAGGGGATCAAGGTAGATCCAAAGAAGATTGAGGCAGTCCAGAGTTGGCCCAGACTGTCTTCAACTGCTAAAATCCGGAGTTTCCTTTGGTTTGGCCGAGTATTATCGTCATTTCATGTAGGGCTTATCATATATTGCTGCACCTATGACTAGATTGACCCTGAAGGGTGCTCCTTTCATATGGATCGAAGAGTGTGAGGCGAGCCTTTAAAAGCTCAAGACTGCTTTGACTATAGCCCCAGTATTGGTATTGTCTACGGGCTCGGGGTATTATACTGTGTATTGTGATGCGTCACGTATTGGCCTTGGTGTGGTGTTGATGAATGATGGTAAGGTGATTTCCTATGCGTCTCGACAACTGAAGACTCATGAGAAGAATTATCCAGTCCACGATTTGGAGTTGGCAGCCATTGTTCATGCATTGCAGATTTGGAAACATTATTTGTATGATGTTCCCTGTGACGTCTTTGCCGACCACTAGAGTCAACAACATCTATTCAAATAGAAAAATCTTAACTTGCAGTAGTGGAGGTGGTTAGAGTTTCTTAAGGACTATGATATTACCATTCTATATCATCCCGGGAAGTCCAATGTGGTGGCCGATGCCTTGAGTTGAAAGGCGGAGAGTTTGGGTAGTTTAGCATATCTACTGGTAGTATATAGGCCATTAGCACTAGAGGTTTAGGCCTAGCCAATCAGTTTGTTAGATTGGATGTTTTGGAGCCCAGTCGAGTTCTTGCTTGTGTGGTTTCTCGGTCTTCTCTATATGACCGCACCAGAGAGAGTCGATATGACGACCCCCATCTGCTTGTACTTAAGGACATGGTTTAGCACGACGATGCCAATGAGGTTACTATTGTGGATGACGGTGTATTGTAGATGTAAGGCCGGTTATGTGTGCCCAATGTGGATGGTTTACGTGAGATGATTGTTCAGGAGGCCCATAGTTCGCGGTACTCCATCCATCTGGGTGTTGCTAAGATGTATCAGGACTTGAGGTAGCACTATTGGTGGAGGAGGATGAAGAAGGACATAGTAAAATATGTAGCTTGCTGCCTAAATTGTCAGTAGCTGAAGTATAAGCATCAGTAACTGGGTGGTTTGCTTCAGCGGCTTGAGATTCTTGAGTGGAGATGGGAGCGTGTCACCATGGATTTCGTTATTTGGCTCCCACAAACTCATAGGAAACTTGACAGAGTATGGGTGATTGTGGACAGGTTGACCAATTCAGCTCATTTAATTTCGGCAGTGACTAACTATTCTTCAGACTTCATTTCGGCTCATTATATCCGCGAGATTGTTCGACTTCATGGCATACTGGTATCTATCATCTCTGACCGAGGTATGCAGTTTATCTCACATTTCTAGAAGGTTGTACAGTGTGATCTAGGCACACGAATTGAGTTGAGTACAACATTTACCCTCAGACAGACGGACAGTTCGAGCGCACTATTAAGATGTAATGACCTGACCGATCATTTTGAGCTCTAGTGCGTCATTTGACGGTTTGAGGCCTTGCATAGCTTCGCTTCATGTATTATGACTTGTACATTTGGTCGGAATTGAATTTCGGGAAGTTCGGAATTGTTTTGGATGGAAAATTCTCAATTCTGAAGCTTTAAGTAAGAAAAGTTAGATGGATGATTTCAGACTTAGGCGTATGTTCAGGTTGAGTATCGGGTGGTCCGGGAGCATTTCGGTACCTATTATGGAGGGATGGAATTTTTCAAAATTTAATAATTTCGTAAGTTCGATTTGAAGTGAGTTTTGGTGTTATCGATTTCCGTTCGGGGTTCTGAGCCTTGGAATAGGTTCATATTGTGATTTATGAATTGTGCGTAAAGTTTGGCATCATTCCGGAATGTTTTGGTATAATTCAGATGCGTTCGGCAAAGTTTAAAAGTTTATAGAAAGGTTTCAATCGTCGATTCATAGTTTTGATGTTGTTTGGCATGATTTGAGGCTTAGAATAAATTTGTATCATTTTTAGGATGCGTTGGTGTGGTTGGTTGGGGTCCCTGGGACCCCGGGTACGAATCGGATCGAATTTTCGAATTAAAGAATTTATGAAGCTTAAGGCTTCTGGTGTCATCGCACATGCGAGAATTTGGCCACAAGTGCGAGACTGTAGGTGAGACACTTTGGTCGTAGAAGCGACATTTGGACTGGAGCTGAGAGGGCCGCAGATGCGAGGAATGTTCTGCAGAAGCAGAATACGAGTTGGGCAACTAGCGTCATAGAAACGGAAGGGTTTTGCATGTGCGGGTACGTAGAAGCAAGGGTTGGACTGCAGAAACGGTCACACAGGAGTGGATTTTGGTCCGCGGACGCCGATTTTCCCGGGCATAGAGAGAACCGCACCTGCGATGGATTGTTCCGCAGTTGCGGCTAATGGTCCACTAGTGTGAAAATCGCTGGCAGTGGTGCTTTTAAATTGAGACTTAGCTCTCATTCTCTCATTTTCTCTTGGGTGGCCGAATTTAGGGAGCTATTTTGAAGAGGTTTTCACCATGCAGCACACGGTAAGTAATTTCCCACTTGTTTTAAGCTAAATAATGATTTATATATGGATCTAATGATTAAAATTTATGGAAAATTGTGGTATTTTTGTAGGAAGCTAGAATTGATAATTTAGGATTTTGACCATGATTTTTGAAATGGAATTCGAAATAAATTATATATTTGAGTTCGTAATGTTATGAGTAATATTTATCTTTGAAAACTTTAGGAATCCAGGCACTTGGGCCTGAGGGTTGACTTTATTGACTTTCGAGCGGAGTTGGGAATTGTTATAAATTAATTAATTATGAGGCTGGAGTGTATTTTTATTGGTTTTCATAATTGTTTGACTAGTTCAGATCGATGGCCATTTGGTTTGAGGTGTTAGAGAGGCGTTGGAGCCGATTATCGAACCTTGGAGCAAGGTAAGTCTCCTATCTAACCTTATGAGGGAAAATTTACCACGTAGGTGTTATATTCTTATGTGTTACATATTGTGGGAGCTACGCACGTAAGAGGGGATGAGTGTCTGTGCCTATGCTAGAATTCCTGATTAGCGGCGGGTAGAATAGGTTCACGCTACGCTTTAATTTTACCATTTGAGTTTTCCTTGCCAGTTTAATTTCTTTTCATGTTACGACTTGAGACTAGGATTGTGTAGAGTGATAGACTTGCTACTGTAGAGATTTGACGAGCTACTTGATTAGCCACGGAATAATTGTTCTTCTCTTACGAATTTCTCCCGTGTTGTGTGTTTTCATTGAAAAGCTTTCCTTAAAGTCTATAACTCACACATTTATTGTGAGTGGGGTCAAGGAACCGTTAAAAATTCTTATTATAATGGGATCGAGCCATTCGCCTCAGCAGGATATTGTAATACACTCTTATGGGATCGAGTCATTTGCCTTGTCAATATCATATTCTTATGGGATTGGGTCGTTCGCCTTAGCAGTATCATATTCTTATAGGATCGGGTCGTTCTCCCCAGCAACATCATATTCATATGGGATCGGGCCATTGGTCTCGGCATTTCTATAAATACTCTTATGGGATCGGGCCGTTTGCCTTTGCACCTTGATGAAACACTCTTAAGGGATCGGGTCGTTCGCCTTGGCAACGTCATGCAAAATATTTGACAAGAAACCAGTATATCAGTGTGTTTACCTGATTTGCGTTTGTGACGACCTATCTGGTGGGGACCACTTTTATATACTCCAACTGAGGAGGTAACTGATAATTGAGAGCTTGTGTCTACTCTTCGGAAGAGAATTGTGCCACATGCTTGAATTTGTTTACACTGTTTACTTATCGTGCCTCATACTTGTTTAATTTCCATTGTACTTGATTTATTGAACCACTAGTAAGTGTCGATATCGACCCCTCTTCACTACTTCTCCGAGGTTAGGCTAGATACTTACTAGGTATGCATTGATTTACTTACTCATGCTACACTTCTGCACTTATTGTGCATGTATATACATTTTTGTTGGTCTTTTGTGCGTAGAGGCGCAGCTATCGTGGGGACTTTGCGATGAGCTGCATTCCATGTTATGATCTATAACATAGGAAGTCTCCATTAGAACTATTTACCTATCTAACTTGTATCCTAGACAAAGACTGTAGTATTATTTTACCTTCTAGTAGATGCTCATGCACTTGTGATACCGGGTTTTAGGGGTTCTTAATGGATGTTCATTATTGTAATTCACGTAAGTGTTATCATTTTACCTTGTAATTTATATTTTAACGAAAAATGGTAAAGAAAATCACGAGTTTTCTATGATTACCAGATTTTATTCTATTTATGTAAGGGGATTTATGATTTCAAAAATGATAAAATGAGTAACTAAATTGATTAATCACTGTTGCTTACTTGACGACGGTGTTAGGCTCCATCACAGACTATAGTGGATTTTGGGTCCTGACAGCTTGGTATCAAAATGTTAGGTTCACTTAGATCTTACGAGTCATGAGAAAGTCTAGTAGAGTCTTGCGGATCGGTTCAGAGGTGTCTGTACTTATCTTCAAAAGGTTATAGGGCTATTAGGAGCACTTCCCTTCTTGATTCCTCGTTGTGCGATTTGATTCCATTGAGGCTTATGCCTTCATTTCTTTTGTATTCATTCTTATACGATGTGGAGTGCTGGATATCAATTGGGCATCGACGAGTTGTAATGGTACCGCAAATGTGGTGCATGATGTTTTTCCCTGCGTATTCAAGTGGGCTATTGTCTTCGCCATATAGAGGGGTGTTATGTCATTTCAGCCCAGTATTTGTGTTGCTTACAGTCGAGATTTGATACTTTCAAATTTGGGGGAATTCTTGCTAATATTGTGGTGTTACCGTCCTTGATTGAATGCGTTGAGGCTCATCAGCATGTTGGTCTTCATTTGTTTGCCTCTGGGCGTGGTGTTGTGAGAAGAAACCTAAGAGGAGGTTATCCGAGATGGTTGTCAGTTGCGACTTCAGGATCGAATCGGCGTTTTCAGTGTTGATGGCTCAAAGGAGATAAACCTTGAGGTGGTTTCTGTGCCTAGGAAATTTCGAATGTGGCAAGAAAGGCTTGATAACATATTGTTGGACCTTCATGTGATATGAATGAAGGGATTCTTATGAATGGCAGGTGAGTGTAGACTTAGGATGATTAACTAATTTCGTGGTGGTTGTAATCTAATCAAGGCAACATCATTGGAAGGTGTCGATGTGGGGTTACATAGGTAGGCTATCTCCTGTGAGATGTTAGAAGTTGCTTGATTTCTAGTAAAGGCTCTCTTAAGAACATTATTTTCTATCCAACACTAAGTATGTACTACGATGTGAGCTGGGGATCGCTTGAAGGAGATGGTATGGCTATCAGGAGGTCGATGTACGATTATGACTGATAATTGGGGATGTGTTATGATTAGTGCAATAAAACATACGAGAAATTCGGTTGAGAAATAGTGCGAGATCATGGTAACTGAGAAGGAGGAGGAGTCATTGTGACCTATAGGATTATGTTATTGTGGCTTAAATCTAAGCGAGGGGAGCCCACCGTCTAAGATTGAGTCATGTGGCATTGTGCGTGTGTGGTTTCTAGTTATCGGTGCAATGGTGGATTAGATATGACCAAGAGGAATTTGACATATATCTGTTACATTTAGCCATATCTATTCATGTGCATGTGTTGGGAAGAACTCAAAATTTATGCTTCTTGTAGATGTGATGTGCAAGGAAAATTATTCATCAGTTTCTTCTTTGGAGGTGTTCATGTGCTAGCGGAGCACTAGAGTTTGGTTACATATTCAGGACCAGGTCAGAGTGGATGACTCTCAGTAATGGTTCTAGTGGGTTCATGAATTTAAGTGCGATGTTTAAAGATTTTGGGTTTGTTATGTGGCTGAGGACTGGAATTTTTGCAATAGAGTGTGAGGAATACTTGGGGAATTTCTACATTATCATTGGTTCTACGGTACGATTTTAGAGGAATGATAGAAATAACTTCAGATTCACAAGAGGTCTTTTAGAACGAGTGTATCAAGTGAAAATACTATTGAGTGCATAAAGAGGGTATAAAATGGCATGTGGATGTTTAGACGACGTGGTCTCATGATTTGGGTTCACTCGGGATGAGTGTTTTTTGAGGTCTGTTATGTATTTTGAAAGGAGCTATTATTATTTCGAAGGCGAGTCAAGAGTAACTTGGAAAAAGTTAGGTTAGTCAGTGATAGGTTGAATCAACATGGTTGTGGAAATGAGCAGTTCCTTCAGTATGTCAAGCTATACAGGTGATTCATGGCTGTACGTACGGGCTTGACAGCCACCATAATTTGATTGATTTTGAGGTATTTGATTAGGATGGCATGTTATGTGTAAAGGAATTGCATAAGAATTATGGTGGTGTAGACCACAACTTGAGGTTTGATTTTTGCAATTATGGGAATTCCGTTGCGTGTTGCAATTGTTCCTCTAAAATGTGTTGAGTTAAAGGAGTTCTAGATGATGAAGTTTTTATTCCATTAGTAGTTCAGGAGTTATGATGAAATTCTTGTACTCTTACATAGCGGCATGGTAGGTGCAATGAGCAGTATGGAAATTGGAAGTTGAGGATCAAGGTTGCAGTTCGGTTTTGATAAGAATATCACAAGCTCGGAGGAGCGGGGGGAAGTTATCAAATGTTCAGAGTATGCTGGAATTATTTTCGGGCAGTTTGAGGATGGTCTGTTTTGTAAAGGAAGTGTTGGGGTATTGAAATGTGGATGCTTGTCTAGCATTATGGAAATAACGTGGTCGAAGGTCGTAAATATTCAGATTTTACTAGCCGGTGCAGAAGGTTGTGGGAGTATATCCCACGGGAAGATCTTATAAGTGGGACGTGTTAGTCATCCGTCTATGGAAGCTTAAATTAGGTATGGATATTTTGATATTATCACAAATAGGAGAGATTATACTAAGAGGCGCCCTATTTCTTTGAATGAAGACTGTGGGAGTTTGTTCCAAATTTGACGGTTACTCTTATATGTCATGAATAGGGTCATTGTGCATTCTTGGAAGGTTATTGGCCCAGTATGGAATGATAAGAATCGGTTTGAGGTCCACTAGTAGATCTAATGTGAATGTATGCTCTACGTCAGGTTGGATGCATTTATTCAGCATAACACTGCTTATGGATGGGTCTTTGAGTGTTGGATGTTATTCCTATCGTCAGCTATCCTATGTAGTACTATATTATGCCATGTGGGTTGTGAGACGGATTAATTATTCACACGTGTGTTGTGGTTATGTGTAGCTTGACGCTATTGTACCTAAGTCGAGTTCGAGTTTTGTAGTGCATGGCACTATCCGTCTCCCCAGGGTTGTGTCTTCACACTTGGCGTACTTGCAGCTGATATTCAGGTATTTTGTAGGTATACACATTATGTCTTGATGGGTATTTCCTTATTTATTATTATGTGTTAATTGTGTGTGATGCCGCCATGGGTATGTTGTTTGGATTAGGTTGCATGTTGCAATAGTGTCATGTTTTGATCAGGTTTCTCGGTACAATGGTATCATGTGTGGATCGGGTTGCACGCCGCAGTAGTCAGATGTTAGGTATGGTTCCCTATACCTATTTTTGTGTAATTTGTTTCTCCTTCCCCGAGAAAGGTTCAAAGTATCTGTTCGGCTATTTTCTTCGTTAGGCGGGCTGGGTTGTTCTTTTCCAGAGTTCGTTCTTCCTTATGTATCATATTCAAGTTGTATCTTGTCGGTGCATTGATGATAACATATGAGATATTGGTCAGTATTTGAGGTGACTTATTACCTGAGCAACTTTTACTAGGTGAGACGAGGTTATTAGACCTAAAATCGGTGTGATCGGATTTATGTAAGGTATGTTAAAGAGTTAATGTCACTATTTAGTTAAAAATGAGGTAATGGTTATGGTCGAGCAGAGGAACTTAGTGAGTTATTGATTTGACGTGTGGTTATGAGTTCCTGCGCATCTCTTTCGTCGTTGTAGTATTGTGAGGATTGAGACCGCGCTTTTATGTGTTATGAGGTATACTACGGGCATCCGGTCAATGAACTTGTAGCTGTAGTGCTTGGAGGAGGTTACCATTGGTAAACGCATTATGCGGTGCATTGTGTGATGTCAGCAATATTACATGGTCACGTATGGGTTTAGCGTGTGGAGATTGATGCGATGTTTGTATGTTAGATTGTAGAGAAATTCGGAAGTTGGAATTTGGTCCTAAGGCTTGTTAGCTAAAATAAAAGGGAGGATCTTTAGTTGCTCGAGCTAATGTTGCTAACTGGGTTATGGTGGCACGGGTAAGGGCACAAGGTATTGAACAGTGATTTTGGGGCAACTCCGGAGCAGTTCTTAGCATATTCGAGGACGAACGTATTTTTTAAGTGGGGGAGAATGTAACGATCCGGCCTGTTATTTTTTAGATCTAGCGCGTCGTTCGATGGTTTGAGGCCTTGAGTAGCTTCACTTCATGTACTATGACTTGTCCACGTGGTCGAAACTGAATTTCGGGAAGTTCAGAGTTGTTTCGGATGGAAAATTCTCAATACGGAAACTATATGTTGGAAGAGTTGACCAAGGTTTGATTTTTTAGTAACTTACCTCGAAATCGGGATTTGAAGGATTCCAATAGGTTCGTATGATGATTTTGTACTTGGGCGTATGTTCAAGTTGAGTATCGGGTGGATCGGGAGCATTTGAGCGCCTATTATGGAGGGTTGGCATTTTCGAAAGTTTAAGAATTTCTTGAGTTTGATTTAAAGTGAGTTTTGGTGTTAATGATGTCCGTTTAGGGTTCCGAGCCTTGGAATAGGTTTGCATTGTGATTTATTACTTGTGCATAATTTTTGGCGTCATTCCGAAATGTTTGGTATGATTCGGACGCGTTTGGCGAAGTTTAAAAGTTTAAAGAAAGTTTTCGATCGTCGATTCATAGTTTTGATGTTGTTTGTCATGATTTGAGGTATCGAATAAATTCATATCATGTTTTAGGATTCATTGTATGGTTGGGGTCTCAGGGGCCCCAAGTGCGAATCGAATTGGGATCGAATTGAATTTTGGACTCAAATAATTTCTTAAGCTTAAGGCTTCTGCTGTAATCGCACCTACAAAATTTTGCCGAAGGTGCGAGACCGCAGGTGCGACACATTGGTCGTAGAAGTGACATTTAGACTAGAGCTGAGAGGGCCGAAAATGCGAGGATATTTCCGCATCTGTGAGCCTGCAGATGCACGAAATGTTCCGCAGAAGCAGAATACGAGCTTGGCAGCTGGAGTCGCAGAAGCCCATAAGAATATGATAATTTAGGATTTGACCACGATTTTAGAAATTGAATTAGGAATAAATTACATATTTGAGTTCGTAATATTATGGGTAATGTTTATCTTCGAAAAGTTTTTGAATTTGAGCACGTGGGCCTGAGAGTTGACTTTATTGACTTTCGAGCGGATTTGGGAATTGTTATAAATTAATTAATTATGATGTTGGAGTGTATTTTTATTGGATTTCATGATTGTTTGACTAGTTCGGATCGATGGGCATTTGGTTTGAGGTGTTAGAGAGGCGTTAGAGCTGGTTATGGAACTTTGGAGCGAGGTAAGTCTCATGTCTAACTTTGTGAGGGGAATTTACCCCATTGGTGTTATATTCATACGTGTCACATATTGTGGGAGCTACGTACGTATGAGGTGACGAGTGTCCGTGCGTATGCAATAATTCCTGATTATGTCCGGGTAGACTAGATTCTCGCCATGCTTTAATTTTACTATTTGAGATATCCTTGCCTGTTTAATTTTTTATTTCGCGTTATGACTTGAGACTACGCTTGCATAGAGTGATAGACTCGCTACTGTAGATATTTGACAAGCTACTTGATTAGCCGTAAAATAATTGTGCTTCCCTTACGAATTTCTCCCGCATTGTGCATTTTCATCGAAAAGCTTTCCTTAAAGTTTATAACTCACACATTTATTTGTGACTGGGGTCAGGGACCCGTTAAAGTTCTTATTCTAATGGGATTGGACAGTTTGCCTCGGCAACATCATATTCCTATGAGATCGGGTCATTTGCCTCAGCATTTCTATAAATACTCTTATGGGATTGGGCCGTTCGCCTCGGCAGCATCATGCACAATATTTGACAAGAAACCAACGTATCCGTGTGTTTTCCTGATTTTAGTTGTGACGATCTATCTGGTGGGGACCATTTTATATATACTCCAGTTGAGGAGGTAATTGATAATTGAGGGCTTGTGTTTACTGTTTAGAGGAAGATCGTACCACGTGCTTGTATTTGTTTACACTTTTTACTTACCATGGCTCATACTTGGTTACTCTTTGTTATACTTGATTTATTGGACAACTAGTAAGTATTGATGTCGACCCCTCGTTACTACTTCTCTAGGGTTAGGATTGATACTTACTGGGTATGTGTTGATTTACGTACTCATGCTATACTTCTGCACTTATTGTGAAGTGTGTATATATATATATATATATATATATATATATATATATTTGGTGGTCTTTTGGGCGCAAAGGCGCAACTATCAAGGGAACTTTATGATGAGCTACATTCCATGTTAGGATCCGCACCATACATGGGTAATATATGGATTTATACATGAAAATTTGATAGAAATTATGGATTTTTTGGAAGAAAATCGAGAAATGGTATTTTTAGAGTTTGACCACGAAATTGGACATGGAATTAGGAATAAACTATATATTTGATTTCGTAGTATTATGGGTAAAGTTTATCTTCAAATATTTTCAGAATCCGGGCATGTGGGCCCGAGGTTGACCTTGTTGACTTTTCTTAATGAGTATTGGAGTATATTTTTATTAGTTTTCATGTAGTTTGATCAGTTTCGGATCGATGGACATCAGTTTGAGGTGCTAGAGAGGCATTGAAGCCGGTTATGGAACTTTGGATCGAGGTAAGTCTCGTGTCTAACCATGTGAGGGGGAAATTTACCCTATAGGTATTATATTTATTATGTGCTACATGTTGTGGGAGCTACGCACGTATGAGGTGACGAGTGTCCAATGCGTATGCTAGAATTTATGTTTATGTCCGTGTAGACTTAGACTCACACCATGCTTTAATCGTACTATTTGAGTTATTCTTACTTGTTTAATTGCTTTAATTCACATCATGACTTGAGACGATACTCGTGAGTAATGGACTCGATATTTTATATACTTGATTAGCCGTAGAAATTGTGCTTCCTTTATGGATTTTTCCCGCGTTGTGCGTATTCATCGGAAAGTTTTTCTTGAATATAATAACTCACACGTATATTCATGAGTGAGGTCAAAGACCCGTAAAAGCTTCATATTCTAATGGGATCGGGCTGAATGCCTCAAAAACACTCTTATGGGATCATGCTGCTCGCCTCGGCATTAACATCTAACACACTCTTACAGGATCATGTCGTTCGCCTCGGCAGTATCATGTAACACACTCTTATGGGATTGGACTGTTCATCTCTGCAGTATCATGTATCACACTCTTATGGGATTGGACTGTTCATCTCTGCAGTATCATGTATCACACTCCTATGGGATCGGGCCGTTTGCCTCAACAACTTCATAAAATACATTTATGGGATCAGGTTGTTCGCCTCGATAGAATCGTGCATAATATTTGACAAGAAGTAGTGTATCCGTGAGTTTTCCTGACCTGAGATGTGATGATCTATGTCACGACACGGAATTCCCACCGTCGGAACCGCAATGACGCATAATATTTTACTTGCTAGGCAAGCCAACATTAGAGATCATTAAACCAATTCTTAAACCTTTCAATGATTAACAACAATTTAACCATAACAAGTTGAAAAGAGTGCGGAAATCCATAACAATCTTAATATATAAAGCTACCTAGAATTTGGAGTCCCAATCCAAACTTCTAAGATTTAACTACAACAAATGTCTGAAGGAAATGCAACTATTTTGATATAAAAGAAACGGTAAAGTGAATGTATGGAAGGGGACGCAAGAACCTGCGGATGCCAACATGTCTACCTTGGGTCTCCGATCAGATGAAGCCAATACTAAACTTAGGATCAACTCGGACCGGTACCGATATCAGCATAGGAAGTGCAGAGTGCAGTATCAGTACAACTGACCCTATGTACTGGTAAGTGCCGAGCCTATCCTCGATGAAGTAGTGACGAGGCTACGACAAGACACATGCATAAACCTATGTAGTTAAACAGTATACGAGCACAATAACAACTAATAGAAGCTAAACAGAAAATAACGGGAGTGGGAAACATGCTGAGGGGAGTACAAGGTCATGAAAATGGTAATAGTAAAGAAACAGAGCAACAACATACTTTGCACTAATTGAAATATTAAACATAGAAAAAACAAGTGTATGGCATCACCTTTTATGCTTTTACTCTCATCCTCACCATAAAAAATGAAAGAGACGATGATAATGAATATAGAATGGCACGACATCACCCTTGGTGCTTTACACTCTTCCTCACATGATAATAAATATGAAATGGCATGACATCACCCTTCCTTCTTTACACTCTTCCTCACATGTTGATGAATATGAAATGGCATGACATCACCCTTCGTGCTCTACACTCTTCCTCACCAAAACAAAGAACAATAACAACAGGGTGATAGAATTGTCAATAACAAGTCTCACTTCAATATTTAGTTCCACAACGTCAACCTCAACTTTGAGTCAATACTCAATCAATATCAAATTCCGTAAAACATGATAAGATTTGCTCAACATAAAGAATAACTAGTCTAAGCATGGACAATATGAATAAATTATACAACGATTACAAGAATAAGACTCACTCGCATGCTATGACTCGACAATAATGCATAGGTACTCGTCATCTTACCTATACGTTGTACTCAACAACCAAACATGTAGGAAATAGTCAACAATACCTAATCCCTCAAGCCAAGGTTAGACACATCACTTACATTGCTCCGCGGGCCACTCAATGCTCAATTACCACTTTTCCTCTAGTATCCACCTACAAACCACACGTATCTAGCCACAATTAACTTAATAACATTAAATATTGCAAAAGAAATCAATTTCAATACATGAATTTAGGTTTCCCAACACTTCCCCCGAAAAATCAAATATCAACCCCGGGCTCCCTTGGTCAAAACTCGAGGTTCGAACCAAAATTCGTTCACCCATTCACCCTAGAGCCCGAATATGTAATTAATTCTGGAATCCGACTCCAAATCGAGGTCTAAATCCCCAATTTGCAAAAACCCCTAATTTCTACCATGAAAGAACAAGGTTTAGGATTAAATATCTAATGGGTGATGATGAAAATTGAAGGAAATGAGTTAAAGAGTGAAAATCTATGATTTGGTGTTGACTTCCCCCTTCAAAAATAGCCCTAGGACGAGTTCTAATGAAAGAGATATGAAATTTTGAAGAAATTCCCCTTTTGGTCTGTTTTTAATTCGCAGGGCAGGCCTTCTTCGTGCTCGCGAAGGCTTATTTCCACCAGCCTACGCGTTCGCGAGCCATGTGCCGCGTTCGTAATGAGTATACTTCCCCTCCCCCAGGTCCCAACGCTTCATGTTCGCGATAGCCGGGTCGCGTTTGCGAAGGTTAATGCCTCCAACACTTTGCATTCGTGTAGAAGAAAGTCTCCTATTGGTCAATTTACTCTTCGCATTCACGAGAGTCCTTTCGCGAACGCGAAGAAGAAGACACCAGATGACAGTTGAAGCCAAAAATGCCAGATTTTCCTAAGTCCAAACCTCCCATAGCCTATCCGAAACTCACCCAAGCCCTCGAGGCTCCAAACCAAACATGCACACAAGTCTAAAAATATCATACGAACTTGCTCGTGTGATCAAATCACCAAAATAACGCCTAGAACTACGAATTTAGCACCAAATCAGATGAGATTCTCAAGAACACTTTGAAATTCCTATTTTCACAACCGGATGTCCGAATCATGTCAGACTAATTCCGTTTCTCACCAAATTTTACAAAAAAGTTTTAAATATCATAATGAAATTGTACTGGGGTCCGAAACTAAAAATATGGACCAATACTAAAAAGATCAAACATTAACCAAATTTTTAAAACCATTAGATTTTCAGTCTTTCAATTTTTATCAAAAATTCATTTCTCTAGCTAGGGACCTCGGAATTCGATTCCGAACATACGCCCGGGACCCATATTTCGATACAAACCCGTTGGGACTATCAATACACGAGTTTGGGTCCGTTTAATCAAAACGCTGACTGAAGTCAGCTAAATCAACTTTTAAAGGCAAAAATTATTCTTTTTATCAACTTTCATCATAAAAGCTTTTCGGAAACATTCTCGGACTAAGCACACAAATCGAGGAGGGTAAAAATGAGATTTTTAAAGGCCTAGAATTACAGAATCAAGTTCTAAAGCATAAGATGACCTTTTGGGCCATCACATTCTCCACCTCTAAAATGACCGTTCGTCCTCGAACGGACATAGAAAAGTACCTAAGTTGGTGAAAAGGTGGGGATATCTGTTTCGCATATTGGACTCGGATTCCTAGTTAGCTGCCTCAACAGGCTGACCTCTGCATTGCACTCGAACCAAAGGATAACTCTTCGACCTCAACTGACAAACCTACCGGTCTAGAATAGCTACCGGCTCCTCCTCATAGGCCAAATCCTTGTCTAACTGAACAATGCTGAAATATAACACGTGGAATGGATCGCCGTGATATTTCTGAAGCATAGACACATGAAACACTAGATGTACCACTGATAAACCTAGTGTCAATGCAAGTGTATAGGCTACCTCTTCCACTCGCTCAAGGATCTCAAAATGCCCGATGTAGCTAGGGCTCAACTTGCCCTTCTTTCAAAACCTCATTAACCCTTCATGGGTGACACACGAAGCAACACTCGCTCTAAGACCATGAATGTAATATCACGGACCTTACGGTCGGCATAACTCTTCTGTTTGGATTGAGCTATGCGAAATCTATCCCGAATGATCGTAACCTTATCCAAGGCATCTTGTACTACATCTGTACCCAATAACCGAGCCTCTCCTGGCTCAAACCATCCAACCAGAAATCGACACCGTTTACCATATAATGCCTCATAGGGAGCCATCTGGATGCTCGATTGATAGTTATTGTTGTAGGAAAACTCCGCAAGCGGCAATAACTAATCCTAAGAGCCTCCGAAGTTAATAACACAAACGCAGAGCATATCCTCTAATATCTGAATAGTACGCTCAGACTGTCCATCCTTCTGAGGATGAAATGTTGTGCTCAGCTCAACCTGCGTGCCCAACTCACGCTGCATTGCCCTCCAGAAATGCGAGGTGAACTGCGTAGCTCTATCCGTAATGATAGATACAGGCACACCATCAAGGCGGACGATCTCATGATAAATCTCTGCCAACAGCTCTGAAGAATAGGAAACTGCCACAGGAATGAAATGCGCTGACTTGGTCAGTCTATCCACAATAACCCAAACTACATCGAACTTCCTCTGAGTCCGTAGGAGTCTAACAACATAGTGATACGCTCCCACTTCCACTCAGAAATCTCTATCTTCTGAAGCAAACCACCAGGTCTCTAATGCTCATACTTTACTTGCTGACAATTTAGACACCGAGATATATATCCAACTATATCCTTCTTCATACTCCTCCACCAATAATGCTGTCGCAAATCTTGGTACATCTTGGTGGCACCCGGATGAATAGAATACCAAGAACTGTGGGCCTCTTCTAGAATAACCTCATGAAATCCATCCACATTAGGCACACAAACACGACCATGCATCCTCAAAACTCCATCATATTCAACCGTAACCTACTTGGCATCACCGTGCCGTACTGCGTCCCTAAGGATAAGCAAATGAAAGTCATCATTCTACTGCTCCCTGATGCGCTCAAACAAAGAAGACAGAGCGACTGTGCAAGCTAAAACACAACTAGGCTAAAAAATATCCAACCTCAAGAACTGATTGGCTAAGGCCTGAACATCTAATGCAAGGGGTCTCTCACCGATTGGAACGTACATAAGGCTTCCCATACTAGCTGACTTCCTACTCAAAGCATCGGTCACCACATTGGCCTTCCCAAGATGATACAAGATGGTGATATCATAGTCTTTCAATAGTTCTAACAACCTCCTCTGCCTCAAATTAAAATCCTTTTGCTTGAACAAATACTACAAACTACGATGATCTGTGAATACCTCACATGACACTCTATAAAGATAGTGCCTCTAAATCTTCAGCGGGTGAATAATGGCTACCAGCTCTAGATCATGAACATGGTAATTCTTCTCTTTAACCTTCAGCTGTCACGAAGCATATGCAATAACCTTTCCATTTTGTTTCAATACCGCACCAAGTCCAACTCGGGATGCATCGCAATATACCGTATAAAATCTTGAACCTGTAGATAACACCAATACCGGCGCCGTAGTCAATTAATTCAATAACATTAAATATTGCTAAAGAAATCAATTTCAATACGTGAATTGAGGTTTCCCAACACTTCCCCCAAAAAGTTAAAAATCGACCCCGAGCCCCCTTGGTCAAAACTTGAGGTTCGGACAAAAACCCGTTCACCCATTCACCCCCGAGCCTGAATATATAATTAATTTCGGAATCTGACTACAAATCGAGGTTTAAATCCACAATTTGCAAAAACCCCAATTCTTCTAAAAATCCCTAATTTCTACCATGAAAGAACAAGGTTTAGGACTAGGAATCTAATGGGTGATGACGGAAATTGAAGGAAATAAGTTAAAGAGTACAAACCTATGATTTGGTGTTAAATTCCCCCTTCAAAAATCGCCTTAGGTCGAGTTCGAATGAAAGAGATATGAAATTTTGAAGAAATTCCCATTATGGTCTGTTTTTAATTCGTTGGGCAGGCCTTCTTCGCGTTCGCGAAGGGCCTGCCGGGATCGCAAAGCAACGACTCTATTAGCCTACGCGTTCGCGAGATATTCTTCACGTTCGCAAAGGCTTACTCCCACCAGCCTACGCATTCACGAGCCATGTGCCGCGTTCGCGATGAGTATACTTCCCTTCCCCCAGGTCCCAATGCTTCACGCTTGTGATAGCCTGGGCAGGACTCCCGTAGCCTATCTGAATCTCACCCAAGCCCTCGGTTATCCAAACCAAATATAAATACAAGTCTAAAAACATAATACGAACTTGGTCTTGCGATCAAATCGCCGAAATAATACCTAGAACTACGAATTTAGTACCAAATCACATGAAATTCTCAAGAGCACTTCGAAATTCTTATTTTCACAACCGGACATCCGAATCACGTCAAACCAATTCCGTTTCTCACCAAATTTTACAGACAAGTCTTAAATATCATAATGAACATGTACTGGGCTCCAAAACCAAAATACATACCCGATACCAACAAGATCAAACATTAACCAAATTCTTAAAACCATTAGATTTTTAGTCTTTCAATATTTATCAAAAATTCATTTCTCGAGCTAGGGACCCCGGAATTCGATTCCGGGCATATGCCTAGGTCCCATATTTTGATATGGACCCACCACGACTGTTAAAATACGAGCCCGGGTCCGTTTACTTATAATGTTGACCGAAGTCAACTAAATCAAATTTTAAAGGCAAAAATAATTATTTTAATTAACTTTCAACATAAAAGCTTTCCGGAAACATGCCCGAATTGCGCATGCAAATCGAAAAGGATAAAAATAAGATTTTAAAGGCCTCAGAATATAGAATTGAGTTCTAAAGCATAAGATGACCTTTGGGTCATCCCAATCTATCTGGTGGGGACCATATTATATACTCCATTTGAGGAAGTAACGGATATTTGAGGACTTTGTGTTTACTGTTCGTATGAGGATCGTGTCATGTACCTATACTTGTTTTCAAAGCTTAATTACCATGCTTCATACTTGTTTGTTTTCTATTGTGCTTGATTTATTGGACCATTAGTAAGTGTCGATGTCTCCCCTTCGTTACTACTTCTCTGGGGTTAGGTTAAATACTTACTGGGTTCGCGTTTATTTACGTACCCATGCTACACTTTTGAACTTATTGTGCATGTATATATTTTTGGTGGTATTTTGGGCGCGAATACGCAACTAATGTAGGACTTCACGGCGAGCTGCAGCCCATGTTACGATTTGAAGCCCACAGAGTTACATTAATGTTCGTTTATGTTATCCTCTCTATTTTGCATTTCAGACAGATGTTGTATAGCTATTTTACTTCATAGTAGATGCTCGTGCACTTGTGACACCAGAATTTGGGGTGTTCAAGAATTTGTTTATGATTTTGCTTACAATTGAGACACTTTTACTTTATATTTTACTTAAATCATATGTATCTATGATTTTTGATGCCTTGATATCTCTATACCTACTTAAATTATGATTTCAAAAATAATAAAATGAACAATTAATTTGGTAGTTCACCATTGCCTTGCGTAACGGCAACGTTGGGCGCCATTATTGTCACGCCCCAACCTTGGGAGGCATGGCTGGCACCCGGTGCTGCACTGGCCCGAGCGAACCACTTTATAGCTCATTCATTCCTTTTGTAATTATCATGGGCCAACATGGTCATAACTCGTAATGTACAATTATTAGTGGGCAAATGTTACATCAATGAACCATTGTTCATAAAACATGAATACATATGGGCCGTCAAGTCCTCTGACATACTGTACATAATAAACTTGCGTCAACAAAGCTTCTAAGATTATTTTATATCAAATGGGATAGGATACCGACCTACCCATAAGTATGTAAAAAAATTCTAATACGGTGACTTATAGATTTGGCTGCATTCTGAATAAGGTGGAGTCTTGCCGATCCTTCGCTGAATGTTGACCTCGTCTAATATGAGGGATCATCAAACTCGTTATCTATACCTACATGCCTGAATACAGCGTCCCCAACAAAATGACGTTAGTACGAATAATGTACCGAGTATGTAAGGCGGAACTGAAACATAACAGTAAGTCAATATTAATTAAGGACATGGAAGAAACATGAAGCAAAGGGCTTAACCTGTAAGTCTGAATAACTCTGTAAATCATGAAATACTTATAATGTCATGCATATGCGCATAATTTCCATCTAATGCTTAGGTTTGTATGTTCATAACATCATAAAGCCTCTAAGGGCATCTCATCATATCATCTCAGCGTTTGTGGGCAAAATTATCATTGTATAACAGCTGATCGGTGGTGATGCGTATATAACGCCGTAACCTTTTCCCGTATCCCATATACGTATATATACATATATATGCATATATAACACCGTATGAGTCATGGGTAAATGCACATGTATAAATGAATGAAATGCATGAATATGTAATAATCTCAATATTCATTTCGGATAAACTTTATCAACTGCGATTATTCTGAAACCTATGAACAAAAGGTATAATAATATGACACATGGAAATTCAAGAACATATGCACCTCTAACACTCTATGAATAGAGTCATTTATGGAAGTAGCGTGCCCAAAAAAGAAGGTATAGCCTTAACATACATGAGCCGATTCTCTTAACAATTCCTCTAACACCCATCTTTTGTGATAAAACACGTAACCCTGAAGTAGGAAAAAATTCCTTAAGATATTCTTGATAAAGATTGCACCAAAAAAATGAACATCAAAACCAACAAATATCCAATATGCACCCCTTTAACTATCCAACACCTTGAGTCACTTCAATAAACTAAGAACATTGTCAATATCTTCAACCCCATCTCACAAATTTTCAATCTTTGCCTTATTTTTCATTTCACCGCTGCTATGAACCAAAAGCCCAAGTCTTTATAAATAGTCTACATTTGTCTGCAAACCAAATTGTGCTAAGATTAATTGGAAAAATAAAATAAAAGGTAGTTTCCAAGATTTTGTAAATTCTTCAAGAAGTCATGTTTTTTTTGGGTAATGATTGTGGATTTTCATATGATGAGGTTTCTCTGCTTAGGATTAACTTGGTTACGTACAAAGTTATGTGTAAATAATGGACAGTGAGGACCAATAGAGATGCAGCTTTCTTATGTCCTAACAATGTGACACCATGCTTTATAGTGCATGAGTCATTTAACAGACCATATGGGGCTACCACGTTTTTGGATCTTATTCCATAATTAATTAGGTAATGTCTCGTTACCCAGTAATTAACCAATTAACCGCATAATTAAGAATTAAGAATTATCTCAAATTAATTAAAATACTACCCACTTTTAACACACTTTATATATATATATATATATATATATATATATATATATATATATATATATATATATATATATATATATATCTTAAGATGTATGTCATATGGTACCATATAAAATTAATACATATACTATTATTTCATTAAAATATCCATGTAAAAAAATGCACATATTTTCTCAACTTCTAATTTTCCTAATCTCATATAAAGAGTAAAAATTTTCGTACGCTTAACTCTTAAAATGGTAAAAAGAAGAAAAGATAACCTTCTTTTCCTGTGAAAAAAAAATTCATATCTTTACAATAAAGAAAATCTCATAAACTTTTCTCTTATGAGTAGAAGTTAAAACATATTCGAATGTAGTAATATTAATAACTATATAAAATCATATTTTTTAAACAACTTTTTTTTCTTTACAAAAATATTCCACTCAAAATACTATATCAAATATATTTATAATGGTATCAAGGTTGTTAACTTACGGGGTGAAACATCCTTCCCCCCTTTAGAACATTCGTACTCGAATGTTACCTCTTATAGATTTACAAAATTTTCACTAGGGTGTCCTCTGTAAATTAAACTTAAAACTCAAACTGTATCTGAAGTCTTGACTATTCACAACCTTTTCTACTTGAGTATCTCGTATCTTTTTCACCTTTACCTTACTTACTTTTCAATCCCGCATCATATTTTCTGTTTCTTTCATAACCTTCATTCCACGTAGGTGGAAATTACGCCTTAAAATTCTACTGTAATACCTGCACCTCTGGTGCATAAAAAAATCTCGCAACAACTTCATACTAATTTCTTACGACTCAGCTCTATGGCACGATCTAGAAACAAAAGAAAGGTAACATTTCCTAAATGCCCTATAGCCTTTCAATTATAAATGTGGCGCACAACACACCTATAAGTGAGACTCTACTAGGCACGACTTTGTAGACTCCCTAGGACACGAACCGCTCTGATACCACTTTGTCACGCCCCAACCTTGGGGGGCGTGGCTAGCACCCGATGCCGCACTGGCTCGAGCAAACCACTCTGTAACTCATTCATTCCTTTTGTAATTATCATGGGCCAACATGGACACAACTCGTAATGTACAATTGTTAGTGGGCAAATATTATATCAATGAACTATTGTTTATAAAACATGAATATATATGGGCCGTCAAGGCCTCTGACATACTGCACATAATAAATCTGTGTCTACAAAGCCTCTAAGATTATTTGATATCAAATGGGACAGGTTACCGACAAACCCATAAGTATGTAGCAAAATTCTGACATAATGACTTATAGACTTGGCTGCACTCCGAATAAGGTGGAGTCTTGCCGATCCTTCGCTAAATGTTGACCTCGTCTACTATGAGGGATTGTCAAACTGATTATCAATACCTGCAGGCATGAATGCAGCGTCCCCAATAGAAGGACGTCAGTACGAGTAATGTACCAACTATGAAAGGCAGAACTGAAGCATAACAGTACGTCAACACTAATTAAGAACATGGAAGAAACATGAAGCAAAAGACTCAACCTGTAAGTCTGAATAATTCTGTAAATCATGAAATATTTATAATGTCATTTATATGCGTATAAATGCCATGTAATGCATAAGTCTATACGTACATAATATCATAAGGCCTATGAGGGCATCCTATCATATCATCTCACCCACTGTGGGAAAAATCATCATCGTATACCAGCTAATCAGGTGGTGATGTGTATATAATGCCGTAACTTTTTCCTGTATCCCATATACATATATATACATATATACGCGTATATAACGCCGTCTGAGTCATGGATAAATGCACATGTATAAATGAATGAAATGCATGAAAATATGTAATAGTCTCAATATTCCTTTCAGATAAACTTTATCAACTGCGTACTATTTTCAGACCCATGAACAGAAGGTATAATAATATGACACATAGAAATTTAAGAACATATGCACCTCTAACATTTCTATGAATAGAGTCATTTATGGAAGTTGTACGTTTTCTCGTTCGTTTATGTCGTATGGAGCATGCCTAAAGAAAGAACAGATAGCCTTACCATACTTGAGCCGATTCTCTTAACAATTCCTCTAACACCCATCTTTTGTGATAAAACACGTAACCCTAGATCGAAGTAGGAAAAAATCCTTAAGATATTCTTGATAAAGACTGCAAAAAAAAAGAACTTTAAAAGCAACAAATATCCAATATGCACCCCTTTAACTATCCAACACCTTGAGTCACTTCAATAAACTAAGAACATCGTCGATATCTTCAACCCCATCTCACAAATTTTCAATCTTTGCCATATTTTTCATTTCACCGCTGCTATGAACCAAAAGCCCAAGTCTTTATAAATAGTCTAAATTTGTCTGCAAACCAAATTATGCTAAGATTAATTGAAAAAATAAAATAAAGGGTAGTTTCCAAGATTTTGTAAATTCTTCAGGAAGTCATGTTTTTTTGGTTAATGATTGTGGATTTTCATATGATGAGGTTTATTTTCTTAGGATTAACTTGGGTACGAACAAAGCTATGTGTAAATAATGGACAGTGAGGACCAACTGAGATGCAGCTTTCTTATGTCCTAACAATGTGACACCATGCTTTATAGTGCATGAGTCATTTAACAGACCATATGGGGCTGCCACGTTTTTGAGATTTAATCTTATTCCATAATTGATTAATTAATTAGGTAATGTCTCGTTACCCGGTAATTAACCAATTAACCGCATAATTAAGAATTATCTCAAATTAATTAAAATACTACCCACTTTTAACACACTTTATATATATATATATATATATATATATATATATATCCTACCATCATGATCATGTGGTACCATAAATCGGGTCTGGGTCCCACCACCCTGAACTACATTTCTGGGACTGCCTCCTACTGGCTGACCTCCACCTCAAGCGGCCTGACCTCCACCTCTACCACCTCTACCTCCCCCTCTAGCTAGCTGAGCAGGTGGTGGAACACTCGGTGCTTGAACCATGGCACGAGAACCCTGATGCTGAGAGCTGCTCGGTGCTCGAGGGCAAAATCTAGCAATATTCCCCATATTGCCACATGTATAACAAGTCCTCAACGGCTGAGACTGCTGACCCTAACGGCCTGAATAACCACTCTGAAAACTTTTGAGCGAAGGTGCAATGATAGGAGCTAGCGGTGCACCGTAGGAAAACTGATCAGAATACTGCATATGAGAACCACAACCACTTGGAACACCGTGAGCAGCCTGAAGTGCTGAATGAAACGGCCTGGGAGGATGACTCCTACCAAAATAATCCCTGCCTCCAGACAAGGCACCATTGAACCTACCAGAATGACGATGTCTCTTGTCAGACGCCTGACCACTCCATTGTGATAGAACCATCTCGACTCTCCTGGCCACATTGGCCACATCCTGAAAGGAAATCTCGCTCCCCATCTCCTTAGCCATCTGAAGTCGAACAGGCTGAACGATTCCCTTAATGAACCTCCTCACTCTCTCTCTCTCTCTCTCAGTGGGAAGTATAAGAAGAGCATGATGGGCCAAGTTAATAAATCTGGTCTCGTACAGAGTAACAGTCATAAAACCCTGCTAGAGATGCTCAAACTACCTCTGATAGTTCTCCTCTGAGTGATAGGAAAAAACTTCTCCAGAAATAGCTGAGAAAACTGATCATGAGTCAAAGCTGGTGACCCAACTGGTCTAGTCAAACAATAATCTCTCCACTAAGTCTTGGCGGATCCAGATAAGAGGAAAGCAACAAAGTCGACCCCATTGGTCTCCACTATCCCCATATTTCTGAGAACCTCATGACAGCTGTCTAAATAATCTTGGGGATCTTCAGAAGATGCACCGCTGAAAGTGGTAGTGAAGAGCTTGGTAAACCTGTCCAATCTCCACAAGGCATCAGCAGATGTAGCTGCTCCATCACCAGTCCGAGCTACCACACCCGGCTGAACTGCTCCAATTGGCTGAGCTGCTGGAGTTTGAAACTAGGGAGTCATCTGCTCCAGAGTGCGGGTAGCGGGAGTCTGTCCTCCTCCCCCGGCCTTAGAGATGGCTGGTGCTACCAGAAGTAAGCCTGCCCGGGTAACACTCTCCATAAGTCCCCCTAGACGAACCAGAGCATCTTGGAGTACTAGGGTAGCAATGAGACCTCTAGGACCTGAGCTAGGCCCACCGAAACTGCCTGGGCCGGACTCATCATCAAACTCAACCTGAGGCTCCACCGCTGGTGTTGCTGCTCTGAGCTGAGTTTTACCCCTGCCTCGGTCTCTAGAACGGCCCCTGCCTCGGCCTCTAGCACGACCTCAGGCTCACCTTCTACCCCTCGTGGGATCTACTACTGGGGGCTCAGGCTGCTGATCAGTGGATGAGGAAGCGCGTGTTCTCTCCATCTACGAAAGAACATAGTAGAAATTCAATTAGCATTGACAAACCAAACCGCACGACAGGAAAGGATAGATGTGATGTTTTTTCTAACTTTGTAGACTCTGGGGGATAAATACAGACGTCTCTGTGCCGATCCCTTAGACTCTACAAATCTTGTCCGTGAATTGTGAAACCTAAGTAACCTAAGCTCTGAAACCAACTTGTCACGACCAGGATTTCCCACCCTCGGGAGTTGTGATGGCGCCTACTAGTGAAAGCTAGGTAAGCCAATTAGTCAAATTATTTAAGCATTAATACTTTAGCAATCCTAAACAACATAACAAAGCAGCAGAAATAATGATAGCAAAAATAGTGCGGAAGATGAAATTTGGTAATTTAGATTAATACAAACTGCGGAAGTCTAAGTACAATGCTACCCAGAATTTGGTGTCACAATGTCACGGACCATCTATGAATACTACAAATAAAGTCTAAATAGAAATATACGAATCTGTCTTTGAATAAGTAAAAACAGAAAGGAAATGATAGAAGGAGACGCCAAGGCCTGCGGGCACATTCAGGACTACCTCGTGTCGCCTAAATGGACTAAAGGCAGCCACCTCACTGCGATCCAAAAATTGTAGCACCGGGATCTACACATAGTGCATAGTGTAGTATTAGCACAAACCGACCCCATGTGCTGGTAAGTGCCTAGCCTAACCTCGACGAAATAGTGACGAGGCTAGGATAGGACTACCAAATAAACCTGTGCAATTAAATCATATCAGCGGAAAATAAAGGTAGAAATACACAATTAAGGATAGGAGGGGGAAACATGCTGCGGGGAACATCAAGTAATAGTAGAAGGACAACAGATAAATATAAGGAACACCGAAGTTCAATTATCAACAGGAATAAGAAATAAAGACAAGTGCATGGCATCACCCATCATGCTTTTACTGTCGTCCTCACCATAAAATCAATAAAATCGGCATGACATCACCCTTCATACTTTTACCTCATATAATCATGGCACAGAAAGATCCTTCGGGCATTATCACTCATATCATGCCATGAAATTGTACATCATGCGGCACGACATCGCCCTTCGTTCTTTAACCTCACAAAATTAGCACAACATCACCCTTCGTGCATTAACACTCTCTCACAAATATCATGCACGACATTACCCTTCGTGCTTTAGCACTCTTCCTTAACCAAACAATAATCACAAAGCAAAAAAAGGGCAAGGCAATCAATAAAATAACAATGAAATCCCGGCAAGGGAACAATAGTATAACAACCATATCCCAACAAGGGAAACAGTATCAAAACAATAACATCCTGGCAAGGGAGTTAACATCAAAAGTAACAACATCCCGACAAGGGAGACAATATCATAAACCTCTTCTCTTTTCCACATTTACTTCACAACTCAATTCACAACTTGAGCCAATGCTCTAAAATGTTCAATTGCCAATAATACTTCCACAACCTTGTTCAACAAAAGAAATCATCATATAAAGCATGAAAAATACGAATCGGAGTCACATTAATCATAGTATAAGACTCACAGGCATGCTTGACACCAATGTATAGATACTCGTCACCATGCCTATACGTCGTAATCAACAACTAACACATAGCAAATAAGACACGACTCCTAATCCCTCAAGCTAAGGTTAGACGAAACATTTACATTGATGCTACGAACACAATTCAAGCCTCAACTACCGCTTTACCTCTTGATTCCACCACCAATTTGCTTGTATCTAGCCACAAGTTACTTAACTATATATATCAATAAATGCTAAATGAATTAATTCTAATGCATGAAAATAAGTTTTCTATAGTTTTTCCCAAAAAGTCAAAAATCGACCCCCGGCCCACATGGTCAAAACCTGAGGTTCAAACCAAAACCCGATTACCAATTCACCCACGAACTCAAATATATATTTTGGTTTGAAATCAGACCTCAAATCGTGGTCCAAATTCCCAAAATTTGAAAATCCTAAGTTCTACCCAAACACCAATTTCCCCATGAAAACTCTTGATTTTGGATTGAAATCATGTGAAAAGATGTTATAGATTAAAGAAAATGAGTTAGAAATAATTTACAATTGGTTTGGAGATGAACTTTTCTTTATAAATTCACCCAAAAGTGTTTAGGTTTTGATAAGGTTTGAAAAATGGATGAAAATGCGTCTAAGTCCCAATTAACTGGTCTCTGATGTCGCAATTGCGACCAGGGTTTGCAATTGCGAACCCCTTCAGGACCTGCTATCTTCGCATTTGCAACTCTGGCCTTTTTTGCATTTGTGATGAATTGGTCGCATTTGTGATCAAGGCCTGCCCAGGCCATATATGCATTTGTGATACAGCTTCGCATTTGCGAGCTAGCCTGCTGGCCTGCAACATACCAGCAATTTCCTAAGTCAAATTTCACTCCTTGGCCTATCCAAAATTCATCCGAGCCCTCGGGGCTCCAAACCAAACATGCACACAAGTACAAAAATATCATACAGACTTGCTCGTGTGATCAAATCATCAAAATAATATCAATAACTATGGATTTAGCATCAAAATCAAAGAAAAATCTCACGAACTCTTAAGTTCCATTTATAACAACCGGTGGTCCGATTCACGTCATTTTAAGTCTGTTTCTTACCATATTTTACAGACTCAACTTAAATTCCATATAAGACCTGTACCGGGATCCGGAACCAAAATACAGGCCTGATACCATCAAATTCAAACACATTCCAATTTCTAAAAACCCTTATAATTTCAGTTAAACAATTTCCTTCAGAAATTTATTTCTCGGGGTTGGGACCTCAAAATTCAATTTTGGGCATATTCCCAAGTCGCATATTTTCATATGGACTCTCCGGGACCGTCGAATCACGGGTCCGAATCCATTTACCCAAAATATTGACCGAAATCAACTTAAATTCCTTTTAAAAGCAAAATTTATTATTTTTCACAGATTTTCACATAATGGCTTTCCGGATACATGTCGGGACTACACACGCAAATCGAGGTAAGACAAAAAGAGGTTTTTAAGGCCTCGAATCACAGAATCGACTTGTAAAACAAGTGATGACCTTTTGGGTCATCACATTCTCCACCTCTAAAACAATCATTTGTCCTCGAAAGGACATAAGAAGGAAGTACTTGAGTCGGAGAAAAGATGGGGATAACAGCTCTACATATCGGACTCGAACTTTCAGGTCGATGCCTCAACCAGCTGACCTCTCCACTGAACACGGACTGAAGGGAAACTCTTCGATCTCAACTGACAAACTTGCCGGTCTAGAATAGCTACAGACTCCTCCTCATAGGACAAGCCCTTGTCCAACTGGACAGTGCTGAAATCTAACACTTGGGATGGATCGCCATGATACTTCCGAAGCATAGACACATGAAACACTGGATGCACAACTGATAAGCTCGGCGGCAATGCAAGAATGTAAGCCACCTCTCCCAGTCGATCAAGAATCTCAAACGGGCCAATGAACCTAGGGCTAAGCTTGTCCCTCTTCCCAAATCTCATCACGCCCTTTATTGGCGAGACCTGAAGCAACACCCGCTCGCCGACCATGAATGCCACATCACGAACCTTATGGTTGGCATAACTCTTTTGCCGGGACTAAGTTGTACGAAGCCTATCCTGAATGATCCAGAACTTGTCCAAGGCATCCTGAACTAGATCCGTACTCAACAACCGAGCCTCTTCCGGCTCAAACCACCCAACCGGCGACTGACACCGCTTACCATATAAAGCCTCATAAGGAGCCATCTGAATGCTCGACTAGTAACTGTTGTTGTAGGCAAACTCTGCTAAAGGCAAAAGCTGATCCCACGAGCCTCCAAAGTCAATAACACAAGCTCGGAGCATATTCTCCAAAACTTAAATAGTATGCTCGGACTGCCCGTCCGTCTGAGGATAACATGTTTTGCTCAACTCAACCTGTGTGCCCAACTTACGCTGAACTACTCTCTAGAAATGTGATGTAAACTACATACCCCGGTCTGAAATGATAGACACGGGCACACCATGAAGACGAACAATCTCCCGGATATAGATCTCAGCTAACCTCTCGGAAGAATAAGAGACTGCCACAAGAATGAAATGTGCTGACTTGGTCAGCCTGGCAACAATAACCCTCACTGTATCGAACTTTCTTTGAGTCCGTAGAAGTCCAACAATAAAGTCCATAGTGATACGCTCTCACTTCTACTCAGGAATCTCAATCTTCTGGAACAAACCACCAGGTCTATGATGCTCATACTTAACCTACTGACAATTCAAACACCAAGCCACATATACAACAATATCCTTCTTCATCCTCCTCCACCAATAATGCTGCTGCAAATCCCGATACATCTTAGAAGCGCCCGGATGAATAGAGTACCGGGAATTATGGGCCTCCTCTAGAATCAACTCTCGAAGCCCATCCACATTAGGTACACAAACTCGACCCTAGAGCCTAAAAAATCCATCATCTCCTAATGTAACCTACTTGGTACCTCCGTGCTACACCGTGTCCATAAGGACACACAAATAAGGATCATCATACTATCGATCTCGAATACTCTCCAATAAAGAAGAACGAGCGACTGTGCAGGCTAACAAACGTCTAGGCTCAGAAACATCCAACCTCACAAACTGATTGGACTACGCCTGAACATCCAAAGCAAGAGGTCTCTCACCGACCGAAATATATGCAAGACCGCCCATACTGGCTGACTTCCTACTCAAAGTATCGGCCACCACATTGGCCTTTCCCGGATGGTATAAGATGGTGATAACATAGTCCTTCAGAAACTTCAACCACCTAATCTACCTCAAATTTAGCTCATTCTGCTTGAACAAGTATTGCAGACTCTTGTGATCCGTGAACACCTTATATGACACCCCATATAGATAGTGCCTCCAAATCTTCAACGCGTGAATATGGCTGCTAACCCCAATTCATGAACCGAATAGTTCTTCTCATGAATCTTCAACTGACACGAAGCATAAGCAATGACCTTGCCATCCTGCATCAACATCGCACCAAGTACAATATGAGATGCATCACAATAAACTGTATATGGCCCTGAACTTGTGGGAAAAACCAACACCGGCGATGTAGTCAAAGCTGTCTTGAGCTTCTGAAAGCTCGCTTCACACTCGTCCGACCACCTGAACTGGGCACCCTTTTGGGTCAACCTGGTTATCGAGGCTATAATAGATGAAAAACCCTCCATAAACCGATGATAATAGCCTACCAAGCCCAAGAAACTCCAGATCTCTATAGCTGATGTGGGTCTAGGCTAGTTCTTGATTGCCTCTATCTTCTTCGAATCTACCTGAATACCCTCTGCTGATAAAACATGACCCAAGAATGCAACTGAACTCAACCAGAACTCACACTTTGAAAACTTAGCATATAACTGACTATCTCTTAAAGTCTGAAGAACCACTCTTAGATGCTGCTCATGCTCCTCTCGGCTACGAGAATAGATCAAAATATCATCAATGAAGTCTATCATGAACGAATCCAAGTAAGGCTTGAACACTCGGTTCATCAAATCCATAAAAGCTGCTGGGGTATTTGTCAACCCAAATGACATCACCAAGAAATTAAAATGCCCGTACCGAGTGTGGAAAGCTGTCTTAGGGACATCAGATGCCCTAATCCTCAACTGATGGTAGCCATATCTCAAGTCAATCTTCAAACTTGGAACCCTGAAGCTAATCAAACAAATCATCAATCCTCGGCAATGGATACTTATTCTTGATTGTAACCTTGTTCAACTGCCGGTAATCTATACACATCCTTATCGATACATCCTTTTTCTTAACAAATAACACCGGCGCACCCCAAGGTGAGTCACTAGGCCTAATGAAGTCCTTATCAAGCAAGTCTTGCAACTGCTTCTTCAATTCTTTCAATTCAGGCAGGGCCATATGATACGACAGAATAGAAATGGGCTGAGTTCTCGGAGCCAAATCAATGCAGAACTCAATCTCCTTGTCGGGTGGCATACCCGGCAGGTCTGAAGAAAATACCTCAGGAAACTCACGAACAACACGCATAAAATCCATAGAAGGAAACTCAATACTAGAATCACAAACATACGCCAAATAGGCCAAATACCCCTTCCCGACCATACGCCGAGCTTTCATATATGAGATAACACTACGAGTAGAATGACCAGGAGTCCCTCTCCACTCTAAACAAGGTAAAACCGGCAAGGCTAAGGTTACAGTCTTAGCATGACAATCCAAGATAGCGTGGTAAGGTGATAACCAGTCCATCCCCAATATGACATCAAAATCAACCATGTCCAAAAGTAACAAATCTACTCGAGTCTCAAGACCCCCAATCACAACTATACATGAACGATGGACATGATCTACTACAATTAAATCACCCACCAGTGTAGACACATATACATGAGCACTGAAAGAATCACTAGGCATGACCAAATACAATGAAAAATAAGATGACACATAGGAGTACGTAGATCCTAGATCAAATAGAACAGAAGCATCTCTACTACAAACTAGAATAGTACATGTGATAACTGCATAAGAAGCCTCAGCCTCAGGCCTGGCTAGAAGAGCATAACATCGGGGTTGGGCCCAAGCACCCTGAACCGCATTTCTTGGATGACCTCTTGCTGGTTGGCCTCCACCTCTAGCGGCCTGACCTCCACCTCTAATACCTCTACCTCCCCCTCTACCACCTCTACCTCCCCCTCTAGCTGGCTGAGCAGGCGGTGGAACACTCGGTGCCTAAACCATGGCACGAGAACCCTGATGCTGAGTGTTGTTCGGTGCTCGAGGGCAAAATCTAGAAATATCCCCCGTATCACCACATGTATAACAAATCCTCAGCGGCTGAGACTGCTTACCCTAACGACCTGAATAGCCACTCTAAAAACTTTGGAGCGGAGGTGCACTGATAGGAGCTGGCAGTGCACTGTAGGGTAACTGATCAAAATACTGCATACGAGAACCACGACCACCTGAAGTACCGTAATAAGCCTAAAGTGCTGAATGAAACGGCCTGGGAGGATTGTCCCTACCAAAAGAATCCCCACTTCTAGTCGAGGCACCACTGAACCTACCAGAATGACGAGGTCTCTTGTTACACCCCTGACCACTTCCTTGTGACAGAACCATCTCGACTCTCCTGGCCACATTGGCTGCATCCTGAAAGGAAATATCGCTCCCCATCTCCTTAACCATCTGAAGTTAAATAGGCTGAACAAAGTCCCTCAATGAACCTTCTCATTTTCTTTCTCTCTCAGTGGGAAGTATAAGAAGAGCATGACGGGCCAAGTCAATAAATCTGGTCTCGTACTGAGTAACAGTCATAGAACCCTACTGGAGATGCTCAAACTACCTCCGATAGTTCTCCCTCTGAGTGATTGGAAGAAACTTCTCCAGAAATAGCTGAGAAAACTGATCCCAAGTCAAAGCTGGTGACCCAACTGGTGTTGCCAAACAATAATCTCACCACCATGTTTTGGCAGATCTAGATAAGAGGATAGCAGCAAAGTCGGCCCCATTGGTCTTCACTCGGGTGTATGCCTACCCGCTGACACTCTCCATAAGGCCTACTAGACGGACCAGAGCATCCTGGAGTACTGGGGTAGCAATGAACTACTCTGGGACCTGAGTTGGGCCTACCGAAACTACCTGGGCCGAAACCTCATCATTAAACTCAACTTGAGGCTCCGCCGCTAGTGTTGCTGCTCTCAGCTAAGCTCTGCCCCTACCTCAGCCTGTAGCACGACCCCTGCCTCAGCATCTAGCACGACCTCTACCTCGGCCTCTAGCATGTCCTCCGCCTCGCCCTCTGCCCCTCGTGGGAGCTACTGTTGGGGGCTCGGGCTGCTGATCAATGAATGAGGAAGTGCGTGTTCTCGCCATCTGCCAATGAATAGAGTAG
Organism: Nicotiana tabacum; assembly: GCF_000715075.1. Taxonomy (NCBI): domain Eukaryota; kingdom Viridiplantae; phylum Streptophyta; class Magnoliopsida; order Solanales; family Solanaceae; genus Nicotiana; species Nicotiana tabacum. The sequence goes on from NC_134097.1 coordinate 85,887,708, forward strand.
AAATTCAGTTAGCATTGAGAAACCAAATTGCACGACAGGAAAGAATAGATGTGAAGTTTTTCCTAACTCTGTAGCCTATGGGGATAAATATAGACACCTCTGTACCGATCTCTCAAACTCTACTAAGCTTGTCCGTGAATTGTGAGACCTAAGTAACCTAGAGCTCTTATACCAACTTGTCGCGACTCGGATTTCCCACCCTCGGGAGTCGTGATGGCTCCTACTAGTGAAAGCTAGGCAAACCAATTAGTCCAATTATTTAACCATTTTCATTTTTAATCCTTTTGCAATCCCAAACAACATAACAAAGTAGCGGAAATAATGATAACAAAAATAGTGCAAAAGACAAAATTTGATAATTTAGATTAATACAAATTGCGGTAGTCTAAGTACAACTCTACCTAGAATTTGGTGTCACAATGTCACAGACCATCTATGAATACTTCAAATAAAGTGTGAATAGAAATACATGAATCTATCTCTGAATAAGAAAAAACAGAAAGAAAATGTAGAAAGTGACGCCAATGCCTGCGGACGCCTGCAGGACTATCTCGGGTCTCCTGAATGGACTGAAGGCAGCCAACTCACTACTGTCCCAAAAATGCACACCGGGATCTGCACACAGTGCAGAGTGTAATATCAGCACAACCGACCCTATGTGCTGGTAAGTGGCTAGCCTAACATCGGCGAAGTAGTATCAGCAGAAGACATCAGATAAATGTAAAGAACACCGTAGTTCCATAAAAAACAAGAATCAGAAATAAAACACAAGTGCACATCATCACCTTTCGTGCTTTTACTCTCGTCCTCGCGATAAAAATCAATAAAATCGGCACCACATCACCCTTCGTGCTTTTACCTCACATAATCATGGCACGGAATGATCCTTCATGCATTATCACTCATATCATGGCATGGAATTGTACATCGTGCTGCACCATATCACCCTTCGCGCTTTAACCTCACAAAATCGGCACGGCATCACCCTTCGTGCTTTAATACTCTCTCACAAATATCATGCACGTCATCACCCTTCATGCTTTAACACTCTTCCTTACCCAAACAACAATCACAAAACAAAAAAAGGGCAAGGGAATCAATAAAATCACAATAAAATACTAGCAAGTGAACAAATAGTATAACAACCATATCCCGACAATGGAAAAAATATCAAAACAATAACATCCCGGCAAGGGAGATAACATCAAAAATAACAACATCGTGGCAAGGGAGACAACATCATAAAGCTCTTCTCTTTTCCACATTTACTTCACAACTCAATTCACAACTTGAGCCAATGCTCTAAAATGTTCAAGTGCCAATAATACTTTCACAACCTTGTTCAACAAAAGAATTCATCATATAAAGCATGAACAATACGAATCAGAGTCATATTAATCATAGTATAAGACTCACGGGCATGCTTGAAACCAACGTATAGATACTCGTCACCAAGCCTATACGTCGTACTCAAGAATTAACACATAGCAAATAAGACACGACTCCTAATCCCTCAAGCTAAGGTTAGACCAAATACTTACCTCGATGCCACAAACACAATTCAAGCCTCAACTACCGCTTTACCTCTTGATTCCACCACCAATTCACTCGTATCTAGCCACAAGTTACTTAACTATATCAACAAATGCTAAATGAATCAATTCTAATGCATGAAAATAGGTTTTCTAAATTTTTTTCCAAAAAGTCCAAAATCGACCTCAGACCCACATGGTCTAAACCCAAGGTTTGAACCAAAACCCGATTACCCATTCACCCATAAACCTAAATATATAATTTGTTTTGAAATCGAACCTCAAATCGAGGTCCAAATCCCCAAAATTTGAAAAACCTATAGGTAGTAAATAGGTCCTGCACTGAAAATACAACATTGATACTAGCTATCTTAGACAAAAACCTACCAGACTAGTCTCACAAATGTATTAGTAAGGCAATACTCAACTACCTCCTAATCTAAAACCTTAATGCTCAACCTCCACAACTTTCTATCAAGTGTCATGTCCTCGGAAATCTAAAGGTTTGCCATATCATGTCTGATCACCTCTCCTCAATACTTCTTAGGCTGCCTTCCACCTCTTCCCGTTCCCTCCACAACTAGCCGCTCACACCTCCTTACCGGAGCATCTGGGCTTCTCCTCTGAACATGCCCGAACCATCTGAGTCTTGCTTCCCGCATATTCTCATCAATTGGAGCTACGTGCACCTTCTCCCAAATATCATCATTCCTAATCTTATCCATCCTAGTGTGCCCGCACATCTACCTTAAAATTCTTGTTTCTACTACTTTCATCTTCTGGATATGTGAGTTCTTAACTGGCCAACACTCAGCCCCATACATCATTGCCGGTCTAACCACCGCTTATAGAACTTACCTTTGAGAATCGGTTGCACTCTCTTATCACACAGGACTCCAGACGCTAACCTCCACTTCATCTATCTTACCCCAATACGATGCGTGACATCCTCGCCGATCTCCCCTCCTCCCTGGATAACCGACCCAAGGTATTTGAAGCTGCCTCTACTTGGGATGACCTGTGATTCAAGCCTCACATCCACGGCCACTTCCCCCGGCTCAGCACTGAATTTACACTCTAGGTATTCCATCTTCGTCTTGCTCAGCTTGAAACCCTTAGACTCAAGAGCCTGTCTCCAAACCTCCAGCCTCTTATTAAGTCTGGATCGCGACTCATCAATCAGAACTATGTCATCAGCGAATAGCATACACCATGGCACCTCCTCTTGAATATGGTGTGTCAACGTGTCCATCACTAAGGCGAATAAGAATGGACTGAGTGCAAAACCTTGGTGTAATCCCATTACAATCGGAAAATGGTCAGAGTCTCCTCTTACTATCCTCACCCGAGTCTTAGCCCCATCGTACATGTCCTTAATCGCGATAATGTATAGGACATGCATACCTTTTGCCTCTAAGCATCTCCAGAGAACTTCTCTAGAAACCTTGTCATACGCTTTCTCTAGGTCAATAAACACCATGAGATCCTTTTTCCTCTCTCTATACAATTCCACCAACCTCCAGACAAGGTGTATAACTTCTGTAGTAGAACGAACCGACATAAATCCGAACTGGTTTTCAAATATAGACACTATCATCCTCACCCTTGCTTCAACCACCCTCTCCCACACTTTCATGATATGACTTAGTAATTTAATACCCCTATAGTTGTTACAACTCTGGATATCACCTTTGTTCTTATACAATGGAACTACCTTACTCCACCTTCACTCCTTCGTCATCCTCTTTGCCTTAAAAATAACATTAAACAACCCAGTCAACCACTCCAAACCTGCTCTCCCTACACCCTTCCAAAATTCCACCGGAATCTCGTCTCGCCCGGTCGCTCTACCCCTATTCATCTTACGCATATCTCCTACAACCTCCTCAACCTTGATACACCCGCAGTACCCAAAGTCACGGTAACTCTCAGATTGTTCCAATTCGCCTAGCACAATATCCCGATCCCCTTCTTCCTTTAGAAGTTTATGAACGTAAGTCTGCCATCTTATCTTAATCTGCGCATCTTCCATCAATACTCTACCATCTCCATCCTTGATTCATCGCACTTGGTCCAAATCCCGAGCCTTCCTCTCTCTCAACTTGGCCAGCCGGAATAACTTCTTCTCCCCGCCTTTTTTCCTAGTTCCTCGTACATACGACCATAAGCCGCAGTCTTAGCCTCCGTAACCGCCATCTTTTCTTCCTTCCTAGATACCTATACCTCTCCACGCACGCACGCTCTCCTCTCCTCCTCACCTATGCTCCCCACTAACTTTAGGTACGCCGCCTTCTTCGCTTCCACTTTACCTTGGACCACTTCATTCCACCACCAGTCTCCTCTGTGCCCACTAGAGATGCTCTTTGAGACCCCTAACACCTCTCTCGCATCCTCCCTTATGCATTCGGATGTCGCTGACCACATAGTGCTTGCATCACCACTACTCCTCCAAGCTCCGATAGCCGACAAATGCCCCTCCAACTCTTGGTCTTTATCCTTAGTTAAGGCTCCCCACGTGATTCTCCGTCTTCCTCGAGCAGACCTCTTCCTCCTCTTGAACATAATACCAATGTCCATCACCAATAGTCTATTCTTTGTCACGAGTATCTCACCCGGAATCACCTTGCAATCCTTGCACAACCCTCTGTCACACCTCCTAAGGAGGAGATAGTCAATCTGGGTCTTCGCCACCACAGTTTGAAAAGTAACCAAATACACCTCTCTCTTCGGAAAGCTAGAGTTCGCAATCACCAACCCAAAAGCCTTAGCGAAGTCCAAAAGAGAGGTACCTCCTCCGTTCCTCTCCCCAAAACCGAATCCTCCATTTACCTCGCCATAACTACCTACGGTTGACCTAATATGACTGTTGAAATCCCCTACTATAAATAGCTTCTCAGTAGGCGGAACGTGGCACACAATCTCATCTAACCCCTCCCAAAAGAGCCGTTTAGTCTCAATAGGCGCTAACGATATCTAGGGTGCACTCTCCAACCACCAACTTAATACTCATTAATCTATCACTCACTCGTCTAACCTCAACCACAGACTCTCTAAGTTCTCCATCCACCAAGATACTCACCCCATTCTTACCTCTTTGGACTCCTGAGTACCAAAGCTTATACTCGTCCGCGTCCTTCGCCCTCGACCCTACCCACCTTGTCTCCTGGACACACGCTATATTGACCCTCCTCTTCTGGAGGATCTTTGACAATTCTATAGACTTACCTGTCAATGTACCTACGTTCCATGACCCAATTCTCAACCTATAGACACCCTTGTTCCCTTTACCTCCTTTGGCTCCTGACCCACCCCTAACCCCTACCATACCTCCTGCCCCACCCCCGCTCCCCTCGAGGACATGACCTCACTCGACCATCCCAGACCACATCCATAATATCTATGTCATACCAAAGGGAATCGCTACACACACAAGGCAACACACTAAAATAGAAGAGGGTAAGTTGCAACTACAGGCACACTAATACGGTGAATATACTAATTCGAACTAAGATGGCAATAATTTAACTAACACAACAAAGGGAAATAGGAAAATGGGAGGTACCAACTCCCGCGAGTAGAACCTGGTAATTGTCTTGGTATATACGACGATGTTACGGCCACCTAGCGCGTTTCCATCCAACTCCTGGCGCCCCTTGCTGACACTCGCTCGGGTTGTTCTTTAATGTTTACACAAGCACATCTTATTTTCCGCTACCAACCACAAGTCCTAACCTAAAATACACACAAAATTCCACAAAGCCAAACAAAGAAGGGAGGGTTTGTCATCACTACCACTGGTGAGACCCCACGCGTAGAAAAATGCGATAAATAGCAAAATGCGAGAGAAATGAAGGGATAACAGCAAAATTGAGATAGATAAAAGCTGAAACAACCTACAATGAATAGATCAAAACTTTAAAATCGTTGATTAAATCTGCAGATCCAACAATCAAAAATAAATAAATAAATAAATAAAATAAAAAAGAAAGTACTGAATACAAAAATTAGATTCTAACAAATTCATTAGACTACACCACAGTTCTAACAAAAACAGCAGCATATCTCCTTTGTATCTACTGCAAAACAAACCTCATTAACTTTACAAACCATAAAGATCAAGAAATCCAAAGGAATCCAACAAAACCAAGAAACAAAGCAAAGAGTTGAGATGTTGCCTCAAAACAACAAACCCAAAAAGGATCGGAGAGAAAGAGCATAGATACACAGATCCAGATCAGAAACACTGACGGACGAGAACAAAACATCTCACTGGAAAAAGGGTATATTCAACTCCACGGTCTGGTTTTCCTATTTACGCCATTGACGGGCAGCCAAATCCGTCGCAGACTGAGGCCAAACGAGGGAAGATAAGCCTCAAAAGAAGGGGTGGGGGGGGGGGGGGGGCGTAAGAGATGATGGGAGAGAGGGGGATACTTGATGGGGTGGGTGTTTGGCGGCATGGGGTGGATGGTCTGGTTTTTGACCGTTAGGGATGGGGATGGGGATGGTTGGAGCGTATGCATGAAAATAAATTTTCTAAAGTTTTTCCCAAAAAGTCAAAAATCGACCTCGGGCCCACATGGTCAAAACCCGAGGTTCGAACCAAAACCCGATTACCCATTCATCCACGAACTCAAATATATAATTTGGTTTGAAATCGGACCTCAAATCGAGGTCCAAATCCCCAAAATTTTAAAATCCTAAGTTCTACCCTAAACACCCAATTTCCCCCATGAAAACCTTTGATTTTGGATTGAAATCATTTGAAAAGATGTTATAGATTAAAGAAAACGAGTTAGAAATGACTTACAATTGGTTTGGAGATGAACTTTTCTATAGAAAATTGCCCAAAAGTGTTTAGGTTTTGAGAAGGTTTGAAAAATGGATGAAAATGCGTCTAAGTCCCAATTAACTGGTCTCTGATGTCGCAATTGCGACCAGGGTTTGCAATTGCGAACCCCTTCTAGACATGCTATTTTCGCATTTGCAAAGAATAAGTCGCTTTTCCGACTCTGGCCTTTTTCGCATTTGCGATCAAGGCCTACCCAGGCCATCTTCGCATTTGTGATACAGCTTCGCATTTGCGAAGTCTGCAACACACCAGCAATTTCCTAAGTCAAATTTCACTCTGTGGCCTATCCAAAACTCACCCGAGTCCTCGGGGCTCCAAACCAAACATGCACACAAGTCCAAAAATATCATACGGACTTGCTCGTGCGATCAAAGCATCAAAATAACATCAATAACTATGGATTTAGCATCAAAATTATAGAAAAATTTCATGAGCTCTTGAGTTCCATTTATAACAACAGATGGTCCGATTCACGTCATTTTAAGTCAGTTTCTTACTAAATTTTACATGCTCAACTTAAATGCCATATAAGACCTGTACCAGGCTCCGAAACCAAAATAAGGGCCGATACCATCAAATTCAAACACATTTCAATTTCTAAAAACTCTTATAATTTCAATTAAACAATTTCCTTCAAAAATTCCTTTCTTAGGCTTGGGACCTCAAAATTCAATTCTGGACATACGCCCAAGTCCCATATTTTCCTACAGACCCTTCGGGACCGTCGAATCATGGGTCCGGGTCCGTCAACCCAAAATGGTGACCGAAGTCAACTTAAATTTATTTTAAAAGCAAAATTTATCATTTTTCATAGATTTTCACATAATGGCTTTCCGGATACACGCTTGGACTGCGCATGCAAATCGAGGTGAATCAAAAAGAGGTTTTTACGGCCTCGGATCACAGAATCGACTTTTAAACAAGTGATGACCTTTTGGGTCATCACACTCTCCACCTCTAAAACAAATGTTCATCCTTGAATACACATAAGAAGGAAGTACCTGAGTCGGAGAAAAGATGGGGATAATGGCTCCACATATCGAACTCGGACTCCCAGGTCGATGCCTCAACAGGCTGACCTCTCCATTAAACACAGACAAAAGAGAAACTCTTCGGTCTCACATGACGAACCTGCCGGTCTAGAATAGCTACCGGCTCCTCCTCATAGGACAAGCCCTTGTCCAACTGGACAGTGCTAAAATCTAACATGTGGGATGGAATGCCGTGGTACTTTCGAAGCATGGACACATGAAACACTGGATGCACAACAAATATGCTCAGCAGCAACGCAAGTCTGTAAGCCACCTCTCCCACTCGATCATGAATCTCAAAAGGGAAAATGACACTAGGTCTAAGCTTTCACCTCTTCCCAAATCTCATCACGCCCTTCATCAGCGATACCCGCTCGCTGACCATGAATGCCACATCACGAACCTTACGGGCGGCATAACTCTTTTGCCTGGACTGAGCTGTACGAAGCCTATCCTGAATGATGCTGATCTTGTCCAAGGCATCCTGAACTAGATCGATACCCAACAACTGAGCCTCTCCCGCTTCAAACCACCCAACCGGCGACCGGTATCGTCTACCATATAAAGCCTCATAAGGAGCCATCTGAATGCCCGAGTAGTAACTGTTGTTGTAGGCAGACTCCACTAAAGGCAAAAACTGATCCCATGAGCCTCCAAAGTCAATAACACAAGCTTGGAGCATATCCTCCAAAATCTAAATAGTATGCTCGGACTACCCGTCCATCTGAGGATGAAATGTTGTGCTCAACTCAACCCGTGTGCCTAACTCATGCTGAACTACTCTCCATAAATGTGAGGTAAACTGCGTACCTCGGTCCGAAATGATAGACACGAGAACACCATGAAGACGAACAATCTCCCAGATATAGTTCTCAGCTACCCTCTCGGAAGAATAGGAGACTGCCACATGAATGAAATGTACTGACTTGGTCAACCTATCAACAATAACCCACACTGCATCGAACTTCCTTTAAGTCTATGGGAGTCCAACAACGAAGTCCATAGTGATACGCTCCCACTTCTACTCAGGAATATCAATCTTCTGGAACAAACAACTATGTCTCTAATGCTCGTACTTAACCTGCTGACAATTCAAACACCGAGCCACATATGCAACAATATCCTTCTTCATCCCCCTCCACCAATAATGCTGCCGCAAATCCTGATACATCTTAGTGGCGCCCGGATGAATAGAGTACCGGGAACTATGGGCCTCCTTTAGAATCAACTCTCGAAGCCCATCCACAATAGGTATACAAACTCGAACCTGTAACCTTAAAACTCCATCATCTCCTAATGTAATCTGCTTGGAACCTCCGCGCTGCACCATGTCCCTAAGGGCACACAAATGAGGATCATCATACTGCCGATCTTGGATACACTCCAATAAAGAAGAACGAGTGACTGTGCAGGCTAACACACGGTTGGGTTCAAAAACATCCAACCTCACGAATTGATTTGCCAAAACCTTGAACATCCAAAGCAAGCAGTCTCTCACCGACCAGAATATACGCAAGACTGCCCATAATGGCTGACATTCTACTCAAAGGATCGGCCACCACATTAGCCTTTCCCGGATGATATAAGATGGTGATATCATAGTCCTTCAGTAACTCCAACTATCTTCTCTGCCTCAAATTTTGCTCCTTCTGCTTGAACAAGTATTGCAGACTTTTGTGATCCGTGAACACCTTACATGACACCCCATACAGATAGTGCCTCCAAATCTTCAACACGTGAACAATGGCTTCTAACTCCAAATCATGAATTGGGTAGTTTTTCTCATAAATCTTCAACTGACATGAAGCATAAGCAATGACCTTGCCATCCTGCATCAACACCACACCAAGTCCAATACGAGATGCATCACAATAAACTGTATATGGCCCTAAACTTGTGGGCAAAACCAACACCGTCACCGTAGTCAAATCTGTCTTGAGCTTCTGAAAGCTCGCATCACACTCGTCCGACCACCTAAACTGGGCACCCTTCTGGGTCAACCTGGTCATCGGGGCTGCAATAGATGAAAACACCTACACAAACCGACGATAATAGCCTACCAAACGCAAGAAACTCCAGATCTCTGTAGCTGATGCAGGTCTAGGCCGGTTCTTGACTGCCTCTATCTTTTTCGGATCTACCTGAATACCCTCTGCTGATACAACATAAACCAAGAATGCAACTGAACTCAACCAAAACTCACACTTTGAAAACTTAGCATACAACTGACTATCTCTCAAAGTCTAAAGAACCACTCTTAGATGCTGCTCATGCTCCTCCCGGCTACGGGAATATATCAAAATATCATCAATGAAGACTATCACGAACGAATCCAATTAAGGCTTAAATACTCGGTTCATCAAATCCATAAAAGCTACAGGGGCATTTATCAACCCAAATTACATCACCAAGAACTTAAAATGCTCATACTGAGTGCGGAAAGCTGTCTTAGGGACATCGGATACCCTAATCCTCAACTGATGGTAGCCACATCTCAAGTCAATATTCGAAAATACCTTGGCACCCTAAAGGTGATCAAACAAATCATCAATCCTTGGCAATGGATACTTATTCTTGATTGTAACTTTGTTCAACTACCGATAATCTATACATATCCTCATTGATCCGTCCTTCTTCTTAACAAACAACACCGGTGCACCCTAAGGCGAGACACTAGGCCTAATGAAGCCCTTATCAAGCAAGTCTTACAACTGGTCCTTCAATTCATTCAATTCAGGCGGGGCCATATGATATGAAGGAATAGATATGGACTAAGTGCCCGGAGCCAAATTAATGCAATAGTCAATATCCCTGTTGGATGGCATAACCGGCAGGTCTGAAGGAAATACCTCAGGAAACTCAGGAACAATAGGTACAGAATCCATAGAAGGAACCTCAGTACTAGAATCACGAACATACGCCAAATAGGCCAAACACCCCTTCTCGACCATACACCGAGCCTTCATATATGAGATAACACTACTGGTAGATTGACCAGAAGTCTCTCTCCACTCTAAACGAGGTAAACCTAGCGAGGCTAAGGTCACATTCTTGGCATGACAGTCCAAGATAACATGGTAAGGTGATAACCAGTCCATTCCCAATTTGAGATCAAAATCAACAATGTCAAAAAGTAACAAATATACTTGAGTCTCAAGACCCCCAATCACAACTATACATGAATGATAGGCACGGTCTACCACAATAGAATTACCCACCAGTGTAGACACATATATAGGAGCACTCGAAGAATCACTAGGCATGACTAGATACAGTGCAAAATAAGATGACTCACAAGAGTACGCAGATCCTCAATCAAATAGAACTGAAGAATATCTACTACAAACTAGAACAATACCTATGATAATTGCATCAGAAGCCTCAGCCTCAGGCCTGGCTGGAAGAGCATAACATGGGGGTTGGGCCCCACCACCCTGAACCACATCTCTGGGACGACCTCCTGCTGGCTGGCCTCCACCTCTAGCGACCTGACCTCTATCTCTAACACCTCTACCTCCACCTCTAGCAACTATACATCCCCCTCTAGTTGGTTGAGCAAGCGGTGGAACACTCGATGCCTGAACCATGGCACGGGAACCCTAATGCTGAGAGCTACTCGGTGCTCGAGGGCAAAATCTAACAATATGACCTGTGTCACCACATGTATAACAAGTCCTCGACGACCTCAGACTGCTGACTCTGATGGCCTGAATCACCACTCTGAGAACTTTGGAGCGGAGGTGCACTAATAGGAGCTGGCAGAGCACTGTAGGGAAGCTGATCAGAATACTGCATATGAGAACTACGGCCAACTGGAGCACCATGAGAAGCCTGAAGTGCTGAATGAAGCGGATTGGGAGGTTATCCCCTACCAAAAGAATCCTTGCCTCTAGACGAGGCACTACTGAACCTACCAGAATGATGAGGTCTCTTGTCAGACCTCTGACCACTCCCCTGTGACAGAACCATCTCGACTCTCCTGGCCATATTGACCACATCTTGAATGGAAATCTCGCTCCTCGTTTCCTTAGCCATCTGAAGTCGAATAGGCTGAACGAGTCCCTCAATGAACTTCCTCACTCTCTATCTCTCTTAGTGGGAAGTATAAGAAGAGCATGATGGGTCAAGTCAATAAACTGGTCTCGTATTGAGCAACAATCATAGAACCCTGTTGGAGATTCTCAAACTGCCTCTGATAGTTCTCCCTCTGAGTGATAGAAAGAAACTTCTCCATAAATAGCTGAGAAAATTGATCCCAAGTCAAAGCTGGTGACCCAACTGGTCTAGCCAAACAATAATCTCTCCACCAAGTCTTGGCGGATCTAGATAAACGGAAAGCAGCAAAGTTGACCCCACTGGTCTCCACTATCCCCATATTCCTGAGATCCTCATGACAACTGTCTAAATAATCATGGGGATCCTCAGAAGATGCACCGCTGAAAGTGGTAGTGAAGAGCTTGGTAAACCTATCCAATCTCCACAAGGCATCAACAGACATAGCTGCTCCATCATCGGTCTAAGCTACCACACCCGGCTGAACTGCTCCAACTGGCTGAGCTACTGGAGTCTGAAACTAGGAAGCCATCTGCTTTGGAGTGCGGGTAGCGAGAGTCTATGCTCCTCCCCGGCTTGAGAGATGACTAGTGCTACCGGAAGTAACCCTGCCGGGGTGACACTCTCTATAAGGCCCACTAGATGGACCAGAGCATCCTGGAGTACTGGTAGCAATGAACCCCTCTAGGACCTGAGCTGGGCCTGCTGGAACTGCCTAGGCTGGAACCTCATCATCAAACTCAACTAGAGGCTCCGCCACTAGTGCTGATACTCTAGGCTGAGCTCTACCCCTGCCTCAGCCTCTAGCACGACCTCAGCCTCGTCCTGTCCCTCGTGGGAGCTGCTTCTTGGGGCTCGGGTTGCGGATCAGTGGATGAGGAAGCGCGTGTTCTTGGCATCTGCGAAAGAACATAGTATAAATTCAATTAGCATTGAGAAACCAAACCGCACAACAGGAAATAATAGATATGAAGTTTTTCCTAACTCTACAGCCTCTGGGGGATAAATACAGAAGTCTCTGTACCGATTCCTCAGACTCTACTAAGCTTGTCCGTGAATTGTGAGACCTAAGTAACCTAGAGCTCTGATACCAACTTGTCACGACCCGAATTTCCCACCATCGGGAGTCGTGATGGAGCCTACTAGTGAAAGTTAGGCAAACCAATTAGTCCAGTTATTTAACCATTTTCATTTTTAATCCTTTATCAATCCCAAACAACATAACAAAGCAACAAAAACAATGATAACAAAAATAGTGCGGGAGACGAAATTTGATAATTTAGATTAATACAAACTGCAGAAGTCTAAGTACAACTCTACCTAGAATTTGGTGTCACAATGTCACGGGCCATCTATGAATACTACATATAAAGACATAATAAAAATATATGAATCTGTCTCTAAATAAGTAAAAATGTAAAGGAAATGATAGAAGGAGACGTCAATGCCTGCGGATGCCTACAGGACTACCTCTAGCCGCCTGAATGGACTGAATGCAGCCACCTCACTACAACCCAAAAACTGTGGCACCAGGATCTGCACACAGTGCATAGTGTAGAATCAGCACAACCGACCCCATGTGCTGGTAAGTGCTTAGCCTAACCTTGACGAAGTAGTGACGAGGCTAGGACAAGACTACCAAATAAACCTATGCAGTTAAATTATATATAGCGGAAAATAAAGGCAGAAATGTACAGTTAAAGATAGGAGGGGGAAACATGCTGCGGGGAACATTAAGTAATAACAGAAGGACAACAGATAAATATAAGGAACACCAAAGTTCAATTATCAACAAGAATCAAAAATAAAGACAAGTGCACGGCATCACCCTTCGTTCTTTTACTCTTGTCCTCACCATAAAATCAATAAAATTGGCACGGCATCACCCTTCATACTTTTACCTCACACAATCATGGCACAGAATGATCCTTCGTGCATTATCACTCATATCATGGCACAGAATTGTACATCGTGCGGCACGACATCACCCTTCGTGCTTTAACCTCACAAAATCGGCATGGCATCACCCTTCGTGCATTAACACTCTCTCACAAATATTATGCACGACATCACCCTTCGTGCTTTAACACTCTTCCTTACCCATATAGTAAGAAAAGGGCAAGGGAATCAATAAAATTCCAGTAAGGGAACAATAGTATAACAACCATATCCCGGCAAGGGAAACAATATCAAAACAATAACATCCCGACAAGGGAGATAACATCAAAAGTAACAACATCCCAGCAAGGGAGACAATATCATAAACTTCTTCTCTTTTCCACATTTACTTGACAACTCAATTCACGACTTGAGCCAATGCTCTAAAATGTTCAATTGCCAATAATACTTCCACAACCTTGTTCAACAAAAGAAATCATCATATAAATCATGAACAATACGAATCAGAGTCACATTAATCATAGTATAAGACTCACCGGCATGCTTGACACCAACATATAGATACTTGTCACCATGTCTATACGTTGTACTCAATAATTAACACATAGAAAATAAGATACGACTCCTAATCCCTCAAGCTAAGGTTAGACCAAACACTTACTTCGATGCCACGAACACTATTCAAGCCTCAACTATTGCTTTAACTCTTGATTCCACCACCAATTCGCTCGTATCTAGCCACAAGTTACTTAACTATATCAATAAATGCTAAATGAATCAATTCTATTGCATGAAATTAGGTTTCTAAAGTTTTTCCCAAAAAGTCAAAAATCAACCCCAAACCCACATGGTATAAACCCGAGGTTCGAACCAAAACCCGATTACCCATTTACCCACGAACTCAAATATATAATTTGGTTTGAAATTGGACCTCAAATCGAGGTTCAAATCCCCAAAATTTGAAAATCCTAAGTTCTACCCAAAACACACAATTTTCCCCATGAAAACCCTTGATTTTGGATTGAAATCTTGTGAAAAGATGTTATAGAGTAAAGAAAATGAGTTAGAAATAACTTACAATTGGTTTAGAGTTGAAATTTTCTTTAGAAAATAGCCCAAAGGTGTTTAGCTTTTGAGAAGGTTTGAAAAATGGATGAAAATGCGTCTAAATCCCAATTAACTAGTCTCTGATGTCGCAATTGCGACTAGGTTTCACAATTGCGACCCCTTCAGGACCTTCTATCTTCGCATTTGCGACTCTAGCCTTTTTCGTATTTGTGATGAATTGGTCGCATTTGCGATCAAGGCCTGCCTAGGCCATCTTCGCATTTGCGATACAGCTTCGCATTTGCGAGCTCGCATGCAAAGCTTGCAGACCTGCAACACACCAGTAATTTCTTAAGTCAAATTTCACTCCGCGGCCTATCCAAAACTCACTCGAGCCCTCGAAGCTCCAAACTAAACATGCACACAAGTCCAAAAATATCATACGGACTTGCTCGTGCGATCAAATCATCAAAATAACATCAATAACTATGAATTTAGCATTAAAATTAAAGAAAAATCTCATGAACTCTTAAGTTCCATTTATAACAACCGATGGTCCGATTCACGTCATTTTAAGTCCATTTCTTACAAAATTTTACAGGTTCAACTTAAATGCCATATAAGACACTTAGTCTCTTTTGAGGAAGCTTAAGTTGGAAAAGTCAATCGGATGTTGACTTATGTGTTAGAGGACTTGGATGTGAGTTCCGATGGTTCAGATAACTTCGGGAGGTGATATGGGACTTAGGAGCGTGATCGGAATGTGTTGTGGAGGTCCGGAGTAGATTTAGGCTTGAATTGGAAAAATTGGATTTTTGGCGTTTTCCAGTTGATTGGTGATATTTTGATATAGGGGTCGGAATGGAATTCCGGGAGTTGTAGTAGTTCCGTTGTGTCATTTGGGATGTGTGTGCAAAATTTCAGGTCATTCGAACATGGTTTAGTAGACTTTTTGATCAAAAGCATAATTTAGAAGATTTTGTAATTCTTAGGCTTGAATCCGATGCGAATTTGGTGTTTTGATGTTGTTTTGAGCGTTCCGAATATTGGAACAAGTTTGAATTATGTTATGGGATATGTTGTCATGTTTGGTTGAGGTCTCGGGGACCTCGGGTGAGTTTCGGGTGGTCAATCGGACCATTTCATGTTTTAGAAAGTTGCAGAAAACTGCTGAACTGTTGCAGAAAAATTGAGCTTCGCGTTCGCGAAGAGTTAGCAAGTGAGGCTGAGGATTTAGCCTTCGTGTTCGCGAGGGAGGCTCTACGTTCGCGAAGAGCTGGGGTCTTGTGCGTCGCGTTCGCACAGAGGAAAGTTGAGCAGCTGGGTTCAGGTGGATTTGTTCTTCGCATTCGTGGTAAGGGAGCTAGGTCTTCGTATTCGCGAGCTAGGAGTCGCAATCGAGATTATAGAATTTTGGTCAAAGTTAGTTTGTGCTTCGCGAACATGAGGTGTTGACCACGTTTGCGAAGAAGGACTGGATGCCTGGGCAGAATGTTTAAATAGCCATTTGGTCCGCGATTTTGGGGTTAACTTCCAATATTTTTGAGATATTTTGGAGCCTTTTGAAGAGGATTGATGAGGGATTCAAGGGGAAAAACTTGGAGGTAAGATTTATGTAATTAATACTCGATTCTAATATGGATTGTACCTAATTAATCATGGAATTTAAGCCTAATATTGAAGAACTAGGGCTTGGAATTGAAGACCTAGAATTTGGGATTTGAGGGGTCGTTTGTGATTGGATTTTGATGCTTTTGATATGAATGAACTTGGGGAGTGATAACGAGTTTATTGATGTAAATTTTATCGGAATTCGAGATGTGGGTCCGGGGGTCGGGTTTGGCCAATTTCGGGATTTGTGTTGTAATTTGATTTCTTTTGAGTGAGCTTTGTTTCCTTATATTTTGATGGTTTTACACCGACTTTTGTTAGATTTGGAGCATCCAGAGGCCGATTCTAGGGGCAAAGGCATCGCGTGCTAGAGATTTGGACCGGATAGACGTGAGTAATGATTGTGTAACACCCCAGACTATAGACAGAGTCCCACATCGGAAAAACACAAGAGGGATGTTGGGTATATAAGTTAACAAGCCTTAGATCCTAGTGACGCGTTTTAAACCCATGAGGGACCAGGTCCAGAGCGGACAATATCACTAGCGGGCTAGGCTATTACAGATGGTATCAGAGAAACTCTTGTGTCAGCCTTGCCGATGGTGGGTCAGAGTTCAACTGAGTTTAGGCAAATCTCGGTTAGGCGGGGCAAAGCTCAGTGCTGAGTCTAGGCAAATCCCATGCGGTGGGGCAAACCTCAGCAAGGACGCTGATTCCATAAGAGGGGGTGTATGTAACACCCCAGACTATAGACAGAGTCCCACATCAGCAAAACACAAGAGGGATATTAGGTATATAAGTAAACAAACCTTAGACCCTAGTGACGTGTTTTAAACCCGTGAGGACCCAGGCTTAGAGCGGACAATATCACTAGCGGGCTGGGCTGTTACAGATGGTATCAGAGCCACTCTTGTGTCAGCCTTGCCGATGGTGGGTTAGAGTTCAACTGAGTTTAGGCAAATCCCGGTTAGGTGGGGCAAACCTCGGTGTTGAGTCTAGGCAAATCCCATGCGGTGGGGCAAACCTCAGCGAGGATGCTGAGTCCATAAGAGGGGGTGTATGTAACACCCCAGACTATAGACAGAGTCCCACATCGGCAAAACACAAGAGGGATGGTGGGTGTATAAGTTAACAAGCCTTAGATCCTAGTGACGCGCTTTAAACCCGTGAGGGCCCAGACCCAGAGCGGATAATATCACTAACGGGCTGGGCTGTTACAGATTGTAAATATTGTCCTGAGGGTATGAAACCCCAGATTGCACATCATTGTGCTATATTGAGGTGACGCACATGCTAGATGACAAGCGTGGGGTCGTGCACCGTTGGGGATTGTGACTAATTCCATCCTGTATGACTGTTTTACCACATATTTGATTGAAAACTATTTGCTATCATCATGTTTTGGGCTGAATGCCATATTTGGGCCTTGTGCCAACTATTTGGATCCTTAGGGGATTTTTATTGATATTTCCTCACTATTTTGACTTTATACTTGTACTCAGTCATGCTATATCCTACCATTTTCATAACTCAGCCATGTTTACTCTGTTTTAACACATTAAATGATATTCTAAAATGATAATTTGAGCTGAGCATCATGTTTTATTATGCCCGAGTGGCTAATGAGATTCTGACTGAGTAAGGCCGAGGGCCTGTGTTGTGAGGTTATTGAGCTGATTCATGATTATGAGGCCGAGGGCCTGAGATTGTATGCCACGAGATGGCTTGTTGATATAAGGCCGGAAGCCTATTGATTATGCCACGAAGTGGCTTGATATTGCGCTTGGGCAGTAAGGGTCCCCTCCCGGAGTTTGTACACCCCAGTAAGCGCGGGTACCCATTGTGATATGAGATATAGCCCGAGGGGCTGGTGTTGTTCCATGATATTGCCCAAGGGGTGGATTTCTGGTTACATTGTTGCCGAGGGGCGGATTTTTATGTGTCTATAAGTTCTAGCTGCTTTTCATTTACTTTTTTAACTGTTAAAAATGTATTTTAAAGAAGTTTAAACTGAACTAAGGTGGATTTACATGTTTTCACTGTTTCATTGCTTTTACTGGATTTTTACTGCTTCTTTATAGCCTGTTGATGTGCCTTTACGTGATTTCTTATCGCTCAGTCTGCATTTATTATTATTACTCACTGAGTTGGAGTACTCACTTTACTCTGTGCACCCCATGTGCAGATTTAGGCGCTTCAGGTCCTGCTTGCAAGGGTTAAGAGAGCTTTCAGCAAATTCCGAAGATTCCCTAGGTAGCTGCTCGATGTTTGTAGCCTAGTGCTTCTCCCTCTATCTTATTTGGTCCTGTTTTAGTTATGTAATAGTTGTGTAGACTCTTTCAAACTTGTAGTTTTTACGATAGATGATCATGACTGGTGACACCCTGATGTCGGGCAATGTCTATTCCGCAACTGTATGGTTTACCTTATTTTGGGATTTTTATTATTGTGTTAAAGACTTAGTTTTATTACTTAATTGCTTAAAAATGAATTGAGAATGTGTCTGTTGGCCTTGTCTTCATGAGAGGCGCTATCACGACCGGGTCCAAATTTAGGGTCGTGAAAAGTTGGTATCAGTGCCTAGGTTACATTGGTCTCACGAGTCATAAGCGAGTTTATTAGAGTCTCGCGGATCGGTACGGAGAAATATGTATTTATCCCCGAGAGGCTGCAGAACCTTCAGGAAAAACTTCATATTCTTGAAATTCTTGTCGTGCAAATTTGTTTATGCGAGCGCTAAACTTCTATTATTCTATTCTCTAACAAATGGTGAGGACACGTGCTACCGGTCAGGACAGACGACCACTAGTACTACCAGCTGTGGACACTAGAGGCCGAGGACGCGGTCGTGGTCGCGGTAGGGGTAGGGGTGTGGCCCGCACAGTAACTAGGAAAGCACCTGTAGATCCACCAACCGCCCTAGTTCAGGATCAGGTCCCATTTGTGGACACTCCAGCAGCACCAGCTCAGGCCCCAACTGTGCCCATTGTGATTCCGGGTCTTCAGGAGGCCTTGGCTCAAATTCTGTCAGTATGCATTGGCCTAGCTCAAGCAATCTCAGTTACTACAACCGCAGATACTTTTCAGGCTGGGGGAGGCACTCAAACTCTCGCCGCTCGCACACCTGAGCAGGTCGTGCAGGGACTTCAGATGCCAAGGGCGCATCCAGCCCATCTGGTTGCAGTTGCTCAGGACTATGTAGCTCTTTGCCAGAGGACGAGCAGCATAGGTTGGAGAGGTTTGGCAGACTTCAGCCTTCGACCTTTAGTGGTGTAGAGGGCAAGGATGCTCAGGGTTTCTTAGACAAGTGTTAGCGGATTCTTCGCACAAACGGGTATTTTGGAGACCAGTAGGGTCGTTTTCACTACTTTTCAATTTTCTGGAGCTGCCTTCACTTGGTGGGAGGCATATGAGAGGCGTAGGCCTATTGGTGCAACACCCCTTACCTAGTAGCAGTTCTCCGTTCACTTTCTGGAATAGTATGTGTCGTAGTCTCGTAGAGGGGAGCTGCGCAGATAGTTGGAGTGGTTGTGTCAGGGAGAGATGTTTGTGACACAGTATGAGATGAGGTTCTCCGAGTTAGCTCGTCATGCTATTTGGTTGGTTATGACAGATAGAGAGAGGATTAGGAGGTTTGTCGATGGACTCACTTATCAGCTTCATATTCTCATAACCAGGGAGAGGGTGTCTGGTGCTACTTTTGAGGAGGTTGTGGACATTGCTCGTGAGATAGAGTCAGTTTATCGCCAGGAGTGAGATGAGAGGGAGGCCAAGAGGCCTCAAGGATTTGGTAGTTATGGTGGTGCTCCTTCAAGAGGTCAGTTTCAGCACGGCAGAGGCCGTCCATTCAGGAATGCTCAGCCAGCTCGTCCAGGTTATCGTGGGGCATCATCGGGTCATGGTTATCACGCTTCTCATTAGGGCCAGTCATCACTTAGTGCCCTTCCTACTCAGAGTTCATCCCGTGCTCCATCAGTTTATGGTTTTTCCATGCCAGGTGCATCAGTAGTCATTCCGGTGCTAGGGGTTCCCTTCAGTCCCCATCTCCAGCACCTGGGAGTTGCTCTGAGTGTGGAGAGATGGGTCACATATGGAGGCATTGTCCTCGTCGTCTTGCGTGTTCATCTCAGCAGAGGAGTTAGTCATCGGCTTCAGCGCCAGTTACTTCACCACCACCCGCCAAGCCAGCTAGGGGTGGAGGTAAGTCAGCTAGGGGTCGCCCTAAAGGGGGAGGTCGATCAGGTGGCGGTCAGGTCCATTTCTATGCACTTCTAGCTAGACTGGATGCTATTGCTTTCGATGTTGTTATTACAAGTATTGTCTCAATTTGCCACAGAGATGCTTCTTTATTGTTTGATCCTGGTTCCACCTTTTCTTATGTGTCATCATACTTTGCTCGTTATTTGGATACGCCCCGTGAGTCTCTTATTTTGTCTGTTCATGTATCTACTCCAGTGGGCGATACTATTATTGTAGACCATGTGTACTGGTCGTGTGTGGTGACATTGTAGGTCTGGAGACCCGAGTAGATCTTTTACTATTATGTATAATGGATTTCGATGTTAGTTTGGGCATGGATTGGCTATCTCCGTGTCGTGCTATTCTGGACTATCATGCTAAGACAGTGATGTTGGCTTTATCGGATGTGCCACAGATTAAGTGGCGAGGTTTGACTGATTATGTTCCCAGTAGAGTAATCTCATTCTTGAAGGCCCATCGTATGGTTGGGAAGAGTTGTCTTTCGTATCTAGAGATTGTGAGGGAGTTTTCTGATGTGTTTCCTGTAGACCTGCTGGGCATGCCACCGGACTGGGATATTGATTTTGGTATTGACCTGGTGCCAGGAACTTAACCCATTTCTATTCCACCGTATCGTATGGCACAAGCGGAGTTGAAGGAGTTAAAGGAACAAATTTAGGAACTTCTCGATAAGGGGTTCATTCGGCCTAGTATTTCACCTTGGGGTGCACCGGTTCTATTTGTGAATAAGAAGGATGACACGATGAGGATGTGCATTGAATATATGCGGTTGAACAACATAACAATTAAGAACAAGTATCCTTTGCCTCGCATTGATGATTTATTCGACGAGATTCAGGGAGCGAGAGTGTTCTCCAAGATTGATCTCTATTCGGGTTATCACTAGTTCAAGATCAGGGACTCAGATATCCTTAAGACAGCTTTCAAGACCTGATATGGTCATTATGAGTTCTTGGTGATGTCTTTTGGACTGACCAATGCCCCGGCAGCGTTCATGCATTTGATGAACAACGTGTTCCGGCCTTATCTCGACTCGTTTGTCATAGTCTTCATTGATTTTTTCTGGTGTATTCACGTAGTTAGGAGGAGCACGCGGAGCATTTGAGAGTTGTGTTGCAGAGATTGAGGGAGGAGAAATTTTATGCAAAATTCTCCAAGTGTGAGTTTTGGATCAGTTTAGTGGCTTTCTTAGGGCACGTGGTGTCCAGTGAGGGTATTCAGGTTGATCCGAATAAGATAGAGACGGTTTAGAGTTGACCCAGACCATCCTCAGCCGCAGAGATATGCAGATTTCTTGGTTTGGCAGGCTATTATTGCCGGTTTGTTCAGGGATTATCGTCTATCGCATCGCCCTTGACCAAGTTGACTTAGAAGGGCGCTTCATTTGTATGGTTGGATGAGTGTGACGAGAGCTTTCAGAAGCTCAAGACAGCCTTGACCACAACTCCAGTGTTAGTTTTGCCATCAGTTTCAGGTTCATATAGCGTGTTTTGTGATGCTTCGAGAATTGGTATTGGATGTGTATTAGTTCATCCCGTATGACTGTTTTATTGCGTATTTAATTGAAAACTATTTGCTATCATCATGTTTTAGGTTGAATGCCATATTTGGGCCTCATTCTAACTATTTGGACCCTTAGGGATTTTTACTGATATTTCCTCACTATTTTGACTTTATACTTGTACTCAGTCATGCTATATCCTAGCATTTTCATAACTCAGCCATATTTACTATGTTTTAACACATTAAATGATATTCTAAAATGATAATTTGAGCTGAACATCATGTTTTATTATGCCCGAGTGGCTTATGAGATTCTAACTGAGTAAGGCCGAGGGCCTGTGTAGTGAGGTTATTGAGTTGATTCATGATTATGAGGCCGAGGGCCTGAGATTGTACACCGTGAGATGGCTTGTTGATATGAGGCCAAGAGCCTATTGATTATGCCACGAGGTGGTTTGATATTGCGCTTGGGCCGTAAGGGGCCCCTCCCGGAGTCTGTACACCCCCAGTGAGCGCGGGTACCTATTGTGATATTAGATATAGCCCGAGGGGCTGGTGTTGTTCCATGATATTGCTCGAGGGGCAGATTTTTATATATCTATCTGTTCTAGCTGCTTTTTATTTAATTGTTTAACTAATAAAAGGTATTTTAAAGAAGTTTAAACTGAACTAAGGTGGATTTACATGTTTTCACTGTTTCATTGCTTTTACTGGATTTTTACTGCTTCTTTATAGCCTGTTGATGTGCCTTTATGTGATTTCTTATCGCGAAGTCTGCATTTATTATTATTACTCACTGAGTTGGAGTATAAACTTTACTCCCTGTACACCGTGTGCAGATTCAGGCGCTTCAGGTCCTGCTTGCGAGGGTTGAGAGAGCTTCCAACAAATTCCAGAGATTCACTAGGTAGCTTCCCGGCGTCCGTAGCCCAATGCTTATCCCTCTATCTTATTTTCTCCTGTTTTATTTATGTAATAGTTGTGTAGACTCTTTTAGACTTGTAGTTTCATGATAGATGCTCATGACTGGTGACACCCCGATGTCGGGCTATATCTATTCTGCAACTGTATCGTTTACCTTATTTTGTGATTTTTATTATTGTGTTAAAGACTTAGTTTTATTACTTAATTGCTTAGAAATGAATTGGAAATGTATCGGCTAGCCTTGTCTTCACGAGAGGCACCATCACGACCGGGTCCGAGTTTAGGGTCGTGACACTTGTGAGGATAGAGAGGATATTTCCAATAGACCCTCAGCTCAGTAAAGCATAAGCACCATATTAATAAAAATATAGACAAAAAGGAAAAGTATCAAAAGCCATATAAAAGCAGAATATAAACAACAAGACAGTAAGGTGATCAACCATGAAAGAAAACAACAGTTATAGTGATTAATAGTGTGAAAATTAATAATTTAGTAGTATGTAATTCAAAAATATATCATACTTACTACTTTATGATTATTAAAATAACCTTTATATACATTACATAGGTTTTATAATTAATTTAATAAATTAATCTTTAACTTATAGTTAATTAGCTTACTATTTTAATAATTCAAAATCAAGGTCATAATTTAAAATTAACGTATTTTTATAAAAAATTAATTAATTACGGTAATTAGTAATGTACTTGATAATTATAATTTCTACTATATTTTATTGAAAGTAATTAAGTTTATTTATGTCACGACCCCAATTTCTCATCTTAGGATGTCATGTTGGAACTTAGTCTTCAAGACTAGGTAAGCCTAACACATGCTGATTATTAATGAAATTTAACTAACTTAACTGCAATACATTAAATAAAATATGTAACAACATAACTGAACAAACATTAGTTACATAACCCCAAAACCGGTAGTACAAGTCATAATCTTTTTTAAGAGTAACTTGAAATAACAAGTACATCACTGTCCCGAAATAATAGTAGACAGTGGAAATAAAATACAACGGACGGTTACTTCGAGGCCTACAAACGTCGAGTAGGTATACCTTGATGTCTCCAACCACGCAAACATAAGTCTCAAAATCAACTCGATCATAAGTACTTGGATCTGCACAAAGATGTGCAGAAGCATAGCATGAGTACACCACAGTGGTACCCAGTAAGTATCAAGCCTAACCTCGGTAGAATAGTAACGAGGCTAGGTCAAGACACTTACCAGACATGTAAACCTATGCAGAATATAACATAAAGTTAACAATGAAAGAACATCAATGTAAAACCAATAGCAGAAGGATTACAAATTTACAATCAACAGTGAAAATAATGGAAGCATAAATGGCAACAAGAAACAACCAGATAATAAAGCAACAACATAGTTAGAATACATGTAAAATATGAATGAATTCAAGTTAGGAGAACTGATGATAACTCAATCAATCAAATCATGCATAATGCACAAATTACAACAAGAATTACCCTAGATACCACTCCTCGTAATCTCAAATTATAAGTCACAACTTCCAAATCTTACACGTTTGGCACCTCGTGCCCACATTTTTCAAATAACTTTCACACGGCCAAATGCATGTGGTACCATGTACATCGCACCTGTGTCAAATATCAATTTAAGATGATCGAGGATAAATTTAAACACAATAAAATACAAATTTCAAACATGAATAGAGTAACGCGTCAAATGAGATATTAATATATTTAAAGTCCTAAATAAAGTAAAATAAAGGAGAGGTTTTACAAGTAGATTATCAGATGAACTTAATTTAGAAGTAAATGAGATAAAGTAAAAATATCGTATTTAAACAAAGTAAAACATTAGTTAAATTTAACGAGCTAAATATAAAATTTGTTAAATTAAAATGTGATAATAATTTTTAAGTAAATTACACAACAATAATGTCATGAGTAGAATTTGAGAACCCAATTAAAGTAAAAATGTGATAACCATTTAAATTAGTAAAGCGCCGAATGGGATACGAGTTTTATTTTTGAAAGACACACAATTGAAAAGCCTTAAGAATTCTTTTATTTAAATCAACTAATAATCAATAACTCAATAGGATATAAGATAATGACCCCGTGCACATAAATTCATCTTGACAGTCAATTTATCAAGAAATAATGGAGATACAAATTGGCATGTTGATGCAACATAATAAATCACGTAGAATGCACGACTCACCGAAGAACTCAATATCGTTCCATTATTAGAATACTAGTGGTTAACCAAATACGATCCAAATACAATAAAGTGATTTAAGAAACAACAATAACCGTCCTAACATAAAATATACCATGAGAATCACAACCAGTAATAAACCTAAATATCACAACTATTACAACATATACATATGTTGCGCCGTACAACCTAATCCCACGCAATAATAAATATATCCGTTATGGCATGCAACTTGATCCCACCATATTATATTTTATTAATATCATAATACTTCTTTATTCCACCATATCATCATTATCAATACCGTTGTGGCATGCAACCCGCTCCCCACGTAGCATGAATTAAGCAAACAAATTACAACCAACTGCGACATGTCACAAAATCAATGCAATAACGAAGTCACACAAAGAAATCACAATGGATGGAGAGGTTACACGATAACTCACAAAATTACATAGTAAGAAATGACGATTTATAAACCAAGATACAATTTTCGAGAATCAATTAATAATGAAGGCATGTGATAGATAAGGCATATATAAGACAA
Source organism: Nicotiana tabacum (assembly GCF_000715075.1). Classification (NCBI taxonomy): domain Eukaryota; kingdom Viridiplantae; phylum Streptophyta; class Magnoliopsida; order Solanales; family Solanaceae; genus Nicotiana; species Nicotiana tabacum. Next base: position 85,913,185 of record NC_134097.1, read on the forward strand.
GTAACTGCAATTAACAACTAAAACATAGATGGGTGAACTTGACAAACAAAAGATGGAACATGTACTAACAACTTCAAGTAAAGCAAGTAAGGGCAAGTGTAAAAACAACTTCAATTAAATGCATTAGAGAAGCCTAATAGTCTAAACCGGTCAAATACCACATATAAGCCCGTGTACACACTCGTCACCTCGTGTACACACCTTCAAAATCATTCAAATAGTACCATCAATCCACAACCTAAGGGGGAGTTTTTTTCACACAAAGTTAGGCAAGATACTTACCTCAAATTAGCTTTTCCTTTACAAATTCACCTCCGCTAGGCTCAATCTAGCCAAAGACGACTTAAATACTTTAAACAATGCAAGAGGAAACAATTTCAATGAACAAAGCTATGATCTTTATACAATTTCTAAAAAGTCAACAAATGTCAACCCCAAGGTCGTCCTGTTAAAACCAGGTAGAAGGGTAGATCTTGAATATCCATAACCCCACGAGTCCATATATGTGCTTTTTTTTTTCAAATCCGAGTCCAGTTCGACTGTTAAATCTCAAATTTTTATTTTTTCAATCTTTGACAAAAACCCACAAGTTTCCTATTAGATTCTCATGAATTTGATATTAAATCTAATATATAATCATGAAATATAAATGAGAATTGATTATAATCACTTACCCAATAGTTTGGAATGAACATCTCTTTACAAAATTGCCTCCCACCGAGTCTAGGGTTCAAATTATGTTAAAATTAAGCTAAGTCCTGAAATGAAAGTCCTTATACCAGTCTCAGATGTCGCATTTATGACATGAGGTTCGAAAATGCGAAAATAGCGTCACAAAAGAGAAGCTTGACCAACTCCGCGAAAGCCACAAATGCGACACATGTCGCGCAAAAGTGATCTCAGAGTCGTCGCAAAAATGACAGTTTGTATCGTAAATACAAAAGCTGCCTAATCACAAATGCGGTAAAATTGTTTGCAAATACGAACTCCCTTGTCCCAGCCCATCGTTGCAAATGGAAGAATGATCTCACAAATGAGGACATCGTAAATGTAATAAAAACCTCACAAATTCGAGAACAAAGACACCAGCAGGTCTGAACCTTCTTCAAATCACTCCGAAAAGCGTACAAAACTTATTCGATCGCTCGGGGCTCTAAACCAAACATCCACACAAGTCAAAAAACACAATAAATCCGCTCGCACAATCAAAATACAAAAATAACATCTGGAATCATGAATCAGATGCCAAAACGTATGAAAATCACAATATGCTTCAAGAACTTCTAGAATTGCAACCTAACGTCCGAACTACATCAAATCAACTCCAAATGACACCAAATTTGCAGGAAAGTTCCAAATTATGAAACAGACCAATTCCATGTCCCGAAACCAAAATCTAAATTTGATAGCCTTAAAGTCAAGCTATAGTCAAATTCAGAAAAAATCCAAACGTTTAAATTGTCAACTTCCGCCAGATGGTGCCGAAACCTTCTAGAAACATCCGAATGCAAGACCAAGAATACGCCCAAGTTCAAAATCACTATCCAAACTTTTTGGAACCATAAAAACTCTAATCCGAGGTCAAATACTCAAAAGTCAAACTTGCTCAAGTCTTTCAACTTCAAGCTTCTCAGGTGAGAATCACCCCTTAAAATCACGTCTGAACCACTTAAATACCAAAGCCGATGATGACGTAATTCATAATACACTATGCAAAATTACTTATGACCAAAAACTGACAAACTAGACGCAATTGCTCAAAACGACCGGCCGGGTCGTTACAATTTAAATTAATTTCAAAAAGGTGAAATACTAAAAGCCTACAATTGTAATTTCTTAATTAATTACAAATTAGGTATTATATAAATTATTTTTATCCTAAATGCCAAGTCCAATCCAGACCTGACCCAGTCCAAATACCCCATCTCATTCTATGTTGGCAATTCATGCATCTCCTTATGAGCCAACAGCGGTGCACCACAACATCCATCTTTATCACTCACAAAAGAAACAAAATATATCCCAGTTGTACATCATTCATATTAACGATTCTTATTTTATCTATATTTTCCTTTAATTTTTAATATCCCATCAGACTCATCTCAACTGTCAAAACTAGGGGATCTAACGGTCTGTGTATTGTGTCATTTTAATTCAATAAGGTCCATATTTTCAGGGCCGTTGATGTAAATAATCAATAGCCCAAATCCATTCCCTTGACTTTAATCCAGAGACGGCCTAAAACTACCCAAATCCTAAAATCATTTCCCTGCTATCACAGCCGCCCCATTTCCCTTTCCTCTTACTACTCTCAAAATGCATGACCAAATCATGTCACTGACCTTACACAAATTTGTGCAGGTTTGCAAACTGACCCCGAATCATCCTTTCTTCCTTCTGACTCCGCTAATCTCGCTGATACCTCCCCATATCATCATATGAATTTTAAATCTTGAGTTTTCTGACTTAGACTAAATTGTGAAACTTCAAATCTTCAAATCTTTGGATTTTGCAACAAAATCAAAGTCATGCATGAGCATCTTATGATGTTTATTATAAACCAGGGGTCAAATATAATGGACTCTAATTTTTGGCCTTTGTCCGATGGTCTTCTTGGTTGTGATGACTATCTTCCACTCAGGTAAAACTCTCATTGACCTTTCCCCTCTATTCGTTTCTGATTATACTCTACCGAGCTTACATCTCCACCCCGTCATCATTTCCCACTATCAAATTTGAATATGTGAAACCTTAAGGCTTCAATGGCCACTATATGTAATGACCCAGCCAGTTGTTTTGAGTGTTGTAGCATCGTTCCCCTGTCTACAACTCATTTTATGCTTAATTATTGTAATGTGAATTTTTGGGGTAGTTGATTCAGTTTCGGATGTTTCGGAATGAGATGAGACACTTAGTCTCAAGGTTGGAAGCTTAAGTTGAAAAGGTTGACTGAATGTTGACTTATGTCTAAATGACTCCGGAATGGAGTAATTAAGGTTCTAATAGCTCCGTCAGTTGATTTTGGACTTAGGATGTGTTCGCATAGTGATTTTGAGGTACATAGTTGATTTAAGCATGAAATGGTGAAAGTTAGAAGTTTTGAAAATTTAAAAGTTTGACTGATAGTTGAATTTGTGATTACCGGGCTTAAATTTTGGTTCTGGGAGTTGGAATAGGTCCAATGTGTCATTTATGACTTGTGCAGCGAAATTTCAGGTCAATCAGACTTGATTTGATAGGTTTTCGACATCGATTGTTGGAGTTGGAATTTCCTAGTTTTTATTAGGCTTGAATTGAGGTGCGATTCATGTTTTTGATGTTGTTTGATATGATTTAAGACCTAGACTAAGTTTGTATTATGTTGTATGACTTGTTGGTATGTTTTGTTGAGGTCCTGGGGGCCTCAGGTGAAGTTCAGATGGTTATCAGATCGAAATATGGAATTGAAGGATTGCTAAATTGCACCAGGTCTGGTGCAGTCGCACCAGCGAAGAATTGGTCGCAGGTGCGAGGCTGCAGAAGCGAAAGAGGCATCGCAGTAGCATATTTGGGTGAGCTGAGGAGTGATCATAGGTGCGATGATTTGGTCCTCACCTGCCAGTTCGCAGATGTAGAGAAAGTGCCGCATGTGCGAGGACTGGGAGTAAGCCTAGGAAACGCAGGAGCGAAGGGTGTCCTGTAGATACGGGCTCGCTTATACAGAAGATGGATTGCAGATGCGTAAGTGGGATGGAGTAGTTGGACCGCGAAAGAGGAGAAATCACCGCAAAAAGCAAAACCACGGGTGAAGTTAAATGATCCGCAGAAGAGGAAATCTTGGCGGTGTGTATTAATTCGAGGCTTTCACGATTTTTTATCATTTTGGACATTTCAAGCTGCAACTAAGGTGATTTTTTAGAGGGATTTCAAGGAGTTTCTTGAGATAAGTCACTTGTGATCATTTTTATTTAATAATATTGTTCCCCCATTGAATTTCCCACCTAGTTGTGTGCTTTTGAGGTGAAATTTTGGGAGTTTTAGGCTAGGGATTGGAGAGTTAAAATTGGGGTTGAGCAGGATTTCAATGTCGGATTTGAGTAATTTTGATATGATTGGATTCGTGATTGATTGACTTCCGTGTTTTGTAGATTTTATCGGATTCCGAGATGTAGGCCTATGGTTGACTTTTTGACTTTTGATTAAGAACTTAGTACTTTCATGTGGAGATTGATTCCTTTAGCTCTTGTTGATTGTATCGAATTTTTTTGTGGCCAGATTCGAGGCATTCAGAGGCCGATTCGCGAGGCAAGGGCTTGTTGGAGTTGAAATTTCCACGGCTTGAGGTAAGTAACACTTCTAATCTTGGTTATGAGGGTATGAAACCCCAAATTTTGTGTTATGTGATTGGTGTTGAGGTGACGCATATAGAAGGTGATGGGCGTGTGAGCGTGCATCGTAGAAATTGTGACCTGGTCGATTCCATGGAACTGTATAGTTAAATAATCTTGTTGTTAATCGTATATTCTTCATGCGTTATAGAAATTTAGTTGCAAGTCATATTAGAAATCATGCTTAGGTTGCATGCTGGTACTATTGGGACCCACAAAGGTGATGTTGCATGTTGAATTATGTGCTTAAATAGCAATAATGTACTCATTCACAGCTATTATTTGCATATCATATCTCAGTCTATGTTGTCATTTATTGATACATCATATCATCATTTATTGGGCTGATTATCATGATTCTGGTGAGCTTGAGAGACTCGAGAGATTGATGACTAAGTGAGGTCGAGGACCTGATTGTGAGGATATTTATGGGATCGGGCTGAACGTCGTAGCATTTTTTATTGATTCATGCCTTGATTGTCTTATTATAGCGCTTTAGCTGGATTTTCCCCTCTAGAGTTTGTACACCCACAGTGAGCACAGGTACCTACTTAGTGCAAGTGCGAGTGCAACTGCCGAGCGCGAATGCCTAGCGATTGGGAAGAATGAGTGACTATGAGGATGGAGTGACTGGGAGGATGGAGTGAATGGGAGGATGGAATGATTGTTACTCTGAGAGCATGCATATGATTTCATCACTATTTTGTACTCCAAATGGCATAGATAACTTACATGTATATATCGGGATGCATCATTTCTTATCTAAGCTGTACTAGGCATATCCTACTTGTTTGGGGTTTATATGTTAAATTTAGAAGCATGCCTACCTTTCTGTATCATACTTCTATAATAGAGTTATACCTATGAAGCTCGTAATTGCTTTCAGCCCTATGGTTAGATTTGTTACTTACTGAGTTGGTTGTACTCATGCTACACCCTAAACTTCATGTTGGTATGGCCGAAACTCACATCACAAATATAGGTTGTGAGGTGGCCGAAGCAATAATAAAAATGCAGCGCAAGTCGACGTCGAATCCACAAAGAGTTAGATTTTTGGATTAGGTATACACCTAGTGTGACTGTATGATGTGCCCCAAATTACACTTCCACATTTTCAATTGTTGTTTCTACTTCTACTTATAAGATATTGATTGTGATTGTAGAGCTAAGAGACAATATTTTTGGTTTTGGTTGTTTTTAAAGTTATGAAAGATCTAGGGTTGCAACTTCTGCCTAGTTGGTTACCTAATGGATTTAGAGCTTTAGGACATGTTTGGTTGATCGGGATACAATATAGCAATCACACTCAATTACACACTCCATATCTCTCGGTAATTTGTGTGATTTTGCCTGATTTGGCTTTCTCAAGTCCAAATGGGTATTTCACAAAGCAAGTGATAAATGCTCTAGTCGGGAATTACTCTCTCTAGGTTCGACCTTTTAATTGAGGCTATCCATTTCTTGAGTTCACCCCAATTCCTAGTTAGTCAAGTTTTCCTAGACTTAGTCTCTCTTTCTCAAGTAGAGACTAAGTCAAATAGGCATGAATCAATGTTTGCAACCATCAATTCTCAAATTCAAGCAAGAACTAGGCTAAATATCATGAACTCAATCATAAGTAATCACTAAATCAATTACCCATTACGTACCCATACTAGGGTTGGGTCACAACCCAAGCTAAGGGTTTAGCTACTCATGGAAAATGTTGGCCCAAGTTCAGGTAAAGTTTTGAAGAATGACAAATGAACTCAGTCATGGACCAGGTTCATCATGTGAGGCATAATATTTATCAACCTAGACAGTGAGATACATGTGAAGGAGATAAGTCTCAGTAATCAAGCAGAAATATCTCCTGAACTAATCGAAAAGGTTGCATATTGGATGAGGAGATAAAGTCTCCTTATGGGAAGAGGACACAATCACACAATCCGGATAAATGATAGGTTTGGAGTTTGTATTGAACAAGGACTCAACTTCGATGAAAGATCAGCAATTGAGTCTCAATCAAACTCTGATTACTAACTCATTAAATAACAGTGATTGTTCTCTTTTACAGGTGTTGCACATACGCAAAAGTTAAACGTGAATAGGGAGCAAAATAGCAACGCTTTTTGCAAGCAGTTCGTGTGTAATTCAAGTGTGCAAACCTGAAGCTACTTGAACGAGATAGAAGAACCAGTTCCGTTGTGTTTATTCTTATTCTAGTTCAATTGTAGTAGGTGGTTTAAAGTTGTACCTTTTCAGCTTTCATAGAAGCATTTGTAATAGGTACTTTGAGTGTTCAAGTTATAGGCTAACTTGAAGGTGTCGCAACAGTTGAGGTTGTGTGCTACACAGAGATTAGAGTTAATCCTTAGGTTTACAAAGAGTTTTGTAAATGCTGTTTTGGCTCAGTAATTTTAGTGGATGTTTGGGAAAATCCTACTGAGTAGTAGGTCGTGGTTTTTTCACCTTTTGAGCCAGGTATTTTCCACGTAAAAATCTCTGTGTTCTTTATTTTCTGTACTTTTAATTCCGCAACAGTAGCAGTTGGAACACCTAGAAGAACCAGGTTCTTCTAGATCGAAAAATTGGGTACCACACAAATCACCCCCCTCTTGTGTGGTATTGACGTTTAGAACATCAATTGGTATCAGAGCAAGTTATCCTTGAATAGGCTAACACCTTAGGAAAAGATCAACATGAGTGCACCACCTGGGAACTGGGAAGGGCAATCCACTGCCAGGCCTCCACTGTTCAATGGACAGTACTACTCTTGGTGGAAAAACAAGATGATGGATTACATCATAGGAGAAGACTATGAACTCTGAGACATAGTCACTGATGGTCCTTTGCCAACTACAGTGAAAAATGAGGAAGGAGTGGTTGTGCCAAAGACAAGGGCTGACTGCACTGCCGAAGACCTAAAAAGTGGGAGAAAAATGCTAAGGCCAAGATATGGCTTGTGTGTGTACAAGGTCCAGATGAGTACAGTAGGATCCAAAACTGTGCTACTGCCAAGGAGATATGGGACACTTTGCAAGTGGCTCATGAAGGAACACCTCAAGTGAAAAGATCCAGAGGAACACTGCTGTATTCTCAATATGAGAATTTAACTATGAAGGAAGGAGAAACTATCTAAAAGATGTATACTAGGTTCACTACACTGACAAATGAACTTAATTCCCTTGGAAGGATTATTCTTGAAGAAGACAAGGTTGAGAAAATCCTGACAAGGGTTCTGCCAGTCTCACGGGAAAGCAAAATCACGGCCATTCAGGAATCCAACAATATTGCTACTCTCAGACTGGATGAGCTGATTGGAAATCTTACTGCTTATGAACTGAGAAGGCAAACCATGAAGATAGATACACCCAAGAAGGAGAGAAGCCTAGCTCTCAGAATTGCTGAAGGTTCAGATCTGGAAGATAATGAGATGGCTATGATCACTAGAAAATTCAAAAAGTACCTGATGAGAGGAAAAGGTTCTTCAAGAGGTACAACCATCAACAAGTTAAGAGCTCTTGAGAAACAGACCAATGAGGGTTGCTACAGGTGTGGTAAGACTGATCACATGATCAAGAACTGCCCTCAATGGGAAATTGAGTGGAAGAAAGAAAGGGTTGAACGAAGGAACAGGAAGAAGGAACAGGTTCAACTAAGGCTATAGTTGCTGCTTGGGGAGAAACTTCAGATGAAGATTCGGAAGATGAAGCTGAAGAAGAGCAAGTACTGATGGCCATCGGAGAATCAGATGATGAACAAGAGGTAAGTATCCTTCATCAAATAAGATTAAATTTTTGTCTAAAGAAAAGTTGGTTGAGCTACTACTAGACTGCATTGATGAGTCTGAGATAATTAACAATGAGAAAGAAGTTCTGTCTAGGGAATGTGTGATCCTAAAAGAAAAATTTAAAATTCTAGAGTCTAGGGATAATGAGAGTGATAACACAAATGTTGAGTTGAAGAACCAGGTTCTTGAACTTGATAACAGTGTCCTAGAGCTTAGGTCTGAAAACTTAAAACTGAAACTAGGAACAGGAAAGAAGAAAGCTGATCACACATATTTCACTCTAGAAGAAAACTTGGGAAAAATGAAAGATGAATTGTATAAGAAAGATGAACTCATTAAAGTCCTGAAGGAAGATCTAGGAAAGGTGAAACATGAACTAGACAGAACTTGCAAGTGGAACAAGGCTTCTGATGCACTCTCTAGGCTGCAAGAGCATCACAATAGCAACAAAAGAGGACTTGGCTATGGGACTCAAGCTCCAAAATGGGACTCTAGAAGCAAGTACCTCACTCTTCCTGAAAATAAAATCTGCACACACTGTGGCAAGGCTGGCCATTACAAAAATTAATGTAATGCAAAAGAAAAGGCCAGTCAAAAGAACAAAGTCTTTGTTCAAGAGAAAAACAAGCTGCCTGGGTGGGCAAGAAGGAATCTGATTCATCCTTTTGCCTATAGAAAGGGACCCAAACTAGTTTGGGTTCCTAAGACTAACCCCTGATTTCTTTTTGTAGGTCCAAGTGAAAGGGAAGAGCCAAATATGGTATATGGATAGTGGCTGCTCAAAACATATAACTGGGAACAAGGACCAGTTCCTTTCACTTGAGGACTTAAAAGGATGTAATGTCTCCTTTGGTAATGGAAAGAAAGGTGAGATCATTGGGGTTGGAAAGGCAGGCAAAACAGATTCTCATTCCATAGAGAATGTCTACCTGATAGATGGCTTGAAATATAGCCTAATAAGTGCGTCACAATTGTGTGACAGAGGTAATCTTGTAGCTTTTACCTCTACCAAATGCTTTTTGATTAACCTTACCACTGACAAGATTATTTTGCAGGGAAAAAGAGTTAACAATATGTACATTGTAGATTTTTCTACTCTCTCAGAAAATGAACTCACTTGCTTAAGTGTGTTGGTTAATGATCCCCTCTTGTGGCACAAAAGACTTGGTCATGCATGTCTAAATCAGCTAAACAAATTAGTTTGTAAAGACTTGGTGATAGGGTTACCTAATATCAAGTTCAAGGAAGACAATATTTGTGAGGCATGTGCAAGGGGGAAGCAGGTAAGATCATCCTTCAAAAGCAAGAAAATGGTAAGTACAGCCATGTCATTGGAACTGGTCCATATAGATTTATCTGGTCCAATGAGAACCATGAGCAGAGGTGGAAAGAAATATGTAATGGTGCTTGTCGATGATTATTCTAGATTTACCTAGGTTCTATTTCCAACCTCCAAAGATGAAGCATTCGATATGTTTATTGCATTTGTTAGAAAAAACTCAGAAACAATTAGGAAATCAACTTGCATCCATTAGGTCTGATCATGGAACTGAATTTGAAAATTCCAAGTTTGCTGAATTCTGTGATGAAAATGGTATAGATCATAATTTCTCTTCCCCTAGGACCCCTTAACAAAATGGAGTAGTTGAAAGGAAGAATAGAACTCTATAGGACATGGCTAGAACCATGCTGCTTTCTAGTATATTGCCCACAGCTTCTGGGCAGAGGCCATAAACACTGCATGTTACATAATCAATAGATGCATAACCAGACCTCTAGTGGAGAAGACTCCCTATGAGTTACTTAAAGGGAGAAACCCAAACATATCTCATCTTAGGGCATTTGGTTGCAAGTGCTATGTGCACAATAATGGAAAAGACTCCCTAGGTAAGTTTGATCCTAGAAGTGGTGAGGGAGTATTCTTGGGATATTCTTCACATAGCAAAGCATATAAAGTGTTTAATAAAAGAACTCTGTGTGTAGAAGAAAGTGTACATGTAGTATTTGATGAAACTAACATTCTTTTTAAGGGACATGAACATGAAGATGAAGCCATTGGATTGATAAAGGAATTGACTGAATCCCCAACACAAGTCAAAGTGGCATCAAAAGAAAGAACAGGTTATGGAACAGGTCCTTCAAATCAGGGCAACCTGACAGGGGGAACTAATCAAGGAGAAATTGAATCAAACCCCCTAGAGGAACTTGTTCATGAACCTGTTCCTCAGCAACAGAACATGGGAGAGACATCTAGCAGAAACCAGTTGATTGTGAAACCTCACAAGTATCAAAGTTCTCACCCCATTGAGAACATTATTACTGATCCAACATCTGGAGTCAAAACTAGATCACAACTAAAGAATCTGTGTATTTTTTATGCTTTCCTATCTCTTATTGAACTTAAAAATCTTGTTGAGGCTTTGCAGGATGCGTATTGGGTGAATGCAATGCAAGATGAACTCAACCAATTTGAAAGAAATCAAGTTTGGCATCTAGTTCTGAGACCCAAGGACAAATCAGTCATTGGTACAAAATGGGTCTTCAGAAACAAACTTGATGAAGATGGAACAATTACAAGAAACAAAGCAAGACTGGTGGTACAAGGATTCAGCCAAGAGGAGGGCATAGACTATGATGAGACATTTGCTCCAGTTGCAAGACTAGAGGCAATTAGACTCCTCATAGCCTTTACAGCACAAATGGAATTCACTCTTCATCAGATGGATGTCAAAAGTGCCTTCCTGAATGAGTACCTAAAGGAAGAAATGTTTGTGAAACAACCTCCAGGGTTTGAGAGCAAGGAATGTCCTGAGCATGTGTACAAGTTAGACAAGGCTCTCTATGGGCTCAAGCAGGCCCCAAGAGCTTGGTATGAACGACTATCCAAATTCCTACTGGAGCATGGTTACAAAATAGGTAAACTTGACAGTGCCTTATTTTTAAGGGGAAAAGGTAAAGATCTCCTTGTTGTGCAAATATATGTGGATGACATCATATTTGGGGCTACCACTGATAGGCTAAGTAAGGACTTTGCAAAACTAATGGGCAGTGAGTTTGAAATGAGCATGATGGGTTAGCTTAACTTCTTTTTAGGCTTGCAGATCAAACAAAGTCCAAATGGAACCATGATCCATCAACAGAAGTATACAAAAGAGCTAATCAAAAAGTTTAAAATGGAGGAATCTAAAGAAATAGACACACCCATTGCAACTGCCACCAAATTAGATATTGATGAACTTGGTTCATCAGTCGATCAAAAGTTGTATAGGGGTATGATTGGATCACTCTTGTATATTACTACAAGCAAACCTGACATCATTTTCAGTGTAGGACTTTGTGCTCGTTTTCAGGCAAATCCAAATGAGTCCCACTTGACTGCGGTAAAGAGGATACTGAGATATCTGAAAGGCACCACTGATCTGTGTCTTTGGTATCCTAAGTTAGTAATTTTGATCTAGTTGGATATGCTGATACTGATTTTGCAGGTTTCTTAGTGGACAGGAAAACACCTCAGGTATGGCACATTTCCTTGGTTCATGTCTTGTGTCATGGGCTACCAAAAAGCAAAATTCTGTGGCCCCATCTACTTCTGAAGTTGAGTATGTTGTTGTTTCTTCCTGTTGTGCTCAATTGCTATGGATCAAACAACAGCTGGTAGATTTTGGAATTGAAGTGGGATGTATTCCAATATTCTACTATAACACTAGTGCTATCAGTATGACAAAGAACCCTGTTCATCATACGAGGACTAAGCACATAGATGTTAAACACCACTTTTTAAGAGATAACTATGAGAAAGGATTGATTTCAATAGAATTCTATGCTACTGATAAACAAATAGCTGATATCTTCACTAAAGCACTGAGTAGAGAAAACTTTGAGAGGAACAAGTTGGAGTTAGGGATGATTAAGATCACCTAATAGGCCCAGTTCAGAATGCATAATAAAAAAAATATTGTTTGGTTAGGGGTTCTAACTTTGTGTAAATATCTAGATTAATTCTTACTCAGTTTCATACTTTAATTATTATACTCCTGTGACATGTGTATGACTCACTGATCTCTTACAAAGTTTCTTCTATTTTGGCATTTGAGGCATGTTCAAGAGAGTTCTATATAAAGAACCTGGTTCATCAGTATGTGTTCATATGAAAAGCTCAGGTATGTTTTCTATACTCTGCACAATTAGAAAGATTATTTTTTCAATCATGAGCAGAAGTCCTACATTCATCAAATTCCTAGAAATTCTATCTGTTGAGCATTGAACCAGTTTCGTCCCCTAGAACTCTAAAAACCGAGATTTTTGCCTAAAATCTAGCGATGCCTAATAATCACTAAGAGACCGGAATTACATCTTGATTAGACTTCTAATTGACCTCTGAAAAAGCTGTTGTTACTGCATTTAAGTCTAATCATCTTTAAATACACGCCATACCTCTTCATTATTAGTCCATAACCGTCAAAACTCTTCTCAAGTTCTGATCGCCCTTATTCTCTCCAAAATTCCCAAATTTTTCTTAAGAAACGATCCACCATGACTACCCCCCAATATAATTCTAGTACTCCTTCACCAGTATCCCCTTCGAATACATCCTTATCTACACCCCTAGTGAAACCCCGAAACCTAGGTTTCGTAGGCAGAAAATGTTGGCTAGAAAAACTTTAGCTTTTGGAGCTCTAAGAAAAGTTCTAAATGAGAAATTGAAGGCTAGCTAGAGGAAGGAAAGTCCTACTCAAGAATCTGACTCAAGCTCTAAGTCTGAAGCCTTTATTTTTGCCAGCGAAGGAGAAGAACATGGGTCTTCTGACACTACCAAAATTAAAAAAAACCCTGAGGTAAGTTCTTGTGTGGTACTCTCTACTGTGGTTGAAAATGCAGAAAATAGATTTGTCTTGGTTGGTCCTGTCAAAGATGTAAAGGGGGCTGAATCTAGTAGAAGTGGAGGTAAAAAGAAAGAAAAAGAGAGAGGGAGCAAGTGGTGATGAGAGGGGAAATGAGAAAGAAAAAGTTCTAGTTATCTATGGAGGTGTTGAAGAAGGTCAAATTGGGGGTTCCTCAAGTTAGGGAGACTAAGAATTCTCCCAAAAGTGATCATATGCAAGAATTCATGGATACAACAAGTCAGAGGGAAGTGGTTCTGGGGAGGCGGCTGAAGGGCTTGTGCATCTAAGCAAGCAACAAGATGAACCTGGTTCATCTGTTGAAGAAACAGTGGCTGATCTTCTAAAGAGGGTTGGGGCCAGTTATGATCCAAAGAAGCATAAAGCTTCCACACAAAAGGCTCCAACTACTTCCAAGCCAACAAAGAAAAGCAAAATGTTATCCTCAAAAACTACTGTACCTAAGGGAAGAGCCACTAGAAGCAGGGTCAGACAAAGTGAAGTTGAGTTATAGAAAGCTCTGGAAGAAAGCAAGAAGAAAAAGAAGGAGAAGGGAAAAGCAAAGGCTGTGGAAAGTTCTGAGGTTGCAGAAGAAGAAGAAGAAGAAGAAGAAGAGATGGAACTGGTCCATCAAGAAAGGGGAACAACTGTGGAGGTTCCTACACCCAAACCAAAAAGGGCCAAGGCTTCTTCCAAGAAGTCTTCCTCTGAACCCTATTTTGCCAAAAGAACCAGATCTGCAGTGAAAGGTAAGCAGGTAAAAATTACTGAGGCAGAAGAAGAAGAGGAATCTGAAAAGGAAGAAGATAGGTTTGTCATCTTTGGTAGAAGAATTTTTTTGAATGGAAGACTGTTGAGAGACCTAGATGAGCCAGGAATGAGAAGACTGGTGGATGCCCTAGCTGCACAAGGTTGGAAGGACATGGTCCTTGAAATGGATGGGAGGCTGGCTAGGAAAGAATTGATTGAGTTTACAGCCAATGCCACAGTGAAGAATGGGGTAGTCACCAGTATAGTGAAAGGAGTAAGGGTGCAGTTTGATGCACTCAAATTGGGTAAGATTCTAGACATATCTAGTGAGAGGTATGATGATTATACAAGGCAAAGATGGCCATGTCTAGATTCTCTCCCTACTGCTCTTCAAATCACTAGGAAGTTTTGTGATGTCGCATATGCTGAAGATGTTCTTGAAGCCAGGTTTGTGCAGAAAAGTAAGATGAGGCCTAAGCACAAGGGCTTGTTTAAATTTGTTAACAAGTGCCTGTTGCCTAGATAGGAGAGGAGACACACTGCAAACTACATGGACCTGGTTCTTATGGAGTGTCTTGTGAGAGGAATGCAGATCAAATGGCCTGCCTTTATTGTCAAATTACTGGACAGGGTCATAAATGGCTTCAAGGCTCATTCCAGCCCATATGGGTTCATATTGACTACTGTTCTGGATAAACTGAATGTGCCTTTGAAGAAATGGGAGATAGCATCAAGCAAGGAACACTTTGGCGTCAAGACTCTTCTGGCTTGTGACTATCCAGTCAATGCCACCCTAGTTGAACCTGGTTCATCCCTGAAGACACCTGTTAACAACAAGGTTAGGGCTTTGATTCAAGAGTGTAGATCTAAGGATGCTGAAATTGCTCGGCTCCAGGCTCGTGTAGCTGAACTGGAAACTGAAAGAGATGGCCTTAGAACTGAGCTAGCAAAAGAAAAGGAGAAGAGTGATAGGATGCTTCAAAATATGATCAACCTTCTCCAAACCTAGCCCTCTAGTTCCTCCAAGCCTTAGGATGTCTAGTTGTTGTCTTCTGAACCAAACTAGTACCCCTAGTGACCCAGATTAGGGACTTTTTCGTTTTTTATGCTCATGCTTTGGAAGTTTTTCTTTCTTTTTGTGGTTTGTTGGTGGAAACATATCTTATCAATGACAGCTACTGTTTCTCTTGTTCTATGAAGATTTTACTCTTAATAGTTTGAATATGTTTGTTGATTATTGATAATTTCATCCATGTTTTCACTTGCAGTTGCCCAAGTGGCCATGAGTAATTACAATAATCTGGGATTCACAATGCATGCAACTTTTCGATGATGCCAAAAGGGGAAGAGATATTGTGTTTTACTCTTTATTCTGAATAATGTGATATTTATAACCTAATTAAATCTGGTCCTTGATGATAAGTTAAAATTCTAATATTATGTGTTGATGGTCAAGCTGAGTTCCTACAGGTTCTTTGATTAGTAAAAGCATAGAGTTTGTCATCATCAGAAAGGGAGAATTTGTTGGCCCAAGTTCAGGTGAAGTTTTGAAGAATGACAAATGAACTCAGTCATGGACCAGGTTCATCATGTGAGGCATAATATTTATCAACCTAGACTGTGAGATACACGTGAAGGAGATAAGTCTCAGCAATCAAGCAGCAATATCTCTTGAACTGATCGAAAAGGTTGCATATTGGATGAGGAGAGAAAGTCTCCGTATGGGAAAAGGACACAATCATACAATCCGGATAAATGATAGGGTTAGAGTTTGTATTGAACAAGGACTCAACTTCGATGGAAGATCAGCAATTGAGTCTCAATCAAACTCTAATTACTAACTCATTAAATAACAGTGATTGTTCTCTTTTACAGGTTTTGCACATACGCAGAAGTTAAACGTGAATAGGAGCAAAATAGCAACGCTTTTTGCAAGCAGTTCATGTGTAATTCAAGTGTGCAAACCTGAAGATACTTGAACGAGATAGAAGAACCAGTACCGTTGTGTTTATTCTTATTCTAGTTCAATTGTAGTAGGTGGTTTAAAGTTGTATCTTTTCAGTTTTCATAGAAGCATTTGTAATAGGTACTTTGAGTGTTCAAGTTATAGGCTAACTTGAAGGTGTCGCAACAGTTGAGGTTGTGTGCTACACAGGGATTAGAGTTAATCCTTAGGTTTACAAAGAGTTTTGTAAATGCTGTTTTGGCTCAGTAATTTTAGTGGATGTTTGGGAAAATCCTACTGAGTAGTAGGTCGTGATTTTTTCACCTTTTGAGCCAGGTATTTTTCACGTAAAAATCTTTGTGTTCTTTATTTTCTGTACTTTTGATTCCGCAACAGTAGCAGTTGGAACACTTAGAAGAACCAGGTTCTTCTATATCAAAAAATTGGGTACCACACAAATCACCCCCCCTCTTGTGTGGTATTGACGTTTAAAACATCCGAAAATGAAGAAATTAAAGAAGAAACTAAGATAGAATTCATAATACTTGATTAATGAAATAAATCTAATGTTTCAAAGCTAATCTAGTACAATGTTACCTAATACAGTAATTAAAAATGGCTCAGGTGCTCCCATCTTACAAAACATAGCCTAAAAATGACTAAAAGTTCTATTTATACCTAGCTAAAAATATATGACAAAATTGCTCCTACGGAGGTTGTGCGGTTGCACAATTATGTGTGCGGTCCGCATGTTGAGATTGATTGGTCAATTGGGCTTTATATGGTCGCATAAAATTGTAATTCGGGCACAGTTCATTTAATTGTGCAGACCGCACATTTCTGAGTGCGGCTGCACACTTGAACTTGGACAGGAGCTGGCCTTCATTATGCGGACAACACAATTATGGGTGCGGCCACATATCTTCAATCTTCAAAAAACATGGCTCTCTTATTATCCACTTCTGTGGACTGCACAATTATGAGTGCGGCCGCTCTTGGCATCCTGCGACCGCATAATAATAGTGTGGTCCGCACATCTTCAATCTCCCAACATGCAAGTTCTCTGAAGCTTGTTTTCTTTGGCCGCACAATACGTGTGCGGTCCACATTGTGTGTAAAAATTCCATCACTTCTCCTTCCGAGTTTACGAACGCACACAATATGGCTCTTTTCCCAATATTCCTGCAAGAAAGCAAATTTTATTAGTTCTTGGGAATACCTTTATGTACTTTTGAGCTAAAACACAAGTAAAAGAGAGCAAATAAGCAGTTAAAGTCCCTACTTATCACATGTGTAGATCTAGGTGTTTCCGGACACATTGGTTGCTGATTCTCAGAGTTTTTAGTCATTCAAAGATTATCAAGGTAGTTTCCCAAGCATCCGCAAACCTTGCCTCTCCTCTCCTATCCCTCATATTTACTTAAACAATTTTTGTTTTCCTTAGACAGTGTATTAGACTATCTATTGTATAGATGCTCATGCACTCAATGACACCCTGGTTTTGGGAAATGTCTGTATCGAGTTCTGATGTTTTTATTTATATTCCATAGCAGGTGACACCCATACTCAGTGACACCCGTACTCTAGAGCAGGTGATGCAGGGACTTCAAACATCAGGGTACTACCAGCCCATCTAGTTGCAGTTGTTCACTCCCCGAGTGGGTCCTATTTTGAGTGATAAGAAATAGAAGATACTAGAGAGGTTTGGGAGGCTCCAGCCTCCATCATTTAGTGGGACGGAGTCAGAGGATGCTTAGGACTTCTTAGATAGGTGCCAGTAAATTCTTCGCAAGACGGGTATTCTGGAGACTAGTGGAGTCTCCTTTACTACATTTTAGCTATCAGGGGATGCCTTCAGATGGTGGAAGGCCTTTGAGAGGTGCATGCCTATTGGTGCAACAAAACTTTCATGGCATGAGTTCTCCATTATCTTCTTGGAGAAGTTTGTTCCACAGACCCGCAGGGAGGAGCAGCGCAGGCACTTCGAGCAACTGCGTCAGGAGGTCATGCTTGTGACCCCGTATGAGATGAGATTTTTACAGTTGGCTCGTCACACAATTTGGTTAGTTCTCACTAAGAGGGAGACGATTAGGAGGGTCATTGATGGCCTCCACTATTAGTTGCATTTTGTTATTACATGGGAGAGTGTATCAGGTCCTACGTTTTTACAAGGTGGTTGATATTGTTTGGCGGCTAGAGATGGTCCGTAGTCAGGAGAGGGAGGCCAAGAGGCCTCATGGTTTGGGTTCTTTCAGTAGTGTTCCTTCTAGGGGCAGTCCTACAACACCAAGGGTCGCCCTTATAGTCCCACTCAGATGGCTCGTCCAATTCATCGTGGTGCATCATATAACTATGGCTTGTACAATGATCGTCCTGGTCAGTCATATCTCAATGCTCTCCTAGCTCAGAGTCCATCTCGTGCACCTTCGGTTCAGGGTTCATCTACACTAGGTTCTTCTAGCAGTTATTCTAGTACTTATGCCCCGATGCAGTCCCCACCACCACCACTGTGGAGTTGCTTCAAGTGCGGGGAGTTTGGGCATATATGGAGACAGTGTCCTCGTTGCCCAGGAGGTCCATTTTAGCAGAGGGATTAGGCTATGACTTCCACACCTATTACTTCACTACTCACCTAGCCAGATCGGGGTGGTGCTTAGGTAGCCAGAGGTCGCCCTAGAAGGGGAGGCTAATCAGGTGGTGGTCATGCCCGATTCTATACTATTCCTTTCAGGCCAAATGCTATTGCTTCAGATGCAGTGATCACATGTATTGTCTCAGTGTTCCACAAAAATGCTTCCATATTATTTGACCCTGGTTCTATTTATTTTTATGTATCATCATATTTTACTCGTTATTTGGATATGCCCCATGAGTTCTAGTTTCATCTATTCATGTATCTATGTCGATGGGCGATACAATTATTATGGACCGTGTGTGTCGAATGTGTGCTGTGACTATTGGGAGATTAGAGACTAGAGTTGATCTCTTGTTGCTTAGCATGGTTAATTTCAATGTGATATTGGGTATGGATTGGTTTTCTGTCATGCTATTCTGGATTGTCACGCTAAGACAGTGACGTTGGCGATGCCGGGGTTGCCAAGGATCGAGTGGAGGGGTTCTCTAGATTACGTTCCCGGTAGAGTGATTTTCTTATTTAAAGGCCCAACGGATTGTTAGGAAAGGGTGTTTGTCATATTTGGCCTTTGTGAGAGGTGTTGGTGCAGATACTCTTACTAATGATTCTGTTCCGATGGTGCGATACTATCCGAATGTGTTTCCTGTAGACCTACCAGGCATGCCACCGGACAGGGACAATGACTTTAATATTGACTTGGTGTCGGGCACTAAGCCCATTTCTATTCCTCTGTATTGTATAGTACCACCTAAGATGAAGGAATTAAAAGAGCAGCTTCAAGAGCTTCTTAATATGGGTGTATAGGACTAGTGTGTCTCCTTGGAGTGCACCGATTCTATTTGTAAAGAAGAAGGATGGTACTATGCGGATGTGCATCGTCTATATGTAGTTGAACAAAGTTACAATCAAGAACAAGTATCCTTTGTCGCGCATCAATGATTTATTTTACAAGCTTCAAGGAGCCAAGGCGTTCTCTAAGATATACTTGAGGTATGGGTATTGCCTGTTGAAGATTTAGGACTCAGTTATTCTAAAAATGACATTTAAGACCCGTTATGGTCATTATGAGTTCCTTGTGATGTCTTTTGGGCTGACCAACGCCCCAACAACATTTCATGCATCTGATGAACAATGTATTTTAGCCATATCTTGATTCATTTGTCATAGCATTCATTGATGATATCCTGGTGTACTCATGTAGCCAGGAGGAGAATGCCCATCATTTGAGGATTGTATTGCAACAACTAAGGGAAGAGAAGTTTTATGCTAAGTTCTCTAAGTGTGAGTTTTAGCTTAGCTCGGTGTCATTCTTGGGTACATGGTGTCCAATGAGGTAATTAAGGTGGATCTAAAGAAGATTGAGGCGGTTTAGAGTTGGCGCAAATCACCCTAAGCTATTGAGATTCAGATATTTCTCCTCTTGTATGGTTATTATCGTCGCTTCGTGGAGGGTTTCTTGTCTATTGCATCGCCTTTGACCAAATCGACCGAGAAGGGTGCTCCTTTTAGGTGATCGAATGAGTGTGAGGAGAGCTTTCAGAAATTCAAGACTGCCTTGACCACAACCCCAATTCTAGTTCGGACTTCATCTTATGGTTCTTATACATTATATTATGATGTTTCTCAAATTGGTATGGGGTGTGTCTTGATGTAGGAGGGTAGAGTGATTGTTTATGCTTCTTGCCAGTTGTAGCCCCATGAGAAGAACTACAATGTTCATGATTTGGAGTTGACAGCCATCATTCATGTATTGAAGATTTGGAGGCATTATCTCTATGGTGTCTCTTGTGAGCAATTTATGGATCATCAAAGTCTCTAACACTTGTTCAAATAGAAGGATTTAAATTTGAGGCAGCAGAGGTGGTTGGAGCTGCTAAAGGACTATGATATTACTATTCTGTATCATCCCAAGAAGGCTAATGTGGTGGTCAATGCCTTGAGTAGAAAGGCAGTGAGTATGGGTATCCTTGCATTAATTCATGTTGGTGAGAAACTACTTGTAGTTCATATTTTAGATCCTAGTCGAGTTCTATCTTGTGTGCTTTCTGGATTTTCCTTATATGATCGTATCGGAGAGAGCCAATATGATGATCACTATTTGCTTGTCCTTAAGGACACGGTGATGCCGAGGATGTTGCTACTGGGGATGATGGGGTGTTGAGGATGCAGGGTCAGATTTGTGTGCCTAATGTAGATAGGCTACGTGAGTTGATTCTTGAGGAGGCCCACAGTTCGTGGTATTCTATTCATCTGGGTGCTGCGAAGATGTGTCAAGACTTGAGGCATCACTATTGGTAGAGGAGGATGAAGAATGATATAATGGGGTTTGTATCTGTGCCTAAATTGTCAGTAGGTGAAGCATGATCATCAAAGACCATGTGCATTACTTCAGAGGCTTGAGATTCCGGAGTGGAAATTGGAGCGTATCACAATTGATTTTGTAGTTGGGCTCCCATGGACATCGAGGAGTTTGATGTTATTTGGTTGATTGTGGATCAGTTGACCAAGTCTACGCATTTCATTCTAGTTGGGACTACCTATTCTTTAGAGTGGTTGGTTGAGATTTAAATCCGCGAGATTGTTCGCCTTCACGGTGTGTTAGTGTCCATCATTTCAAATCGAGGCACACAGTTTACATTGCAATTTTGGAGAGCAGTGCAGTGAGAGTTAGGAACACAAGTTGAGTTGAGTACATCATTTCACCCTTAGACGAACAGACAATCCTAGTGCACTATTTAGATATCGAGGGTTCATGGGATCAATTTCTGCCACTCACAAAATTTTCCTACAACAACTACTACCAATCGAGCATTCAGATGGCTCCGTATGAGGCTTTGTATGGTAGACGATGTCGGTCTTTGGTGGGATGGTTTTAGCTGGGTGAGACTAGGCTATTGGGTACTGACTTGGTTCAAGATGCTTTAGACAAGATTAAATAGATTCAAGATCGTCTTCACATGTCGTAGTCTATACAGAAGAGTTACGCCAATCGAAAGGTTCGTGATGTTGCCTATATGGTGGGGGAGAAGGTACTACTCAAGATTTCACCCATGAAGGGTGTTATGAGGTTCGGGAAGAAGGGCAAGTTGGGCCCTCGGTATATTTGGCCATTTGAGATGCTTTAGAGGATTAGAGAGGTGGCTTAAAAGCTTGCCTTGCCGCCTATTCTGTAGAGTATTCATCCAGTATTTCATGTCTCTATGCTCCGGAAGTATGTCGACGATCCGTCTCATGGTTTGGATTTTAGAACGATTCAGTTGGATGATGATTTGACTTATTATGTGGAGCCGATGTCTATTTTTGGATTGGTAGGTTCGAAAGTTGAGATCAAAAGACATAGCTTCAGTAAGGGTGCACTGGAGAGGTCAGCCAATTGAGGATGCTACTTAGGATACCGAGTGGAAGATTGGAGCCAAAGATGCAGAGCATATATCCATGCCTATTTGAGACTCTAGGTATGTTTCTAGACCCGTTCGAGGAAGAGCATTTGTTTAAGAGGGGGAGGATGTAACGACCCGGCCGATCATTTTGAGTGTTGTAGCACCGTTCCCCCATTTACTGCTCATTTTATGCTTAATTATTGTTATGTCACTTGCCAGGGTAGTTGATTCAGTTTCGGGGATGTTTTCAAATGAGATGAGACACTTAGTCTCAAGGTTGGAAGCTTAAGTTGAAAAGGTTGATAAGATGTTGACTTATCTGTAAACGACTCTAGAATGGAGATTTTATGGTTCTGATGGCTAAGTTGGGTAATTTTGGACGTGGGAGTGTTCCGGATAGTAATTTGGAGGTCTACAGTTGATTTAGATGTGAAATGGCGACAATTGGAAAATTAAAAGTTTTGGAAATTTAGAACTTTGACCGAGAGCTGACTTTGTGGTTACCGAGATCAAATTATTGTTCCGGGAGTTGGAGTAGGTCTGTTGTGTCATTTATGACATGTTTGCGAAATTTGAGGTCAATCGGACTAGATTTGATAGGTTTCAACATCGATTGTAAAATTTGGAATTTCCTAGTTTTCATTAGGCTTGAATTGAGGTGCGATTTGTATTTTTTATATGGTTTGATGTGATTTGAGGTCGTGATTAAGTTCGTATCATATTTTCGGACTTGTTGGTATGTTTTGTTGAGGTCCGAGGGGCCTCGGGTGAAGTTCAGATGGTTATCAGATCGAAATTTGGAATTAAAAGATTGCTGAAGTGCACCAGACCTGGTGTAATCGCACCTGCAAAGAATTGGTTGCAAGTTTGAGGCCACAGAATTGAAAGAGGCATCTCAGGAGTGGATTTAGGTGAGATGAGCAGTGATTGAAGGTGCGATGATTTGCTCCGCACCTGTGAGTTCGTAGATGAGGAGAAATGGCCATGAGGGCGAGGTCAAGGAGTAAGCTTGTGAAGCGCAGGAGTGAAAGGTGTTCCATAGATGCGGGCTCGCATCTACGCAAGATGGATCACAAATGCAGAAGTGGGCTGGAGCAGTTGGATCGCAGAAGCGGACAAATATCCGCAAAAAGCGGAACTACAGGTGCAGTTAAATGATCCGCATAAGCAGAAAGGCTGACATTGTGTATTAATTTGACGGTTTCACAATTTTTAATCATTTTGGGCATTTCAATCTCGGACTAAAGCGATTTTTGAGAGGGATTTTGAGGAGTTTCTTGAGCTAAGTCACTTTTGATCATTTTCGTTCAATAATATTGTTTCCCCGTTGAATTTCCCACCTGCTTTGTGTGTTTTGAGGTGGAATTTTGGGAGTTTTAGGCTAAGGATTGGAGATTTAAAATTGGGAATTTGAGTCGGATTTTGGTGTCGGGTTTGAGTAATTTTAGTATGGATGGATTTGTGGTTGAATGGGCTTTCGTATTTTGTAACTCTTATCAGATTCCGAGACATGGGCTGGGGGGTTAACATTTGAGTTGACTTTTTAACTTCTGATTAAGAACTTAGTACTTTCATGTAGAAATTGATTCCTTTAGCGCGTATTAATTGTATCAGATTGTTTGCGGCTAGATTTGAGGCATTCGAGTCCGATTCGCGAGGCAAGGGCTTGTTGGAGTAGAGATTTGCACGGCTTGAGGTAAGTAACACTTCTAATCTTATTTCTGAGGGTATGAAACCTCGAATCTCATGTTATGTGATTGGTTTTGAGGTGACGCACATGCTAGGTGATAGGTGTGTGAGCGTGCACCATAGGAATTGTGACCTAGTCAATCTTATAGTTGAATAATTATTTACCGTGAAAATGGTAACAATAATTAAATTTGTAAATGAGATTCTAAAAATACGTGATCTATTCCTGAGCTAGTTGTTAGAGCAGTTGATGCTAGTAATAAGGAGTTTAATGACGAAATGCAAGCTAAAATGAGATAGTAATCAAACCGAGGGGCCTGCTGCCGGGGTATAGGTCTGGTCGATGGGGGACCTCGGGGTCGACATCAGGGTCGAGCTCGAGCTATCGGGGGATAGTTGGGGATGGGATAATAGTTGACGATATAACTAAACAAGGCTCTTCACAACCAATACTAAGCAGTACTATGAAGAACTAGTGAGAAAGCAATGAATATTAAGGTGACTTCGGGACAGTGAGAACGAACAAGTTACAAAGAAAAGAGAGAGAAAGAGATATATATATATAGAGAGAGAGAGATTATTGCATTTGTGGAGATAATGGAGGAACATCAGTCCGTTAAAAGGTAGTGTGAGTCCCTTTTATATAGGAGGGGAACTCGTCAACAAGCACATGGGCATTAATTACAAAGTGTGGAGATAGGATGGTTTGACGTGATCCCTCAGCATGGGCTCTGGATAGGACGACCCTATCAGGCTTAGCTGTGTGCGTTGAGAGCTTCCCCTTCTATCCTGGCTTCGATCCCCGTCTTTTCTGAGTCGGGCCTCGACGAGTCCCGAGGTTAGGAACTCGGTCGTGGCTTCCCGCCCTTAGGGTCTCAAGGCATTCTTCCGAAATGACTTGACAGCGAAAAATCAAGTCCTCTGATTTTGCCGCGTACATTAATCTTTTTGTTAATTGTATATTCTCCATGAGTTATAGAAATTGAGTTGTGAGTCATGCTAGAAATCATGCTTAGGTTGCATGTTGGTACTGTTGGAACCCATAGAGGTCATGATGCATGTTGAATTATGTGCTTAAATTGCAATTATGTACTCAGTCAGAACTATTTTTTGCATATCACATCTTAGTCTTTGTTGTCATTTATTAATACATCATATTTTCTTTGTTTGGGCTGTTTATCATGATTCTAGTGAGCCTGAGGGACTAGAGAGATTGATGACTATGTGAGGCCGAGGGCCTGATTGTGAGGATATTTATGAGATCGGGCTGAATGTTGTAGCTTGTTTTATTGATTCATGCAGTGATTGTCTTATTATAGTGCTCGGGTT
Organism: Nicotiana tabacum; assembly: GCF_000715075.1. NCBI lineage: Eukaryota > Viridiplantae > Streptophyta > Magnoliopsida > Solanales > Solanaceae > Nicotiana > Nicotiana tabacum. The sequence continues at coordinate 85,937,932 of NC_134097.1, forward strand.
TAGATTTTCCCACCCAGAGTTTGCACACCTACAGTGAGTGCGTGTCCTACTAAGTGTGAGTGCGAGTGCCGAGCGATTGAGAGGAATGAGTGGCTGTGAGGATGGGGTGACTATGAGGAATGAGTGATTGAGAGGATGAAGTGAATGGGAAGATAGAATGATTGTTACTCTGAGAGTATGCATATGATTTCATCATTGTTTTGTACTATAGTTGGCATACGTAATTGATTTGTAGATATCGAAATGCATCATTTCTTATCTTAGTTGTACTAGGCATATCGTACATGTCTGGGATTTACATGTTAAATATGGAAGCATGTTAACTTTCTGTATCATATTTCTGTAATTGTGTTGTACCTATGAAGCTCGTCACTACTTTCAGCATAATAGTTAGACTTGTTACTTACTGAGTTAGTTGTACTCATGCTACACCCCGTACTTTGTGTGCAGATCCAGTTGTTTTCGGGCACGGTGGTTGCTGATTCCCAGAGTTTTCAGTCAATCAGAGATTATCAAGGTTGCTGCCTTGGCATCCGCAAACCTTGACTCTCCTTCTCTATCCCTCAGATTTACTTATTCAGTTTCTGTTTTCCTTAGACAGTGTATTAGACTTTGTATTTATATAGATGCTCATGTACTCAGTGACACCTTGATTTTGGAAAACTTCTGTATCGAGTTGTGATGGTTTTATCCAGTTTTATGAGGTTTTTACTTATTTAAACCTGTTGTAGTATGTTTTAAATTTGGAAGTTTTGGTATGTTTAAGTTTTCGGCTTGCCTAGTATTATGATAGGCGCGATCACAACAGGTTGAGTTTTGGGTCGTGACACTATAAATTGGGGCTTTTAATGCTCTCACCTAACACATAACAAGATACATATGAGAACCACCTAACAAACAAAAAACTTCAATTTTAGTCTTAAGTAGTTTAAAATATCAAACTTGTGTTCCTAACTAGTTTTGATTTCCTTTCAGGATTCTGAGATTCACATTGGTCGGAGTTTTGAGCTCTTGATTCTCAACAGCTAAGAAAGGCTCCTATTTAGTTTGCTGCTCAAAAGAAGGTCAGTGCACTCAACTTTTTCCCACTTTCTTTAATTCCTGAAACCATGTCTATTCTATTACCTTTTGTAGGTTGTTTCAGCTTATAATGTTTTTTTGTTAGTTTGCAATAGGTTACCTTTGTTTATGATGTGTCCATAATAAACTGTTATACCCAGACATTGTATTATTCAAGTGGAATACCAATCGTTTATTGTGTAATTATAATGAATACTGCTTAAAGCCATGCCAGAAACTTGACTAAAGCTTGCATCTCTTATGAATGAATAGCATTTGTTAAATTAGGTGTTGCTAAACTTCGTAATGTTAGACGAGCTTAAATGAATATGAATCTTTAAGAGAAAAGACAGAGCTACCATTCCTAATTTGGGCATATTACAATGATTAAATTTTCTAACATGCTTCGGTGATTTTGTTAAACCTCATGACTGTATAAACATGTCTTTCTCTTATGATATAAACATGTCCTAAACTACATGGACCCCTGACCTTGCTCTTTGTCTACTCTGAAGCTTCCCTACATTCAACTTGAGTTATAAAGCCTGATCAAAATATTTTTCTGAGGTGTTTAAATCCATTTGTTGTGCTGAAATGTTAGACTAAGTTCTATCATGACTAAGTCTTACATTTAACCTATATAATAGACTTAAAATTCCATGCTTTGATGTCTTTTCCTGAGATTTGTCCATAGTAATACTGTTGGTTTGACTTAACCAAGTTTATGATGTTGTAATCCCGATTGGAATATCTTAGGCTTTCTCTCTTTTGAGTATTTTGTACTTATCTTCTTTCTTAAGCATTACTGCCTGCCTCTCATAAATTATGTATACTCTTTCATTGTCTCTGAAATGAATAAGGCTTGACCTGTAAACTTAGAAATGAACACTGCACTACTACCTGTTTATAGTGATATGCTTTAATCCTTAGTGAGATTAGCTTAAGTATGGAGTAAGGGATTTAAAAAAAAATCTTTTCATTTGCACCCCTATCAGCACCCTCCAAGGATCACAACTGAAGATATTAACTTGAACAACTGATAGAAGTCTGAGACTTAGTGTAGGGATACATCCTAAAACATAAGCTGTTAGGATAATGAGATCATGGCTTGAGATTCCTAAATTGTGTACCTCCATATTCCTAGGTTATATGATCTAGATACTTGGGTTTACAAGGTGTTATGCCAATGCTCTTTTCCCTTATATGTTCCTGCAATTGGTTTCGTTTAGTACTTTTAAGCCTATTGAAGCATATGACAATATATTACATGCTTTTGTGCAAATCATGATCTCTTTGATGTTATTAATAGTGTTATGGATAGTTATTTTCAAGAAATACATCCTCTCTGTGTGTATAGTTATCATTGTGGTATTGGGGTTTACATTGAGAGTCTTATTAGCACCTAAACCTATAGAGAAGAGTAAGTGTGAGTAGTTAGGGGTATTTGGGAGTAGAATTTAGTTCTTTGCTGAGTTTCTCTCCCAGACACAACCACTGCTGGGGGTCGTTGAGATCCTTGTGAACTTTGAAGTGCTAGGGACCCAAAGAATTCGTTAGCCATGAATGGATTTCTACCCTAAGCCTCTAATCTATTGACATCTTTTAATCCCTTTAGGTTTAGTGTTCAATAAAAACAAAGCCTTTCACTGTAAATTGCTTTACTATATGTGACTTCATACTAATTTTACATTCTAGGTTATTGTTGATTGTTATAATTTATCTTATTTGTGTATAATTATTTATATTGGGCCACATATCTAATGAATTTCTCTTCGTCTTTGTAAATGTATTTAAATTGAGCTTGCCGAGTTCTCAAAGAACTCAGGCCCAAGTTCTTTGCCCGAACCTTTTGGACTATAAAGCTGCCTGTTGTCCATCTTCACTATCTGTTGGGCTTACCTTCCTTCAGGCCCAAACTCAGATTCGACCTCTTTTCCCTTACTACTTTAAGTTTATCGATTGTTGTCACATGTATAACGCTAATGATATTTGATTGAATACTTTGCTTTATCCCTTTGAATTATGTTAACAACCTAGGCAAGCCTTAAAGACACAAGAAAAAAAAAAGAAGCATTAAGACTTGGTAGTAATTAATTCTGGTATGATAATCACTTATGTTATTCATGTCTTAACATTCACTAACGGTTTCATCAGGTTTTGGAACTAAGACAGATTTCAAAAGACATCATCTCTCTTTTAAAAAACAAGAAAAATCAGGAGAGAACCAGAAACGATTTCCAAAGATGGCTATTTTTGCAAAAAAAAAAACACGAGTGCAAATAAGAGCTTTTAAATAGTTTGAATTTGAAGTATAAGTTTGAGAGATCCTCAAAGTATACCCAAGACCATTTCTTCAAACAATCATTATTTTACTATAATTATACAAGTAACCATATTCTTTTCCAAAAGACAAAGTATTTTCAAACTTGGCCATCTTTTACAACGACAAAAAAACCATAGATATACCCCCTAACCTCTTTTAACTATGTAGACTCTTCTCAAAGGTATTTTTCATAAGTTAAACTTGTCTTCTCTTTTAAAATCCATATACAATTTTTCTTCAAATGATAAGGCTTTAAACAAGACATAGGTAAGCTATACATTTCAAGCTTTAATTAAGTAGACTATAGACAACTAATTCTTGAAACCTAGTCTAAGTCCTATGGAGCTACCTCAGGTAGATTTTATGGGGTGCCTAACATCTTCCCCTTAGATGAACAAGAACCCTTACCAAAATTCTCATCGGTTAGCAAACTAAGAGACAAATGATCTTAGTAATTAAACATGTACCTTAGTACACCGTTTAATATTAGGTGGCGACTCTATTTAATCATAAACAAGGTTGAATCTTGTTTTGACTCATGCAAAAATAGTGTGCAACATGTACCCCTATACAAATATAACCCACTTCATGACGAGCGCAAAAACAACTGGAAAACTAATGCTCGCTAGCCAAAGATAGTATTATCACAACCCAAAATCCACCTAATCGTGATGACACCTAACCCTGGTTCTAGGTCAGCCAAACATAGAATAAACAAATCAAGTGAATAATCATTAATAACTAGGAATAAAAACAACTGAATTCTATACAACATCCCAAGGATTGGTAGTACAAGTCATGAGCTACTAAGAATTAGATTTACAAAGCTGGTGCAAAAATAAAGACAACATCTGCTTTAAGGATACCTAAATAGAAGTATAATCCTAAACTACCAAGAACAAGTGGTAGATTATATTCGTAATGCAAGTAAATATTCAATGCAAGGCTTCATCCTCCATAGCTACTCATCTCCAAGATCTACACGCGAGGTGCAAAAGTGCAGTATGAGTAGAACTGACCGTATGTAATCATTAATTATCTTGACAAACCTTGGTAATGTAGTGACGAGTTTTTATGTTAAAAGATACTTGCTATTTACTAGTGCTGATAATAAGTAGGAAAACAAGGCAAGAGATACAGACATAAAAAATAAGACATAACTTTATAAACTATTTATACGCAGGAAACAAAAATCATGAAGTACATACAAGGATCAAAACCATATATTACTAACAAATACCATTGTGACGTGCAATCCAATAACAACAACAATAACAAGCCTAGTAATTTCCCACAAGTGGGGTTTAGGGAGAGTAAGATGTATGCATCCATACCCCTAACCTGGAAAGGCAGAGAGGTTGTTTCCGATAGATCCTCAGCTGGAGAATGGATGAAAAAAATAATGGAAATAAGTAGGAATAACAACAAAATAAAATAAGAACGAAGCTAAAATGCAGTTAAACTCTAGGTAGTAATAGAAATCTACGAATAAAAGTCTATCGTACTAACAATAATGCTAGCGAACTCAGTAAGACAAAGAGAAACACTTGACTATCTTCGATCTCCACTCCCTCTGTAATGACCGACCAATCAATTTGAGAACTAGCATGTCGCTCGGTGGTTTGAGGCCTTGAGTATCTTCACTTCATGTTTAATGACTTGTACGCATAATCGGAATTGAATTTCGGGATGTTCGGAGATGATTCAGAAGGAAAATTCTCACAAAAGCATTAAGTGTGAAGAGTTGACCAAGTTTTGACTTTTAAGAAAACAACCTCGGAATTAGGATTTGAAGGTTCCAATAGGTTTGTATTATGATTTTGGACTTGGGCGTATGTTTGGATTAAGTATCGGATTCTCAGGGAGTTTTTCGGTTCTTAATGTGGAAAGTTGTTTGAAGGTTTTAGAATTTCCTAAGTTTGGTTTGAAGTTATTGTTGTCCGTTTTGAATTTCGAGTCTTGTAATAGGTTCGTATAATGATTTTAGACTTGTATATAAAGTTTGGCATTATTCCGGAATGTTTAGATATGGATCGGATGCGTTGGTCGAAATTTAATGGTTTTAAAGTTTAAAAAAGGATTTTGATTGTCGATTCATAGTTTGGATGTTGTTTGGTGTGATTTGAGTCCTCCAACAAGTCTTTGTAATGTCTTGGGATTGATTGGTTTGATTAGACGGGGTCCTAGGGGCCTCGGGTGTGTTTCATGATGGTTTCGGACCAAGTTTGGATGATTTGTTGTTGTTTTGTTGGTGCTTGTTTTGTTCCTCGCAAAATCGGGGGAAAGTCGCGTTTGTGAAGAAGAATTTGAGCTGGGGGACATTTTCTCCAATGCATTCGTGATAAGGCAGTAGCGTTTGTAAAGGTCTGGGTAGTGGTGCTCATCGTTCGGGATGGCTTGGTCGCGTTCACATAAGAGAAGCTGGGCCCAGGAGTCTTGGCCTACGCGTTTGCGAGAATGGGGTTGCATTGGTAATGGTCAGACATAGTAACGCATCATGTTCACGAGCTTGCCATCACGATCGCGGAGAAGGATTTTGGGAGCAGAAGCTGATTGTGCTTCGCCAACGTGAGGGTAAGGCCGCATTCGTGAATAATGACGTCTAGGCAAATTATAAGCTTGCAAGGTCGGGATTTTCTCATTACCAACTCATTTGTCTGTTGCTTGGGAGATTTTTGAGCGATTTGGGGGGATCCATTTTCATCATCAATCTTGAGATTTGGATCGATGAAGATTGGTTTGAGGTGTTATTAGAGGGGTGTTGGAGCCGGTTCTAGAACTTCGGAGCGAGGTAAGTCTCCTGTCTAACCTTGTGAGGGGGAATTTACCCCGTAGGTGTTGTATTTTCTATGTGCTATATATTTTGGGGGCTACGCATGTATGAGGTGACGAGTATCTGTACGTATGCTAGAATTCATGATTAGGTCCGGGTAGGCTTAGACTCACGCCATGTTTTAAATGTAATATTTGCATTAGCATTTCCTGTTTGATTGCTTTAATTTATGCCCTTGTTTGAGACTAGACTTGTTTAAAGTACCGGACATACGAATTGTCATATATGGTTTGCTACTGGAGTGGCAGTAAGGATTACACTTCGTTTAAAAGATTTCTTCTGTGTTGTACGTAATTGTCCAAAAGTTTCCCGAATCTCACAACTCACATATATCCGTGAGTGGGGACAGTGACCTGTCAAGTCTTCTCTATTTCCCAAGGATCGGGTCGTACGACCTCGGCAGTGTATGACACGACTATGGATCGGGCCGAATAACCTCGGCAAAATTCATGCATAAATCGCTAGGAGTCCAAATACCCACGAGCTTACCCTCTTGATTAAGCTTGGAAATTTCATGATATTCTCTTTAGGACATGAGATTGGATATTTAGTTGATTGTTCTTACTTGTTGAGATGGCATGTGGCACTTGGAGATGTGTAAACTGATGATATTTTGCTAACGGATTTTGTTATCTACCGATCCTTATTCTTTTGATCTTGTCGTATTACATGTGTGCTTATTTTTCTACATTTCATTTATTGGACCATTAGTAAGTGTCGATATCGACCACTCATTGCTACTTCTCCCGAATAGGCTAGATACTTACTGGTATGCGTTAATTTACATACTCATGCTATACTTCTACACTAAATGTGCAGGATCTGACTAGTTCATTTGGTGGTCATCCTAGCAAATAGCACAATTGCTAAGGGGACTTTATGGTGAGCTGCTTTCTATGCTACGCACCGCAACCCTTAGAGTCTCCATCTTAATTATTTACTTTATCCTATCTATTTTATATTCTAGGTAGTTGTTTTATTATTGCACTCATTAGTAAACGCTCATGCGCTTGTGACACCGGCTCTTGGGGATGTTCTATAATTCATTTAAGGTTTCGCTTATTACTGACAAATTTTTTCTTTATGTTTTATATAAATTGTATGTATCTACGATTTTTAATGCAGTAATATCCTTATCTAATAAGATTCACGATTTCAAAAATAATAAAATAAATAATTGTGTTGGTAGTTCACCGTTGGCTTGCCTGACAGTGACGTTGGGCGCCATCACGATCTATTATGGGAATTGCGTTGTGACCGCTTGGTATCAGAGCTCTAATTTCACTTGGGTCTCACGAGTCATGAGCGAGTCTATAGAGTCTTGCGGATCGGTACGGAGATGTCTGTACTTATCTTCAAGAGGATATATGGTTGTTAGGATCATTTTCCTTCTGGATTCCACGTCGTGCGATTTGATTTATTAAAGCTTATGCCTTCATTTCCATCCTACTCATTCTTGTACGATGTTGAGCACTTGTTACCAGTCAGGCATCGAGGAGTTGTAGTAGTACTACAAATGTGGTACAAGATGTTTCTCGTTAGGAGCATTTTCCTTTTTGATTCTTTCCCGTGCTATTTGATTTATTGAAGCTTATGCCTTTATTTCCTTCCTACTCATTCTTGTACGATGTTGAGTGCTTGTTATCAATCGGGCATCGACGAGTTGTAGTTGTACTACAGATGTTGTATAGGATGTCTCTCCATGCGTACTCGGGCAGGCTATTATCATTGCCTTCTGGAAGGGTGTTCAGTCATTTTAGCCTAGTGTTAGTATTGCCTACAGTTTTGAACCCATGCACAGTGTATTATGATGTTCATATGTTGTTACCACACATTATTGGTGTAAATAGTAGAATGCTTATATATGTGTCACGGTAGTCAATGACTCAAAAAGAGGATTAATCGGTTCATGATATAAAGGTTCGGCATTTACTTCCAGCGAAAGAAAGGCAATCGGATTATGGGTGTTCAGGTATTGGTTGACAGGGTAGCTGTTTACCATGAAATGGTAATAAAAATTAAATTTGTTAATGGGACTCGAAAAATACGTGATCTATTTTTATGCTAGTTGTTAAGTAGTTGACGCTAGATATGTGAAGATAAAATATGAAATGCGAGCTACAATAGATTTATAATCAAACAAAGGGGTTAGTTGTCCGGGCCTTGGACTAACCGATGAGGAGCCTCGAGGTTGATGCATGGGCTCGGGCTTGAGCTATTGGGGATAAACGGGAAGGGGTTAACAGTTAGGATATAATTAAAGGCTCTTTATAGCCAATAACAAGCAATAATTGAAGAACAAGTATGAAGCCAACAAATAAGAGCAATAATATCGAAAGAATATGTTAGAGAGGAAAGAAAGAGTTCTTGTAGGGGAAGCCCCTATTTTACTCTAGCCTTGATCAATATTCTCTTTAGGTCAGGCCTTGACGAGCTTTGAGGGAGGGAACTCGGTCATAGCTTCGCGTCCTCGAGGCCTCGAGGTGTTCTTCTGAAGTGACTTAATAGCAAGAAATTGGACCCTTTGATTTCGCCGCATACAGATAGTCTTTGTATTTCCTAGAACAAAGCAATGGGAACGATTCTGATACCTGGCTCCTTGGTCTTCCTGTGACGATGTCATGCCGATGACGCAACCTATGGCATGAGTTTTCTCGATAACCAGAACATCTCATTGACTTGTGTTTTCGATGCCAATCAATGCATCGTCGATTCTCGTTCTTCGAAGTGACAGTACCGCCATTGATTTGGTTCTTCAAGAATGCATTAATTTTACCTGTCGGTCGGTCTTCCAAAGGCATTGATGGTCGTGTCATTATCTTCTATAAATGGGGGTATTGTGGTGTTATCTCTCTATCCAAGTGCCTCCCTTTATTTATTCATTCCTTTCTTCTCGCCATCTTTCTTTATTGCTAATCACTATGTTTGGAGTTCATGGCTTTAAGGCTGTTTGGAGCATTCCCATCGGCTGTGTGATGGCCTCCTGCCTGATTTTCCCCTTGCCGAGCGAGATCATACCATCTCGTCGTTAATGTTGTTGTTGTTACTCCTGCTACTGCTGTCTTTATTGGCTCGAGATGATGATACGGGGGCGATTGGCATCCTCCGATCTAGAAGGGCGTTTGGACTCTACACTGTTGCTCGAGAGAGTATTCGGACTATACACACTGCTCACTCTCCTACCCTGGCCTGGTGTGGCACTTCATCCCTTGGGTTTTTTCTCCCAAGGGATAAAATGGCACAATCGGCCGTTGAGGCTAGGGCCCACCGAATCTTCAGCATTTGGCTTCGGAGGGTTATGTCTCTTTGTTCTGCCTCTTCAGCATCCTTCCCCTTTCCTCTTCTTTATATTCTCCCTCGGCGATGTTATTCAGTGGGATCGAGTGGGGAACCTAGAGGAGGTGGTGCTCAGATATGCTGCTACCGGAGATGAACCTTCGAGGGTAGACTAGGTCCTTAGGCTATCACCATGGGTGAGCACCCCTTTGCTTTTTTGTTTCCGTGTAAGGATCCCTTGCGGGCTTTTGTAATCATATGTAAGGACCCCTCGAAGGCCGTTGTAAGCAAATGTTTACGAATATGAATGTGAAACTATTTTCTTGACTTTTGCCTTTGATGCTTATCATATTCATTTATATTTGTGGGAATTCCGAATATATGCTACTACTGACGACTGTCAATATCTAACTCGGATTCGAGTATTCCTTTCGGTCTTTGGTTGATAGAAATGGCTCCTTTCTAATCCCACCGTTGTTCCTTGGACCAAGCCTGAAACGGTCCCATAGACTCAGGTCATCGGGACCCTCGAGTCACATGAAGATAGTGCATCAAACCTTGAAATTTTTGAGAGTGGTCTCTGAGTGAGGGTCAGCTTCAGGCACCTGGAGATTTACTTTGAAATTGATGTAGATAACCTTTTAAGGCATTGTAAGTAAATCCCTGAGGAGGGGTTACCATATTTAGGCGACGTCTTGAGGCCGAGCCCTCATGGACGGAGCTCGAGGTGCTTACTTTTCTTCTTGAGAGGAACCTTCGAGGTCGAGTACCACCTCGGGACTGAAGACGATGTGGATGGTTTTTTGAAGCCTAACTTCTCTTCGATGGATGTTCTCGAGGTCGGGTACCATCTCGAAACTCGTATCGAATCTATTGGCCTCCCGGGGCCTAACTTGGGTAGGCGAACCGTTCCTGTTTCCCCACATATATATGGAGATGCTCCCACTTCTTGGGAGATCCCAATATTTTAGATTGCTATCCTTCAATTCCGGCATCGAGTCCTTCACTACCTTAGCATCAAAGCGTTTGTGTAGGTTCTCGCTTCAGCTTGCTAGTTCTGCCATAACCATGACTGCTACTTTAGGGTCTGCCTGGCAGAGATGGGAGAGTTCCACTCCCAATGCTTAGGATGCATGGGAGTTCACTTTTGAAGACTATGTCTTCAATAAGAGAGGAGCACCTTGAGCTAGTGAGGAGAGACTGCGAATGGGGCGAGGGGGTAGCATTGCAGGTGCTTCCCCCAAATGAGGGTATCATGGACTTTGCCGATGGGTTCCTGAATGTGTACTTGTACCCTTCCGCACTAGGCCCCTTTGATAGGTTCGTGCTCAATTTATGTTTAAAGTATCAAGTTACTTTGGCACAGATACATTCGTCGTTTTGGCGAATAGTGCTGACGATGAGGTTCTTTGCGGAGAAGGCAGGGCTTGAATTTACGCTCACTCATCTTGTCAAGCTGTACCAGCCCTTTCATCATCGAGGTCTGCTAACCTTGTGGTGCCGTTCGTCTACACCCTTTATTGGTGATGATGAGGGAGATAGAGATCGAGAGTGGATTAGTCGGTTCGTTAGGGTCCGTAAGGCTGATATTATCCCCATGGAACTTATGCCATTCCCCGAGGAATGGAATTATACGCGTGAGTGGAGCGTCTCGTGCTTTCTCAGATTTGCTTGTGGTGGATGCTAGTTTAGTAATCATGTTTTCCTCTTTTTCTGCAGCAATTGCATGGGCGCCGGGCGAAGTTCCTGATCTGCTAATTGGGTCCGGAAGCTGGCAACCCATTCAAGTTGCGACGAGCGCAGGTGGCGAGCTGTATCTCGGGGCAAATGATAAGCAAAACATCATGGTATGTGTGTATACTAATTTTTCCTTGTCCCTCGTACATTTGGGAGGACATTGCCCCCTTCTCATGCATTAACCTTGCTATCGTAGGTATCGGAGGGTCTCTAAGGGTGAGGTTGTGCTCCTCCGGATAGGGGGAGAGGTTATGTAAGGCCCGTGAAATTTCTACTCAAAAACTCGAGCCATGTGGTGCCAAGTTGGGATCATGTGTTGGAAATCATACAATTTTTCACGGCGAGCTTGTGAGTCGCGGTTCGGACCCTTTGGATTGATCTGTGCATTAAGAAGTTAAGAAATTAGGTTTTATAGAAAATGTGCGATTCTGCAGTCCATTATGCGGTCGCATAATAGGTATGCGGACCGCATAGTTGCCGCAGAACCAGTCAGTGTGTTGGTCAATTTGAGGTCAACTATGTGATTGCATAATCGGTATGCGGGCCGCATAGTCGTCGCATAAACCCCTTGGGATTTTTGTAGGGAGTAGTTCTGCGGAACGCATTTCTGTCGCATCCCCAGGCAGTTTGTCAAGATTTTGGGACCGTCTTTTCGGGCCGCATGTTCGTTAAGCAATTGCAAATCATGTCGGGGCCCCTATTTTCTAATTTTTAAAACCCGACCCCATCCCATTAAAAACACCCATTAGACCATTGTTTCTGCTATTTCATTGCATTTAGAGTGAGAGATGAGGTTCTAGAGAGAGAGAGGGAGTGATCTCATCAAGTCTCCACCTAATTCTTGCCCCAAATCTTTGAAGATTGTCAAGTAAAATTGCTAGGTCTTCACTCTAAGAGGTAAGAACTTGTACCCTCTTCTATAATTTCGAAATTTCCTTTAAATTAAGTGATTAGCAAGTAGGGTTCATGGGTATAGGGGCTGATAATCTTGCATGTGTAAAAGATAATGGGGTATGGGGAAGTTGTGAACCAAGATAGAGAACAATTGTGGTATGGGATGATGAAAATCTCTCACAAAAGGGTCCTAAAATCACTGTGCACTCTTAGTGTTCCATAATTTACTTAAATGAGCTAGAATCTTATTCATGCCTCTAATTCTTGGTTCAACTTGTAATTTTCATAAAATAGATTGAAGTTGCTAGAAAATTCCGGAATTTATTATAAGGATTTAAGGGAGGCTCTATTGAGAAATGTATGGCTAAAACCCCGTCTTTTTAGAAATTGAGCTCCATCGGCGTTTGTGTAAATACAATAAGATTAAAGTTTAATTGTTGTATTGATTGTAGTTTCACATGAATTTGGGGTTGCGACCTTATATGCGTGAAAGATGTGTCTTGATATGATCCATGTGCTATTCTTGATAACTTGAAAAGGGGCAAGGAATATGAATCACGTAATGAAATGCTTAGACCTTAAATTGAGATTGAAGGTGCATATGTTGTACCATCTATGTAAAAGTATCCTTTATGCTTACAGTGTCATTTGCTCTTGTGTGCACCTATCACTCTAAATTACAAATCTAACACTAAAATTGGAAATGATGTGAAATGTGTCCTAATGCCAAATATATGACGTGATAGTTGTGGCCCCAAGTGCATATGAAATGATATATGTGAAACAAAGATTGAATTGAGATAATTGATGGAAAAGGTAAATGCATTGGGTAAGGCGGCCTAGCCGATCGGGCCGTGATCGGATGCCATGCCGCACACATGGTGGTATTGTGCTGATATTGAATTCCGGAAAGTAAGAATGAGAATGTGATTGAGGTACATGTCTCAAATGAGGAAACCTAGCGGATCGGGTCGACATCGGACTACGCTCAAGCTAGCGGTGGTATAGTGAACAACGATGAATAGTATGAAATGCCCCAAACTAAAGGTTATAGAAACAAATGTGAAAATTGTATGATTCTCTTACCTTGATAATGTTGTGATCGTTTAAAGCTTTTGAGTTATACTTGTGATTTCCTTATGTTTGGTATGAAAGTTCTTTCTAACTAGATGGTGTTTAGTTATACATATTAGTACTATTCCATGGTACTAACGTCCCTTTTGCCGGGGGCGCTACATTTTTAAATGAATGTAGGTGGCTCCATTGCGGAAGAGCCGATCGGGTGTAGCGGGGTACCTTCTTCTCAAAGTATTGGTGATCTCCTTTCTCCTTCAAGGGGTTATATTGTACATCTTTTGTTGTGGACTCCCACTTTTGAGGTATAGACGGAGCCTTGTTGCCGGCATTGTCATACTTGTCTTTTGTATCCTTAGAGGCTCCAGAGACGTATGTGTGTGTTATGTATGGGTGTTGGATGGTTCTACGAACTATGTTGTAATTCTAACTCTTGCTTCTCTAAAGTGTAATTGTATGGAATCTTGGAACTTAACTACGGCTTAACGTTATGATATAAAATGAACTAACAACGTTGAATGTACTATCTTTCCTCGTCTAGATAAATGAAAGCATGGTTTCCTTATTTATATTGAGTTGGGTAGGAAGTGTTTGATAAGGCTTGATCAGTTGGGTTCACTCGATTGAGCGTCGGTCGCGCCTCCCGAGGTTGGGGCATGACAGGTTGACAGCTTCCGAGCTGAACGATGATGATAATAAACGGGATATGCATTAGCAGTGTGATGGCGCTCACAGCAGGGCGAAACGGGGCCGAGTCTTTGAGGAGGAAACGTCACCCGAGCCTATTGCACCCGAAGTTTATGGTTTTGGAGAGGTGATTCCGCTGAGCGATTGTGCTTCGACCGAGGTTGGTTCTTCCAGGGCCGAGGGGACTAGATTAGCAGAGGTGTGCTTGACCTTCGAGGAAGTCTGCCGATTTCACTTTGCGGTGAGCTTTGGCATAGGCCTTCCCAATCTCGCGTCTTCCCTTCCTTATCGAGTTTTTCTTTTGCAGGCCTTTGACAGGCTTAGGTCTAAGCTACTCCATCATAAGGCTAGGCTCCTGTAAAGCTCTGGATGAGGGTAGGTCCTTTGGGCTCCTTTGCAAGGAGAAGGAAGTTGAGTTGGCACACTGGCGATATGAGGCTACCAGAGCTCGAATTACGAGAGTTATTTGATGGAGCAGGTAACTTCCCGTCCCGGGCGGGTATGCATTTAGCTTTTTAACTTCTCAAGTTAACTATTCGTCTATCCCAGCTGCAGAAAAAGAATGAGGCCCTGGAGCGCCTTAGGGGTAAAGCCGACTATGTTAGGAATGACTGTGGCGAGCTAAGAGCTCAGGTGCAGGCTCAAGCTTCAGGGAGAAATGTGTCTTGGCTAAAGTTCCTGCCTTCGAGGTCCAACTCCGCTTAGCTCGTGATAACGCTTCAGTTTAAACGAATATGATCATGGAGCTCGAATCTGAACTTTTGAAGGTTAGGGCTGAGATTATTGATGCTCGGACTGAAGCAACACTGAGCCGGTCTAAGGCAGATAAAGAGATGTCCATTTATTTGAAGCATGCTACCAATGCCCAAGCCGAGTTGAAGAGGGTCCTCGATCGTAAAGAGAGTATCAAAGAATATGCTCGTTGCAGATCCCAAAGAGGGATTCTCAAGGAGATCGGTGCCAAGGCTTTTGTTCTACCGGACGAGCGGGCACGAGCGAGGGCGGACGAGCGTGATGCTCGGTCATTCCTATCCGATGTTGAGGATAATGAAGATGAGGCTAGTAGGTCGTAGCCTTAGGGGCGGGGAGTAGACTTTTCCATTTTGTATGCCATATCTTCAGAGCGCACTTGTAGATGGAGAATGCATTTTTTCACATTTGTAAATAAAAGAAATAACTTGAAGTTTTATTTCTTCTATACCCCTTTCTACTTTGCTTCTAACCAGGCGGACTGGTTTCAGAGTTGGTGAGAATCCTTAGGTTCGTGATATGGCCCTGGGGATTATTAGGTAGGCCCGGAGGCTCCTACGCGCTCGGTCTATGCGACCTTTAGTGTAAGCTGGCTTTAGAACTCTTACGCTTTTGCTCAACTATTTTGGGTTTAGTCTCCGAGTCGAGCTTCGACTCAAGCTTATTCGACCCTCAAGATTTTGTGTCTGCATGGGTGGGCGACAATGGCTCTTACGCCTTGCCCTTGGGCATTTGTATTTTAACTATTTTGGGTTCAGTCTCCGAGTCGGGTTTCGACTCGAGCACAATTGACCCTGAAGTTCTGTATTTGCATGGGCTGGCAACAGTGGCTCTTTTGTCTTGCCTTTAGGTATGTATAGTTAAGTATTTTGGGTACGGTCTCCGAATCGGGTTATGACTCGAGATCATTTTGACCCTCAAGCTTTCAAATTTTAATCTGGCGACAGTGGCTCTTACGTTTTTGGTCATTGCGACCTTTTAGTGTGTGGCCTTGAGGCTCGTTAGGCTGGCAACAATGGCTCTTACGCTTTACCCTTAGGCATATGTAGGCTTTGTTTTCCTCTCGTTAAGGACTTTTTGAAATGATTTTGCCTGACCCGTCGTCGGTTCAGGAAGAACCTCGATTTCAAGTTGTTTGCGGAGATGTTCGAGCACCTCGAGAGGTTTAGCTCGTAGGCTGAGTAGCTCGAAGCCTTGTGATTTGGAGCTGATATGGTCGAAGCTCTTTTGCCTGTTGAGGGTAGCCTGTTTAACCGGTTCTTTTCGAAGTAGATTTGAAGTAATGGCCTATGATTTTGTAGTGACGATCAGGCGTCCCTGAGTCGCATTAATTTAGCTGGTACAACCGTATGACCATAGTCATTTGTGTTTGGCCAGAGCCATTTTTGGTCCCGAGTATTGTAGTTTGGGCGTCTATATCGAGGGTATGCCTTTTTAGGGGTGTTACAAATTTGATATATATCCTAAACTTCGAGATCGAGTTTATGCCTATAGTAAGGTCTTACAAAATTTTCATGTCGTCGAGGTCTTACAGGTTTTTCATACCGTTGAGGTCTTACAGTTTTTTCATGTCGTTGAGGTCTTATAGTTTTTTCATGCCATTTAGGTCTTACAGATTTTTCATGTCGTTGAGGTCTTACAGTTTTTTCATGCCGCTGAGGTCTTACAGTTTTATCATGCCATTGAGGTCTTACAAATATAGTTGATGCCTTATGTAGCTCTTACGGGGTCGAGTATGCCCGCTTAGGGTCTTATGGCCTCGTGTTTTGATGAGTCACTGGCAGTGGCATTTTGACGGCAGTCCCCGAGTCGTCGAGAATTTCCTGACTCGGGAGCCATTTTTTGTTAACTTCACATTTCCTCGTCGGGGGATTACGATTTTGGAGATCCCGACCCTGAGGTCGTATGCTTTTTGAGTTTGCGATACCAGACTCCGAGTGTTCGAGACATTTTTCCCTTTTGGAGATGTTTCGTGATTTCTGTGCTACCTTGTTGAGGGTTTATGAGTATGGAGTTCCGACCCTGGGGTCATGCAGGTGCCGAGTTATTGATGCTAGTCTCCGAGTATTTCGGGGCGTTCTCGGTGGAGGGATCCTTGCTGTGAAAATGCTAAATTTTCTTTGGAGTAAGAGATGTTTTGGCAGAAGATACTCTTTGATGGTTTGGCATAAGTACATGTTTTGTTGTTGTGAGCCCGGCATATGCGGACACGGTTCATTTGACCGTTTGGCCCTGTACATTATTTCCTATTGGAACCTTTTTTGTCGTTCCCTGATTCTTCCGAGTAGATGGCCTCTCAAAGGGGTGCCCTCCAGTGTTCGTGGTTGACTGCAAAAGAAGCCTTGTACGCTTGTCGGATCCTCCTTAGGTAGCACGTGGACGTTGCCTCATTAAAAACCTTCCGCTGAAACCCCCTTTGGGGTAGAAGCTCGGCCAAAGGAAAATGTGCAACAGATACAATTAGGGCCTTGAGATCTTCGGGTTAGGTTAGTACTTTTGACTGCCCTGACCGGGCACCTGCATATGGGTTTAGTGTAAAATAATGAAAAAGGGAGGTGGTATTACCTTATCGTGGGATGCAACAGTGATGTTTCGAGGTCTGATGTGTCCCTATTATTTAGAGCAAGGACTCGATACGGTCCTCCGTTGTGTTTAATCTGGCTTAGCCAAAGATGTAGTTTGACTATCCTTCGATGCTTTCGAGAGTGGAGATATTGGTGTGGGCGCTATATTACGTACTGCGAACACTTCCCTTGCCGCATGTTGTTCTCCGTAGGCGGTTTTAATTTCGTCCTTTGCTTGGAATTTCATCATTCGGTGGAGGGTGGATGGTACCGCTCTCATGCAGTGTATCCACGGCCGTCTGAATAAGGCATTATACCTCATGTCTCTTTCGACGACATGGAATTCAGCATTTTGGGCCGTGCCAGCCATGCTGACTGGGAGAATGGTCTCTCCTTTCATTGTTTAGATCGCCATGTTGAATCCATTAAGGATTCGAGAGGCGAGCACAATTTGGTCTAGCAGTCCGAGTTGCTCTATTAGTCCTGACCTGCTAATGTTGGTCAAGATACCTAGATTCACAAACGCATGTTTTATTTGAAAAGAATTTACAAGGAAAGAGATTACCAGTGCGTCTTTTTGAGGTTGAGACAAGGTCTCGGTATCCTCTTCGCTGAATAAGAGGGCATCCTCGAAAATATATCCTCGGGTCTGCTTTTCTCTGGTGATGGATATTTTTGTCCTTCTCATTACGGGTTCCTGCGAGGCATCGACGCCTCCCACGATCATGTGGATGACATGTTGTGGCTCATTTGCCTTATTCTTCTTGGTCACCTCTCTTTCCCAGAACTGATTTTTTTTCTCGATCGCTAAGGAATTCCCGGAGATGCCCTTTGCTAAGTAGTCGGGCTACCTCTTCTCAGAGTTGGTGGCAATCCTCGGTCATCTGGCCGTGTGTGTTGTAAAACTCGCACACTAAGTTGTGATTCCTTTGTGAGGGATCCGCTTGTATAGGCCTGGGTCACTTGGTGTCTCTGATTTTACTGATGGCGAACATGATGTCCGATAGTTGTATTCTGACAAATAAGGTGCACCCGTTGGCCCTGTGTTCCTATCGAATCTAGTTCTGTTGATGAGTCCTCGAGGATCCTGTCCTCGATCCATTCTCCGATCATTGCGAGGCAGGTTGCTCCTAGAGGCATTCCTCCTATATTCGATATACGGCTGATATCTTTCTTTGTTTGGTTTTGGTTCCTCTTCCACGAGCTTGCTTGGGTATACTGAGCCCGAGGGAGCTCCCAAATGGTCATCCTCAGCCTTGATTTTCGACTGGTATCAGTTGTGGATGTTCGACTAGGTCATAGCTGGATACTCGATCAAATTCTATTTCAACTATTTCAAAGCCATCGAGATTCATTCGTTCAGACCTTGAGTAAAAGCCTGCACTGCCCCGTCATCGAAGACTGGCAGTAGCTCTATCCGTTCCATTTGAAAGCGAGACACGAATTCCCACAGCATCTCGTTCTCCCTTTGCTTAATTTTGAAAACGTCGGACTTTCTCGTCGCTACTTTGATGGCACCGGCATGTGCCTTTACAAAGGAGTCTTCCATCATGGAGAATGAATCTATGGAGTTTGGAGCCAAGTTGTGATACCACATCATGACCCCCTTGAGAGTGTTTCCCCCAACTTTTTCAGCAATACGAACTCGATCTCATCGTTTTTTATATCGTTGCTTTTTACCGCGCAAGTGTAAGCAGTAACGTGTTCATTAGGGTCTGAGGTCCCGTTTTGCTTTGGGAGTTCTGGCTTTCTAAACTTCTTTGAAATGGGTTTCGGGGCCGCTTCTTCGGGGAACGGCCTTTGTATGAACTTTTTCGAATCCACACCCTTCAGGACTGAGGGTGCGCTCGGAATCTGGTCGACCCTGGAGTTGTAGGTCTCGACCTTCTTATCGTTGGCTGCTATCATTTTCTCGACCGATTCAATCATTTTGGTGAGGTCTTCGAGCATTTTCATGATGGCAGGGTCAGCTATCGATCTGTTGTTGCTCGATATCTCAAGTATCTGTTTGGTTGTGGGAGCAGTCCTCGGTGCTACTGTGCTGGGAGTCTTCGGGTGGCTTTGTAGCTGAGCGATAGCCAACTTTGTGTCTGCAACATTTCCAAAATAACATTAAGGCTAATTCCCGTTCTTCTCGAGCTGGGGTTTTTTGGGCTTCCTGTTGGTCACCATGTTGTATGCTCATGTCGGTGTGTGAGGTTTCGTTGATTACAGTGTGTCTTCCAAACCCACGTCCGCTGGAATCGGTCCAGGCATGTTGTCGGGGTTCTGTGGTGGCACGCCAATAATTGGAACAGCCACACCGTTCTCCATAGTCTTCAAGGTTGTCGTTCTCAACTCTGATCAGTGAGCCAGACATTTTGACCTGAAATCGAAGATCTTGGACAAGAAAAAGTGTGAAGGTTAACTTGCATTGTGTGACAAAAAACAGCAAGAAAATAATCTTTATTATTTTTAGCCCCACGGTGAGCGCCAAATTATTTACTGTGAAAATGGTAATAACAATTAAATTTGTTGATGGGACTCTAAAAATACATGATCTATTTTTATGCTAGTTGTTAAGAAGTTGACACTAGATATGTGAAGATAAAATATGAAATACGAGCTAAAATAGAGTTATAATCAAACCAAGGGGTTAGTTGTCCGGGCCTCGGACTAACCGATGATTGGCCTTGAGGTCGATGCCTGGGCTGGGGTTCGAGCTATCGGGGATAATCAGGAAGGGGTTAACAGTGTTGTAGACTGGAGAATAGGGGGTCATGGTGAAGTAGTGTTTGGGGAATAAGTAGTGTTTCCATGATGTGGGCTGAGTGGTAAAAGTGACTCCGTCACGAGGAGGGGTGTAAATTGTGTTAGTGGTAATGGGTAGGTTTTGCGGCATTCAAACGTATTGTTGTACACAGGGAGTGCGTATAGGATGATTTGGTAGGTTTGCAAGGATTACTGGAGGTATGATTTGAGTGGTGGGGACCGAAGTCAGGGTGTTGTTACCCTGGTGAGAGGTAGAAGGAAAGTGGTCGGGGATTGAATCTAGAGAGGGAAAACGAGGTAGTTATGGAAACGTTGTCATAGCTAGATGTGCTAGTTCCCTGATGTGTTGTACTTTCTCCCTAAAAGATTCCATCTACTGGGCGATCCTAGCCACATGTTCATCATTCCTTGTATCGTCCTTCTCTCTTGATCGCCCCGAGCTATCGGCTATGACCAGAGTAGGTTCGGTCAGGTTTTCTAAAAGCAGACATCTTCTTCTTTGATCTTAGATTGTACGGTGGTTATCCCGGCTTTGGGTAGACACAAAACAACTTTTCTTTTGGGTGTATTAATAAACTAAGAAATGAAAGAAAATGAAAAAGAAACAAGAGTCAATTTCTTCATTTATACGAGTGAAAGGTCTCACAAAGAAATTAGTTCACGTATTTAGGCAAGCACATTTTCCTAGAATTCGTGGGACTTATCATTGTCGGAGGTAGGCCTAAATCGTGAATTATTTGACAAACAAACTGTTTTGACACATTCAAATCCGAAGCAAATTTTGTTTTCATTGATAGTGTTTGGATTTAAGATAAGTGGGAGCAGAGGCTACATCGCTGTTTCTAGCATTCATAAAACTGCATGGGCTTGAACAACTTGCCCTTGGGGAAAATAAGATAAATAGGCATAAAGATACAAAGTGGGAAAGAAGGGGACATTAACCAACTTCTAGTAACCATCCCTAGGATCATTCCCTATCTCCTCTTCCTCTTCCGGCTCTTCCTCTAGATCTTCTTCAAATTCCTCTCCATAATCATTGAACTTAGATTCTTCCTCTGGATCTTCCTCCAGCTATATCTAGGATTCTATGTAGATGCACTCCACTACTTGGTCATCATATTCAGTCGGTTGCAACATGTGATCGATGGATCCCGAGACCACTTGACGGTGCATGGAAGTAGTCCAAGGCAATGTGGCAGGATCTCATGGTAAATTTGCGAAGCAGTCATTGCATCCCACTTGATGGGGCTAGCTTGTCTTCCTTGTTGATCCAAACATAATACTCCGAAGTGCACCACGAGTTTTGACCCATGGTATTGTGACCAAATCGTTCCACTCTTCTTGGAGCCTTTTTATCCTCGGTATTGGAATTTGCCAGTTGTACTCATCCTTATATAGTGTTGTCCTCATCCATAGAGACACATCCTGGATCAACCCAAGCTGTATGAGAACAGAGTATGGCTGGATGCCCTTAAGTCCTATCAGCTCAATGAAGTATTTATGAGGAGTCCTTAGGATTGCCCTCCCACCTAACCATGACAGCTTCCAATTGACCCATTCTCCACTTAGATTAGTCAGCATTTCTCTCCACTCTTCTTGTCCATGTGGGGAGACCTGATGTCTCATCCTCTTGTTGTGGTAGCGGATCATGTTGATGACTCCCAAAAAGTAGTAAATTGTGGCCTCTTGCTTGGAGAAATGCTCTGTGGCACATATTCGAAATAGCTGGTTACATCCTTTAATGAAATCATACCCTCATACACACGCAGATAAAGCCCTATGAATCTCAGGTAACATCATCGGTTTTAGAGTAGCTTGAAGGTTTCCATGGAATATCGCCAGAACCACGTATAACAAGTTGATATTGATTCAACCTCTTCTTTATGGGAAAACCAACAATCCTAAACAGTGCCAATTAGAAAGTTATGGGCCGGAGACTCTCCAACATTGCTTGATCGCACTGACATTCTCCCAAATACCATTCATAGCTTTCACGATGTCCGAATCTTTCGAACAGTTTATCTAGTCTCACCCATCCGTCCTCGATGATTCTCAAACCTCGACTGTTTCCCTAACCCATAGCATCAAGAAACATATAACCATGCATGGTGACTAGCAATATCGGTTTCCTTCCTATAAATGGCAGCTCCGTGAAACTAGTAACTTCTTCCTATGTTGGCACTAACTCACAATCAGCAAAATTGAAGACCACTTTGGCCGGGTCCCAGAACTCTATCAACAGGCGAGTAAGCACATGGTCAGCTCGAATGTTTAGAACGGTGGTCAGCGCCCCTAGGTGTGTCCGTATTTCATCTCCGTGCTATCGAAAAATATTCTTCCACCACTGCTTAATCTTGTGTAGTGTTCCCATCACCATATTGATCTTGGGGATGTTTTGGTTGATTTCCATTTCTAAAGTGGGTAAAGAAAGGCTTGATAAGTGTTTGCTTCGGATCTTTCGGTGTCTTATCAGATTTGTTCATTTTTCCACAAAAATCATGTCATTGGGTGCATGACCCGTTGGCATTACGGTGGCTTTCCTAATTGTGTGTCGATGCTAAGGACCAACTCACCTAAGGTTATGCAATATGACCTATGTTTGCTAGAGTAGAGTGTGTCCTACTTTTCAATTGTAGGGAACACTGCGAGAAGTTATGTCAGTTGACCTAACAAAGTCATTCTCTGAAACTAAAGAGTTTTGAAAAGAAGGTTCGGAAGGGTGTAAAAGACAACCCTCGCGTGTCATTGTGTGTGATAGTGTACGGCCAAGGCTCGATAGTAAGACATGTGATCACAGTGTATATAGAGCGGTAAGGGTGGAATAATACCAGTCATGATAATAAGCAGGCATAATGAGCAAGTAAAGCCGGTAAGCACGTAATTTCAAATTAATTACAGTTAGAGCAATATACAAACAAATCTATGTTCCAAGCTCAGTCTAAGTCTGCTAAGGTTAGAACCTAAGTGTGAAATCTCCAACAGAGTCGTCATGTTGTTGTACCCTATTTTGCACTAGTCAAAAAAAGATTTAACTTGTGGTTTCTCGATTGTTAATGAAAGGGGAAGGTGTTTGACACCCCTTAAAATTTACCTAAGGTAGCTCCATAGAACTTAGACTATATTTAAAGGATTAGTTGGTTGTATCATGCTTAAAACTAGTACTAAGGGAGTACGGCTTACTATATATTAGAACATGATATTTACAAAAAGGATATGTATTTTAAAAGGATTTGAGTTTGTAAAGGAGTCTTAGAAAATATTGTTAGTATATATAATTAAAAGAGTTTAAAATATGTGCATGATGTTTGTATTTGTAGGTTTTTGTTTAGTCTATTCTTTTTATAGCTTTGTGCTGGTCTAGTGGCCGCGCCGAGCTATAATATAGTGAGGGCATATCCTCGGGGGGAGCGGAGGGTAGAGGGTAAGGGTGGTAGGGGATAAGGCACCTTCTAGGTTGAGAGCGGGGTCATGGAACATGGGACTCTAACAGGGAAGTCTATAGATTTAGCAAATATTCTCCATAAGAGAAAGATTAACATAGCTTTTGTCCAGGAGAATAGATGGGTGGGGAACAGGGCTCGGGAGGATGATGGATTTAAGTTATGGTATTCAGGGAGGGTGAGAGGGAAGAATATGGTAGGCATTTTAGTTGTAAGGATCTAAATGAGCTAGTGGTTGAGGTTATGAGGAAGAATGACAGGTTGATGGCTATTAAGATAGTCGTGGGAGGGTATACTTTGAATGTAATTAGTGCTTACGCGCCTTAGGTAGGTTTGGACAAAGAGGTTAAAAGACACTTTTAGGAAGATTTGGATGGGTTGATGCAGGGTATACTGTCCATCAAGAAGCTTATTATAAGGGATGATTTTAACGGCCACATTGGGAGGTTGCCTGGGGGATATGACGGTGTGCATAGTTGCTTCGGTTTTGAAGATAGAAACGGAGGAGGTACTTCGCTGTTGGAGTACGCTAAATATTTTGAGCTGGTGATCGCTAACTCGTGTTACCCGAAGAAGGCGGAGCACCTGATAACGTTTCGGAGTATGGTTGCCAAGACCCAGATTGATTATCTACTTCTCCGAAAATGTGATAGAGGTCTATGCACGAATTGCAAGGTCATCTCAAGTGAGAATCTTACGACCCGACATATGTTTTTGATTATGGAATTAGAGGTCAGGTGGACGATTAAGAAGAGGCATATGTCTGGCACACCTAGGGTTAGGTGGGGTGCATTGACTAAGGACAAGGCCTAGGAGTTGGAGGAGACGTTACTGGCTATGAGGGCATGGAGGAGTAGCAGGGACGCGAGTTATATGTGGTCTATGACAGCAGATTATATTAGAGAGGTGGTGAGATAGGTGTTAGGGGTCTCGAAGGGTTTTTCTGGTGGCTATAAAGGGGACTGGTAGTGGAACTAAGAGGCTCAAGGGAAAGTTGAAGCCAAGAAAGCGGCATATTTGAATCTAGTAGAGAGTATAGACGAGGGGAAGAAAAGTGCTAACAGGGAGGGGTATAAGAAGGCTAGGAAGGAAGCAAAGTTGCCAGTTACCACGGCTAAGACCGCAACGTTTAGTCGTTTATACGATAAAATTGGGGATAAAGGTTGGGACAAAAAGTTGTACAGGCTGGCGAAGGTGAGGGAGCAGAAAGACCGGGATCTAGACTAAGTGAGGTGCATAAACGACGAGGACAGTAAAGTTTTATTAGAGGGGGCACAAATTAGGTAGAGATGGAAGTCTTACTTCCATAAACTCTTGAATGAAGAGGGAGATGGGAGCATTGTGTTGGGGGAATTGGAGTACATGAAGCGACAGCGAAATTTTGGATATTGTAGACATATACGAGTAGGGGAGGTTTTAGGGGCTATGCGTAGGATGAGTAGGGGTAGAGCGACTGGGCCGGATAAGATCCCGGTGGAATTCTAGAATAGCATGGGAAGGAGGGCTTAGAATGGCTTGCCAGTTTATTTAACGTCATTCTTAGGATGAAGAAGATGCCCGTAGAGTGGAGGCAGAGTATGATGATCCCGTTGTACAAGAACAAAAGGGATGTCTAAAACTGCAACAACTATAAATAGGGGTATCAAGTTGTTAAGCCACTCGATAAAAGTGTGGGAGAGGGTGATTGAAGGGAGGTTAAGGAGGTGTGTGTCCATTTCTGAGAACTAGTTTGGTTTTATGCATGGGCGATCGAGTACTGAGGCCATTCACATTATGAGGAGATTGGTGGAGGAGTATAGGGCAGTAAAGAAAGATTTGTATATGGTGTTCATTGACCTGGAGAAAGCATATGACAAACTCCCGAGAGAGGTTCTATGGAGATGTTAGGAGGCTAGACGAGTACTTGTAGCATATATTTGAGTGATTAAGAACATGTATGACACATGTTAGGTTAGCAGGAGGAGACTCTAACTACTTTCTTGTTGAGATGGGGTTACATCAGGGATCAGCACTTAGCCCGACTATGTTGTATGGGGTAGGGTGTTGGCCAGTCAAAAACTCTCATGTCCAGCAGATGAAAGTAGCGTAAATAGGATGTTGTGATGGATGTGTGGGCATACTAAGTTGGATAGAATTAGGAATGAAGTTATTTGAGACAAGGTAGGAGTGGCCCCTATGGAGGCAAAGATGCATGAGGCGAGCTTGAGATGGTTTGGGCATGTTAGGAGGAGAAGCACAAATGGCTCAGTCAAGAGATGTGAGAGGTTGGCCTAGGGAGGTGAGAGGAGGGGTAGAGGTAGGCCAAAGAAGTCTTGGGGAAAGGTGATCAGGCGAGACATGACACAACTTGAGCTAACCGAGGACATGACCCTAAATAGAAGGGTGTGGATGTTGAAGATTAGGGTAGAAGGTTAGTAGGTAGTCGTGTATTTTCCTTTGTCTTCTCTAATTTGATAGTATTAGTACAAGTACGGTACCCTTTTTTCCTTACTATACTGTATTCGCATGTCTTGTTCTGTTATTACTTGTCATCGGTAATTCCACAGTTTGCTAGGAGTACTTCATTCATATTCTCATTTGCTGCCTTGGATTTAGTTTTATAAATATATTATCTTGCTAATACTTGGTATCAGTACCTCTTTCATATTCTCTGTTACTATCTTCGATTTAGTTTTCTAATTATTTGTCTTGCTATTACTTACTATTAGGGCTTCTTTCACATTCTTTAGCTGAGGGTCAATCAGAAATAGTCTCTCTGCCCTTCCACGGTAGGAGTAAGGCTACGTACATTTTACCCTCCCTAAACCTCACTTGTGGGATTACACTGTGTGGTTATTGTTGTTGAATGATGTTTGTATTTATGAAACATATGGAAAATGGCTAAGTTATAAAACGCTTTGTGTTTAAAGGATGTGGCTATTTGTGTAACTCTAATGAAATAAGGGTGTTATAAGAAAATGATTCCAAGATGTACCTTAGCTTTCAAATCTCATTTTTTGAAGAAAACATTTAAGAACCCTTTGCTACTGGCAGCACTTTGCTTTAGAAAGATTCGCTCTTTTTAGAAGGCCGATTTTGGATTCAAAATCTGGCTTTTGAAATGAGGGACTGCCATCCTTGCTAAGCTATTTTTTGGCTTCAAAGTCTTTATAAAATATTAGTGAAACATAAGAGATTAATAGCGTGAATAGCATATGAAAACTAATTATTATTAAGCCTAATATTTTTTTTAATCCTATGTTATTTTAGGGCTTGCCTGATTTGCTTACATGATTCAAGAGATAAAGTAATGCATTTAATCCAATATGATAATTGTTGCATACATGGGAGAGATAAGAACAACAAAAACGCAGCAAAGGAAATGAAACAGTAAAGCTATAAAGTAGCAAAGCACTAAATAGTAGAGGAGTAAAGGGAGAGGATGGACTCTGGTGTTGGGCCCAACAAATAGTAGAAAATGATAACGGCTGACTTCAAACTTCCTAGAATGCGTCGGGGCAGGATTTGGGCCTGAGTTTCTTTGGGAAACTTAGAAGGCCCAAATATAATGCATGTTCGAAAAAAAAAAAGGTAATTAGATATGCTACTTTATTCATGTAATTATACATGAAACACACTATTAAGGATCTAAAAAAATTATAACAATCAATGATAATTCAAACTATAGGGATTGCATTATTGTAGGGGTCACATGCGGCAAAGCATTTTACATTAAAACCTTTCGTTGTCATTAAACACTAAACTTTAAGGAAGTATAGGTCAATAGATTTTAGGCTAAGGATAGAGCTTCTTTCATGGCCAAAGCTCTTCTTGGACCTTGACAATTCAAAGTTTCCAAGGGTCTCGAGGCCCATGGCAATGATTGTGCCAAGGAGAGTAGCCCATCCAATGACTAAACTCTACTCTCAAATACCCCTAACTACTCACATTTACTCTTCCTTATAGGTTTAAGTGCCAATGAAGCACTTCAATGTGAATTTCAATGTAACTGTGACACCATGCTACATAAGTATGTGTACACTTTTATAACAGTTAATACAAAATAATTATAGATCATAAAAAAACCAATCATCTTGACGTAATCACAATCTAACAAAGTATTATGATGTAATATAAATGATATGTTTGACATGCTTCAAAGAATTAGTTTCACACATAGAGACAAAGGCATCATCAGGTCATTGTTAGGATCTCAAACACTTGTATCCTACATAAGAATTAAGTGAGTGCATGACTTAAACATATGAAGTTTTGGGCATGGACACATTCTTTTAACAACTTAAGTCTCAATTTCTAACATATATGTATGAGTTAACAGCTCCAATCTAAACATCTAGATACTATTAACAGTGGTGTAAGTTTACCACATCAATTGAGTTCCTAAGAAAAAGCACTGACAGAGGTATCCTTATCAAACCATCATCATTCCGAAATAGTGTTAATTGAATTGTAGATTACCAACTACAGTCATAACCTCTAAAAGATATTAACAAGGTCACAGACTCATATCTTCAATCAGAACTTCCAAGAAGGTTAAGAAAATTGCAGATTAACATGCCTCAATTAGAACATCTCAAGCACATCAACAAAAATACAAACTAAGGACCATAATTAGGATTCCTAAAGGATATTAACAGGGTTACAGATTCATAACAACATATTAAACCCCCAACATAATCTTAAGCTAACAGTCATGCTTACCCTAAGTTTCAGAATATGACTATTCCATTCTAAGAAATTTGAACTTTATACTATCCATGTGGAAAGAAAAGCATGATGTTATACTCAAATAATAGTAATGGCAGGTTTATTCAAATCTCATAAACTAGGTCTAGTACATTCATATAGGCTCAGTGAAGTTTTGAAGACAATATATACATATCTACATGGTTATGGAAGGCAGGAAAAAAGTAATGAAGAATCAAATAGATGCAGGGTCACATGTACATGAGATATATAACATAGAATCATATTGTTTCAAAAGTGTTATCATCATTAGGCTAACAGTATCACTGCATGGATCTCAGAAAAAGGGTAGGGATATTATCATATTGGGGAAATCTGCCACGTAGGTCACGTATAGGATTTCACGCATAGTGGAGCTTGGTTTTAGCATCTTAGCTTGACAAATAGAATATCAGAACTTACACAAACACTCATAACTTAGGTCAAGCATGTGATGCACATCAAAATGCACACAAAGATGATGCAAAAAGTGCAATATGCTCAAATCAGGTTTATACAACCATTAGCTCATTAGAGAATCAATGACATTCTAGAGAATTCACGAGATTAACATAAGCATGCTAGAGGAGAGGATAAACTAACATCTTAAAGCCCAAATGACAGCCTCACATTATTACTAAAACAGATTCATACTTGGTTAAGTCTAGTTTATTAGGTGAGCTACAGTACTTAACAGAACATCAGGGAAATCCAACAGAAACCAAACATCAAGATATTTTTAGAGTCACTAAGTTGTTTTTAACACTTAACAATAGAGATAGGTCATCACATGTTCATGGGAATTGGTACAGGACTCTAATTTAAATGACCCAAGGAAATTCATGATCTCAAAACCTATTTAACAACCATATATCATTAATATGCACAAAGAACTATTAACCATGAATACATTATTAACGACATCATTTAGTAAAAAAAAATAATTCACACTTAGTAATTTAAACAAACAAAGAAGGATGGTTGAGATTTTACTTACCTCCTCAAGGGCAGCAAACCAAACGAGTACTCAAGTTAGCGGCTTAGGAAAGCAAAAGCTCAGCTTTTAACTAGTGACAAACTCAGAACCAAAAGAAAAAAAAAAGAAGCAGAGGTTGAGTAAAAACTCAAAATTTCAAACGATAGATACCTAAGCAACACTTTAGTGTATCTTAATTTCTTCAAAAATGTTAGGTGTAGCTGGAGTTTATTCTGTGTGTTTGGTGAAAATATTAAAAGCCCCTATTTATAATGGTTGTTGAAGCCCTAGTGTTCGCAGATTTAAATTGATAGTGGAAGATGATGGAGGATGAATGATGATAGCAAAGGAGGTAAAATCAAAAAGAGCAGAGGGAGAATCGTTTTAAGATTTTTACTGAGTAAAGACTGGTCGTTTAAAGGAAAAGGACCATCGGGTAAAGGCCCCAATGTCCAGAGGTTGTTATGCTTGACCTCTGGACCAAGAATAATGATGATAACGCTAAAGATATAGCCATGCATGCCATAAATTTAATAGCGTAAAAGAGAAATCTAACGATTTGTTGTTGCATCTTTATCTAGGGTTTCAGATTTAGGCATTAGAATTCCTAGTGACAAAACTGGAAAGGGAGCGGCGAGGATCACGGCTAGTGGAGATAGAAGGGATGATTCAGGGGTTTATTTGTGACCTTGCACAACTTTGTGCAATGTTTCTTTGATGATTAGTTCTGGCGTAGAGATATTTAAGAGAGAAAAGAGAAAGGAGGCGGCTGACGAAATGATTTAGGATTTTGGACGAGAGCCGTTGCATAATTTGATCAACGGCTCCGATTACTTTGAGAGTTGGGTATTTTAAAAATGATTTATGGATAGAAATTTAACGGTCGTTGGATTGTTGGATTTAGACGGTGAGGATTAGATTTGGAGGTGTATTAAAAATAAGAAAAATGGAGTTTAAATTGTGGGTTGTTGATCTATGGAATGGACGGCCCAGATAATTTTTTGTTTCTTTTCTGAGCGCTTGGGATGGATGATGTGGCGAGGTCCGATTAGTCAAAAAGGAGTAGCATGGATTGCCAAAGTGGAGAAGGAGGGGTTATTGGACAGGGTATTTTCGGACTAGGCTCGGTGATTTGGGCCAAAATTCATTTAAATGGTAGCCATTTGTGTTTTGATTATGAATTGCAAAGACTTTTAACCCCTTGTTTGAAATTAAATTATATAAACTTAATTATTCCCAATAAAATATTGTAAAATTATAAATTTCAAATGTACTACTAATTATTGTTATTAGTTGTTTATAAAATATTTTTTTCTAAATTATTAACATAGAATCTAATTAATTAGCAATAAAAGAGCAATTCATTGAATTAACTATAAATCATATGTTATGTATATATAATAATTATTTTTATGATCTTGAAATAATAAATATATTTGTTATTACATAATACCAATATTAAAATTATTAATTTCAAAACTAATAATACTTCGTAAATTTGTAAAAATAGGTACTATTGATTGAAAATGCTTTTAAAACATTCATTATAAATTAATAAGTATAAATAAATTAATTTTAAAAGGGAGAATCAAAATTAGCCGTCAACAGCAGCCATGCTACACTTCTGCATTAAATGTGCAGGATCTGACATGTTCATTTGGTGGTTATCCTGGCGCGTAGGCGCAACTACTGAGGGGACTTTATGGTGAGCTTCTTTCTATGCTATGCACCGTAGCCCTCTGAGTCTCCATATCAATTATTTACTTTATCCTAACTGATTAATATTATAAATAGATGTTGTATTATTATTGTACTCTTTAACAGACGCACATGCACTTGTAACATCAGGTCTTGGGGATGTTCTAGAATTTGTTTATGGTTTTGATTAAAATTGACACACTTTTTCTTTTTGTTTTATTTTAATTGTATGTATCTATATTTTTAATGCATTAATATCCTTATCTAATAAGATTCATGATTTCAAAAAAAAATAAAAAATACAATTAAGTTGGTAATTCACCGTTGGCTTGCCTGACGGCGATGCTTGGTGCCAACCTATTGTGGGAATTAGGTCGTGACACCTTTCTCCCCATCTAGAGCCATGACCTCAGTCAGCTCTAGTTGCGTCATGTCCTGTTTAATAATCTCTCCCTAAAACTTCTTAGGCCTACCTCTATCTCTCCTGATACCCACTAAGATTAACCTCTTGCACCTTCTAACTGGGCTTCTATACATAGGCTCTTAACATGCCTGAACCATCTCAACTTACCTCCCGCATCTTATCCTTAACAAGGGCCACTCCTACCTTATCCTGAATAGCTTCATTCCTAATCTTATCCAAACATGTATACCCACACATCCATCTTAACATCCTCATCTCAGCTACTTTTATCTTCTTGACATAAGAGTGTCCAGATCCCAATATTAATAAAAATATATTTCCGTGATATATATATATATATATATATATATATATACACACACATTGTTGCAGCATGAAATCCGATCCATTTAATATTATTGTGACGTGCAACAACAACCAAGCACGAAAAAGTTCACAATATAACACCAAGAAAACGAACACGTGGAATTCAACTAGGAAATACAAACTCAAACAAAGTAAGATGGGCAATCAAGTACCCAAGAGCTAGTCTCCCATGTATAATGATGAGGCTTCCACAAAGCTGTAAAGATCTAACTAGTTATTTTTGAGCATTTGCATTCAGTTTGGTGATTTGAGGTCTTGAATATCTTCATATGAGGTGTTATGACTTACTTATATGGAGGTTTTGGTTTTTGGGTGATTCGGAATTGATATGGAAGAATGATTCTCAATTTGAATACTTTAAGTTGGAAGAGTTGATCAAGTTTGACATTTGTGTAAGTGACCTTGGATCGGAATTTTGATGGTTCCGTTAGCTCCAAACGGTGATTTTATACTTGGACGTATACTCGGATTTGCATTTGGATGTTTTAGAAGTTTGTTGGCCCTAATTGGCGAATGTTGGCAATTTTAAAGATTTGGAAAATTCATAGATTTGGCTGGGAGTAGACTTCAATGTTATCAGGTTTGGGTTGTTGTTGTTTATAGAGTTGGAATATGTTCATTATGTCATTTGGCACTTGTGTGAAAAAATTGAGGTGATTTCGAGTTGTTTAGACATGTTTGGCGCACATTTGGAAATATTAAATAGTTCACTAAGCTTGATTTGAGATGAGATTCATTGTTTTGATATTTTTATGTGGGATTTGAGGTCTCGATCAGGTCCGTATTATGTTTTAGGACTTATTGGTATGTTCGGAAGGGGTCTCGAGGAGCTCAGGTGAGTTTCAGATAGGTTTAGGATTGTGTTGCGCTCGTATTTGATTTTTCAACATTATTCTTCAAGCTTAAATGGTACATAATTAAGAAAATCAGCTCTAAATTCTGTTTTAATTGAAGCATTAGATCCATATTATAATTACGGAGCTGTAGCAAAAAAGAATCATCGAATTTGGAAATCATATGATAGAGTTATACTCATTTTAGTGTTGAAGAATATAGCTGATGCTAGTTCTTCGTGATGAATGAGGATTTTGACTATTTATTAGCGCCTTTTAGCTCTTATTTAGTCTAAAAGATTTTAATTGTATTCCCAAAACTGAGAAAATATGAAAAATTGCAGGAATGTTGGAAGTTGGACTCCCGAGATAAAATTTGACTCAAAAAGAAGTAATCAAAACACAATGCAATAAAAGGCACGAGAACTTGCAAAGTGCGGACCGTAAATTTCCATCTACAGCTGCAAACAATGAAGAAAAATCCATCAGGCTTCCTAGCACAATATGGTCTGCAAAGGAATTGTGCAGCCGCAATTGAAGAATTGGAAATCAACTTCAGAGGGCCTGCAATTTTTCAAAGTCCAAGTCCCTCAAGATTGCCGACCGCATAAGAATTGTGCAGCCACAGAAGAAGTGCTTGGTGGCTGTAGAAAGAAAGATGTGGACTACAGAACAATAGATTGTGGCCGCAGTGATAAATCTGTGGACCACAGAAATATTGCCTCGTGGCCGCAGTGCAGAATTGTGCGGCTACAGAATCCCAGCTCCTGCAAGATGAAGAATTCTGCGGACCGCACATGGAATTGTGCGGCCACAGAACCTCCCGAGAGGCATTTATTTCCGAAATTTTCAGCCCTATATAAATAGACGAGTTTCACAAAATTAGGTCAATTTTTGACATCATCAACTACAGTAGTCGTTGCTTTTTGCTTCTTTTAGTAGTTTATTTATATTTTGGGATATTTTAGCGTATATTTTATCATTTTGATTATACAATATGAGTTTAATTAGCATCTCTTCTTCTATTTCTTCAATTTTAAGCATGTGTAGCTATATTTTTACTAGGGTTGTGACCCAACCCTAGTGTGTAAATCTTATGGGTGTCAAATTTTATGCTTGTTTATGAATGGGTGTTTGTTATTTTCTAGGTTCATGCTTCAATTGTGGAATTAATGGTTGCAAACATTGATTCATGCCTATTTCACTTAGTCTCTTCTTGAGAAAGAAAGACCTAGTCTAGGTTAATTTAGCTAAAAAGGAATTGGGTCAATTGAGAGATTGATTAACCCAATTAAAGGGTTCAACCTAGATATAGTAACAACCCGACTTGAGATCTTATCAAAAAAATTTGTAGATACCCATTTGTCCTTAAGAAAGCAAATTTGGGCAAAACCACTCTCTTACCGAGAGGTATTGAGTGGGAAATGTAGTGTTGTGAGCTATAATACACCATAGTCAATAAAATGAGCATAAAAGTCTTTAACCCATTAGGCAAACACCTAGATCATGGTCACAACCCTAGGCCATTTTATATCTTTGAAAAACTCTCAAAAACAATTATCTCTAGTTTTATACCTTCAGATTTGCAATCTTTAGTTAATTTTAGAAGTAAAGATAAAACCCTGTTATGGAAGTGCAACCTACATACTTCACGTGATCACTCCAAATATCTACTACTAACTCTCATCTTTGTTCCCTATGGATTCGATCCGACTACTTGTTGGATGTTTTGGTACGAGTTAATATGTTGTGTTGTTTTGATGTTTGCTCATATGAGTGTGTTGTGTGGATTAATTATTGCTACGCCGAGTATAAGGATGACATCTCAGTATTGTTGATTGTGCGGATTAATATGGGTGGCTATTGATATATTGTTAGGGTGGAGTGATACGAGTGGCTATTGATATATTATCAGGGCAGAGTGATACGGGTGGCTATTAATATATTGTCTAGGAGGAGTGATACAGTTTGCTAATAATATACTATAAGGGCGGAGAGATACGGGTGGTTATTGATATACTGTTTAGGCGGAGTGATACGGGTGGGTATTGTGTTAAATGTTTGGGTGGAGTGGCTATTACAATATTGTCAATATGGTGAGATAAGGGTGGCTATGTCAGGGATGATATGTGACGGCCTAGGGACATAATGTTGATGATATTCGTGTGATGTCGTGATTTTTCTTGTATGTGCCATGCACCCTACGTGACTTGTTGTTTTATTTTCAATAAGCTACTTGATGTCTTTGATATTACCTGTTGACTTGGACTATAATCGTACACTTGCACATGCAAATACCATAGCATGTCATTTATATCAGTTCAAGAGTATGAAACTTGACATTAATTGATCATGCACATGTGTTCTTGTATAACTGCTTTCATTGTGATATTGAGCCTGTAATCATGTTAGGCAGATTGCGATATTGAGCCTATGATCATGCCAGGTAGATTGTGATATTGAGCATGTGACCAAGCCAGGTGGATTATGACAATGAGCATGTGACCATGCTAGGCAGATTTAGGTATTGGCACGTGAGTTATCCATACAACACATGAGTTGTAGGTGCGGTTGTGATTGGTAATGTGGGCACAAGGTGCCATATGTATATGATTTATGATTTGTGACTCGTGGCTTGTGGTTTTGAAGAGTGATACCTTGGGTTGGTTTTATTCTGAACCTTGTGTTAGAGTGGCTTGATTATTTGGCTATCATTTGTTTACCTTATTTGGTTTCCCTAGTACTTTAACGGTGTTCTAATAATTTTACTATTTTTATTTCATGTGTATTCCTTGTTGACATTTACTGATTCTTGCTTCCATTATTAGCTTTATATTTATATACTGCACAGGTTATTATGTCTAGTAGGTGTCTTGACTTGTACCTCGTCACTAATCCACTAAGATTAGTCTTGATACTTACTAGGTACTGACCGTGGTATACTCATACTAAACATCTGTATATTTTTGTACAGATCCAGGTATTGGGGATGACAGACTCAGGAAGTATTAGCTTCTTGATCACGAGGATTCAAAGTAGAGCTACTGTCAAATCTTTATCCGAAGAGTATTGTATTTTGAGTTATGTTATGTATTCAGTAGAATTCATGACTCTGTACTACCTAGTCTTGGGAGGATTATTGTGATTTTTATCGCGTAGGCTTGTATCACCTTTATTTCGGTATTTGTATTAAATCATGCTTTAAAACATCATGCTTAACTAGTTTAACTATTACAAGTAATTGGCTTATCTAGTCTTAAAGACTAGGTATCATCACGATGCCTAAGGCGGATTTTTGGGTTGTGACACAATCCCTGGGATTTTGTATAGAAGTTCAGTTATTTTACTCATTGACTCTTATTACTCTCATTTGAGTTGGGTTGGATGTTATTTGGCTTACCTAGCGGTTTGGGTTAGGTATCATTGATCGGTTCCAATCCCGTATCACTATAGAATAGCAAGAGATCGATGTAGCTTTTACTCGAAAGGTCGGGATCGAACCCACAAAGAGTTAATATTGGTTTGGAATCGAGTTTCTATTCGATCTAGCTATATGTGTTGTTCTTAATTGCACTTCTAAACATGTTTGGGTCTATTACTATTCTAATTTAATGCTAATGAATGGTGAAATGAATCTAAGTAAAATAGTTTTGTAAGGGAGTGACTTACACCTAGGTGAGTATCTAATGAGATCTAAAATTTAGGACAAGCTTTTAATATTTGGTGTCATGATATAACCATTACACAAAATTACTCACTCTATACCTCTCGGTAGTTTGAGTGACTTTGCCCGAATTGGCTTTCTCAAGCCCAGTTGGGTGTTCAAATAATACAAGTAAAATTGGCTCAAGTCGGGTGTTATTATCTCTAAGTTTAACCCTTTAATTAGGGCTATCAATCTTTGAGTGCAACCCAATTCCTTGTTAGCCTAAATTTCCCATACATATAGCCCCTTTCTCAAGAAGAGTCTAAGTTATAAAGGCATGAATCAGTATTTGCAACTATCAATTCTACAATTAATGCATGAAACAGCTAAATATCACTAACCCATAAACAATTAAATCCTAAAATTGAAGACCCATTAAATACCCTCACTAGAGTTGGGTCACAACCCTAGCTAATGGGTTTAGCTACTCATAATAAAGGTAGAAATCAAAGATGGAGATCAAATATAAGTCATAAAATGAAATTACAAGAGTAAAATCTAAGATTAATTGCTAAAGATGTTTTAATATTACTCTAAAAAACAAAAAGTAGTTGTTCACGTGCTCCACAAAACAACAGATGCCCTAAAAATCTAAAAAAGATCTATTTATATATAGCTGAAATTACTGGACAAAAATGCCCCTATGGAGGTTCTGCAGACACTGTAAAACTGAGCGCCTCAACGCTGGAACTTTCGCGGCCGTGCAAAAGCAAGCGCGGACCGCATTTCTTCTCTACTGAGTTTGGTCAGGACTTGATTCTGCTGGGAGCAGAAAATCAACAGCCTCAGCGTAGTATTGAATTATGTCCGCGAAATATGTTCGCGGATCGCACTTTTCATTTGTGTCCAAATCTCCAGTCCTCTGATTCTAACTTTCTCCCTCAGCAGAAT
Source organism: Nicotiana tabacum (assembly GCF_000715075.1). Lineage (NCBI taxonomy): Eukaryota > Viridiplantae > Streptophyta > Magnoliopsida > Solanales > Solanaceae > Nicotiana > Nicotiana tabacum. Next base: position 85,974,939 of record NC_134097.1, read on the forward strand.
ATGGACTGCGGCCACGTCAAGTGATTCCGCTGCCACGCAATTTCACCGCGGGCAGCGGTGTCTGTTGAGCCCAAAATTGCATTCTCTGAACCTCAATCCGCTGAGAGCATAATTATGTTCGTATCAGTGGTTCAACTTCTGCGGCTGCACTATTTCTTTGCTGTCAATGCTTTTAGCTCAGCTTTGGATTTGTGCAGGTTTCACTCCTTTATGAGTTGGTTAGGACTTTCTTGCCTCATTTTGACCAAACACTGCAAACAAGCACAATAAGTTAGTTTTGATACTTATACACATTTTTTATCCAAAACATAAGCAAAAATGAGCATAAGATAGGTTAGAATTCGTAGTTATCAACTCCCCCAAACTTAAGCTTTTGCTTGTCCTCAAGCAAACAAAGTAATTCCCACCTCCACAAGGTAAAAGAAAGAAGAATTTCAGCTGTTCTAAGGTGACTTCAGCAAGCATCAATTGGGACTAACAATTACCCTCAACACAAATGTATTATCAACAACACACAACCTTTTCCGCACCATGACTCTAGTGCAAACAAGAGCTTCAACAGTTGACTTAACTCATCGAGGAAGCTCGCTCTAATATGTAGGTGGCTGTGGAACCCAAACTATTTCTCCTCTACTCTCCTTAAGCAAATCTCACTTTAGATTATAGAACTCAGAACAAGGATTGTGGACAAATACACTCATCTCTCTCAAAGAAAGGTCCAAAGTCCGGCTCTAAGTACCATAAGCTTGCCCCTCATATGAATCACCACTAATGTAATCTCACTTAACTCAAAATCATATAGGGATTTTGCGGGAATTTAATGAAGGCTTTTGTATCAAGGTAGGATATATCGGTCTATGTAGGTTTCATCTTTCCTTAAGCACTTCATTTTCTCATTTCGGCTCACACTTTCTTGACTATTTGAGTCAGTATCTTCTTCCTTAGGGGACTAGAGAGACACACTGTCACTCTTTCTTATTCATGACAATCATCTTTCTCCTTTCTAATCATTTCAAGCCTTTTATCATTTCTTTTATTGAATCCTTCCTTTTCTATATTGTTCACTTTTTTAAGCCTTTTGGCTTTTCTTTCTTTTTCTTTTTTCCTTTCGTTTTCTTCCTTTTGTACCTTTTATCAGTTTTGCATTCCTCCTCTCTCTCCCCCAAACTTATGCTTTTGCCAATTTGCTAAGGAAAGATCGGGTGCCAAGAGAGCATCATTTTAGAACGGATAAAGGCTTGTACCGCTGACGGCAAAATTTTCAAAAGAACGCTAACCGCAGAATTTCATCGGCGATCGCGGAACTAAAAAATCAACTAGGCAATCCTAGGGTTTCACTTTTTCAGCCATTAACAAGTATTATGAACGTTTCTAATTCCTTCTAGGCATGCCCAACAAGTATCATCATGTGTTTTAGCAACAACTAATTAGCTACTACTTAACCCTAAATGAAACTAAAAGAAAAAGAGGAAAAAGTTAAGCAAAAAGAAAAGGGTAAATAAACATCAAATTTCGGAAGGGCTGAGGGCGAAAAAACAGGCACGACCGCGGAACTGCTCCACTGACCACACAAAGGACTCCATGGACGCGGATGAAACTTCAAAGAAGTCTCATTTTAGACTTTTCAAGTCCGCGTCTTTTACCAAATTACGCCTCCGCAAAATACTTCCGCTGACCGTGAAATTTTGAGCGCGGTCAGCGGTCCAGTTACAGACTTAGCCAAAATTTTCCAGTATTGTCCTACACTGCATCAATTATTCCTACACACATCTCACAAACATTTAGTCCAAAACAAATCCTACACTAAGAAGAAAATAAAAAAGAAGAAAAACGCATGGGTTGCCTCCGAAGAAGTGCCGGATTTAACGTCGTGGCACAACGCAGGTTACCATCTATCATTTTAAATAGATCCTTGAAATCCTTGCTCTATGCATATTTGTCATGTAAGTAATTCATCTTGTCCTTATACAAGGACGAGCTGGAATAGGAATGAAACCGGAACTCATCAATCTCATTGAGTTGCCCTACCTAGAGATGTGCTGCAACATCCCACTAAAGATTCAACTTCTTTAGCACCCAATCATAAATACCAACCAGTACGGAGACATAACAATTGGAGTCTTGTAAGCAATCTTGTAAGCCCACAAAGCATCATCCAGTTTCTTAGACCAGTCAGTCCTATTTGCATTTATAGTTTTTGACAATATGTTCTTTATCTCCCTATTGGAGACCTCAACTTGCGCACTAGCCTGAGGATGGTAAGGGGTTGATACCTTTGGATTTACACCATACTTTTCAAGAAAAGTGTCAAATGCCTTATTGCACAAATGAGAACCCCCATCACTGATGATCGCCCAAAGGGTGCCAAACCGTGTAAAGATATTATTTTTGAGAAAAGCCACCACACTCCGAGCTTCATTGTTGGGCTAAGCCACAGCCTTAACCTACTTGTAAATATAATCAATGGCCACTAGAATGTACGTGTTGCCACATGAACTCACAAAAGGCCCCCTGAAGTCAATGCCCCACACGTCAAATATGTCAACCTCAAGAATAGTGGTGAGAGACATTTCATCCTTCTTTGAAATTCCACCAACTCTCTGACACTCATCATATCTCTTCACAAGCTAACATGCATCCTTGTACAATGTAGGCCAATAAAAACCACAGCTAAGCACCTTTGAAGCCGTCCTCGCCCCACCTTGATGTCCACAGTAGGGAGAAGAATGAAAAGCATCAAGAATACTCATTTGCTCCTTTTCTGGAACACATCTATGGATCACCCCATCATTTCATATCTTTAAGAGATAAGGCTCATCCCTATAGTAGTCCAAGCTATCCCGTTTAAGCTTTTTCCTTTGGTTAGAAGAGAGTTCACACAGAACAATGTCGGTCACAAGAAAGTTGGCAACATCCGCGAACCAAGGCATGCTATTTACAGATACGGAGAGGAGTTGCTCATCAAGGAATGAATCATTAATTTCGAGGCCATCACGGGGCCTCCCCTCCTCCTCCAAGTGGGACAAATGGTCCGCCACTTGGTTTTCACACCCTTTTCGATCAACAATCTCAAGGTCAAACTCTTGAAGCAATTGAACTCATCTCATCAACCGAGCCTTAGAATCCTTCTTTGTCATCAAGTAGTAGAGTGCTTCATGGTCAGTATGAACTATCACCATGTCACCCATGAGATAAGGCCTAAACTTCTCCATGGCAAACACAATTGCTAGCAACTCTTTTTCCGTCACCATGTAATTTACCTAAGCATCATTCATTGTTTTGCTTGCATAATACACTGGGTGAAACATCTTGTTTACTCTTTGACCCAAGACCGCTCCTACCGCAACGTCACTAGCATCACACATGAGCTCAAATGGCAAGCTCCAATTGGGTGCGGTGATGATGAGAGTGGTCGTCAATCTATACTTGACAATCTCAAAAGCTTTCATGTACTCATCATTAAACACAAACTTTGCATCCTTCTCCAACAATTTGCACAAGGGATTCACTACCTTGGAGAAGTCCTTGATAAACCTTCGTTAGAACCTCGCATGCCCAAGAAAACTCCCTATTCCTTTCACGGAAGTAGGAGGAGGGAGTTTTGAAATCACTTCAATCTTCGCTTTGTCCACTTCTATACCGTTCTTTGAGATCTTATGGCTGAGGACAATGCCCTCCTCGACCATAAAGTAGCACTTTTCCCAATTAAGACTAGATTTGTCCCCTCACATTGGGCCAACACTTTGTCAAGATTATCCAAGCATTCTTCAAAAGAGTCACCCATAACACTAAAATCATCCATGAACACTTCCAAGAAGTCCTCCACCATGTCAGTAAATATAGCCATCATACACAACTGAAAGGTAGCCGGTGCATTACACAAACCAAATGGCATCCTGGAAAATGCAAAGGTGCCATACAAACATGTAAAGGTGGTTTTCTTCTGGTCTTCTGGTGCAATCATAATCTGCTTGTAACATACGTACCCATCCAGAAAGCAATAGTAGGAACGCCCAGCAAGTTTATCAAGCATTTGGTCAAGAAAGGGCAATGGAAAGTGATCTTTGCGGGTCACTTTGTTCAACTTCCGGTAGTCCATGCATACCCTCCATCCGGTGACAGTCCTAATGGGGATCAACTCATTTTACTCATTTGTTAACACAGTCATACCCCCCCCCTTTTTTACATATTGGACAGGTGAAGTTCATGAACTATCCGAGATGGGATACACAACCCCTACATCTAGCCACTTGATCACCTCCTTTTTGACAACCTCTTGCATAGCCTCGTTCAACCTCATTTGATGTTCCACGGAGGGTTTGGCATCTTCCTCAAGTATAATGTTGTGCATGCAAAAGGTGGGGCTTATCCCCCGAATATTAGCTAGAGTCCATCCAATTGCCATTTTCCTTCTTTGAAGCACCTCAAGGGTGGCATCTACTTGCACGTTAGTAAGGTAAGAAGAAAGAATAATAGGTAAAGTTGATCAAGGGCCCAAGAATTCATACCTGAGGTGTGGAGGTAAAGGCCTCAACTCCAACACGGGAGATTCTTCGATAGAGGTCTTTGTTGGTAGAGTCTTTCTGTTCTCAAGATCCAAGGAGAGTTTACGGGGATCATATGAGTAAGAACCCATTCCGTGCAAGGCATTGACACACTCTACTCAGCCTTTATCCTAGGTCACATCATGGTTCAGCAATACCGCTTCCAAAGGATTCTCCACATTGATCATGGTACTCGTGTCGTCAACTATCACCTCCATGACCAGATCCACAAAAGAACAAATCTCAGTACTATTCGGCTACCTCATTGATTTGCATACATGGAAGACAACGTTTTTATCACCCACCCGGAAGGTGAGCTCCCCTGCTTCCACATCAACCAATGCCTTCCCTATTGCAAGGAAAGTTCTTCTTAATATTATCAGCACCTCATAGTCAACTTCACAGTCCAAAATCACAAAATTGGCAGGCAAAATAAACTTGTCCACCCGGACAAGAACATCATCAATAATACCAAGCGGCCTCTTCATTGTTCTATCGGCCATTTGCAATCTCATGGAGGTAGCTCTCGGTTGACCAATACCCAAAATTTTAAACACGGATTAAGGCATCAAATTTGTACTAGCTCCCAAATAACACAATGCCTTTGCAAAATCCGCACTCCCAATGGTACATGGAATGGTAAATGCGTCGAGATCTTCAAGCTTTCGAGCCATCAAGTGCACAATAGCACACACTTGATGAGTCATTTTGATGGTCTCACAATCCATAGATCTCTTTTTAGTTACCAATTCTTTCATAAACTTGGCGTATCCTGGCATTTGCTCAAGATCTTCCACCAAGGGCACATTGATCGACAAACTTTTCATCTTCTCAATAAACTTCTTGAATTGGTTTTCACTTTTCTGCTTTGCAAGTCTTTGAGGGTAAGGTGGAGGAGGCCTTGGAAAAGGAGCCTTGGCTTTAAGCATTACAGTTTCCAGCATGTCTATCACGTGTTCTCTAGACGGGTTCACATCATTTTGAGTCTCCTCCTCAATATCCTGAATATCAATTCTCACCTCAGCATCAAAATTCTCTTCACTCACTTGCTCAACAACTATAGTATCATCATCAATTTGCACTTAAACATCATCACTCACAACTCCTTTTTGCTTGGAGGTACTTGCTTCACCACCTCTACCGCTTTTAGTGGTCACCACTGTTGCATGGCCGGTATTGTTCCCACCCTTTGGGCTTACTACTGTATTACTAGGTAGTGCCCCCTTAGGTTGAGTGTTCAAAGATTGCGAAATCTAGCTAAGTTGGACCTCTAGATTGTGTATAGAAGTATTATGGGACACCAATTGGGCATCAGAGTCGGCGTTCTTTCTCGTCATTTGTTCAAACATTGACTCAATCCTTCCCATCTTATTGTTTGACGAACTTAGACCTTGGGACGGAAAAGGAGGTGGATTATTAGGTTGTTGAAACATTGGAGGCCTTGATTACCTTGATTACCATTATTCCAACCTCCTTGGTTGTTTTTGCCACCCCAATTGTTGTTGTTGCCCCAGTTCTGATTGTTGTTCACCCAATTGTTAGAGTTATTGTAATTATTGTTCCAATTTCCTTGGCCTTGGCTGTCCCAATTTTGATTATTCCCTTGCGATCTCCATTGTTGATTTGAAACATTACCTCATTGTCCTTGATAGTTGTTGGCATACAAAATCTCTTCACTTTTCTCACAATACCCATCATCCTGGTTGTAACCACTACCTCCTTGATCAAACCAATCTTGATTGATTTACACTTGTTGACCAGACTGTCTCCTCTTGTTGACCAATAGATTAACTCCTTCCATTGTGTTTACTTGCTTTGGTCCCTGAATCTGCTGAAGTTGTGCTTTGGCTAACTGGTTCATGGTTGTTGTCAACTCAGCTATAGCTTGTTCGTGGTCCTGAAATTCCTTGTGAAGATTTATAACATGAGGATCCCCCTGAGGAACATTCGCCCGACTCTACCAGGCTGATGAAGTGTCAGGCATCTCATCAAGAATCTCGCAGGCCTCACTATAAGCTAGCTTCATAAAATTACCCCTGCTAACTGGTTAACAACACATTGATTGGTCGTGTTTATACCCCGATGAAACGTCTGTTGGATAATTGCTTTAGTCATATCATTGTTGGGGAATTCCTTGACCATAGTTTTATATCTATCCCAGATTTCATAAAGGGGTTTATTTAGTTCCTTTTTAAATGCTAAGATCTCATCCCTTAATGCAACCATATGTCCCGGTGAGAAAAACCTGGCTATAAACTTGTCGGCCAACTCATCCCACGTAGTGATGGTTGGGGAGTCCTTCGAGCTAGTCCAAAGCTTTCCCTGTAAGTGATAAAGGGTAAAATCTCAATCTCAATGAATCCTCAGACACATTTGTTTGCTTGCTACCCCAGCACAAATCTCTTGAGATGGTTATATGCATTCTGATGGGGAGCACCTATGAAGTACCCTCTTTGCTCTATTAAGGTCAGCATGACATTTGTAATTTGGAAATTGTCCGCCCGGATCTGAAGTGGGACAATTGCACTTGCATATCCTTCATTTGGAAGCACCCGAAGAGCCACTCATGGAGGAGCTAGGGGAGGGTCTGGAATGTTTTCATTGGCCTGGCGGCATCTTCTTTGACCTTGAGGTACTAGAGGCACCTCATCGTCACCATTATCATCTATCTCCTCCCCCGGGATAATATTTCCGATAGGATCACTATTTGCCATTTTGTACCTGAATCGATTAACTTATACAAGTTAGTAAAATAGAAAGAAAGAAAAACAAAACACATAACTAGTCAGATAGATAGCCAAAAACCATTTAACTCCCCGGCAACGGCGCCAACCGTGTACCGATATAGAATGGCAAGAGTGGTTGATGCAACTTTTACCCGAAAGGTCGGGATCGAATCACAGAGAGTTAATATTGGGTTGGAATTGGGTTTCTATCCGATCTAGCTATGTGTGTTGTTCTTAATTGCACTTCTAAGCATGTTTGGGTTTGTTACTGTTCTAATTTAATACTAATGAATGCTGAAAAGAATCTACGTACAATATTTTTGTAAGGGTTTTCTCAATTGGTAAAAAGGCACTAGGGGAGTAACTTACACCTAGGTGAGTATCTTACGGGATCTAAAATATAGGACAAGCTTGTTATATTTGGGGTCGTGATATAACCATTACACATAATTACTCACTCTATACTTGTCGTTAGTTTGAGTGACTTTGACCTAATTAGCTTTCTCAAGCCTGGTTGGGTGTTCAAACTATACAAGTAAAATTGGCTCAAGTCGGTTATTACTATTCTAGGTTTAACCCTCTAATTGAGGCTATCAATCTCTAAGTGCACCCTGTATATGGTGAAATCGAAGGAGTCTATTTCTCGCCACTAAGGTGCATTCGGGGGGTCATATCTGTATCTCAAGGTTGTATGACTACAATCGAGCTATTTCCACTGAGGTTCGCCCGCGACCCAACAAAGGTTCCGAGGGTGGGGAATTCACGGGGCAAGCAGCCAGCATCAGCAGGGTCTAGAATCGTGCCTAGCCGTCCCATCCCCGTATCTTTGCATTTAATGCACTCTGTACTATATTGTATTCCCTCTCCTATATAAAAGGAATCCATGCCACTTTTTAAAGGGCTGATTTTGCTCCAACTATTCTCCACAAGATCAATAATATCTCTCTCTCTTTCTTCTCTCTAACTTGCTCGTTCCTACTAGCTCGAGGCCACTCTTAGCGTTTACTGCCTTCATACTTGTTCTTTATTCATTGCTTGGTATTGGCCATAAAGAGCCTTGTTTGATCATATCTCAACTGTTATCCTATCCCTACTACCCCGGTACCTCGAGATCGAGCTGGATATTGGCCCCGAGACTCCTTCATCGACTAGTCCGAGGCTCGGACGGCAAGCCCCTGGGTTTGATTGCTTCCCAATTTTAGCTTGTATCTCTCATTAAACTTCATATTCTTAGCATCAACTGATCTAAAAACTAGCATAAAAATAGACCACGTATATTTAGAATCCCATTTACAAATTTAATTGTTTTTATCATTTTCACAGTAAACAGTTTGGTGCCCACCGTGGGGCTAAAAATAATAGTGATTTTTTTCTTGCTGGTTTCATTGCACAAACGCAAGTTATCTTTCACACTTTTTCTTGCCCAAGATCTCTTGATTTTAGGTCAAAATGCCTGGCTCGGTAAACAGAGTCGAGAACAACAACATCTAAAACCACGGGGAAAATGGCATGGATGTTCCGGCTATTGGAACATAACCACAGAATCTCGATAACATGCCCGGACCAATTATGGCGGACGCAGATTTACAGGACACATAACAGGTCGACCAAACCTCACACACCGACGGAAGCATACAACATGGCAACCAACTGGAAGCCCAAAAGACCCCGGCTCGGGAAGCACATGAAGTTAGTCTTTACGATATTTTTGAAATATTGCAGGCACAGCAGTTGGCTATCGCTCAGTTACAAAGCCATCCGAAGACTCTCAGCACAGTAGCGCCAGAACTTACTCCCCTAGCCGAACGGGTACCGGAAAGGTCAAGCAATGACGGATCGGTAGCCGATCCTGCCATTGTGAAAATGCTGGAGGATCTCACCAAAAGGATCGAGTGAGGCGAGAAAATGATAGCAGCCAATGATAAGAAGGTTGAAAGTTATAACTTTAGACTTGACCAAATCACGGGCGCACCCCTGGTCCTGAAAGGTGTAGATTCGACGAAGTTCGTGCAACAGTCGTTCCCAGAGGAAGCGGCTTCGAAACCCATTCCAAAGAAGTTTAGAGTGCCAGAACTCAAAAAATACAATGGGACCTTGGATCCTAATGAACACGTCACTTCCAATACGTGCGCGGTGAAGGAAAACAACATAAAAAATGATGAGATCGAGTCAGTCCTACTGAAGAAATTTGGAGGAACGCTCTCTAAGGGGGCCATGATGTGGTACCACAACCTAGATCCCAACTCCATAGATTCATTCGCCATGCTAGCAGACTCCTTCGTAAGGGTTCACTCCGGTGCCATCAAGGTAGCAACAAAGCAGTCCGACGTATTCAAGATTAAGTAGAGGGAGAAAGAAATGTTGCGATAATTCGTGTCTCATTTTCCGACAGAACGAATGGAGCTACCCCCAGTCTCCGATGATTGGGTAGTGCAGGCCTTCACTCAAGGCCTAAATGAACAAAGCTCGGTGACATCAAGGTAGCTGAAAGAAAATCTGATCGAGTATCCCGTTGTAACCTAGTCGGACGTCCACAACCAATACCAGTCAAAGATCAGGGGCAAGAACGACCAGCTGGGAGCCCTTTCGGGCTCAGTATACCCGAGAAGGCTCTTGGCGAGGGTGCCAAGATCAAATCAAGAGAGGTATCAACCATACCCCGATGATAGAAGAAATGCTCCAAAGCGCACTCCACCCCGTTACGACCGATTGGTAAACCAAGGATATAACCCTCGGGGACCCCTCAACAGAGGTGGCTTCGACGGGTATGCGGGGCCAACATGAGCACCCCGCCTATAAGAGTAGAACTTCTACGTCGATGTGTCGAACATCGTGTTCGCCATTAGCAAAATTAGGGATGCCAAATGGCCTGTACTATTACACTCGAATCCTTACCAAAAGAACTACCGTTTGATTTGCGAGTTTCACAACTCGCACGAGCACCGAACTGAGGATTGCAGGCAGCTCCAAGAGGAAGTGACTCGACTACCCGCTAACGGGCACCTTCGGGAATTTTTCAGCAACTGGGCTACAAACCAATCCCGAGAAAGAGAAACAGCTAAAAGTAACAAAGCAGACGAGCCCAACACGTCGTCCACATGATTTTTTGATGGTCACCCCAGATGCATTGAAATAGAGAACTACATAGCAACTACCAAACAAGCTCCAGAACTCGAAAGTGCCATCACCACCAAGGTATAGTCACTTCTCCCTCTTTCTATCTTCTATATCACGATAACTCTTATGCAGGCCAGCGACCAAGGCAATCGGGATTCCACTCCGGCTCGAAGACCCTGAGGTTTCAAAGCATCCGTTGCACTCTTTTCCTTTGATCGGTTTTTATCCCGAAATGGGGTTTTACCTGCAGGGGTTTTTAACGAGGAAACACCTAACGCACTTCCCAATATGGATTCAATGAGCCTACGGGACTTTCTTTGCAATTAGCCCCACTCCGAGAAATGACAAACGAGGCTCCAATAGGAAACGATGTACCAGACCAAATGGTCGAAGGAGCCGCACCCACACGGGCCGAGATTACAACAATAAAACATCATGTATTTACGCCAAGCAGTAAAGAATATCTTTCAGCATCTCGTACTCCAGAACAGGAAATTTCAGCATGCTCACAGTAGGAGTCCCTCCACAAATGTGTCCCGAAATACTCGGAGAAAATTTGGCACCCGCACGACCCTAGGGTCGGAACTCCGGAATCATGAAGCCCCAGCAAGGTAACTCCGAGCTCACGAATGATAGCCTTCGAGCCTAAGCAAACTCGATGACTGTCGCCAATCGTCGTACACTGGAAAACCCGAGGCCGTAAGACCCCGAGCGGGCAGACTCGATATAACCAGATCTATTCTACATAGCAACAAAAACTGTAAAACCTCAACAGGCATGACAAACTGTAAGACCTCAACAAGCATGACAAGCTGTAAGACCTCAACAGGCATGACAAACTATAACACCTCAACAGGCATGAAAATTTTGTAAGACCTTACTACAGGCATAAAACTCAATACCGAAGTTTAGGCCATACGTTGCATTTGTAAAAATCCCGAAAGGGCATACCCTCGGTGTAGATGCCTAAACTATCACTCGGGGATCAAAAATGGCTTCGGCCAAACACATATGACTATGATCAAAATGGCTGCACCAACCAAATTAACGCGAATCGGGGACGCCCGACTGTCGCTAAAAAAATTGCAGGCCAATACTTCGAATATACTTTGAAAAAAACCGGTTAAAATAGGCTTCCCTCAACAGGCAAATGAGCTTCGACCATGTCAGCTCCAAATCACAGGGCTTTGAGCTACTCAGCCTACGAGTTAAAAACCATCTGAGGTGCTCAAACATCATCGATAACAACTTGAAATCGAGGTTCTTCCCGAATGGATGACGGGTCAGGCAAAATTATTTCAAAAAGACCTTAACGAGAGGAAAATAAAGCCTAAAATATGCCCATAGGCAAAAGTGTAAGAGCCATAGTCGGCAGCCAAACGAGCCTTCGGGCCACACACTAAAAGGTCAAAACGACCAACAGTGTAAGAGCCATTGTCGCCAGCTTAAAAATTGTAAACTTGAGAATTAAAATGAGCTTGAGTCGTAACCCGATTCGGAGACCGGATCCAAAATAGTTAACTATACATGCCTAAGGGCCACATACATAAAAGGTCGCTCCGACCCAAGGCGTAAGAGACATTGTCGCTAGCCCATGCAAACATAAAACTCGAGGGTAAATTGAGCTCGAGTTGGGTCCCAACTCGGAAACTGAACCCGAAGACGGTTAAAGTATGTAGGCCTAAGGGCAAAAATAAAAGCTGCTATCGCCGGCCTAATAAACATTGGGGCCATATTATAGGTTCGGAGGTTTCTGTCAATCCAAAGGTCGAATCAACCCGCTTAGAATACCGACGAACAAGAGTACAGAAGATACAAATTACGGGGTTCCCCCTCTTATTTTTACAGATTGGCGGTGAAGCACAATCTCAACCTATGACATATTATGAAAGGTATATACGCAAAGAAGAAGGCAGGAAATAGACGTTCCCCCTTTTAACAACTATGGCCTGATAGCCTCTTCCTCACCGGCTCAGCATCAGACAGAAGGAACTTAGCATCATACTCCTCTCCTTTGGCTTGCTCGATCACCCCCAAGATATCGAAGCCCCTGGCATGAATCTCCTTGAGGATTTCCCTCCGGGATCTATACCTCACATATTCCTTGTTACTGCTTGCACGATCGAGGGCCCTCTTCAGCTCATCTTTAGCAACGGTAAGGCTCCTTGAATAGGCCGTTACTTTCTGTCCCACCCTGGTATTGCTCATCACAACCTCAACCCGGACATTCACCACCTCGATTTTTGCCCTCGAAAGCTCGGATGAAATCCTTGCGATCATCTTCGCCCGAGCAGAATCGTTCACACGGATGGTCTGGATTTGCGCCTCAAGAGCAGAAGCCTCGGCTTGAGCCCTCTCTTTGGCTGCAAAATGGGCACTCACATGCGCCTGCAGCTTGGTGAAATCGCATTTGACTCGGCCAACCTCGCCCTAGAGTTGTCCCAGCTCATCTGCCTTGTCCTTCAACTGAAATAGCAAAACATCAAGACGCCAAGATAGAATGGGAGTGCAAGCCAGCATGAAATGCAGGGTACCTATTTCTCCAGGAGGACCTCTCGGACCTGGCTCCGGTCCACCTCACGCTGTAAGGAGAAGAGCTTGATTTCTTTTGCCGCACAAAGAAGCTTGAGGGATTTCTCCCTATCCAGAGCCACCAGCAACGGGGCCTCACAACGAAGCAACTCGACTTTAAGCCTGTCGAAAGCCTATGAAAGAAAGACAGATAAAGAAAATGAAGAAGAGCGTAGGGCCAGAACATTCTTACAACAATTGAAACTCACCATAAGGCCAAAACGCTGAGCCTCACCGAAGGCCAAAGCAACGTCTGATGGCGTGCACTCCCAAAAGGTTGCCGACCGACCGAATCACTTCTCCTTAACCGCTGCGAAGAATTCGCCTCACTACAAGACTTTTTGCATCCCAGAACATCTTTCCTTTTATCGGCACTCCTTGATCCCGAGGCCAGCAACCTTTCCTTCTCCCTCGGAGGACACGACCTCGCTTCGAAAGGACTCCCGGCACCTGCTACAGATAAATCAAATAAGCCGGCAAGAAAAATGTTGTTTCTTAGGAGGCAGAGCGCCGGGCACCTACCATGGTATTTCGCCTCCCAACTCCCTTTTGACAGATCTCGCCACCGGCGCATATCATAAATTGAGCAAGCTACCAGCTTACGAGACCACTCGGCTAAATTAGGGACCTCATCGGGCAACTAATGAGTTGCTACAAATAAAGAACAGAAAGATATCGTTACGGAGCCAACCTCAGGTTGAAACAAAGACAGTTCATATGAAACACTTACGTGTGAAGTTCCATTTCTCAGGAAATGATAAAAAATTTCTAGGGATGACATCGGTCATTTGTATCCGAACGAACCGATTCATCCATCCACGGTCCTTATCCTACTTGGTGCCAATTGCAGGAGCTCGGGTGGATCGACGTTGAAGAGCAATTAGGCCCCGGTAGCGCAATGGCCGATACAACCTCACGAGGTGGATGAGGGAAACTTCTATCACGGCCTTGTCGGCAAAATATCTCATCGCCTGCACTATTCACCAAAGAGAAGGATGAACCTGCACAACCGTTACTTGATATCTTCGACAAAAATCAAGCACGACCCGATCCGGGGAACCCGGCGTGAAAACATGAGAGTATACACTCAAAAATCCATCAACATATGTCATGACACTCTCCTCGGGGGAAGGTACTTGCAGAATTGCGCCTTCCCCCATCCGTAATCTATTTTGATCATCTCGAGGTTTTCCTCCTCACAGATGAAATGATCCTCGACACATGCTCTCGATGGCCTGAAACATTGGGAGGTTTCCCCAGCGTGACAGCCCTCCTCGATGCAGGGCACCCCAAGCCTCGCTCTCCCGACATCAGAGATGAGCCGCTGGCACCGACCGAATGTGGAACGCAGGAGAGACTCCCCTCCACCCGATGATCAGACGTCGAAGCAGCGGCCATGGCTATAGCAGATTAGGGGGGAAAGTGAGGATCCGAGCAAACATTTTCTGAAACAGGGAAGAGGAAGGACTAGCACAAAGCACCAGGATCCGCAGAAGAGATAGCCTTATCAAGAACAGCAAATTCGCCACTTAAGAGACAGATTAACAAATATATAGGGGCAAAGCAACAATTGCCTATTTACCCAAGAGGGCCAATTAATTCTGGCCGTGTTAACGTCACCTTCTCCTAGGGGAGCAAATTGGCGGAATCACACCGGCTCCCACATGACTCAAAAAACTATGGGACCTCGGGGAGACCCCCCGACATCATAAACATCGGTTCGAGAGGAGTTGTCGATTTAACCCCAGGACATGGCCAGTTTCAGGCCCCGGTTGATCAGAGAGCAGACCCCGAAGGGCTGACGCCAAGAGGCAAAAGCAAAAATGCAAAACCAAAGGGGCAAGGAGAAGGGCTGACAGAATGAAAACTCCTTTTCTACATTGTTAAAAAGAAAAACATCTTTACACTGTCCATTCCCTAGGGGGTCGCATACATAGTGAAAGGAAAGGTATACAAAAATGACTCGGAGACTACTCATCTTCACTATTATCTTTGCCCTTATCGGGAGCAATCACAAGCACCAATTTTTCCTCCACTGCACGGGCCTTCTTAGGATCAGTTGACAAGTCGATACCTCTGGCCTCGAGTTCCTCCAAGGTCTCTCTCCTCGCCTCCACCTTAGCATGCTTAATAGCTCGGATTAGTTTCTGCTCAGCTATTATGGATATATCACGAGCTATTATATGCGTTGTGGCCGCGTCCTCCTGATAAGTAACAGCATCTTGTTCGACCTTGGACTTAGCCGCGACCAGAGCAGCAATCTCCCTGTGAGCATCGTTGAGATGATCCTGGGATGTTGCCAACTCCGCGACCGCTATTTCATTTCGCTCCCTCAGCCCGGAGATCTCTGTATTCAATTGATTAATCTGCGAGCCACTCTGCTCAACCTACATGAGAGGGGTAAGCCAATGAAGCCAATGAATATATGTGAATATGGGTTAAAAATTCGGGCACGAGTAAGGCAAAGTACCTGAACAACAAGATTGGTCTTCTCTAGGAGCACCGTTTCCAAAGCGGCCCAAAGTTCTCCCAGCTCTTTATCTCCCCAGGCAGAGCGAGCCTCCGAATCCTACAACTTCAAATTAACTTTCTTACGCTCCTTCTCATGATAAGAAAGCTCCCCGCGGAGCTGGAGGATGGCATGATCGTACATCTCCTTACACTGCTGCAAAGCGAAAAAGTTAGAAAGACGAAAAATAATGTTTGAGGATGAAAGAAATGCACGAGAAATGGCTGTCAACTGCTGCATGAACTTCTCCGCCACTTTGACGGCACCAGGAATACAGAGATCAGCTCTATCAATAACACCATCAAAGATGTTGGCAATAAATCACCCCCTTTTAGAGGAGTCCCCGCTGTGGCGCCGATTATCACGTGAGCATCCCGCAGTTCCCCTAACGATATCGGAAAGCTCAAAATAAAGTCGTTCAGGTCGCCAATTTCTCCAAGTGGAAACCCACATTCCTGGAAAGCTCTGAGCACCGACCCCTAAGGATCAACGCTAGAGGTCCCCCTGGCGGAAGCTGCATTAAATCTGGCTGCACGATTTAAAGCTACATCAACATCCTTTTCAAAGACTCCCGGCCCACGAGCCCGACCGGAGCCAGCCGTTCCGGACTCAGCAGCCTCCGACCGAGGCGCCTGCAAGTCTCTCGCACTCAACCTCGTTCTCCTCCTTAGCAGGCTTCCATCATCATCCTCTCCTTCGGTATTAGGATTCCACTCTGAGGTTGAAATAGCAGTCATAGCAGCGGATCGATGCTCGAGTGACCTGGTTTTCTTTGTCGAAGGACGGACAACAAGTGCCCTGGTTTTCCTCTTCCTGCTCGTGTCGGGCTCCAAGGGCCCTACTTTGCCACCAGGGGGCGGCCTCATTTGCATATTCTCACCAAGACTTGCACAAGCACAGTAACCGCAATACGCTTTCTCTAAAGGCTCAAAAAGAAACACAAAATACGAAGCATAGGCAGTAAAGGAACCTCACCATGATTATTGGCCACCCAACACTTCTTAGCCAGGCCGGTCCAAGACTGAACGTGATATGGGAACTTCTCGTTCAACTGCCCGATCCATCTCGACAAATCTGGGACCACCTCCAGATGCCAACGATGGCTATAGGGAGCATAAAGAGATTATTATTTCAAAAGGAAGAATAGTGGAAATGCGGCTTAGGGGAAAATTCCTTATGTCGGGTATTCCACCTCTCCGGAAAAGGCATCCTATGGACCGGGATGATATCTGAGGTCCTTACTCGGACAAACCTGCCCATCCATCCTCGATCCTTTCCCTCGTCGATGCTCGTGAGAAAATATTTTCTACACCGAAAGGCGGAGCCTTATTAAACCTTGATACAATCGAGGGTTGTACATCGTGATCAGATGATTGAGGGTAAAAATATCACCCTCAACCCCTTCGGTGAAATAAAGAAGCATCAATACTATCCTCCAAAAAGAAGGGTATATCTGACCTAGCGTCACTTGATAACGGTCACAGAAATCAAGGATAATCGGGTCTATCTCTAAGGGAGGGGCCTCGACAGATTTATCAGGTCCCAAGGTGAATGGGCAGGTGTGCACGTGAAGGAAGCCATCCTTAAAGTCAGTTATATTATTGTCGGGACCGGGAATCTCCACATCCACTGCCTCGCTCCATCGGCAGTCCTTCCTTACATTTCTAATATCGGTCATGACTCTAATGTATCGAGACACATGCTCGCACTGGCCCAGTGTAGATGAAGTGGCATAGACATTAAAATCCTCTGACACATCGAGATTAGGTAGGGTACATTGTTCCAATGAGGGAATCGCTAAGGTTTCTTCCTTAGGCGATCAGGATAATGATGCAGCGTCATTCCGTCAGGGAACCGTCCTAGAGGTCCTAGCCATTTCAATGGTAAAAATCCTTCAATGAAAAGATGAAAGGGTGTCAAATACAAAAATTCTGACACGTGATCTTGGAAGTGGGGTGAAAGTGGAAAGTGTCAAGCAACCGATGCATTTATAGGAACCGCTAGGGAAGCGGAAGGGACGAGCCAATGGCAGTTCGTGGGTTTCTCGATTACCGCATCTGACGATGGCTTTGCACAGTTCTCTGGAACATGGCATTTAATGCTCTTAAATGGTTGACATCACGGCAATGATGACCTTGAGATGACGGTTCAAATCTTTTCCTATTACTTCATTCTAGGAAATGCGGAGACTATCTGTATACAGTAAAATCTGAGTAGTCTATTTCTCACCACTAAGGTGCATTCGGGGGGTAATATCAGTATATCGAGGCTGCAGGACTAGACAAGAGGGGTTGTTCTGATGGTAAGCAACCTCCATTTCCAACCAAGAGGTTGTGAGTTTGAGTCTACCCAAGAGCAAGGTGGGAAGTTCTTGGAGGGAAGGATGCCGAGGGTCTATTTGGAAACAGCCTCTCTACCCCAGGGTAGGGGTAAAGTCTGTGTACACACTACCCTCCCAAGACCCCACTAAGTGGGATTATACTAGGGGGTTGTTGTTGTTGTTGTTGAGGCTGCAGGTCTACGATCGAGCTCCCTCCCTTGAGGTTTGCCCGTGACCCAACAAAGGTTCCGAGGGTAGGGAATTCCCGGGGCAAGCAGCCAGCATCAGCAGGGTCTAGCATCGTGCCTAGACGTCCCATCCTTGTATCTTAACATTTAATGCACTCTGTACTATATTGTATTCCCTCTCCTATATAAAGGGAATCCATACTAATTTGTAAAGAGCTGATGTTGCTCCAACTATTCTCCACAAGATCAATAATATCTCTCTCTCTTTCTTCTCTCTAACTTGATTTGTTCCTACTAGCTCGAGGCCACTCTTAGCGTTTATTGCTTTCATACTTGTTCTTCATTCATTGCTTGGTATTGGCCATAAAGAGCCTTGTTTGATCATATCTCAACTGTTATCCCATCCCCGACTACCCTCGATAGCTCGAGACCGAGCCGGATATCGGCCCCGAGGCTCCTTCATCGACCTGTTCGAGGATCGGGCGGCAAGCCACTAGGTTTGATTACTGCCCCGTTTTAGCTTGTCCCGTTTTAGCTTGTATCTCTCCATTAAACTTCATACTGTTAGTATCAACTACTCTAATAACTAACATAAAAATAGATCACGTCTTTTTAGAATCCTATTTACAAATTTAATTGTTGTAACCATTTTCACGGTAAACAACCCCAATTCTTTGTTAGTCTGAATTTTCTAGACTTAGACCCTCATTCTCAAGTAGACTCTAAGTCATAAAGGCATGAATCAGTGTTTGCAATCACCAATTCTACAATTAAAGCATGAAACAAGCTAAAATCACTAACCCATAAATAATTAAGCCTTAAAATATAAGACTCATTAAATACCCACACTAGGATTGGGTCACAACCCTAGCTAATGGGTTTAGCTACTCATAATAAAGGTAGAAATCAAAGATGGAGATGAAATATAAGCCATAAAAGTAATTACAAGAGTAAAATCTAAGATTAATTGCTAAAGATGTTCTAAAATTACTCTAAAAATCAAAACGTTGTTGTACACGTGCTCCACAAAACAACAGATGTCCTGAAAATCTGAAAAAGATCTATTTATACACAGCTGAAATTACTGGACAAAAATGCTCCTAGGAGGTTCCGCTGACAGCGTAAAAGCGAGCGCCTCAACGCTGGGACTTCCGCGGCCGCGCAAAAGCAAGTGCAGACCGCGTTTCTTCTCTACAGAGTTTGGTCAGGACTTGATTCCACTGGGAGCGGAAATCAACTGCCTCAACGTAGTCTTCAACCATAGCCGCAAAATATGTTCGCGGACCGTGCTTTTCATTTGAGCCTATATCTCCAGTCCTCTGATCCTAACTTTCTCCCTCAGCAGAATATGGACCGCTGCCGCGTCAAGTGATTCCGCTGCCATGCAATATCACCGCGAGCAGCGGTGTCTGTTGATCCCAAAATTGCATTCTCTGAACCTCAATCCGCTGAGAGCGTAATAATGTTTGCCTCAGCGGTTCAACTTCTGCAGCCGCTCTATTTTTTTGTTGTCAGCGTTTTTAGCTCAGCTTTGGACTTATGCAGGAGTCACTCCTTTATAAGCTGGTTAGGACGTTCTTGCCTCATTTTGACCAAACACAACAAACAAGCACAATAAGTTAGTTTTTGGAATAATTATACACATTTTTTATCCGAAACTTAAGCAAAAATGAGCATAAGATAGGTTAGAATCCGTAGTTATCAGTCATCACGAGTAGAGTGATTTTGGGTCGTGACAAAAGCATAAACACACAACCAATCTAATAGTGACCAAATCTGACTAAGAATAGAAGAGTAGGACGTGAAACAAGTAAATGTGTATGGCAAGTAAAAACAGGTATCAAGTAGCGTGAAGGCATGTAGTTAATAAAGGCATGTGGCAAGTAAAAGCATGTGATAAGCAAAGTCTGGTAACATGTAAAGGCAAGTAAAAACATGTAACAAGTAAAGACATGATATAGGTAAGTACATGTAACAGTATAAATCAAGTAGAAAGTGCAGATGTAACAGTAAAAAATAGGGTATGAACATAGATCTATAGTAATAAACCAAACAGGAAATATAGAGGTAAACTAAGTAAGGAAACTGTCACGACCTAGAATCCCACCCTCGTGACCGTGATGGCGCCTAATATTTCATTTTCTAGGTAGCCAACGTTAGCTATATTACTTAACCAATTTTAACCATTCAAAATAAAACATTAATAAAAATAACTCCAAATAGCTAGAAATGGAATAGTACAATACTAATAACAATATCTAAACATCTCCTAGAATCCAGAGTTACGAATATATGAGCAACTAGAGTACTACATATATGGTTTGAAGCAAATACAATTTTTTGAGACTGGATAAACAGTATAATAGATAAAGAAGGAGACTTCAGGGTTGCAGACGACGTGCAGCTATACCTCAAGTCTCCGAATGTAGCTGAGTCCGGGCAGAACACCTCTAGACGCTGCTAGGAGCAACACCAGTATCTGAATAAGAAGTGCAGAAGTGTAGTATGAGTACAACCGACACAATGTACTCTGTAAGTGTCGAGTCTAACCTCGACAAGATAGTGACGAGGCTATGACAAGAAAGCTACGTAAAATCCTGTATAGACATATACATAGAGCAACAAAATAATAGGTAGAACAATTAAAATATTAGCTGGGAGGGACATGCGAAAGGGAAAATAGCATAAGAACAGCAAGTATGAAATCACCAAATAATATCTTTCCAAAATGAAAAACATTGTAACCAAGTGAATCACCAATCAGGGAATTAAATAAGGCAATGATGTAAAAATGGTACGGCATCACCCTTCGTGCCTTTACCCTCATCCACACCATGTAATATCATAAACAAAATGGTATGGCATCACCATGTAATATCATAAATAAAATGGCACAACATCACCCTTTGTGCTTTTACTCTCAGGCACGGCATCACCCTTCATTCTTTAATACTCACAACCTCTCAATATATGATAATGAATGCAAATAAGGCACGACAATACCCTTCGTGCTTTTCACTCTTCCTCACCAAGAAACAATACAAATCCAAATTAACAATGTAAGGCGGGAAGCAAATTTTACTTCAATTACAGTGCCATAATAACAAACTTAACTTTCAAAATTCTCAACATCTTCGAAATAAACAATAAATATAAGATAAATAATTAAAGAAGTAATAAGCTAACCTAAGCAAGGAAAATATAGTCAATGAAACAATCTAGTATAAGGAAACATTTTTCACTCGTAAGTCTTAACCCAGTGACAATGCATATATACTCGTCCCTTCACAAATATGCCGTCCCCACACATAATACATATAGAAAATAGACCAACAAGTCCTAATCTCTCAAGTCAAGGTTAACCACGACACTTACCTAACCCCGCAACTAAATCAAGGCATAACCACGCCTTTTCCCGTAGAATTAGCCTCCAAACCAATCAAATCTAGCCGAATATAGTTTAAATAATTCAAATTAAGCTTTAAAAACTACCCACAAGTGAAAACGATTCAATCTTTAATGATTTCGGAAAAAGTCAACAAAAGTCAACCCCGGGACCGCTTGGTCAAAATTCGAGATTCGGACTAAAACACAATTATCCATTTAGCCTCGAGCCCAGTTATGTGATTTGTTTCAAAATTCAACCTCAATTTGAGATCTAAATCCCAATTTCTCAAAATCCCCAATTTCTACCTAAATCCCTAATTTCTACCATAAAAATCATAGATTAAAGGTTAAAATCAATGGGTATTTATGAAAATATAATAAAAACAAGTTAAAATTTACTAACCAATGAAGTAACAGCCCAGCCTCCCCCAAGTCCGCACAAAGCTTCGTGTTCGTGGAAAGTCAGTCGTGTTCTCGAAGGATAAGCCCCCACCACTTTATGTTCGTGACCAGTTCCTCGCAATCACGAAGAGTAACTCCACCCCAGTTTCGCGATTGCGAGAGTAGCTACACTTTCACGAAGAAAAAAACACCAGACATAAGAAAACAGCTGAAACTAACAACTTCTTTATGTCCAAAATGGTCTATAGTCTATTCAAAACTCACCTGAGCCCCTCGGGATCTAAAGCAAACATGCACACAAGTGTAATAATATCATACAAACTTGTTCGCGATTAAAACACCAAAATAACACCTAGAACTACGAATCAGACATCAAAATGCATGAAATTTTAAAGAAAAACTCAAAAAATTCTAAAATCACAACCGAGTGTCTGAATCCTATCAAACCAACATCGATTTGCACCAAATTTTGCAGAAAAGTATTAAATAGTAAAATAGACCTATACCAAGTTCCGGAACCAATATCCAAACCTGATAACCATAAAGTTAACCTATGGTAAAACTTAGGAAATTTTTAAACATTCAAGTTACTAGCTTTCGACAAAATAAGTAAAATAATCTAGGGACCTACGAATTCAATTCCGTACAAATGCCCAAGTCCAAAATGATGATACATACCCATCGGGATCGTCAAAATACTGATCTGGAGTCGTTTACGTAAATTGCTGACCGTGGTCAAGTCAAGTTATTTTTAAAGCCAAAATCATATTTTCTTCAGTTTTTACGTCAAAACTTTTCGGAAAAACTCAGACTGTGCACGCAAATTGAGGAACATCAAATAGAGCTATTATAGGTCTCGAAAGATGGAAATAAAAGCTAGTACTCAAAACGGCCTATCGGGTCATCACAGAAATATAGACATGAAAGTAACACACAAGATAGAAAACATAAATATAAACCAAGGTAGAGAACATGTATGTGTCTAAGGAACGAGTAACCATAACGTTTGGTTCAACTCCCATCTTATCCGTATGGAAATAACCCACATGTCAATCTTATTTCAAACCACACAGAAATTCCCATCATACGAACATCATATCAATCATATGGAAATAACCATCGCACCAAATATTGCTCGAATGCCCCAATCATAGTCTATTATTACGAATAAAAATGCTCAAGTAACATGAAAGTAACAGGTACAAATGTGTGTTCATGATACAAGAATTCCTACGGCCAAGTTAAGTACGTTGACAATCTCAAAAATAGCTCATTAAATTCCTTTAAGATGTCATATGTTTTAACAGGATTTCTAGCATGGATAAATTAACTCGTTTAGTCAGAAAAGTAAATAAAGCGTAGCTAAAAAGGTCCCAAAGTTTTACAGGCATAAAAAAATATATAATTTATTCCGAGCACGGATAACCCTGGTACATGCATATACGTTCATCACCTTGCATATGCATTACTCCCGCATGTAGCAAACAATATTATTTATTAGAAAAAATTCTCTCAACAAAGTTAGACAAGACACATACCTCAAATAAGCCATATTAATACTCTAAAAAGGCCTTCCCGCATGAATCGACATATGAATGACTCGAATCTAGCCAAAGATAACTCAATAACATCAAATAATGCCATAGGAATCAAATCCAAATGATAAAGGTCAATCTTTATTCAAATACTCAAGTCAACTCAAAAAGCCAACCCGGACTTATACCTCGGAACCTGACAAAACTCACAAATACCGAACACCCATTCCAATACGAGTCCAAATATATACGTTTTATCCAAAACCAACTGCAATCGAGGTGCGAATCTCCATTTTGCACTTTAGAAAAGTTTTTCCAACCCTCCCCTCCTCCCAAATACATTTTCTTATCTTTCAAGACATAACCTTCTTTTCTTCGTATAATTTCTTTATTTAGAGCCAAAATCAATGATAGATTCATATTATAATCATAAATTCGAGTTACATTAACTTACTCCAATAAAGCAGATGAAAAATCCCTCAAAATTTGTTTCTTCCCAAGCTCCTAAATTCTTTGAGAAAAAATGCTTGAATCCCGAAATAAGTAAAAAATACAGTTGTTGTCCCACCCTGAATACGATGCTAGAGATCCCTAAACTCATATTTGATATGCTCAATATAGTTCATGTGAGATTACACCCAAGATAGCCTTTTGAATCACCCTACGTGGACTTAAAATGAGAAAGATATGATGTGTTGAAGTTTTAAAGGAATCCTGAAAATTTCAAGGACATAACCGGTATTTTCGAAATTGTTGCCCCACAAAATCAGCAATCACAAAATCTTCATTTTAGCACCCAAAACTCATTCGGAACCTTGCAGACACAAACCATATACGTATTTCAATCATAAAACACGCCACGAACCAGCTCACGCACTATAAACACCAAAAATAGTTCGTTTTGACCTGATATTGACATGCTCACGCGTAGTGTATTTTTCTCAGAGTATGAATTTTTCTCAATTTTTAACATCCTGACTTGGTCCTCCAATTCGAACGTGATCTCGGACAATTCCATGGGTTTCTACTCAGATTTCAAAACTCCAAATCATCCATTTTATCTCCAAAATTGCTTAAACTCGAAATCTCATCCTACACAGCATAACACATATAATAAGTATAAAGTACTAGAAATTAGGCTCAAATACAATCAATTTATAGTACTTAGATACAAAATGTAGCTAAAATACGGGTTCTTAGCCTGCCATCAACACCCCATACTTAAACTATTGCTCGTTATCTAGTATTCAAACTACACTTCAAATAGAGATGTCTTTTTTTAACCAACTCTCCTAACTCATCATGCCAATAATATTTAAATAAGACTAAGCAGCATACCATAACATCCTAGCCTCAAGAGTCAACTCAAAAGCACCAAGTATTTTTTGAAAACCTTCTTAGCGACTGTAACATAAACGCCAAAGATATTATATTTCCTTTGCAAATTATGTGTCCTCACACCAAAAATAGACAGTAGTTCCACACACAATGAAGTTCGAGAACAATTTGGAACTCAAGCAAAATTTCGCTCTCTTTATTAATTATAATTCATGTGCCACTAAAAAACTAATTGCACCCAGTTCAAGTAAAAACCCTTAGAAAATAACCGCGGCATATAGAAAAATTAAAGGGAAATTATTACACTTTCTAAGAAAATAAAATAGAAATAAACTAAAAGAAATATTTTAGAATTTTTAATTTTTACTTTATTTTTTTGTATTTTTGTTCGACTTTAACCCTCAAGAAGACGGTCGAGGAAATTCATCGTTAGAAAAAGTTAAATTTTCTTTTAAAGATTAATGATGATAACAAACACAAAGATAAAAAAACAAACAAATACATATTTACATCTTCTACCCCACACTTTAAATTTTGGCATGTCTTCATAACACATAAGTAAATCAAGAGGTAAAAACTTCCTTGAATTGTTAGTTTGAGTCTGAAACAATGTTGGGGTCCACTTTGCACGCCCGACCCAGTGCACACAACTAAGCCGAGATTTCTTCTATGACGTTTTCAGGACCACCCCACACGTATCATGCTTTTCCTCTTCAGCTAGCTTCTTTATGACATCTACCTTAAAATCAGAGTATGCAACCGACTCCTCTCTTGGTGCCTCTATTGCTTCCTTTATCTTAAACACTACTCTTTCTTTCCCCACTCTTAGCATATGCTGCCTTTTCTGAATATTCAGTATATCTATCCCACTAGCCAAGAAAGGTCTCCTTAAACTCAGATGGACCTCCTTATTCTCTTCCATCTTCATCGTAATGAAATCCACGGAGAACGCAAATTTATTCACTCTAACTAGCTCATCTTTCACTATTATTTTGAGTATTAATATGGTCTGATCCACCAGCTGCAAAGACACATGTATAGATCTAATCTCCAATCTCTCTCTCAAATATCGTGTAAATAGACGAAGGCATAAGATCAATAGAAGCACCTGAATCACACAAAGATTTTTCAAATTTAGTACTTCCTGAAGAACATGGTATAGTAAAACTTCCTGGATCTCCATATTTATAAGATAGCTTATTTTGCAAAATCACACTACAATGCTTTATGAGCTTGATAACCCATGTCTTTTGTCTCTTTCATTTTTCGTTTGTTTGACAATATTTTCTTCAGGAACTTGGCATATGCTGGCATTTGTGAGGGTACCTCTATGAAAGGTAGATTAATATGCACTTGCTTGACCACTTCTAGAAAATGCCCAAATTGTCTTTCCAGCTTCTCTCTTTGCTACTTCTAAGGAAAAGGTAAAGCATGCATATATTTACTTTCCTCAGTCTCCTCATTTACTAATTTTCCCTTCTTCTTCTTCTTTTTCAAAGATCTAGACTTCTTTTTCTTCTTTAGACCATCCTCTAGGTCTACCCTTACTTCACCTTCTTGATTTATATTATTTTGTTGCCCATCTACAATCTCCATTTGTCTTTTAATCAACTCACCCTTTTATTTTTCAATGGGGTCGTTCAATACTTGGTTACTCCTCAAAGACACTGCATTTTTTTTGGATTCTTCTCAATATCGGGGGGAAGCGTTCCTAGCCTTCTCAGAGAAAATATTAGCAATTTGTCCCACTTGCCTCTTGAAGTTTTGAATGGTTGTTCCATGAGTTTCAAGTCTCTCCTCTGTCTTAATAATAAAAGCCTTCATTAGATCTTCTGTGCTAGGTTGATTAGACTACTGAGGCTGGTATTGCTGCCTCTATTGATTTAGAAAATTTGGAGCTCCTTGCTTCTAGGTATGGGGACTAGGATTATTTTATTATCATGAATTCAAACTACCACCTGGTGAACTCCACAAAAATTCGGGGTGGCTTTGGCCAATAAGGTTGAAATTGTTTTTACCTTGATAGTTACCTCTATCAAAACTTCCCACAATGTTTACCACCTTATCTGCAGATGAGGCCAGACACTTATGTGTTGGATGGTCCATCCCACAAAAATCACAAATTGATGGTGGCTTTGGACCTTAGCTAAGGTCAACTTTCTAATCTCTTTTGCTATTGAATATAGTTGAGCCTGCATTGAGATAGTGGATTCCACTTGATTTATCCCACCTACTTTTCTTCTTTTGTTTCTTTTAATGGGCCATTGGTTTGGGTCTTCAGATAGCTTATCAAGAATCACAATAATCTTCTCAGGGGTCTTCTTTATATAGGGGCCTGTAGCTGCATTGCTTAGAGTTCTCCTTGAGGTAGGTGTCAATCCATCCCAAAAATCTTATAAATGCATCCACAATTAAATTTTATTATTTTTGACATTTTCTGTTGAACCTCTCACATGCCTGAAAAACTGTTTATGTGTCCTTTTAGCAGAAGTTATGGAGTTCTCTTCTAAATTTTCCATTTTTGCTGATGAGAAGTATTTGTCGAGGAATATTTTAGTCATGTCTTCCCATGTCCTGATAGACCTTATTGGGCGCAGCTAGTGCTTTTTGTCATCCTTCAGCGAAAATGGGAATGCCCTTAAATAAACTACATCTTTTGACACTCCATTATACTGGAAAGTGTTCTTGTTTTTCTCAAAATCTATCAGGTGAGTGTTCGGATCTTCATTCACCTTGCCTATGAAGAAACAATTATTTTGTATGGTTTGCAGAAGACTTTGCTTCAGTTCAAAATTGTTCGCAACAATAGTCGGAGGCCTCACAACCGACAATCCCTGATTGTATACTGGCCTAGCATATTCTCCTAATAATTGACCAGGCCTAGGTCAAAAATTCTCAAATTCATCTTCCGCAAGAGGCTGGCTCAGGTTGAATCTACGTCCTATGTCCCCATTAACATTTTCATCATCTCCTAGAGATGCTTCAGCAGCTGCCCATGCAGCTATTTCTTGTCGTTGGGCTACTTCTCTTACAGCCAAATCAACTCCATCATCACCGTTATTAGCCATGTGTTTTTGGGTCGAATATACCCCAAGAAATTTCATGTAATTTCTCTCTTTTCTCAATTGTCGCAGGTCTTTCTCCAACTCCAATTCATTTGGTATCACTTCCTTTGAAGAAGATCGAATCATACACCAAAAAAATCAACTGTTCTGCACAAATGAAAAACATGAATACAAGAAAATAGAATTGGTTCCTGAATTCGCACCAACAACTATTTTGACACTATTGATTGCTAATCTCCTGCAATGGTGCCAAAATTTGACGAACACAAAACACAACCAAAAAATTAATGCTCGCTAGCCAAAGATAGTATAGTTTAATTATCGTCTCCAAAGAGGATTATTTAGATAATGTTCGAATAATATCTAATTAATTGCTATACAAGAATTTTAACACTTTGATTGGAATGATTATGAATTAAATTAACTACTAAAAGTAAATCAAATTACAATTGACCACAAAGAACTAGAGATTAGCAGAATTGGCTTGTTATCAGTATGAGAAGTAAGGTGACATGACAGGTGCAAGATTGTTATTCTAGAATTGACATTGTTAAATTGCACTCTTAATGTTCTATTGATTCTCATGAATTCAACAGGTTATTATCCTATTATTCTGATTCATATCCCTCTCTCAGTTAAACATAAACCATTCAAAAAGCTAATATGAAGTGCAGCGAAACTTGCAAGAATCTGTTAGTAAGAATGGTGTAAGAGAAACTTCTAGCAAATATTTCTTAGTATTAATTCAAAGGGTAGATCACAAAGTTCTTTCGATTATTTTAATGAAGTATCAACATAAATTAAGCCATACGTCGCAACAATAGTCAAAATTATGCTCCTTTTCAGATTAAACACGATAAATGAATAAAATCACAACTAGATTTAAAGCTCCTCCAACAAATTCAACCAATCAAATCCAGAGATAACAATTAAGTCACCAAATGATGTTAAATTCTAAGGTAAACTACTCCATAATTATAGATGAAATCATCACAAAAAAAGTAAAGAATAATAAAAGATCAACCCAATGTTACAATCCAATTGCTCGTATTGAATTAGTGGAAAGATGATGAAATCTTGTCTCTTGAAGCCTCCAATGCTCTCCAAAACCTCTTTAGGTCAAAGGTTCTCTAAAATCGTATTTTTGGTGTATTTATACCATGTATGAACGAGTCTGGAAGGAACTACCCTTTGCAAGTCGAAGTGAAGAGCGCCATGTGCCGCACATGTGGGCTTTTTTAGAGAGTTAAATTTTTTCACTCTGCATAAAACTTGCACTAGTGCGGCACGCCCCGTGGTGCACGACATGGCACAACGCGACGCGGTGGTGTATTTTTCTCAGAGTAAGAATTTTTCTCATTTTTTAACATCCGAATTTGGTCCTCAAATCCATAACACGATCCAGGCTTAATTCCTAGGGCTTCTACTCAGACTTCAAAACTCCAAATCATCCATTTTAGCTTTGAACTTGCTTCTCAACTCGAAATCACATCCTACATAGCGTACCACACATAATAGGTACAACGTACTAGCAATTAGGCTCAAATACAATCAAAATATAGTAATTAGAGTATAAAATGTAGCTAAAATACGGGTTCCTAGCCTACCATCACTTAATATTCAATAAGAAGTAGAGTCTAAATTTTACAGCTTGAAATATATAATTATACAAGTCAAATTATGATAATAAAAAGATATCGCTGGTGCAAATCCTTTTATATGTCAGTGCCTAAACTTAATAGCAATGCAATACCAATGTCATCGACTTGGCTGCCAGCGCCACCCATTTTCCTCATCAAATGTTACCTCTTTTGTATATATAAGTTTCTCTGTCACAACCCTAATTTTTCCTTAGCAGGATATTCTGATGGAACCTAGTCTCTAAGCCTAGGTAAGCCTAACATACATGCAGAATATAACTGAAATAAATATAAAACTCTCAAATAACTCAACAACTATCATATAGAGACTCTGTCACTCAATAGAACACAACTTTCCAAAATCCGGTGATAACAAGTCACAAGCTTTACAAGAAAGTACTGATCATCCCTATATAATAGTGTCTATAAAAGGTAAAGAAAATAAAGTAGACTCAATAGAGGGTGACTCTGAAGCCTGCGAACACCGGCAAGTATACCTTGAAGTCTCCAAAGCTGAGCTCGTCTCACTAGTGCCGGGACTGGAAAGAGGTACCTGGATCTGCACAATAAGATGTGTAGGAGCGTAGCATTAGTACACCATAATGGTACCTAGTAAGTGTCAAACCTAACATCGGTAGAGTAATGACAAAGTCAGGTCAAGGACCTACTGGAGTAAATAAGAAATTGAATAGGTGTATAACAATGTAATAATAAAAATAAGAAAAATGCAACAATGAATAAATATACCAAAATTAGCTACACTGAACTAAGGCAAATAATGCATCATGGAAGAAAATAAAGAATATATGCCAAGGAAACAGAGCAACCCAAACACAAGTGAAGTAATAGAAAACTATCAACAAGAATCACTATAGAGGTACCGCCTCGTAATCTCAAATCACAAAATAATTCACCATCTTTCTTTATATCACTGCAGGAGCCTTGCATTTAATTTTGAAAATTATTTTTTCTGAAATAGCTTCCCGTATTTTAGCTCATCTTATCACATTGTGTGGCTTCAAGTAGTTCCCCTACTAGCAACAAGAATATGAAGCCCACCTGATTTCACCTTATGCCTTTCAACCCTAATCCTTATACCACTGTATGCGTATCAATATCACAATGTATCACAAATCGCACATCTAGTGTCTAATATCACAACTAGCCAAAGAAGTCAATAATAATGGTATTTCCACAATAAATAGCCCATGGCTCAACCACAATATGCACAAGAGTCTCAACAATAACAACCAGAAGTGAATAACTCAAAAAGAATAGTATTTCACAACTTTGCCTCAATGTGAATCACGGCCTTTATAACTCAATACTAATTTCAACAACAAGATATTCCAAGAGATAACAATTTCAAGTAAGGAACTCAACAGCTAAATAATGAATAAGGAATAGAGGAAACAATAATTTCAACTAGGCATGTAAAGACAAATAACAAGTAAGAGGTAAGACAAGTAAAGCATGTACAGATAGGCGAAATATGATGAATATAACATATTATGGTAACACAATTAAAGGCATGAAAAGAATCTACATAGCTAGAACATGTCAATTACCACATTAGCCCATGTACACACTTGTCACCTTGCATACACGGCTTCCACATATCACAATTAACACAAAACAATACCAATCCTAAGGGGTAATTCCCCCACACAAAGTTAGGCAAGACACTTACCGCAAAAATGCTACTCAATCCACTGGTAAGACTTTCCCTCAATTATCCAACTCTGAATGGCTCGAATCTAACCAAAACAACTTCATACCATAAATATAAGCTACAGGAAACTATTCCGAACAATAAAGTTATTATCTTTAAAGAGAAAGAAAAAGTAAACTCAAAAAGTCAACCTTAGGCTCACGTCTCAGAACCCGACCAAAATTACAAAATATGAAAACTCATTCGATAACGAGTACAACCATACAAGAATTACTCAAATTCGACTTCAAATCGCCTTTCAAATCCCTAATGTTTAGTCTAATTTTTGTAACGACCCGACCGATCGTTTTGAGCTTTTGCACTTTGCTCGCTAGTTCTTGGACATGACTTGCCCCGTGTGATGTATTATGACTTATGTAAATCGTTGGTTTTGGTTTTTAGGGTAATCGGAATGAATTTGGAAGAATAATTCTCAGTTTGAAGCTTGAAATTTGAAAGGTTTGACCAAGATTTGACTTGTTTGTATATGATCTCAGATCTGAATTCTTATGATTTGGTTAGCTCTGTTAGGTGATTTTGTTCTTAGGAGCATGTTCAAATTGTGTTTTGGAGGACCGTAACTTATTTAGGCTTGAAATGTCGAAAGTTAAATTTTTGATGTTTCTGGTCCGAAAGTGAGATTTTGATCTAAGGGTCGGAATGAAATTCTGAAAGTTAGAGTGGCTCTGTAGCATTGAATGTGACATGCTTGCAAAATTTCAAGTCATTCGGATGAGGTTTGATAGACTTTTTGATCGAAAGCATAATTTAAGAGTTTTTGGAGTTCTTAGGCTTGAATCCTATGTTAAATTGGTGTTTTGATGTTGTTGTGAGCATTTTGAAGATTTGAACAAGTTTAATTGATGTCATGGGATGTGTTGGTACATTTGGTCTGAAATCCCGAGGCTCAGGTGAGTTTCAGGTAGGTTCCAGGATGTTTTAGGAAAAAAAATATAGCTGTTGCAGGTTCAGAGAGGTTGCAGACACCAGTGCGATTAGAAAAGGATTTTGTTTGGTCAGCGGTGCTCCATAGTGGTCTGTACTCGATTTTGTGCGGTTAGCAGTGCTGGAAATCCGGGAGGTACTCTATAAATACGAGGTTTAGGATTTTATTTCATATTTTGACCTAGAGAGCTCGGATTTTGGCGATGTTTCAAAGGTTTTTCAAGACATTCATCGGGGTAAGTGATTCTAACTCGGATTTGGCTAGAGTACATGAATCTATCATTGAATTCATCATTTGATCCATGATTTGGGATGAAATTTGGGAAGAAAATTTGTGAAACCTTTCAAAAATATAAAATGAAGATTTGAAGGACCAAATGGTATCGAAATTGGATAATTTTGGTATAGTTAGACTCGTGAGAGTATGAGGATTCTAGTTTTGTAAATTTTGTCAAATTCCGGGACGTGGGATCGGGGTCGGGTTTGACAAATTTCGGAATTTTTTATGTAAATTGGATATTTTCGAATGGGCTTTGTTCCCTTAGCACATTTTGATGGTTTTGTACTGATTTTGGTTAGATTTGGAGCATCCGGAAGCCGATTCGAGAGGCAAGGGCATTGCAGGATAGAGTTCGGATCGGATAGAGGTGAGTAATGGTTGTAAATGATGTTCTGAGGATATGAAACCCCAGACTTGCACATCGTGGTGCTATATTGAGGTGACACACACGATTGATGACGAGCGTGGGGTCGTGCACTATTGGGGATTGTGACTTAGTCCGTTCCGAATGACTATTTTATCGTATAGACTGAAATCTATTTGCTATCATCATGATTTGGGTTGAATGTCATATTTGGGCCTTGTGCCAACTATTTGAACCCTTCGCGGATTTTTATTGGTATTTCCTCACTGTTTTGACTTTATACTTGAACTCAGTCATGTTATATTTCACTGTTTTCATACTCAACCATGTTTACTCTATTTTAACACTTACATGATCTTTTAAATGATATTTTTGGGCTGAGAATCATGTTTTACTATTGCCAAAGTGGCTTGTGAGGATTCTAATTGAGTAAGGCCGAGGGCCTATGTTGTGAGGAAACGTTTGATACTGATTATGAGGCCGAGGGCCTGAGATATGTATGTCATGAGGTGGCTTGATTGATATGAGTCTAAGGGCCTAGTGATGATGCCACGAGGTGGCTTGATATTGCGCTTGGGTCGTAAGGGGCCCCTCTAGGAGTCTGTACAGCCCTAGTCAGCGCAGGTACCCATTGTGATGTGAGATTGAGCCTGAGGGGCTGGTATTGTTCTATGTGATTGCCCGAGGGGCTTGTATTGTTCTAAGATGTTACCCGAGGGGCAGATTTGTTGATACTGTCCCTGAGGGGCAAACTTTTATATGTTTAATATTCATAATTGACTGTCAAATTACCTGCTTAATTGTTGAAAAAGGCTTTTTATGAAGTTAAATTTGAGTTAAAGGATTTTTACTTATCTTTCACTGGCTTACTATTATAATGGTTTTACTGCTTCATTATAGCATGCTTTTGTGCCTTACGTGATTTCCTTCTTTCAGTCTTTTTTATGAGTATTACTCCCTGAGTTGAAGTACTCACTTTACTCCTTGCACCCTGTGTGCATATTCAGGCGCATCTGGTCCCGCTCCTGAGTGCTGATCATTTCTGGCTCAGGCGAATACGAGGAATCTCTAGGTCGCTGTTGGCGTTTGTAGCCTAGAGCTCTTCCCTATCTTACTTCCACATGTTCTCAGTTTCTGTAATAAACTTTGTAGTTATATATATTGGAGTATTCTATTTTGTTAGATGCTCATGACAAGTGACACCCCGGTATCGGACTATGTTGGGTTATTTTTCGCGAATTATGCTATTATCTGTTAACTTTGGATTATCTTATCATGCTATAGATTTATTTCTTATGGTTTAATTGTTAATAATTGGATATAGGAAGTGTCTACTGTCCTTGTCTTCACGAGAGGCGCCATCACGACCAGGTCCGGGTTTAAGATCATGACAAGTTGGTATCAGAGCCTAGGTTGCATAGGTCTCATGAGTCATGAGCGGGTTTAGTAGAGTCTTGCGGATCGGTACGGAGACATTTGCACTTATCTTCGAGAGGCTGTAGAACCTTTAGGAAAACTTCCACATTCTTGAATTCTTATCGTGCGTTATTGATTCAGCTTGAAATGTAACTCTTAAAATTCCTTCCATATGCACACATGAGCGCTCAATGTTAGATGTGCATCGATGGCTTGTGATTCCCTGATTGAGGGGCAATATGTGATTTCTGTGCATTGATGTTAGGCCAGTCTGGAGGACTTGAGGCTGGGTTTTTCCTGTAGCTTGAACACCGAGGTGCTGATTGTGTGAGCACGTGTTTTTGAACTTGTATGTTCGGTAGTGTCCCTATTAGTTGAGATGATGGTTGGTTGACTATGTGACGAGTGCGATGTGACTGCGAAATGTGTCCATATGATTTGAACGAGATGAGAGTGGCTTGAGGATAGAAGAACTATATAGTGCTTAATTTCCATCTTGATTTAATATGTATCCCCGAGTCATGGGTGTGTTGAATGACCCTTTCATGTTGTCTAGTTGGGAAGTGAAGTAGATTTCATGTTGTGATACGAGTTCGGATTCAGGAAGATTAGGTGATTGTGTAATAGTTATGACTATGGAAGAGTATAGAGAGATACTAGTCTGAGGTTAAGTAGGTAGATTATCTCCTGCAGGTTGTTCTAAAGTTTGTGTGATCCTTACGTCATTCATTGGGAGATCTCTGTTACTAGCAAAAGATATGTGTTACAATTGAGTTTAAGTTACTTAAGAGAGTGGGCCTGTCTGTTACGAGGATAAATGCGAGATTTGTAGGAGATTTAAAGTACAAGATGGGTGTGTTGCATTAGCTTATGAAAGGATTTAGTTGAATTTCCCATGGTATTATGGCAGTAATAGAATATATATGCATTATGAGTTATGGTGTGTTTTGATCTATGGTTTTGAGCCAAGCGGGGGAGTCTACTATTGATTAGTTAATTGCATGGTTATGTGCTATGTTAGTTCCAGTTTGAGGCGTACTGGTGAATCAGTTATGGCTTGCGGAGATTGAGACCAAGGATGGCTCGAGTAGAGGAAAACTTTGACAAAGGTTATATTATGCTTCATAGGTGTATGAGAATCATGGAACATCTTGAATTGTTATTGGTAGAGGATGCTCGGTGCATAGGATAGGAAGTTGCTTGATTGCATCCAGGTGAGGTTACACTCTACGGTGTCGGAGTGCTAATGAGGCACATGTTGTTCAGTTCATTTGATCAGGCTAATTGCAGTTTGAGTAGAGTGTATGACTCTCGAGAATGGTTCTAATGTGTTCAAGATTTTACATGTAATAATTGGATATTTTCATGTTGTATTTTTAGCTAGAAACTGAGGTTTGCATTGAAGGGAGTCAAGACTTGTGGCATGCCTATATCAATTATGGGATTCTATATATCAGTATCAGGAAGGTAAAGGTAATGGCTTTGGATTCACAGGAAATCTCTTCAGGTAGGTATTTTGGAATGTGGTGCTTTTGGGAATATTTAAGGTAGTATCTAGTGGCTTATGAACCTTAGACAGTGTGGTTTTATGCTTGGGTCTCGTTTGGTGAGTCTGGGTTGAGGAATTGCGGAATTATGGTAAGGGCTATGGTTAGCTCTTTGGATGCTCACATGGTAATGAGTTTCTACAGGTGTTCGTAGTAATGCTCTTGGGGTTTTAGTGGCATGTGTAGCTTGGTGGAGTTAGAAGGATTCGGTCCTGATGGTTTAGTTTTGTGCAAATGGAATTTGGAGAGTTCTTGATAGTTTTTACCACGGTTAGAGATGTATATTTTCTACGAGCATAAGGAGCATGGTATGTATATTGATTTTCTTCTAGATAGGATCAATGGAAAGTTCTTGGCTAGTTGAGTACGCAATTGCTTGTAGCTCGGAATGGATATGAAGTTCTCATGTTTATCCTAGGATGGTGTGGGATATGTGGTATATTGTGTAGGATTGAGATTTGCATGTGTAAGGTCACGGTTCAGTTTTGAAAGAAAGGTCACAAATTCTTAGGTAGCATGGTTAGTTACAGATGATTAGAGAAATGATATTACTAATTGGCGTGGCTTGACGGTATACGTTTCAGAAAAGGACAATTTGTTTGAGTTGATGATACTTTATTAGTATTGTAGCATTCTCTTGTTGGATACTGGGAGTCCTCATAAGCAGGTTATGTTACGGTTGTGGGTCGCGTGTATCGGCACTGTATAATGACTATCAGGATTTGGAGACCCGAGTGGATCTTTGCTGCTTGGTATGTTAGATTTTGAGGTAATATTAGGCATAGACTGGTTGTCTCCGTGTCACATTATTTTGGACTATTGCGCTAAGGCAGCAATGTTGGCTATATCGGGAATGCCACGGATTGATTGGCGAGGTTCGATGGATTATGTTCCCAGTAGGGTGGTGTCATTTTAAAGACCTAGCAGATGGCTGGGAAGGGTTGTCTTTCTTATTTGGCCTTCGTGATGGATGCTAGTGCAGAGAATCTTACTATTTGATTCAATTCTAGGGATGAGGAACTTTTCCGGATGTGCTTCCTGCTGCCGGGCATGTCGCCAGACCGGGTTGTTGACTTCGGTATTGTTTTGGTGTTGGGCACCGTATCATATGGCACTGACGAAGTTAAAGGGTTAATGGAGCAGCTTTAGGAACTCCTTGATAATGGGTTCATTGGTAGACCCATATGGATGTGTGTTCTGCATCGAGACGGCTTTGTTGACTTCGAGTTGCTATTGGTGAGGGATGTGTCGATTCGTTTGTTATTGAGCTATTAGTGTTCTGACTTGATCTGTGAGTTACTTTTCTGGGTTGCGAGGCATTAGGATTTGTTAGTTATAGGCACACATGGTGCGGTCCCATTGGGGTTTCTTAGTGGAAGTCGAGCGGGTAGAGTACTGAGTATTGCTCGGTGGATGGTGTATCAGTTACGTCCTTTCGGGTTTGTGTAATGTTATGTCAATTGCTTTGCCGTGGTAATGATTATTTGCTTTGGTTCTAGACATCAAATTGCGTGTGGTTGTCGATTTTGAGCATATTGACTTGAGGTGTTTCATATGGGCCAGTGTTTGGATAGGGTCGCGCATTGTAGCAAAGTTATGTAGAGGTATGACCCTTCGATTTAGATTCATGTGTTCTGTTTCTACGACATATGATGGGTTTTCAGCATTGTGTTGTGGTGGTACTGGTGAGCTTGCGGTACAACTCTTTCATTCGAGTCACTTTCATGATTTGAGTATGTTCGGATTCTTGTTTATTGGTGCGCGAGTTGCATGAGTTGTGGCTTTAGATTGTATTGATGTGGCATATCACCAGAGTAGTTGTGTTGGATTAGATGTGATCGTTGGGATCTAGAATGAATAGAAACGGATCCGGTTTCAGCGTGTTTGAAGGATAATATCGAGGTTTGGCTCAGAAATTTGCTATGGACTTTGCCAAAGGAGAAATGGCTTCATGAATGGTTGATCTGAGAAATGGTTATGGCTTACTGCTTGTTTCGTTTATCATTGGCAGTATATGAAAGTGTTGGAATGAGATTTTAGTAGATAAGAGGTTTACTATCGGTATTCGATTGTTGTGTGCAGTTGCTGCGATTAGAAGTTATTGCTACAAGCGTTTGAGTTATATGGTATATCATGTAATTGGACCTGAGGTTGCAGGTATGGGTTATTATAGCTTGTTAGGGCTTATTCAGAGTATATATGTGAGATTCTGATCTTGTGGATGATTTCGGAAGTGGAAATGTGGTTCAAAGGTTTATGGGCTAGGTTGGATTGTGAAATTTCAGTTACATTGTATTGTCGGACCTATATGAGATAGGGTGACGTGGGATCACCCCTGGGTATGTGCATAGTAAGGTTATTTAGCGATTGATTTGCTTGTGAAACAACTCTGGGTATGTTCGAGGACGAACATATGTTTAAGTGGGGGAGGATGTAACGACTCGACCGGTCGTTTTTAACTTTTGCACTTCGCTCGCCAGTTCTCGGGCATGACTTGCCCCGTGTGATATATTATGACTTATGTAAATCGTTGGTTTTGGTTTTTAGGGTAACCAGAATGACTTGCCCTAAGATGTTTTAGGCGTAAAAACATAGCTGTTGCAGTTTCAGAGAGGTTGCAGACACCAGTGTGGTCCGCAAAGGATTTTGTACGGCCGCGGTGGGGGATTTGTGGCCACACTCGATTTTTTGCGGTCCGCGTTGAGGAAGGTTTCACTGGTCTGACTTCGGAAGCTTATATCTTTAGATCTACAAGGACTTTTGGGATGATTTAAAAGCAAAAGTTGTAGATCTTTGAATCTCGTTTTCCGAAACGTATTATAATAGGCATTTGGATATCTATAGCAAAAGTCATGGCCAAAATCCCAAAGCCTGTCACTGCAGTCAAATCCACCGCGGTCAGCACTAGTTTTTGTGCGGTCAGCGGTGCTCCACCGCAGTCCACACTCGATTTTGTGCGTCAGCAGTGGTGGATATCCGGGAGGTACTCTATAAATACGAGGTTTAGGGTTTTATTTCATATTTTGACCTAGAGAGCTCGGATTTTGGCGATTTTTCGAAGGTTTTTCAAGAAATTCATCACGGTAAGTGATTCTAACTCGGATTTGGCTAGAGTATATGAATCTATCATTGAATTCATCATTTGATTCATGATCTAGGATGAAATTTGGGAAGAAAATTTGTGAAACCTTTCAAAAATGTAAAATGATGATTTGAAGGACCAAATGGTATCAGAATTGGATAATTTTGGTATGGTTAGACTCGTGAGAGTATGAGGATTCTAGTTTTGTAAATTTTTTCGAATTCCGAGATGTGGGCCCAGGGGGTAGGGTTTGACCAATTTCGGATTTTTTGATGTAAATTGGATATTTTCGAGTGAGCTTTGTTCCCTTAGCACATTTTGATGGTTTTGTACTAATTTTAGTTAGATTTGGAGCATCTAGAGGCTGGTTCGAGAGGCAAGGACATCGCGGGATAGAGTTTGGACCG
The DNA here is from genome assembly GCF_000715075.1 of Nicotiana tabacum. Classification (NCBI taxonomy): domain Eukaryota; kingdom Viridiplantae; phylum Streptophyta; class Magnoliopsida; order Solanales; family Solanaceae; genus Nicotiana; species Nicotiana tabacum. Next base: position 86,014,033 of record NC_134097.1, read on the forward strand.
GATAGAGGTGAGTAAAGATTGTAAATGATGTTCTGAGGGTATGAAACCCCGGACTTGCACATCATGGTGCTATATTGAGGTGACGCACATGCTTGATGATGAGTGTGGGATCATGCACTGTTAGGGATTGTGACTTAGTCCATCCCGGATGACTATTTTACCGCGTATTTGACTGAAATCTAATTGCTATCATCATGATTTGGGCTGAATGCCATATTTGGGTCTTGTGCCAACTATTTGAACCATTCGGGGATTTTTACTGATTTTTCCTCACTATTTTGACTTTATACTTGAACTCAGTCATATTATATTTCACTGTTTTTGTACTCAGCCATGTTTACTCTTTTTAACACTTACATAATCTTTTAAACGATATTTTTGGGCTAAGAATCATGTTTTACTATTGCCCAAGTGGCTTGTGAGGATTTTGACTGAGTAAAGCCGAGGGCCTATGTTGTGAGGAAATGCTTGATACTGATTATGAGGCCAAGGTCCTGAGATATGTACGCCACGAGATGTCTTGATTGATATGAGGCCGAGGGCCTAGTGATGATGCCACGAGGTGGATTGATATTGCACTTGGGCCGTAAGGGGACCCTCTAGGAGTTTGTTTACCTCCAGTGAGCGCGGGTACCCATTGTGATGTGAGATTGAGCCCGAGGGGCTGGTATTATTCTATGTGATTGCCCGAGGGGCTGGTATTGTTCTGAGATATTGCCCGAGGGGCGGATTTGTTAATACTGTGCCCGAGGGGCGAACTTTTATGTGTTTAATATTCATAATTGACTGTCAAATTACCTGCTTAATTGTTGAAAAAGGCTTTTCATGAAGTTAAATTTTAGTTAAAGGATTTTTACCTATCTTTCACTAGTTTACTGTTTTAATGGTTTTACTGCTTCACTATAGCATGCTTTTGTGCCTTACGTGATTTTCTGCTTTCAGTCTTTATTTATGATTATTACTCACTGAGTTGGAGTACTCACTTTACTCCTTGCACCCTGTGTGCAAATTGAGGCATATCTGGCCTCGCTCCCGAGTGCTGATCATTTTCGGCTCAGGCGGATGCGAGGAGTCTCTAGGTAGCTGTTGGCATTCACAGTCTGGAGCTCTTCCCTATCTTACTTCTACATGTTCTCAGTTTCTGTAATAAACTCTGTAGTTATATATATTGGAGTATTCCATTTTGTTAGATGCTCATGACTAGTGACACCCCGGTATCGGGTTGTGTTGAGTTATTTTCTATGAATTATGCCATTATCTGTTTACTTTGGATTATCTTATCATGCTTTAGATTTATTTCTTATGGTTTAACTATTAATAATTGGATATGGGAAGTGTCCGCTAGCCTTGTCTTCACGAGAGACGCCATCACGACCGGGTCCGGATTTAGGGTCGTGACAATTTTTCACAATTTTCCCCCAAATTTCCAACTCAAATCACTAATTAAATGACAAAAATAATAATGGATTCGTGTAATATAGCCAAAATCGAGTTAGAATCTCTTATCCTGATGATTTCCTTGAAAATCCCTCGAATAATCACCACAAACCGAGCTCTCTAGGTCCAAAATTGAAAATGAGATGAAACCATCGATCTAATCCCTTTTTTTGCCCACCGATTTTGCATATGCGAACCTACAACTGCATCTATAGCTCCGCACCTGCGGAATTTCCATTGCAGGTGTGGTCCTCACTAAGGTCCAGCACTCTCCGCTTCTCCGGACAAAACGCGCATCTGTGCTTCCACTCATGTGGATATAGGGGCGCTTCTGCGCACGCGCACCTCATGATGATGTCTGCCTCTCCGATAATAGACCAAGCTGGCCCAGTCCGCTTCTGCGACCAGCTCCTCCGCACCTGCGAACTCGCAGATGCGGAAACCTTCTCGCACCTGCGATCCCAACCAAGCTCACCCAAAGCCTCTTCTGCGATTAACCTCATGCACCTGCGTGTTTGCACCAGTGGCCAAACCCTCCGCAGGTGCGATGACACCATAACAACAACAGATTCAACAATCCATCAAGTCAAAAATTGTTCCGGATTCAATCCGAATCACACTCGGGGCCCCGAGGCCTCGTCCAAACATACTAACAAGTTCCAAAACACACAACGGACCTACTCGAGGCCAAAAATCACATCAAACAAAATTGATTTTATGAATTGCAACCCAATTCAAGCCTATTGAAATTATGAACATTCAATTTCAAAAACTAACGTCGAATCACACCAACACAACTCTGATTGACCTCAAATTTTACACACAAGATATAAATGACATGCGTACCTATTCCAACTTCTGAAATTGGAATCGGAGTCCGACCTCAATATAAATAAAGCCAACTCCCGGTCAAACTTCTCAACCTTCCAAACGTTCAACTTTCTAACTTTTGCCAATTCAAGCCGAAATGACCTTAGACCTCCAAATCTACATCCGGACACACTCCTAAATCCAAAATCATCAGAAAAAGTTATAGGAACCATCAAAACTACATTGTGCAATCATCTATGCAAAGTCAAACTATGGTCAACTCTTTCAACTTAAGCCTCCAACTTAGGCACGATATGTCCCATTTCACTCCGAAACTCAACCAAATACCCCGATAACTCACATAACCAAAATACAACATAGAGGAGGAAATAAGTAGAGGATCGGGGCTAAAATACTCAAAATGACTGGCTAGGTCATTACATCCTCCCACTCTTAAAATAAACATTCGTTCTCAAATGAGTATAAAGACATACCTTAAGTGGTGAAAAGATGATGATAACGGCTATGCATATCATGCTCGGTCTCCCAAGTCGCCTCCTTGACTGGTTGACTCCTCTACTAAACTTTCATTGAAGCAATGCTCTTCGAGCTCAACTTTCGGAGTTGCCTGTCCAAAATGGCCAGCGGCTCCTCAACATAAGACATATCCTTGTCCAATTGGATTGAGCTGGAATCTAACACATAGAACGGATCACCGTGGTACTTTCGGAGCATAGAAACATAGAATACTGGATGAACTGCAACTAGACTAAGTGGTAGTGCAAGCTTGTAGGCCACCTCTCCAATCCTCTCAAAAATCTCAAAAGGTCTCTGATACACCTAACACTCAACTTGCTCTTCTTCCCGAACCTCATAGCACCTTTCATGGGCACAACCCAGAGCAAGACCCATTATCCAACCATGAATACGACATCACAAATTTTCCGATCCACATAACTCTTCTATCTAGATTGGGTTATACGAAGCCGATCTTGAATCAATTTAACCTTTTCCAAAGCATCCTGAACCAAGTCAGTACCCAATAGACAAGCCTCACCCGACTCAAACCAACACACCAGATACCGACATCGCCTTCCATAAAAGGCCTCATACGGAGCCATCTGAATGCTTGATTGGTAATTGTGGTTGTAGGCAAATTTTGCATGCAGCAAGAACTAATCCCAAGAACCCCCGAACTCCATAACACATGCACGAAGCATATCCTCCAATATCTAAATAGTGTGCTCGGACCGTTTGTCCGTCTAAGGGTGCAATTTTATACTCAACTAAACTCGAGTGCCTAACTCACGTTGTACGGCCTTCTAGAATCAAGATGTAAAATGTGTACTCTGGTCAGAGATGATGTATACCGGCAAGCCATGAAGTCAGACAATCTCGCGAATATACACCTAAGCCAGTTGCTCTGAAGAATAAGTAGTCACCACTGGAATGAAATGAGCCAACTTGGTCAACCTATCCACAATCACTCATTCTACATCAAACTTCTTTTGAGTCTGTGGGAGCCCAAAAACAAAATCCATGGTAATTCACTCCCATTTCCACTCGGGAATATCAAGCCTCTGAAGCAACCCACCTGGTCGTTAATGCCCATACATCACCTACTGATAATTTAGGCACCGAGCTGTATACCCCACTATGTCTTTCTTCATTCTACTATACCAATAGTGCTGCCTCAAATCCCGATACTTCTTAGCGGCACCCGGATGAATGGATTATCGCGAACTGTGGGCCTCCTGAAGAATAAACTCACGTAAACCATCTATAATCACACACATAGCTGGCCCTGCATCCATAACACACGATGTTCCCCAATAGTAACCTCCTTGGCATCGCCGTGCTGAACCGTGTCCTTGAGGACAAGAAAATGGAGGTCATCATACTAACACTCTCTGACATAATTATATAGAGAATGACGAGAAACCATGCAATCCAAAGCTCGACTCAGCTCCGAAAAATCCAATATAACAAATAGGTTGGCCAAGGCCTGAACAACCAAGGCCTCTCCATTGCCGATAGATATGCTAAACTGCCCAAGCTCTCCGCCATACGACTCAAGGCATCGGCCATCACATTGGCCTTCCCGAGAGGATACAGAATGGGGATATCATGGTCCTTAAGAAACTCTAACCATCACCACTACCGCAAGTTATGATCCTTCTGTTTGAACAGATGTTGTAGACTTCGGTGGCCGGTACAGACCTCATAGGGGACACTGTACAAATAGTGTCGCCAAATCTTCAAGGCATTAATAATAGCTATTATTTTAGTCGTATGATATTCATTTTCTACATTTTGAAGGCACGCAAGTTGTGGAACAAGAGTTGGAAAAGGTCATCACAAGTTACATTCATAAATTTGCTGAAATTTAGGTCAAATGTATCTGAGAATTTCTCCAAATATACTTGGAATCATGGGGGTTCTACCTACCAAATTGAAGATCTACGAGTCTAGTTTCTAACTTATTAAACCGTTCGTCAATACGACATTGGAGTAGAGAGATATTCATGTTTTCGCGAGACCGCGCAAGAAGCTCCCAATGGGACCCACTCACCCTACCGTCATGCATCAACATCGTGCTAAGGCCAACACGTGACGCATCACAGTACATAGTGTAAGACCTCGAACCCGTAGGTAACACGAACACTGGGGATGTAGTCAAAGCAGTCTTGATCTTTTGAAAGCTCTCCTCACACTCCTTGGTCCACCTGAACAGAGCACCCTTCTGGGTCAATCTAGCCATAAGTGCACCAATAGATGAGAAACCCTCTATGAATCGACAGTATTACCCTACCAAACCAAGAAAACTCCGAATATATGTAGTTGAAGACAGTCTGCACTAACTCTAAACTGCTTAAATCTTCTTCGGATCTACCTTGATTCCCTCACTCGACACCACATGACCCAAAAATGCCGCAGAGTCAAGCCAGAATTCACACTTTGAAATTTTTTCATATAACTTCTTTTGTCTCAAGGTATAAAGCCCGATCCTCAGGTGCTGCTCATGATCCTCTCGACTCCGGGAGTACACCAAGATGTCATCAATAAGAACAATGATGAATAAGTCAAGATAGGGTTGGAATAAACTATTCATCAAATGGATGAATGATGTTGGGGCATTGGTCATCCCAAATGACATCACAAGGAACTCGTAATGACCATATTGAGTCCTAAAGGCAGTCTTCGGTATATCCAGATCCCAAATCTTCAGCTGATGATAGTCTGATCACAAATGAATCTTTGAGAACACTCTGGCAACTCGTAGTTGATTAAATAGGTCATCAATGCGCGACAATGGATACTTGTTCTTCACTGTAACCTTGTTCAATTGACGATAATTGATACACATGTGACTATAACCATTGTTCTTCTTTACAAACAAGATCGGAACACCCCAAGGTGACACACTAGACTGAAGGAAACCCTTTATCAAGCAATTCTTGCAATTGCTCATTTAACTCTTTCAACTCTGATGGGGCCATATGATATGGTGAAATAGAAATGGGCTGAGTGCCCGGCAACAACTCAATACCAAAATCAATATCCCTATCGAGCAGCATGCCCGGAAGATTAGCTCGAAAAATATCTGGATAGTCCCTCACTACTGGAATTAATTCCATAGTAGGAGTGTCAACATTGATATCCCTCACAAAGGCCAGATAGGCATCGCACCCCTTCCCAACCATCCGTTGTGCCCTATGAAAAGACACCACTCTACTAGGAACATAATAAAAAGTACCTCTCTACTCCAACTGCGGCAAACCTGGTATAGCCAATATCATCGTCTTGGCGTGACAATCAAGAATAGCATGATAGGGAAACATCCAGTCCATGCCCAAAATAACATCAAAATCTACCCTGCTGAGCAACAATAGGTCAACTCTGGTCTCAAAACCACCAAGAACAACTAAACACGATTGATACACACGGTCAACAATAATGGTATCTCCCACTAGCGTGGACATATAGATAGGAGAACTCAAGGAATCATGGGATATACCCAAATATGGAGCAAAGTAAGATGATACATAGGAATAATTGGAGCCTGGATCAAATAAGATGGATGCATCTCTGTGACAAACCGAAATAATACATGTGATGACTGAGTCTGATGTAACTGCCTCCGTCCTAGTCAGTAAAGCATAACATGTGGCATGACCTGCCCCTCTAGGGAGATCCCTACCCTTCTGACCTCCACCACTCTAGCTGGTTGTGCAGGTGGAGTGGAAAATGGTGTGGCAACCACGGTCTGAGAAGTTTGAGGACCCGGTGGAAGATGTGTAGAGTGAGTGGTCTGGGGAGGTGCACCCGTCCTAAGTCTGAGGTAGTCCCTCACCATATGACAAGTATCACTACACTCAAAATAAGCTCTCGGAGGACGTGGCTACTGAAACTAGCTCGGGCCTTGTCGGCTAGACTGACCGCTAAAAGCATCTCGTGTAGGAGGTGCACTAGACAATGGCGGTGCATAATAGGCAACTAGGAGTAGCTAGAAGACCATTGGAATTTGAAAATGCTGAGTGAACTGATTATCTCACATAGCCTCTATCATTACGGGCTGAAATTGGGGCACGGGTTCCACTATATGTGCCAGAATCTTGAGGCCTCTTGGCCTCCCCGTCCTCTCTCTCCCGACCCTATATACCCTCCAATCTCTGAGCAATCTCTACCACCTGCTAGTATGGGGTATTAGTGTCCAACTCTCAAGCCATACTGAATCTAATACCATGGTTGATCCCCATAATAAATCAACAGACTCACTCTCTAACTGTTAAGGCTAAGTCTAGTGCATGTTTGGACAACTCGCCGAACCTGACAGCATACTCCGACACGGGCATAGCACCCTGGTACAACTGCTCAAACTCTGCGCGCCATGCATCCCGAAAGCTATGGGGAACAAACTCTCTCATGAACATCTCTAAAAACTTAGCTAATGTGAGTGAAGTTGCCTCGTCCGGGCTACCCAACTCGTACGCTCGTCACCACTGATAAATCTCTCCGTTAAGTTGGAACGTAGTGAAAGCAATCCCATTTATCTCCAAAAATACCCATAGTACAGAGGATACGGTGGCAATCCTCAAGAAAACCATATGCATCCTCTAAAGCTAAGCCGCTGAAAGTAGGGGTGGTACATCTGGTACCTTTCGATCCTGAGTTGCTCCCCCTCAAATGTTGTTGTCCTAACCTTGTGCTGAACTAGGACAACCGGCTACATTTGTATGACCTCTATGACATAGCCAACCTGGACCCGTTGCTCTGGGGTACGGGCGACATAAGTCTCTTCTCTTCCCCTAGCCTAATATATGGCAGGAGCAAGTGCAATCAACCCCTCCTAATCTAGAGTTCCAAACATGGTCAAAAACTGGGTGAGGTCTCTTGAAGTACAGGGGCAGTAACAGGCTCCTCAGGTGCCTGCCCCCACAACTGGAGTTACTAGTGGATCCTCCTTCGCGGATCAGGTAGGTGCTATGGTTGCACCACGTGCCCGTCCTCAGCCTCTACCCCGACCCCAGCCAGGGTCCTTGCCTCTCGCGGCTCTAGCAAGGGACATGAGTGTCTGATCATCATATCAAGTTGTGCATATCCTCATCATCTGTGAGAGAACAGCTAGACAGAGATTGGAATTTCGAAGTCAACAAATTCGCACGATAAGGAATCAAAGAAGTGAAGCTTTTCCTAATAGGTTCATAGCCTTTCGAAGATAAGTATAGAGTTTTCCATACCGATCTGCGAGACTCTACTAAACTTGCTTGTGACTCATAATACCTATGAACTTAAAGCTCTAATACCAACTTGTCACAATCCAAATTTTCCCTCTGTATGATGTCGTGAGGGCACCTAGTCTCTAAGACTAGGTAAGCCTAACATATATGTAGAATATAACTGAAATAATGATAAAACTCTAGAATAACTCAATAACTATCATATAAAGAACTTTGTAACTCAACAGAACACAACTCCACAAAATCTAGTGATAACAAGTCACAAGCTCTACAAGAAAGTACTAATCATCCCTATACAACAGTGTCTATAAAAGGGAAAGTAAATGAAGTAGACTAGATAGAGGGTAACTCTGAGACCTGCGGACACCGGCAGGTATACCTTGAAGTCTCCGAATGTGAGCCTGTCTTACTAGTGCCAAGACTTGTAAGAGGCACCTGGATCTGCATAAGAAGATGTGCAAAAGCTTAGCATGAGTACACCCATAATGGTACCCAGTAAGTGCGAAGTCTAACCTCGGTAGAGTAGTAATGAGGTTTGTGTCAAGGCCCTACTAGAATAAATAAGAAATTGAATAGGTATATAACAGTGTAGAAATGAAACAAGGGAAATGTAACAATGAAGTAATATACCAAAATTAGCTACACTGAACTAAGGCAAATAATGCATCACGAAAGAAAAAAAACGAATGATATGCAGAGGAAACAAAGTGACACAAACACAACTGAAGTAATAAAAAAGTATCAACAAGAGTCACTACCGAGATACCGCCTCGTACTCTCAAATCACAAAACAATTCAGAATCTTTCCTTATATCACCACGGGAGTCTTGCATTTAGATTTGAAAATCATTTTTCCCCAAATAGCTTCCCGCATTTTAGCCCACCTTATCACACCGCGCGACTTCAAATAGTTCCCCTACTAGCAACACGCATATCAAGCCCATCTTCTCACCGCATGCGTTTCAACCCCAATTCTTATACCACCGCATGTGTATCAATAACACAATGTATCACAAATCGCACCTCAAGTGCCCAATATCATAACTTGCCAAAGAAGTCAACAATAATGGTTTTTCAGCAATAAATAGCCCATGGCTCAACCACAATATATACAAGAGTCTCAACGATAACAACCAGAAGTGAATAACTCAACAAGAATAGTATTTCACAACTTAACAACTTTGTCTCAATGTGAAGCACGACCTTTATAACTCAAAACCAATTTCAACAACAAGATATTCCAAGAAATAACAATTTCAAGTAAGGAACTCAACAATTAAATAATAATTAAGGAATAGAGAAAACAATAATTTCAACTAGGCATGTGAAGGAAAATAACAAGTAAGACGTAAGACAAATAAAGCATGTAAAGATAGACTAATGATGATGAATATAACATATTATGGTAACTCAATTAAAGGCATAAAAAGATTCTACATAGCTAGAACTGGTGAATTACCACATTTATCCCGTGTACACACTCGTCACCTTGCGTAAGGAGTAATTTCCCCACACAAAGTTAGAAAAGACACTTATCTCAAAGCACGCTACTCATTCCACTAGTAAGCCTTTCCTTCAATTATCCAACTCCGAACGGCTCAAAACTATCCAAAATAACTTCATAATATAAATATAAACTATAGGAAACTATTCCGAATAATAAAGTTACGATATTTAAAGAGAAATAAAAAGTTAACTCAAAAAGTCAACCCTGGGCCCATGTCTCGAAACCCGACCAAGATTATTAAATCCGAACACATATTAAATAACGAGTCCAACCATACAAGAATTACTAAAATCCGACTTCATATCGCCTTTCAAATCCCTAAAATTTAGTCTAAGAAGTTTTCCTAATTTTACCCCAAATTTCCAACTCAAATCACTAATTAAATGGTGAAAATAATAATAGATTCGCGTCATACAGCCAAAACTGAGTAGAATCTCTAACCCCAATGATTTTCTTGAAAATCCCTCAAAAATCACCACAACCGAGATCTCTAGATCCAAAAATAAAAATGAGATGAAACTCTTGACCTAAGCCATTTTCTGCCCAGCGATTTCGCATCTGCGAACCCACAGTCGCATCTGCGGCTCCACACCTGTGGAATTTCCATCACAGGTGCGGTCCTCACTAAAGTCCAGCACTGTCCGCTTCTTCGGACAAAGCGCGTATTTGAGCTTACGCTCCTGCGGACATAGAGCTTTTCTGCGCACGCGCTCCTACAGACGATGTCTGTTTCTATGATAATAGACCAAGCTGGCCCAGTCCGCATCTACGACCAGCTCCTCTGCACATGCGGACTTGCAGATACGAAAATCACCTCGCACCTGCGATCCCAGCCAAGCTCACCCAAGGCCGCTTATGTGATCAACCTCACACACCTGCGACCAAACCCTTTGCATGTGCGATGACACCAGAACAACAGTATGTTCAGCAATCCATCAAGTCGAAAATTGTTCCGCATTCAATCTGAACCACACTGGGGGGGGGGGTCCAGGACCACGTCTTAATATACTAACAAGTTTCAAAATACATAAAGCACCTACTCGAGGCCAAAAATTACATCAAACAACATCGATTCTATGAATCGCAATCCAATTCAAGCCTATTTAAACTATGAACATCCGACTTTAAAACTAACGCTGAATCACACCAACACAACTCCGATTGACCTCAAATTTTCCACACAAGTCATAAATGATATGACGGGCCTATTTCAGTTTCCGAAATCGGAATCCGACCCCGATATCAAAAAAATCAACTCCTAGTCAAACTTCTTAACCTTTCAAACCTTCAACTTTCTAACTTTTGCCAATTCAAGCCGAAACGACCTACAGACCTCCAAATCAACATCCGGGCACGCTCCTAAGTCTAAAATCACCATACGGAGCTATTGGAACCATCAAACTCTATTCCGAAATCGTCTATACAAAAGTCAAACTACGGTCAACTCTTTCAACTTAAGCCTCCAACTTAGGGACTATGTGTCTCATTTCACTCCGAAACTCGCCCGAAACCAAAACCAAATACCCCGGTAAGTCACATAACCATAATACTGCATAGAGAAGGTAATAAATAGAGGATCAGGCTAAAATACTCAAAACGACCGATCCGGTCGTTTCCATCCAAAACATCGCCAATGTTACTTCACCTAATATAGCTAGACCTAGTATCAGTGTAGGCGACACATTTCTTTCCATTCCTTTGTGTATAGCTAGTTATTTTCTATCCATCTTTCCCGTTTCTCAAATTTGTCATCACATATTACAACTAATTAAGCAGGACAAGAAAATGTACATAACAACTAATTAATGAATTGATGAATCAATCGAGTTGAATATTCACCCATCAGTATCCATGTCTAAGTGTCTCTTTCTCCAAACCAACACATCAGAATTTGTTAACGCTAAATAAGTACTCCCAATTCCAATTTCGATGATATTGTTTGACTTGACACAAAATTTTAAAAAAAATTAAAACATGAAATCCTAAAAGCTCAAGGGATAAAAGCTTAGTGAGTCGTAACATTTGAGTGGAAGGAAGCATCAATAAACACTTGGCACGTCATTTTCCATGATGAAAAGATTTGATGTCAAAATGACAGTCTTCGGGTTTTTCTCAGCCGCGTAAACCTCGGCAATTTCAAGGAAATTGTAAAAGACGAAAGCATTGATGGGTGTGGTTACGTACGCTCCCACTTCTAATGAAGTATTAGCAACAGCAGCAACAGTTGTGATTATTACTTTGATTATCTTGCCATCTCATTGTAGTTGTTGAATAATAATAACTATTTTGGACTTTCTTTGTCGTTTTATACGAGTAATTATTTTTAATTTTATTTAAAATTTTGTTATAATTGGCTTTCTTGGCCTTTTACAATGTTAAATTTATGAAAGTGTCTTTTTCAAATCTTTTATGTGTAGGGATGACAAAATATTTAAAAGAAAACAGTTAATCACCCATATTATACACTAAAAAATAGGTTGGATAATGAACTTTTCAAAACGAGTCAAATATGGATAAGTGTTAAACCTCCGCCACTTTAACCTTAACTTGACAACGAGAGTATTGTCATGGGGCAGCAAGAGTGTTTCCAAGCTAAGGTGCACGAGTAGCACCAAGGAAAAAAGAGAAACGGGCATGTGAGGGGCCAAGGCTTTGACAGAGGTGAGGCAGCTTGGCAAGGGCTTGACAATGAGATGCGGGCTGAGGATATCACTTGATCGTGGCAAAGGCATGAGGCAGTGATGCCAAGGCAAGGCAAAAAAAAAGTGGCAAAGGTAGGCTAGAGTGCAACGGAAGGCAGTACGCGAGACAGACTTGTCATGGCATTTGGGCATGGAAAAGGGTCATGTTCGTGGGCAATGTCATATGCAAAATGAGGTTACAATGCATCTGAGTACAAGGCATTGGCTCCTGATTTAAGCCAAGGCACGAAAATGGGCAAAAAGCTTCAGATTGACCAAGTCAAGGGCGGTTACGGCACATGCTGTGCACATGGGCAACAGTTGGCTTTGTTAAAAAGCTGGCAGATGGTGTTAGTACGTTTTTGGGCCATATCCATTATTATTGGCATGATCTTACATGTTCCTAGTAGTTGGGGTATGTCAACTATATTAGGCTAAATTAGTGGATTGTGGGGGACAAGTGTCTAAGCCTAAGTGCGACAAGTGTTAGGCAAAGGGGCTGGTTCATGTGTTATAAATGTGCAGCACCCTTATGCTCGTGGGCATGAGAAAAAATGTGTATGAGTGCATGTTGAATCTGCTTCAAGAGTGAAAATGTCTAAGGCTAAGAGTAGTCTTGTGAGAAAAATCCAAGGGTCAAGAGTGATCTTCCTTTGTACGCGGTTGTACTTTGAGTTGAGTTTCTTTGTATGCTCGAGTTAAATACAAAGCTGGAAAAAGAGTTTTCTGTATTTGTGCCTTGTGTTCTTCTATATTTCCTGTTGCCTTACTTAATTTCGTTGCCTAATATCAGTCTAAAGACTTACTATGTTGAAGCTGCCTAAAAATAATCTAAGTCCAAAGTTGCTGTGATATTGGCTAAGCATTGTGAAGCCTGAAGTCAAGTGCGGGACTTGGCTGCTGCGCAAGCTAGTTTTTGGCGGACTGAAAATGTGCCTGTGATAACTGGTATCAGAGTGGAGCAGGTTTGTAGTGGAGACACGACTGGCACTAGCAGATTTCATGGTCTTGTTGGAGAACAGGCCAGTGGTAACAATGAACTATAGGAAAGGCTAACGAAACTGGAGGCATTGGTTGGAAATATTCCTGAAGGTGAAGAAATTCAGACTCTCATGACAAGGATTGCCTACCTTGAGGCATAATTGGCAAGGCTATTCAAGAGAATGCAGATCTGAAAAGCGAGACAATAGTACTGCGACGTGCTGTGGGCGAGGATGCTCCTCAACGTAGTGCTGATCATCTCAAGGTAAAAATTCCTAAATCTAACACATTTGGTGAAACAAGGGACTGCCCGAAGAAGGCAGTGTTAAATGTTATGACTGCCACGGACAAGAAGGCTGCATTGGAGGTAATGGCCAGTGACAAACAAGTGGCTGGAGTGAATGCAATTGTCGCTAAAGAGAAGGAAGGCCAAGGGGTGTTGCTAGTCAACCCCTTAGGACTCATAAATTGAGCTAACCTCGACGAGGACATCGAGTTTCAAAAGGTGTGGGTGGTTTGTTAGACCTTTGTCACTTTGAGCTTGACTTGACAATGAGAGTGTTGTCATGGGGCAGCAAGAGTGTTGCCAAGCTAAGGTGCACGAGTAGCACCAAGGCAAAAAGGGAAACGGGAAAGTGAGGGTCAAAGATTTGACGGAGGAGAGGCAGCTTGGCAAGGTTTGACAATGAGATTCGGGCTGAAGGTGACACTTGATCATGAAAAAGGTATCAAGGCATGAGGCAGTGATGCCAAGGCAAGGCAAAAACGAAGTGTCAAAGGCAGGCTAAAGTGCAACGGAAGGCATTGCACGGGACAGACATGTCATGGCATTGGGGCACAGAGAAGGGCCATGTTCGTGGGCAATGACAAAGGCAAAATGGGGCTACAATACAGGTGAGTACAAGGCAATGGTGACTGATTTAATACAAGGCACGAAAATCAGCAGAAAGCTTCAGATTGACCAAGTCGAGGGCGGTTACGACACATGTTGTGCACATGGGCAACATTTGGCTTTGCTAAAAAAACTAGCAGATGGTGTTAGCACGTTTTTGGGCCATGTTTCCATTATTATTGGCATGCTCGTATATGTTCCTAGTAGTTGGGGGATGTTAACTATATTAGGCTAAAATAATGGATTGTGTGGGAAAAGTGTCTAAGACTAAGTGCGACAAGTGATAAGCAAAGGGGTTGGTCCGTGTGTTATAAATGGGCAGCACCCTTATGCTTGTGGGCATGAGAAAAAATATGTAGGAGTGCATGTTGAGTCTATTTTCAAGAGAGAAAATGTCTAAGGCTACGAGTAGTCTTGTGAGAAAATTCGAGGGTCAAGAGTGATCTTCCTTTATACACGGCTGAACATTGAGCTGAGTTTCTTTGTATGCTCGAGTTAAATACAAAGTTGGGAAAAGAGTTTCTTGCATACTGTGACTTGTGTTCTTCTATAGTTTCTGTTGTCTTACTTAATTTCGTTACTTAAAATCAATCTAAAGACTTACTACGTTGAAGCTGTCTAAAAATAATCTAAGTCCAAAGTTGCTGTAATTTTGGCTAAGTGTTGTGAAGGCTGAAGTCTAGCGCGGGACTTGGCTGCCGCGCAGGCTGGTATTCGGCGGACTGAAAACGCGCCTGTGAATATAAGAATCATATTATCCGTTTTTTCATTACCCATTTTTTATCCGAATCATATCTGGCCCAACCCGCCCGTTTGTCACTCCTACTTATGTGTAAAAGATAGATATTAAGTGTACAAGTAAATCTCTGATGTGTAAAAAAGAGATGAGTCATTGTTAGATTAGTTAGTGCTTGATGAGAGTATTTAAGAAGAGGTTGTTTTGTCCTTCATTTGAAAAAGAAAGAAAGGAAGAAGTGTTTAAAAGCACTTCTTTGTTTTATTTAGTTTTTATATTTTAAAGGAAGTTTTGGAGGGAAATTGGAAATTTGACTATATTATTAATAGTCAAGATTTGGCACCTGGGGCAATTGTGCTTTGGGCCTATTAAGTTGTCCGAAATTAATTTTTAGTCACCTATTAATTAATTTAAAATATTTTTACTAGTTTTCTTTTTTAAATTCAAAAAAGGTCACTATTGGTTTTAAAAGGTGCTTATTATGAAAAGATGAGTTTGTTAATTCCAACAGACACCTAGAGGCATTATAAATACCTATATCATCTTCAAAACGAAATCATCTAAAAAATTTCATCTTTTTCTCTTCGACTTATTTTCTACAACTCACAAATATTCTGTTCTTGTAGGAAATTCGAGTTAATTGTTGAAACTCGAATTTCAGAAGCTTTGTAAAATTCTGGAGGAATTTTGCTATTATCCCTGCAGCAATTAAGTAAAGACAGTGATTACACTATCGAAGACACAAAACCATTTGACCCGAAATTTTGTCACAACTAAAAGTTGGCCATGACCAACGAATATATAATCGTATTAGTGAATAAATTTTTTGATAGTATTTCCCCTGTATATAAAGGGCATAACTCAACATCATAATCTATTATAAATTTCCTTACTCCACATATTTATACCTGTAATCTATCGTATCAACTCGACTCATAAGCATTTAATTTAGAAGTTATATACGCAATGGAATGTCTTTGACATGCTCAATTGAATTGAAATCCTACTCTGAATTCATACAACAAACTGTACAATAAACTCAAATTAATGTTTCCGCAGGAGATGGGAAAGATGTTGTCCGAGATTAAACCTAAAGCTGAAAAAAATCACTAATTATGTATTGTTACTTATGGTTTTCGAAACGTTTTGCTTGGATGATGTCGAAATTGAAGCTAAAATGGCAAACCAACCTCCATTGTTAGCTGCCCTCAAGCTTCTGTAGAAGGACAAGGGGAAGGTTCGAGAGATGAAGAAATTGGAAAATAAATTGTGATCTCATCTGCTAACTTCAGTATATATTCACTTATATAGAAAAACAAAACTAATGACAGCTAATTACCAAACTACCCTTGTAACTAACTAACTGATCTTAACTAATTAACTAATAAATACAATACACAAATATACTACAATTCTATAATCTTAATGCCTCCCCTCAAGTTGGAGGTGAGGAACTCACTGCCAACTTGTGTAGAAGGTCTGAATGTTTTATTTCTGTGAGAGCCTTTGTTAAAATGCCAGCTAGCTGATCATGAGTAGAAATGTAATGAAGCGTAATCAGACCATCACGTAGCTTGTCTCGAACAAAATGGAAATCGAATTTTATGTACTTTGTCCTTTCATTCCTAGCAATGTGTACAGATGCCTGACTATCACAAAACACTTGAATGGGATCAGTACATGGAACTGTGAGTTCCTCAAACAATCTCTGCACCCATACCAATCTCCAACCACCTTTCTCAATGATCTATACTATGCTTCTGCAGAAGATAGTGAGACAGTAGTATGTTTCTTTATTTTCTAGCTAATACGACTACCTCTAAAGAGCACTAGATACCTATTTACAAAGCTCCTTGAGTCAGAGCATTCTGCCCAATCCGAGTCGCAATAAGCTGTGACCTTGTAAGAGGGATCATTGGACAGAAAAATGCCTAAAGTAGGATCATTCTTCAGGTACCTGAGTACACGTATAGCAGCCTTCATGTGAGGCTCTCTTGGTGCCTGCATAAATTGGCTTAGGTGTTGTATACTGTATGCAATATCCAGCCTTGTGTTTGTGAGAAAGTTGAGCTTCCCAACTAGTTTTCTATAATAGGATCGATCAGACAACAAAGTACCCTCTTCAACCCTTAGTTTGGTTGATGAACCTAATGGAGATGAAACAGCAGAATGCCCCAGGCAATCATACTCTTTCAGTAGGTCAGTGGTGAACTTCCTTTGGGAGATCAACTCTCCATCATCCTTTTAAAGCATCTCTAGCCCCAAGAAGTAGTGTAATTTGCCTAAGTCTTTTATTTTGAATTGATTATGTAAGTAAGTCTTCAGTGTCTTAATTTCCTCAAGATTAGTCCCAGTAAGGATCACATTATCAACATATATAGCTACAAAAACTGATGACTCACCCTGCTTTTTGTAGAACAAAGAGTAATCATTGGTTGAATATCTAAAACCTCTAGAATACGAGGACTCTATCAGCTTGTCATACCACTGTCTACTAGCTTGTTTAAGGCCATACAGAGACTTCCTTAATCTGCACACAAGCTGTGTGATTTCTACCTTTAGACCCTGTGGGATTTCCATGTACATCTCTTCATGTAGATCTCCATGTAGGAATGTATTATTCACATCCAGCTGATAAAAGTCCCATCCTTTCTTTATTGTAGTGCTGATCAGGGCTCTTGATCGGGTCTAAGCCTATACTACTATTGAGTAGAAAGGGTGGTCGATGCAGTTTTAACCCAACTAGGTCGGGATCGAATTCACAGGAAGTTAATAATTGGAATTAGGTTTATATCTAAGCTAGATGCGGGTTTTGAGTCTAATTACACCACAAATGTTGGGTTTAATTTCTACTTCTAACATTACTCTAAAGATTGCAATAATTGAATCTAAGTACAATACTTTTATTGTTGGTTTTCAAATGTTTAAAGAGACTAGAGTCTGACTTCTATCTAGGTGGATATCTAATGAATAGTAAAATCTAGGGCAAACTCGTGATTAATTGAGATTGTAATATAGCTATCACACCCGGGTACTCACTCTATACCTCTCGGTAGTTAGAGTGATTTTTTTCAATTTGGTTTTTTCAAGTCCAAATGGGTATTCATGCAATTCAAGTGATATTAGCTCAAGTCAGGTATTACTATCTCTAGGCTTAACCCTTTAATTGGGGCTATCAATTTTTTGAGTTCACCTCAATTCCTTGTTAGCCTAGTTTTCCTAGACTTAGTCCATCTTTCTTAAGTAGAGACTAAGTCATAAAGGCATGAATCAGTATTTGTAACCACCAATTCTATAGTTCTAGCAACAACTAGGTTAAATATCACTAACCCATATCCATTCGAGCCCTAAAATCAAATACCCACACTAGGGTTGGGTCACAACCTTAGCTATGGGTTAACTACTCATGGAAATAAAAGAAATTAAAGATGAAACGAAGATAAAATTCATAATACTAGATTAAAAGATGAAAATTTAATGTTGAAAGATAATTCTAGTACAAAATTGCCCAAAACAGAATGTGCAGCCGTCTCACATGCTTAGATAAAACATAACATGACCTAAAAATGTCAAAAAGATCTATTTATACTAAGTTGAAATTTTTGGACAACCTCCTCGGCCGCGTAATTCTAACCGCGGTCCGCGTTCTTCAAATTTGGATCCGGGTTGATATGAGTTTTTCGGGCCGCATAATTTCATCCATAGACTGCACTTCCTTGTTTTGCTCATGTTGTGAGCTCTCTGAACTTCATGCACCGCAATCTGCATAATTTCCATCGCGGCCGCGGTGAGATTTTTGTGGCAGCACATTTCTGGCGAAGACCTCGCTTATCATTTGGCCTGAAAATGCAACTCACTAAATCTCCCTTTCGCGGACCGCATATTTTTTATCGTGGCCGTGTTGTGGCTTCGGCGGCCGCATAATATTTGTGCGGTCCGCATTTCAGATCTCATGGCCCAGGCTTGGTTTTTGTCAAGTTTTGACTCCTTTATGAATTTATTATGACTCCTTTTGCTCATTTTGACCAATTCCTACAAGCAAGCATATTATATTAGTTTTCAGGAATACCTTCACGCTTTTTTGGCTCAAAACACAAGTAAAAGAAAGCAAATAATAGGTTAAAATCCATACTTATCAACTCCTCCAAACTTATGCTTTTGCTTGTCCTCAAGCAAATAAGGTAATTTTCACCTCCACTAAAATAGAAGGATATTTAAGTTGCCCTAAGATGAAACAATCATGCTTCAATTGGGACTAACAATTACCCTCAACACAAATGAATTATTAACAACACAATATTTTGACCTTTTGAGTATCACAGTTCTAATGCGACATATATCATCAAGAGTTGACTTAATTCATCAAGGAAGCTTGCCCTATTACGTAGGTCATTGTGGAACCCAAACTCCTTCACCTCTACTCTCCATAAGCAAATATTACTTTAGAATTTTAACACTCAAAAACAAGGATTGCGAAGAAGTACGCTCATCTCTCTCAAAAGAATTACACAAGTTCGGCTCTAAGTACCATAATCTTGGCCCTTATGTAAATCACCACCAATGTAGCTCACTCAACTCAAAACCATATAGGGATTTTCCGGGAATGTAATGAAGGATTTTGGATCAACGTAGGACTTATCGACATATGATGGTTTCATCTTTCCTTAAGCACTCCATTTTCTCATTTCTGCACATACTTTCTTGACTCTTTGAATCATTTTCTTCTTCCTTAGGGGAATTAAAGAGAATCACTGTTACTCTTTCTTGCTCATGACAATCATTTTTCTCCACTTCTAATAATTTGATGCCATTCATCATTGCTTTCTTTGAATCCCTTCAATTTTCACTTTCTTTTTGGCTTTTTTCTTTTATTTTGTCTTCCCTTTTCTTCATTACTTTTTGTTCTTTGTACCTTTTATCACATTTAAATTCCTCGTCTCTCCCATAAACTTATGATTTTTCCAATTGTCTAACAAAAATGCCAAGGAAAGATCGGGTGCCAAGAGAGGATCGTTATAGAACGGATAAAGGCTTGTAATGTGGTTATTGAAAAAAAAATGGCTTCGGCTCAAAGGGGTTGACTAGGGATGTCATAATGGTAGGCTACGGAAGCTTTCAAGTTTCAAAATTGTGATCAAGAAGAGCCTACAATCATTTTTCAAGTCGAGATATACTTAGAATTTCTCCTAGACAAACATCCAAGGCAAGTTATTGGCACGGGACTTGGACTTGCAATTCAATACCTCCCCTCTCAAGCTGCTGGATTGTTAAAGTGAACAGAGTCGAGGGCCCTCAACAGCCCTAGCTAAGATTGATCATCACAAATGGCTCAAAGAAACCACTTGTTGATTATTTTAGTCAACATAAGAGTCTAAAGGTCACAACTAGAGCTATTCTTTGCCAATCAAATTGCTTCTAACCATAAGGTCGAAGGTAAATATGTTAGTACCAAGTGAAGCCTGCTTGAGAAGCTTTATTCATTACTACTATTTACACCAAAAGATAAATAAAACGGACTCAATCCCTTAAGAAGGTTGTCACGCCATCTATCGTTGGGAAGAGCCACCCAGTTCACACAACATCCACCTTTGAAAAGAACCGTGTCATTAAGAAAACCAAAGGCTTATTGTCAACATAAAACTTAAAAAAGAAGCTACTAAAGGAAATAAGAAGCTATATTACTAAGGGAAAATAATGAAAGGAGTTACGAAGTAAACTACAAAAGTTAAACTGAATATATACAAACTTGAGGTAATGCGAATATATACATAAATGGAAATGGATATATACATCATATGGTAAAAATAGATACATACCAAATGTGAAGATGACGAATATATACATACCAAAAGTGAAAATAAAGATAAGTAAAGATAAGAAAAATAGTGCATTGGTTATTACATACCAAATGTCATTAATCAAAATGGATCACCCCTCAAATGAAAGATAGCATTGTATCCAATGCTAATAATCAAATAAGAATAAGGAAAAGGGGTAGAGAGTAAAGAAAACTTCATATGTGGTCTCTATCTACATCGGGTCCTTAACCTAAACAATGTCCTCAACATCCTCTAATTGTATCTCCACATCCTCTGACTGGGGGACTACGGGGTTGCTGAGCATCTGAATCAGCTCCTCAGCAGTGTGTGATGCTGCAGCTAGCTCCTCAGACTAGCTGGCTGCTGCCCCTAGTGCCTCAAGCTCTGCTGCATGTACTGCTGGGACTGTCTCCTCCATAAGAAGGTCCATAGGCAAATCTCCCGCATGTGCAATCTTCTTAACCTCCTTAGCCAACTCCCCGACCGACTCCTTTTGAGTCTTTTTCAGCTTCCTCACCTGCTTCCCCAAATCCTTGATCACCTTCCCATGTGTATCAAGAGTCTCCCTGATCTTCTTATGGTCATCTAGAATCTTCTTCTGGTTGTCCAGAATCTTTTTCAATGAGTCCTCCACTGATGGAGGTACCTGAAGCTCTTCTAGGACTAAAGATTGTGCTGCCACTGCATTGGATATGGCAGACAACTTTGTGGTAGCTGCCTAGATCCAGTTGTTGACACTGGATAGTGTCTGGGAAACCCTCAGTGCAGTCTGAGGGTGGGTAGAAGATGAAGGCAGTGAATGTGGAAGTGAAGATGGAGGAGGCATGGTTGCTGCTCCGGTAGAAGTACCGATGGTTGTGGAGGGCTCAACAACTAATCATGTGGCCACTACACCTGGCTCTTCAGACTGGCTAGTGGAGGTAGTGGCTTTAACCTTGAATTTAGGGTTTTCCGGTCCTAGGGTATACCATGAGAAAGGTTTTTTTAACCTTCACCTCCACATCAAAGTGTCTCGGCTCAACCCCTTGGTCATTAAAGTACTCAGTCAGGAAGTTGGGGTAGGGATAAGATCTTTCTACTTTTTGCACTGCGTTAGAGATGTTGTATGACATCAAGTTTCCTTCATTGATAGGATATCCCCTATGATAGAAGCTACCAACACAACTCGGGAAAGTAGAAGGACATGGTCATACAGGCAAGGGTCAAGATGGCTACACACAAATGTTTGCCACCCTTTTGCTTTAAAACTAAGGGTGTTTCTGAGGATTGGCACTCCTGTTGTGAGCCATACAGGTGTCGACCCCAGAATAGCAAGTAACTCAGCTATCCATGGGCGAACTACCTTACCCAAGTCTAGCTTCTACAGGTATTGCACTGCCTCATCCTCCTCAAACTCTACATATCTATTTAGTGATTGGCCATCAAACCAGATTTTCAAGTTTCGGACCTTCGTCACTTTTGTACCCTTTTTGATGTGGGTAACATTGTCATAAAACTCATTGACGAGGTATTCATTGGAATCATGCGGAGAATTGTCTTAGAACATTTGGATTGTGTTGGCTTAGGTCTTTGGTTATGAATTGTCACTCAAGAGTGAGCGACCATTGGGTCCACCATTCCCGAAATTTGGCATAGGCTTTCTCACTGACAAATCTATCCGCCCACGCCTCCAAGTTCCTTGATCTAGCTAAGCCTCCCACAACTGTATCACCCCATCTCCCGTCATCTGGTATTTCGTCATCATTATCTAAATTGATTGGTACTGAGGTAACATATGGGGGGAAGAGTTTAGAATCTTCACTTCCCTCTTCCGAACCCTTAGAGGAGGAGGACTCATCAATTAAATGCAATCTCCCCTGGATTTGTTGGGACTGGACTTCCAGTTGTGCCTGCCCGGAGTTTCCTTCGGATGCCTCCCCGAATGGGATATACTCACTAGTGTCTGAAGTGTCTGGGGTTCTATTGGCATCTGCCTTCTTGCCGATTACTTTTTGTACTAAAAGAGGTATGTTGGGTTTGCCCCGACCCCGACCTCGGGAGGGTTCTGCCCTCCGTTTGGAAGTATCATCTCTACCTCGGAAACGTACCATTGTCCGCAACATACAAGTAGTGAAAGTCAGTTAGACTTGGTATTCAACATGTGTTAAAATATTATAGAGGAAATGACAGACAGTGCATCTTAGAACAGGGCAGCACAGACCGCACAAAAGTGAGTGCGGTCGCGAATATCCCATCACGGTCCGTATAAAAGTGAACACAGCCACGAAAAGACCAGGCTCAGACTACTGTCTCTCTGAAGTTGGTCAACCACGGAGCACACAAAAATGAGTGCGGCCGCAAAGACAAATGACTGACTTTCTGAAGTTTAAAAATGCAGTCTGTATAAAATTATGTGCGGCCATGAAGGATCAATTGTGGACCGTACAAAATTGATCGCGGCGGCAAAATCTAGGAAATGTTAGTGCATATGAACTAGGGTATTGCGAACCGCACAATTTTGCACGCGACCGCATACCCAATCGCGGACCGCAAGAAAATATGTGCGGTGGCGAAGTTCAACTCACATCAGCACTGATGAACACCTGATACTAGGATTTTCACTACAAAAAAAATATTATGGAAATTAACCATGTAAAGCTACTAACTCCTGCCCCCATTATGCATTTTAACACTACCTTATGATTCTAAGCAAGATATAAACATCAATTTGACATTTTGGCATGAATTTAACCCTAGATAAAAAGAAAACTAAAACAAAGAGAAAATAAAAGACAAAGATGAAGTTAAATCATTGATAATGAACATACAAGTAATGAAATGTAGGAAGGAATCACACTTGATGAAAATGGAAGGAGATTGAAAGCAAGAACAATTGCACAGTGCTTTAGGTGTGTGTGAGAAGTCTAGGTTTGTAAAGTGTGAATAGTTTCCAAAAGGTATATCTATAATCTGAACCAAGACCCCACTGACTTACCTGATTGCGGTCATAAAATTTTGTCGCGGTCCGCACTCTTTACCTGTTTGTATCTCAATTGGACGCGGTCCGCAAAATATTAGTAGCGGCCACACAAATTGTGCGAACCGTGGAATTATAAAGGCGGCCACGAAGTCTTAAGGAGTTTCAACTGGCAACTTAAGAGAGTTGGCAATTTCCATCAACCAGTTGCATGGTCCGCGTCAGATTTGTGCGGCAACAAAGTTCTTGTGCGGTCCGAATAATTTTAGGCGTGGTCCGCGTAATTTCACCACTTAGCCAAATTTTTCCATGTCCATTTCCTACACTGCACAACCAATTCCTACACACACTTCACAACCAGTTAGTCCAAAATAATGCCTAATCTAAGAAGAAAATCAAAAGACACAGAGAACACATGGGTTGCCTCCCAAGAAGTGCTTGATTTAACGTCGCGGCAGAACGCATGTTACCATCATTTACTTGAAATGGATCAATGCCACAACGTGGCCATCATCAACCTTACCAAGGTAGTACTTCACTCGATGCCCATTAACTCTAAAGATCTCAGCATTCTTGTTTTTCAAATCTAGAGCACCAAAAGGAGTCACATGCACCACTTCAAAGGGACTGCTCCATTTTGACTTTAGCTTTTCTGAAAATATCTGTAACCGATAGTTGAATAGGAGAACAAGGTCACCTTCTTTGAATTCTTTGTTCCAGATATACTTATCATGTAGGTACTTCATCTTGTCCTTATATAAGGACGAACTAGAGTAGACATGGAATCGGAACTCATCAAGTTCATTCAATTTCTCCACCCGAAGATTGGCAGCTACATCCCACTCTAGATTCAACTTCTTCAATGCCCACATGGCCTTATACTCTAATTCTACCAGGAGGTGACATGCTTTCCCAAACACCAACGGATACGTAAACATACCAATTGGAGTCTTGTAAGCTATTCTATAGGCCCATAAAGCATTGTCAAATTTCCTTGACCAACTAGTTCGATTTGCATTGACAGTCTTGTATAGAATACTCTTGATCTCCCTATTGGAGACTTCAACCTGTCCACTTGCCTGGGGGTGATAGGGGGTTGACACCTTGTGAGTGACATCATACATAGAGAGAGCAAAGTGTCAAATGCTTTGTCACAAAAATGAGAACCCCCATCACTAATGATTGCACTTGGGGTGCCAAACCTTGTGAATATGTTTTTCTTCAAGAAAGCCACCACACTTTGTGCTTCATTGTTGGGAAAAGCCACCGCTTCAACCCATTTGGAAACGTAATACACAGCAACAAGAATATAGATGTTTCCACACGAACTCACAAATGGACCCATAAAGTCGATGCCCCATACATAAAAAATATCTGTAGACATGTGATTTTTGACCCTCCCAAGATTTTTCATATTTTAGCACGTAAATATTTAATTTAGGCCTAATATATCTATTTCAACTAATTTTGACTCTTTTACTTTATTTTATTACAAAAAAACGAAAATTACAAAAAATTAGTTTCATTAAGGTTTTGTAGTCATTTTTAATCTTGAAAAAATACCAAAAAATAGTTTTGTTTTAACGGGCAGTCTTATTTTAATAATTATTTTTAATTAAGTAGGGTTAGTTAATATTTTTTGTAATATTTCTATATGGATAGATTTTTAGTTAATTAAGCTAACTTTAAGAAAAACTAGTCATAAAGGCCCATAATTCCCAAGCCCATAATTCCTAGGCCCATACCCCTTAACCTAGAAAACCCTACAAATACCTAGACCCCTAAAGCGAAGAGGAGGAGCTGAAAAAGATGAAGAAAAGATCTGAAGCGCCGTAGATCAGGACCTTTCCCCCTTTTTGTGAGCGTCTTCTTCAACGAAGAGATCACCAAACGACCCCCATACTTCATCTTCTTCGTTACCCTCACACAAACGACCACCTCTCACGTCGAACACACAACAACCATCGACTCTGAATCTTCACCAACCAAAACAATCTTCACCCAACCTCCTCATAACACCAGCGACTCAACCAAGCTCGCCGGAAAACAACCCATAACATCAGCGACATCCTTCAACAGCCTTCAACGACCAAACACACACATGGATAGAGCAGCAACAAGAGGTCACTAAAACGGAGTGAGAGATAGACGGAGGAAAAGCGAGGCAGTACGGTTAAAGTTCGGTGATGTTCTGTCGAGGTTGTCGTTCGAAGTGACTATCGCGTTTCGTTGTTGGGTTTTGTCTTCGTTAATCAACTTTAAAGGATTTTGATAGTGAGGTCAATTCTTATAAATTCTCTTTCTGATTTTACTGCTCTTACATGTCCATCCATGGCTTAGTTGAAATAAATTGGTCTAGTCTTGTTTATCTCGCTATTTACCTCTCGTTTCTTCTAGTTTATCGCTTGATTTAATAATATGAATCTGAAATTACATGTTTTGAATACTATATTTGTTGTTGATTATTTGGACGCTTGAATCTCGTCATCTAGTTGGGAATGATTGGGTGATAATTCTTGTTTGTTGGTTAATAAGGAATTGGAGTATGATAAATTAGTGATATGAAATTTAAGAACTGGGCCGTGGGTTTGGAGTAAAGACTTGGATCATTTAGTGTTAATTTGCTTATTTAGGAGTTGAGGTTGGTTTAGATACATGAAATAAATAAATAACAAAAACTGAGCGTGCGTTGAATTTTTCCTACTTGATTCTCTTTTACTTTTGCTCTTGCTTTTACTTAATCACTCGTTAGTAACATGATTAGGCCATTAATGTTCATAAACATCGTAGCTTGATTTTGACACGCAGTAAAACCATCATAACTACGGGTACGGTTCCCGTAGCGTAGTTGTGATACCTAATTAGTTTTTAAATATGAATATCCATAGTTCATATAGTTGAATAGTTTTGAGGCTTACCATTCATACATTTGAATCATATAATCCATGGTCCTCGTATCAATTATCTTAACTAGTGTAAAATAAAATGTCTTGAATTTTCGTAGTCGGCTTTAGGCGCGTTAATTAAATAAATTGTCATAGCTACGGGTACGGTTCCCGTGACGTAGTTGTGATGCCTAATTTCTAAATCCGGGTGTACACTAATGTGACCCTGCCACAATTTAATCTTTTTAAATAAAATAAATACGTTGTGAATCGTGGGTACGATTCCCGTGACATTATTCATAAACGTGTAATCAATAATTAGTGGTATAACAATTGGATTATTAAAAGTGGTTTAAAAGGAATAAAATGCACATAGGTTTCAAGAGTGTATTAAAATCAGATAATAGGGCAATTATAACAGTTGAGCGACCATGCTAGAACCACAAAACCCGGGAATGCCTAACACCTTCTCCCGGGTTAACAGAATTCCTTACCCAGATTTCTGTGTTCGCGGACTGTAATACAGAGTCAATCTTTTTCTCGATTTGGGATTTGAACCGGTGACTAGGGACACCATAATTATCCCAAGTGGAGACTCTGAATTTTAATAAAAATGATCCCGTTTCGATTGTCACTTTAAGTTGAAAAAAACTCCCTTATACCCACCTTACGGGGGTAGGAAAAAGGAGGTGTGACAGCTCTGGCGACTCTGCTGGGGATGGAACCCAGAATTTCTGATTTAGGGTTCAAGAATTTGAGCTTAGAATAATCATTATATTTGGCTTTATTTATTATCTGATTTTATTTATATATTTGGGCCTAATGTGCTAAATGTTGCATTTTACTACCTTGATATTATCTGAATTGTATATATAAACTGCTACGAAACCCCTCTCTTCTCTCTCCTGAGGAGTGCACGCTGGCGTGACTTCTATCTGTTAGTGTCATATTCCAAATAGAACGAGGTTCGGATAAGTTGCAAAGCTGGATGATCTTTTGGTTACCGGTGCGCAACCCCCCTTCTCTTGGCTCGAGTTGTCCGCTCGGGTAAGCCAGGTCTAGAACAATAAACTTAGGTTCTAAACCTAGTATAACAATGTCTCATGCCGGAACCCTAGTAGGAACGCTTATCTGCATCATGTGCATTTGACTTTGAAGACTCAACACAGGGGTTGGGTCTGTCTAGGACAGGTGCACCCAAAATAATAGACCATCTTGATGTATCCTATGTGCTACATGTTGCATTTATTCAAGGGTAAAAGGGTCATTTGGTGGACCAATGATAGTTGAGGGCAAATGAAAAATGAAAAAAAAAAGAAAAGCAGAGGGTGAAGTGTGAAGATAAAGCGAGTAGGGCCCAATTATGCTTCCTCTCACATTTTGTTAAGGAAAAAAGAGCTTGAAAATTCAAAAAAAAAACAAAAAAAAAAAGATTTTGCACTTTTTCATCATTCTCCGTAAATAAGAAAATCAAAAAAATAAAAAGAAAAAAATCAAAAAAAAGGTTACATGTCTCATCATTTTTCAAAAAAGACAAAAAAATATGTTTTCTCTAAATTAGTTGTTTTTTTTATTTCTCGCCCGTATCCAATCTGCCCGAAATACGCATACTTGATTCTCGTCTTTCGGGGCATGATACGTAGGCAACCCACATAGGGTCCGATCTTCCTAGTGAATCTTAGGTTCTTGGCTTTACGAGGTCTTAGCCAATGCTTGCATTTTTAGCCACATAGGTTAATTTTAGAAAAATAACCGCAACCATGTCTTGCATGTGTCTAGTAGGGAATGTTATTGTCTCACATAGTGTTGGTTTAAGTTTTCCCATACTTCTACTTACCGGAGTTTGAGCATGACAGATACCCCAGGATCACTGCATTCAGGAGCTGCTCTAGGAGCCATTTTAATATCTTTGAGTCAATTGTTCATGTTTTACTTTCTAGTACTGTATAGTAGTATCTAGTCTTTTAGGTGATGTTAGAGTTTGAATAGTCTAGTTAAGTTTGCCTAGTCTTCTTTTATTGTATTTCTTATTTTGTATTTGGAATTGTGTTACAAGTCAAAAATCCAAAAAAAAAAAAGAAATTTTGCGTTTTCGTTATAAGAAATGAAAAAAAAAATTCCTTTGAGATTGTTTTTCCTTTAGGCAACTAATATCAAAATAAAAATTATTTTTATATTTCCTCTACTATATTAGGACCAAAATTCAAAAAAAAAAAAGAGAACTTTCTTTTAGTACTTCTTTAAAATCCTTCTTTAAGGTATTAATTCCAAAATCCAAAAAGATTTTCTTTTGAGGTGTTTCTTGGGGAAATTAGTGAAAAATGAAAAAAAATAATTTATTTTCATTAGAACTTTAGGATATTGTACATAGAAAAAAAACATACTTTATTCTTTGTTTATCATTAGAAATTCTTCTTTAGGCAATCAAAATTGAAATCCAAAATATTTTGTTCTATCTTTTCTATTGCTTGTTTCGAAATCTTGAATCAGAATATCAAATGAAAATTCAAAATATTTTTCTGTGGTTTACTCTTTAGATTTTCTTCCTAAAAAACAAGTAATCAAAAAATATCTTTCTCTTCTAGAGTTTTCCCTTAATAGAGTATTTGTTTCCAAGAAGAAAAGAAAAAAATCCGTTAAGCATGAGTTTAGAATAGGTTATAGAACATTAAGTCTAGAAAATTCAAAACAACAAAGAGTTTTGATTCTTTTATTTCTCTGTTCTCATCGGATTAGTCATTAAGGTAGTAAAAAAAGAAAACAAAAAGGGGAAAGTTATTTTGTTTACTTTATTCCCGATCTTCCCGAACTACGCGAAGATCTGATTCATGCGGCGTCATGATACGTAGTCAACCTACATAGGGTTCGATCGAATCATTTTTTTTAATTTTATTAAAAGAAAAAGAAAAAAAGGGGAAAAGAGAGGATGAAGTTATGGGATGTAAGAAATGAGAGGAAAGAAAAGAGTAATAACTAGAAAAAAAATGAAGAAAAATGAGCAAGCCAGGAAGTGCGAGAAAAGAAAAGAAAAGAGAAGATTCAAATGGACAAATTGGGATGATGCCAAGTGACCTTACGACCCTCGAAATCATTCTAGAACCATTAATTGTTGCTAGGTGCATTGCATGCAATGTGATATTTTTGTTGTTAAATGCTCTAACACCAACGGGATGCCCCCATTTTGTCCTTTTGATATCTTCACAACAGAAAGGTGGTTGGTTTGTGGTTCTCAAAGTAGTAACTCCTCTCCACAACATGAAGTCAAAAGGCAATGGCGGACAACAATGAAATTGGATTGGTTGATACCGGTGCCCGGAAGTAGTTGGTTGAACAGGATATTGGTTTGGCTGATGATGTAAGGATGTTAAGACAACACATGACAGATATGTATCAGGCCTGGATGACTGGGAAGGCACCACCCCAGCCACCACCTAGCTTCTTAGATGCTACCCTTACCCAAACTTCGGTCATAGTGTCAGATGATCCTCCATACTCTCCACATCCACCCACTTATCACAGCTTTCCCAACCACCCTAGTAGTTCCATCACTCTTTCTCTAATTACCTCTCCCCAAAATTATCCTCCTGTCATATTCGCTATTCCCAACAATGGATACCCACTCAAAGCTCATGATGCCCAATATTACCTCCTAAACGTTGCCCACAAGGTTCCTAACCCATACAAGAAGAGCCCTCGGGATGAGCTTCATGTTGAAAATGAAAAAGTTACAGGAAAAGAAGGGCGAGATGAGATACCCAGGAAGCTAAAAGGCACAGAACAATCCTTAAAGAACAAGCAAGGAATGGGAGACCAGGGTAACATGGCTTACAAAGAATTGTCTGTGTCCCCTGACGTTCGCCTACCTACCGGGTTTAAAGTGCCAAAATTTAACTTGTATGATGAGTGTGGAGATCCGGTAGCCCACCTGAGGGTTTACTGCAGTGAAATAAGAAATGTTGGAGAGAAAGATGACTTGTTGATGGCATATTTCAGTAAGAGCTTGACTGGGGCAGCTTTGGAATGACATAATCGTCAAGATGTCGGTTAGTGGCATACATTGGGCGACGTGACTCAAGATTTTGTGCGGCGCTTTCAGTACAATATAGACACTGTCCCAGACCGCTCCTCCCTATCTCAAATAGATAAGAAACCCAAGGAAAGTTTTAGGGATTTTTGGCTCAGATGGAACGAACAAGTTGCTCGGGATAGTCCTCACTTTGATAGAAAATATGTTGCTGAGCCCCGACGACGACAGGGTGCAGTGGTCGTTCTTGCTAAATGCTTTCAGCCTCAATACCGACCCCGGGAACATCCCCAAACTCCACATAATCCACCCCAGTATTATCCACCGAACAACATTCGGTCATCTGTCCAACCACTAGGTCACTCTCTAGGGCCAGCACCAGCATCCCGAAATCCTCGTGTGCCTTCACAGCAGTTTTAAACGTTCAACAATCCTAGAAAACAGAGTCATGGAGGGAAACAAAGGCAAAAAGATAATTTTACGCCCATCGGAGAATCCTATACGAGCTTGTTTGAAAAGTTAAAGCATTCTGGCCTGATTGAGCCGCTCCTCGGCTATACTCCAGACCCACATGCAAAAGGCTTTGATCATGCTGTACGATGCATGTACCACTCTAATGTGCAAGGGCATAGCATTGAAGATTATCGCTCTTTGAAAATGAAAATAGAAAAATGATTCAAGAAAGGGTAATTGTGGTCAATGACAGTGACAGGGAGCATGCGAATCCTCTTGGGAACTTGTTGACTAAAGTTGATAATATTGAAGTTGGTAATGGTCTTGGCAATATTGATGCGGAACTCAGTGGCTAAGATGTCGTGCTTGGTACTTGGAAAGATGCTCCATCTCTTGGCTAGCTGGGGGGGGTCTTGGTAGTTTATTTTGTTGTCATTTCTGTTGTCCGGGTTATCTTCAGGGTTGTAATCCGGATATTGTCTTGTGACTCAAACCCTTCTATCCTTTTTTTCCTAGTTTGTTTAGTTGTATTAGCTCGTTTAGTGTTGTCTAGGTTTGTTCCAGGTTTGTAATACCAATTTAGTTTGCTTGTTTTGTTGTTCAAACCCTTTTACCATCTGTCTAATGCAATTTTCTATTTTCTGTAATTTCTAGTCATTTTTGTTTAGTTCTTTTTTCTCTTTATAGTTCTTTTCATGTTGACTCTAGTGACATGACATGCACGCGTAATTCTCAGCCTGGTCTTAAAAAGTCAGTTTAGTCATGAAGTAATGAAACAATTTTGAAGATGATAGGGACATTTGAGGGAAATGAGTAAAGGCATTTTGAGATCACTTCAAGCCCGAATTGTGTGAAACTAGGGCAGATAGAACATAAAGAAACCCTATCGAAATGCATCATGCCGTATCGGGTTGAAGCTAAAGGCAAGTTTGCCCAAATTGACAGGGGTCATTCGTGGTAATGAGAGTGAGAGTGTCGTCCAATGATGCTTTATATTTAACATATGTAGAAGGCAAATGTGTAGATATGGTTATCAATTCTGATGCAGTCAAAAGATATTATGTGTGATTTCTTTGGTTTGTTTAATTGTGTTGTTTGCATCTGGCACGCTTTGAAGATTGGAATGACGAAGGCATTTTATTCTGCTATATAAACACTTTATCATTTGTTACCCCTTCGAGCCTTATTTATTTTCTTTCATACCCCTCTTTTGGAATCAGTAGCAAAGTTCAGAAACGCAAGCGCAAAAAATAAGTAAAGGGAAAGAGAGAAAAGAGAAAGAAAAAAGGGGAAAAAGAGAAAAAAGAAAAGAAAAGAAGAAGAATGAAAAGATAGAAGAAAAGAAAAAAAACAAGAAAGAAAAACAACAAAAAGAGAGAAAAAAGAGAAAAGAAAGGAAAAGAAAAATTACAATAACAAAGTAATTTCTATGTCATGAACTACGTTTGACCTGATTCCTTTTAAGGATACGTAGGCAGCCTCACGGTTCGGTCCCATCAAATAAAAATTCAAAAGTCCCAAAGCGAAGAAATTGGGGATGAAGTTGCGGTTGTTGTAAGAAAACTGATTCCAAAAGTTGTAATTTTGAACCCAATTGAGTTGTTTTGAACCTTTTGATACCTTTTCTTTCTAATCCCATCCAAAAGCCCACATTACGGTCCAGAGAAAGACCTTCCGATCAGTCTTCGAGAGATTCCAAGGCAAGTAAGTAGAGGTGAATCATATCAGGGGCAACACTCCAGTCCAAACAAGGAAAATGAAAAATGAGAGAGTCTTATTGATGAAAACCCTCAAAGGCACCGTAAGGCGATGAAAGCTGAGAGAAATCAAAAATGAGAGAGTCTTATTGGTGAAAACCTTCATGGGCACCTTAAGGCGACAGTGAGTTGAGAAAAAGAACAAAATGAGGGAGGCTTGATGGTGAAAACCCTTCGGGCACTACAAGTCGAATAAGGATCGCGAATCAGATTAGATAATCGGAGCATTGAAGCCCAGTTTCACGGTTTAGGGGTATAACAAGAGTTGAACATTAGGCTTGATTAATAGAATAGGCCACAGGTGCATGTCATGGTCATTAGAGTTGGTATCCACATCTGATAGGTTTCTACTTTGTAGTTTTCTTGTTAGGAATCATCTCTTTACATTGTCCTTACTCTGTTCCTTTTGTCTTGTTTACTTCCTCTTCCTAAGTCTGATTGTTCAGAACAAGTGAGAAATGACTTCAAAATTTGCCACCAGCTTTCCAATTGCACAAAATGGGATCTGGCTAGCACATCAAAGTGTCATAAGTCAGAAAGAACAACAAGTGCAATGAGTTGGTAACAGTCAACATGCTTTGGGATCCATGTAAAATACAAAGGTTTGGTATATATCAATTCATGAACAATGCAACAGATGGAGGGTGTTAGGTGAACGGATCAAAGGTATTTCTGTGGTAAGATTGATAAAAGGGTGGTTAACCAGTGACAAACAAGGTTTTCCAAGCAGAAATCAAAGTTATCATAGCAAATGATGGAGCAATAGACCTCAAGGCCAGGGCCAGTAGTTTAAGTCAAGAAAAAATAGCATACGCAATGAGTGGGTGGCAATTGTCGTGCTTTGAGATTCATGTGAGACACAAATGTTTGGTAAATGTCAGTTCATGAACAATGAAACAGATGGAGGGTATTGGGTCTGAATGGAGAAGAGGTATTTTTTTTGTGATAAAGGTGACAGAGAAAGTGGTTAGTCAATAAACAAGCAAATTCTTCGAGTGGGAATCAAAGTTATCATGGGAAGTGAAGGATCCATCGCCCTCAGATATCAAGGCTACAAACCAACCACCATGTTTAAATTCCCAATGTTTTCTTTGATTGAAACAGGGGTAGAAAATTTCGTTTGTTTCAGAGAAACCCTCCGTAAGGAAAGGCAAGCACCAGACAGGTTTGACCATAAATTCTCAGGACTCTCCTGGAAAATGGGACCTAGTTTAAAATTCAAAATAATCATGAGTAGAAAAATCTAGCATAAATGTAACCCAAAGTAATATAAGTTGGCTTCAAAGTTTGCATGCATGAGATAGGATTCAATTAGGAGTTTTTAGGACCCTCCTGAATAATGGGACTTAGCTCTAAAATTTCCATTAGATAACAAGATTTAGCGGAAGTCACACCTTTAGAAGATATAATTTTGATTTAAAACCGTCATCTAACTAGGAGTTTTCAGGACCCTCCTAGATAATGTGATCTAGCTTTCAAATTCTTAGAATATTTGATAACATGATTTAGTTTACCCTCACATATGTGCCCTGCTACCAAAGTGGGGCAAAAAGTTTCTTTGTTTTGTCTATTTCGTTGAAATCAGGCACCCACCTAGAGAACAAGGGAATATAATTCGAGTTTTTAGTAATCAGGAACCCACCTGGAGAACAAGGGAATACAACTCAAGTTTTTGGTAATCAGGCACCCACCTAGAGAACAAGGGAATACAATTCAGGTTTTGGTAATCAAGCTCCCACCAGGAGAACAAGGGAATACAACTCAAGGTTTTGGTAATCAGGCACCCACCTGGAGAACAAGAGAATATAGTTCAAGTTTTGGTAATCAGGCGCCCACTTGGAGAACAAGGGAATACGATTTGAGTTTTGGTAATCAGGCGCCCACCTGGAGAACAAGGGAATACAGTTCGAGTTTTGGTAATCAGGCACCCACCTGGAGAACAAGGGAATACAATTCAAGTGTTGGCAATCAGGCGCCCACCTGGAGAACTAGGGAATATAGTTCGAGTTTTGGTAATCAGGCACCCACATGGAGAACAAGGGAATACAATTCAAGTTTTGGCAATCAGGCGCCCACCTGGAGAACAAGAGAATATAGTTCAAGTTTTTGGCAATCAGGTGCCCACCTGGAAAACAAGGGAATACAGTTTAAGTTTTGGTAATCAGGCACCCACCTGGAGAACAAGGGAATACAATTCAAGTTTTGGTAATCAGGCTCCTACCTAGAGAACAAGGGAATATAGCTCAATCTTTTGGCAATCAGGCGCTCACCTGGAGAGTAAGGGAATACAGTTCAAGTTTTGGCAATCAGGCGCCCACCTGGAGAGCAAGGGAATACAGTTCAAGTTTTGGCAATCAGGCGCCCACCTGGAGAGTAAGGGAATACAGTTGAAGTTTTGGCAATCAGGTGCCCACCTGGAGAGCAAGGGAATACAGTTCAAGTTTTGGCAATCAGGCGCCCACCTGGAGAGCAAGAGAATACAGTTTAAGTTTTGGTAATCGGGCACCCATCTGGAGAACAAGGGAATACAATTCAAGTTTGGCAATAATGCGCTACCTGGAGAACAAGGGAATATAGCTCAAGCTTTTGACAATCAGGTGCCCAACTGGAGAGCAAGGGAATACAGTTCAAGATTTGGCAATCAGGTGCCCACCTGGAGAGCAAGGGAATACAGTCAAGTTTCGGCAATCAGGCACCCACCTGGAGAGTAAGGGAATATAGTTGAAGTTTTGGCAATCAGGTGCCCACCTGGAGAGTAAGGGAATACAGTTCAAATTTTGGCAATCAGGAGCCCACCTGGAGAACGAAAGGAAGCAGCAATGATCAAAGGAAGACAACAATCAAAAGCCCACCATGAGAACGAAGGGAAGCAACAATGTTCAAACGAAGATAGAAATCAGGAGCCCACCTGAAGAACGAAGGGAAGCAGCAATGTTCAAAGGAAGACAGCAATCAGGAGCCCACCTGGAGAGTGAAGGGAAGCAGCGAGGTTCAAAGGAGCTCAGCAATCAGGAGCCCATCTGAAGAACAAAGGGAATCCGTTCAAGTTTTGAGGAAAAGCAGCACAAGTGGTGGTAATCAGGAGCCCACCTGGAGAACAAAGGGAGAACAAGGCAAGTTTCGGAGGAAAGGAAGGTTATTCAAATGCTTGAAACCAGGAGCCCACCTGGAGAACAAAGGGAAGGAAATAGTGGTCAAAGGAAGACGGTTCAGGTTCAACAATTAGGCGCCTACCTGGAAAATAAGAGAATTCACTTCAGAATACAATTCAAGATAGCAACAAAAGAAGCTCGTGACAAGAATGCGAGTCAACAGTCCGAGGTGATCAACAGAAGTTAGTCACAATAAAGAAAAAAAGAGAAAGGCAAGAAGTTAATCCAAATGAAGAAGTTGATGAAACATGTGGGCTGCTCAAGACATGGCTGAGGTCACAAGCACTGCATGCCTGGTCTTGATCCGAAAAGCTGAAGAAGGATGAACTAGCACCTGCAACTAGTAAGCGTCAAGGATCAAATCTAAAGTCTGCATCAAGAACCACTCAAGACTCAAGATCAAGCTTCAGAAGAATTATAAATAGGAATCTTGTAACTCGTAGTTGATAGGATTAGCTAGTCTTTTTCATGTTTTGATTTTTGATATAGTATCAGGACCGCGGACCGGAACCTCGACGGAACGACACCTCGACTGGCTCTCCACCTCGGTATACTCCATCATCTCACTCACTTCTGAACTACAGGTGGCGTGATTCCTTTATAGCCAAGGATATGTAGGCAGCTCAGATACCAGAGCTCAATGACATTCACCTTCCTCTTAGTGTTTGGTCTCCTTAAATAAGGGTTGGGTCAAAAAACATGTCTAGTCGTTCTTTGTCTGAAAACTCTTCGCGTTTCCAATCAAAGAGGGGCAGCTGTAGACATGTAATTTTTGACCCTCCCCAAGATTTTTCATATTTTAGCACGTAAATATTTAAGGCCTAATATATCTATTTCAACTAATTTTGACTCTTTTACTTTATTTTATTACAAAAAAATAGTTTCATTAAGGTTTTGTAGTCATTTTTAATCTTGAAAAAATACCAAAAAATAATTTTGTTTTAACGGGCAGTCTTATGTTAATAACTATTTTTACTTAAGTAGGGTTAATTAATATTTTTGGTAATATTTTTATATGGATAGTTTTTTTAGTTAATTAAGCTAATTTTAAGCAAAACTAGTCATAAAGGCCCATAATTCCCAAGCCCATAATTTCTAGGCCCATACCCCTTAACCTAGAAACCCCTACAAATACCTAGACCCCTATAGTGAAGAGGAGGATCTGAAAAAGATGAAGAAAAGATCTGAAGCGCCGCAAATCAGGACCTTTCCCCCTTTTTGTGAGCATCTTCTTCAAAAAAGAGATCACCAAACGATCCCCCATACTTCATCTTCTTCGTCACCCTCACACAAACGACCACACCTCATGTTGAACACACAACAACCATCGACTCTGAATCTTCAACAACCAAAATAATCTCCACCCGTCCTCCTCTTCACGCCAGCAACTCAACCAAGCTCGCCGAAACACAACCCATAACATCAACGACCTTCTTCAACAGCCTTCCACAACCACACACACACATGGATAGAGTTGCAACAAGAGGTCACTTAAACGGAGTGAGAGATAGACGGAGGAAAAGCGAGGCAGTCTGGTTAAAGTTCGGCGATGTTCTGTCGAGGTCGTCGTTCGAAGTCATGATCGCGTTTCGTTGCTGGGTTTTGTCTTCGTTAATCAACTTTAAAGGATTTTGACAGTGAGGTCAATACTTATAAATTCTCTTTCTGATTTTACTTCTCTTACATGTCCATCCATGGCTTGGTTGAAATAAATTGGCCTAGTCTTGTTTATCTCGCTATTTACCTCTCGTTTCTTCTAGTTTATCGCTTGATTTAATAATATGAATCTGAAATTACATGTGTTGAATACTATATTTGTTGTTGATTATTTGGACGCTTGAATCTCGTAATCTAGTTGGGAATGATTGGGTGATAATTCTTGTTTGTTGGTTAATAAGGAATTCGAGTATGATAAATTAATGATATGAAATTTAAGAACTGGGTCATGGGTTGTGGGTAAAGACTTGTATCATTTAGTGTTAATTTGCTTATTTATTTAGGAGTTGAGTTTGGTTTAGATACATGAAATAAATAATTAACAAAAACTGAGCATGCGTTGAATATTTCCTACTTGATTCTCTTTTACTTTTGCTCTTTCTTTTACTTAATAACTCGTTAGTAACATGATTAGGCCATTAATGTTTATAAACATCGTAGCTTGCTTTTGACACGTAGTAAAACCATCACAACTACGAGTATGGTTCTCGTGGCGTGGTTGTGATACTTAATTAGTTTTTAAATATGAATATACATAGTTCATTTAGTTGAATAGTTTTGAGGCGTACCATTCATACATTTGAATCATATAATCCGTGGCCCTCGTATTAATTATCTTAACTAGTGTAAAATAAAATGCCTTGAATTTTCGTAGTCGGCTTTAGGCGCGTTAATTAAATAAATTATCATAGCTACGGGTACGGTTCCCGTGACATAGTTGTGATGCCTAATTTCTAAATCCGGGGGTACATTTATGTGACCCGGCCACAATTTAATCTTTTTAAATAAAATAAATACATTTATGAATCGTGGGTACGGTTCCCGTGACATGATTCACAAACGTGTAATCAATAATTAGTTGTATAACAATTGGATTATTAAAAGCAGTTTAAAAGGAATAAAATGCACATAGGTTTCAAGAGTGTATTAAAATTAGATAATAGGTCAATTATAACAGTTGAGCGACCGTGCTAGAACCACGGAACTCGAGAATGCCTAACACCTTCTCCCGGGTTAACAGAATTCCTTACCCGGATTTCTGTGTTCGCGGACTGTAATACAGAGTCAATCTTTTTCTCGATTCGGGATTTGAACCGGTGACTTGGGACACCATAAATATCCCAAGTGGCGACTCTGAAGTTTAATAAAAAATGATCTTGTTTCGATTGTCACTTTAAGTTGGAAAAAACTCCCTTATACCCACCTTCCGGGGGTAGGAAAAAAGAGGTGTGACAGCTCAATCTCAAGGATGGTGGTGAGAGGCATCTCATTCTTCTTGGAAATCCCACCGACTCTTTGGCAATCATCACACCGCTTAACAAGCTCGCTAGCATCTTTTTACAAGGTAGGCCAATAGAATCCATAGCTTAGGACCTTTGTAGCAGTTCTTGCCTTGCCATGGTGACCACCATAGGGCGAGGAATGGCAAGCTTCACGAATACCCAACTGTTCTACTTCTGGAACACATCTCCAAATAACACCATAGACGCAAATTTTGAAAAGATATGGCTCGTCCCAATAATAATCCAAGCAGTCCCATTTGAGCTTCTTTCTGTGGTTTGAAGAGAACTCATTCAGGACAATTCCACTGACAAGATAGTTGGCCACATCGGCAAACCAAGGCATCCGGTCAAAGACATGGAAAGGAGTTGTTCATCCAGAAACGAATCATTAATCTCACAAAAATTGATCGGGCCCAAGCCTACACTACTATCGAGTAGAGAGGGTGGTCGATGAAGTTTTAACCCAACTAGGTTGGGATCGAATCCACAGGGAGTTAATAATTAGAATTAGGTTTATATCTAATCTAGATGCGGGTTTTGAGTCTAACTACAATTCCACAAATGTTGGGTTTGATTTCTACTTCTAACTTTACTCTAAAGATGGAAATAATTGAATCTAAAGACAATATTATTGTTGTTGGTTTTCAAATGTTTAAAGAGATTAGGGTCATGACTTCTACCTAGGTGGATATCTAACGGATAGTAAAATCTAGGGAAAGCTCGTGATTAATTGGGATTTTAATATAGCTATCACACCCGAATACTCACTCTATACCTATCGGTAGCTTGAGTGATTTTGCCCAATTTAGCTTTCTCAAGTCCAAATGGGTATTCATGCAATTCAAGTGATATTAGCTCAAGTCGGGTATTACTATCTCTAAGTTTAACCCTTTAATTGGGGCTATCAATTTCTTGAGTCACCCCAATTCCTTATTAGCCTAGTTTTCCTAGACTTAGTCCCTCTTTCTCAAGTAGAGACTAAGTCATAAAGGCATGAATCAGTGTTTGCAACCACTAATTCTATAGTTCTAGCAAGAACTAGGCTAAGTATAACTAACCCATACACATTCGAGCCCTAAAATCAAATACCCACATTAGGGTTAGGTCACAACCCTAGCTATGGGTTTAGCTACTCATGGAAATAACAAAAATTAAAGATGAAATGAAGATAAAATTCATAATACAAGACTAAAAGATGAAAATCTAATATTGAAAGATAATCCTAGTACAAAATTTCCCAAAATGGATTGCTCAACCGTCTCACGTGCTCAGCTAAAACATAACATGACCTAAAAATGTCAAAAAGATCTATTTATACTAAGTTAAAATTTTTGGACTAAAATATTCGTACGGAGGTTGTGCGGCCACGTAATTCTGACCGCGGCCGCATTATTGCTTTCACGACCGCATAATTCGGACCGTGGTCCGCGTTCTTCAAATCTGGATTTGTGTTGAGATGAGTTTTGCGGCTGCATAATTTCATCCACAGTCGCGTAATGTATCCGCGGTCGCGTAATTCTAATGCTTACCGCACTTCCTTATTTTGCTAGAGTTGTGAGCTTTCTGAACTTCATGTACCATGGTCTGTATAATTTCCATTGCGGCTGCAGTGAGACTTTCAGGGCCACAAATTTCTGGTGCGGACCTCGCTTATCATTTGGCCTTAAAATGCAATTCTCTGAATCTCCCTTTAGCGGACCGCATATTTCCGATCGCGGCCGCGTTGTGGCTTCCTGTGAGCAAGCATATTACATTAGTTTCCAGGAATACCTTCATGCATATTGGCTCAAAACACAAGTAAAAGAGAGTAAGTAATAGGTTAAAATTCCAACTTATCAACTCCCCCAAACTTAAGCTTTTGCTTGTCCTCAAGCAAATAATGTAATTCACACTTCCACTAAAATAGAAGGATATTTAAGCTGCCCTAAGGTGAATCAATCATGCATCAATTGGGACTAACAATTACCCTTAACACAAAAATGAATGATCAACAACATAATGTTTTGACCTTTTGAGTACCATAGTTCTAATGCGACACTAGAGCATCAAGAGTTGACTTAATTCATCAAGGAAGCTCGCTCTATTACGTAGGTCATTGTGGAACCCAAATTCCTTCACCTCTACTCTCCATAAGCAAATCTAACTTTAGAATTATAACATTCCAAAATAAGGATTGCGAAGAAGTACGCTCATCTCTCTCAAAAGAATGACACAAGTCTGGATCTAAGTACCATAAGCTTGCCCCTTATGTAAATCACCACTAGTGTAAGCTCACTCCACTTGAAATCATATAGGGCTTTTGCGGGAAAGTAATGAAGGCTTTTGGATCAAGGTAGGACTTATCTGCATATGATGGTTTCATCTTTCCTTAAGCACTCTATTTTCTCATTTCGGCTCATACTCTTTTGACTCTTTGAATCATTTTCTTCTTTCTTAGGGGAGCTAAAGAGACACAATGTCACTTTTTCTTGCTCATGACAATCGTTTTTCTCCTTTTCTAATCATTCTATGCCTTTCATCATTGCTTTCTTTGAATCCCTTCAATTTTCACTTTCTTTTTGACATATTTATTGTTGGCTTTTATTTCTTTTTATTTGCCTTCCCTTTTCTTCATTTCTTTTTGTTTTTTGTACCTTTTATCACTTTCACATTCCTCGTCTCCCCAAACTTATCCTTTTGCCAATTGTCTAACAAGAATGCCAAGAAAAGATCGGGTACCAAGAGAGGGTCATTATAGAATAGATAAAGGCTTGTAACGTGGTTATTGAAAGAAAAAGGGCTTCGGCTCAAAGGGGTTCACTAGTGATATCATAATGGTAGGCTTCAAAAGCTTTTAAGTTTCAAAATTTTGATCAAGGAGAGCCTACAATCATTTTTCAAGTCGAGCTACACTTAGAATTTAGCCTAGACAAACATTCAGGGCAAGTTCTAAACTTTTTGGTACGGGACTTGGACTTGCAATTCAATACCTCGCCTCTCAAGCTGCTGGATTGTTAAAGAGAATAGAGTTGAGAGCCCACAAAAACCCTAGCTAAGATTGAACATCACAAACGGCTCAAAGAAACCACTCGATGATTGTTTTAGTCAACACAAGAGTCTAAAGGTCACAACTAGAGTTATTCTTTGCCAATTAACTTGTCTCTAATCATAAGGTCGAAGGTAAATGTGTTAGTACCAAGTGAAGCCTCCTTGAGACACTTTTATTCAGTACTACTATTTACACCAAAACATAAAGAAAACGGACTCAATCCCTTAAGAAGGTTGTCACGTCATCCATCGTTGGGAAGAGCCACCTGGTTCACACAAAAATTACCTTTGGAAAGAACCGTGGAATTAAGAAAATCAAAGGCTTATTGTCAATATAAAACTTAAAAAAGAAGCTAATAAATAAAAAAGAAGCTACTAAAGGAAATAAGAAGCTATGCTACTAAGGGAAAATAACGAAAGAAGTTACGAAGTAAACTACGAAAATTAAACTGAATATATACAAACTTTAGGCAAAGCAAATATATACATAAATGAAAATGAATATATACATCATATGGTAAAAATATATACATACCAAATGTGAAGATGACGAATATATACATACCAAAAGTAAAAATAACGAATATATACATACCAAAAGTGAAAATAAAGATAAGTAAAGATAAAGAAAAATAGTGTACTGGTTATTACATACCAAATGTTATAAATCAAAATGGACCACCCCCCAAATGAAAGTTAGTATTGTCCCTAATGCTAATAATCAAATAAGAATAGGGAAAAGCGGTAGAGAGTAAAGAAAACTCCCTATGTGGTCTTTGTCTGCATCGGGTCCTCAACCTGACCCCCATCACTAATGGTGGCCCTTGGGGTGCCGAACCTTGTGAATATGTTTTTCTTCAAGAAAACCACCACACTTCGTGCTTCATTGTTGGGCAAAACCACCTCTACAACCTATTTGGAAATGTAATCCACAACAACAAGAATATAGGTGTTCCAACACGAACTCACAAGTGGACTCATAAAGTCGATGTCCCATACATCAAAAATATCAATCTCAAGGAGGTGGTGAGAGGCATCTCATTCTTCTTGGACATCCTACCAGCTCTTTGGCAATCATCATACTACTTAACAAGCTCGCTAGCATCTTTGTACAATATAGGCCAATAGAATCCACAACTTAGGACCTAGCTATGGATTGAACTACTCATGAAAATAATAGAAATTAAAGATGAAATGAAGATAAAATTCATAATACTAGATTAAAAGATAAAAATCTAATGTTAAAAGATAATCCTAGTACAAAATTGACCAAAATGGAATGTGCATCCATCTCACGTGCTCAGCTAAAACATAACATGACCTAAAAATGTCAAAAATATCTATTTAGACTAAGCTGAAATTTACGGAAAAAATACCCATACGGAGGTTGTGCGGCCGCGTAATTCTGACAGCAATTAGTGTTCTTCAAATCTAGATCTGGGTTGAGAGGAGTTTTGCGGGCCACATAATTTCATCTGTGGTTGCATAATAGATCTGCGATCATGTAATTCTGACGCGGACCATACTTCTTTCTTTTGCTCAAGTTGTAAGCTCTTTGAACTTCATGCACCGTGGTCTGCATAATTTCCATCATGGTCACGATGAGACTTTCGCAGCCGCACATTTCTGGCGCGGACCTCGCTTATCATTTGGTCTGAAAATGCAACTCTCTAAATCTCCCTTTTGCAGTCCGCATATTTTCGATCACGGCCGCATTGTGGCTTCTGCGGCCGCAAAATATTTGTGCGGTCCGCATTTCATATCTCTTGGCCTAGTCTTGATTTTTGTTCAAGTTTTAACTCCTTTATGAGTTGATTATGACTCCTTTTGCTCATTTTGAACAATTCTTGCAAGCAAGCATATTACATTAGTTTTTGGGAATACCTTCATGCATTTTTGGCTCAAAACACAAGTAAAAGAGAGCAAATAATAGGTTAAAATTCCTACTTATTAGCCCTAACAATGGTCATCTTCACCATAGGGGAGAAAGTTTTTGTATAGTCAATCCCAACTTCTTGTGTGTATCCCTTTTACTACAAGTCTTGCTTTGTATCTTTCCACGCTTCCATCGACTTTGTGCTTTATCTTGTACACCCACTTGTACCCTATGACCTTTTTTCTACAGACAACTTAACTAGATCTCAAGTATGGTTAGCATATAATGCTTCAAATTCTTGTGTCATTGCTACTTGCCAGGCAGGATTCAAGGTTGCCTCCTTATAAGAGTATGGTTCACACTCATGTGAAATATTCTTAACTAATTGATCGCTATCATGGCTCAATGTGTTGAAGGACACAGAATGGTTGTTGGAAAAAAGGGTAGTAAGTGAAGTAGGAGCTATTTGATTTTCAAGGTTTGTGTTGTTGTTTAAGTGATTGTTTGGTTGTAAATTGGGTAGTATATAGACATAGTCTTTGAGATATGAGGGTGTGTTGAGTGTCCTGTTTGATCTTCTATGTTGATTGGTTGG
Source organism: Nicotiana tabacum (assembly GCF_000715075.1). Lineage (NCBI taxonomy): Eukaryota > Viridiplantae > Streptophyta > Magnoliopsida > Solanales > Solanaceae > Nicotiana > Nicotiana tabacum. The sequence continues at coordinate 86,058,361 of NC_134097.1, forward strand.
TTGGTTGATCAATATTTGGTTCTATGTTATGTGGTGCTTGGTTGAAGGGTGCTATGTGGAGTTCTAAGTGTCCTACAGGAGAAACACTTGGTTTTGGACTTGGGCTCACATGTGAAATACGATTTGGTGTGCTTATAGAATTTGGCAATGGATTACTGTCTGGTGTATCGGATATAGGACTTTCAGTGATAGAAGTTGATGTTTCTCTATCATGATTACAATGATCATCAAATGTATTTACTGTGGAATTGGGACATGGGGAATTGTGGTTTATCATATGCAACACAGAAGGAAAAGAGGAATGTTCAGGTGAAATGGCAAAAGGAAAAACATCTCTAGACACATGTACCCTCTATCTTCATGAAACATAACTTCTCTAGACACATGTACCCTCTTTGTGGCTAAATCAAGGACCTTATATCTTTTGGTCCCAAAGGGATATCCTACAAATACACGAGGAGTGGCTCTACGTTCAAATTTATCTTTGTGAGTTTTGAGTGTGGTAGCATAGCACAAGCAACCAAAAGTTCTAAGATGTCAATAGATTGGTTTTCTGTTGTAAAGGAGCTCAAAGGGGCAATTATTGTTAATTGAAGAAGGCAGTCTATTTATCAAATATGTAGCAGTTAATATACACTCTCCCCAGTATCTCATCGATAATTTGGATTGATAAAGTAAGGCTCTAGCTATTTCTAGCAGGTATTTGTGTTTTCTCTCAACCACACCATTTTGTTGTAATGTGTATGGGCAAGTTTTCTGGTGGATTATACCTTTCTCTTGAAAAAAGAGCATGGCTTCATTGTTTACAAATTCTAGCCCATTATCTGACCTAACAGTCTTGACTGATGTACTGAACTGATTTTCAATCATGGAAACAAGAGCTTTGATGGCTTGAAGAGTGTTACTTTTGCTACTTAAGAAATGAATCCAGGTTGATCTACTAAAGTCATTAACCATGGTAAGGAAGTATTTGTAATTGTCATATGTAGTTATATGATAGGGACCCTATAAATCTATGTGTAAGAGTTCAAATATTTTGGTGGTGGATGAAGTTCTTTGGCCAAAAGGTAACATTTTCTGCCTTGCCATAGGACGGACATGGCAAGTGAATGGCTGCTTGTGGGAAAATTAAATAGGTATAGTAGAAATAGTTCTCATTCTTACAAAGTGTACATGGTCTAGCCTGTTATGCCATAGATGCTCATTGTTATTTTTATGAGATGATGAAGACAATAAAAGAGAACTCACATTAAAGGAAGAGTCAGTTTTATTGCTTAAGTGAAGAGTATTTACATTGACATTGTTATTTGATTGAGATGACTTATTTACACTTGACAAGAATTGCATAGGTGAATTATGACTCTTTCCCTTATTTACAACATCAGTCAATGCAGGAAAACAAGAATGAGAACAAAGATTGACAGGAACAGAAAATGAACCAGACTCTGAACACTCATGACACTCAGGGCAAAGGAAGTACAATCCACTCCTTGCCTTACCAATCTCCAGAGGCCTCTTCATTGAAGGGGTCTGCATCATGCAATGGTATTTACTGAAGTTAACTATGCAATTGAGGTAATCAGTTAAGGAATGAATAGAGATGAGGTTGTATTTGAAAGTATGCACATATAAAACTCTAACTAAGGTTAACATAGGACCAAGAAATGCATCTTCAATTTCTGTCACTTTCACTTTATATCTGTTAGGTAATGTAGCCAAGAAAGGGTAGGGCAAGGTTGTAACATTCTTTAAAAAGGATTTTTTATATGCCATATGATTTGAGGCTTCACTATCTAATATCCACAAGTCAGCAATTGTTTTAGAACATCTACACACGGTTGTTTCAATAATCTCTTTATAGGTAGAACAAGCTAGTACCTGCGAAGTTTGCAGTTCCACAAGTCATGTTGTTGTTAGGACCTTCTCATGTGTTTCTCCCTTGAAATTTCTCCAGTAAGCTAAGTAATTGATTGTACTGCTCCTTGTTAGCTCTGAAGTCCATGACTTTGATTTCCTTTTTCCATCTCCTCACAATGTACACGAACATTTGCAGCAGATGTTGCATTTCTCCCCTTTGTGAACTTGAAGTCTTATGGGAAACCATGAATTCTGTAATAGATGTCCTTGGTGTGACTTGGCTTTTTACAATAGTCACAAAACATCCAATATTTAGCAGGTGGATAGTTTGACTTGTTATAATTATATGGATTTGGCCCAGTATTGCTTCCTCTCTGTTTAAAATTGGTCCTGAACTTGGCATTGCCCGATCCATTTGCACTCAATGAAGTGGACTCCATAACTAATTTGTTGTTTGGTTTGACTTCTCTCTGTTTTTCTTCATGGATAAGGATAGATAAAGCCTATGCTATGTTGGGCAACGGATCCATCATCATATATTGCCTCTCACAAATGTATAAACTTCATTCAGGCCTATTAGGAACTGGATTAGTCTTCAATCCTGCTTACCTTTGTGCATATTTGCCTTTGCACCACAGGTGCATTGGCAATTGCACTGCCCATGTGCACTCAAGGTGTTCAATTCATCCCAAAGTCGTTTCATTTTTGTGTAATACCCTGTGATGTCTAAAACCCCTTAACTAAGGTCACTAATTTCCTTTTGCAGTTAATAAAGCTTCGCTCCATTAGTCTGATTATATCTATCTTCTAACTCTTGCCATAACTCCTTAGCGTTGTTGACAAATTGTAGATTATCAGCTAGATCCTTTGAGAGTGAATTTAAAATCCACGATGTAACCATATCATCGCAACGAGCCCACTGATTGTAGGTCACTTCATCAAGGTTAGGTTTCTTACACTTTCTTGTGATGAATCCGACTTTGTTCTTTACTGACAAAGCCCTAAGGACTCCTCTTCTCCAGGATCTGTATCCAGTTCCGTAAAAAACGACAGGAACTAGCGTCATTACGGCACTCTCCGATGGGTGCATGTATAGTGGGTTAGTCGAATCCAAATTACCAGTTGTACTTTGAGTTTCCTTGTCTCCAGCCATCGATTTTGGTTGATTGTTAGAAAATCGTAGCAATTGATTACTCAATTTGAAGAAATTAGATGAAAATTTCCAAAAGCCGTTCCATCAAGGCGTGAGCTCGTACTTTCCAATTTTGAGAATCGAGAAGAGAAATTGATGAAATTGGGGAAGATTTATGTTGAGAAATTAGAGCTATGCTCTGATACCATGTCGAAATTAGAGCTAAAATGGCAGACCAACCTCCATTGTTGGTTGTCCTCAAGCTTCTGTAGAAGGAGAAGGGGAAGGTTCGAGAGATGAAGAAATTGGGAAAATTTTCTGTGTATTATTTCATCTGCTAACTTCAGTATATATACACTTGTATAGAAAAAACAAAACTAATAACAGCTAATTATCAAATTACCCTTGTAACTAACTAACTAACTGATCTCAATGAACTAACTAATAAATACAATACACCAATATACTACAATTCTATAATCTCAATAGATGATGGGTGGCAAATGTGCTTAAAGGACATATGCAATATCTCAGGTAAATTATACATCTGCAAAACATAGTCGGGCACTTGAGGAAGCAAACTTATCTTCTAGTGACGCATTTTACGAATGTACTGGCCCAAGTCTAAAATGAACAATATTATTGGTGCTTTTCGCATTTACAACAAGAAATAAGAATTTAATCGCTAATAAAATTTATTTGAACAAGAAATTTTGGGAGTTGCTAATTTTACAATGATTAGTCGGCAACAGGTAGGAAAAATAAGGGGTAGCGACTAATAAAATTATCAGCATGACCTTATAGGCAATATGAGAACTACTTTACTTCAAGAATAAGCAAACGAGAATTGGTCACTTTGCTATATTTTCATCTTTTTCTTCTTTTCTTAGTTTGGGGTCGGGGGGTGGAAGGGTGGCTGAGGGGTGCAGTACTAGGTCTAAGTCTTTCCCCTTGGCTTCTTCTAATAGAATATAGTACTATTTTCCTTTTGTTCCTTTTATGTTTTACTTTTGTTCTCTTGTTCATATATTAGTTATTAGATTTGATTCCCTGTATATTTTAATATAGAAAAAGGTAGACTTCTTTTCTCTATACTAGTAAAAGTGATTGAAACTGCAAGTATTAATCTAGTTAACAGGAAAAAGCTTTATTTGAAAATTATGAAAGTAAGGAAATATATATATTTCTTATGACTAGTCTTGAATTCAACGAGAAGAACTACCCATTTCTTTGCATGGTTTTATTTGAATAAAAGGAAAAATTCAAATGAGAAGGTATTTATATAAATATTTCCTTACAAAAATTAACAAATTTTGCAAGATTTAAGTTGCAAAAGAAGTCTCCGGCTGGGAAAACCTAATATATATAAGTATTTTCGTTAAAATTTTGTTTGATTATTAAAGGCACAAATAAGGTTCTTTATCATATTTTACTTGCGAATCAAGAGACCTCCCTGGAGTTAACTGGTCCCCTATATGTAAGTTTAACTTGATTCAATTAAATTTCACACCCCTTTTATATATGTATTATTCTCTATGAAGACATTTTTTCAATATTAAGAATATATAGTTTATTGTTTTCTTTGAGATAAATAAATATTAAAAAAATTCAAGAAAGAGCCCACCTTGAACATATGAAGCTACTATTGCCTAGAAACACATCATGTATATGTTTATGTTTCTCTTTTGTCAACGTGGCTTTAAAAAGCATTACTAAAAATGGAGAAAATACTAGAAAAAACTTCAATAAAAGTATAACTAATAAAATCACCCACATCTCCAGTTTCTGGCGCAAGCTAATTGGTAACGAAGAGCGGCTAATGGTGGTTATTGGACGTATTCTTAGATTAGATTTCAATGCTATTATTAGCAAATTAAGATTTGAAAAATATAGGTAAACTCGTAGCCAAAGAAAAAAGTACATCTAGGTCAGAGAAATGTTAATTTTAATTTGTACGATTAAGTTCAATTTTTTCTCCATTTATTCGATTTCTAAATGTATCGTATCCATATGTTAATTATAACTGAATTTTAGAATTTAATTTACTTGTACAACCAGAGTTTTCATTAACTTTAGAAGGACAAAAAGGAAGAGGGGAAGACTCTGTGTACTCCGATATTTGTTCCCAGCTGCATCCAAGTAGTAGTATAAAGCGGAAGTTGCAGTTCCAATCTGGAAAACTTGATCTGTTTTCTATATTTTTCTTCGTATTCATTTGTTTTTTAGATTAGTCTAGGGTTGATCTATAAAGAAACTTTTAGAAATTCGCTAAAAGTCGTCATGTTTGTCAACGTTAATTTGTGACGGTTCATTTAAGTGCATGGACCTTTTCTAAGTTCTTAACGTTTCCTTTTTTTAATGGGACTTTTTCTTATATATACAAGATTTTAAATTTATCTATCCGATTTTGTATAAGTTTTCATATTTACAGAAAGTAACAAAAGTTTTTTACAAAATATGTATAATTTCGGTCAAAATCTACAATTTATCTACAATATAAATGCACATTTTTTGTACAGAATCCGGATAAAAACTACAATTTACATACAATTTATATATAACTTATATATAATTATGTAAGTTGTAGATATTTTGTATACTATTTCTACATTCGATATACAAAATATATATATAATTTGTTCATGTCTTCCTTTTCGAGTTTCAATCTGAAATTTTAACCAAAACCACCTTGAATCTTCACCAAATTGTCTCAAATTTGAGATATAAACTCCAATGGATATTCCTAATCATTTGCGACAACACCCAATCTAAACAAAAAATAATTTCAGAAAATTTTGTTTTCGAATCCAAAGCTTTGAAGTTTTTAATGGAGTTTTTAATGTATTAACATAGTTTCCAATTCAATCTACTCGCTTCTAATTAATACTATTTTGTTTATTGATTCCAAAAAAGCTAAAAGAATAATAACTAAAATGATTCTCTTCATCAGAGTTAATTTCTTTCTTATTTACTTCCTCATTTTCATAGGATCTGAAGCAAAAATTTTGCTAGTTACTAATCTTCTCTTTTTTTTTTCCACTTAACATTAGTATCATTTCTTCAGTTAATCCACATGAAGATATATATATATATATATATAAAGAGAGAGAAGAGTGAATACCATATTCACTTCCTAATATGATGGGAAACTCATTAATACTACAACAACAACAACAACCCAGTATAATTCCACTAGTGGGGTCTGGGGAGGGTGGTGTGTACTCAGACCTTACCCCTACCCTGGGGTAGAGAGGTTGTTTCCAAATAGACCCTCGGCATCCTTCCCTTCATTAATACTAATTTGTATATAATTGGTAAATTGCATATCAACTTGTAATTAAGTTAAAACCTAAACAGTGAGGGTAAATAAGTTTCTAATGTAGTATATAGGTAAAAATCCCTTTTTTTTTTATTTTCTAAAAATTGATTTGGGTTTCTTTTGGTCAGTTATCTTTTACTGGCATGGTTATTGACAAGAACTTATTCAATCTATGAAATTCCAACGTAGATAAAGTCAAATTACGTATCAGTGATAGACCACAATATCCAAGTGTGAACATGCCAATTATTTCGGATTATTAGAAAGATCCTTTTGATTAGTTTAATTACGAAGGGATTAAAATTCATACACATAGACCTGTAATTCAGCCTTTGACACCCATCCTATTCTAGGTTAATTTTTCTAGTCTTTATTGGGACTTTTCTTTTAGTGGAAATTAGTGCACTATAAAAAGAAAAGTAAAACTGGAAAAGCTATTGCTACAGTCTTATGTATGAACACATGAACCTGGTTCAAGTTAGATGTTCTCTGCAAAACATCTGTACATGCTACTTAAATAACTGAAATATCCTGCTTGAGTTATTCTCAAAAAAAAAAAAAAACGGATTTAACTTATACCCACTACGTATAAATGATTTTTAAATTTTAACCTGTTGTTACTTGATTTATTTTTGAGGTAGTTACACTTATTATGAGTAGTTACAATTGATTACCTATTAAATTATCTGATAGTATAAAATATTACGCTGCCAATACATAAATATTAATTCCAGCAAATATAGTTGGCTGATAAACTTTGATGATACGCGCGTTGGGTTTGAGTTCATTTTGTACAAAATTTGAGTTTAGATTTGTTCAAATCATTATTTTATTTATGTAGAAGATAAAATTGAAACTAAATGTGTACATCAAATTTGTGAAAAATAAACAAAGAAATGGTACTCCCATTACCTTCAAAACTCAACCACGGAATAAAACAGGAGAGGATGTAATTTTGTCCAGATGAATTTTAATAGACGGATTAAATATTGATGTATTGTTTATTTAAAATTGACCCGTTCATCTTGACTCAAGCAGACAATAATAAGCGGGTTATGACCCAACCTTTTACTACTGTAACCCAGTTTAACTCATCCAAATACAGCATAACTTCCGCGTTTTATAATTGACACCCCTATTTTTGGCAGGGGGTGCACGGGCAGTGGGTACAAGCGCGTTCTGTGATATTTTTTTTTTCTCTGTTAAATTTCAGTTACGACTAATATATACAGCTGAAAATCGATAAGAAATACTCACTTTATTTCAATTTAGATGACACAATTTTCTTATTAGTTCATTCAAAAAAGAATGAGACATTTCTACAATTAGAAATAATTCAACGTTAAACTCTTTATTTTACCTTTAATTAGAAGCTTTTATAACCACACAAATGTCATGACTCTACAAAGCTTTTACCCTTACAACTTGTTGGGATGGTTGTTACATATCGTTTAATAATGTATCGTATCGTATTGCATTGTATTGTACTGGATCGTATGATGAATACAATGTTTGGATTGATTGTGGCGTCTTGCCATCGTTTTATGGTATTATGCACCAGTAATATAATGAAAAAACTTGCAATATTATAAAGAAAAATTATGATACAGTATATAAAAAGGTAGGGTAAATGATAAAATAAAATTATTTAATAATAATGAAGAGTGAGATTGAGAGAAAAAGATAAGGTAACGACTACTAACGACGCGACCACACTAAATCGGTCGTTATAAAGTGGCACATTTCATCGTTATGTAAAGACAAATTTAACGATGAAGTAAATGTTGTTAAGCTTTTAAGATCACAAGTTTAAAAAATCTTATTTTTCTTTTTAAACTTCGTGCTAAGTCAACTGCCTCATCTAAATTGAAACGGATGGAGTATATATTTATATTAAGCCCGTACGTATTCGTTGTGACAAAAATAGTGCTGGTATTAACTAAGAATGATAGAGCAGTCAAAAGTTTAAAAGCTCGGGGATATTCCAGCAAACAAACAAGAAAGAGAATGAAGTTTCCCCATACTTAATTCACACCAAGTCATATCCTCATTTTAATTTCTTCTATTCAAACTTAACTCTGTATAAAACTGATTCCCATTTGGCATTCACACACCTTCTCTTCTTCTTCTTCCCTCTGTTCCCTTTTAATTAACCCAAAGCCTCCCTTCAAAATTAAAACCCCTTGATCATCTTCAAATTAATAGCAACATACATAGAGAAAACAACAACAGTACACCAGAAATGAGCAATATTAATAGTATTGTAGAGAAAGCTATCGACAGCCTCGGAAAAGGCTTCGATTTGACCTGCGATTTTCGACTAAAGTATTGTAAAGGAGACGAAAGACTTGTGTTGCTCAATGAAACTGTCACAAAGGAGATCATTGTACCTGGTTTTGGAGCTTTTAATAATGTCCCTGTTGATATTAAATGTGATAAAGGCGATCGAGTTCGATTTCAATCTGATATTCTTACTTTTAATCAGGCAAGATCAATCTCTTAATTCCTCCTCGTCGTGTAATTTATGTTATCAAATGTTTGACTTTTTTTTTGTTTTGTTTTGGGCACAGCACAGATGTCTGAATTTATGAACAGGAAAAGTTCAGTGGCAGGGAAAATACCATCAGGATTGTTTAATTCAATGTTTGGGTTTCAGAGTGGTTCATGGGCAACTGATGCAGCAAATACAAACTATTTAGGGCTTGATGGTTACTTCATTATATTGTTTGATGTTCATATTGATAGAAGTCCTCTTCTTTTGTCTGATCAAGTTATAAATGATGTTCCTTCAACTTGGGATCCTGCTGCTCTTGCAAGGTAACTTAATTTCATCTCATTTCTTTTCATTTTTCACCTTTTAATTAAAATTTATATTTTACACAGAAAATCTTATTATATATTGTTATATAACAACACTTCACCGTAAAAGTCAAGCTTTTTCGGAACCAATTTTCATGTTATGTTATAATATATATTTTCTATAACATCATTTCGCTATAATAGTCAAAAATATTTGGAACAAACGAGCCTGTAATAGAAAAGTTTGGCTGTATTTAGAGTTATATTACTCTCAAAAATGAAGCAACAGCATAAATTAGCATAATACGTGACTAAATAAATGTTTTTACAGTTAGCAATTCGTTAAATTTCTGAAGAAGCAGAAAAATCAATTGAAGGTTTATGTGCTTAACCAGACACTACATGGGTCAAAATCAAAATATATCGATGTTTTAGGGACTAGAAAGCAAATGTTTCGTTAGGAAAAGGAAACAATAATAGACAAAATTATACTCCTACGACTACGAGTATTGCTTTATGATAGCCTTTTGTAGGTAACTGAACTTGGAATTAATGGCGTTCAAATGAGGGTGATGTTGACTTGATCAACTCATTAAATTCAATTAGAGAACACTAGAAGTCAGAATCAATTACTCTCTTTTTCTTTTTCTTTTTTCTTTTTGAAAATTACATGGTTCATAATTGGTATCATCTCTTTCAATTTATTGACGTGACAAATTTCGTTTTTTCAAATTTAAAATATGTGAAGTTTGACCAAAATTTTAAAGTATATTTTATTTTTTAATAATATTGACATGAGAAATATTAAAATTTATATTATTTTTGTGATTTTTTAATATCTAACTTTTAATTTTAAAGTACTAAGTTGAACAAATTTAATTTAATTTTAAAAATTAGTCAAACTAATTTTCAATAAGAAAAATATGTTAGAGAGAGTATTCTCTTCCTTTGTTTTGGCCAAAATTATCTTAGAGTAGAATTAAAATTAATCTACACCAGAAGATCTGGTGGCTGAGACTGTTCCACATTAGAGTGCCTAGAAGTTTTCAAACACCAAAACAGCCCCCTATTTAATTTGGAGAAAAGGAAAATTTTGGTCGCTAATGCGTTTAATATTTTACGGTTGTGCCAGAAAATCAACAAATTCTATTTTTGCTTCCTTTTTTGTTTTGTTATATATACAGGAAGGAAACTATACCTTTGACATTTAAGATTTTTTGGGTAATTTTTTCTAGTATTTAACATAACAAGACATGAAAATGTCTAATTAAAGCACGTTAAGTCAAACCCTAAATTACTTTAAAAACATTGCACAATTTAAGAAGATCAAGCATACTATAAAATAGAAAGACGACGATGCAAATCTACTTAAAATAACAATATTTCGTGGTTTAGACCTTAATCTTCAACAAAAATGATTACTTTTAAATTATAATTATCATTTCACAAATATAAAACTTGAAGAAGAAAACTTGGCAATGGGGAGAACAAGTGTAATTAAATTCGTGAAATCAAACCAAAAACTATTTTAAATTCATTAAAATTTGAGAAGATAAGGTATACTATAAATGGAAAGATGCTGATGGAAACTTATTTAAAGTAACAATCTTTTCGTGATTTCGACCTTATTCTTTTTTTATATAACTATAGTTTTAAGTCAGTTTATCTTCGGTTAGTTCCACGAGGTACCTACAATTTGAATAGCTACCAGCTAAGCTAATTTTATCCGCAAGATATGAATCTGAAATCTCATAATTCTCAACCTGTTTTATATTGAGCCATACTCTTGGATGCGCTAATGGTCAATAAATATAAAACCTTGAAGAAAGAAAATGGTGAGGTGGCCTAATTAATAAAAATCAATATTGGGTGGCAAACGGGTGGGACGAGTCGGATATGAGACGGGTCAAAATGAGTAATAAAAAAACTAATAAGTTATCTGACCCGATCCAGATTTAATACGGATAAGAAATGAGTTAATCGGCATATTTCCACGACTTTTTTAATATGATCACTGTTGGGAGAATTCCTAGTCTCCCAAACTTGAGAAACCTCCAATTTGAGGCTTTACACATGTAAAATTTAAATCCATTAGTTATCTAATTTTTAAATGGACAATATGATTCTTATCCATATTTGACCAGTTTTTAAAAAGTTCATTATTCAATCAATTTTTTAGTAGATAATATGAGTGACTATTTTCTTTTAGCTATTTTGCAATCCCTATTCGTATATATGTAATATAATTGATATAATTTTTATTAATTACTTGTCATTTGTGACAGGTTCATAGAGAAATATGGTACCCACATAATTGTGGGGTTGAGTATAGGAGGACAAGATGTGGTCCTAGTTAGGCAAGACAAATTATCCAACATGGAACCATCACAACTCAAGGACCAATTGGATGAACTTGGTGATCAGTTATTCACTGGCATTTGTAACTTCTCTCCACACCAATGCAAAACACGAGAACAAAAGCATAAGGTTTATTTTTATTTTTTAATAATCATTCTATTCTTTTTTCAAATTAATCTCCTTTTTCTGAAAAAGAGTTCTTTGAATTGATTGTAAAAATAGTATGAGAAATTTTTCGTCCTAACATAAGTCTAAAATAATAAAATATTTGTACTAGTTCATTTAACCTGACTAGTATATTCACTAAATGTAGTTAGTTTAAACATTATAAGTAAGCTTGAACTAATGCCAAAACATAATAATGGAGATACTTCTTGATATAAGAATTTTTGCATATACATATATAAACTTGAATTGAACTGAACATTTTTCTTTTTTGTTTCTGAATTGCAGGCTCTAGAGGCATTCAATGTTTTTGATCCACAGCCCAATATCTTCAGCGACTTCCCATCAGCTACCACAAAAGATGTATGTTGATAATTGTTAATTTTCAATCCTCTTATCCATTTTATAATGAAAAATGCACCTAAATTTTCCCATGAATAAAATATTCCCTCAAATAAAAAATTGAAGGAGATATTCATATCTTGTAATTAACTTCCAGGAGGTACTTTTACTTTTGGGTACATAAATTATATACCTATAGGTATTACTTCAATCTATATTGAAACATATTTTACTGAAGTTTTCAATTTTTCAATATTAGATTTTTAAAAACAAAGTGAACGTATGATACTCGCTTTTATAGAGTACTTAGCGGTTGTTTGCTTTAGAGTGATTTACGAAGGTTAGACTAAGTTTGATAAAATTCAAAACAAATAAAAAGAGATCAAGATCAATAGGTGACAGTTGACAAGGAACTTAAAATAGGTCAATTTTCATAGTAATACTTTAATAATTACCAAATAATTTGACCTTAAAACCTAAAGAAAGGTCTGGATGAACCCTGATTTTTTATTTGAGTTTTCATGAATTGATAGGTCAATTTTCTTGCTTTGATTAGTATCAAACACAGATCATATACATGTCCAAATTCTTCAGCTAATAGAGTAAACTTTGACATTAGAAGATTCTAATATAAAAAGCCTGGGAGCTTTCTTTGAATTTATTAACTTACCAATAATTTGCAAACTATAAAAAATCTAAGGGTTTCGAAGTCAATATTAACCATTAGATTCTTGGAAACTACTTAAGAGAATTAGGATGAAGTCATTTTCTGCTGCCGACTTTGTCTTAAAATCAAAATATCTCTCTAACTTTTGAGTTTAGAGTTTAGACTATGGAATTTTTTCGCTACTATTCCAAGTAATGTCTATTATTTCGTTCTAGTTATCAATCCACCCTTAATAAAATTCTTTTTAGATATAGTATTTTAATTCTTTTTTCAACTTAAGTATTTATAAAAAGTAGGCCATATTTATTTGAAAATGTATACTATAAAACACGATTATATATGTGCATGTATCTTCAAGGATTAAAAAAATTTCACTGGAAAAGAACTAGTCAAACTTTATACGTATATTAATCACTCATATAATAACAAGATTTTGGACGTAAAGATATCTCTCTAATAATTTTGCAGGGAGTAACAGTGATATGTTCAAAAAGAGGTGGAGATTTAACAGCAAACACACACAGTGAATGGCTTCTAACAGTAGCTTCAAAGCCAGATGCAATTGGCTTCAACTTCATTCCCATCACTTCCCTTCTCAAAGCTGTTCCTGGCATGGGTTTCTTATCACATGCTATCAACCTTTATCTTCGATGTAAGTCTATTATATTCTAACTTTTTAGAAATTTTAATTACACCAAAGGTAGTTTACGTGGGGTCGAGCGTTAAGGTGGTAGGCTAGGGAATAGTGGAGAGTTCTTCCCTCATTTGTACTGGGTAGTCTGATAGAGTTTCGTGTAGGTTTGTTAGTGGTCTATGTTGTGTTCACATTGTTATTTTGCATATTTTTGTGTTATGTCCTTTTCACTTTTTCGTTGTTGTTATTTTCTTTTTGGCATTTTTTTTTGTTACATGTCTTTTCTCTTGTTTCTTTTCTGATATTATTGTCTCTTCTGTTGAGCCGAGAGTTTCCCGGAAACGGCCTCTCTATCCTTTTTGGGGTAGGGGTAAGGTCTGCATACACTCTAATTTCCCCAGACCCCATTAGTGAGATTTTACCGGATATGTTGTTGGTGTAGTTTATGTTTCCGAAAAATGTTCTCTTTATTTTTCTTTTTAGCTAACTTCCTCATTTTAAATTATTTTTTTTCCATTTGATTGGTGAGAGAAAAAAAAAGGGAGGATCTTCTTGAATAAATGCCAAATTGAACTAAAGGTCTTTATCTCTACATCGACGCAAATTTGACTTTAACCAAGGATGTTCAAACATGAAATAGGGGATAATGTGTTAGTTGAACTACTTAGTTGAACTACATATGTCAGATAGTAGATTTTTGTTTTTGAATAATCTAATGTATATAATATATTAAATTAATGTATTGATGTGCAGACAAGCCACCTATAGCAGATTTGCAGTATTTTCTGGATTTTCAAGCGCACAAGATGTGGGCCCCTGTTCATAGTGATCTTCCTTTAGGCCCAACTACAAATAGGTCCATTCGACCTCCAGCCCTTCATTTCAATTTGATAGGCCCCAAGCTTTACGTAAACCCAACTCAGGTAAATTCAATAGTTCTACCAAAATGTGAAAGAGTAACTTATCTCTCATTAATAGAATTTAGGCTGAATTTGCAGTTTAATACTAGTTGTAACTTCATTCTGCACAAAGTAATAGTATAGAGAAATTATTTCATATATTTATATTAATTATCTGTTTTCTTTTCATAAATTTAAATTATCTTGTTGAACATTCATGTCAACACTCTACAAACTCTTAATAAGTTTGTTTATGAACATGTATTATTTATTTTCAGGTAATTGTTGGAAAAACACCAGTAACTGGTATGCGACTTTATCTTGAAGGGGTCAAGTGTGACAGGTAATGCTTTCTCTTAATTGCTCGGGACAATCTTAGCCAGCGTTTCGCCATAGATTTCCAAATTTATTTTAAAAAATCTTATTTGGGTGAAGTTTGGTTTGAAGATGAAAATGTGTTTGGACACCAGTTTTCAAAACATATTTCACTATTTTTTTTTTTGAAAAAACGTGAAACATGATTTATACCCACAAGTTTTAAAAACTATCACAAATGCCCAACAATACCTTCATCAATAACATTCATTATATTATTGCAAACCATAGTCCTGAACATAAATAAATTTGGTCCAAAATTATTATTTTTATAATGAACTACATAATACACTATCAGATGACCGAGAAGACGAAATAGCATTGTTACGAAATAATAAATGGTGGGCTCTTTTATAAAATAAAAAAGTTTGGGATAATTTTTTAAAAATGTAATAGTAATATTTTGGGCCAACACCAGCTCTTGAGCTAGTTTTGTGATTTGGGTTTTGGATTTTGAGAATTTGCCAAAATATGGATAAAATTTATGAACAAATATGTATCTATCAAAAAAAAAAACCCAAATATATTTTGACAAAATCTATGGCCAAACGGAATCCTTTTAAACAAGTAATTATATTCCTTCAGTCTGATTTGTATGATACTCTTCCATTTTGAAATGTCCCAAAAATGTGTATCCTTTCCACTAATTACAATCTTCCATATTAATTTTTTTATAGTTTTCAAGAGTTCAAATTAATTTAACTATTTACATTTTGAACTTTGATATGATATTTTCTCTATCAATCTAACTTTTCAACCATTACTTTTATACTTTCTTGTTTTTATCGATTAATATAAAATACAAGTGAAATAAATAATTTAAGCTACACTAATTAGGGGCGAAGTTGCAGTGGTGCTACGACAAAATTCAATAATTTTTGCATATATAGACCTTATATTAATCCACTTAATATAAATGTGTAAATAATTTATTTAGAATCTAGTAAACTACTTTTTCTAGAATCAAGAACCAATAAACCTTGTGGGAGTAATTATCTAATATGGGATGGAGGGAGTAACAAAGTAAAAGGGGAATTGACAAAGGCAAGTGATAAGGGACATTGAGACAAAGCCAAACAATGAACACTGCATTTTAGCTTTGATATTGTAAGATTGAATGAAAAGGAAAATTTATTCGTACAATCTTGGTTTGCTTAGTGCTTGTACAATATGTGAATCAAGATGGTATTGTTTCAGGCTGGCCATACATCTTCAACACTTGCTAAATACTCCAGTACTCCTTCAAGATAAAATAGATGAACCATTAACATGGCGCGGATCCGAAGATGTACCCGATCATGATCGATACTCTGAAGCCATTCAATGGAAAAAATTCTCACACGTATGCACAGCCCCTGTAAAGTACGATCCAAAATGGACATCCTCAGGGGAAGACTTGAGCTTCATTGTCACAGGAGCTCAACTCCACGTTAAAAAACACGAAACCAAGAGCATTTTACATCTTAGACTTTTATATTCCAAGGTTTCCAAGTCTTGCATTGTGCAATCTCAATGGATGCAATGTGACTCAGAAAGTTGTACAAAGTCAGGTAGTTTTGTGTCGGCCGGTTTATCGGAGAAGGAGAAGACGCCGCTAGTGGTGGTGGATTCCGGCGTGTATCCGACGGGTCCACCGGTGCCACTGCAAACGCAAAAGCTACTAAAATTTGTGGATACAACACAGTTATGTAGAGGGCCATTGAATAGTCCAGGGCATTGGTTAGTCACTGGGGCTAAATTGGACTTGGAAAGAGGCAAAATTTGCTTGCGTGTTAAATTCTCCTTGTTAAATATGTCTTCTTAACTTTGTGCTTTGTCTATAAGGTTTTTAGGTAAAATATACAGTTTAAGCTTAGTCGAAGAATGTTTTATTCATCTATTTATTTTATTATTGGCACCCAAAGGGGCACTGTAAAGTGATTCTTTCTTTAATTTGTTGGTTGAGAAATGCAAGCTGGAGAAACCTTGAAATAATTAAAGGTAAGGACTTTCTGTTTTGCCATGTTGTAAAGTCTCATTTGTTTTAATATTTTGTTATTTCTATTTCCTTGTTTAAACATTTGAGTGGAAATTAAAGTGCACTTTAGGTGGGTGAAAAAAAAGTGGGGTAAAGGTTATTATAGCACTCCATCTATTTCACTTTATGTGACAAAGTTTCAATATTGGATATAGAGTTTGCTTAACTTTTAGAATTTACACTTTTAAATATGCCATAAGATTTCTATAGCTTTAAAAGTATATTATTAAAAGGTAAAATGGGAAAATTTAATTATTTTTAAATATTTTATAGACGAACTAATAAGAAAATAATGTCATATAAACCGAAACAAATGGAGCATATTTATCCGTTTCTTGAATTTTGATAATACTATATAGGCCCTCTTCTGTTAGATTTCAACTAAAATAGAAAACCTTTGTGTTCATCGATTTAAAAAACAACTATTTAACAAAATTGTTGAATGAAGATAACATGTAAGCATTTGCATTTCCAAGTCTTTGTAGAAAAGATCTCACTATTTACTTTGTGATCAACTTAGGGTGTGTTTTGTATGACGGAAAATATTTTTCTAGAAAATGTTTTCATGGAAAATGACTGGTTTTATCACTTATTTTTTCTTGTTTGGTTGGTGAGTGGAAAACTTTTTCTGGAAAATATTTTCTAGTGATTGGTTAGAGAGTAGAAAATATTATTTTAAGAAAATAATTTTTTATTCTACTCTTCTCAACCCCCGCCCTCCTTCCCCCAACTTTCCATATTTCCTATGCTCTCCCTACCCCCTTCCCCCCAAATACCCATCGTTTTCACGACTCTATTTTCTTCAAGAAATTTATTATTCTTCTAAAACATTACACAAACCCAAAGGAACTAATGTGCTGCTTTACTTTTTTACACAAAAATAACATTGAAATTTTTGCTCCATAACTAAAAAGAAAATACTCATTTTGTTGAAATTAAAGAAAATATTTTTTCCACATCATGAAAAGAAAATACTCTTTTTGTTGAAATGTAAAAAAATATTTTTTCTGCATCATGAAAAGAAAGTACTTTTTTAGTTAAAAGGAAAATAAATACTTTTTTTTAATCATGAAAAGAAAATACTCATTTGTAGAAATAAAAAAAAGTACCCTATATATAATATGAAAAGAAAGTACTATTAATAATATTTCTATTTAGGGTAGGGTGGGGGTGGGAGTGGGGCCAGGGTGGAGTGGGATTGGGGTGGGTGGAGTTGGGTAGGGGGTGGGAGTGGGGTGGGTAGGTGTCACGACCCCAATTTTCCTCTGAAGAATATCGTGATGACACCTAGTCTCTATGACTAGGTAAGCCTAACAAATAATAACAATGGAACATATATAAATTAACAAGTTTTTAAACAACCGAATAATAGATAAATCCTTCCGAAAAAACGAAATCTCATAATACACACTCCAAAACGGGTGGAACAGAGTCATAAGCTCTACAAAATACAACTAGAGTACTACTACATCACTGTTCGAAAGAAAATGTAACAGGAAGTAAAATAGGGAAGGTGACTCCGAGGCTTGCGAATGTGGAGCAGGTATACCTTGAAGTCTCCCAAGCAGCAACTACAACAATCTCTAACAACCGACATGAGCAGACGTACCTGGATCTGCACAAAAAGATGTGTAGAAGCTTAGTATGAGTATACCATAATGGTACCCAGTAAGTATCAAGCCTAACCTGAGTTGAATAGTGACGATGCCAGATCAAGATACCTACTAAGTTATAAATAAGCAGTATGAAACAAAAATACGAATATAAAATGAAAAGTAAGAAAACAACTAATACAGAACAAGATGATTGCGTGATCTAATACCGGAAATCAATAGTGGAAATAACATAAAAGAAGCAACTAAAGAACTACAATTATCATATATGGACAACAACTAATAGAACAATAAGGAATAAAACAACAGATATATTTCCCACCAAAACACTTTGCAACGTGAAATAAGTAGCAAGAATCACATCGAGATACCGTCTCGTGTATAATGTAATTAAAACCGAGGTACCGCCTCATCTAATCAAGAATCACAACCGAGGTACCGCCTCGTATTCACTTTCTCAATTTCAATTACAATCTTTCCTTATACCGTCGCGCTAGCCTTACATTTGAAAATAAATTTTAAAAATAATTTTTCCGAAATAACTACACGCACTTCAACCCACCTTATGACGCCGTGTGGGTTCACGTAGTTCTCCTATAAGCAACACGTACATAAGTCCCACCTTATACCGCCGCATGCACATCAATCCAAGCCTTATACCGCCGCATACGTATTAATATCATAATATAACTCGCACCACAAGTGCCCACATATCACAACTTGCCAACAACAACAATATTAATATTTCATAACAATAGCCCATGGCTCCATTACAATGTATACAAGAATATCAACAACATAATGGATGGAAAATGCTCAAAAAGTTAGATGTTTCAACAATAACCAACATCGTCCTCAACGTATTAACAACTTTCACAACTTCAACACCAAATAACTCAACAATGAGAAAATAATGTATAACCATGATATTAGATAAGACTAACTAACAATAAAGGAAATAATATTCAACAATGAGTCTCAAATAATGGGAGTCAACAAGTACAAGGGGTAACACGAACAATTAATTCAAATAATGATAATTAACAATGAAGAGATAACATGTAATAATAAATGAGACAACAAGTTCAACTAAAGCATGAGAGCAATTGAGCAAGTAGGATGTAGAACAAATACTAAGCAAGTCAACTAAGGAATTTAAGGATAGCCTAACACAA
Source organism: Nicotiana tabacum (assembly GCF_000715075.1). Taxonomy (NCBI): domain Eukaryota; kingdom Viridiplantae; phylum Streptophyta; class Magnoliopsida; order Solanales; family Solanaceae; genus Nicotiana; species Nicotiana tabacum. The sequence continues at coordinate 86,077,713 of NC_134097.1, forward strand.
TTAAGGATAATTTGACTATGAGGATTTAGAACATAATATGGAATTGCAATTAAAGCATAGAATTAGTCTAAGTAGCCTAAACCAATCAAATACTACGTACAACCCGTGTACTCACTCGTCACCTTGCGTACACGGATTTCACTTAGCACAATTGAATCATAAAATACCAATCCTAAGGGATAATTTCTCACATAATGTTAGGCAAGACACTTACCTCAATTAGGCAAATTCAACACACGAAAATAGCTTTTCCCTTAAAATTCGCTCCAGACGGCTCAAATCTAACCAAAATCGACTCAATATCATCAAACAATGCTAGGGAATTCAATTGCAATAGATAAAGTTACGATTTGTATACTTTTCCGAAAAAGTCAACAGAAGTCAACCCGGGTCCAATGGTAGATTCCGTCTACTCATGACCCCACGAGTTCATATATATGAGTAATTTCAAAATCAGAGTCCAAATCGACTCTCAAAACTCAATTTCTTATTTTTAAAAAACTTGACAAAGTTTCATAAATTTCTACTTTGATTCACATGATTTTGATGTTAAAATCTAAGATATGTTGATGAAATATAATTAGAAATAGATTAGAATCACTTGCCCAAGGTTCGTAGGTAAAAATCACCTCTCCAAATCACCTTATACCGAGTCTAGGGTTCAAAAATGAGAAAATGAACTCAAAAATCCCGTCCCTCAGCTATTTGATAAGTCGCAGATGTTGCAAATACGCGAAGAATCTATCGCAAATGCAAAGATCCTCCCATCTCTACTATCATCGCAATTGTGATGAAATGTTCGTAATTGCGAACATTGGACCTTCACAATTGCGACCAGGTCGATCGCAAATGCGAACTAGCTCATTCCCAGGTACACTTCGCAAATGCGAACACTTGCGAACCCAACAGGCTTGGCCTGCATTCGCAAATGCGAACCAAGAGTTCCCATAGCGAGATCAGAGGCCTGCAAAAAAACAACAGCATCTTTGATTTCCAACAATATTTCGCTAAGCGTCCGAAACTCACCCGAGCCCTCGGGGTTCCAAACCAAATATACACATAAGTCTAAAAATATCATACGAACTCGCTCGCGCGATCAAAACACAAAAATAATACCTAAAACTATGAATTGAACTTTAAAAAAATCATGATTTTCAAGAACTTCTAAAACATCAACGAAGCATCCGAATCCTATCAAATCAACTCGGAACAACGCCAAATTTTACAAACAAGTTCTAAATGCTGTAACGGACCTATTACAAGTCCTAAAATCAAACTCCGAACTTGCTAGCTAAAAGTCAACCTACGGTTAGACTTTTGCCAAATTTCAGCAAATCAATACAAATCAACCTACGGACTTCCAAAATCAATTCCAGGCATACGCCCAAGTCCGAAATCATGATACAAAGCTATCAAAGTCATAAAAATACATTTCTGGGGTTATTTTCACAAAAGTCAAAGTTTAGTCAACATTTTCAAATTTAAACTTCTAAGTCTAGAATTAAGGGTCCAATTCAACTCGGAAGCTTCCTAGAACGAAACTAATCAACCCCGCAGGTCATAAAGACATAAATACACAAGTACGAAGCAATAAAAGGGGTAATGAGGCGCAATTATAAAAAATGACCGATCAGGTCGTTACACTGTCCTCTCTTAAAACAAACATTCGTCCTCGAAAGTGCATAAGGACATACATGAAATTGGTGAATAGATGAGAATAATGACTCCGTATGTCATATACCACCCCATCGGTCAAAGACATGAGAATAATCTACATGAAAATAAGCGCTTTAACGGCATTCGAATAAAATGACTTTTTACTCACTTAAGGCTAGTTTTAAAGTAGGGGCTATCAAAAAGATTTCGTCTCAATTCATATTTAGCCGCGAGCAATCTATGTTTGTGATCTCGTATATTTTCTCGGTCTCCCAGTTCGCCTCCTCTACCAAATGACCCCTCCATTGAACCTTCACTGAAGGAATATCCTTTGATCTCAACTTCTGGACCTACCAGTCCAAGATAGCCACAGGCACTTCAATATAAGTCAAATCCTTGTCCAACTAGACTGTGCTAAAGTCTAGAACATGAGACGGATCACCATAATACTTTTGGATCATAGAGACATCGAACACCAGGTGAACCGTAGATAAACTAGGTGGCGAGGCAAGATATAAAACACTGGATGTACCGTAGATAAACTTGCCCTTCTTTCTGAACCTTATCATACCCTTCATGGGTGAAACCCGGAGCAAAACTCGCTCTCACATCATGAATGAAACATTGCGAACCTTTCGATATACATAACTCTTCTGCCTCGATTGGGCTGTACGAAGCCGATCCTGGATCATCTTGACCTTCTCCAAAGAATCTCGAACCAGATCCATACTGAATAACTTAGCCTCTCCGGCTTAAACCACTCAATTGGAGAACGACACCGTCTCCCATATAGAACCTCATACAGAGCCATCTGGATACTCGACTGGTAGCTATTATTGTAGGCAAACTCCGCAAGCAGTAAGAACTGATTCCAAGCACCCTTGAAATCCATAACACAAGCGCGACGCATATCCTCCAATATCTGAATAGTGCGCTCGGACTGTTTGTCCGTCTGAGGGTGAAATGTTGTACTCAACTCAACCCATGTGCCTCGCTCATGCTGTACAACCATCTAGCAATGCTATGTGAATTGTGTACCCCGATTAGAGATGATAGATACCGGTACGCCATGAAGTTGGACAATCTCGCGGATATAAACCTGAGCTAGCTGCTCTGAAGAATAGGTAGTCACTACTATAATGAAATGAGCCGACTTGGTCAACCTGTCCACAATCACCCATACTCCATCAAACTTCCTCTGAGTCTGTGGGAACCCAACAACGAAGTCCACAGTGACACGCTCCCATTTCCACTCAGGAATCTCAAGCCGCTGAAGAAAACCACCCGGTCGCTGATTCCCATACTTTACTTGCTAACAATTTAGGAACCAAGCTACATACTCCATTATGTCCTTCTTCATCCTCTTCCACCAATAGTGCTACCTCAAATTATGATACATCTTAGCAGTACCCAGATGAATGGAGTACCAAGAACTGTGGGCCTCCTGAAGAATCAACTCATGCAAACCATCCACATTGGGCACACATAACTGGCCCTGTATCTGCAACACCCTCCTTGGCATCGCCGTGCTGAACCATATCCTTGAGGACAAACAGATGGGGGTCATCATATTGACGCTATATGATACGGTCATATAGAGAAGACCAAGAAACCATACAGGCAAGAACTCGACTGGACTCCAAAATTCCAATCCAAAAAACTGGTTGGCTAAGGCCTGAACCTCCCATGCTAGTGGCCTCTCTACTACCGATAGATATACTAAACTTCGCAAGCTCTCCATACTTAGACTCAAGGCATCGACTACCATATTGGCCTTCCCAGGATGATATAGAATGATGATATCATAGTCCTTAAGTAACTCTAACCACCTCCGCTGTCGCAAGTTAAGATCTTTCTGTCTGAATAGATGTTGTAGGCTCCAGTGATCAGTAAAGACCTTACAAGGAACACCGTAAAAATAATGCCGCCAGATTTTCAATGCATTAACAATGGCTGCCAACTCCAAATTGTGGATTGGATAATTCTTCTCGTGAGTCATCAACTGTCGAGACGTGTAGGAAATCACCCTACCATCTTGTATCAACACCGCGCCAAAGACAATACGTGATGCATAACAATACACATAATATTGGAACCCGAGCCCGTAGGCAATACCAATACTGGGGCTGTGGTCAAAGCAGTCCTGAGCTTTTGAAAGCTCACCTCATACTCTTGGGTCCATCTGAAAGGAGCACCCTTCTAGGTCAATCTGGTCATAGGTGCAGTAATTGATGAGAAGCCCTCGATGATAATACCTGGCTAAACCAAGGAAACCTCGAATTTCAATAGCTGAAGACGGTCTACTCCAACTCTGCACCTCGTCAATCTACTTCGAATCTACCTTGATCCCCTCACTAGACACCACATGACCCAAAACTCCACCAAATCAAGCCAGGATTCACACTTTGAGAACTTTGCATATAACTTCTCATCTCTCAAGGTCTGGAGCACGATCCTCAAATGCTGCTCATGATTTTCTCGAGTGCGGGAGTACACTAAGATGTCATCAATAAATACAATGACGAATGAATCAAGATAAGGCTAGAACACACTATTCATTAGGTGCATAAATGATGCTGGGACACCAGTCAGCCCAAATAACATCACAAGGAACTCGTAGTAACCTTACTAAGTCCTAAAGACAGTCTTCGAAATATCAGGATCCCTAATCTTCAAATGATGCTAACCTGATCGCAAATCAATCTTGGAGAACACTTTGGCACCCTGTAGCTGATCAAATAAGTCATAAATGCGTGGCAATAGATATATGTTCCTCACTGTAACCTTGTTCAACTGATGATAATCAATACACATGCTCATAGATCCATCTATCTTCTTCACAAACAAGACCGGATTACCCTATGGCAACACACTACGCTGAATAAATCCCTTATCAAACAACTCTTGTAACTGCTCCTTTAACTCCTTCAGCTATGCCAGGGTTATACGATATAGTGGAATAGAAATGGGCTAATTTCCCGACAACAAGCCAGTACCAAAATCGATGTCCCTGTCGGGCAACATGCCCAGAAAATCTACTGAAAATACATCTGGAAAGTTTCTCACTACCGAAACTGACTCAATGGTAGGAGTATCACCACTGACGTCCCCCACAAAGTCTAGATAAGCATTACACCCTTTCTCAACCATGCGTTGAGCCTTTAGAAATGAGATAACCCTGCTAGGGACATAATCTAATGCACCCCTCCACTCTAACCGTGGCAAACCTGGCATAGCCAGCATCACAGTCTTGGCGTGACAATCAAGATTAGTATGATAGGGTGACAACCCCTCCATGTCCAAGATAACATCAAAGTCTACCATACTAAGTAACAACATATCAACTCTGGTCTCAAAAAATCCAATAACAACTAAACACGACCGATACACACGGTCCTCAATAATAGAATCTCATATAGGTGTAGATACATAAACAAGAGAACTCAAGAAATCACACGATACATCCAAATACAGAGCAAAGTAAGATGACACATTTAAATAAGTGGATCCTGGATCAAATAAAACTAATGCATCTGTATGGAAAACTAGAACCATACCTATAATGACTGAGTCTGAAGCAACTGCCTCTATTGTACTTAAAAGATCATAGAATCCGGCCGGACCTCCCCCTCTAAGGAGAACTCTACTAGCCCATCCCCCATCCCTAGCTGGCTAAGCGGGTAGAGTAGCAACTAGGGTAGCAATCGTGGACTGAGAAGTCTGCGGACCTGACTGAATCCGTTGAGCCTGAGTAGTCTTAGAAGGTGCACCCCTACTGAGTCTGGGGAAGTCTATGACCATATGGCAGGTATCACCATACTCAAAATAAGCTCTCAGTGGGCATGGAAGATGGGAATGGCTTGGGTCTGGTTAGCTGAACTGACCACTAAAGGCACCTCATGTAGGAGGTGCACTAAGGATAAATGTGCAACCTGAGATCTTGGAACAACCGGAGCATCACTAGAAGCTGGAAGTTGTGAGTGAACTGGGTGGCTCACATATCCCCTACCATAATGGGCTGAAGCTGCAGCATGATCAGTTAACACGAGAGCTCTTGTCCTCCCTATCACCTCTCTCATAGACTCGTATGCCCTCTAACCTCCATGCAATCTCAACCACCTGCTGATACAGAGTATCTGACACTAACTCCCTAGCCATGCTGCATCTAATACTCTGGTTGAGCCCCTCAATGATCGACGGACTCCATCCCTGACTGTTGTAACCAAGGCTGGTGCTTGCCTGGACAAATCATTGAATTGTATAGCATACTCCGACAATGACATAGTGTCATAACCCAAACCAATGGGCCAGGACGTGTGCCCGGTACCTTACTCAACCGAGTACCAACGTAACATATCCTTCGTATCATACTATTATAGGTAAATGAAATAGAAAGGCTGCTATGAGATAACTAGAATAAAACATGATGAACTACTCAACATTGGACGACCCAACATGTAATACAAACTTATACATATCACATACGGGCCTATAAGACCAAAATGATCACTTGTACACTGAACATAGTGGACAAGGCCATAAAATCTTTCATATACATGATATATGTCTACAAGCCTCTAAGAGTACATAAACTTCATAAGGCCGGGACAGGGCCCCGACATACCAATCAATACATGTCCAATGCATACTGACCAAATAGGCAACTCCGGAGCAAATCGAGCGCACCAACACCTTCTTCTGAGCTAATAGCTTACTTGGAGGACTCTTTACCTATCTATCGGGGCCTGCAAGCATGAAACATAGCGTCCCCAAGCAAAGGAACTTCAGTACAAATAATGTACCGAGTATGTAAGGAATGAAAATCGGTAAATAATAGACATGAGAGAAACATGGAGTAAAAGACTCAACATGTAAGTCTGAATAACTCTGTGAATCATTAATATTTATAATGTCATGCATATGTGTATAAATGTCATACAACGAATAGGTATATGTGTTCATAATATCATCAAGCCTCTAATGGCATCCCATCATATCATCTCGGCCACTGTGGGCAAATCATCAACGTATACCAGCTGATCAGGTGGTGGTGCGTATATAACGCCATAAATATTTCCTATATATATATACGCGTATATAATTCCATCTGGTCATGGGTTAATGTATATGTATAAATTGATTCAATGCATGAGAAGTACGTCAATAAAATCTCTCGGAACATCATAATATCATTATGCCTTTGATTAATGTCATGAAGTAAACTTTATCAACTTACGTATTTTCTGAGACCCATGAACAGACAATAGAATAATAAGACATATGGGTAATCAAGAACAATGGAACTTATAGTACTTCTATAAATAGAGTCATTTATGAAAGTTGTGTATTTACACATTTTGTTTATATCGTATGGATAATGCCAAAAGGAAAGAATGGATAGCCTTAACATACCTGATCCGATTCTCTTGACAATCCCTCTAACATACGTCTTTTGTGATAAAACACGTAACGACTGATTGAAGTAGGGAAAAATTCGTATGATATTTTTGATAAAGATTATATCGGGCTCCCTTAGAATTTCAAATCCCATTACTATTACGTCATATAACTTCACATGAATTCCTTTGCTGAAGATCGTTACTTGGTAGGTGTAAAACTTCTCCATTTTTGTGAATTTGATCATAATCTTTTATGACTTTTCTTGCTGAAGCTCATCCGTTACTTAGAAGATATAAGTATCTTCATTTTGTGCGTTAGAGAAGTGTTTAAATTTTGGTGGTGTGGGCCCCACTTTGATAAGGATAACTTGGCCAAAGAATGTCCAAATTATGCCACCTAATCTCAAAACCCAAAGAGTTATGGTTTGGTTTTAGCAAGTAGATCCCTTGCTTCCAAGTTGGGGTGATTCCCCTCCCCCTTAATCTTATCCACCAATCTTAATTACATGTTACTCTCCCCCTAAAAATCAATAATTACCTAATTATTCACATAATTAAGAATTATTTCAAATTACTTATAATACTACTCACTTTTAACACACTATATACATCTTGCTATCATGGTCGTGTGGTACCTTTTATGGCACTAGTCCATAAATACGAGGTATTTTAGCTTGGACAGTATTTTATCTCAAAATGTCAAACTTCAATGAAATTCATTTTCTTCGATTTGCTTACCCTCTCACCTTCAAGAATTTAATTATCACTTGTTTGAAATAGCATAATTCTTATAATCTCAAAATAATCTCATTCCCGAAATTACATCGATTAACTTAGGACGAAACTTTAACATACGAAAATTCGGGATGTAACATCTCATTTCCGAGCTTCCATCAATTTACTTATGGCATACTTTTACGTACGAAAACATCGGTTGACTAATGCACTTGTCGTTCGTCCCCTTTTGAATATTCGTCCTCGAATGCTGACTGATGGACTTATCATTATCATAACCTATAGCTCTTGCGAATACTTTAATACTCTCCTTGCCATCTAGGAAATTGTTTTGTGAATAAATCCAAAGTCCAGGATATTCCCACTGTTGATACCCAATGTTTCGCTCATATTTTAAATATATATACATATACTTTCAAAATAAGAGCATATGCATCATCATTTGATTTTTAAGCATATATAAATATTTTCATAATTTCTTTATAATTTTTAAGGGCTTTAAACCAATTTATTCTTGCATTTGTATTATATATAAATATCCAATAATTATCCTTCAAATTATTTTTATGATGATTTAATCATCTAAATTTATAATTTATACCTACATGATGTATAAATATTTTTCAGTGCATTTTTATAATTACATTTGTATTTTTAGGCTAAATTGCACATCTTTGCAATGATAGCCCATATTAATGTATAATTATATTATTTATGCAGAAAATAAATTTTTATATTTTTTTAAATGTTGAGTAATTAATGTTAATCATTTTAGTGCACAAATAATATTTGTTATTTATTAAATAATTTTATAAGTTATTTTTTATTAAAATATTGGGTATTTAAAAACTAGCTTAATTCTAAACTTATTTTCGGACCTAAACTACCCAATACACCAACCCAATAATATCTGAGCCCAAACCAAATAACCCCTCATCCCCAACCCAACTCCAAACCCGACCCAAATCTCCTTAAACCTCAGCCGTTGATAAAAAATGATCAACGGCTCACAAAACCCCACTCCTTTTCCGTATATCTCCTCACCCTAACCCTATTTCCCATTCCCTAAAGACCGTCACCTCTAAACTCTCTCTGTCTCACCTCTGAAGAACCCTAATTTCCGGTTTTTACCAATCCCCTTCCTAATCCCTTTAATCATGGGATTTACCTGTTATTTACTTACCATATCCGTGTTCCTTCTCTACTAGTTACTCGTTTATGGTGTTACCTAGTTGCTTGCCTAACATGGAAAGCAAATCTCATCAAAATCGAACCAAATCGGTTCAAATCCTTGATTTCTCTGGTTATTCTGTCTATGTTCACCATGTATTCTTTGTAAGTACGAATATTTTCTATATCTGTTGATGATTCTTACCCACCCTAAATTAGGGTTTTTAGACCCCTTTCAATTGAACCAAAACGGGTTCGATTCTCTAATTTTAAGTGATATTCCGTCTATGTTCATCCTATTATGTGTGGTGTTTTGATTTTATTCTACCGATTTTACACTTTCCCTAAAATTAGGGTTTGAGACTTTTCCCTTTTCCTTACAGATTCTGATTGCATGTAATGAATCTTTTCTTTCTCGTGTTTGATTGATGCTTTTCCTTATTTTGATGTAAATTTTTACGACTATATAAACCTTCCCCCATTCCCTTTAGAGGGAGACTCTTCTGAACTCGATATAGCTTTACAAAATTTAAAGTTTTACTATGATTGCATTCTATATTTTGATTTTGGCCAGCTGGAAGCCAAGGCCATTTAGTTCCGGGATCTTGCTACTCAGAACATTGTGGACTTTTTGTTCTTTTGTGCATTTTCACTTAACTAGTGAGTCATTTGACTTCTGCAATTTCATTCTTACATGCCTATGATTTGCACGTGTTCTTATTTCTGAATCTATCGTTCAATATGCTTTTGAGTTGTATTAGGTATTGTTCTATCAACTCTACATGTTTTAGCCTCTTTAACACTTAACTTCTTTTAATGCTACCAGTTCAGAAGTTATCTATTCCTAGCCTGGTAAATCTGGACTTTCTTGAGGTTTATTCTATTAGTGTGTTACTCACTTGTCTTGAATCCCTGTAGTGGATGCCTCACATTTGTGTTAGCCTGTGTTAAGACCTTCATTGTTAGTCATAATTTACCTCCCTACTATTTTGTCACTCAACATGATCACTCGACCCCATACCCCCTCTCCTCTAGTGTTGCTTATGATTTGGGATAGTTGTCTCATCATGTTTGAATCAGTACTTTGAGATGTTAGGCTAAATCTTTGATATAAATTAGAGCATCTTTGAACCTATTTCTCAATTTACGTTAAGCTTTCTTTTAAATTCTGTGATTTGTTCAATTGTTTTCCTTATATGCTCAATTTGGTCGTGTCTGTTTAAATCCCTTCAAAATTCATGTTTCCCAATTTTGGTCCTTTCTTTCACTTGTCACCTAAGTTCTTTGAATCTCATTCTTAGCCGGCTGAAAGCCAAGGCCACTTAGGTTCTGTCCTTTGACCTCCCTAGTGTGAGCGCTGCTTAAGGTTCATTTGAGACCCTTGTGAACTCTGAAACACAAGGGCTTGGTCCCAAGTTTCCTCTTTGAATTATCTCTGCTAACCTCCCTAGTGTGAGGAGTGCCATGGGTTCTTGAAGACCTTGGGAACTCTGACGCAGTAGGGTCTTGGTTCTATATGCTCAACTCTGTTTTAAGACCACTGGGGGAATCCTTCAAGTCCTGGCTACCTGATGTCCATGAACATGTAATTTTGGGGTTGTTCTGAATTATGAGAATGAAGGCCTGGCCTGGCCAGGTGTACCTTTGGGCCTGCTGTATGCTCCCTATAACTATTCGATGTGGTAAGTATTCTATTAATTCTGGGTCTATAATAAGTCTTGTAATAACATTTTGGGGCATTAGTGAAATTGGGGAAGGGGCTTTTATCTTATACTTGCATTAAAATGGGTAGAGATCCTGCATATAGGTTCATTACTTAGTTAAAATATGCTCAAATATGTCCAGCTATCATGTGTTAGAAATAATGCCTATAGGTATTTTATCTTCGCTCAAAATGTGTTACTTTCCAGTTATCTTAGAAATCTTGCCTATAGGTATATTGTTATGCTAAGAATGTTCAATTATTATACGTTAGCCATTCTGCCGATAGGTTCTTCATTTGGTCGGAATGTGTTAGAAATCATGCCTATAAGATCTAAAATCAGTTTTAGTTATAGAAATCATGCCTATAGGATCTAAAACCAGTTTTAATTATAGAACTCATGCCTATAGGGTCTGAATCAGTTTAATTAATTGTCCTACTAGTTTCTTTAATAGTCTTCAAATTGTCATCACTACAAACCATGCCTATAGGACTCAATTAATCAATTCTCAACATAATCCTGTGATTACCACTATTAGTTACTGCATAAAAATGGCTAGATATCATGCCAATAGGTTTAATATCTTATACCTGTAAACAGTAGGAAATCATGTAGGTTTCAGAGATTGTAAACTGCCCGCTCATTAAATCCAGAATCACATAAAGATCCTGTCAATAGGTTTCTGCAACTTCAACTTGTTAAAATATGCAACTGTCTTCATTAATTAGTCTGCATGCATTTGTTGCTTAAGTGTGGAGGCTAACCTGAGCCTGTAACTGCTTTTATATGAAGTCCAACTTGTTTTGTATGTTGCCTAGTTTTTTCATTTTTGAGCAACCTAAGTTAAGTCTAGAACCACCGAAATAAAGGTCCAAACGCCTCCTAGACCATAGGTACGGGGACGGGTAGTGCACACATAGGGTACGTTTAGAACCAACTAGTGCACTTTAGGTAACAACTTAAAGATAGTAATCGGGTAGTAGGAGATGATAGTCTGTGCCCGCTGAATAATATGAGTAACACCCCTCCATGAGGAAGTTACGAAATATTAATTATGTTGCACGAGGTGATCCTTTAGGCTAAAAAACTTAGGACCCCTCATTTAAATTATTTGTGTTTAATAATCAACTTCAAAAATTCCGTGTTTCTCCTGTACTTGATCTCCTAGACTAATTCATATAATTCAAGTTCGGCCGGGATCTACCTTTGTGAACCTCGAAAAGTTCCTAACACCTTCTCCTCAAGGTAATTTGAGCCCTTACCCGGTCTTTGGTGATGCAACTAGTTAGGCAGAGTTATCTGCGAATAGGTGCCCTAACGCACCTTTAATCTGTTAGGTGGCGAATCTTTCTTTTAAAACTCTTAAAAGAGTTGTCATATGTCGAAACCCGATTTTGTGAGAAAAAGGGCCGCAACACCCACCTGTAGGCCTCTTTCTCACACCACGACATGTGGTCGCAATTCTTCGAATCTGGTAACTCTTGCTACCTTCTGTCATGCAGTCTGTACAACCTTTTCCTTATATGTGCGTCTATGCGACTCTTCCCTCCAGCCTTTAGCCAATCTACAGGCCTCACTTTGTAAACATATACAGAGCTTGACAAGATGTCCTTCTGCGCAACTCTTTGCTTAATTTGATTACAACGTGCGTTTCCCCTTATTCCCTAATCATGTTCACTTGCTCCAAAGTTTTTAATTTTGCTATATCATGTCTCTCCCAATCCTTACCCCTTTATTTGTTTTATTACAATTCTTTCATTACGCGTACTAACTTCTTCCCTATTTTTCTTTCTTTAATGTCTTTACGTTTATTAAATACTGCATTTACTGCTTTCATCATGCAAAATACTTGACAACCTGTTGTTTTATATTTGCATAAATTATGCTCCATCATACTTCACTCGTGCGTAATTAATACCATAGCAGCACTTGATGAGTGTCCGCACTCTTCCTAAATCACCCTTTAAACTTGGAAAGATTTATTTGTGGTAAAACTAGTCGATCAACATTGCAATCGACGGTTCTATGCCTTTCCATCTCAAGTTGTATGCTTGAGGGTACCATTATAGACTCTTATAGAAACCCCACTCTGATGTTAAGCGCGCATGCATCATGTCTAAACCTAGTATGGGTTAAAACGCTATCCATGTAACAACTCGCTAAGACAAGCCTTGTCTAAAGTCCACCAGGATTTCCATAATCCCAATAGGCACAATCATGATATGTGCATTATTTGGAGAAAACGTTCCAATGTGCTAATCATTAATATGTAAATAGTCGAATTTGGAGGGGGAAAGGGCTAACTTTATTTGTTTTGCAGAAATGAGGCACGAAGTCCCCAGGTTCGGCATGGTTCAAAATATCCCACCTTTGCTGTTGTCAGTTGCTGGACATACGCGACCTGGGGAACCTGATTGATGGAGCCAAGAAGGCCAAGCTCCCTCTAGGACCAAAGAGATTAGGAATTATGTTTTACTCGCTTTCTAGACTTGTTTTAGGCTTTGGTTGTAATAAGGCAAATGCCATTAGTGACTCTTTATGATTACTGTCATTTTAGTAGAAATTTGGTTTATTTATCATATTAATGAAATGACGCAGTTATTGGCATCAACTTTCTCCAAATCTATATGTCGCTTAGGCCTACCTCGGGCACAATGAGGTCCCCAAATTACGATGCAAATTTATAATTCCATAATATGTGTTTAAATACCGCAAACATCCTTTTAATACTCCTCACTGACTTGTTTACCTTTTGTTTTCCTCTTTTATTTATTTATTTATTTATTTATTCCCATCCCCTAAGGTTGGTTCATGCATACTGGTATCATCAATGTATCATACTAGATCTAGAGGTCCTCCACCTCCTCCTCCTCCTCCTCGAAGTGATCCTAAAAGCAAAGAAAAATCCAGAATGGATGATACAAGCAATATCAGGAAAGAAAATGCTACGCACAAGGAAAATATCGAGACTTCAGATGGTCAGAGTACTTCGGTACAGAATGACTTGGTTTTGCGGTTGGAACAGAAGATACTGGAGCTACAAGGGAATTTGAGCAGGTACGGAACATAGCAAACCTTTTCCTTGCCCGTAATGTCCCCGACGTCAACCAACAAAACATGAAAAACCTAGTACCTCCCCAGAAGACACAAAACCAATAAAATCCTCCCGCACCTCACCAATATGCCACACCTCTGATCGAGGCCAACCCTGCACTACTATTGAGTAGCGAGAGAGGTCGAAGCAGCTTTTACCCGATTAAGGTCGGGATCGATTTCCACAGGGAGCTAGATATTGGAGTCGGGTGTCTATCTAAATGAGAGATGCGTATTTACTCTTAATTGCACTTCTACACATTTTTGGTTTTGATTATGATTCTAATTTTATCAAACTACAATGATCAATTAAACTAAAATAAGCTAAGATTAAACTATTGCGAGTTGTTCAAATGATTAAAAGGCACTAGGGTAGTGACTTTCGGCTAGGTGGTCAATTGACAGATTCTTGAGTCTAAAGCTAGGTTGTCACATTTGAGGAGTATGATATAACCATTGCATGATTCTACTCACTCAATACCTCTCGGTAGTTCGAGTGGTTTTACCCGAATTGACTTTCTCAAGACCAATTAGGTATGCAAATTTGCACAAGCAATCAAGGTTCAAGTTGGGTATTACTATCTCTAGGTTTAACCCGTTAATTGGGGCTATCAATCTCTTGAGTACGCCCCAATTTCTTGTTGGACTAATTTCAAAGACTTAGGCTCTTTTTCTCAAGAAGAGCCAAAGTCAACTAAACACAAACTAGTGTTTGCAACCACTAATTCAGTAATTAAACATGAAATTAGTCCAAATATCAAACACCCATAGACAATCAAGCATCAAAATACAAGACCCATCAATTACCCACACTAGGGTTGAGCCACAACCCTAGCTTATGGGTCTAGCTACTCATAATCAGAGAAGAAAACAAAGAAATAGATGAAGAAAAACTCATATTAATTATTTGCTAAATTAAACTTGAAGATTCACTGTTGAAATGAAGTTAAAATTACTCAAAAAATATAAAAGAATCTAAGTTACGAGCGCAACTCTAAGGAAAAACTATCTGATGACCTAAAAATGGGAAAATAAGCTATTTATACTAAGCTGACAATTCAGGACAAAAATACCCCGACGGGGCTAGTGCGGACCGCAAAAAATCAAGTGCGGCCGCACTAAGGCTCTTGACTTGAATATCCAGGTCTCTGAACTTGGGCAATACGGACCGCACAATTTCGAGTGCAACCTCGGTGGCTTCTAGTGCGGTCCGCATGAAATGGAGTGCGGACCGCATTGGACTTCAATCTTCAAACTGGCAACTCTCTGAACCTTGGCTCTGCGGACCGCACTAAATCGAGTGCGGCCGCATGCCTTTTGGTCAGGGATGCACACTCTCTGAACTTCACTTGTGCGGACCGCACAGAATGGTGTGCGGCCGCACTGGCCCTGTTTGACTGAGCTTTGCCTTGTCTTGGTACTTGTGCAAGTTTCACTCCTTTTTAAGTTGATCTTTGACATCTTGTCACCTTGTTGATCAAACCTGCAATCAAGCATAACTTGTGAGCCTTTGGGACTATTTTGTACACATTTCTAATCAAAACTTGAGCATGAAGGAGTGTAAAATTTGTCATAATTCCTAGTTATCAACTCCCCCAAACTTAAGCTTTTGCTTGTTCTCAAGAAAACAAAATAAGACCTACCCCTTAATAGAAAATCCAAGAAAATTCAGTTGTCTTAAAGTGATCTCATCTAGCATCAACTGGGACTAACAATTGCCCTCAATACAAATGAATCATTAACACTATTTTACTCTTTTAAACACAATGGATTAAGTGTGACACAAGAGCATCAAGAGTTGACTCTATACATCAAAGAACTCTTTCTATTACTTTGGTCATTGTGGAACCCAAACTCACACATCCTCAACTTTCTCTAAGCAAACCTCACCTTTAGGATAGTGACACTCAGAATGAGGTTAATGGAAATACACTCATCTCTTTCAAGGAAAAATCACAAAGTCCGGCTCTAAGTACCATATGCTTACCCCTTATGTGAGTTACCACTAATGTAAGCTTCATTCAACTCAAGATCATATAGGGCTTTTGTGGAGACATAGTGAAGGCTTTTGGTTCAGGGTAGGAAATGTTTGGTCTAAGTAGACTCCATCTTCCCTTAAGCACTTCTTTTGTTTCATTTTGTCACACATTCACTTGACTTTTTAAGTCATTTCACTTCTCTCTAAGGGGTTAGAGAGACACATTGTCACTCTTTCTTGTTCATTTCAAATCTTTTCTCCTTTCTTATTTTTTCACACCTTCATTCTTTGCTTTTCTTGAATCCCTTTTATTCATTTCTACATTGAACATTCTTTTTGTATTTTTGCTTCACTTTCTTTTTCATTGCCCTTTCTTTTCTTCATTTTGTACCTTTTTACCACTTTGTTTCCATTCTCGTCTCTCTCCCCAAACTTATAATTTTGCCATGTGCTAAGGAAAGATCGGGTGCCAAGAGAGGATATCTTTTAAAATGGGTAAAGGCTTGTATTATTGTTCTTGAAGGGAAAAGGTATAAGGCTCAAAAGGGTTGACTAGGGTGGACTATGGAAGTGTTCAAGCTATCATTTGGATCAAGGAGAGCCTATAATCATATCTCAAGTGAAAATTCACTTAGGATTTTGCCTCAACAAACATTCAGGGCAAGTTCTAGACCAATGGCTCGGGACTTGGAATTGCAATGCAAATTTCTCACCACACAAGCTATGGGATCGCTAAAGACACAGAGTCGGGGGTCCACAACAACCTTAGATAAGATTTGAGCACACAATGGTCCCGAAAAACCACTTGATGATTATCGGTCAACTCAAGAGTCTCAAGGCCACAACTTTAACCATCATAGATACATAATTTGTTTTTGACCATGAGATCAAAGGCAAATGTGCTAGGCCCAAGTGAAGCTTTGCTTGAGGCACCCTTAACCACTAACTACTAAAAAGCAAAGAGAAAAGAAAAACAACCTCAAACCCTTAAGAAGGTAGTCATGCCATCCATCATCGGGAAGAGCCACCCGGTTCATACAAATTCCACCTTTGGAAAGAACCGTGGCATTAAGAACACCAAAGGCTTATTGCAAAAATCCAAAACAAGAAGCTACGAAGATAAATAAGAAGCTAAGAAAGAAAAAATTGCGGAAAGTAATGAAGTGCTGAAATTATATACATACCAAAGATGAAAAATAAAGAAAGCATAAAATCTGCCAAATATTACATTCATCCAATCAAATCAAAGTAGGGCCTACCCCCTCAAATGAAAACTTACATTGTCCTCAATACCAACTAAGCAAAATAAGCACCAAAAATAAAAGAGAAGAGGATACAAAAACTCCCTATGGCCCGTCTGTCAACATGGGATCCTGAGTGGTCCCTAGGTCCTCTGTAAGCTCTGGAACTTGAGACTGGCTCCCTATGACCTGCTGCTGGGACCTGGACCTGGACCGAGGCCTAGGCTAACTCCTGGGGCTGGCTATAGGACTCTCCCTGCGGGTTTGCCAACTGTATGACTGCATCATCTACATGGGGAATCACCCTCTTCTTCTTAGGAGTCCTCTTCGACTGCACTGGCTGGGGATGAGCTGTTGGTACCGGGTCATTTAACAATAAATCCAAAGGCAGGTGATCTGCCTTCAACCTGTCAACCTCAACCCGCAAATCCTTCACAAACTCCTTGGAAGCCCGCGTCTTCCTCATCTTCTTGGCCTCCCTAGCAAGCTCCTTGAGAGCTTTCCCATGAGAATCCACAACATCCGTAAAAACTTTCTGAGTGTCAAGGATTTTCTTCTGGTTGTCCAGAATATCCTTGATGGCGACCTCAATAGACTATGAGACCTTTGGAGGTGGAAGTGCCAACTGAGCTGCCACTGTAGAAGTAAGGACAGACAACTTAGAGGAAGTTGTCTACATCCAGTTGTTGATGCTGAGAAGGGCCTGGCTCAGACAGTGGGCAGTCACTGGGTGGGCCGGGGTGGAGGGTATGTCTGGAACTGCTGAAATAGATGGACCGGGGGGCATGTCTGCTGTGGTGGAAGAAGGCTAAGTAGGAGCCACTACCACTATTGGCTCTTCAGACTAGCCAGTTGAAGCAGTAGTTGTTCCCTTGTAGTTCTTGCTTTTAAGGTTGTCATCACCCTGCATGCTGTACCATGAGAACGGGGCCTTTGCTTTCACTTTGATATCAAATGGTCGCTTCTCTACCTTTAGGTCCCTGAAGTACATGGATAAGAAGTTGGGGAAGGGGTAGTTTCTATCACCTTCACTGACTACCTGCGTAATTACCCGAGACATCACCTTTCCGATTTTAATCGGGTAACCAGTACTTCCCGGTGAAGAGGGAGTGAGTTGTCATGGGTAGTGAGGTCCAGTCTGCTGCACGCGAATGTTTCCCACCCCTTAGCCTCGAAATTCAAACTTCTCCTTAAGATCTTCACTCCCGCATTCAACCAATCGGGGTGGTACCTGGGATTGCCAGATATTGTGCTAACCAAGGACAGACTTCCTCACCTAATTCCATCTTTGCCAGATATAGTGTTTCATCCTTTTCATCAAAGCCCAAGTAGTCATTTATTGCTTTCCCATCAAATAGTACTTTCAAATTCCGTACCTTGGTCACTTTGGTGCCCTTTTTGATGTGGGCAACATTGGTGTAGAATTCCTTGACCAAGTGCTCGTTTGCATCCTCACAGGTGTTTAAGAAGTACTCCCAACCTACTTTCTCTCTAAACTGCCTTCTCACATTGGGGTTGTGAGGCAAGAGGTCTCTATCCACAAAACTCCACTCCAGAATCAATTTCCTCATAGGCCACCATTCTATGAACTTATGATAGGCCACCTCACTCAATAAGCGGTCTTGCCACACCTCCGGGTTTCTAGTTCGTTCTACCCCACCAACCTGAGGCTCACCCCTTTCCACTTCTTCCCCATTATCTGGTACTGCACCCTCTCCGGATAATGAAGTTATGGGAGAGGTGGAGTACTCATTTCCACTACCGGCAGTTGATCCCTAAGATGACTCAGAAGAAACTCGCACTGAAGCTTGGGCAGTGGGAGAAGCTGGAGGTGAAGGTGTATCTCTCAATCTGTTTCTCTCCGGCCAGTCTTCAATGTATTCTGGCACGGAGTCTAAAGATATATCCCGGGAGGGCTCATACTCACTCCACGACTGATCAATAGCTCTGTTTGGAGCTTTGATGATTTTTCTTGTGTTCTTGATGTTTTGACAGGCTTGTGCTGTCAGTCCTATCATGTTATTGCCTTTACCACCCCGGGAGGACTCTCCTCTACCTGCTTGTTTAGCACCCTTGCATCTTTGTTTCACTATTTTCTGCAACCAATAGTCAGTTATGCTTTGTTAGTCTCAGTAGAAGCAATGAAGTTCAAAGTTGTAGAAAAGAAAAGGTTGCAGACAGTATCCAAAGTTGTAGAATACGGACCGCACAAAATATAGTGCGGCCGCACTGAGGCCAATGCAGACCGCACAAAATGGTACCGCGGTCCGCACATAGGTGGGGTTCAAACTACCCACTCTCTGAATAAATGCACTGCGGACCGCACAAAATGGCAATGTGGTCCGCATTGAGGCACCGCGGACCGCACAAAATGCATTACGCTGCGATCCTCAATGATCAGGTCTCAAGATGTTGAGCAATGCGGTCCTCACAAAATGCCATTGCGGATTGCACAAGGGGCGGACCACACAATTTCCACCGCGGTCCGCACAGAGTACCAAAACATAGCACCAACTTAGGGTTTATCAAGTGTTCATTTTGAGTCCAAATTTTTACCTATTAAAGGGTCCCTAAGAGTTTGCCTAATATTTTAACTACCTAATACTAATTTAAACAACAAATGAACTAACCTAAGCTACCAATTCAAAAGAAATACGGGAAAGACCATAAGAAAAGCTGAGAAAACAAAAATTTAATGAAAATAGTAAAATTAAACAACTGAAAAGAAGTAAAAGTTACCAGATGTGAGAAGTATTAATGATTAATCGAGACTATGCAGATGAATTCATGCAAATTTAGTGATGAACAGTGATTTTTAGGGCTTTGACAGCAAAAGGATCGAAAAGTTCAAATAGTGGGCCTTAGGTACTATTTATAGAAAATGTCCTGGAGTCCAACTTACCTACCCAATGCGGACCGCAAAAAATGTAGTGCGGTCCGCACCACACAGCATTGTACAAGTTTGAGAAAGGCAACCATTGCGGTCTGCGCAAAATAGCATTGCGATCGCAATGGTCTACCGCGGACCGCACAAAGTGTAGTGTGGCCACGGTGGCAAAATTCATAGAGTTGAACAATTTTTTTCACTTTGTCCTGCACTGCATCAACACAATCCTGTAGCATCTCACAACCAGTCAGTCCAAAAATAAATCATATACTATAATGAAAATCAAAGAAAAATAAGAAGAAGAACACATGGGTTGCCTCCCAAAAAGCGCCTGATTTAACGTCGCGACACGACACATGTTACCATCAAATCATTTGAGATGAAGAAGTGCCACCACGTGGCTGTCATTAATTTTCCCAAGTAGTGCTTGACCCTATGCCCATTAACTCTGAAAACTTCCCTATTTTTGTTCTTTAAATCAAGTGCACCGAACGGGGTCACACACACAACTTCAAAAGGTCCACTCCATTTTGACTTAAGCTTTCCCGGAAACAGACGTAACCGTGAGTTGAACAAGATAACCAAATCACCCACTTTGAACTCCTTGCTATGAGCATATTTATCATGAAGGTATTTCATCTTGTCCTTATACAAGGACGAACTGGAGTAGGCATGGAATCAGAATTCATCAAGTTCATTAAGCTGCTCCACACGAAGATTGGCTGCAACATCCCATTCAAGATTTAGCTTCCTCAAACCCCACATGGCCTTGTGCTCTAACTCAACCAATAGATGGAAAGCTTTCCCAAACACTAACCGATACAGAGACATACCAATCACATTCTTGTAAGCAGTTCTATAAGCCCATAGAGCATCATCCAACTTCTTTGACCAATCGGTCCTATTTGCATTGACTCTCTTTGACAATATTCTCTTGATTTCCCTATTGGTGACTTCAACTTGGCCACTCGCTTGAGGATGATAGGGAGTATAAAGTTTGTGATTGACACCATACTTTGCAAGCAAAGTGTCAAAAGCTCTATTGCAAAAATGAGACCCCCCATAACTTATGATTGCACGAGGAGTACAATGCAACAACACTCTGGGCCTCATTGTTGGGCAGAGCCACGACTTCAACCCACTTTGAAACATAGTCCACCGCCACAAGAATGTATGTGTTCCCATACGATCTAACAAACGGGCCCATAAAATCAATGCCCGTTACATCAAAAATATCAACCTCAAGAATGATATTGAGAGGCATTTCATCTTTCTTCGAAATTTCACCCGCTCTTTGACATTCATCACACCTCTTCACAAGTTCACTTGCATCTTTGTACAAAGTTGGCCAATAAAACTCACAACTAAGAACTTTGGAATCCATCCTCGCCCCGCCATGATGGCCACCATAGGGAGAGGAATGACAAGCCTCCAAGATACTCAATTGCTCTTCCTCCGGGACACACATTCAGATCACACCATCTGTGGAAATCTTAAACAAGTACCACTCATCCCAATAGAAATCCAAACTATCCCGCTTGAGCTTCTTCCTTTGGTTAGAAGAGAGCTCACACGGGATTATACCAGCCACAAGGAAATTAGCAACATCCACAAACCATGGCATACCATTCATCGACACCGAAAGGAGTTGTTCATTAGGAAATGAATCATTGATCTCTAGTCCATCACGAGGCCTCCCCTCCTCCTCCAAGTGGGACAAGTGGTCCGCCACTTGGTTCTCACTACCCTTCCGGTCCACAATCTCCAAATCAAACTCTTGAAGTAACAAGACCCATCGCATCAGTCTAGATTTGGAATCCTTCTTCTTCATCAAGTACCGGAGTGCGGCATGGTCGGTATGGATTATGACCTTGGCACCTATAAGATACAACCAAAATTTCTCCATTGCGAACACAATAGCCAAAAGTTCTTTTCGGTTACCGTGTAGTTCACTTGAGGATCATTCATTGTCTTGATCGCATAGTACACTGGATGAAACATTTTGTTCACTCTTTGACCCAAAACTGCTCCAACCGCAACATCGCTCACATTACATATGAGCTCAAAGGGTAAGCTCCAATTAGGTGCGGTAATAATAGGAGTGGTGGTAAACTTATGCTTGAGAAGTTCAAAGGCTTGCATGCATTTGTCATCAAACACGAACTTGGCATCTTTTTCCAACAACTTGCACAAAGGATTCATACCTTCGAAAAGTCTTTGATAAATCTCCGGCAGAACCCCACATGCCCAAGAAAACTTCGAACTCCCTTGACAGATATAGGGGGAGGGAGTCTTGAAATCATATCAATTTTTGCTTTGTCTACCTCAATACCATGTTTCGAAATTTAATTCCCAAGAACTATGCCATCTTCCACCATAAAGTGACATTTCTCCCAATTGAGAACAAGATTGGTTTCTTCACAACGGGCCAAAACTATATCAAGATTCTTCAAGAACTCATCAAATGAATCACCCACAACACTAAAGTCGTCCATGAACACCTCCAAAATTTCTTCCACCATATCAGTGAAAATGGCCATCATACACCGCTGGAATGTAGCCAGTGCATTACACAACCCAAAAGGTATCCTAGAAAAGGCAAATGTGCTATATGGACAAGTGAATGTGGTCTTCTCCTGATCTTCCAGAACAATCAAGATTTGGTTGTAGCCAGAATACCCATCCAAGAAATAGTGGAAGGCACGCCGAGCAAGTCGGTCTAACATCTGATCAAAAAAAGGAAAAGGAAGGTGATCCTTGCGGATCACTTTATTCAACTTGTGATAGTCCATGCATACCCTCCAACTGGTGACGGTTCTGGTTGGAATCAACTCATTTTGTGAAATTGCAACCACGGTCATGCCACTCTTCTTCGGTACACATTGCACCGGTGAATTCCAAGAGCTATCAGAGATGGGATACACAACCCCGACATCCAACCACTTGATCACCTCCTTTTTCACAACTTCTTGCATTGCCTCGTTCAACCTCATTTGATGTTCCAAAGAGGACTTTGCATCATCTTCCAGCATAATCTTGTGCATAACAGAATGCGGGGCTTATCCCCCGAATATTAGCTAGAGTCCATCCAATTGCCTTTTTCCGCTTTTGAAGCACCACCAATGTGGCATCAACCTGCATATTAGTAAGACAAGAAGAAAGAATAACTGGTAAAGTAGAACTAGGGCCTAAGAACTCATATTTGAGGTGTAGAGGTAGTGGTTTCAACTCCAATACCGGAGGCTCCTCAATTGAAGGTTTTGTTGGTGGATTCTTTCTATTCTCGAGATCCAGAGAGAGTTTCCTAGGATCATAAGATAAGAGCCCATTCCATGTAAAGAATTCACACACTCCACTAGGCCCTCATCATCATTGACATCAAGATTCAATAATACGGCCTCCAATGGGTCCTCCACATTGATCATTGCACTGATGTCATCAACTATTACTGCTATAACAAGGTCCACAAAAGAGCACACCTCGGTACTGTTGGGCTGCTTCATTGACTTATACACATGAAAGGCCACTTTTTCATCACCCACTCAGAAGTTGAGTTACCCTGCTTCCACATCAACTAAGGCCTTCCCCTTAGAAAGGAAAAGTCTCCCCAATATGATAGAAACTTCATAATCCATCTCGCAGTCCAAGATCACAAAGTCAGCTGACAAGATAAATTTGTTCACCCGAATAAGCACATCATCAATAATACCCAATGGTCTCTTCATTGTTCTATCCGCGATTTGTAATCTCATGGAAGTCGGCATCAGTTGCCCAATACCCAAAGTCTTGAAAACTGAGCAGGGCATCAAATTCATACTAGCCCCCAAATCACATAGAGCCTTAGTAAAATCCGCACTCCCAATGGTGCAAGGAATGATGAAAGCGCCGGGATCTTCAATCTTAGGGTCCATTGAATGCACTATTGCACTAACTTGGTGAGTCATCTTTATAGTTTTACAATCCATAGACCGCTTCTTTGTCACCAAGTCCTTCATGAATTTAGCATAGCCCGACATTTGTTCAAGAGCCTCCACTAAAGGCACATTAATGGATAAGCTATTCATCATGTTAATGAACTTTTTAAACTGATTCTCATTTTTCTACTTCGCGAGCCTTTGAGGATAAGGTAGAGGTGGCCTTGGCAAAGGAGCCTTGGCTTTAGTCACAATCGGCTCCGACATGTCTATTATGTGTTCCCTAGACGGGTTCACATCATTTTGAGTTTCTACCTCGGCATCTTGAATATCAATCCTCACTATTTCATTCACATTGTCATCAATCACATTTTCAACCACCAAAGGAACTTCATTTTCTTGTAACTAAACATCATCACTCAAAATTTGCTTTTGCTTGGAGGCATTCACATCACCGCCTCATCCACTCCTTGTAGTTACCGCCATAACATGATTGTTCCCACCCTTCGGGTTCACTACCGTATCATTTGGTAGAGCACCCTTAGGGCGAGTATTCAAGGACTGTGAGATTTGGCCCAACTGAACCTCTAAATTCCGAATCGAGGTATTGTGGGAAGACAACTGAGCATCAGAATCCGCACTCTTTTTATCATCTATTCGAACATCATTTCAATTCTTCCCATATCATTGTTAGAAGAATTGGGACCTTGAGATGGGAATAGGGGTGGATTGTTCGGTTGTTGGTACATTGGGGGCCTTTGAAAGCCTTGCCCCCGATTTCCTTGGTTTCCATTATTTCATCCACCTTGATTGTTGTTGCCACCCCAATTGTTATTACGATTCCAATTTCTTTGATTGTTTTGATTGTTGTTCTGATTGCCCCAGTTGGAGTTTTGGTTATTGTTCCCCCAATTACCATTTCATTGTTGTTGTTGATTGCCCCAATTGCCTTAGGGTCTTCATTGTTGTTGGTTGGAAGAATTTCCCCTTTGGCCTTGATAATTATTCACGTATTGCACCTCTTCACTCTATCCATCAAAACCATCATCTTGAAATCCACCACAATCATTGTCAAATTTCTCGGAATTCCCTTGGTTCTGTTGACCTCTTTGTCTTCTTTTACTGACAAGCATGTTAATACCCTCCAGGCATTCACTTGGCGAGGATTTTGAACTTGTTGCAACTGTGCCTTTGCTAGTTGGTTCATAGTAGTTGTCAACTCAGCTATAGCCTGCCCATAATCATGTAACTCCTTGTGAAAATGAGTGACCGTGGGGTCACCCTAAGGCACGTTGGCTCAACTTTGCCACATAGAAGAAGTGTCAGCCATCTCGTTAAGTATGTCACAAGCCTCATCATAAGACAGCTTCGTAAAGTTGCCCCCAGCAAGTTGGTTCACTATGCATTGGTTTGTTGTGTTAATGCCCAGATAAAAGGTTTGTGGGATCATCACCTCGGTCATATCATTGTTGGGGCATTCTTTCACCATTGTTCTATAACGCTCCCAAATCTCATGCAAAGGTTCCGTGGCTCTTGCTTGAACACCAAGATCTCATCTCTCAATGCAGCCGTATGCCTTGGTGAGAAATTTTTTGCAATGAACTTATCCGCCAACTCAGCCAAGTAGTGATGGAATGGTTGGGAAATCGCTCAAGCCAATCCAATGCCTTCCCTCTAAGTGAAAATGTGAAGAGTCTCAACTGGAGAGAATCCTCGGACACATTAGTTTGCTTGCTCCCCCAGCAAGTATCCACGAACCCCTTGAGATGTTTGTAAGCATTTTGATTTGCAGTGCCCATGAAATACCAATGCTGCTCCAGCAATGTCAGCATCACATTGGTTATATGAAAATTTCCCGCCCGAATCTGGGGCAGGACAATTGCACTAGCATAACCTTGGTTTGGAATCACTCTCGGAGCCACTCTTGGAGGTGGCGGGGGAGGGTCTGGAATATTATCATTGGCCTAGCGGCCTCTCCATTGTTTGTGAGGCACACCAGGGACCTCATCTTCAACATTGTCATCTACTTCCTTCCCCTGCAGAAGATCTCCAAGAGGAGCATTGTTTAAGTTTGCTGCCATTTTGTACCTGAAGTTGTGACACAAACAAATTAGTAACACATAAGGAAAGAAGAACAATACACAAAACTATTTAGATAGATTTCCAAAACCGTTAGCTCCCCAGCAACGAAGCCAAAAAGTTATTGAGGCCAACCCTACACTACTATTGAGTAGTGAGATAGGTCAAAACAGCTTTTACCCGATTAAGGTCGGGATCGATTTCCACAGGGAGCTAGATATTGGAGTCGGGTGTCTATCTAAATGAGAGATGCGTATTTTCTCTTAATTGCACTTCTACACATTTTTGGTTTGATTATGATTCTAATTTTATCAAACTACAATGATCAATTAAACTAAAATAATCTAAAGTTAAACTATTGCGAGTTGTTCAAATGATTAAAAGGCACTAGGGTAGTGACTTTCGCCTAGGTGGTCAATTGACATATTCTTGAGTTTAAAGCTAGGTTGTCACATCTGGGGAGTATGATATAACCATTACACGATTCTACTCACTCTATACCTCTTGGTAGTTTGAGTGATTTTGCTCCAATTGACTTTCTCAATACCAATTGGGTATGCAAATTTGCACAAGCAATCAAGGTTCAAGTCGGGTATTACTATCTCTAGGTTTAACCCTTTAATTGGGGCTATCAATCTCTTGAGTATGCCCCAATTCCTTGTTGGACTAATTTCAAAGACTTAGGCTCTCTTTCTCAAGAAGGGTCAAAGTCAACTAAACACAAACTAGTGTTTGCAACCACTAATTCGGCAATTAAACATGAAATTAGTCCAAATATTAAATACCCATAGACAATCAAGCATCAAAACACAAGACCCATCAATTACCCATACTAGGGTTGAGCCACAACCCTAGCTTATGGGTCTAGCAACTCATAATTAGAGAAGAAAATAAAGAAATAGATGAAGAAAAACGCATATTAATTTATTGCTAAATTAAACTTGAAGATTCACTGTTGAAATGAAGCTAAAATTACTCAAAACAGATAAAAGAAGCTAAGTCACGAGCGCAACTCTTAGGAATAACTATTCGATGACCTAAAAATGGAAAAAGAAGCTATATATACTAAGCTGACAATTCTGGACAAAAATACCCCGGCGGGGCTAGTGCGGACCGTACAAAATCAAGTGCAGCAGCACTAAGGCTCTTGACTTGAATATCCAGCTCTCTGAACTTGGGCAATACGGACCACACAATTTCGAGTGCGGCCGTGGTGGCTTCTAGAGCGGTCCGCATGAAATGAAGCGCGGACCGCATTGGAATACAATCTTCAAAATGACAACTCTATGAACCTTAGCTTTGCGGACCACACTAAATCGAGTGCGGCCGCAGTGAATCCAATGCGAACCGCAGAAAATATAATGCAGCCGCATTGCCTTTTGGCTTGAGATGCATAATCTCTGAATTTCACTTGTGCAGACCGCACAGAATGGTGTGCGGCCGCACTGGCCCTATTTGACTGAGCTTTGCCTTGTCTTGGTACTTGTGTAAGTTTCACTCCTTTTTGAGCTGATCTTTGACATCTTGTCACCTTGTTGATCAAACCAGCAATCAAGCACAACTTGTGAGCCTTTAGGACTATTTTGTACACATTTCTAATCATAACTTGAGCATGAAGGAGTGTAAAATGTGTCATAATTCCTAGTTATCAACCTCCCCCAAATCCCAATCCTCCACCAGTGCCGACTCCTCCACAACATCATTATCAGCGAACCCAGTATCCACAAACCACTACCTACCACACTCCTCAAAATGCACCATAACCTACCCCTGATCCTCAAAACTCAACCAACGACTACCACTACACCCAAATTCCTGGAGTCCATGAAAGCAACCCCATATACGTAGAAACCTTACCCTAGACCCCACAACAAACCTTATACATACTTGAATCTACCGAGAAGGACTTGCTCATCAAGAATATGGAGGATGGACTCACGAAGCTTACTAGTCGAGTCCAAGGCATTGAAGGGGGTAAAGGCATTGAGGGTTTGAACTATGAAAATTTGAGTATTCAGCCGGACGTAGAACTACCAGAGGGTTACAAACCTCCTAAGTTCAAAATATTCGACGGGACAGGTGATCCAAAGGTACATCTGAGGACGTATTGCGACAAGCTCGTAGGGGTTGGTAAAGATGAAAGAATCCGCATGAAGCTATTCATGAGGAGCCTCACTGGAGACACCCTATCCTGGTACATCAGTCAAAATCCAAAGAAGTGGGTTAACTGGGTACGCATGGCGTCAGACATTATCGATTGGTTCAGGTTCAATACAAAAAATGCGCCAGACATCTTCTAAATTTAGAATCTTAAGAAAAAGCCAACAGAAACTTTCCGTGAGTGTGCTACTGGATGGAGGTCGGAAACTGCAAAGGTAAGGACAACACTGGAAGAAGAACAAATGAATAAATTCTTCGTCAGAGCTCAAGATCCACAATACTATGAAAGGTTGATGGTTATTGAAAACCATAAATTTTCTGACATCTTCAAATTAGGAGAAAGAATAGAAGAGGGAACTAAAAGCAAAATGGTGACAAACTTTGAGGCACTCCAAGCTACAAACAAAGCCTTGCATTCAGGAGGTATATCTAAGAAGAAAGAAGTTGGTGTAGTAATGGTAGCCCAGGGTCCGAAATCTTCCCTCACATAGCAAACACCACCACCCACATATCATCCTTCACTTCCCAAATACTAACAAGCCGCCGCTACCTACCATACTTATAACACACAACCTACATATTACCACTCACCACCACCAGCCTGCCAAAACTACCAGAAACCCAGACCAAATTTCTACCACAGACCACCCAGACAATACAATCCTATTGACCAACCCATCGATCAGTTGTATGAAAGACTGAAGGTTGCCGGTTATGTCACCCCCATTCCCGCTGTTACTATGGAAAACCCTTCCCAGTGGGTTAATCCAAACAAGACATGTGCATATCACTCAGTCATGAAGGGACATACTATTGATGAATGTCGCACTTTGAAGGATAAGATCCAGACGTGTATTGACACCAAGGTTATACAAGCAAAAGAGGTTGTACCAAATGTCCGCAACAACCCCCCCACCCCCACCCACCAGTCACTCTCACACCTATTGTAGTACAAATTTAGTTGCCAATTAAGGTTGAAATAGCCACGCCAACTCTGTTTGAGGTTAAATCAACAACGCCCTCAATTGCACCAGCTCCGTTTGAGGTGGAAGTAACCACACCTTTCACTGTGACGGTAGCACCCACACCGTCCTTTAATTCCAACGCTATACCATAGGACTATGCTGTGAGCACATGATTTTTGCCTCATACGAATTACTCCAAAGGAATTCCCAAAATTAGGTCTTTTCTTTAATTATGTGTTATTTTTAGGAATTATTGTACGATTTTCCTGAGTGTTTGCATATGTTTGTGTGCATGTTTAATTTTATTAATGCATTAAAAATACAAAAAATATAGAATCTGCATTTAGGATTTGATTTTTACATTTTTTGGAATTAATTAATAATTAGGTGTTTTACAAAAATGAAAATTCATAAAAAACAACATGTTTTTTATTTTTAGTCAAATTGTGTGATTTTCTTTTAATTTAGCATTTAATTATTTATGATAACTATTATTTAGAGTTAATTAATATTTTTAAAGCTAATTTGGGTTTTTATATTTTAATTAGGGTTTTAGTTTTAATTTTTTGAAAAAAGGGGAAGAAAAGAAAAGAAATTGAATTAAATAAAGGAGGGAAATCCAGTTTGGGCCAATCTGGCCAAAAACATTCTAAGCCCAAAGAAAATCAGTCCAAACCCACTCTAAATCCAATTAACCCAACCCAATGCAAACCCCTAACCGGTCCGTCTCAGCCTAGACCCAAAATGGCGTCGTTTTGTAACGGCTAACCCTGGCCGTTGGTCTTTGATGATCAAACTCGTTACCCGCCCCTGAACTGGTCTGGCCCCATGAAACCGAAACGACCCCATTTTAATTATTGATTCAATCAGAACCGTTGGATTCCAATCATCCAACGGCCCTGATTGAATCAATAATTTTAATATGTCAAAACCCATCAGACCCCCTTACCCCCTCAAAACCCGCCTCCTTCGTCTCTCGTCTCTTTTCTGAGACCAATAAACACACCACCGCCTTTCGCCCGCTGGAAATCACCCACGGCGGCGGACGGTGGCCAACCAGCCCTAAATTTACACCGTAGAACCCCCTCACTCCCCTCTTCACAGATTCGTAACCCGTTACCTTTGAACATCCCTAGAGCCCTTCGAATATCGATTCGAAGGGATGAACCCTAGCACCGCCCTAACTTTCTCCGGTGGCGGCGCCACCTCCATTCACCACCAAATTCACACCACAAAACCTCCTCACCCCCCTCTCTTCAAATCCGTAGCTAGTCTCCCTCGAATATTCCCCTAACTCTTCGAATCTTAGATCGAAATTTAACCCTAAATTCCCAAAATCGCCCTGAATCAGAGGTTTATTAAAATTCCAGGCCAAGTTTGGTTTTATTTGTGTGTTCTTAATAAGAACACACGATTAATATCAAACTTGGCCGGAAATTTAGAAGAATCGAAGACTTCTTCAATTTTTTACTGTACGAGGTTAATTCAATGTATTCTCTTTCCGTTCTTAATTTTGTTTTTTTTTATTTTATCTTCATCTATTCTACTCCTTCCCCTGATTCTTTTTATTTTTATCTATTTTTTTTTCTTTTCTCAGAGTTGTCGTATATCTTTGTCTAATTAGGATATTTAGTTTGATTAATTAATTTAATGTAGATTTTATCAGTTTAGGTTAATCATAAATTTATAGTTTTTTCAGTAAATGTAGCACTGTATTAATAAGAATTGATTTATTATAAGTTTAATGCAAGTGGTCACCTAATTGAGAAGTTTCTAATAGTGGTAGGGTAGAAATTGCATTATCAAATTAACTAAAAGCACTGAATTAGTGGATAATTAAGAAATGAAAAGTAGAATTGAAAGTGGTGAATGCACTAAGTTTAGTGCCTATATATAGATACTGAGTTCATACACAAAAAATAGACAGTCTGGTACTCTGAAAATACTGAAATATACATATATAGAGAGATTTAAGTGAAAAATTTCAGAAAATACCAACGGTTGAACTGCTACTGTTTCATTGAATTTTGAGTCATACTCAATTTCTTTCTAACTCCTGAAATTACTTTAACTCATTTGAATGGAAATGGATTGATTTTTTGGTAATTGAGAGTTTGTTGGTTCAAAATTTTGCTAAAAGTGCATTGTTTCATCGAATTTCATAAGCTGAATCTATTGTTTAACTGATTAAATCTGGGCTAGCTGCTGTTGTCGTAGCTGATCCTTCATTTTCCTGTTGTGTTTTGCTTTTCCAGGTATATTCCTTAAATTCCCCCTAATGTAAAGTCTGCTTCATATATGATATGGAAACTGGGAAGTTTAGAGTGTAATGTCAGCATGTTTCTTCTATTATAGTGTAGCTTTTCTTTTATGAGTCTATGATTGGTTGATGCATATTCTCCCTCTTGGTGATAGCATCTATTGAAAGTTGAATTTGGTTTAAGAATTAGCAAAGAAGTTCAATGTCCTGTTTAATGTTTCATAGTTAAAGTTTGGTATTATATAACTAAATCTTTTCATGATTCTGAACTCTTATGGAGGTTTATTTAACATTAAGTTTAATCAAGTTTGGATATAACTTGTATCTCTTTTGTTTGGACTCTTAATTGAAGTTGTTGTCAGCCCTTTTCAAATACTGAAATTGGGTTTTGTTTGGATATGAATGATTCTGGAGTGGTTTAGACTTGGTGGCATCAGTAATAGATAAGGGTTCTGGTTTGATTCAACTAGTTAGAACTGTTTGGCCTTCAGTTTATGTCTAAATGCATGCCAATATAGATCTTTGGTTTAATCCATTTGTTTCAAGTTGGTTTTCTTCTAGTGATCTTGCCAAATTTGCTCTGTTTAGTAGCTTAATTTATTTTAGTTTACCGAGTCTGCCTAGTGTATTATATCCTGCTGAATAATGTCAAAAGTCATGTTGAAAGTTGCATTTTGGTTTTATCTGATGAGGGATCAGCCCTCTAGCAAGTATTTTGAGGTTAAATATTTTGTAATTGAAGGTTTTTCTGGGAAAGTTGGTTGGATGGATTATTTGGTTGCATACGTAGCAAGATCATGCCAAATGACATAAATTGTGTATGCATCTTCTTGTTAAGCAATGTATATGGTTATTACAACATGCTACTTTGTAAGTCCATAGTGTCAAATTGAGCTTTAATTTTGTGTTCAAAAGGATTCGTAGATAAAAATGCTTGCTCAGTTAAATTGATTCCTCCAAGGGCTCGATCATGTGTCCTTGTCTTTTAGTTGTAATATACTTGAATTGGGCCTACTATTGAGGCCTGGCCCAAACCATTTAAAAGGGCCAGTCACTGATTTTCCTGTGTAAAATAATGTAGAGGAGTACACTTGTAGTTTAAGTTCAATATGTATTTGGATGAGTTTATTGGCTTAGATGAATTTGTAAATTTCTGTTGCAATTCTTGTTAAAAGATACTATCTAAAGTTTTTTTTAATTAATTTTTTTAGTGATAAAGTTTGTACATGTGCAAAAAGAAGAATTTGGTTATAGGTGTCATAAATACAACCTATAATATTGTAATCTAGGATCTTAGTATTAAACAAGTAAAATTGATATATGAAGTATCACATCCCATTGTCCATATTAATATCCTTTTAATGTTAATACAAACTCTATCCGCGATTTCTCTGTGCTTCTTTTCCACATGTAGGAGTTCGATTTTGAGATTAGTTGATTGGTGACTAAAATGACCTTTGGATAAGGAATTGAAACTGCTTTGTGTATTAGGCTCGGGTCTAATCATATAGTAGTACAAGTGAATAAAAATGGAAAATTTCTGATTTTGTTTTTTTTTAAGATTGGAAAATAAATATTGGAGCACCACTATGTGTTATGATTTGCAGGGGATTACTTTTTTTGTTCTGGTCCAAAAGATACGGACCAAGCCTAAAAGAAAAAATGTATCTCTTGAGTTTCGAAGTTTGAAAAATGGAATTGGCCAAACCAACTTTAGTCCATAGTAATTAATTACTGAACATGTCCCAAAATCGTTAGTATGCTTCTATGAACATTCTCATCACAAATATATCGTGATTGTGTACACGTCCGCGTGACATGATTGCGATTCTAAAAATTAAGACCAGAGTATGCGTTCGCGCAACTTCGGCCAAATTTTCTTAATAATAATAAAGCGTTACTAATTGTGTGCACGTTCGCGTGACATGATTTTTGACACGCCAAACAAACAGGTACACGTGCACGTGACCTATTTCAAGATAATTTTTCTTAAGCGGTAAAAGCACATAGGTTCTAAAATCAGTAATTATATAATTTTGATAAGCCAAGTATGATCAAAGCAACTGTGCTAAAACCACGAAATTCGGGAGTACCTAACACCTTCTCCCGGGTTAACAGAATTCCTTACCCGGATTTCTGTGTTCGCAGACCGTAAATAAGAGTCAACTTCCTCGATTCGGGATTTTAAACCGGTGACTTGGGACACCATAAATTATCCCAAGTGACGACTCTGAATTTAATATAAATAATCTTGTTTCGATTGTCACTTAAATTGGAAAAACTCCCTTGTACTACTCGGGTGGGTAAAAAAGAGGTGTGACAGCTCTGGCGACTCTGTTGGGGACAAGATCTCAGAATTTCTGGTTCAGGGTTCAAGAATTTGAGCTTAGAATAATTGTTATATTTGGCTTTATTTATTACCTAGTTTTATTCACATGTTTGGGCTTAATGTGCGAAATGTTGCTTTTTACCGCTTTGATATTATCTAAATTGTATATATAAAATGTTACGAAACCCTTCTTCTTTGTGAGTCTTCTGAATTTATGGTACACACGTGCACGTGGCCCACCTTTCTGTTAGAAGTCATACAAAATAGAACGAAGTTGGGCCAAGTAACTAGGCCGGGTAGACTTTCGTGCTCCCGGTACGTTGCCCCCACTTTGGCTCAAGCTGTTCGCTTAGGTAAGCCAGGTCAAGAACAGTATACCTTAGGTTTTACACTTAGAATAACTCAGCTTCATGCCGGATCCCTAGTAGGAACATTTGTTTGCATCATGTACATTTAACTTCAGAGACGCAACACATGGGTTGGGTCTGTCTAGGACAGGTGTACCCAAAATGAAAAGACCATCCTAATGCATCTTACTTGCTACTTGTGCATTCATTTGTTTCGGATTTGCATGTTGACCAGCTTATAGGAAAAAGTTAGAAAAGGAAAATCAATGTGAGAACCAAGAAAGAAAATTGGCTATTTTTCAAAAAAAAAATAATTTCCAAAATATTTTGAAATTCTGTCAAAATTTTGAAAAAAAAAGAGAAGGAAATTTTGTGTTTCTTTTAAAAATAGTTTTATTATTATGAACTACGTAAGTTTGATTCTTCCCGGATGTGAGATATGTAGGCAACCCACATCGGGCCCAACTATTTTTTAAAAAAAAAAGGAAATAGATAATAAATAAATAAAAATGTGAGTACATAAATGTCGTTGTGTTGTCATAAGTAAGGCGATGTCATTCTTGTCCAAAATATGCCGAATTTCCCCAAAAGGACGCCGGAAGGCTGTTTTTGCAAGAACAACCGCCTTTGGTCATTTTTTTCAAAAAAAAAAAAAATTTGGCCGATTAGCAAACACAACCTTTAAATCTTCTTCATCGAAGTGTTTTTTTATGAATTTCGTTTTTTAGAAATATTGATGATTTTTTCAAAATGTGTCTTGATTTTGGTTTTTAAAATTAAAATCACTCACAGGTACAAAATGAGCACCATCCAAAACCCACCGTTCACAGATGTAGATGAGTTTCTATTTCGGCTTCAGATGTGGTGGTATGAATTAAGAGGAGATGGTTAGAAATGGGTCATTAAGTATTTGGGAGCTCTCACAGATATTATGAAAGTTAAACCACGCGATGATTTGATCACGACACTAGTGACTTTTTGGGACCCTATTCACAATGTCTTTCGCTTCTCTGATTTCGAGCTTACTCCCACATTAGAAGAAATAGCTGGATATTCCAGTTTTGACGGAGATTTGAGAAACCAGAATCTTATATTCCCAAAGGCTCCCTCTGTACACTGATTCTTTGGTCTTCTGAATATCAGTAATCATCAGAAAAAGCAACGTTGTCAAAGGGTGTTGTTCTTTCAACTTCCTATATTCAAGGTTCGGAAAGCCGGATGGATTTGAAATTCATGATAAGGGCCTTACTAACAAACAAAATAAGGACACCTGGCAGATTCACCGTCGCTTCGCTTTCATGGTGGCTTTTCTGGGAGTCATGGTCTCCTCAAACAAAGAGCGGACGATTGATATTCGCATAGCCAGAGTCGTACAAGTCCTCACTACCAAAGAATATCACACTCTTACCCCGATCATTTTCTCAGACATTTATCGGGCATTGACTTTGTGTAAGTTCGGGGCAAAATTTTTCGAAAGGTGCAATATTTTGTTGCAAATGTGGTTGACTGAACATCTCCGACATCACCCCAAGGTCATGCAGTATGGTCCGAGCAAGGACAATTTCATTGAGAGTTATGAAGAAAGAATAAAAGATTATAAATTTCCAGAAGGGGTGGAAGCCTGGATATCCCATTTAAGATCTTTAATGGCAAGTCAAATTGAGTGGACTTTGGGATGGCTCCCGGTAAGAGAGGTGATACACATGTCAACCTTAAAGAGTTATTTGTTGTTGTTGGGTTTAAGAAGTGTCCAGCCGTATGCGCCACAGAGAGTTCTAAGGCAGTTAGGGAGATACCAAGTGGTGCCTAATGATGATGATTTGAGTATGCAAGTGATTGAGCTACACCCTGAAGTCACACTCCCTGAGGATTTAATCCAACGGATTTGGAATGGTTATCGATACTTGAAAGATGATACCCAAGTTCCAGATCCTGCGAAAGGTGAGAGAAATTCGGGTTATGCTAGGTGGTTTGAGAAAAGATCCCGTGTGGATGATGCAACAAAACCCGATCCTAGAAGGCCCATAAAAAGACCGCATGTTCAAGCTTTTGATGACAAAATCCAAGAACGGTTGGCTTGGGGTGAAAAGGAAAAGGGGTACAAAGCAACTATTCATGCCTTAGAAGAAATCCTGAGGAACCTCAATTTGGAGAAAGACTTACAAGCACAAGAAGCAGAAGGTGAAAAGAAGAGTCTGATTTGCGAGAATAAAACTCTCTGCACTCAGTTTCAACAGATGAAGAAAGCCTCTGAAGCGCCAATGAGAAGTTGGAAAGATCAGAAAATCAT
The DNA here is from genome assembly GCF_000715075.1 of Nicotiana tabacum. Lineage (NCBI taxonomy): Eukaryota > Viridiplantae > Streptophyta > Magnoliopsida > Solanales > Solanaceae > Nicotiana > Nicotiana tabacum. The sequence continues at coordinate 86,113,919 of NC_134097.1, forward strand.
TTCCAATCTGATGGAAAGGATGCAAGATTATGACTCCATTTTGGCAAAAACCAAAAAGGCGTTAGATAAAGCTAAGGAAAAAATCATACAGTTGAATGAGGAGGCCAAATCTAGTAAAAAACACCAAGTAATGAGATTTGAAGAAGAAATGGCTCAATTCGAGAAAGAGAAGGATCATTGAATACGTTCAAAGGCTCAACTCCATGCACAATTGGAAGAAATGAGAAGGTATAACAGAGAACATCAGCATGCAAATATTGATAGGGAGATAGCACAGGCAAGACTCGAGTAGGCCAGACTTCGGGCTCAATTGGAGTCGGCTTTAGATCGCGAGGGCCACATAAGAGATATAGCCACCACTTGCCAACAACAATTGCAAAACCAAGACCAAAATATCCAAGATTTCAGAGCACAAATCCATGATTTGGCCGTTTATACTTCTCAAAGTTATGTGAACTGCCAGGGGATGGGTTATGAAAGGTTCTTGGAGCATGTACCTACTTTTGCCCGTTATCTTGCAGTAGAGTTAGAGAGGATTTACCGTATATTAGGGGGTCAGCCGGGTCAAGCTCCCCCGTGAGCAGATGTTCCAGTGATTGAAAGAAAAAGATTGTGGAGTGAAACATAGTCATAGTTGTTGAAGCTTTTCATATAATAGTCATGTTTTAGTTTGAATACATGTCGAGTCTTTTAAACCATTTTCTTAAAGTGTTGTACAAATGTAATGTCATTTCTGTCTTTGTACTATTTCGTTTGTTAAAATAGATAGAAATAATAATAATTATTTCCACCAGAACTACACTCGGTCTGATTCATGCAGGGTCATGATACGCAGGCAATCTTCATAAGATTTGACCACAACCAAAAGAAAAGAATAAAACAAAAAAAGGGGAGGGGAATAAAAGATAGGCATGAGTGACAATAAAAGGGAAAGGTCAGGAAAAGCTGGGATGACACAAGCAACCGAGCAAATACATGGTAGTAATGACTAATTACCTAGGTGCATTGCATCCCTATGTGTGGTTGCTTATTTGTTAAAACTCTAATCACTAACAAGTTTGGTTGTTGTTCCAGAATTCAAGCAGTTAGTTCACCTAAGCATACTGGCAACCCACCCATACCAAACCAGATCCAAAGGAGAAATAATCATGTCTATCCCAGATGTAGACACCAGTATCATTGAAGGAGAAGAGTTGGACGTTAACGCCATAAAAGAAGAGATGTACAAATTAAAACAACAAATGGCTGAAATGTATCAGGCCTGGGCTCAAGGACAACCGCCATCCGCATACCCGGCTAACCCTACCTTCACTCCACCACCGATTCAAACTCAGGATCATCCTGCCACCGATCTATCCCCGAGCTTTCCCATTTACCAACACTATCGGGGCACCACTTCTCATACACCACAATCTCCACCCCCTAAACCAATTCCATACCCTCCTCCACCAGTAACTCCTGTCTTCGTAGCACCTCCACCAGCTACACTCCACAAATCTCCTAGCGAGCCTATGTTCCAGGCCCAGGACAACCAATACTACCCCTCGGAGCCCACTTTCAAAGCTCCAGAAACCCATTCCTATACTCCTCGCTTTGACCTCCCGATAGAAGCTGATAAACCAGTCTAAAATACCGAACAGGAGGAGATGTTCAGGAAAGTTAAAAGCTTAGAACAATCATTTAGAGACATGCGGGGGTTGGGAGGGCAAGTCAGCGTGGCCTACAAGGACCTATGTCTGTTCCAGAATGTGCAATTACTGACAGGTTTCAAAATGCCCAAGTTCGATCTATACAACGGGCACGGTGATCCAGTAGCCCACTTGAGGGGTTTTTGCAGCAAGATGAGGGGAGCTAGAGGAAAAGATGAATTGTTAATGGCTTACTTCAGTGAGAGTTTGAGTGGATCAGCATTGGAATGGTATACCCGCCAAGACTATGGAAGATGGTACACATGGGATGATCTAGCACAAGCATTTGCTTGTCACTTCCAATACAATCTTGAGATCATTCCAGATCGACTGTCCTTGACTAAACTGGAGCAGAAGCACAGTGAAAGCTTCAGAGAATATGGTTTCCGATGGAGGGAGCAAGCAGCAAGAATAGATCCCCCAATTAAGGAAAGTGAGATGGTAGATTACTTCTTACAGGCTTTGGAACCTACTTACAATAGCCATTTCGTCTCAGCTGTGGGAAAGTCATTCAAAGAAGTGGTAAAGATGGGGGGCATGGTAGAAGAGGGCCTCAAGTCGAATAAAATAATGAGCTATTCGGCTATCAAAGCGACTACTCAGGTTATTCAGGGCGGCATAGGAGGGATTGGGAAGAAGAAGAGAGAGGAAGCAGTAATGGTTGATTCAGGAACTTTGTCCGGATCCAGAGGCTCACCTTACCACTACAGTCAACCTCGACCCCACCAACAAACTTATCACCACAATCCACCCCAATACTACTATTCCCCACTAGAACCTCATTTTTCCGTCCACCAGGCACAAGCATACAACCAACCTTCTGCCCACATTAATGGCGTGCTCCCGTCCTACAAAATACTTATCCACATCCACGATCCTACCAAAACACTCCCGGACCAAGTTTCTGGCCTAGTCAAGCATTCAAGGGTGAAAGGCTGCAGAAAAACAAAACCTTTACTCCGTTGGGAGAATCATACACTAGTCTGTTCCACAGGCTAAAATAGCTAGATATGCTAAGGCCGATACAGTCCAAACTACCAAATCCTCCTCCAAAGAATCTTGACTATACTGTCAACTGTGAGTATTGTTCTGGTACTCCGGTTCATGATACAGAAAAGTGCTGGCACTTGAAAAGTGTGATACATGAGCTTATTGATACCAATAGAATTGAAGTTCAAGCTCCTGAGGCGCCCAATATTAACAGGTATCCAATGCAAGCCCACCAGGAGGCAAATATGATCGAAATAGTGCATTCGGAGGGAGAGCCCAAGATGCCATCACAGACCGTCGTGATGATTCAGTCTAGTGGAGTCAAGACAGATGAACAATCAGCAGGTGAGAAGTTGGTGATCAAGCCAAGAAAAAAGAGTGTTGAGCCATCTGTGGCAGTTGAGAAGGGGTCTTTTAGCAAAGTTGCAACGAAACAGGAATGGGTGAAGGTGATTATACCAGGAGCGGCGAGCAAAACCGTCATAATCGTGGAAGGTGCCCGCACAGATCAGGTTATTATCAAGACGGTAACCCAGTTACCAATAATCATCAGCAAGGCTATTTCATGGAATTACAAACGGGTAACAGTGATGTACAAAGGGAAGGAAGTCAAAGAAAAAATCTGTGAAGTACAGGTTTTGACTCGCTCGGGAAGGTGTTTTACTCCCGAGGAGTTAAGAAGAGCTAAAGATAATCCAACGCTAGTAAAAAAAGTCGTAACTGAAGAAGAAGCAGAAGAATTCTTGAGGAAGATGAAGCTACAAGACTACTCTTTCATAGAACAATTAAGAAAGACGCCTGCTCAAATTTCCCTATTGTCATTATTGATCAATTCGGATAAGCACCGTCAAGCTTTAATGAAGATCTTGAATGAGGCGCACGTTCCCAATAAGATCTCCGTGAATCACTTGGAAAAAATAGACAACAAAATCTTTGAAGCAAACAGAGTCACGTTTTCCGATGATGAATTGCTTATAGAAGGTACTGAGAACAACAGAGCTCTTTACCTTACAGTAAAATGTGAGAACTCTGTGGTGACCCAGGTATTGGTTGACGATGGGTCAAGCGCAAACATCTGTCCTCTCTCCACTCTAAAAAAGTTGAAAATAGAAGATGAGTGGATCCATAAGAACAATATTTGTGTGCGGGGATTTGACGGCGTAGGTAAAGATTCAGTTGGGGACATAGTGCTGGAGTTGACGATAGGGCCAGTTGAGTTTCAGGTGCTGGATATAGCTGTTTCCTATAATTTGCTATTGGGTCGACCATGGATCCATACCGCTAAAGCAGTCCCATTAACACTACACCAAGTAGTCAAATTTGAATGGGATAGACAAGAAATAGTTGTGCATGGGGAAGACATTTTATGTGCTCACAGCAATACCATTGTACCGGTCATTGAAGTGGAAGATGACTAGGGACCATGGGTCTACCAGGTTTCTGACACGATGTTGGTAGAGAAAGTTCCGAAGGGGAAATACATTCCAAATCCAAAGATAACCACCGCATCAGTCATGGTAGCCTATGAGATGTTGAAGAATGGTTTTGTACTCGGTAAAGGTTTGGGATCATCTTTACAAGGCATCATACAGCCGGTGTCCCTTCCTGAAAACTTGGGGACATTTGGTTTGGGATTCAAGTCCACTGCCGCAGACATAAAAAAGGCCAGAAAGCTAAAACAGAAGGCATGGGTTCTTTCAAAGCCAGTCCCACGTCTTTCCAAATCATTTGTCAAGTCCAGTACCAGAAGTCGCCCAGTAACAACAATTCCCAGTTCTGTGACTGATCCTAACAAGGGGTTAATTGAAAGATTTGAGAAGTTATTCGATAGTGTGAACATGGTGGAAATTGGAGAGGGTTCTAACAACGTGGAAGTGCAATTTGTCGGGCCAAAAACAAAGCTTAACAATTGGAAGGCTACTCCTCTCCCCACTCGGAAGGAGTCTTGGTAGTTTATTTGAGTTTCCTTTAGTTTGTCTAGGTTATTCCAGGGTTATAATCCAGAGTTTTTATCTTTCAGCCTGTTTGAAGTGTGCAAACCTTGTTATCTTTCATCATTCAATGAAATGCAATTTCCCTTTCTTTATCATTCCTGATAGTTTTTCTTTTGTCTTTCTTTTCTTTTCTATACAGTTCTTTTTACGCTGGTTCTAATGACATGACATGCATGAGGAATCCTCAGCCTAGTCTTAAAAATCAATTTGATTCCGAAATAATAGTTCAAGAAGTAGATTGTGACTACAAATCAGAATACGATGAAATGAAGCCTTTGAAGAGATTAGTAAGGAGTTAATTCACTTCGAAGAAAAACCCAAACCCAACCTGAATGAAATAGAAACCGTCAAGTTAGGGGACACAAATAATATCAGAGAGACTAAAATAAGTGTCCATCTCGAGCCAAAGATCCGGGAAGAGTTAATCAAAGCACTCATCGAATACAAAGATATTTTTGCGTGGTCGTATGACGACATGCCGGGTTTGAGCACTGATTTAGTGGTCCACAAATTGACCACTGATCCAGCATTTCCTCCCGTCAAGCAAAAGTTGAGGAAATTCAAAACTGATATGAGTGTGAATATTAAATAAGAAATCACCAAGCAGTTGGATGCAAAGGTTATTCAAGTCACTCGATATCCTGTTTGGTTGGCTAATGTCATGCCTGTGCCGAAGAAGGATGGCAAGATCAGAGTATGCGTCGATTACCGCAATATCAATAAAGCAAGTCCGAAGGATAACTTCCCACTACCCAATATCCACATTTTGATCGATAATTGTGCCAAGAGTGAGATTGGATCTTTTATGGATTGCTATGCAGGGTATCATCAGATTCTAATGGATTAAGAAGATGCATAAAAGACGGTATTCATCACACCATGGGGGACTTACTGCTCCTGGGTAATGCTATTTGGTTTGAAGAACGCCAAGGCAACTTACATGAGAGCAATGACTACTGTGTTTCATGATATGATACATAAGGAGATTGAGGTATACATGGATGATATGATCATAAAATCAAAGCATCAGGCCGACCACGTTGGGGATTTGAGGAAATTCTTCCTGAGACTTCGCAGGTACAACCTCAAGCTTAACCCTGCCAAGTGCGCATTTGGTGTTCCATCCGGAAAGCTGTTGTGATTCATAGTCAGCTGGCGAGTCATCGAGTTGGACCCATCAAAGATCAAAGCCATCCAAGAATTGCCACCTCCGAGGAACAAGACTGAAGTGATGAGTCTGTTAGGGAGGTTGAACTACATCAGCAGGTTTATTGCTCAACTCACAACAACTTGTGAGCCTATTTTCAAATTGCTGAAGAAAGATGTTGTTGTCAAATGGACTGATGAGTGTCAAGAAGCATTTGATAATATAAAAGGATACTTGTCAAACCCACTTGTGCTGGTTCCGCCAAAACCAGGGAGACCTTTGATTCTTTACTTGACAATCTTGGAAAATTCATTTGGTTGTGTACTGGGGAAGCATGACATCACCAGCAGAAAGGAACATGCCATCTACTATCTTATCAAGAAGTTCACGGCTTATGAGGTTAAGTACACTCATATGGAAAGGACATGTTGCGCCCTAACTTGGGTGGCTCAGAAATTGAAACATTATTTGTCATCCTACCCTACTTACCTCATTTCGCGCTTGGATCCGTTTAAGTATATCTTTCAAAGGCCTATGCCGACATGGAGACTTGCGAAGTGGCAGATCTTACTCACAGAGTTTGACATCATCTTTGTGACTCGAACTACGATGAAAGCCCAAGCATTGGCCGATCATTTAGCTGAAAATCTGGTCGATGAAGATTACGAGCCATTGAGAACTTATTTTCCTGATGAATAAGTGATGCATATCGATGAACTGGAGAAAATTGAAAAACCAGGCTGGAAACTTTTCTTTGATGGGGCTGCCAACATCAAATGAGTCGGAATATGAGCTGTGCTTATTTCTGAAACAGGGCATCACTATCCTATTACGGCTCAGCTTCGATTTTATTGCACCAACAATATGGCTGAGTATGAAGCCTGTATTTTGGGTTTAAGGCTAGCTGCAGACATGGATATCCAGGAAGTCTTGGTCTTAGGAGACTCAGATCTTCTGGTACATCAAATTCAAGGAGAATGGGAAACGCGAGATTTGAAGCTCATACCGTACCAACAATGTTTGCATGATCTTTGTCAACGGTTTTGATCTGTGGAGTTTAGGCATATTCCAAGGGTCCATACTGAGGTCGTCGATGCTTTGGCTGCCCTGGCATCAATGTTGCACCATCCGGACAAAGCTTACGTCGATCCTCTGCATATTCAAGTTCGAGATCAGCATGCTTATTGTAACATGATTGAAGAAGAACTTGATGGCGAACCATGGTTCCACGATATCAAGGAGTACATCAGAATGGGGATATATCCAGTGCAAGCCACGGGGGATCAAAATAGAAAAATTTGACGGTTGGCAAGTGTATTCTTCTTAAGTGGAGGAGTTTTGTATAAAAGAACACCAGACCTTGGATTATTAAGATGCATAGATGCTAGACAAGATACGACTATCATGTCCGAAGTACATTCGGGAGTCTGCGGACCATATATGAGAAGATATGTGCTGGCAAAGAAAATTCTCCGAGCAGGTTATTATTGGCTTATCATGGAGCGAGATTGTATCAATTTTGTGCGCAAATGTCATCAGTGCCAGATACACGGAGATTTGATTCATTCTCCACCATCGGAATTGCACGTTGCTTGGGGCATGGATATCATTGGAACAATTGAGCCAGCAGCATCCAACGGGCATAGGTTCATTCTGGTAGCCATTGATTATTTCACCAAGTGGGTTGAGGCCAAAACTTTCAAATCGGTGACCAAGAAAGTAGTGGTCGATTTTGTTCACTCGAATATCATCTATCGATTCGGAATCCCAAAGGTAATCATCACAGATAGTGGTGCTAATCTTAACAGTAACTTGATGGAAGAGGTATGTCAACAGTTTAAGATTACACATCGCAATTCTACCCCATATCGTCCCAAGGCGAATGGAGCAGTCGAGCAGCCAACAAAAACATAAAGCAGATACTTCGAAAAATGGTAGAAGGTTCGAGGCAATGGCATGAAAAATTACCATTTGCGTTGTCGGGATATCGTACTACTGTCCGTACTTTGGTAGGTGAAACTCCTTATTTGTTGGTATATGGCACTAAAGCAGTAATACCTGCAAAAGTTGAAATCCCTTCCCTTCGAATTGTTGCTAAGGCTGAGATTGATGATGATGAGTGGGTCAAAACCCGTTTGGAGCAGTTAAAATTGATTGATGAAAAAATATTGGTAGCAGTATGTCATGTCCAGTTATATCAAAAGAGAATGGCAAGAGCATACAACAAAAGGGTGCGTCCCCGAAAGTTTGAAGTGGGTCAGCAAGTGCTGAAACGTATCCTTCCACATCAGGTTGAAGCAAAAGGCAAGTTCGCCCCGACTTGGAAAGGGCCATTTATTGTAACCAGAGTATTGTCCAATCGTGCTCTATGTTTAACAGATATTGAAGGAAAATGCATAGCCATGGCCATCAATTCCGATGCAGTCAAGAGATATTATGTATGATTTATTTATTATAATTGTTGATTGTTTGTACTTGGCATTGTTTCAAAGATTGAAATAACGAAGGCAATTTGTTCTGCTATCTAAACACATTACCCTTTGTTCCCCATTTTGATCTTTATTTATTTCTTTCATACCCCTCTTTTGGAATCAATAACGAAAAAGAGAGAAAAGAAAGAAAAGAAAAGGAGAAAAGAAAAGAAGCAAAAAGAGAAAGTACAAGAAAACAAAGAAATTCGGGAGGGAACTACGTTTGACCTGATTCCTATTAAGGATACGTAGGCAGCCTCATGGCTCGGTCATAGTAAAATAAAAGTCAAAAGATCCCTAAGCAAGAAACTGGGGTAGAAGTTGTGATTGTAATAATAAATGTGATTCCAAAAGTTGTAATTCTAACCCATTTTGAAGTTGTTTTGAGACCGTTTTGTACCCTTTTCTTTCCAAACATATCCAAGAACCCACATTGCTATCCAAAGAAAGACCTCCCGGTCAGTCTTCGAGAGATGCCAAGTCAAACAATGTAAAGAGAATTCATATCAGGGGCAACACCCCGATTTAAGTAAGAGAAATCAAAAAATGAGAGAGTTTTATTGGTGAAAACCTTCATGGGCACCATGAGGAGACGAAAGCCAAGAGAAAATAAAAATGAGAGAGTCTTATTGGTGAAAACCTTCGCGGGCACCGTAAGGCGACAAGGAATTGAGGAACAAACAAATGAGAGAGGTTTGTCGGTGAAAACCCTTCAGGGCACTGCAAGTCGAACAAGGTCCGTAAGTTGGGAGAAAGTAAAATTGGGTTGTGGAAATCTTGGAGAACAAATTAAAACAATTGGAAAGGAGATTGGTTAAATTGACTGGGATGATTAATCCAAAATGCATACCATGATCATTGGTGCTAGTGAATCCACTCAGATAAGTTTCTTTTCCTATCTCAAACAGTCATCCAAATTTGGATTTACTTCTTTATTCTTAATTCTCAAAATCGTTGCATTTCATTACTATTAATTTTACTTCTCTAAAGCTCTTCCAAGGTTAGCCTTGTTTCAACAAATAAGAAGGAATGTCAGAGTGTACTACCAGATTCAAAATTGCACAAAGCAAAATATGGCTAGAACATGCCGGAGATAATATGATGCAAAGTAGAGCATAGGGTGTAAGGAAAGGTTATATCGATGGAATGGTTCAGTAATGTCGTGGGAGATGTACGGGTTCAGGTAGAAAGGTTAGAAGGGGAGAATAACAGTTGGGGGATCCTGCAGTCAAGGATCAATTAGAAGGTCAAAATAGTCTTTTTGACCAGTTCAAGGCAGTCGGATGAAGCAAAGCATGGCAAAGAGAAAACCACACCCAACAAATGCCACAACTAACTGCCACATTTTAAACTGACAAGACTTTCTTTGATTTGAAACAGGGTCAAAGATGACATTTGTTTCAGGAAGCACCCTGTAAGGAAAACAAATACCATGCAGGTTTGATCGCAGAATTCTCAGGACCCTCCTGGAAAATGGGACTTTGTTTAAGATCTAAAATAATCATGAGTCGCAGAATTTGGCATAAATGCACCCCAAAGGATTATAAGTGAAGCTTCAAAGTTTGCATGTTTGAGATACACTTTGGACATTACCTCAGAGGCCTCAGATTTCAAAGTAATTTGGGGAGACTCTCATAGCCTCTATCTCTCGGGTTGGCCAACAAAGGGACTGAAAAGAACCCGTTTTTACTTTACTTCCTCAAGAAAGAAGAAACACCATCTTTTTCCACCTTTTCCCCCGATTTAATTTGAAATTTTCAGGACCCTCCTGGAAAATGGTACTTAGCATTAATTCGAAATATTCATGAGTACAATATCTAGCATAAGCTCTACTTTGTGAAGATATAAGTTGGTTTGAAATTTTTATTTTTTAAGACAATAATCAATTCGAAACTTCAAGACCCTCCTGGAAAATGGGACCTAGGTTAAAATCCAAAACAAACATAAGTAGTGAATATAGGACAAATGTGCACCAAAAGGGATATAAGTTGGATTCAAAGTTCGCATAAGAGTTTTCGGGACCCATCTGAATAATGGGACGTAATTTAAGCATTCCATTAGATAAGTAAGTGTTGTTATAAGAGAGTACAGTTTAGCGTTGAAACTGTCATTCGTAAGATAAGCTTTAATTTGAAATTTCAGGACCCCCATGGATAATGGGATGTAGTTTTAAGATTGTCTGAGATAACAAGATTCAACTGAAGTCATACCTTTAGAAAATATAATGTAGCTTTAAAACTTGCATTCTACTAGAAATTTTCAGGACCCTCTTGGATAATGGGATATAGCTTGCAGATTGTTAGAGATGCTTGGTAAAAGGATTCAATTAACACTTACAGATGCGCCCGGTTACCAAACTGGGGAAGAAATGTTTCTTTTTGTTTTGTCTATTTTGTTGAAGTCGGGTGCCTGTTTGAAGAACAGGGAAGAACAACACGGATGTCAAGGATAAGAAGTAGTTCAGGATCAAGTAATCAGGATCCCACCTGGAGAACAAGGGAAAACAAATCAAGTTTCAAAGAAGATCGACACAAGTGTTGGTAAGCAGGCGCCCACCTGGAGGAACAAGGGAGAACAAGTCAAAGAAAAAGAAGTTTCGAGAAGAAAATGGGCCAAGTTTCAAAAATCAGGCATCCACCTGGAGAACAAGGAAAAGCAGTTGAAGATTCAGTAATCATGCGTCCACCTGGAGAACAAGGAACAACAGTTAAAGTATCAACAATCAGGCGTCCACCTGGAAAATAAGGAAAGGCAATTAAAGAGTCAGCAATCGGGCGCCCACCTAGAGAGCAAGGGAATACATTTCGAGTTTTGGCAATCAGGAGCCGACATAGAGAATAAGGGAATACAGTCCAAGTTTCAGCAATCAGGAGCCCACCTAGAGAACAAGGGAATACAATTCAAATTTCAAGTAGTCAGGAGCCCACCTGGAGAACAAGTGAATACAATTCAAATTTTAAGTAGTCAGGAGCCCACCTAGAGAATGAAAGGAAGAAGTAATTCAAGTTCAAGTAATTAGGAGCCCGCCTGTAGAACAGAGGATAGGCAACAATGGTCAAATGAAGACTTTTAAAGGTTCAGCAACGAGGTGCCCGCCTGGAGAAAAGGGAAAGCATCTCAAAAATACACTTCAAGTCAGCAACAAAGGAACTTCTATAAGGAAACACAAGCCAACGAGGCAACAACAGTCACAAGACCAAGATTGAAAATAAATCTTTGTAAAGCATAGATTATAAGCTTAGTCTAGTTTCTTCATTTTGTCATGATGTAATAAGGAGGTCAGTAAGCAGTAGCAGCAGCAACAACAACAGTGAAATCACAGCTTCATGGTAGTCCCACTACCGAAATTTTCCGAACTACATTGACCTGATTCATTTATAGCCAATGATATGTAGGAAACCTTTGAAGCAAAGGTTCGGTCAAATCTTTCAAAAAGTGCTTCCCACAGAGTATTCAAACGGACAAAAAATCGCTCGTATCAGCTCACTTTATCTTTACACGAAAACTCTTCGTGTTTCCGGGCAAAGAAGGGCAGCTGTGAGCACTTGATTTTTGCCTCATATGAATTACTCCAAAAGAATTCCCAAAATTAGGTCTTTTCTTTAATTATGTGTTATTTTTAAGAATTATTGTGCGATTTTCCTGATTGTTTGCATATGTTTGTGTGCATGTTTAATTTTATTAATGCATTAAAAATACAAAAAAATATAGCATCTGCATTTAGGATTTAACTTTTATATTTTTTGGAATTAATTAATAATTAGGTGTTTTACAAAAATGAAAATTCACAAAAAATAACATATTTTTTATTTTTAGTCAAATTGTGTGATTTTATTTTAATTTAGTATTTAATTATTTATGATAATTATTATTTAGAGTTAATTAATATTTTTAAAGCTAATTTTGATTTTTATAAATTAATTAGTGTTTTCGTTTTAATTTTTTGAATAAAAAAAGGGAAGAAAAGAAAAGAAATTGAATTAAATAAAGGAGAGAAATCCAGTTTGGGCTAATCTGGCCAAAAACATTCTAAGCCCAAAGAAAATCAGTCCAAACCCACTCCAAATCCAATTAACCCAACCCAATACAAACCCTTATCCGGCCCGTCTCAGCCTAGACCCAAAACGGCGTCGTTTTGTAACGGCTAACCCTGGCCGTTGATCTTTGATGATCAAACGGTTCAGAGCTTTGCCCGTTACTCGACCCTGACCTGCCCCTGAACCGGTCTGGCCCCATGAAATCGAAACGACCCCGTTTTAATTATTGATTCAATCAGAACCGTTTGATTCCAATCATCCAACGGCCCTGGTTGAATCAATAATTTTAATATGTCAAAAGTCATCAGACCCCCTTACCCCCTCAGAACCCGCCTCCTTCGTCTCTCGTCTCTCTTCAGAGACCAATCAACACACCACCGCCTTCCGCCCGCCAGAAATCACCCACGGCGGTGGACGGTGGCCAACAAGCCCCAAATTTACACCGTAGACCCCCCTCACTCCCCTCTTCACAAATCCGTAACCCGTTACCTTCGAACATCCCTGGAGCCCTTCGAATATCGATTCAAAGGGATGAACCCTAGCGCCGTCCTAACTTTCTCCGGTGGCGGCGCCACCTCCGTTCACCATCAAATTCACACCACAAAACCTCCTCACCCCCCTCTCTTCAAATCCGTAGCTAGTCTCCCTCGAATATTCCCCTAACTCTTCGAATCTTAGATCGAAATTTAACCCTAAATTCCCAAAATCGCCCTGAATCAGAGGTTTATTAAAATTCCAGGCCAAGTTTGGTTTTATTTGTGTGTTCTTAATAAGAACACACGATTAATATCAAACTTGGCCGGAAATTTAGAAGAATCGAAGACTTCTTCAATTTTTTACTGTACGAGGTTAATTCAATGTATTCTCTTTCCGTTCTTAATTTTGTTTTTTTTTATTTTATCTTCATCTATTCTACTCCTTCCCCTGATTCTTTTTATTTTTATCTATTTTTTTTCTTTTCTCAGAGTTGTCGTATATCTTTGTCTAATTAGGATATTTAGTCTGATTAATTAATTTAATGTAGATTTTATCAGTTTAGGTTAATCATAAATTTATAGGTTTTTCAGTAAATGTAACACTGTATTAATAAGAATTGATTATTATAAGTTTAATGCAAGTGGTCACCTAATTGAGAAGTTTATAATAGTGGTAGGGTAGAAATTGCATTACCAATTTAACTAAAAACACTGAATTAGTGGATAATTAAGAAATGAAAAGTAGAATTGAAAGTGGTGAATGCACTAAGTTGAGTGCCTATATATAGATACTGAGTTCATATACAAAAAATAGATAGTCTGGTACTCTGAAAATACTGAAATATACATATAGAGAGAGAGATTTAAGTGAAAAATTCCAGAAAATACCAATGGTTGAACTGCTACTGTTTCATTGAATTTTGAGTCATACTTAATTTCTTTCTAACTCCTGAAATTACTTTAACTCATTTGAATGGAAATGGATTGATTTTTTGGTAATTGAGAGTCTGTTGGTTCAAAGTTTTGCTAAAAGTGCACTGTTCCATTGAATTTCATAAGCTGAATCTATTGTTTAACTGATTAAATCTGGGATAGCTGATACTGTCGTAGCTGATCCTTCATTTTTCTGTTGTGTTTTGCTTTTCCAGGTATATTCCTTAAATTCCCCCTAATGTAAAGTCTGCTTCATATATGATATGGAAACTGGAAAGTTTAGAGTGTAATGTCAGCTTGTTTCTTCTATTATAGTGTAGCTTTACTTTTATGAGTCTATAATTGGTTGGGGCATATTCTCCCTATTGGTGATAACATCTATTAAAAGTTGAATTTGGTTTAAGAATTAGCAAAGAAGTTCAATGTTCTGTTTAATGTTTCATAGTTAAAGTTTGTTATTGTATAACTAAATCTTTTCATGATTCTGAACTCTTATGGAGGTTTATTTAACATTAAGTTTAATCAAGTTTGGATATAACTTGTATCTCTTCTGTTTGGACTCTTAATTGAAGTTGTTGTCAGCCCTTTTCAAATGCTGAAATTGGGTTTTGTTTGGATATGAATGATTCTGAAGTGGTTTAGACTTGGTGGCATCAGTAATAGATAAGGGTTCTGGTTTGATTCAACTAGTTAGAACTATTTGGCCTTCAGTTTTTGTCTAAATGCATGTCAATATAGATCTTTGGTTTAATCCATTTATTTCAAGTTGGTTTTCTTCTAGGGATCTTGCCAAATGTTCTCTGTTCAGTAGCTTAATTTTGTTTTAGTTTACTCAGTCTGCCTGGTGTATTATATCCTGCTGAATAATGTCAAAAGTCATATTGAAAGTTGTATTTTGGTTTTATCTGATGAGAGATCAACCCTCTAGCAAGTATTTTGAGGTTAAATGTTGTGTAATTGAAGATTTTTCTGGGAAAGTTGGTTGGATAGCTTATTTGGTTGCATACGTAGCTAGATCATGCCAAATGGCATCAATTGTGTATGCATCTTCTTGTTAAGCAATGTATATGGTTATTACAGCATGCTACTTTGTAAGTCGATAGTGTCAAATTGATCTTTAATTTTGTGTTCAAAAGGATTCGTAGATAAAAATGCTTGCTCAGTTAAATTGATTCCTCCAAGGGCTCGATCCTGTGTCCTTGTCTTTTAGTTGTAATATGCTTGAATTGGGCCTACTATTGAGGCCTAGCCCAAACCATTTAAAAGGGCCAGTCACTGATTTTCCTGTGTAAAATAAGGTAGAGGAGTACATTTGTTGTTTAAGTTCAATATGTATTTGGATGACATTATTGGCTTAGATGAATTTGTAAATTTCTATTGCAATTCTTGTTAAAAGGTACTGTTTAAAGTTTTTTTTTTAAATTAATTTTTTTAGTGATAAAGTTTGTACATGTGCAAAAAGCAGAATTTGGTTATAGGTGTAATAAATGCAGCCCATAATATTATAATCTAGGATATTAGTATTAAACAAGTAAAATTGATATATAAAGTATCACATCCCATTGTCCATATTAATATCCTTTTAATGTTAATACAAACTCTATACGCGATTTCTCTGTGCTTCTTTTCCACGTGTAGGAGTTCGATTTTGAGATTAGCTGATTGGTGACTAAAATGACCTTTGGATAAGGAATTGAAACTGCTTTGTGTATTAGGCTCGGGTCTAATCATATAGTAGTACAAGTGAATAAAAATGGAAAATTTCTGATTTTGTTTTTTTTTAAGATTGGAAAATAAATATTGGAGCACCACTATGTGTTATGATTTGCAGGGGATTACTTTTTTTGTTCTGGTCCAAAAGATACGGACCAAGCCTAAAAGAAAAAATGTATCTCTTGAGTTTCGAAGTTTGAAAAATGGAATTGGCCAAACCAACTTTAGTCCATAGTAATTAATTACTGAACATGTCCCAAAATCGTTAGTATGCTTCTATGCACATTCTCATCACAAATATATCGTGATTGTGTACACGTCCGCGTGACATGATTGCGATTCTAAAAATTAAGACCAGAGTATGCGTTCGCGCAACTTCGGCCAAATTTTCTTAATAATAATAAAGTGTTACTAATTGTGTGCACGTTCGCGTGACATGATTTTTGACACGCCAAACAAACAGGTACACGTGCACGTGACTTATTTCAAGATAATTTTTCTTAAGCGGTAAAAGCACATATGTTCTAAAATCAGTAATTATATAATTTTGATAAGCCAAGTATGATCAAAGCAACTGTGCTAAAACCACGAAATTCGGGAGTACCTAACACCTTCTCCCGGGTTAACAGAATTCCTTACTCAGATTTCTGTATTCGCAGACCGTAAATAAGAGTCAACTTCATCGATTCAGGATTTTAAACCGGTGACTTGGGACACCATAAATTATCCCAAGTGGCGACTCTGAATTTAATATAAATAATCTTGTTTCGATTGTCACTTAAATTGGAAAAACTCCCTTGTACTACTTTCGGGTGGGTAAAAAGGAGGTGTGACATATGCGGTAGAGGCAAAAAAAAGGAAAAGGAAAAATGGTAGAAACAGGTGCCGCACGAGGCATGACCAGGACTGGAAGGGTTTACACACTTGATCATATGGGAGGAACAAGAAAAGAAGCCGCTCCCAAGCAGCCTATCATTGAAACAGGCTCGAATGATCTTTGAAGAATGGTGCATGCAAGGGAATATTTTGTGGTTGACCATCTGAACAAAACCCTACTCAAATATCCATTCTATCACCACTACAGAATTCTGAGACATATAGGAATACATTGATGAAAGTGTTGAACGAAGGATACGTACCCAACCACATCACTAGCGGAGAAATGACCAACATGGTAGGACAAGTGTTGGAAAGCCACAAGATCACTTTTCAAGAAGACGAGTTGCCACTAGAAGGATTGAATCACAATAGGGCATTACATATCACAGTATAATTTGAGGATAAATTCATAGCCAGAGTCCTAATAGATAGGGGTTCAAGCCTTTGTCCGTTGACTACTTTGAAGAGGTTGGGTAAAGGCTTGCATGAGATACGAGCATGCACTATGAATGTGAAAGAATTCGATGGGTCCCAAAGGGCCATAATCGGGGAAATAAATCTATGTCTGCAGATGGATCCAACTTGGTTTGATGTTGAGTTTCAAGTATTGGACATATCCACCACATATAACCTGTTATTGGGATGACCTTGGATACATGCTGCTGGGGCTGTGGACTCTACTCTACATCAGGCTGTGAAGTTTGAATGGAACTATCAGGAAGTAATCATCCACGAGGATAGGAGTAACCCCATTTATACCAATCAAACTGTTCCGATTGTTAAGAATAGAAGGAAGTTGGGTGGAGAAATATACCATCGCATCGAGCCCGTCAATGCAACCGAGAAAGAAAAGTGGTAGAATAAGAAGATTGAAAGCATACTATTGTGGACAGGGTATGAACCCGGTAAAGGTCTCCGCAAGAATCTCCAGGGTATCACTAAGACAATACACCCAAAACGTCATCCTTAAACCTTTTAACTTGGATATCAATACACCTGGTAGGAGTATGATGATTGGTCGCCGCCATGGCATAGTCCTTATTATTCGCTGGAACAACCAATACTGCATTTGTACCAGACATTCCAACAAACTAACGTGATATGGGGATCTGAAGAAGAGGAAGCTTTAGCTGGCCTGAGGAGTCTATTTCTGGACGATGAAGACATGGATTGCAATGCAATAGTTGAGGAGAAAGACCATACAATTCAGACCGTGGGAAAAGGAGCTGTTCTCAAGACCTGGACTACTACACCGTCCCGGGCCCGTCGAGTTCCTTGGTAGCCTGGCAATTAGCATGATCTATTTTTAAAAGCAATTTTAAGCATTTAAGACATTTTCAGTATTTTGTTTCAGAAACATTTTGTTTTGAAATAATTGCTCGAATCATCAAGCCGTACTTGTTTTAACGTTTCAAGATTTATCTAATGCATTGCTATTTTAGTATTTATTATTATCCTTTACATGTTTTCTCTCTACAACATTATTATTACTTATTCTGATGAACCGACGGCTGTGGCATGTAATGAGGCAACGCAACATAAGGATAGTGACTCGGAAGATGAAGAGGATGTGATACCTAAGAAAATTGTCAAAGAAGTTGAGAATTTTGAAAACAAGCCTAAGTTCTGCCTAGACGAAACTGAGATACTCAACTTGGGAGATTCTGAAACAGTCAAGGAAACCCGCATAAGCATTCACTTGTCACCATCAGAAAAAGCAGAATATACCCATTTCCTGAAAGAATATGAAGACATTTTCGCATGGTCGTATGAGGATATGACCGGGTTGAGCACATCCATAGTGGCTCATAAGCTACCCATCAATCCGATGTGTCCACCGGTAAAGCAAAAGCTTAGAAAGTTCAAGCCGGATATGTGTATGAATATCAAAGAGGAAGTCACCAAGCATATCAAAGCTAAGGTTCTTAGAGTGGTCCAACATCCTACCCGATTGGCTAACATCATGCCAGTTCCGAAGAATGATGGGAAGGTCAGAGTATGTGTCGACTATCAAGATTTAAACAAAGCAAGTCCCAAAGATGATTTCTCATTGCCCAATATACACATACTAATCGACAATTGTGCCAAGCATGAACTCCGGTATTTTGTGGATTGCTTTGCGGGGTATCAACAGATCTGGATGGACAAAGAGGATGCCGAAAAGACATCCTTTATCACACCGGGGCAGCTGGTGCTGAAATAGATCTTTTCACATCAAGATGAAGCCAAAGGAAAGTTCTCACCCAACTGGCAAGGACCCTACATGGTCCACAGTACTAACAAGATGAGCACTCATACTTGCAAAAATGAATGGAGAAAATTGGCCAAAACCTATCAACTCAGATGCATTCAAAAGATATTATGTTTAAGCTATTTACATTTATGCAACCTGATGTAACTGAGCTACACTTGACCTGATTTGGTTACATCTTAATAAAATTTTCATTTTCCCCATGGTCCGAAATTGGGGCGGAATTTTGAGGAGCACCCTCAAAATCCCATAGCAAGTCCAGCCAACTCCGTCATATGCAGAATGGTCAAAGAATCGCTTATTAAACTAGGGCAAAATTTGGGGGAGGACCCTCAAAATTCTAATGCAAAGAAGTCACAATGTCTCTAAAAGTGTCACAACCATTGATTCACCTAATTCACTTGATATTGCATACTACTATGTTTTTAAATAACTATATTTATCAAGTACATGCATAATTTTTGAAAATTTTATTTCTATGGAAGCCAGATGATACCTAGGGAAACTCAAACAGGATCCCCAGAGCCAAGCAAAGCAAAGCAAGCATGCGAAGGCACAAACCAACCTTCCTACAAAACTCATAATTTTTCTTTGGATGCAGGCACAATAAACATAACAAGAGTATTTGCAAATACACACACATCAAAATTGTTATCTTTATAATGACAAGGCTGCCAAACGCAAACATATCTCCAGCTAAGAAATACTCTGCTATCACTCTTTACCTTTTCTTTGCATGAGACTTAGCATTGTCTTCTCTTTGCATAAGGCTAAGCCCTTCCTCCTCAATTGCATAAGGCTAGGCATTACCTTTCCCTGCATGAGACTGAACATTTTCTCCTCTTCTTGCATGAGGCTAAGCCCTGCCTCCCCAACTGTATAAGGCTAAGCATTGCGTTTCCCCGTATAAGACAAAGCATTCTCTCCTCTTCTTGAATGAGGCTAAGCCCTGCCTCCTCAACTGCATAAGGCTAATCACCGCCTTCCCCTGCATGAGACTAAGCATTGTCTCCATTCTGCATAAGTCTAAGCACTGCCTTCCCCTGCATGAGACTAAGCATTGTCTCCTATTCTGAATGAGGCTAAGCCCTGCCTCCTCAATTGCATGAGACTAAGACCTATCTCCTCTCTTTGCATGAGGCTAAGACCTGCCTCCTCAACTTCATAAGGCTAAACATTGCCTTTCATCGCACGAGATTAAGCCCCTGTCTCCTCTTCCTGCATGAGGCTAAGCGCTGCCTCCTTAAATTGCATAAGGCTAAGCACTGCCTTCCATTGCATGAGACTAAGCACTGTCTCCTCTTCCAGCATGAGGCTAAGCACTGCCTCCTTAAATTGCATAAGGCTAAGCCATGCCTTCCATTGCATGAGACTAAGCACTGTCTCCTCTTCCAGCATGAGGCTAAGTGCTACCTCCTTAAATTGCATAAGGCTAAGCACTGTCTTCCATTACATGAGACTAAGCACTGTCTCCCCTTCTTGCATGAGGCTAAGCCCCGCCTCCCTCATTTCATAAGGCTAAGCACTGCCTTCCATTTCATGAGGCTAAGCAGTGTCTCCCCTTCTTACATGAGGCTAAGCTCTGCCTTTCCTTGCTTAATATCGAATGCTACGCTACTTGAAGTCTAGCACTATTTTTCCTTCCCGGGGCAAAGCTCTATCCCAATCTTATGCAAGACTAAGCTCTGTCTTGATTCGCTCCTTATATGATCCATCATCATGTTTCTTCATTTCATAGGCTGAAACATCGCCATATTATCCAAAGGCGTCATAGTCCTAAGGCGTCATCCTCATAGCCCGATGACACCATGTCATGGCCTGAGGATCTCTCAATATTGCACATCATTATGGAAAGGAATCACGGTTCAGAGGCACCATTCTCATGACCCGAGAACATCATTTCATGGCCTGCGAATCCCTTATCTCATGATTCATAGCCCGGGACGTCATGGTCTAAGGACATCATCCTCACGGTCCAAAGACAACCTTCATGGTCTAAAGGTAATTTGCATCATGTTTAAATTGTTGTAATAACCCATATATATTTTCATGCATTGTGTTTAAGTTTTGCAGGTAATCCAGAAAATAACCGTTCTTCAAATGGGAGCAACGTTCGCTCCGATTTCCGTTCATAATGTTCACACCCTGCAATTATTTCAAACATAACTGACTCCCATCAATTACTCACTTTTCTCTATGTCTATGCAGATACTTATTCTATAACACATCTGTTACGTTTCAGATTCACATTCAAAACTCTGCACCCGATACTATCCTTCTCAAAAGAACCTTTTTCCGAACCACACGACCATTCCTATAACAATTCCATCAGTTTCATTCACCGTTGGGTCAAGAACTACATATGGCCTTATTCCTATAAAACCAGGGATATGTAGGCAACTCAAAAATCGCAGTTCAGCCTCTATTTTTAAAAAATCACCCCATTCGGTCTAAATCGGTCATCATTTCTATACTCGATAATTCTTTCATCGTTTCCGGAAAAAGAGGGGCGGCTGTTGATACCCAATTTTTTCCTCATATTTTAAATATATATACATACACATTCAAAATAAGTGCATATGCATCATCATTTGACTTATAAGCATACATAAAATTTTTCATAATTTGTTAATAATTTTTAATGGCTTTAAACCAATTTATTCTTACATTTTTATTATATATAAATATCCAATAATTATCCTTCAAATTATTTTTATGATGAATTAATCATCTAAATTTATCATTTATACCCACATGATGTTTAAATATTTTTCAGTGCATTTTTATAATTATATTTGTATTTTTAAGGCTAAATTGCACATTTTTGCAATAATAGCTTATATTAATGTATAATTATATTATGTATATAGAAAATGACTTTTTATATTTATATAATATTGAGTAATTATTTCTAATAATTTAATTGTACAAATGATATTTTTGTTATTTATTAATTACTTTTATAAATTATTTATTTATTAAAACATTAGGTATTTAAAAACTAGCCTAATCTAAACCTATTTTTGGACCAAAACTACCCAATACACCATCCCAATAATACCTGAGCCCAAACCAAATAACCCCTCGTCCCAACCCATCTACAAACCCGACCCACATCTCCTTAAACCTCAGTCGTTGATAAAAAATGATCAATGGCTCACAAAACCCCCACTCTCTTTCCTTATATCTCCGTACCCTAACCCTAATTCCTATTCCCTAAAGACCGCCACCTTTAAACTCTCTTTGTCTCACCTCTGAAGAACCCTAATTGCCGCCCTTTACTAATCTCCTTCCTAATCCTTTTAACCATGAGATTTACCTGTTATTTACTTACCATATATGTGTTCCTTCTCTATTGGTTACTCATTTGTGGTGTTAGCTAGTTTCTTGCCTAACATGAAAAGCAAATCTCATCAAAATCGAACCAAATCGGTTCAAATCCTTGATTTCTCTGATTATTCTGTCTATGTTCATCATGTATTCTTTGTAAGTACGAATAATTTTTTATATCTATTGATGATTCTTACCTACCCTAAATTAAGGTTTTCAGACCCCTTTCAATCGAACCAAAACGGGTTTGATTCTCTGATTTATGTGATATTCCATCTATGTTCATCCTATTCTGTGTGGTGTTTTGATTTTATTCTGCCGATTTTACACTTTCCCTAAAATTAGGGTTTGAGACTTTTCCCTTTTCCTTACTGATTCTGTTTGCATGTAATGAATCTTTCCTTTTTCGAGTTTGATTGATGCTTTTCCTTATTTGGATGTTAATTTCTACCACTATATAAACTATTCCCCCATTCTTTTTAGAGGGAGACTCTTCTGAACTCAATATAGCTTCACAAAATTTAAAGCTTTACTCTGATTTGCATTCTATATTCTGATTTTGGTTGGCTGGAAGCCAAGTCCATTTAGTTCTAGGATCTTGCTACTCAGAACATTGTGGACTTTTTGTTCTTTTATGCATTTTCGCTTAACTGGTGAGTCATTTGACTTCTGCAATTTCATTCTTACATGCATATGATTTGTATGTGTTATTATTTCTGAATCTGTTGTACAATATGATTTTGAGTTGTATTAGGTATTGTTCTATTAACTCTACATGTTTTAGCCTCTTTAACACTTAACTGCTCCTAATGCTACTAGTTCTGAAGTTATCTATTCCTAGTCTGGTTAATCTGGACTTTCTTGAGGTTTATTCGGTTAGTGTGTTAAATTCTTGAATACTCATGAACATGTTTAATCACTTGTCTTGAATCCCGGCAGTGGATGCCTCACATTTGTGTTAGCCTATGTTAAGACCTTATTTGTTCTTCATAATTTACCTCCCTGCTATTGTGTCATTAAACATGATCACGCGACCCCATACCCCCTCTCCTCTGGTGTTGCTTGTGATTTTGGATAGTTGTCTCATCATGTTTGAATCAGTACTTTGAGATGTTAGGCTAAATCGGAGCATCTTTTGTTAATTAGACCACTTAACAATGCTTGAATGCCTATTCTTGCTATTTTGAGTAATAGTTTGTATATGTGTCGTAATTTGTGATTGTAATCTCACCCCTTTGCTAACACGGTACCCTACTCTTCTATGATTATTTGACTCATTACAATGTTGTCATGTTTCCTTAGTAATAACACTAGGCTGTGTACTAAGCATAATTCAACCATGTTTCAACCTGTTTTGCACCTGTGAACAGTAATCTTTGACAATCATGTAAACATGTTCTTTTTCATCTTTTTAGCATGTGATTGCTTTTGTGATAAGTGTTGAACCTATTTCCCAGTTTACGTTAAGCTTGCTTTTAAATTCTGTGACTTGTTCAACTGTTTGCCTTATATGCTCAATTTGATCGTGTCTGTTTAAATCCCTTCAATTCATGTTTCCCAATTTTGGTCCTTTCTTTCACTTGTCACCTAAGTTCTTCGAATCCTATTCTTAGCCGGCTGAAAGCCAAGGCCACTTAGGTTCTGTCCTTTGACCTCCCCAATGTGACCACTGCTCAGGGTTCATTTGAGACCCTTGTGAACTCTGACGCACTAGGGCTTGGTCCCTAGTTTTTTCTCTGAATTATCTTTGCTAACCTCCCTAGTGTGAACACTTCCCTGGGTTCTTGAAGCCCTTGAGAACTCTGACGCACTACGGTCTTGGTTCTATATGCTCAACTCTATTTTAAAACCACCGGGGGAATCCCTCAAGTCCTGGCTGCCTTATGTCCAAGAACATGTAATTTTGGGGATGTTTGGAACTGTGAGAATGAAGGTCTGGCCTGACCAGGTGTACCTTTGGGTCTGCTGTAGGCACCCTATAGTTGTTCGACTTTTTAATTTATTCTATTTATTCTGGGTCAGTAATAAATCTTGTAATAAAATTTTGGGGCATTAGTGTTACATCCTATACTTTAATATTAGAATGAGTCGTAGTAATCCATATGAGCTTGAAGTGATTAAAACCATTCATGAGACTATAGAAGATTTGTGAGTATGTTATTCTAAGACCCTATAAGTTTAACAACCTTGATACTGTTAGATATTCTCATTTAGACACGGATTTAGAATTTGAAATTTCGTTTCCAAATTCATAAAATTCAATGGTTTAAAAAAACAAACATGGTACAATTATTTAACGATTTTTGAAAAGGGTCAAGGTGATCTAATAAGTAAATTAGTTGAAAAGTGTTCAATACTTTTTGTGTCATCCTTCTACAGACACTTTAAATAGCACTAGTACAAGCAGAATCAACTCACATGTAATAGAAATTTTAGCTACTTTATTAAATACGATTATTCTCCTTATTTTTATTTCTTTTTGAAATATATATTATTAAGCTTAGGGTATTAGTGTGGTATATTTTTTTAAGTGGAGTATTTTAGTAAAAGTTTTATAAGTATAATTTTGGATAGTTACCATTATTACTATTTTCGGATATGATAAATTATACTCATAATATGAGAAAGTTTATGAAATTTTCTTTGTTGTAAAGATAGAAATTATTTTCGCACAAGAAAATAAGGTTATTTTTTTACCATCTTAAGAATTAAGCATACGAAAATTTTACTCTTTAGGAAAATTAAAAGTTGAGAAAATATATGTATTTTTACATGGATATTTTAATGGAACAATAGAGTATGTATTGATTTTATATGGTACCACATGACCATGATAGTAGGATGTATAAAGTATGTTAAAAGTGAATAGCATTTTAAGTAATTTGAAACATTTCTTAATTATGCAGGTAATTGATTAATTACCGAGTAACGAAACATCACCTAATTACCTAATAAATGGATAAAGATTGAACATTCCCCCTCACATGTGGCATCCCCCTCATCTTCTAATTAATGACTCATTAGTCATTTAAAGAGGTATCACATTGTTAGAGTATAGAACAAGAACATTTCCCTCGATTTTGCTCACTCAAAAGAAAAAAGGCTGACCCAAGAACTCTGCTAATTTCTTTACATGAAAAATTGAATCTTTCTTCAAGTCTTCATACCTCAAGAAAATTACCCTCTTTGAAAATTCTAAGCTGACTTTATAATATCCCATTACATGATCCCAAAATGGACCAAAGGGTAAATACCCTTTAGTAAATTGAACAAAAGCTTCTTGTAGAGAAAGCAAAGGCAGATCTTTGGGTCTTAATTTCTGCACAAAATGCCAGCAAGAAGCTAGCACATCTTTTAGGTCACGAAACTCGTACACTATTTTGCACTTGGAGTTGGAGTCTTCACCACCTAGTATAGACTCTGGTAAAGATTTGAAAGCAAGATGAGAATGCATAAGAGAAGAGTTTGGTGTTGGATTTGTTGGGTGTTTAAATGCATAGGCCTCAAGCTGGGGGACTAACTCATGCGGATTTGAAGAGAGTAAAGGGTGTGCTTTATAATCGTATGTCAAAATGTCCAAACGATGTTGCAGTTAACGTCACGAGAATTATTAGCACATTAGCAACGTGAGATTTTGAGATTCTAAGGGAATACGGTGCAGCTTTTTTACCCAAAAATATCATACGGATTTTTTCCTACTCCAAATATGTTAAGGATATCCCTTCTTTCTTTAGGCATGATCCAAATTATATAAAAGAAACAAGTAAATGCACAATTTTCATAAACGATTATATTCATAGAAATACTAGGGGTCTCAGTGTTCTTGATTCTTGATGTAACACATTATTATATCTTCTGTTCATGAGTTTCAGAATAATACGTAGTTGATAAAGTTTATCCGAAAGGAATATTAAGATTATTAACATATTTTCACCCATTTGATGCATTTATATATGTGCATTTACCTATGACTCAGGTGGCGTTATATACGCGTATATATATGTATATGTATGTACAGACCTATGTATTACATGACATTTATATGCCCTCAGAAGCTTGATGATGTTATGTATGTACAGACCTATGCATTACATGACATTTATATGCATAAGCATGACATTATAAATATTTCATGATTTACAGAGCTATCCATACTTACAGGTTGAGTCCTTTACTCCATGTTTCTTCCATAAACTTTATATACTGATTTATATGCTTTACATACTCAGTACATTATTTGTACTAACGTCCTTTTGTTGGGGACGCTGCATTCATCCCTGCATGTATAGATAATTAGTTTGACGAGTCCTCATAGTAGGCAAGATTGACATTCGGCAAAGTATCGGTAAGGCTCCACCTTATTCGGAGTGCAGCCGAGTGTATAAGTCATTGTGTCAGAATTTTGCTACATATTTATAGGTAGGCCGGTGCCCTATTCTATTTGATGTCTAATACTCTTAGAGGCTTTGTAGACAGAGGTTCATTTTGTACAGTATGTTAGAGGCCTTGACGACCTATATGAATTCATGTTTCTAAAAAAACAGTTCATTAATTCAGTATTTCTCCACTTATAGTTATACATTACAAGTTATGGCCATGTTGGCCCATGATAGTTAGAAGAAGAAAAAGCCTTACAGAATGGTTCGCTCAGGCCAGCTCGGCACCGAGTGCCAGCCACGCCTTCCCAGGTTCGGGGCGTGACAAAGTGGTATCAGAACTGGTCGTGTCCTAGGGAGTCTACAAAGCCGTGCCTAGTAAAGTCTCACTTATGGGTGCGTTGCGTGCCACATTTATAATTGAGAGGCTATAGGACATTTAGGAAATATTACCCTTCTTATGTTTCCAAATCGTGCCATAGAGCTGAGTTTTAAGAAGTCAGTACGAAACTTTCATCAAATTTTGTATGCACCAGTAGTGTAGGTTTCACAGTAGAGCTTTAAAGCATAATTTTCACCTATGTTAAAGGAAGGTTATGAAAGCGACAGAAGATACGATGCAAGATTAAAAGGTAAGTAAGGTAAAGTTGAAGAGGATACATTATACTCAAGTATAAAAGGTGTGAATTGTCTAGACTTCAAACAAAAGTTGGGTTTTAGTTTAAGTTTACAGAGGTAACTTTGGCAAATATTTTGTAAGTTTCTAAGAGATAACACTCGAGGACGAATGTTTCTAAAGGGGGAAAGGATGTTACATCCCATGCTTTAATATTAGAATAAGTCGTAGTAATTCATATGAGCTTGAAGGAATTAAGATCATTCATGAGATTATAGAAGATTTGTGAGTATGTTATTATAAGACTCCACAAGTTTAACAACCTTGATACCGTTAGATATTCTCATTCTGACACGGATTTAGAATTTGAAATTTTGTTTCCAAATTCATAAAATTCAATGGTTTAAAAAAACAAACATGGTACAATTATTTAACAATTATTGAAAAGGGTCAAGGCGATCTAATAACTAAATTACTTGAAAAGTGTTCAGTACTTTCTATGTCATCCTTCAACAGACAATTTAAATAGCGCTAGTACAAACAGAATCAACTCACATGTAATAGAAATTTTAGCTACTTTGTAAAATACGATTATTCTCCTTATTTTTATTTCTTTTTGAAATATTTATTGTTAAGCTTAGGGTGTTAGTGTGGTATAATCTTTTAAGTGGAGTATTTTAATAAATGTTTTATAAGTATAATTTTGGATAGTTACCACTATTACTATTTTCGGATATGATAAATTACACTCATAATATGAGAAAGTTTATGAGATTTTCTTTATTGTAAAGATAGAAAATATTTTCGCACAAGAAAAGAAGGATATCTTTTAACCATTTTAAGAATTAAGTATACAAAAATTTTACTCTTTAGGAAAATTAAAAGTTGAAAAAATATATGTATTTTTACATGAATATTTCAATGGAATAATAGAGTATGTATTGATTTTATATTGTACTACATGACCATGATAGTACGATGTATAAAGTATGTTAAAAGTGAATAGCATTTTAAGTAATTTGAAATATTTTTTAATTATGCGGGTAATTGATTAATTATCGGGTAATAGAACATCACCTAATTATCTAATAAGTGGATAAAGATTAAACTTTTCTACCCCATCCCCATATGGCTGCCCCCTCATCTTCTAATTAATGACTAATTAGTCATTTAAAGAGGTGTCACATTGTTAGAGAATAGAACAAGAATATTTCCCTCGATTTTGCTCACTCAAAAGAAAAAAGGCTGACCCAAGAACTCTGCTAATTTCTTTACATGAAAAATTGAATCTTTCTTCAAGTCTTCATTAGGGCGGATCTACGTAGAGACTTTGGGGTGGTACGGCACCCGAACACTCGAATAAAATTTTATTTATGTATTAGTATTTCACTGGAAAATATGATATAGGGTCTTAGTGACACTTGAAGGTAACAAAATGACTGTGGATACCATGGTTGAGTTGCCAAATTTTCACATGCAAAACCCAGATTCGAATCTCACCTGGTTCCATGCTGGTGCTTATTTCTCCTGTGGTCCCAGTCGCTCCTCTTTTTTTTTTTTCTCTTCATTTTTGTATTTGCTCCTCCTATTTAATTATTATTTATTTTGAATTATATAATTGTTTCCTTTTTCTCATTCTAGATCTTCTAATTTTATTTGAATGTGATTTTAATCATTTTTTAATCATCTAATATTATATTTTTCTTGATTTTTTTACAGTGATGACATTAATAAACGTAATAGTATCTAGTTATGTGTTGGTTGATTAGATGTATTTGTTAACTTAAATTTTATTTATGTTTTTAATCATAATAAATATAATTTGTATTTAGAGAACTAGATCGAATTGGACAGTTGTTTTGGTGATCACATATTTATTTATGAACTAAAAATCTAGTAAACTGATTGAAATATTTCATAATGGATCAGATCGAACCGAACCGAACTAATTCAAAATGGGTTGAACCGGCAGAATGTATACCCTAATTCAATCTCCTTCGCTAGTGGTAGATTTGTATTAAAAATAATGGCACCCGTAGTCATCAAATTCTGGATCCGCCTCTGTCTTCATACCTCAAGAAAATTACCCTCTTTGGAAATTCTAAGCTAGCTTTATAATATCCCATTACATGATCCCAAAATGGACTAAAAGGGGAAATACCCTTTAGTAAATTGATCAAAAGCTTCTTGTAGAGAAAGCAAAGGCAGATCTTTGGGTCTTAATTTCTGCACAAAATTCCAGCAAGAAGCTAACACATATTTTGGGTCACGAAACACGTACACTATTTTGCACTTGGAGTTGGAGTCTTCACCACCTAGTATAGACTCTGGTTAAGAATTGAAAGCAAGATGAGAATGCATAAGAGAAGAGTTTGGTATTGGATTTGTTGGGTGTTTAAATGCATAGGCCTCAAGCTGGGGGACTAACTCATGCGGATTTGAAGAGAGTAAAGGGTGTGCTTTATAATCGTATGTCAAAATGTCCAAACGATGTTGCAGTTAACGTCACGAGAATTATTAGCACATTAGCAACGTGAGATTTTGAGATTCTAAGGAATACAGTGCATCCTTTTTTCCAAAAATATCATACGGATTTTTCCCTACTCCAGGTATGTTAAGTCTATCCCTTCTTTCTTTTGCCATGATCCAGATTATATAGAAGAAACAAGTAAACACACAATTTTCATAAACGACTCTATTCATAGAAATACTAGGGGTCTTTGTGTTCTTGATTCTCCATGTGACATATTATTATATCTTCTGTTCATGTGTCTCAGAATAATACGCAGTTGATAAAGTTTATCCAAAAGGAATATTGAGATTATTTACATATTTTTACGCATTCATGCATTTATACATGTGCATTTACCCATGACTCAGACGACGTTATATACGCGTATATATAAGTATATGGGAATGGGAAAGGTTATGGTATTATATACGCACAACTACCTGATCAGCTGGTATACGTTGATGATTTGCCCACAGTGACCGAGATGATATAATGGTATGCCCTCAGAGGCTTGATGATGTTATGTATATACAGACATATGCATTACATGACATTTTTATTGTCACAACCCTAAATCTGGACCCGGTCGTGATGGCGCCTATCGTGAAACAAGGCTAGCCGACACAAACCCCCAATATTAATTTGACAGTTATAATAATAATTCAAGTCACTAACATGCTATAAAACCCAAAATATAAGTGAAATAGAACAATTTGCGGAAATAACACAGCTTGACATCGGGGTGTCACCAGTCATGAGCTTCTAACATAAGTCTAAGAGTATGAAAAGGTTTATAGAGTCTATTACAAAACTAGAACAAGGAAAAGTAACATAGGAGGGAGAAACACCGGGCTTCGAACATCGAGCAACTACCTAGTGGACTCCGAATAGCCTGCTGGGAGCAATCAACCCTCACTGGCGTGACCCGAGGCTCCTGAATCTGCACACAGGGTGCATGGAGTAATGTGAGTATGCCAACTCAGTGAGTAATAAAAGTAAAGGTAGCTGAGCGATAAGAAAATACATAAAACACAACAAGATGCTACACAGAGGCAGTATAAAATCAATATGGTGCAATAAAACAGTGAAACTCGTAAGAAACACCTTGTTTCAGTGAAAACCTTTTTAAACCATCTTTTAATAGCTAAACAAGTGAATGATAAAATAGTGAGAACAGATAAACACATAAAATCAGCCACTTGGGCACAATACCAACAGAATCAGCCCCTCGGACAATAACATGGAACAACATCATCCCCTCGGGCTATATCACATATCACAGTGGGTACCCGCGCTCACTGGGGGTGTACAGACTCCGGGAGGGGCCCCTTATGGCCTAAGCACAATATCAAGCCATCTCGTGGCATAAACAATAGGCTCTCGACCTTATATTAAGCCACTACGTGGTATAACAACTTAGGCCCTCGGCCTCATAATCATAAATTAGTACAATACTACCGCAACATACAACCTGATCCCATATTAATCTTCACAATACAGGCCCTCGACCCTACTCAGTCAAAAATCTCTAAAAGCCACTCGGGCATAGTAAAATATGATGCTCAACCCAAAATGTCATTTAAGGTGTTAAAACAGAGTAAACATGGCTGAGTTATGAAAATAGTAAAACATAGCATGACTGAGTACAGATAAAAAAATCAAAACAGTAAGGAAATAGCAGTAAATATCCCCTAAGGTCCAAACAGTTGGCACGAGGCCCAAATATGACATTCAACCCAAAACATGATGATAGCAAACAGTTTTTCAATCAAATACGCAATTAAAACAGTCATTCGGGATGGACTAAGTCACAATACCCAACTGTGCATGACCCCATGCTCATCATCTAGCTCGTGCGTCACCTCAAAATAACACAACGATGTGAAATCCAGGGTTTCATACCCTCAGGACAATATTTACAATTAATACTCACCTCAATCCAGTCCAAACTCTAGCTCGCGATGCCTTTGCCCCTCGAATCGACCTCCAAATGCTCTAAATCTAGCCAAAATCAGTACATAATAATCAAAATATGCTAAGGGAATAAAGCCCACTCAAAAGTAATCAAAATACCACACAAATCCTGAAATTAACCAATCTCGACCCCCGGGTCCACGTCTCGGAATTCGAAAAAAATTACATCAATAGACTCCTTATCTCCATATGAGTTCATACTTATCAAAAGTATTAAAATCCAACCACAAATGACACTTCAAACCCTTGCTTAAAGGTCTCCAATCTCAAGCCCTAGTTTCTCAATTTTAACCCTTAATTTCCATAAATTTTCAAGTCAAATCAGTGAAATAACACCATAGAAATGAGTTTAGGGTCCAAAATCCTTACCTCAATGAAATCCCTCTTCAAATAGCTCCCTCAAGCTCAAAACCGTATGAAAATGATGAAGAATAACTCAAAAATTGCGAAGGAAATCTTTTATACCTTCTGACCCAGGATTTTCACACCTGCGGTCCCATTACAGCTTCTTTTGTCCCGCTTTTTCGGTCCAAGACACCGCATCTGCGGTCCTCACTTAAAACCCAGGCGCCACATCTGCGATGCAAAGCCCGCACCTACGCTATCACAGGTGCGCTTCCTTAACCACATCTGTGGTTCCAGCTGATACCCTCCTTGGCTGCATTTGTGGTTCCAATTGCGCTTCCGCAAGGCCGCACCTATGGTCCCCTAGTCGTAGGTGTGTTTATGACAGCAATGGGAAATCTTCAGCTGCCAAAACCCAACTCAAATCTTCCGCCAACCATCCGAAATCACCCTGAGGCCCCTGGGACCTCAACCAAAAGCACCAACAAGCCATATACTACCATTCAAACTTATACAAATCTTCAAAACACCTCAAACAACATCGAATCAACCAAAATACATTGGATTCAAGCCTAAGGTTCTAAAAATCATCCGAATTACGCTTTTGATCAAAAAGTCTATCAAACCACGTCTGAATGACCTAAAATTTTGCACACACATCCCAAATAACACCACAGAGCTACTGCAACTTTCGGAATCCCTTTCTGACCTCTATATCAAAATCTCACCTATCCACCAGAAAATGCCAAAATTTCAATTTTGCCAATTCAAGTCTAAATCTACTACGGACCTCCAAAACATGTTCCGATCACACTCCTAAGTCCCAAATCATCTCCCAAAGCTATCCGAACCATCGGAATTCACATCCGAGCCCTTTTTCACATAAGTTAACATTTGGTTGACTTTTCTAAATTAAGCTTACTCAAAAGAGACTAAGTGTCTCAAACCTTACCAAAACCATTCTGGATTCGAATCGACTAACGCGATACCATATAATATGGATAAATAAAGCGTAAAGAAGAAGAAATGGGGGAAATGGATCGGTAACTCATGGAACAACCGGCCGGGTCATTACATATACGCATATGCATGACATTATAAATATTTCATGATTTACAGAGCTATCCAAACTTACAGGTCGAGTCCTTCACTCCATGTTTCTTCTATATTCTTTATATACGGATTTACATGCCTTACATACTCAGTACATTATTCGTACTGATGTACTTTTGTTGGGGACGCTGCATTCATGCCTGCAGGTATAGATAATCAGTTTGACGAGCCCTCATAATAGGCAAGATTGGCATCCAGTGAAGGATCGGTAAGGCTCCACCTTATTTAGAATGCAGCCGAGTCTATAAGTCATTGTGTCAGAATTTTGCCACATATTTATAGGTAGGCCGGTGCCCTATTCTATTTTATGTCTAATACTCTTAGAGGCTTTGTAGACAGAGGTTCATTTTGTACAGTATGTTAGAGGCCTTGACGACCTATATAAATTTATGTTTCTAAAAAAACAGTTCATTAATTCAGTATTTCTCCACTTATAGTTATACATTACAAGTTATGGCCATGTTGGCCCATGATAGTTAGAAGAAAAAAAAGCCTTACAGAATGGTTTGCTCAGGCCAGCTCGGCACCAAGTGCCAGCCACACTTCCCCAGGTTCGGGGCGTGACAATTAGTGAAATTGGGGAGGGGGCTTTTATCTTATACTTCCATTAAAATGGGTAGAGATCCCGCCTATAGGTTGATTACTTAGTTAAAATATACTCAAACATGTTCAGTTATCATGTTTTAGAAATCATGCCTATATGTGTTTTATATTTTCTCAAAATGTGTTACTTTCTAGTTATCTTAGAAATCTTGCCTATAGGTATATTGTTATGCTCAGAGTGTTCAATTATTATATGTTAACTATCATGCCGATAGGTTCTTCATTTGGTCTGAATGTGTTCTGCTCCTGCTTGTTAGAAATCATGTCTATATGATCTAAAATCAGTTTTAGTTATAGAAATCATGCCTATAGGATCTAAAATCAGTTTTAGTTATAGAAATCATGCCTATAGGATCTAAAACTAGTTTTAATTATAGAACTCATACCTATAGGGTTTGAATCAGTTTAATTAATTGTCGTACTCGTTTTTTTAATATTCTTCAAATTATCATCACTAGAAACCATGCCTATAGGACTCCTTTAATCAATTCTTAACATAATCTTGTGATTACCACTATTAGTTACTGCATAAAAATGCCTAGATATCATGCCTATAGGTTTAATATCTTATACTTGTAAACAGTAGGCAATCATGTAGGTTTCAGAGATTGTAAATTGCCCGCTCGTTAAATCCAGAATCACATAGAGATCCTGTCAATAGGTTTCTGCAACTTCAAATTGTTAAAATCTACAACTGTCTTCGTTAATTAGTCTGCGTGCATTTGTTGTTTAAGCATGGAGGCTAACTTGAGCCCATAACTGCTTTTATATGAAGTCCAACTTGTTTTGTATATCGCCTATTTTTCTCATTTTTGAGAAACCTAAGTTATGTCTAGAACCACCCAAATAGAGGTCCAAATGCCTCCTAGACCATATGCATGGGACGGGTAGTGCACGCATAGGGTACGGTTTACCCAACTAGTGTGCTTTAGGTAACAACTTAAAGATAGTAATCGGGTAGCAGGAGATGATAGTCTGTACCCGCTGAATTATATGAGTAACACCCCACCATGATGGAGTTACGAAACATTATTTATGTTGCACGGGATGATCCTTTAGGCTAATAAATTGAAGACCCCCCATCTTGCCTTTCATCAATTATTTGTGTTTAATAATCAAATTCTCAAATTCCTTGTCTCCCCTGTACTTGATCTCCTAGACTAATTCATAAAATTCAAGTTCGGTCGGGACACACCATTGTGGACCTTGATGAGTGTCTAACACCTTCTTCTCAAGGTATTTTGATCCCTTACCCAATCGTTGGTGACGTAACTAGTTAGACAGATTTATCTACAAATAGGTTCCCTAACGCACCTTAATCCATTAGATGGTGACTCACTCTTTTAAAACTCTTCCCTAAAATAGTTGTTACATGTCGAAACCCGATTTCGCGGGAAAAAGGGGCGTGACACCCACCTGTAGGCCTCTTTCTCATACCACGGCCTGTGGTTGGAATTCTTGAAATCTCTTATCTCTTGCTACCTCCTTTCATGCAGCCTGTACGACTCTTTCCTTATATGTGCATCTATGCGGCTCTTCCCTCTAGCTTTTAGCCAATCTATAGGCATCGCTTTGTAAACATATATAGAGCTTGACAAGATATCCCTCTGGGCATCTATAGGTATG
Organism: Nicotiana tabacum; assembly: GCF_000715075.1. NCBI lineage: Eukaryota > Viridiplantae > Streptophyta > Magnoliopsida > Solanales > Solanaceae > Nicotiana > Nicotiana tabacum. The sequence continues at coordinate 86,148,993 of NC_134097.1, forward strand.
CTAAAGTTCTTCACTCTATGCTTTGTTGAACTCAAGAATACTACTACATCTTATTTCATAGACCCGGTTATCCATTCGTATGACTTTACTGCATCTAGGTAGGTCATACTATATCATAACTCTTACTTAAATTTATCGTTACTGAGGTCTGCTACCAAACTCCAGGTTACTCTCATTGCTTATCCTATATGTACAAATCTAAGTCCTTTAATACTTCTTCATTATTGTTCATTTTAAGAATGACGGCCTAATCTCATCTCATACTTTGTAACTTTAATATTCATCCATTCTTGATTCACCTCAATATTGATCTACAATCTACTATTGATAACTTGAAACCTCTTACGTAATCACTAGGGATCACGTTGCATTGAGGAACATTTGAAGTGATTTTCCTGATCCACCTGGGAGCGAAACTATATTTCCATAACCGTATTTTTATAGCATCCAAATGTGATTCACCTTACATGGGTATTTTAATCTTGTACAATTCTTGAAATCCCTTTTTTCTTCAAATCATTACTCAATCGAAGGCCCAAACGTCATCGTTCATTTATCACAATTACACCCTCATTATATTACTAGGGCAGCATTCTATCTCTATTAAATTCTACTAGTCTTGGACTCCTTTGTGTTTATTCAGGCTATACTGAGCTTTCTATAACATAGAGAAATTATTGGCTTTCTTGTTTTCATGGGCTTAATCTCGAGGAGTTATCCATTCTCGTCACCTTCTCACTTGCCCTTCCTTATCCTTACTCATGTCTTCCTAAAAACTTATCGTTCTACCATACTTTAGCTTGTGACCTACACAAATTCATTTATACTATTCGCAACCTTCCTTCAACTTGCTTGCACCATAAATTTCCTTATGTTATTATGGAACATCAAGTGAGACATCACATCGTATCAAACTCTTCTTTACTCTTTTAACTAGACCTCTCGATACTTAGAAACCATAGGCTGGAAGATATGCCACTAATGACACCACTATCCTTCCTGGATACTGAATCCTAATGCTTCTAGCCCTCTATCTAAAGTATGGATTATTCACAATCTTCTGCACCTGAGTATCTCATACGTTGTTCACCTTTACCTTACTTACCTTAAAATATTGCATCATATCTTATATCTCTTTCATGACCTCCCTTCCACATAGGTATAATTCATATCCACAACTTAAAGCTCTATTATAATACTTGCACCTTTGGTGCATACACAATCCGGTGGGAGGTTCATACTAACTTGTTATGTGGCTGTTACTTTTCTAACTGTCTTTATCGTAGAGCCGTTATAGAATATAGCTACTGTACTATCTCTCTTGTACCTCTGATATTAAGAGTGATTCTGAAATGTTCTCAATCTCGATGTATATAGATTTCTGGGTCCAATAATCAGACTTCTGATTTACTTAGTTGATGTAAATCTTTAGTTTCCTCTTCCCTCTGACTAACCTTTATGTAGGCTTAAGCTATCATCCGATATGCGGCTCATGGTATTAGTTATTACTTTTGCCTTTCATGAACGCTATGGAATATCCATGATACAATCTTCCAACAATTCAATCGTTTGTCTATGACCTGGACTCAGTTCTTTCTATTTACTTATACCAGAATCTTCTACGGCTATATGATTGACAACATATATGCCGCATAGATATTACTCCAAAATCTTAAGTGCATTCATAACGTAACTAACTATGGATCATTGATTGAATAATTCCTTTCGTTCCTTCTCAATTTTCTTTAAATGTAAGCAATTACTTTTCCTAGTCGTTCTGCCACTTGTTGCATGAATACTTGGCTTATCTTAATGCCCACACATATTCGAATTCCATACAACCCATATGATTTTGAATATCACCATTTGATTTTTTTTTCTTCCCGTTCATTAGCCATAATAGTTGCCACTTTCTTATATAGTGCATACAATGTTGTTGTGAGACTGTTTTTACATGACAATTTCTTCTTCAAGTTACTATGCTTAGGTTCAAGCCTTTTTCCTTATTTCCTTAGCTAGCATTTCATTGTAGTACTTAGGGAGGACCCTCTGACTCTTGTAAAGCTGTGAGGTTATTACATCGTATACTGGACATATTTTTTTTGATGTTCTTCCTCGCCTATAATTATTCGTATTTACTTATCTCCACGAGCGTTTTCTTGTAGGGTTGCTTCTGAACTAATATTTTGACTGCCTTCCCAATGACACTCTTTTTATTTCTGTAACACTCATACGATACCTTTAACTACCCCAACTCCTATCTGAATATTTCTTAAGGGTCACGATGTCATATCTGCGAGCCTGAATTCCCTATATTGGATTTCACTATGTTTATCTTGCATGATCTATTGATTTTTCTGTATCCTCTTGTCTAGCCATAACTAGGCTCTTCCTAAATAAACTACTAACTACTCGTTGGCCCATTCTCATATTAATATTCCGCGTAATCTTTCTTGGGTTATTTCCTTTGTCTTATCTTACATCTCGCACTAGCTCCTTATCTATTAATAACATCTGGGGCATGAACCCTTACTTCCTCTCCTTGACATCGTGTTTGCATAATGTTCTGGAATCATAGCATATCTGTAGGATTTGAATAAGTGCAACCTCATCCCATTCTCATTTTTATCGCATTCTTCCTTTACCATTCCATAGTTACTAGAACCTTATAACTCTGACTTAATGCCACATCACTCCATATCCCCTTAGGGAAGTACCTACGATGATCTACCTACAGATGTTTTACCTCTTCATCTTTGGCATCTTTTCACATCATCGATGACCCTTACTCGCCTTGCAGTAAACCTTTTGTACCAAGGATAACAAAATTCCTTACTCACAAGGGTGACACTTGGTGTAACTGGCACACATAGTCCCTTAAGCTTAACTTTGCTCACATTGCTTGCTTTTGGGAAGCGTCTTCCTATATGACCTTTAAAGGTCACTCTTATGTCGACTATACTATTATCGCCGGAACGCAATCTAAAATTCTCATAATGCTGACTATTTTCAAGTCACTCAGTCCTTAATTCATGTTTAGTGTATCTTTTTCACCATCCCATACTGATTTCTATTACTCTGGGGTCTAACTCTTTCCTTCTGATAATTACTTTCGAGTCACAAACTTATTTCTCGAAATGAGGATATGACTTTATGGCCTATAATCTTTTGTTGTTTCAAGGCCTGTCACCTCTCATCTTTTCCTTCAGTTGACTATAGACTCTGTAATACTATCATTTTTGATCTACCATTATCATCCATGTATCACATCTTACTCATAATGCTTTATTATCTCTCTTCTTATTTCCCTTCTAATATTTCTGTCTATCACTTCATTCTGAAAACTTCAACAAGACATTTTTTTGCTTTTAGCTTCCCTTTGCTCCATCCACTGGCTCTTCGGGTTGCCTAAAGTCCTCTCTCTACTAGGGACGAGAGCCATACTAAGGTAATATTTATCACTTCCAGGATTCTAGTGCCTATATTTGTAATATTTTTAGAACATTCTAGTATTCATATCTAGTTGTACTATTTTAGAGTGCACCATCTGGGTGTCTCATAAGGAGATCTATTAGCACATTTGCAATATTCTTCGAAAATGTCAACTAACGCAAATAATTCATCCACCATTTTGGGTTACTCTAACCCTAGCCGGATCCTGATAACCCGTCCTTCTCTCTTAAACTATACCTGTAAGCTCCCATAGGGCATAATTGAGATGGGTATGGCCAGTTGTACATACCTCTGTTATAGTTGGAGGTAACTCAAATTGCTTCTATTTCTCTGGCCGAATTGTAATATTGATAATCTTCATTAATTGGGTGCCTCGTACCCTTCTTCACCTTGCAACTTTTACTTGTTGAAACTTGTATTTTCCTTATGAATCTCTCATTTCTCTTCACCATATGGGTGGATAGATATTCATGCCTTAGGGAACCTTAACAAGAAGCTTACACGTCTTAATACACACATGATCTGCTGAAGACCTTACATTTACTTATTATAAGTATCATGCAAAATCGAGTTCCTCTGACTCAACTCTTCCACATACACATGCAATCCCTTACCAACTGTCTTTCTAGATGTAGGTATCGTTTACAAATAAAATGGAATTTAATAGTTTGAATTCTTATAACTGAGCTCTACCACACGATCTAGAGTAAGAAGAAAAAGTGATAGTCCTAAATGCGCTGTAGCCTCCTGCTTATTAGTGTGGTGAACAACACACCCATAAACAAAACTCTACTAGACACAGCTTGTAGACTCCCTAGGATAGAACTACTCTGATACCACTTTTGTCACTACCCAAACCGATGGGCCGCGATGTGTACCCGGTACGTTACTCAACTGAGTACCAACATAACGTATCCTTCGTATCATACTATCATAGGTAAATGAAACGGAAAGGCTGGTGTGAGATAACTAGAATGAAATATGAAAGAACACTCGACATAGGGCGACCCAACATGTAATACAAACTTATACATATGACATACGGGCCTATACGGCCAAAATGATCACTCATACACTGAACATAGGCCGACAAGGCCATACAATCTTTCATATACATGAAATATGTCTACAAACCTCTAAGAGTACATAAACTTCATAAGGCCGAGACAGGGCCCCAACATACCAATCAATACATGTCTAAATCATATTGACCAAATAGCAACTCCGGAGCAAATGGAGCGCACTAACACCTTCTGCTGAGCTGGTAGCTTACTTGGAGGACTCTTAACCTGTTTATCGGGACATGCGGACATAAAACACATCTTCCCCAGGCAAAGGGATATCAGTACAAATAATGTACCGAGTATATAAGAAATGAATATCAGTAAATAATAGACATGAGATAAACATGGAGTAAACACTCAACATGTAAGTCTGAATAACTTTGTGAATCATTAATATTTATAATTTCATGCATATTCTTATAAATGTCATACCATGCATATATATATATATATATGTTAATAACATCATCAAGCCTCTGAGGGCATCCCATCATATTATCTCGGCCACTGTGGGCAAATCATCAACGTATACCAGTTGATCAGGTGGTGATACGTATATAACCCCGTAATCTTTTCCCATATCCCATGTACATATATATATATATATATATATATATATATATATATATATATATATATATATATATACGTGTATATAACGCCATTTGGTTATGGGTCAATGTACATGTATAAATGAATGCAATGCATGAGAAGTACGTCAATAAAATCTCTCGAAATGTCATAAGACCATTATGACTTTGATTAATGTCATGAAGTAAACTTTATCAACTTATGTATTTTGCGAGACCCATGAACAAACAATAGAATAATAAGACATATGGGGAATCAACAACATAGGAACCCCTAGTACTTCTATGAATAGAGTCATTTATGAAAGTTGTGCATTTACTCGTCTTGTTTGTATCGTATGGATCATACCAAAAGGAAAGAATGGATAGCCTTAACATACCAGAGCTGATTCTCTTGACAATCCCTCTAACACACATCTTTTGTGATAAAACACGTAACGACAGATCGAAGTAGGAAAAAATCCATATGATGTTCTTGAGAAAGATTATAGAGGGCTCCCTTAGAATTGCAAATCCCGTTACAATTACATCGTATAACATCACATGAATTCCTTTGCTGAAGATCGTTATTTGGTAGGTGTAAAACATCTCATTTTTGTGAATTTGATCGTAATTTTGTATGACTTTTCTTGCTGAAGCTCATCCGTTACTTGTAAGATGTAGGTATCTTCATTTTGTGAATTAGAGAAGTTTTTAAGTCTTGGTGGTATGGGACCCACTTTGATAAGGATGACTTGGCCAAAGAATTTCCAAATTATGCCACCTAATCTCAAAACCTAAAGCGTCATGGTCTGGTTTTAGCAAGTAGATCTCTTGTTGCCACGTTGGGGTGACTGCCCCCCTTAATCTTATCCAGCAATCTTAATTACGTGTTAATCTCCCACTAAAAATCAATAATTACCCAATTATCGGCATAATTAAGAATTATTTCAAATTACTTATAATACTACTCACTTTTAACATACTTTATACATCTTGCTATCATGATCGTGTGGTACCTTGTATGACATTAGTCCATAAATACGGAGGTATTATAGCTTGGACCGTATTTTATCTCAAAATTTCAAACTTCGATAAAATTCATTTTCTTTAATTTGCTTACTCTCTCACCTTCATGAATTAACTCGTCACTTGCTTGAAATAGCATAATGCTTATACGACAAAACTTTAACATACGAAAATGCAGCATGTAACATCTCATTTTTAAGCTGCCATCAATTTACTTATGGCATACTTTCACGTACGAAAACTTGGGGTGTAACATCATTCCCCCCTTTGGAACATTTGTCCTAAAATGTTGACCAATGCACTTATCATTATCATAACCTATAGCTCTTGCGAATACATTAGTACTCTCCTTGCAATCTAGGAAATTGTTCTATGAATAAATGCAAAGTTCAGGGTATTCCTATTGCGCCCACTTTTTTCCTCCGCAGAGAAAGTCTGGGTTCCGACGTTCATAGGGGTAATAACTCATTTACTTTTGGGATTTGGGTATTTGAAGAGTCACTACCTAACGTATTATGGTGCGTTGGGGTACCTAGAGTGATTAACTCTTAGACTAGTTTGCATTACCAGAGATTTAGAGTGAGGGCTCAAAATAACCTTGAGTGGAAGGTGTTAGGCACCCCTCTCGGTCCACAATGGTGGGACCCGACCGAACTTATACTTATGAATCAGTCCTTTAACAAATAAGAAGTTGAAACACGTAATTTGCAAATAAAATCATGTTGGACACTGTATGAATCAAATAATAATAAGACAAAGAATTGGAGCAAGTTTGTCAAGACCCCAGTTCGCCCTCCGTGAAATGTCGTGACGGTGCCTAGTCTCTACGACTAGGTAAGCCTAACAAGAGCGGAACATAAACAAAACTTGCGGAAGAAAATAACCAAACACCAAAATAACTTAATGGAACAATAGTTATAATGTCGTTCGGCATATAAAACACAACATTCTCAAAACCAAGTACACTATCCCAAAACCTGGAAACTCACGGAAACATAAGCCTTTGGAATATCTAACAGTCTAACTCTAGAATATCTAACAAGAGGGAAAATACAGAAGGACAATGTTTAACAGCTTGAATAGAAAGGGACTTCACGGTCTGTGGACACGACAGATATATCTCGAAGTCTCTAGAGCAGTCGCCTCCCTCAAGGATGGTAGGCCTGAGTAGCGGTACCTGGATCTGCACATGAAAAACATGTGCAGGAGAGGCATGAGTACATTACAGCTGTACTCAGTAAGTGACAAGCCTAACCTCGGTTGAGTAATGACGAGGAAGGTCAGGGCCCTACTGAGCTTAAATAGAATATAAAGATTCAACAGTATAGAACAGTACAATATAAATAAGTATGGCAGGAAAATAACATAGGATGTACATGCAACAACAACTATACAGAAACAAGGTAAACATGAAAAGGAAATACAGCTCAGCGCCAATAATAACAAATCGGGGATATCCAAGGATACCATCCTGTAGTCCCATATGTGCATGTCTAGTGGATCTCCCGGGATCCCATCCCGTAGTCCAACTCATAGTGTGAGGGGATCTACCGGAATCCTATTCCGTAGTCCCAAATATAAATACCCGGTACAAGGGGAATCTACCGGGTGCAGTCCTGTAGTTCCATACAACTGTTCAGGGAGATCTACCGGAATCCCACATCCGTAGTCCCAAAATAGGGAGCTACCGGAATCTCACATCCATAGTCCCAAAATAAATACACAGCAACAACAGGAAAATATACATAAATGTCAAAATTTCATATTAAGGCAACAAACGATTCTAGCCTAGCATGCTGCACATAAGTCAAGTAAGACAGGTTGAGCAAATAGAGCAATTAAGTCACTTAGACATGTTTTCCAAAGCTAACAACAGGCTTAGTAGTGCAAGTAATAGAAACAGGAAAAGAAACATACTAGTAATTACTTTAAGAAAACCGGATTTCCAACAATTAGCACAAGTATGCACTCGTCACCTCACGTACAAGACATTTCAATTACCAAATACACCAATCCTAAGGGGAAGGTCCCCCACACAAGGTTAGACAAGCCACTTACCTCGAACCAACTCAAATCCAACCCGACACCACGTCTTTGCCACGAATACTCGACTTCAAATGGCCCAAATCTATTCAATTCATTTGCATAATGTAAACAACACTTCAAGTAATTAGATCTACAATTAAATTCTAAGCTAATAAGCAAAATTGTGTAAAATGACCAAAATGCCCCTCGGGCCCACATATCGGAATCGGGTGAAATTTACATTTTCAGAAACTTCGTACTCTCACGAGTTTATACATAACAAGAACACTAAAATCGGAGTCCAAATGACCCTTCAAATCCTCATTTAAAGGCCTCTTAAACTCAAACCTTAATTACCCATTTTTTTCCAAATTTCACACCACTAATTAGGCCTTTAATCACATCAAAATGAGTTGTAAAGTCAAAAATGTTACCTCAAAGTGATTCCCCTTGAATCCCTCTTCAAGCCTCTTCAAAAAGCTTTAAAATCGCCTAACAATGGAGGAACCTAGGCTAAAATTCGCGAAATAAACCTTTTAAAACATTCTGCCCAGGCATTTAATTGCTTCTTCGCGAACGCAATCAAAGTCTCGCGTTCGCGAAGTACAAAAATGACGTTGACCAAAAGTTCTCTTATGCGAACGTGACAAGGCCCTCGCGAACGCGATGATTTACCCAGACAAGCCTCCGCGAAAGCGTTCCTCTCATCGCGAACACGATGAGTAAATTCTATTGGGCTAATTTTGCTCCTACGCGAATGCAAAGCCCAATAGCGAACACGGTTCACAAGTATCTAGCCCTTCACGAACGCAGAGCCTTCCTCGCAAACGCGAAGGCTAAAATTTCACTAACCTCCATTGACTCTTCGTGAACGCGAGGGTCTACTCGCGAACACAAAGAGTAAATATCTACAATAGTTGAACCTGTAATTCTACAACTTTTTAACAACTAAAAATGATCCGTTAAGCATCCGAAACACACCCGAGGCCCTCGGGACCTCAACCAAAGGCATCAAAATATCCTAAAACCTTATTCAAACTTGTACCAATCTTCAAAAAACCTCAAACAACATCAAATCAACCAAAACACATCGGATTCAAGCCTAAGTTTTCTAAAATCTTCCGAATTATGCTTTTGATCAAAAACCCAACCAAACCACCTCCGAATGACCTAAAATTTTGCACACACATCCCAAATGACATAACGGAACTATAGCAACTCTCGGAATTCCATTCCGACCTTCGGATCGAAATCTCACTATCGAACCAGAAACTTCAAAAAATTCAACTTTCGGCATTTCAAGCCTAAATTAGCTACGGCCTCTAAGCCCGAAATTACCCAACGGAGATAACGGAACCATCAGATTTTTATTCTGAAGCCATCTTCATACTATTCCAACTACGATCAACTTTCCAATACTTAAGCTCTCATTTAGGGACTAAGTGTCCCAAAACTCTCCGAAACTCAAAATCGAACATCCCGGCAAATCAAAATAGCAGAAATAAACTTGGGGAAAGCAGTTAATAGGGGATCGGGGTGTAAATTCTTAAGACGACCGGTCGGGTTGTCACATCCTCCTACACTTAAACATTCATTCGTCCTCGAACGCGCATAGAGACATACTTGAAGTAGGGAAAAGATAAGGGTAACGACTACGCATATCCTGCTCGGTCTCCCAGGTCACCTCCTCGACCGGCTGACCCCGCCATTGGACCTTCATTGATGCAATGTTCTTTGACCTCAGCTTTCTAACCTGCATGTCCAATATTGCCACTAGTTACTCAATATAAGATAGATCCTTGTCCAACTGGACTGAACTGAAATCCAACACGTGCGACGAATCGCCGTGATACCTCTAGAGCATTGAAACATGAAATGTCAGATGAACTCCTGCCAAGCTGGGAGGTAAGGCAAGCTCATAAGCAACCTCCTCAACATGCCTCAATATCTCAAAAGGGCCAATAAACCTTGGACTCAACTTCCATTTCTTCCTGAATCTCATAACGCCCTTTATAGGCGAAACTCGAAGCAGAACCCGCTCTCCAACTGTATAGGAAACATCACGAACCTTTTGGTCCGCGTAACTCTTTTGTCTGGATTGGACTGTACGGAGCCTATCCTGAATCACCTTAACCTTCTCCAAAGCATCCTAAACTAAGTCTGTGCCCAATAATCTAGCCTCACCCGGCTCAAACCAGCCCATCGGGGATCTACACCGTCTCCCATATAAAGCCTCACACGATGCCATTTGAATGTTGGACTGACAGCTAATGTTGTTAGAAAACTCCGCCAATGGCAAGAACAGATCCCAATACCCTCCAAACTCAATCATACACGCGCGGAGCATATCCTGACCATCATTTTTCTTCACAAACAAGATAGGAGCACCCCAAGGTGATATACTGGGCTGAATAAAACCCTTATCAAGCAATTGTTGTAACTGATCCTTCAACTCCTTCAACTCAGGAGGAGCCATACGATACGGAGGAATAGAAATGCGCTGAGTGCCCAGCAATAGATCAATACCAAAATCAATATCTCTATCAGGCGGCATGCCTAGAAGATCAACTGGAAACACATCGGGAAAATCCCGTACTACTAGAACTGAATCAACTGAAGGAGTATCAACACTGACATCTCTCACATAAGCTAAATATGTGTCACACCCCTTCTCAACCATATGCTGAGCTTTAAGAAAAGAAATAACTCTACTGGGAGTGTGATCTAAAGTACCCCTCCACTCAACACGCGGTATACCTGGCATAGCCAGCATCACGGTTTTGGCATGACAATCAATAATAGCATAATGGGGCGACAACCAGTCCATGCCCAAGATAATATCGAAGTCAACCATACTGAGTAACAATAAATGGACTGTGGTCTCAAAATCACTAAGAGCAACCAAACACGACCGATAAATGCGGTCCACAATAAGAGAATCTCCCATAGGAGTAGAAACATAAACATGGGAACTCAAAGAATCCCGAGATACACCCAAATGCGGAGCAAAATAAGAAGATACATAAGAGTAAGTAGAGCCTGGATCCAATAGAACCGATGCATCTCTGTTGCAAACTAATATAATACCTGTAGTGATAGAATTGGAGGCAACAACCTCGGTACGGGTAGGAAGGGCATAATATCTGGCCTGGCCTCCCCCTCTAGGGTGACCTATACCTCCCCGACCTCCACCTCTAGCTGGCTGAGCAAGTAGGGTAGCAACTGGAGCTGTAACCATAGCATGAGAACTCTACGGGGCACGCTGTGGCTGAGATGTCTGTGGAGGTGCACCCCTCCCAAGTCTGGGGAGATCCCTCACCATATGGCATGTGTCACCACACTCAAAACAAGCTATGGGAGGACGTGGTGGCTATGACTAGCTAGGGCCAGGTATGCTGGACTGACCTCTGAAATCACCCCATGCAGAAGGTGCACTAGATACCGGTGGTGCATAATAAGGCTCTTGAGGTCTAGGAGGAGCTGGAGCACTACTGGCTACTGAAAGAGCTGAATGAACATGGTGACTCATATAACCCCTACCATAACGACCTGCAGCTAGGATACGGGCACCAGAATTATAGCCCGACTCTCGAGACCTCTTGGCCTCTCTCTCCTCTCTCTCCTTGGCATGCATACCCTCGATCCTCCTAGCAATGATCACCACCTGCTGATAAGAAATATCCATCTCCAACTCACGAGCCATGCTAGATATGCTGCTGGGAATAAGGCCCTTAATAAACCGGCAAACCCTCTCGCGGATAGTAGAAACCAAGGCTTGCGCATGCCTAGCCAAACTAGTGTAATGGATAGCATACTCTGAGATAGTCATAGCGCCCTGGCACAAATGCTCAAACTCTGCACGCCATGTGTCCCAAAGGCTTTGAGGAATATACTCTCTCAGGAATAGATCTGAAAACTAGGTCTAAGTTAGTAAAGCAGCCTCATCTAGACTGTCTAACTCATAGGTGCGCCACCACTCATAAGCGGCTCCTCGAAGCTAGAAGGCAGTGAAAGAAACCCCGCTTGATCCTAATATACCCATGGTACAGAGAATGTAGTAACACTCATCAAGAAATCTCAGAGCATCCTCCGATGCTAGACCATTAAATACAGGGGGCTTCTACTTCTTGAACCTCTCAAGCCTCAACTGCTCATCCTCGGAGGCCGTCGCCCTGTCCTCGGGCTGAACTAGCACTGTAGACAGCATAGGAATAATCTGCTCAAGAGTGCGGGCGGCGGGAGTCTGTGCTCCTCCCCCGGCCTGAGATGTAGCTGCAGCAAGGGGAAACAACCCTACCTATGCCATGCCTGAGCCAAGGTGGTGTACATGCTCATGAACTGTGCCAAAGTCTCCTGAAGAGCTGGAGTGGTAGTAGCAATAGGTGTGTCAGGCGGTTGGACTTTGGCTAGAACTGCTTGTGGTACCTTGGCGGCAGCTCACGCAGGTGCTTTGGTTGCACCACGTGCGCGTACTCGGCCTCTACCCTGGCCCCAGCCTCTGACGGCTGCTGTAGGGGGCGCGGGTGCCTGATCATCTCGAGTAGCACGTGTCCTCACCATCTATGAGAGAATAGAAGACAGAAGTTTAGAATTGTGATGTCAAATATCACACAACAAGGAAATAAAATAAAGTGGAAATTTTCGTAACAGTTACATAGCCTCTCATAGATAAGTACAGACGTCTCCATATCGATTAGCGAGACTCTAATAAACTTGTTTGTGATCCGTGACTCCTATGAACCTAGAGCTCTGATACCAACTTGTCACGACGCTAGTCCGCCCTCCGTGAACTATCGTGACGACACCTAGTCTCTACGACTAGGTAAGCCTAACAAATGCGGAACATAAACAAAACATGCGGAAGAAAATAACCAAACACCAAAATAACTGAATGGAACAATAGTTATAATGTCGCTCGGCATATAAAACACAACATTTTCCAAATCAAGTACACTATCCCAAAACCCGAAAACTCACAAAAACACAAGTCTTTGGAATATCTAACAGTCTAACTCCAGAATATCTAACAAGTGGGAAAATATAGAAGGGCAATGTTTAACAACTAGAATAGAATGGGAATTATCGGTCTGCGGATGCGGCAAATGTACCTCGAAGTCTCTAGAGCAGTCGCCTCCCTCAAGGATGGTAGGCCTGAGTAGCGGTACCTGGATCTGCACATGAAAAACATGCGCAGGAGAGGTGTGAGTACACCATGGCGGTACTCAGTAAGTGCCAAGCCTAACCTCGGTTGAGTAGTGACGAGGAAGGTCAGGGCCCTACTAAGGTTAAATAGAATATAACGATTCAACAGTATAGAATATAACAATATAAATAAGTACGGCAGTAAAATAAGACAGGATGTACAGACATCAACAACTATAAAGAAACAAGGTAAACACAGAAAGGAAATATAGCTCAGTGCCAATAATAACAAATCGGGGATCTCCTAGGATACCGTCCTGTAGTCCCATATGTACATATCCAGTGGATCTCCCGAGATCCCATCCCGTAGTCCAACTCATAGTGCGCAGGGATCTACCGGAATCCCGTTTCGTAGTCCCAAATGTAAATACCCTGTACTAGGGGGAATCTACCGGGTGAATACCCGTAGTTCCATACAACTATGTAGGGGAATCTAGCGGAATCCCACATCTGTAGTCCCAAAATAAACAGACAAGGGCGAGCTACCGGAATCCCACATCCGTAGTCCCAAAATAAATACACAACAACAGCAGAAAAATATACAGAACTGGCAAATATTTGATATTGAGGCAACAAATGATTCTAGCCTAGCATGCTGCACATAAGTCAAGTAAGACAGTTTGAGAAAATAGAGCAATTAAGTCACTTAGACATGCTTTCTAAGCTAACAACAGTCTTAATAGTGCAAGTAATAGAAATAGGAAAAGAAACATACTAGTAATTACTTTATGAAAACTAGATTTCCAACAATTAGCACAAGTACACACTCGTCACCTCACATACAAGGCATTTAAATTACCAAATACACCAATCCTAAGAGGAAGGTCCCCCCCACAAGGTTAGACAAGCCATTTACCTCGAATAGGCTCAAAATCAACCCGACACCACGTTTTTGCCACGGGTACTCTACTCCAAATAGCCCAAATCTATTCAATTCATTTGCATAATGTAAACAACACTTCAAGTAACTGATTCTACAATTAAATGCTAAGCTAATAGACGAAATTGTGTAAAATGACCAAAATGCCCCTCGGTCCCACATCTCGGAATCGGGTGAAATTTATATTTTTAAAAATCTCGTACTCTCAGGAGTCTATACATAATAAGAACACTAAAATCAGAGTCTAAATGGCCCCTCAAATCCTCATTTAAAGGCTTCTTAAACTCAAGCCCTAATTACACATTTATTTCCAAATTTCACACCACTAATTAGGTCTTTAATCACATAAAAACGAGTTACGAAGTCAAAAATGTTACCTCCAAGTGATTCCCCTTGAATCCCTGTTCAACCCTTTTCAAAAAGCTTCAAAATCGCCTAACAATGGAGGAACCTAGGCTAAAATTCGCGAAATAAACCTTTTAAAACATTCTGCCCATGCATTTAATTGCTTTTTTCGCAAACGCGGTCAAAGCCTCACGTTTGTGAAGCACAAAAATGACATTGACCAAAAGTTCTCTTACGTGAACGTGACAAGGCCCTCGCGAACGTTATGATTTACCCAGACAAGCCTCCGCGAACGCGTTCCTCTCATTGCGAACGCGATGAGTAAATTCTATTGGGCCAATGTTCCTCCAACACGAACACGAAGCTCAATCGAGAACGTGGTTCCAAGTATCCAGCCCTTCGCGAATGTAGAGCCTTCCTCGCGAACGCGAAGGCTAAAATTTCACTAACCTCCACTGACTCTTCGCGAACGCGAGGGTCCACTCGCGAACGCGAAGAGTAAATATCTGCAACAGTTGAACCTGCAATTCTGTAACTTTTTAACAACTAAAAATGATCCGTTAAGCATCCGAAACACACCCGACGCTCCCGGGACCTCAACCAAAGGCATCAACATATCCTAAAACCTTATTAAAACTTGTACCAATCTTCAAAACACCTCAAATGACATCAAATCAACCAAAACACATCGGATTCAAGCCTAAGCTTTCCAAAATCTTCCAAATTATGCTTTTGATCAAAAACCCAGCCAAACCATCTTCGAATGACCTGAAACTTTGCACACGTATCCCAAATAACATAATGGAACTACTGCAACTCTCAAAATTCCATTCTGACACTCAGATCAAAATCTCACTATCGACCCGAAATCTTCAAAAAATTCAACTTTCGGCATTTCAAGCCTAAATTAGGTATGAACCTCCAAAACACAATCCGAACACGCTCCTAAGCTCGAAATCACCCAACGGAGCTAACGAAACTATCACATTTCCATTCCGAGGCTGTCTTCACACTGTTATGACTACGGTCAACTTTCAAACACTTAAGCTCTCATTTAGGGACTAAGTGTCCCAAAACTCTCCAAAACTCAAAACCAAACATCCCGGCAAATCAAAATGCAGAAATAAACTTGGGTAAAGCAGTTAATAAGGAATCAGGGCGTAAATTCTTAAGACAGCCAGCCGGGTCATCACAAAGTTGCATATGAAAGAGTAAAGTTTAAGCATTGGGAATTGGAGAAAGGGGTCCTAGGTTGGTTAGCCTACAGGATCACCCCACACATTGTCGGTAAACACTCCTCAATGAGGGACTACACGTGACATTAGCGCGTAGACATAATATCCTTACTACCCAATTTTCCCCTTGGTCATAGCCTAAAGCGTTCTAATAACCTTAAAAATGTCCTACGCGTGCACTACCTGTCCCTTCCTCGTGGCACTGGAGGTATTTTAGGACCTCTACTTTTGGATAGTTCTAGACCTTCCTAAGGGTTTAAAGGATAAAAGTCTTGGCGTCAATCAAGAACAAGTAGGAATGCATTAAAGGGAACAAGTTATAGGCCCACAATTACCTCCACAAATATAACAAGTAAATGCATGTCTTCAAATAATATTCAAGTACTTTAAAAGAAAATCCTAGAACATGATATCTAGGTTACCAGGGATTATGTAGTATTGACTTAGAACAAAGTGTCAAAATCTTATTTGGCTTGCCTACTGATTTAAACCTGTTAAATCTGGACAATTTTAAATACCAAAAGCACAGTTTCAGAGTTGCAGAATTTTAATAGCCATATAGGCTTGCCTAAATGCAGAACAGTGATGTCCTAAGCGCAGGATAGCTACGTTGGTGCAGTAAAACAGTGAACAACTTTAAACGAATACTTGAGATCCTATAGACATGCTTTCTAGTGATAGTAAAATAAGTCAGTGTTTGAAAACTCATTAAAGAAGTGGACAATTGATTAAACTAGTTCAAAAGGGACTAACACTGATTTGTTTAACTAAATTGATTTTAAGTTCTATAGGCAGGATTCTGATTTTAATTCCTATAGATATGGTATCTAATTGCTAAGAGCTGATTTTGGAACTTATAGGCATGATTTCTAGTGAAACACATGTAAATACATGTCGTAATAGAAACTGAACTTAATCACTTTACATTCTATAGGCATGATATCTAATTATGTGACCATTTAGATCCTATAGCATGGTATCTACCTGAGTTAACCAACAGATATGTAACTACCCACCCCTTTTTCACTAATCACCCCAGTGTTGTTTACAAATAATTATTACATACCAACTGAATAAATTATATAAACAATAAAGAAAAAAGAAGAAGTGAACTATAGGGAGCCTGAAGCAGGTAGAAACAGAATTACATTGTATTAGACAAACATTCAAGATTTTAGAACAAGCAGGGTTTGGTCATGCTAAACAATATGAAACCATAAGATTAAAATATGCTTTGTGATACAATAATCTAGGCATGCTGATTATATACTAAGTAGAATAGCTCATAAAACTGGAAATTAAGATTGATAAACTGCAGGAACAAAGTAAACACATAGCTTCGAATGTGAATTGAATCAGAACATACCAGTTAAGGAGAATATTTAGAATACAAAGTAAAGGTAATGCCTATAGTCAGCCTTGTCTTACAGCCGATTGAACTAATAGGAGTTGCAAGGAAAATAAGAGAGTAGAGAGCTTTTGAGAGTATAATAGTGTAGATGAACTAGAGTTCCTTATTAAGGTTGTTGTTGTCTTGAACTTAAAAGAAGAAGAGGTTTATATAGGAATCAAAAACTTAACAAACAAGGTAATAAATCAATTAAGTAGTAAATCAGGGAAATTAAATGTAAATCAACAAGATTTTCCCTTAATCAAGGGACAACTCAACCAGCGGTAAAACATACTCAGTATTTAAGAAAAAAAATAAAGTAAAGCTTAGGTATAGAACAATCAATTAAGGGCAAATGCACAATAGTCTAATTAAGGAAATAAATCTATAACAATTAGCGGAATGCAAACAAGGCAAGGGAAAACAATTAAGGCAGGTAAATTCAATCAAATTAAGTAAAGAAGTAAGGAACAAACGTTAGATGGAAATGTGTCAAATTAAACCAGAAAATAAGGGATTCAGAGTAATCAGGGGTTCGAAAAGTCATGAAAGAAGTAGCATGCTTAGCATATAAAATGAGGTACATCATGAGTAGTCAAGAATCAATACATAAGTTTAACAAACAAAAGTTAAACAACATTGATTCAAGGGGAAGTATACAAGTTTTGCATGAATAGTTAGTATAAACACCAGTTCATATTATCAGTGAAATGTTGAACTAAGAAAATTCAGTAGAAGCATACTAGGATAAGTAATCATGAGAAGTCACAAGAACCTAAGGCAAGAACACAGTCAGAGGTACCAACAGCAAGAAACCAAACGAAGAACCGCCAAAAAATTAAGGTTTGCAGTACAAACGAGCTAGGGTTGCATCAGGTTCATAAAATTAGTCAAAATGTGCGAGAATCAGAAGTTTAAACACAAAGAATCATTAAACAAAGTTTAAAAAGAAATTCCGGAAATCCTAATTTTAGAAAAAGATGAAAAATCACTTGAAATCATGTGATTCTTGTAAATAATCTCAAGGCTATTGTAAAACACACCAGAAACAAACTCAAATCATCTTAGATCTGTACAAATCTAGGAGGTTTGGAAAAGAAATGAGGGTTTCGAAGAGAACCATACTGAAAACCCCTTAGATCGTAGCTAATATAGAGTGATTTCACTTGAAATCACACTGGAATGGCTAGGAACAGGCGAGAGATGAACCCTATATGCAAGTCGACATGGCCTTGGTCCCTTGGGGGCCTTAGAGATGGCAAAAATGACATGAGAGAAGCCATTAGAGTCCTGAGAGATAGTGAGAGGTCACCGGAGATGGCCATAGATGGGGGTAGGCATTTGGAGATTAAGGTTTAGGTTGAGAGTGTTTGAGAGCAGAGAGGATTTTAGGACGGCGGGGTTGGTTTAATTATGAAAGGGAGAACTTGGGCCGTTGATCAAAACGATCAATAGCTAGGCTTTGGCCGGTATTGGGTCGGGTATTTTATTTAGAAATTGGGCTGGGTATGGGGATTGGATTGGATTAAATTGGGGGCTAAAATTGAAAATATAATTAGGCCATATTTTAAATGGCCTTTTTAACACTAATAAGTTATAAGAAATAATAAATGATTTATGAAAAAATAATTTCATGTATTGAAATGGTTTAAAATAGTTATTTATTATTTTAAAAATATAAAAGACCATTTTATGTATTAATAACGTTATTGTACATTAATATGGCTAGTATTGCAAATATATGCAAATGAACTTAAAAATATAAATGCAATTATAAAAAATATACTAAAAATATTGAAACAATATTTGGCATAAATATAGAATTTAGATGACTAAATCACCATAAAAAATAATTTGAAGGATAATTATTGGAAATTTTATGAGTAAAAAGGGAAGAAATAAATCAATTTGAAGCCTTTAAAATTATAGAAAAATTATAAAAAATGCTTATGTATGCTTATATATACATATATGCTATTTTTAAAGTATATATATGTATTAAAAATATATAGGAAAAAATTGGGTATCAACAGCTGCCCCTCTTTACCCGGGAATGATGAAAGAATTTTCGGGTAAAGAAATGATGGCCAATTTTGACCGGGTGGGATGCTTTGAATGACAGAGGACGGACTCTAGTCTTCAAGCTACCTACATTTCCCTAGTCTTACAGGAATTAAGCCATGTGTAGTTCTGAATTCATCGCTGGAATATACCGATGAAGTCATTGCAAGAACGAACATGAGATGCGGATGCAGTCATGGTGAGCGGTTAAGGTTCGAGACAGTTGAAGGAACTGGAGCGAGATCACTCCTGCTAGGATAGTGGTTTCTTACTTGTTACCTGCAGATAAAAGATGATACAAAAATGTATTTGTGAAAATTTAAACATGATGCAGATTCCCTTTTGGACCATGAAGGTTGTCTTTGGATGGTTAAAGATGACATTCTTGGACCATGACATCCAAGGCCATGAATTGTTTAGGCCATGAAAAGATGTTCTCAGGCTATGACAATGGTGCCTCCGAACCATGGCGCCATTGAATTGATATGCGAATTTGAGGGATCCTCAGGCCATGGCATGGTGTCTTCCGGCTGTGAGGATGATGCATTTTAGACTATGGATCCTTTGTATAGATTGGCAATATTTCAGCCAATGATATTCAGTAATATAATGTTAACAAGACAAGGCTTAGTCCTGTGAAATGGAGGGCAGAGCTTAGCCCGATTGAAAAGAGAGTAGATAATACTAGAAATAAAGCAATATTTGTGCAAAGAGGGACAATGCTTAGTCCCATGCAGATGGAGGCAAGTATTAGACTCATGCAAATATTGAGGCAGTGACTAGCCTCATGCAGATGGGGAGGCAGAGATTAGCCTCATGCAAGTACGGATGCAAGGATTAGCCTCATGCAGGTATGGAGGAAAGGATTAGCCTCATGAAAATATGGAGGCAAGGATTAGCCTTATGCAAATATGGTGTCAAGGATTAGCCTCACACAGGTATGGAGGCAAGGATTAGCCTCATACAGGTATGAAGGCAAGGATTAGCCATATACAGGTGTAGAGGCAAGGATTAGCCTCATGCAAATAGGGAGGCAGGGATTAGCCTCATGCAAATGTGGAGGCAAGGATTAGACTCATGCAAATATGGAGGCAAGGATTAGTCTCATGTAAATAGGGAGGCAATGATTAGCCTCATGCAAATAGGGAGGCAATGATTAGCCTCATGCAGGTGTGGAGGTAGGGATTAGCCTCATGCAAATATGGAGGCAAGGATTAGCCTCATGCAAATATGTAGGCAAGGATTAGCCTCATGCAGGTATGGAGGCAAGGATTAGCCTCATGCAGGTATGAAGGCAAAGATTAGCCTCATGTAGGTGTGGAGGTAAGGATTAGCCTCATGCAAATGTGGAGGCAAGGATTAGCCTCATGCAAATATGGAGGCAGGGATTAGCCTCATGCAAATATGGAGGCAAGGATTAGCCTCATGCAAATATGGAGGCAAGGATTATCCTTATGCAAATGTGGAGGCAGGGATTAGCCTCATGCAAATGTGGAGGCAGGGATTAGCCTCATGCAAACATGGAGGCAGGGATTAGCCTCATGCAAATATGGAGGCAAGGATTGGCCTCATGCAGGTATGTAGGCAAGGATTAGCATCATGTAGGTATGAAGGCAAGGATTAGAGTCATGCAGGTATGAAGGCAAGGATTAGCCTCATGTAGGTATGGAGGCAAGGATTAGCCTCACACAGGTGTGGAGGCAAGGATTAGCCTCATGCAAATAGGGAGGCAGGGATTAGCCTCATGCAAATATGGTGGCAAAGATTAGCCTCATGCAAATATGGAGGCAAGGATTAGCCTCGTGCAAATATGGAGGCAAGGATTAGCCTCATGCAAATAGGAAGGCAAGGATTAGCCTCATGCAGATATGGAGGCAGGGATTAGCCTCATGAAAAATACGGAGGCAGGGATTAGCCTCATGCAAATATGGAGGCAAGGATTAGCCTCATGCAGGTGTGGAGGCAGGGATTAGCCTCATGCGGATATGGAGGTAAGAGACAGGGGGGGGGCTGATTTGTGTGGTACCCAATTTTTGCTTAACTGAATTATAGAAGGACCTGGTTCTTCTATGTGTTTCAACTACTAGTGTTTGCGGAATAGTAAGTAAAGAAAATAAAGAACACAGAGATTTTTACGTGGAAAACACCTGGCTCAAAAGGTGAAAAAACCACGACCTACTACTCAGTAAGATTTCCTAAACTTCCACTAAAATCAGTGAGCCAAAAACTTCATTTACAGAAACTCTTTTGTAAACCTGGGATTAATTCTAATCTCATTGTGGCACAAAGCCTCAACTGTTACATTTACAATTGCTTCTATAAAAGTTGAAAGGTACAATGTCAAATCACCTACTACAATTGAACTAGAATAAAGGATAGACACTTGGAACTTGTTCTTCTATTTTGTTCAAGTAGCTTCAGGATTACACTCTTGAATCACACATAAATTGCTTGCGAAATGGGCTTGCTCTTTTGCTCTCAATTTAAGATTAACTTCTGCTTACGTGCATTACCTGTAAAAGAACAACACTTATATTTAATATGTTAGTAATTAGAGATTGACTGGGTTACAGATGCTACTCTTCTATCGTAGAAGAGTTCAAGATGATCTCATACTCTAACACTATCCTCTTCCTAAACTGTGTTCTCTTCATGTATGGGGTCTTTCTCTCCTTATCCAATATGCAACCTTTTCGATCAGATCAGGAGATATTACTTCTTGATAAGTTAGATTTATCTCCTTCACGTGCATCTCACATGTTTGGGTTGATCATGACTGTGCTTCACAAGATGGACCTGGTCCATGTCTGAGTTCTTTTGTCAGTCTTCAAAACTTCACCTGTTCTTGGGCCAACAAATTCTCCCTTTTTGATGATAACAAAATTTTGTGCTTTTTACTTACTTGGATCCTGTAAGAACTCAACTTAACCATCAATATAAAGTTTAGACAATTCACTTATCATCAAGGACCAGGTTAATTAGGTTATAAATATCACTTATTCAGAATATGTTAAGCACAATATCTACTCCCTTTTGGCATCATCGAAAAGTTGCATATAAAGTGTGAGTCCCAGATTTTAATAAGTACTCATGGCCACTGGGGCAACTGCAAGCGCAATCATGCATTAATCATCATTAATCGAGCAAACATATTTAAACTATCAAGGAAATATTAACATTTAACAAAAGCAAAAACAGTAGATATCATTGATAGAAGATATGTTACTACCATAATTCACAACGAGAAAGCAAAAATATTCAAAACATGAGCAAAAAGGAAGAAAAATCCCTAATCCGGCTCACTGAAGGTACTAGACAGGTTCAGGAGATAAAGGCTATTACACCATTCTTATCCTTTTCCATGGTGAGCTCAGTTCTGAGAGCATCTCTCTCAGATTACACCTCTGCCACACGAGCCTTTAGCCTAGCTATCTTAGCATCCTTACCTTCACTTTTCTAAACAAGAGCCCTGACTTTACTGTTGATAGGAGTCTTCTTGGATGAACCAGGTTCATTTGGGATGGCATTGACTAAATAGTCACAAGCAAGCAGAGTATTAATGCAAAAGTAGTCCTTGCTTGAGGCCATTTCCCACTTCTTCAGAGGCACCTTGCACCGATCCAGAACAGTAGTCAGAATAAATCCATAAGGAGTAGCATGGGCCTTGGAGCCATTGATAACCCTGTCTAGTAGCTTGATGATGAATGCATGCTAGTTAATTTGCCTTCCACTTTCTAGGCACTCCATCAGAACTATATCCATATAATTTGCAATATGCCTTCTCTCCTGCCTAAGCAGTAGGCACTTGTTGAAAAACTCAAAATGACTTTGTGTTGTGGCTTCATTTCACTCTTGTGTACAAACTTGGCCTCATTAACCTCTACAACATCAGAAAATCTCCTAGTGATTGTTAGGGCAGATGGAAGGGAATCCAGACATGGCCATCTCTGTCTGGTGTAATCATCATATCCCTCAGCAGGGATGTCTAGTATCTCTCCCAGTTTCTCTGCATCAAATGTCACTTGAACTCCTTTGACCTTGCTTGTAACCCTGCTATCTTTGACTTTAGCATTTTCCATGAATTCAATGATTTCATTTCTAGCCAATCTCCCATCCATCTGAAGGACTATGTCCTTCTAGCCCTGAGCAGCCAATGTGTTAACCAAACGAACCATCCCTGGTTCTACCAAATCTTTCAGTAATCTACCCTTCAAAATTTTTCTTTTGCCAAACATGGCAAGCTTGTCTTCTTATTTACTTTTCACTGTAGACCTTGTCCCCTTGGCTAATGAAGCTTCAGCAGCCTCAGACATAGAGAAAGACTTCTTGGAAGAAGTCTTGGGCTTTTTGGGCTTGGGGTTCTGAACTTCCATTGTTGTAACTTTCTCCTGATGGACCTGTTTCATCTCCTCAACATCAACAACTTTTGAGGACTCTGCAACCTCACCTTTTCCTTTATCCATCATTTTCTTCTTACTTTTGGTTAAGGCCTTTTGTAGATCACTCTCACTCTATTTCACCCTGCTTCTTATGGCTCTTCCCTTTGGCAAGGAAGTTTCAGTAGGTGTTCAGGAGGAAGTCTTTCGTTTCTTGGAAGGTTTAGGATCACTGGGGGCTTTTGTGTGGATGTTCTCCTTTTCTTTGGATCGTAACTTGCACCTACCTTTTTCGAAAGGTCTGCTAGGGTCTCTTCAATTGATGAACCAGGTTCATCTCCCTATGAACTTAGATTAACTAACCCTTCAGCAGCTTTACTTGAACCACTTCCCCCTGACTTCTTGCCACTTTCTTCAACATTTCTTGTACCACCCCACAAATAGTAGGTACACATAAATCAGCAGTGGGTGAATGATCAACCACTCCTTTCCCTTTTTCCCTCTTGTCACCATATTCATCTTCTCTTTCTTTTTATTTTTTAGATTTTTTTTACCTCCACTCTGTCTTAACTCAAGTAATTCCACATCTCTGATAGGCCCAACCAAAACAAACCTATTTTCTAAATTCTCAGTCAAAGAAGAACTTACTTTAGAATGGGATTCTTAAGCCTTCTTAGAGTCAGAAGACCCAGGGCCTTCCTCCTCACTAGCAGATTTGTACGACTCAGAATTAGAGTTAGAATCAGAGTCTTGATCATGACTTCCGTTAATTGCTCATTCAATTTCTTTGAAAGCGCACCAGATGCCACCGTTTTGCGAGCAAGCATTTTTACTCTTCTTATCCCGGGTTTGGGAGTCGTGCTAGGTGGAGGAGGGGTAGATGAATCAGAGGGAGTGGGTTGTGGAGGAGTTCCAGGATTGTCTTATGGGTCTGTCATTATAGCTGATTTCTTGAGAGAATTGGTGAGTTAGAACTTTGGAGAAAAAAGCAATTGAGAGTGAAGGAGGATTTTTGATGTTTTAGAATTATGAAGATGGCAGGAGGTAATAATGCATATTTGAAGAGAAATACTCATTTAATGGATAACGTCAACCTTTAGAAATAGTCAATTAGAGGTCTAATCAACCTGAAATTTCAAGTTTGAATAAACGGTTAAGCTTCCCTAGATTTTGGGCAATTTTTGTGGTTTAGAGTTATAATGCGGACGGAACTGGTTCAAAAACAAATGGATAGAATTTTCTAAGGAGTTGAACAATTGTAGGACTTTTGCTCATGATTTAAACATTAATATTTCTAATTGTGCAGAGTATAGAAAACATACCTTTTCATTCAAATGAACCAATACTGAAGAACTGGGTTCTTCATTTAGAATTCTCTTGACCATTTCTCAATTTACCACAATAGAGAAAATTTTGTAAGAGATCAGTGAGCCATATTAATACATGTCACATGACTATACTAATTACAGTATGAAGCTGAGTAAAAATTAATCTAGATATTTACACAACTTCAGATTTCCTAGCCAATTTTTTTCATTGTGCATTCTGAGCTGGTCCTATTAGGTGATCTTAATCATCCCTAATTCCAACCTGTTCCTTTCAAAGTTTTCTCTACTCAGTGCTTTAGTAAAGATGTCAGCAATTTGTTTGTCAGTAGTACAAAATTCTATGGTAATCAATCCTTTCTCATAGTTATCTCTTAAGAAGTAAAGTCTAACATCTATATGCTTAGTCCTCTTATGATGAACATGGTTTTTTGTCATACTTATAGAACTAATGTTATCACAGAAGATAGGAATGCAACCAACTTCAATGCGAAAATCTATCAGGTGTTGTTTGATCTACAACAATTAAGAACAACTAGAGGTAGCAACAACATATTCAACCTCAACAGTGTATAAGGCCACTGAATTATATTTTTTAGTGGCCCATGATGCAAGACATGAACCAAGAAAATGAGCCATACCTGAGGTGTTCTTCCTATCCATAAGAATACCTTCATAGTCATCATAAACATACTCTACTATATTGAAATTACTACCTTTAGGGTACCAAAGACACAGATCAGTAGTGCCTTTCAAATATCTCAGTATCCTCTTGACAACAATCAAGTGAGATTCCTTTGGATTTGCCTGAAAACGAGCAGAAAGCCCTACATTGAAAACTATGTTAGGTATACTGGTAGTAAGATACAAAAGTGAACCAATCATACCCCTATACAACTTCTGATCAACAGATGAACCAAGTTCATCTATGTCTAATTTAGTAGATATTGCAATGTGAGTGTCTATTTCCTTTAATTCATCCATTTTAAACTTTTTGATCAACTTTTTTGTATATTTCTGCTGATGGATCATGATTCCATTTGGGTTTTGTTTGATCTGTAAGCCTAAGAAGAAGTTAAGCTCACACATCATACTCATTTTAAACTCACTCCCCATTAATTTGGCAAAATCCTTACTTAATTTGTCAGTGGTTGCCCCAAAAATTATGTCATCAACATATATTTGTACAACAAGAAGATCCTTACCTTTTCCCGCAAGAATAGAGTACTGTCAATTTTACCTCTTTTGTAGCCATGTTCAAGCAGGAATTGGGACAATTGTTCATACCATGCTCTAGGAGCCCACTTGAGTCCATAGAGAGCCTTGTCTAATTTGTACACATGTTCCGGACATTCCTTTCTCTCAAACCCTGGAGGTTGTTTAATAAACGCTTATTCTTTTAGGTAGCCATTCAGGAAGTCACTTTTGACATCCATCTGATGGAGAGTAAATTCCACGTGGGCTGCAAAGGCTATGAGGAGTGTTATTGCCTCCAGTTTTGCAACTGAAGCAAAGGTCTCATCATAATCTATACCCTCCTCTTGGCTATAGCCTTGGAACACCAGCCTTGCCTTGTTTCTTGTAACTGTTCCATCTTCATCAAGCTTGTTTCTGAAGACCCATTTAGTTCCAATTACTGATCTGTCCTTGGATCTTGGAACTAGATTCCAAACTTGACTTCTCTCAAACTGATTGAGTTCATCTTGCATTGCATTTACCAGTCTGCATCCTGCAAAGCCTCAACAACAATTCTAGGTTCAATAAGAGATAAGAGAGCATCAAAAGCAAACAGATTCTTTAATTGTGATCTAGTTTTAACTACAGAGGTTAGATCAGTGATTATGTTCCTAATGGGATGAGAACGTTGATACTTGTGAGGTTTCACAACCAATGATTTCTGCTTGATTTTTCTCCCATGTTCTGTTGCTGAGGAATAGGGTTATGAACAGGTTCCTTTAGGGGATTGGTTTCAGTTCCTCTTTCTTCCCCCGAAATCACTGCAAAAAGGGAAAGGGAGACACGTTTACAAAGCCAGCCTTTGCCATGAACAAAAGTAAGAATGCACGAAGTATGCCACTTACGTGTATAATTCCATTCCTCGGGGAATGCATAAACTCCACAAGGATAATGTCAACATTCCGAACTCGGATGAATCGACTCATCCACTCCCAGTCCCTATCTTCTTCATCATCAACAATGAAAGGCATGGCCAACCGGCATCGTAGAGTTAACAGGCATCGATGGTGGAAAGGCCGGTATAGCCTGATAAGATGGCTGAGCATGAACTCAAGCCCTGCCTTCTCCGCGAACAACCTCATCATCACTACTATCCGCCAAAATGACGGATGAATCTACACTAGGGTAACCCGATACTTTAGACAGAAGTCGAGCACAACCCTATCGAGGGGGCCTAGTGTGAAAGGACACGTGTACATGCTCAAAAACCCATCGACACGATCCGTGATGCCCTCATTCGGGGAAAGTATTTGTATCACTACCATCCACAGTATTTTCTCACTAACCCAATTCATTGTGCACTGACATTATATATATATATATAACCCAAAAAAGAAGACAAATATTTAGTTCCTTGTAATTGCTCCTTAGTGGGCGATATCCTTGGTCGATTACTAAAATAGCAATTACATATACACTACATGACACTTCATTGTGCATTGACATTGTACGCATATACGACATGTGACCCAAAAAAGACAAAATATTAAGTGTCTTGTAATTGCTCCTTGGTGTATGACATCCTTGATAAGCACTACTGGTTAAGAAGTATCATGTCCCTACTAGAAGAAAGCAGAAAGCAATGAAAGGAACATAATAAAATTTGTTATATCCAAAATATGCATAGACAAATAAAGTACACGCTTTGAGTGGGAAATGATATAAATGCAGTCCTAGAGAGTGAGAGTATACTGCAACATATGTTTCATGTGGTATAGGAAAGGATCTTGACAAAGCAAGGAATATAATCTTAAGAGACAAGAGTTATAGTCTATGATACATGCCTTTTAAAGATTGAAGAATGGACTGACATATATGCCCCAAAAACATTCATTTCACTGGAGGTTCTTCATATATAATTATAGCCACAAGAAACAACCAAAACACTAGGTGGTTTCATAAGATTAAGCTAACATCCAGTTGCATTAGAAATCTTCACTAAAAGATGGCATTTGGAACTTGTTCAGCCAATTCAAGGACTTAATGTAGGAGCACTTTCTATATGAGATAGCAGTTTAAAACAAGAATTTATAGGAAATAAGAAACCATGTCAGTAAGGTGAACTATAGCAGGTGACTTGATAAAATCTACCCATTTTATCTAAATAGGCAAGTCTACTACTATTTTTACTAGTTCTACCATTCTAATACACATCCTATCAGGATTAGGTCAATATATGCTTGAAATTTGAGGGGAACAACTTACATAACAGATCAAATATAAATAAAGGGCAACTGAGAACAAAATAATAATACTAATTTTAACTAAAGAAGATGCAGCAAATTTTAGGAAAGCCTCCTTGCGGACTTTCAAATTTGACTAAACTTTCCGAGAAATCTAAAATGGGAAAAAAAGAGAATCCAAAATAATAGAATCTAAATGACAGTTCATACAATTTTCATGACTCGCAACAAAACAAAAGTATCTAAAAGGGCATGTGATCTTAACGTCTTCCTATCAAAAGTATCTAAAAGAGAAGAAAACATATAAGCATTTTTTTTTAAAAAAAGTTAAAATTCAATAATGTAACACTAAGGTAGTTCTAAAAGAGGCACGAGATGTACAGTTCTTAGAGAAAGGTAATGTAACACTAAGGTAGTGCTAAATTACAAATGATACATATACTTAAAAAAAAGAAGCATTCTTTGTGACTGATATTACGAATATAGGACACAACTAAGTAAAGGTTTAAGAATACTTGAAATAATCATACTACATACAATTTTGACTTCAAGTAATCATATCCTCCATCTTTGTTGCACTGGAATAAATGGGGCCATTAGATCCCTTTTCTTCTCTTTTAGATTTCCCAGCAACGATTTCAGTAGGAACAAAGCAAAGGAGAAAAAAAAAGATTTCCCAGCAAAGATTTCAATGGTAAAGCTTGTGATGAATTTAGTTTAAGATTTCAACTCTTTCAGCTAGTCAGATAAATAAAAGGTACACAGTCACCATTAACTCATTTCTGGAAGGAAATAGTTGACTCACTCATACTAAATTAGTTATGTCTTTAATAAGAAAGCTTTTCAAAACCTTGTTACAGATAATATTAGTGGTAAAGAATTAACATTAAAAGTCCTTGGCATAAAGATAAACAAATAAACCACTAAAGAAAATGAAAACGCGAATCTCAATTCATCAACTAGAGGGAGTAGACCCTCTTCTCATAAAATACCATGAAAATTTTCAAACAGCCACATGAGCTATTACATTGTACGCGCGTCTAGTAAAAAGTAAATTGTATTACAATTAAAGCACACATCCACATAACTAAATTGCAAAATAGCAAAAGCCTCCCTTTTCTATAGTAGGGATGAAGAGCATTTTTTTTACTTTTTGACTTAATGCAAATATATTATCAATCATATAATTGGAGGAAAGCAGAGGATGAGCAAAATACAGACCAGATTTCAACATGGAATTTTTTCAAACACACAACAGCCCAGACTTCACCCAAGAAGAATTATCAAAAAGAAAGGAGGAATTGTCCAGAAGGAGTAAAGCAAGCACCTTTTGCATTGTGGTCATGAGAACAACAAATTGTTCTTGCATCCTCTTGTCCACTTCTAGATTAATCATCTTGCCTACTTCTACATTCGCGTGTTCACGCTCCTCTTCCAACTTCCTTTGCAACTCATCTTCCATATTCCTTCACGACTCAGTAGCCATTTGTTCACATTCTTCTTGCAACTTCTGATCCATAGCGGCTTGCATCTCTTGACGCACAATCTCCATAGCAGATGAGACGCTGGCCTCTATGTTTGCATGCTGCATGTGACTCTTTTTGGGAGGCTTCTTGCTATACCCTTTTTCACGAACTTAGCCTGTTCTCTCACCAAGAACGAAGGATAAAATTTCATCTCTAGTCATGGGATGCTCGATCTCTTCAGATTGTTGTTGAGTGACAAGTTCTTGGAGTTGACCCTGCAATTATGCACAATCATTTATACCAAACATAATACAACATATTAAAAGTAACTTACAGAATACAAAAAGATAATAAGTCTATTATTTTAGAGAATTACATGAATTTGTTCTGAATCTGGATCCAACCACACTCGTTCTCCTGTTGCATTTTTACGTGTACGTTGGACCTTCCAAACTTTATCTGGTGTCTATTTCTCCAGAAATAAGATTTTTCTGTAAAATAGTTTCAGAGAAAACATATATAAGAAAATATATAAATAACAAAGAGGAATATGTGATCATAGGAAAATAAATGTATTTTCACCGTAGATTCCTCTACTTCTGCAAAAGACCTTGTATCACAAGCATGCTTAGTGATATGATTTTCCCTATTTTTTTTGTTCCTCTCACTTACAGCCTGCACTAAGTCAATCAACATATTAATAAACCATCATTCAAATATGGGTACGATGCTCATTGGTTGACAGAAAACTCGAGGTATTGAGTTACCTTAAACTCCGGACTTCCAAAATATTTTATTAGGTATTTCCTGTATTCGAGCTCAACATCTTCAGGTCGATGAGATAATCTTTCTTTATTAGTACTGTAATTATAGTACCGAATGTTGAGTCGAGCTTTCCATGCTATAAAAAGCCTTTGCATAGCGCTGATAACAAAGGCTTGCATTCTATGCTGTCGCAACCCGTTGGAAACTTCAAATTTATCCTGAAAACAAAAGTAATTTATATTTTATATACTAACCACATAAATAGATCTTGCAATCTAAAGTCAATACAATTGTGAAATTAATTTATTACCTTGACCTTCAACCACATTGCTTCTCCATGTTTCAAAACAATCTTTTGCCAATTCCGATCTCGAAACGATATAGTGCTCCTCATGATCAAACCACAGTAATTAACAATATCTCTAGCCCCAAAACCTACTGCTCTATCAATGTAATATGGAATCATAATTTTGATTTTTCCACCACACTTAGTTTTTATATCTATACTTTTATATTTATATTTCCCTATTCCTCTCTTTTTATTGTTGCAAGAAACTGCAAAGTAGAAAAAAATATATACCATCACCAGTAGTTTTAGTGTTTATGCACAATCAGTAAAGGGAATTTTCACGAAACACAAAAAACCAAAAAACTAACTTGCACATTTTTCAGCTTTCGGAGAGCAATGTACACTGTCTGCTACATTCAGTGATGATTATGTTTCTACAGAAGGCCTTTGGAGAGGATTACCAATATTTGTCCTATCTGTACGGGTCTTTGACTCGGGTTACATGATTGTCCCGTATCTAGAGATGCCTCAATAGTCCATATTGGATGTATGCGTGGCTGAGACGCGGCTACAGAATTGCCACATCCTTGTATTGCCACCACTATAGCATGTCCCGCCTCTCCCACTTTTACCTCGTCCAGTTCCTTTTATTTCCTGCAACATCAAATAAAAAGGAAGGGACTGATCAAACTAGAGAAAAAATTAATTGATATAGCAGAGATTTCAATAAATTAATGAAAATATTGAAGTAAAGCATTGATTTTACTTCACCACTGATTCTGTTATGAAATTAAAGCTTTAGGCATAACAAAATACAATCATTCCGGCATGCATCTATTTTGGTGTACCCCAAGCCTAGGTCACAAAGAACTTTCTTTGCTTCATAGAAAGAATTTGGCACAAATGACCCCTCGGGAAGAGCTTCTTTAAATAAGAATGGTCGCTTATGATAAAAGCTTGAATAACAGTAGCTATTACGCCTAGGATACACATTACAGCAACTCATTTCTTACCATATTCCCTTATTCAGCAAAGTATTTTATTTTCCTCAAGAGCGTATATTGCCACAAATCTTCTTCCAATATTTTAACTCTACCTTCTGTTTAAATATCAAATCATATGGCAAAAAGACTCATTCACTAATTTTAAGAAAGTATATAAGAACATAAAAATAATGAAATATTGTCAGATTGATGTTCGAACAAAAATAAAGAGAAACATAGAAAAATAAAACTGACCTCAGATTGAAGGTTCGAACAAAACCCAGATAAATATTGTCAAAAAAAAATTGAAAATGCACATAACCATATAAAAACATAAAAAGAATGAAATACCAAAAATGCAATCACAATAACAACACCAAAGGGTCTTTCAAGAAGAAACTTTCACTTACCCAGAAAAATATATAGTTGAGAGTTCAGCCAAAATTTAGATGACACAAACTGTATGAATTCCTGTAAATATTCAAATGGGTCAAAGAAATTTGAGATGAAATATGAGAATACAAATGTAAAAACATTAAAATAATAATTATTGCTAGCTGCATGCTAAAAATTTTACCTTTTAGAATCATTATAAAGAACCCCAAATATAAAACTTTCCCTTAATATTTGCTGTATTTGGAAATCCTAAGAAAACCCAACATACTTTCGTATAACCCAAAAGAAAAATGAAAGTATTTAGAGATTTTAACATATACATGATTTGAGCTTTTGGGTCAGTAACTGGAAGAAGAGAAATGGAGCAGCCAACATAGTTCTTCCTTTGTAGTTGAGAAATGGAGCATGTCTATGAGATTCACATTTTATGATTTTAGGGATTTTGAGCAAAGTAGGGGAAAGCAGTGAGTTTTAGAAGAAAGAGGGTTTCTAGTAAGAGGAACAATAAAATTGAGAAATTGAGGGGAAAGCAAGAATTTTGTTCTTTTAAGGTCTTCTGTTGTTTCAATTGTTATGTGTCTCTTTTTTTTTTAAATTAAAATAACTAAGTAATAGAGGCGTCCCAGTCGCTCCAATAACTATTTAGCGGCGACTCTATTAAAGTCGCCACAAAATTCGTGGAGCCAAAATTTTACTTTCGCGGGAATGAAATATTTCAGCCTTTAGTTGCATACATGAGAGACGACCTAATAAAGTCGCAACTAAATATTATCATTTGCAGCGATATTTTAAAGTCGCCGCTATAACTATAACTTTTGCTGCAGCGCAATGGGTCGCCACAATATGTCGCCATAATAAGTCCAGTTTCTTGTAGTGATACCTTCCTATCAAGGGCCATGTCCTCGGTGAGCTAGAGTCGCGCCATGTCCTGCCTGATCACCTCTCAATACTTCTTAGGCCGCCCTGTACCTCTTCTCATACCCGTTAGAGCCAACCGCTCGTACATCCTAATAGGGGCATCTAGGCTTCTCCTCTGCACGTGCACGAACCATCTAAGTCTCACTTCCCGCATTTTATCTTCCATGTAAGTCACGCCCACCCTTGCCCGAATATCTTCATTCTTAATCTTATCCAACCTCAGCTCGTGTGTCCGCATATCCATCTCAACATCCTTATTTTTGCTACTTTCATCTTCTATATATGGGAACCATCTAAGCCTCACTTCCCACATTTTGTCTTCCATGGAAGCCACGCCCACCCTTGCCCGAATATCTTCATTCTTAATCTTATCCAACCTTAGCTCGTGTGTCCGCATATCCATCTCAACATCCTCATTTTTGCTACTTTCATCTTCTATATATGAGCAATCTTGACTAGCCAAGATTCTGTCTCATATAACATGGCCGGTCTAACCACCGCTCTGTAGAACATGCCTTTTAAGTTCCGGGGGCACCTTCTTGTCACACAAAACGCCAGATGCTAACCTCCATTTCATCTAACCTGCCCCTATACGGTGCGTGATATCCTCGTCGAACTTCCCTTTGCCCTGGATAATCGATCCAAGGTACTTAAAACTTCCTTTCTTGGGGATGACTTGTGAATCAAGCCTCACGTAGCTGTCTACTCCCCCCGTGACATCGCTGAATTTGCACTCCAAGTACTCTGTCTTAGTCTTGCTCAACTTGAAACCTTTAGACTCAAGAGTCTGTCTCCAAACGTCCAGCCTCTAGTCAACACCTCCACGCGTCTCATCAATCAGAACTATATCATCATCAAATGACATACATCATGGCACCTCTCCTTAAATATGGTGTGTTGGTGCGTCCATCCCTAGTGCAAATAAGAAAGGGCTGAGTGCAGATCCTTGGTGTAGCCCCATTACCACCTGAAAATGCTCCGAGTCTCATCCTACTGTCGTAATCCGAGTCTTAGCTCTATCATACATGTTCTTAATCACACTAATGTATGCTACCGACACACCTTTTGCCTCCAAATATTTCCAAAGAACCCCCTCGGAATCTTATGGTACACTTTCTTTAGGTCAATAAGCACCATGTGCAAATCTTTCCTCCTATCTAGGTGAGAAATGTTCATCTGATATTGATCTAGGCCTTGGAATGCTTTTTGAGAATGTCCCGGAAAAGTTTCAAAAATTTGATGGATGATTACTTTTTAGTAGAAGTTACTAAAACTCAATGGTGTTTGGATTAGTTTGTTGTTTAGAAACAGAGAATTACAATTTATAACCCTATACGTAGCAAAGAAATCCACATTATTAACTCAACCTCTGGTTTGGAAAAGCTTAAAACAATATCCATAACTCAACCTGCATCAGAGTAACGAGAAGTTTATAACTTATATAGTATGAAAATAAAACAAAAATTTTCAGCAAATTTTATAGTTTCAAAGAAATAAGGTGAAAGGACTTACAGAGAAAATTTATGAACATGATAATTGGGAGAAATTATATATGTAGTAATTAAACGAAAATAAAACATACTCCCTCCATTTCAATTTAGAAGAGGAAATTTCATTCAACACGAATTTAAAAAAAAAAAGCTTTCTGAAATTTGTGGTCTTAAAAGGTTAAGAGGTAAAAACTTTGTGGAGTTATGACATTTGTGTGGTTATAAAAGCTTCTCATCAAGGGTAAAATGTATAAAATAAAGAGTTTAAAATTAAATTATTTCAAAATTTAGAAATGTATCATTTATTTTGGAATAAACTAAAAAGAAAATTAACTCATTTAATTTGAAACAGAGGGAGGGAGTACTATATAAAAGGATCAAAGTAAATATTTAAGAGTTATCGAGACATTATGGAAGTAAGTTTGGGTTGATCATGGTTACCAAAAGGGGACATTGAAGTTGTTTTCCTTACTGCTGATGAGGACGACGAATTTTGTAAGGAGTACTTAACTCGTTTGGGTTTACGGCTATTTTGTAGGATAGCCGATGTTGTAATCATGGGTTGCATACTGATAACTATGGATTTTAACCTATTATGTGCTCTCTTTTTCTTAGGTTTTGGGTCGAAAATACGTAAAAGGTATTGACTTGATGTGCTTGATTGCAGGGTTTGGTCGAAATGAGGCAAAGATGCCATAATCAACTTATGAAGGAGTCAAACTTGCACAAATCCAAGGCTAGACTGGAGCGCTGACATCGGCAGAAAAGAGCGCCGCGTAAGGACCATTGCTGAGGCGGCCACAAATATGCGGCCCGTGAAAGTGAGATTCAGAGAGGCTGTTTTGGGCAAAACATTGATCGATGACTGCGTTGGAAAAGCGCGGCTGTAGAATAACTGCGCAGCCGCGATGGTATCTTCACTGAGAGCGTACTTTGAGGTTTAGAGGCCCTACAAGTTAAGTCTGATTGAAGAACGTGGTCCGCGTCCAAATTACACGACCGCAAATTAAGTTCACGTGGACGCGATGGATTTTACCCTATCCGCGAAATAAGTCCCAGTTCAGATTCAAATATGGAGAAACGTGGACCGCGATCATTATTATACGGTCGCGATAGCTCAAGCGCGGATGCGATCAGAAATTACGCGTTCGCGAAACCTCCATAGGGGCATTTTTCTCCGAAGATTTTAGCCTAGTATAAATAGATCATTTTCACATTTTTAGGGTATGTAATATTTTGCTGAGCACGTAAATGACTGGTTTTTACCTTTTTGAGTTATTTTAGAGTAGATTTATCTTCAATCTTTAGATTTTCATCTTGTATTTGAATATTATGGATTATATTTCATCTTTATTTTTGATTTCTACTGTTATTATGAGTAGATAAACCCCATAGCTAGGGCTGTGACCCATCCCTAGTGTGAGTATTTAATGGGTTTAGACTTTTATGGCTTAATTGTTTATGGGTTAGTGATATTTAGCTTAATTCAAGCTTTAATTGTAGAATGGATGGTTGCAAATACTGATTCGTGCCTTGATGACTTAGATTCTTCTTGAGATAGAGGGACTAAGTCTAGGAAAATTAGGCTAACAAGGAATTGGGGTGCAATCAGGAGATTGATATCCCTAATTAAAGGGTTAAACCTAGAGATAATAATAACCGACTTGAGCCAATATCATTTGTTATGCATGAACACCCATGTGGACTTGAGAAAGCCAAATCGGGCAAAGTCACTCAACCTACCAGGAGGTATAGAGTGAGCACTTATGTGTGATGGTTATATCACGGCCCCGATCATAACAAGGTTGCCCTGAATTCTCCATACCTATTAGTTATCCACCTTTTAATCCTTTAAAACAACCAACAAAAATAGTGTACTTAGCCTATTCTAGCATACTATAATATAACATTAGAAGTATAATCAATATCATGACCATGTTTGGAGGTGCAATTTGGAAAAACACGCACATCTAGATTAGTTATATACCTAACTCAAAATCGATTAACTCCTTATGAAAATTGATCCCGACCTTTGTTGGGTAGAACTGCATCAACCATCCTTGCCACTCGATAGTGGTACAAGCTTAGAACCGGGCACTGACCCTGCTGCACTACCTTGCCCCGAAGTCTCGGGCAGTATCTCCTCATATGACTGAGATCTCCGCACTCGAAACAACCCCTCGATGTGGTGACCTGCTGCCCTAAAGTCTGACCCTGATGGCCGGTAGACCCACTAGAAGAATCTTGAATAGCTCATGACGGTATGATCTCTCTGGTATGGCTCTAAAATAGGAGTTGGAAGAACCTTGGGACCTGAGTACCCATTGGAGAATCCCTTAATGGCTGGCGGGTGGTAAGAACTCTCTGGTATGGCACTGAAATAGGGGCACGCTGGAGCACCTCGAGGAGGTGGTGGTGCTTAATATAGGGGCCTGCTAGGCTGACCTCTCCCAAACTAACCTCTCCTCCTAGCCAGGACACCTCTAAACTCTCAGGAGGAACGATCCCCCTTGTCCTGCTGCATCTGCTCTCTACCCCTCTGACGGTAGCCCTCAATCATCCAAACAATCTCCACTACCAGCTGATAAGAAGTCCCGATCTCAACCTTTTGACCCATATTGGTCCTAATATCATAGTGTAACCTCGCAACAAATCTTCGCACTCTCTCTGCGTCCGTAGGAAGTATCATGAGTGCATGGCAAGATAACTCAGAAAACCTCGCCTCATAGTCGGTCACTAACATTTGACCCTGCTCAAGCTGCTCAAATGGATATTGCAACTCTTCCCACTCGGAGGGTGGAGTATACTTGTCCAGGAAAAGCTGTGTGAACTGGCCCCAGGTGATTGGAGGAGAACCTGCTGGCCTGCGAAGAACATAAGACTGCCACCATCTACGGGCCTTGCCCTCCAGTTGGGAAGTAGTGAAGTCAACCCCATGAGACTCCAATATCCTCATGTTGTGCATTCTATCCCTACACCTGTCAATGAAATCCCGGGCATCCTCATGACACTCACCCCTAAAGATAGGGGGTGTAGTCTAGTCCATCTGTCTAATAACTTCTACGAATCACCGTCTGCAACTGGTCTGGGCTCATATGCCACAACTACAACTGGATGGGCCCCATCCGCGGGTAGTGCACCTGGATTCTGATACACTGCAGCTGCATGACCAGGAGCCTGAGCAGTAGGGGTTGTGCTCTCCCTCCCGCCTGAGATGTGGCTGGGTCTGCTGGAAATAAACTAACCTGGGTCATAGAATTCATGAACCGCAACATACGACCCATGACCTCCTGAAAGCCCGGTGGTATCATAAAGTCCGCCGGGGTAGGCTCTATTGTGGGCACCTCGCCCTACTCATCAATAATAGGATCCCCCACAAGATCCGCCAGTGGTGCAACTGGGGCAGCTCTAGGACGTCCTCGTCCCTTACCTCGGGCCGGTGCCCTACCTCGGCCTCTAGCAATGGGGGGAGCAGCTCCTCCTAGGTCTGAAACGTCCGTCGTGCGCGTCCTCACCATCTATGAGAGAATAGAAGAAGGAAATTTAGTATACCATCAACTGCACTGTCATACCTCCTTTTTTACACCGAGGGTATATGAGAGTTTTTTCCAATTTAAAGTGACATTAACTGAAATGGGATTATTTTATTTAAATTTTTCAGAGTCGCCACTTGGAATAGTTTATTTGGTGTCCCAAGTCACTGGTTTAATTTAAATCCCAAATCGAGGAAGTTTTCGATTTTATTTAAAAGTCTGCGAACCATAAATTCTAAGTAAGGAATTCTGTTAACCCGGGAGAAGGTGTTAGGCAATCCTGGGTTTCATGGTTCTAGCACGATCGCTTAGCGATTTATACTTGTCTTAATTAAAATGTTTATTACGTATTTAAGAACCTATGTGCATTTCAACTTTTGCCGCTTTTTAATTTTAAATGAATCACGCGTACGTGTATTCATTTTGTTTGGTTATTTATAATTACAGAATTATCTTAAAACGAGTCATGCGTACGTATACTCTTTTGGTTTGGCGCATCAAGACTCATGTCACGCGTATGTGTACACAATTCATAACACCTAATTATTTAAGAAAAGGCTTGGCCAAAGTCGCGTGAACGCGTACCTTGATTTATTCTTAAAAAAGTCGTAATTATATCATGCAAACGTGTACACAATTATGAAGATAGATTAAGTCACGCCTAAAGCATTTTCTACGAATATTCATCTTTAAATTATACTCGTGTTACGCGAACGTGTACATAATTAATGATATTTTATTATTATTAAAATTGTTCGCCCAAAGTTGCGCAAACGCATACTTTGGTCTTAATTTTAGAACCCGTAATTACGTCACGCGAACATCGAAAAATCCTAAAGATTGCCTATCCGGGTGTTGGCGGCCTAGCATATTATAGGAAAAAGGACGTGACTCAGACTGTTAAAATTGGGCCAACAATGCTCATTGGCCCAGATCGGATTCTTTTGATGCCAACAATCTCCAAAGACCAATTACACATTCGGTCTAGTAATCTAACAGAATAACGATTAACAAATAATGAATTGTGACGACGTAGCAGGCATAAACAATTAGACCTAAGTAACGAAGAAAGATAAAGCAAAGACTATATCACAACTCTCAACACCATGTATTTCACTCCAATCACCATTCAAGAGTTCAGGAACAGATTCGACAAACTTCCATTATATACTAGTTCAACTAACGAAACACAGTTAACAAAATACCACAAAGATCAAGTAAAGCAAGATTTGAAATATAATTAGAACGAAAATTACTTAAATCAAAATATCGGTTAAGAATGAACCTTAGAATATAATAATCATATTTCCTTGAAAGCTTTTAAAATGTACATGGACTTCTAAGCAGAAACCAAACAGAGCAGCAAAATAAACTTGAATCAAAACAGGGACCTCGACCTGATATCAGCGGTAAACCGTAAACCACGCCGGCGACAACCTCGAACACAGAGCTTCACGGGATTAATGGAAGATTTTGGAGCTGTTTCCTCGGCGAAAATGGCAGTGGTTTGAGCTACTATTTTCACGTTTTTGGAGCTGGTTTTACTACTTTCATGGTGGTAGAAGGCTGAAGGTTTTTGGTGGTTGTTTAGAGTTGGATTTGCAGATGGTTTCAATGGAGGTTTTAAAATGGAGAAGGGAAAGGAGCAACGACTACTTTAGAATCAAGAGAGGAGCCCGATTTTTGTGTCTTGAAAGTAGAAGAAGGAGCAGCGGCTCCAGACCCAAAAATGAAAGGGAAACGGCTGAAGGGATGCAGGGATTTTTTGGTCTGTAGGTCTCTTTTTATATTTTAGAAGTTAAGTGTTATTTTATAGGGGTAGGAATTAGGTTAGGTCAAATGGGAAATGAGTACGGGCTCAATGTTTTGGGCTTGAAGGGATTTGGGTCATGAATTTGGGCTAATTAACTTTGGGGTAGGAAGACTAAATCAATTTTTTTTTCATTTCTCTTTTTCTTTAATTTTAAAAATCTAATAAAATCCTAAATTAATCCTAAATCAATCTAATTTGTAAAAATTAAAATAGTTTATCTATTAAAATAACTAATTAACTTAAAACTAAATAAAAATACAACTTTTTAAAGACTAAAAGTTAAATATGTAAAATGGACCATTTTTATGATTTTTCTTAATAAAATTAATTCCTACATGCAAATTGGTTTAAAACGTGACATTTTTATGATTTTTCTATGATTTTAAAATATTAAAAATGCATGAAATGTAACTAAATTAAGAAAAACTTCTAAAATCCCTTAAAATTATTTTTGGTTTATTTTTACGAGTTATTTTCATATAGGGCAAAAATTAGGTGCTCACAGCTGCCCCTTTTTGCTCGGAAATATGAAGAGTTTTCGGGCAATGATAAAGTGAGCAATTATGAGAAATTTTTGCCTGTTTGAAACTCTATTTGGAAGCATTTTGAAAAAGTTTGACCGAACCTTGCTTCAGAGGTTGCCTACATATCCTTGGCAATAAAGGAATCAGGTCGGTATTATTCTGGAAGGATGATGGAGTGATGAGTTCAAGAGTCGAATGAGGTTCCGTCAAGGCTCCAGTCCGCGGTCCTGTTATTATGTTAAAATCAAAATGAAAAAAACTAACTAAACCTATCAGCTACGAGTTACAAGATTCTTATCTATAAATCTTCTGAAGCTTGATCTTGAGTCTTGGCTAGTTCTTCCTGTAGACTCTGATCTGAATCTTGATGCTCGTTAGCTACAACCGCTGGTTTATTCTTCTTTAGCTTTTTGGATCAAGGCAGGACATGCAAAGCTTGCGACTTCAATCATATCTTGAGTAGTCCGCATCTTTTCTCCGCTTCTGCACTTGAAGTTCACTTCTTTTCTTGCTCTTTCTTTTATTTTATTTGGGTTAATATTTCTTCTTTTGGTCATCTCAAACCTTGTGCCTCACGGTGAAAACCTGTTCAGACACCAAAACAAACAAACGAACAAAATTGTTCTGCCCCAGTTTTCACAAGGAAAATTTCATGAGTTACTGTAAAAAAATCTAAACTATTTCTTTATTGAAAGCAATTAAATCGGGATTATGTATCCCTGGAAAAAATAGATTAGGGAGTGGAGACCCTACATCTAAAATGAAATCAAACAGGGAATGAAAATCCTATGTTGGAAAAGAGACTAGGGAGTGGAGACCTTATGTCTAAAATAAATTCAACTAGGGAGTGGAGACCCCATGTTGGAAAAGTAACTAGGGAATGGAGACCCTATGTCTAAAATAACTTCAACTAGGGAGTGGAGACCCTATGTTGGAAAAGCAGACTAGGGAGTGGAGACCCTATGTCTAAAATAAATTCAACTAAGGAGTGGAGACCCTATGTTGGAAAGGCAGACTAGGGAGTAGAGAACTTGTGTCTAAAGTAAATTCAACTAGGGAGTGGAGACCCTATGTTGGAAAAGTGACTAGGACCCTATGTCTAAAAAATATTCAACTAGGGAGTGGAGACCCTATGTTGGAAAAGTAGACTAAGGAGTGGATACCCTATGTCTAAAATAAAATCAACTAGGGAGTGGAGATCTAAAATAAAATCAACTAGGGAGTGGAGACCCTATGTTGGAAAAGTAACTAGAGAGTGGATACCCTATGTCTAAAATAAATTCAACTAGGGAGTGAAGACCCTATGTTGGAAAAGCAGACTAGGGAGTGGAGACCCTATGTCTAAAATAAATTCAACTAAGGAGTGGAGACCCTATGTTGGAAAGGCAGACTAGGGAGTAGAGACCTTGTGTCTAAAGTAAATTCAACTAGGGAGTGGAGACCCTATGTTGGAAAAGTGACTAGGACCCTATGTCTAAAAAATATTCAACTAGGGAGTGGAGACCCTATGTTGGAAAAGTAGACTAAGGAGTGGATACCCTATGTCTAAAATAAAATCAACTAGGGAGTGGAGATCTAAAATAAAATCAACTAGGGAGTGGAGATCTAAAATAAAATCAACTAGGGAGTGAAGACCCTATGTTGGAAAAGCAGACTAGGGAATAGAGACCCTATGTCTAAAAGAACTTTAACTAAGGAGTGGAGACCCTATGTTGGAAGAGCAGACTAGGAAGTGGAGACCCTATGTCTAAAATAACTTCAACTAGGGAGTGGAGACCCAATGTTGGAAAATCAGACTAGGGAATGGAGACCCTATGTCTAAAATAACTTCAACTAGTGAGTGAAGGCCCTATGTTGGAAAAACGACTAGGGAGTGGAGACTCTATGTCTAAAATAACTTCAACTAGGGAGTGGAGACCCTATGTTGGAAAAGCAGACTAGGGAGTGGAGACTCTATGTCTAAAATAACTTCAACTAAGGAGTGGAGACCCTATATTGGAAAAACAGACTAGGGAGTGGAGACCCTATGCCTAAAATAAAATCAACTAGGGAGTGGAGACCCTATGTTATATTGGAAAAGCAAACTAGGAAGTGGAGACCCTATGCCTAAAATAAAATCAACTAGGGAGTGGAGACCCTATGTTAGAAAAGCAGACTAGGGAGTGGAGACCCTATGCCTAAAATAACTTCAACTAAGGAGTGAAAACCCTAAGTGGGAAAAGCAGACTAGGGAGTAGAGATCCTATGTCTAAAATAACTTCAACTAGGGAGTTGAGACCCTATGTTGGAAAAGCGACTAGGTAGTGGAGACCCTATGTCTAAAATAACTTCAACTAGGGAGTGAAAACCTTATGTTAGAAAAGTGATAGGGAGTGGAGACTTTATGTCTAAATAACTTCAACTAGGGAGTGGAGACTCTATGTTGGAAAAGCAGACTAGGGAGTTGAGACCCTCTGTCTAAAATAAAATCAACTAAGGAGTGGAGACCCTATGTTGGAAAAAACGTAACTAGAGATTGGGGACCCTAGGCTACCATATTTTTGAATTTTCTTCTATTTTTTTTATTTTATCTAAGAAAAAAATGAGTAAGAATGCATGAAAGAATTTGGAAGAGACTTCCTTTTTGGATTGATTATTGCTGCAAAACTGTTTCTAGCCCTTGTGCAGTTTCTTTTGGTTGCACCTTCTTCTTGCAAGGTTGCTTTGGATTACACCTGTTTCATG
Organism: Nicotiana tabacum; assembly: GCF_000715075.1. Lineage (NCBI taxonomy): Eukaryota > Viridiplantae > Streptophyta > Magnoliopsida > Solanales > Solanaceae > Nicotiana > Nicotiana tabacum. The sequence continues at coordinate 86,192,267 of NC_134097.1, forward strand.
TTTTCAAACAAAGAACAATTGTTAGTTTGAAACGGTGGTTGGTTTTGTGGTCTTGATTGTTTTAATCACTTGATCTTGGCCCGGCTTCTTTGATGACGATCTCAACTGCAACTGCTTGTTTCCTGAGGACCCATTTCATTTCAAGCCCTGGAGAACCTCTGGTATTTCCAGACTTTTTCATGACGATTGATCGGTGGAACTCAACCTTATCGACTTTATTTTTCCTTTGTAGGCCTTTCCCTTTTGACTTCCCTTTTTTTTCTCTTCTTTTTTTTTTTAAAAAAAAACTTCGAAGCATTGGGGGACTTTTGGCTCCTCAAATTTTGTTGCAACGTCTAGTCACGTGGGACTTAACTTTTTCCAACTTTATTTCACATTCGTAGGCCTTTCATTTCTGGCTTCTTTCTTCCAACTTTAATTTTAGATCATTTGGGTACATTGGCTTTTCAAACTTTTGCCGAGATGGTTGGCCACGTAGGACTCAACCTTTTTAACTTCATTTTGCCTTTGTGGGCATTTGACTTTGATTTTCTTTCTTTTCAGGATTTTTTCAATTTCAAAATATCAGCCGCCATGACCGGTCGAGGTTGACTTGATGCCCCGACGAGGCTGGGTTCCCTTTTGCATATTAGCTTGTATCAAATGAGAACCCTGTAAATTAGTCTTACCATCCTTTCTTTAACTTAGTTTTGGAATAGAGTTACACCGAAGAGATTCAAAGAAAATACATAATGGAATGGAGAATGAGTTTAAAATAAGAAGTGTCCCTTTCGGGTAAAGGAAATAAGGATTTATCTGGAGTACATGCGGATTTTAATAAACATGACATGCCTTTTTGGACTGGATGCCTGATCTGTGCAAACCGTCCGACTCTCAGAATTCATCATAAATTTTGCCTCAAAATCGAGAAACCTTGCCAGGACTCTGTCGATGCCGATGGCTGTGAGAATCCTCTTTTCGATTAGGGGTGCCCTTTGCGGGTTTTCACGAATTGGCCTTTCTCATTTCTCTACTCACCATCGCCTTATAGTGCTCTTTGCGAGTTTTCACTAACAAGACTCTCTCATTTTGATTTCTTTGCTTACTGTCGCCTCACGGTTCCCATGTGGATTTTCACCAATAAGACTCTCTCATTTTATTTTTCACATTTTGACTGTATCGGATCCAGTAACTGTATCCTCCAATTTTGAACCTCTTTGCCGATTGATCAGAAGGACTTGAAATGGGTTTTGGGGTAAAAAGGATTTGGATTGAGTTACAACTTTGGAACCTTTTGCCCCAGTTTTGCTTTTTGGGGGGACTTTGGATTTTTATTTTGGTGTGACTGAACCCCATAGAGAGGCTGCCTACGTATCCTTTCGGAATCAAGTCGAACGTAGTTTAAGGAACTTTTGTTTTTGGTTTTCTTTTGTTTTTCTGTTTTGGTTTGTTTTCTCTTTCTTTTTCCTTTTCTTTTCCTTTTTTTTCTTTTTCTTTGTCTTTTCTTCTCCCCCTTTTTGTATCTTTCTTTTTCTTCTCTTTTCATTTTTTCTCATTTCATTTTTTCAATGTTTCAATTTAAATTTTTTTTTTCAATAATACTTTCAGGTTTCAAAGAGGGTAATCAAAGAAGAGTAACTGGCTCAAATGATTTACAAAAGGGTTAATGGTATTTGGTTAGCGAGAATGAAAGTCTTCGTCATCCCAACCAGAGAATATTAATATTATATGAAGGATCAATATAGCACCTTTTGGCTGCATTTGTATTGACAATTGTTTGAGGGACATTTCCTTCGATGTGTCCCAAGTACAACGCACTCTTTTGGCAGTACTCTTGTTGCAATGTATGGACCTTTCTAATCTGGAATCAATTTTCCTTCAGATGTTCCAAATATTTGTTTTATTTCCTTAAACTTATCCTCATTGTGATCTAATTCTTGATTCATTACTTCGAGGTTTGACAGCTTTTCAGGATCTGGGCATGAAGTTCGCAAGCATGTCATATTATTGAAATCTGCATTTAATAGAACTGAAAAGAAAAATAAGAAAAGTGACAAGACTAAGAAAAGAGATATTCTTGGACAATGAAATATTAATTTCATTTGATTTTTTTGATTTTTGAAGATAGAAGGGTTTACATCGAAAAGTAATACAATAAAGTAAAATATTCGGATCACACCCTAAGATAGTCCGGATGCAGAAAGGATAGCAAGACTGACAACCAAGACTCTCGTCTAATGGGGAACTTTCAGGCTTAGCGACTGTTTTTTGGCTTTTCTTCTGTTTCGGCAATGGCTACAATGGCCTTCAGTGCCGGATCAAATTCCTCAGCTTCACAAATCATTCCGACTACTGGCCCGATGTTGTGGGTAGGCAATAGATTGTTCATCACATCAGGAGCTTATTCATCCTGAAAAACGATTCTTTCAGCTTCAATCAAATATTCAACTATCCATTTGAGGGTCCAACAGTCCTTTGTACTGTGTCCCACTGCTCCAGAGTGGTATTCACAAATAGCATCAGCTCGGTGTGAGGGGGACTCGGGATTCGGCCGGTGCGGGGCCACTGGCTGCAATAGATCTAGCTTGATTAGCTTTTGAAACAACCTTGAATACGATTCACCAATAGGGGTGAATTGATTCTTCCTGAAAGTGTCTCTTGGGCGTGGATTGTACTGGGGAACATTTGGTTGGGGATTATATGGAGCTTGGTAAGGATGCGCATTAATAGGAGGTGGAGCTCGGTTCTGTGTATGATGTTGTGGCCGCGTGTAAGGTTGTGCGTTCATCACCGCCTAAAAGGTGGTTCCACGGCATAAGCATCATCTTGATAGAGACAATAGTGTGGAGGGAACATAGGAGGCACATATGATTGGCTGAGTGACCTGCGGGCCCCCCTAGAGCTTGAAGCCATCATGGCTCCGTCTTCACTCCCATTGTTTTTCATCAAACCCTCCGAACCATTCTGAGCAGCCTGTGATGTGGCTTTAAAAGTAGCATGACTCAAGATTCGACCTGTTTTTAAACCGTTTTCAACTATTTCCCCAATTTTGATAGCCTCAGCAAACGGTTTACCCATAGCGGACATCATGTTCTAGAAGTAGTCCGCCTCTTGGGCCTGTAGAAAGACCGTGACCATTTCAATTTCATCCATTGGAGACTTTACCCTGGCAGCTTGCTCACGCCATTTGACAGCATATTCGCGGAAGCTTTCCGTGATTTTCTTTTTCAAATTGGACAAAGAGTTTCTATCTGGAGCGATGTCCACATTATACTGGAACTGGCAAACAAAATCTCGGGCCATATCGTCCCACACGTGCCAATGGGTAATTTATTGATCCATGTACCACTCATAAGAGATTCCTGTGAGGCTTTCCCCAAAATAGGCCATTAGCACCTCCTCTTTTCCATCAGCACCCCTGAACTAGTTACAGTATCGTTTCAGATGAGCGACTGGGTCTCCGTGCCTGTTGTACTTTTCAAATTTTGGCATCTGAAGCCAGCTGGCAAGTGGACATGGGGAAACATACTGAGACACTCTTTTGGCCACTCAGACCTTTCATGTTTTTCAGGCTTTGTTCCAGGCTCTTCATCTTCTGAGCCATTTCCTCTTGCTCGGGATTTTTAACAACCTTTTCTTGTTCCATCGAGATATCATATTGTGGAGGTTGAGTGAAAGAGTACGGGGTCACATATGTTATTTCTGGTTGAAGCTGTGGAAGCTGAAAGATGAACATTGGAGGCGATGCCCTTGAAGCCGGTGCCTGGGTGCGAACCACAGAAGGCATGTCAGGATCATTGAAGGGCATTAGAGGGTGCCCGCATGGGATGAGCGGGTTGGGCACAGGGGCGTTGGTAACCTCACCTGACCTGGGGATCAATTTAGGGAACCCAGGAATTGCACTTGGCGGTTCCTTACCATTAGACCAGGCGTCCCACATTTCCAATATGCGGAGACGCAACATCTTATTCTCTTCAGCAGCTGCTGATTCTAGCTGCAGAATAACCGATGTCGGGCTATCCTCAGGACCGATGATTGGTAGATTGCTCACGGAGGCCATCTGTTCCTTTGGATCTTGTGAAGGGGGGGAGGCTAGACTACCAACAAAACCAACCACCAAAACCTGGCTAGTTTGCACACCCAACAACCTTCTTAGTTTTGAGACGCTTAACAGATAGGAAATCACACATTTGGATGCAATGCACCTAAATAGTTAAACGTTCTACCATGTGTTTGAACGGTTGCATGTTTCATCCCGGCCTTAGTTAACCCTTTCAGTATGTACCCCTTTTCTTTTATTTCTACCTCTCTTAATTACTCTTGATTTTTTTCATTTCGTTTTTATCGCTCTTTTATTTTTTTGGCACTCTCTTTTCTTTTCTTTTTTTATGTCACTCTTTTATTTTTGTCACTCTTTTTTTTCACTCAATTTTTCTTTCTCTTTTTTTCAGTTTATTTTTCACTCAGTTAATTTTATGGCTATGATCGAATCCGATGAAGATTGCCTACGTATCATGATGCTACATGAATCAGCTCTTACGTAGTTCGGGAAGATCGAAAATGGAGTAAATAAACTAACTTTTTTTTTTGGTTGGAATTTTTGAAAGAAATGTTTTAAAACAAGAAAGGAAATATTTTTTTTTGATTTTTTGATTTTGATTTTTGTTTTGTTTTTGAAAGAAAGACTTCTAAAAATTCATTTGCTTTTGATTTGAACTTTGGGAATTTTAAAAGTAAAAAGAAAATATTTTTGTTTGAATTTTCATTTGTTTTCTCTTTTTCTATAGAATAAAGAAAATAGTTTTGGATTTTGGATGTTACCTCTTAATTATCGAAAGAAGGACTTTTAAGAAAATATTTTGGATTTCTGAGTTCTTATTTATTTAAGAAAGCACTTCTAAGGAAAAGTGAAAATATTTTTGGACTTCAATTTTTTCAATTTTTTTAAAGAGAGACTTAAACAAGGAAAAAAAATTTAATTCTTTTTTTTTAATTTTTGAGAAAAATACTTCAAAATAAAGGAAACCCGTATTTTGGATTTTGATTTTTGATTGATTTTACTTCTATTTCTTTTTTTCCTATATGGAAAGAAAACTATTTTTTTGAGTTTAAAAGAAATCTTTTTTTTTAATTTTCTAAGGGAATGATTCTAAAGAAGGAATTAAAGGAAAATCTTTTGGATTTTTTTTAAAAATTGGAGTTGGAACCGATGAGATTTTCCTACGTATCTCACATCCGGTGAGAATCATACCCGTGTAGTTCGGTCAATTTTGACATAATTGGAAAAAACATGATATTTGACTCACTCTTTTTGAAATACATTTTCCTTCTTTTCCCTTTTTTTTTTAAAAAAATTTTTGGCAGAGTTCGAGACATTTTTAAATACCAGAATTTTCAAAACCGGGTGAATTCTCTATTCTAGCTCACTCTTGGGTTTTCTCTTGATTTCCTTCTCCTAACCGGTCAACATGCAACCGAAACAAATAAATATTCACATAGCACGTAGGATGCATCAGGATGGTTTTTATTTTGGGTACGCTTGTCTTAGATGGACCCAACCCCTGTGTTGAGTTCCCAAGGTCAAATGCACGTGATACAAATAAGAGTTTCTACTAGGGATCCGACATGATGTTATGTTATTCTAAGTTTAAACTTGGGGTTGTGTTCTAAACCTAGCTTACCCGAGCGGACAAACTCGAGTCAAGGAGGGGGCAACGTACCGGGAGCACGAAAGTCTACCCGGCCTTGTTGCTTGCCCAGCCCCGTTCTATTTGGCATAACTCTAACAGAAAAATGGGCCATGCAAACGTGAGCACCATTTTTTTAGAAGACTTAGAAGGGAGGCGTAAGAAGACATTTAAATACAGTTCAAGTAATATCAAAGCGGTAAATGGCAATTAGCACATTAAGTCCACAAAATACAGTAATATAAACAATAAAGCCAAATAAAAAAATTACATTAACAAGCTCGAATTCTTGAACCCTGAACTAGAGATTCTGGGTTCTTTTCCCCAGTAGAGTCGTCAGAGCTGTCACACCTCCTTTTTTACACCCGAGAGTATATGAGAGTTTTTTCCAATTTAAAGTGACATTAACCGAAATGGGATATTTTATTTAAATTTTTCAGAGTTGCCACTTGGAATAGTTTATTTGGTGTCCCAAGTCACCGGTTTATTTTAAATCCTAAATCAAGGAAGTTTTTGACTTTATTTAAAAGTTTGCGAACCAGAATTCTAAGTAAGGAATTCTGTTAAACGAGGAGAAGGTGTTAGGCATTCTCGGGTTCCGTGGTTCTAGCACGGTCGCTTAGCAATTTATACTTGGCTTAATTAAATGTTTATTATGTATTTAAGAACCTATGCGCGTTTCACCTTTTACCACTTTTTAATTTGAAACGAATCACGCGTACGTATATTCATTTTGTTTGGTTTTTCGTAATTACTGAACTATCTTAAAACGAGTCATGAGTATGTATACTCTTTTTGTTTGGCGCATCAAGAATCATGTCATGCATACGTGTACACAATTCATAACACTTAATTATCTAAGAAAAGGCTTGGCCAAAGTCGCGCGAACGCGTACCTTGATTATTTTTTTTAAAAAAATCGTAATTATATCATGCGAACGTGTACACAATTATGATGATAGATTAAGTCACGCCTAAATAATTTTCTACGAATATTCATCTTAAAATGATACTCGTGTCATGCGAACGTGTACACAATTAATAATATTTTATTATTATTAAAATTGTTCGCCCAAAGTTGCGCGAACACATACTTTGGTCTTAATTTTGGAACCCGTATTTATGTCAAGCGAACGTCGAAAAATTCTAAAGATTGCCTACCCGGGTGTTGGCGTCCTAGCATATTACGAGATAAAAGGACGTGACTCAGACTGCTAAAATTGGGCCAACAATGCTCATTGGCCCAAATCTGATTCTTTTGATGCCAACAATCTCCAAAGACCAATTACACATTCGTTCTAGTAATCTAACAGAATAACGATTAACAAATAATGAATTGTGACGGCGCAGCAGGCATAAAAAATTAGACCTAAGTAACGAGGAAAGATAAAGCAAAGACTATATCTCAACTCTCAACACCATGTATTTCACTCGAATCACCATTCAAGAGTTCAAGAACAGATTCGGCAAACTTCCATTATATACTAGTTCAACTAACGAAACACATTTAACAAAATACAACAAAGATCACGTAAAACAAGATTTGAAATATCATTAGACCGAAAATTACTTAAATTAAAAGATCGGTTAAGAATTAATCTTAGAATATAATAATCAAATTTCCTTGAATGTTTTTAAAATGTACATGGACTTCTAAGCAGAAACCAAATAGAGCAGCAAAATAAACTTGAATCAAAACAGGGACCTCGACCTGATATCAGCGGCAAACCATAAACCACATCGGCGACAACCTCGAACACAGAGCTTCAAAGGATTAATGGAAGATTTTGGAGCTGTTCCCTCGACGAAAATGACAGCGGTTTGAGCCACTGTTTTCACATTTTTGGAGCTGGTTTTACAGCTTTCATGGTGGAAGAAGGCTGAAGGTTTTTGGTGGTTGTTTAGAGTTGGATTTGCAGATGGTTTCAATAGAGGTTTTAAAATGGAGAAGGGAAAGTAGCAACGACTACTTTAGAATCAAGAGAGGAGTCCGATTTTTGTGACTTGAAAAGTAGAAGAAGGAGCAGCGGCTCCAGACCCAAAAACGAAAATGAATCGGCTGAAGGGATGTAGGGATTTTTTGGTCTCTAGGTCTCTTTTTTATTTTAGAAGTTAAGTGTTATTTTATAGGGGTAGGAATTAAGTTAGGTCAAATGGGGAATGTGTATGGGCTCAATGTTTTGGGCTTGAAGAGATTTGGGTCATGAATTTGGGCTAATTAACTTTGGGGTAGGAAGACTAAATCAAAAATCTTTTTTTTCATTTCTCTTTTTCTTTAATTTTAAAATTTTAATAGGATCCTAAATTAATCCTAAATCAATCTAATTTGTAAAAACTAAAATTGTTTACCTATTAAAACAAATAATTAACTTAAAACTAAATGAAAACACTACTTTCTAAAGACTAAAAGCTAAATATGTAAAAATGATCATTTTTTGTGATTTTTCTTAATAAAATTAATTCCTACATGCAAATTAGACCTAAGATGACATTAAATTAAAACGTGACAGTTTTTATGATTTTTCTATGATTTTAAAATATTAAAAATGCATGAAATGCAACTAAATAAAGAAAAATTTCTAAAATCCCTTATAAATCATTTTTGGTTTATTTTAGGAGTTATTTTCATGTAAGGCAAAAATTTGGTGCTCACATTCACGATAGAAGATGAATAAAGAGTAGTTTTCTAACACTCTATAGCCTCTCGAAGATAAGTACAAACGTCTCTGTACCGATCCGCAAGACTCTATTAGGTTTGCCTGTGACTTGTGAGATCTACGTGAACCTAGTGCTCTGATACCATGTTTTCACGACCCAAATTCCGTTATAGGTCGTGATGGCGCCTACCACTATTGTTAGGCAAGCAAACCTTAATCAACTAGTGAGTTCTCATTCATTTTAATAAGACAATCCCAACATTTACTTAACTTAAATTTTAAACAGTCGACAATTAACAAATTTATAAGGCAACTGAATCGGGAAAGACTAAAGGGAATCATAATAATAGGAATACAACCCAAAAATAATAGTCTACTAATGTGTGTGCCAGGATCTAGTGTCACAAGTACAAGGGCAACTAGTAGAATGTAAAAAACAGATAACTATCCTATTGCTTAAATAAAATAGACAGTAATAACAAAGGAGAGACTCTGGCATGCTGTTGAATGAATCAGAAGGGGGCAGTCCACCGTGAGATCTCGATCAAGTATCAGGAATACGCGCCAGACGGGTAGCTAGATGCACCTGACTCAGATCCTGTACAATTAAGTGCAGAAGCGTAGTGTGAGTATATAAACAATATGTACCCAGCAAGTATCCAGTCTAACCTCAAAGAAGTAGTGATGAGGGCGTATTGGGGAAAATCAATATTACAATTGAGATTAATTATGAGGCTGACATGTCAAGACACGTGGATTATTAGAAGAGTAACAACTGGCAAAGAGTACTTAAAAAGACGCAAGTCTTAATTAGTACGAGCGAAGTATCTAGAGGATAAGAAGGAATGGTTACTCGGATCTCTTGATAATTTGAAGAGACACCGGTCAAATGAACCAAGATAGCAAAAAGTACAGATTCGTTAGATCTTTAATGAATGAGCATAAATGATAGGAAACGTTATAGAATCTTAATGAAACAGTTACGATTGCCAATTATAACGTTTTATTAATGTCATTAAATGCTCATAATGACTCTATTATGAGAGGGAAGAACCATTGTACTTAGAAATAGCTATAAAATGGGAGAGAAATAACATTGGTATGGACACACTGATTATTATTGGAATATTCTTATTTACATTGCTTTACACTGTTTATTCGGCTACTTCTCAGTCTAATTTTTCTTTTCTCGTTACACAATTATTTCTTTATTTGATTATTAGTAACCTGAGTTCTTCTAAAAATAAGCTTTGGCAGAAATTCCTATTTTCTGGTTAAAAAAATTGGTTCCGTTATCGGGAATCTGATAATCTTTTACTTTCTAAATCAATTCTTCTGTCAAAACAATCATGTCGAACATCAACGATAACAACCAAGAAAATCTACAACACCAAAAAAATCAGCAACATCAGTTGAATCAACAAGATGATGGAACTCCAGCCCCCTCACAACAAAACTCTCCTCGACAATCTCGAGAAGGGAGTCCTGACGGATATGAATCAAATATAAATGAGCAACATGAGAATGATCAAGCTATTGATGAAGCATTGAAACAATTAATCACTCAACAGGTCAGCAACGCCCTTCAAGCTTTTATCAGCAGGTTGTCAGTTGTACCACCAACTCCACCTCCAAACAAAACTGCAACCATAGAAAATCCTCGCTCGGACTCGTTAACTCAGGCAGTGGAGGAACTCCCAGTGAATCTCATGAAGGAGGGTCAGGTAACCCAGTTAATTCTTATTTACAAAGTTTAGTAATAGCTTTGCAGAAACAGCTCAAGGAACAAAGCGATCACATAGAGCAGATACCTGGAGTACCGCCTGTAATCAAAGGGATAGATATGGAAAGATACACTTAACAACCTTGGAAGACAAGTGCCGCTCCTTTACCAATTCCAAAGAAATTCAAGATGTCCGATATCCCTGATCCATGGGATCACGTAACTGTATTTACAACTGGTGTAAAGGGCAACGACTTGACCAGGCAAAAAATTGAATCAGTGTTGGTCAAAAAGTTTGGAGAAACACTCACGAAGGGAGCGTTAACATGGTATTCTATTTTACCTGAATATTCTACTGATTCTTTTGCTGAGCTTGCAGATTCATTTATAAAAGAACACTCGGGAGCTCAAAAAGTTGTAAAAAATAATTGAGGACATTTTCAAAATAAAACAAGGAGATACGGAGCTGCTCAAGGAATTTATAGACAGGTTTCAGCGTGAAAGGATGATGTTGCCACATGTACCTGATAATTGGGCGGCTATGGCTTTCGCCAGTAATCTGAATAAAAAAAAGCTCGGAAGCCATGAGGAGACTCAAATCTTTTTTTGAGAATTTCTTGCAACAACTTGGAATGATGTTTACAATAGACACAACACAAAGCTGCAGATAGAAGAAGATACTATTATTCAGTCTCGGAAAGATGAAAGAGTAAGTTCAAGATGGGTTGAAACTAAAAAAAGGTCCGGTAAAATCAGGTACAAACCTTATATGGGGCCAGCAGGAAGGGATTCACGTTCAAAATAGGAAAACCCAAGGCATGATCCTAGGTCAAGGGATAGAGAATCAGGTTCGTCGTCAAGGTTCGAAAATGAGCAAAACATGCAAGATGCGTGAGACGATGATAGAGGCTCAAAAGTAAAAATTGGTGGCTACAATTTTAATGTTAGCACATCCGAGTTGGTGGCTATTTTAAAAAGCATGGGAGATAAGGTTTGGTGGCCAAAAGAAATGAGATCAAATCCAAAAAGGAGAAATCCCGATTTTTGGTGCGAATTTCACAATAATCACGATCACAAAACGACGGATTGCAAATTACCACAAGGTGAAGTAGAATATCTATTAAAGCAAGGGTACTTAACAAAATTGTTTAGTGAAAAGGGAAAGCAGGCATATATGAAGAATAGGTAAGAACCACTGAAACCCCCATCACAAAAAAGAATGGTTAATATCATAAATGGAGGGGAGGAGATCAATGGCGTAACATACACGGCAGCAAAGAAGGTGTCAAAAATCACAGTCAGCTACGGGAAACGAGTTCGTCAAGTTTTGGAAGAAGACATTATAACATTTGATGATGCAGATGGCGTGCTGACCCTACACAATGATGAACTGGTAATATCTTTGCTTCTACATGACACTAATGTGAAACGAGTTTTGATTGATCTAGGTAGTTCTGTGAATATCATTCTGTTGAGAGTGATAAGTTGATACCTAAGGCATGAACCTTGTCTTGTTTTGACAATTCGAGCGTTGTAACAAAAGGCGAGATAATCCTCACCACATTCGCAGAAGGAGTAGTCAAAGACACTAAATTTCAAGTGATAAAAATGGATATGGCTTACAATATGATTCTCGGCAGACCATGGATTCATAAAATGGATGATGTTCCGTCTACCCTACATCAAGTTATTAAGTTTCCTTCGCAATGGGGAATACGACAAATTCGTGGGGACCAACAGGCTTCTCGAAGCATTAATTCAGTGGCAGACTCAAGCGCGAAAAGCGACGAAAAATAGCAATTACAGAATTCAGTTGAGGATGCAGCAACACAAGCCTCAACTGTAGATGGGCAAACAAATGTAGACTCGAGGCCAGATACTATTCAAGAACCAGAAGAAAATGAAAACATCAAAAAAAAACAATCAAGGAATTAGAAGCTGTGGTGTTATTTGTACATTGGCCGGACAGAAAAGTCTACATTGGAACCAACCTCAGCCCGAATATGAAAAGTAAGTTAATTGAATTTTTAAAAACTAACGCAGATTGTTTTGCTTGGTCACATTCAGATATGACAGGAATACCACCGGAGGTAATGACCCATAAACTGAATGAAGATCCAACATACTACCTGTCAAACAAAATAGAAGGAAGCAAGGTTCCTTCAAGAATCAAGTGATTCAGAATGAGGTACAAAACTTTTAAAAATCGGGTCTATCCGCAAGGTAAAGTATCCAGATTGGTTAGCTAATATAGTAGTGCCCAAAAAGAATGGTAAGTGGTGAGTTTGTGTAGACTATACTTATCTAAATAAAGCTTACCCTAAAGATTCTTTTCCATTACCGCACATAGATCAACTAATTGATGCTACTGCAAGACATGATTTATTAAATTTTTTAGATGCCTATTCAGGATATAATCATATCAAAATAGATCCTCTAGATGAGGAAAAAACTTCCTTTATTACAGACAGGGACTTAATACTATAAAGTTATGCCATTTGGCCTAAAGAATGCTGGGGCCACGTACCAAAGGCTAGTGACCAAGATGTTTCAAGAACATTTAGGAAAAACCATGGAGGCTTATATAGATGATATGCTAGTCAAATAACAACAAGCAGGGGATCATATTCAACACTTGTCAGATACGTTTCAGATTCTTCGCAAATTTAACATGAAGTTAAATTCTTAGAAATATGCATTTGGCATATCGTCAGGTAAGTTCTTAGGATTCCTTTTCTAACCGTGGCATTGAAGTAAATCCCATGCAATTTTAAGGATATTGAAGAAATATCGGATATACGTACGAGCAAAAAAGAAGTACAGAGGTTGACATGAAGAATAGCAGCATTGGGAAGATTTATTTCCAAGTCATCAGAAAAATGCTTTAAGTTCTTCTCAGCCTTAAAAAAGCAAAATCAATTTGAATGGTCCGAAGAATGTCAACAAGCACTCAAGAATTTAAAAGCATACTTGTCAAATCCACTATTGCTAGCCAAACCGAAGGATGTGGAAAAACTACTCATCAACCTTGCTGTTTCGAAAGTAGCGGTAAGTGTCGTATTAGTTCGCGAGGACCAAGGTAAAAAATCTCCAATCTATTATGTTAGAAAGTCTTTATTAGATATTGAAACTCGATATCCTCATTTAGAAAAACTTGCACTAACATTAATTATGGCATCTAGAAAATTAAGGCTTTATTTTCAATGTCATCCTATCTTTGTAGTAACTGCCTACCCCTTACGTAATATATTGCATAAACAAGAGTTATCAAGTAGGTTATCCAAATGGGTTATAGAGCTAAGTGAATATGACATCACATATCAACCTAGAACCGTAATAAAGTCACAGGTTCTAGCAGATTTTGTGGTAGATTTTAGCCTAGGGATGCAGGCAGAGGCAAAAAAAGAACTGCAGGTATTTAACGGGTCTAATCCAGGTATTTTGACCTTATTTACCGATGGCTCTTCAAATGTAAAGGCAGTAGGTTTAGGCATTGTCTTGATCCCATCTACGGGAGAAACTATACAACAAGCCATAAAATGCCATTCTATTACTAATAATGAAGCAGAATATGAAGTTGTGATTGCAGGTCTAGAATTGGCACGAGAGCTCAGAATAGAGCAAGCCATAATCAAAAGCGATTCGCAACTCGTAGTTAACCAAATGCAGGGGACTTATATAGATAGAGAGGTGAGGATGCAGAAATATCTAGAAAAGGCACGGGACTTAGTTAGACAATTCCAAACTTGGAAAATTACACAGATACCAAGAGAAGAAAATGTCGAGGCAGACGCGTTGGCTAATCTTGCATCCGCTGTAGAAGTAACAAATGAAGAAAACACTTCTGTAATACATTTGTTTCATTCAATACTTGATCAAGATAAAAGTGAGGTAAATTTCAATAATTTAAGTTGGTATTGGAGAAATGAGATTGTCAATTTTTTGCAGTACGAAATATTACCTGAAGATAAGAAAAAGGCTCAGGCACTTTGTCGAAAAGCTGCTCATTACTATTTATATCGGGGCAATCTATATCAAAAAATGTTCAACGGCCCTCTAGCAAGATATCTCAGGACTACTCAAACAGAATATGTAAGTACATGAGGGACATTGTGGAAATCACGCCGGAGGAACATCCTTGGTGAAAACTTTAATTAGAGCAGGGTATTACTGGCCAAAAATAGAAGAAGAAGCATAAAATTTTGTGGCTAAATATGACATGTGCCAAAGGTATGGTAACAACATGTATTGGACAGCTGAATTGTTACATCCATTTGTTACACCATGGCCTTTCATGAAGTGGGGGATGGATATAGTGGGTCCACTACCACAAGCCAAAGGCAAGGTACGATTTCTATTAGTACTCACTGATTATTTTACTAACTGGGTAGAAGCAGGTGCCTTCAAACAGATACGAGAAAAAGAGGTCAGAGACTTCATCTAGCGAAACATCATATGTTAATTTGGAGTTCCAAAAGAGATCGTGTGATAATAGCCCACAGTTCATAGGTGCGCAAATCACAGAATTCTTTCAAAGTTGGTAGATTAAAGGATCACCTAGACACCTTATCATCCAATGGACAATGGATAAGCTGAATCAAAAAATAAAGTTATTATCAACAAATTGAAGAAAAGACTAGAAGAATCAAAAGGCAAGTGGCCAGAGGTGCTTCCTGGAGTCTTATGGGCTTACCAAACAAGAGCTAAAACAAGTACGGTAGAGACACCATTCTCACTTGTGTACGGTGCTGAAACCTTAATCCAGTTGAAATAGGGGATCCAAGTACGAGATATATCATAAAAGTTGAACAAAAACGTTATATCTTAATACCTTAGTTGAAACTAAACTTAGTTTCAACTTAATTTCCTTCACAAAAAACCCCCAAAACTGACTAGGGGTATGATGTTATCCAAAAACATTACCCCTAAATGGGACCAGGGGTAAAACCACCAAGTGTTTCACCAACAAAACAAAACAAAAACTAGTTAACTTCACAATCAAACTTTCACTATGAAGCAGGTTCTGAACCAGTATACAAGATGGCGTCATCAGCAGCAGAAGGTTCAACTTGATCAGAAGGGGCTTGAATAACCACTGTACCACGATTAGTTTCAACACCTTCGGGAGTATTAGCCACGGGTGAAGAGAAACTTTGGCTTTACTGAGTTTCTGTTTCCTTAATATTTGTTATCTCAACATTCAAGTTAAAACCTTCCTGGATTATCTCCATAAGAGTATCGTGGTGCGTGTTCAAAATGGCCCAACTTACTTCAATAGCAGCCTTGTCTTCAAGAGCTTCATAATCTCTCTCCCGATGATCAATTTCATTCTTAAGCTCTTCTTTCTCAGCTAAGGCAGCATCATAAGAAGAGTGTAATGGGGCAAGTCAACTCTCCAAAACCTTAACTTTATCGAAAGATACCAAGACATCTTATTGAGCTTGGGTGAGTGTTTGAACAATCTCACTAGCATAACCTTCTTTCTCATCCAAAAAGGCCTTCAAACCTCTGATCTCTTCTGTAGCCTCAGACAGTTTTTCAACAAAAGACGACTCAAGAAGGTGCTTATCCTTTCTCGTTTGGTTGGAAGAGGCTTTCTCAACTGCTAGCTCCACTGCCATAACTTTTATCTGCTACTCCAAGGTACATTTGTTCTCTTCTAAACTTCCATCTTGAGCTGGAGACTTTCATACTGCTCTTTCCAATTATCAGCCTCAATCTGGTAGTCATGCATCAACTACTCCATATGAGAAACCCTTTTCATTATCTCTGTACCAATGAGATTGATCTACATAAAGAGAAAAGGGTTAGATCCTAGTAAAAGGAAAATTACATAAGATAAAAAGAGGAGTTTAACCTTCAATGATGATTTCACAATGTCGTTCATACAAGTCAAAGAACTATGACTTTCCAGTTTTGACTTTTCGACCGGACCTATCAAGGGTTTTAGCCACACGTCAGCCTGACCTGACTTCTTCAGAAGATTACCATCAGCAGGAACCTCAATGGTAATTTGCTTCATTGCCCTGCTTCCACTTGAAGAGACAATTTCTGTACGAGAAATATTGGCAGCAGGAACGGTCAAAGAAGTCATAATAGCTTCGGGTGGAGCAGAAACAACAACGGTAGGAACCGGCAGGTGGGATTTCATTGGGACAGACACAGGAAAAGAGGCTAGAGGCGCTTCCTTAGAAACCAAGTCAAAGGTTTCATTATCAAATCCACGTGAAAAGAGGTGTTCAGCAGAGTCACGAGGTGCCACGGGCGTCTCTTCATTAGAACTCACTAAAATGGCTTCAGCGGGCTCGATCATAGAAATAGGGCGAGGAGGAGTAGCTTCGTCATCCGAAATGACACGTCTTCTAGCTTGCAACTTATGAACTAAAGAGCTTCCATCCCGCAATTTTTGTTTATTTTCTGCATTGATCGGCTTACCTAATCGTAGAGACTAGGTGTCATCATGAGGGTTCACGGTGGGTGAACCAGGGTCGTGACAAGTTGGTATTAGAGCTCTAGGTTCATAGGAGTCATGAATCACAAGCCGGTTTATTAGAGTCTTGCTGATCGGTACGAAAACGTCTGTACTTATCTACGAGAGGCTATGTAACTGTTAGGAAAATTCCACTTCATTTGATTTCCTTATTGTGCAATATTTTGATATCACAATTCTAAACTTTTGTCTTCTATTCTCTCACAGATGGTGAGGACACGTGCTACCCGAGATGATCAGGCATCCGCGCCCTCTACTGCAGCCGTCAGAGGCCGGGGCCGTGGTATAGGCCAAGGATGCGCACGTGGTGCAGCCAGAGCACCCATGTGAGCTGCCGCTGAGGTACCACCAGCAGTTCTAGCCGGAGTTCAAGCAATTGATATGCCTACTGCTACTACTACTCCAGCTCTCCAGGAGACTCTTGCGCAGTTCATGAGCATGTACACCACTTTGGCTCAGGCATGGTTGCTTCCCCTTGCTGTAGCCACATCTCAGGCAAGGAGAGGAGCACAGTCTCTCACTGCCCGCACTCCTGATCAGCGAGTGCGTGTTGATCAAGTCCCAGAGATTTTTCCTATAGAGTTTGTAGCCCTAGGTCAGCCCGAGGACAGGGCAGCGACTTCAGAGGATGAGCAGCGGAGACTTGAGAGGTTCAAGAAGTATGATCCTCCTGTATTCAGTGGGTTAGCATCAGATGATGCCTTGGGATTTCTGTAGGAGTGTCACCATACCCTATGCACTATGGGTATATCAGGATCGAGTGGGATTTCTTTCACTGCCTTCCGGCTTCGAGGAGCTTCCTATAAGTGGTGGTGTACCTACGAGTTAGACAGTCCTAATGAGGCAGCTTCACTAACTTGGACTCGATTTTTAGATATGTTCTTGAGAGAGTTTGTTCCTTAGAGCCTCAAGAATGCATGACGCATAGAGTTTGAGCATTTGCACCGGGGTGCTATGACTGTCTCAAAGTATGCTGCCTGTTACACCAGTTTGGCTAGACATGCCCCAGCTTTGGTTTCTATTGTTCGCGAGAGGGTTCGCCGGTTTATTGAGGGGCTTATTCCCAGCATCAGGTCTAGCATGGCTCGTGAGTTGGAGATGGATATTTCTTATCAGCAAGAGGTGAGCATTGCTAGAAGGATTGAGGGTATGCATGCTAGGGAGAGAGAGGAGAGGGAGGCCAAGAGGTCTCGAGAGTCGGGCCATTATTCTGGTAACCGTGCCCCAGTTGTAGGTTGTCATGGTAGGGGTTATATGAGTCGCCCCATTCATTTAGCTCTTCTAGCAGTCAGTGGTATTCCAGCTCCTCCTAGGCCTCAAGAGCCTTATTATGCACCTCTAGTATCTAGTGCGCCTCCTGCGCGGGGTGCTTTCAGAGGTCAGTCCAGCAGACCTGGCCTGATCTAGTCACATCCGCCACATCCTTCCAAAGCTTGTTTTGAGTGTGGTGACACACGCCTTATGGTGAGGGATTGCCCTAGACTTGGGAAGTGCACCTTCATAGACTTCTCAGCCACAGCGTACCCCACAGAGTTCTCATGCTATGGTTACCGCTCCAGTTGCTACCCCACCTGCCCAGCCAGCTAGAGGTGGAGGTCGGGGAGGTAGAGGTTACCCTAAAGGTGGAGGACAGGCCCGATACTATGCCCTTCCTTCCAGTACCGAGGCTATTGCCTCTGATTCTGTCATCACATGTATTATACTGGTTTTTCACAGAGATGCATCGGTTCTATTCGATCCAGGCTCCACTTATTCTTATGTGTCTTCTTATTTTGCTCCGCATTTGGGTGTATCTCGGGATTCTTTGAGTTCCACCATTTATGTTTCTACTCCTATAAGAGATTCTCTGGTTGTGGACTGCGTTTATCGGTCGTGTTTGGTTGCTCTTAGTGGTTTGAGATCAGAGCTGATTTATTGTTGCTCAGCATGGTTGATTTTGATATTATCTTGGGCATGGATTGGTTATCATCCCATTATGCTATTCTTGATTGTCACGCCAAAACCGTGACACTGGCTATGGCAGGTATACTGCATGTTGAGTGGAGAGGTGCTTTAGATCACACTCGCAGTAGAGTTATTTCTTTCTTTAAGGATCAGTGTATGGTTGAGAAGGGGTGTGACGCGTATCTAGCTTATGTGAGAGATGTCAGTATTGATACCCCTTCAGTTGATTCAGTCCCGGTAGTACGAGATTTTCCTGATGTGTTTTCAGCTGATCTTCCAAGCATGTCGCTTGATAGAGATATTGATTTTGGCATTGATCTGTTGTCGAGCACTCAGCCCATTTATATTTCTCTGTATTGTATGGCTCCTCCTGAGTTGAAGGAGTTCAAAGATCAGTTACAGGAATTGCTTGATAAGGGTTTTATTAGGCCCAATGTATCACCTTGGGGTGCTCCTGTCTTGTTTGTGAAGAAGAAGGATGGTTCTATGCGTATGTGCATTGATTATCGCCAGTTGAACAAAGTTACAGTGAAGAACCATTATCCTTTGCCTCGTATTGATGATCTGTTTGACTATCTTCAGGGTGCACGAGTGTTTTCTAAGATTAACTTGCACTCAGGTTACCATCAATTGAAGATTCGGGAGCAAGATATCCCGAACACTGCTTTCAGGACTCGGTATGGTCATTACGAGTTCCTTGTTATGTTATTTGGGTTGACCAATGTCCCAACAACCTTTATGCATTTGATGCATAGTGTGTTTCGATCGTATCTTGACTCGTTCGTCATTGTCTTTATTGATCATATTCTGGTGTATTCCCGGAGTCGGGAAGATCATGAGCAGCACCTGAGGACCGTGCTTCTGACCTTGAGGGAAAAGAGGTTATATGCAAAGTTCTCAAAATGTGAGTTTTGGTTGGATTCCGTGGCATTCTTAGGCCACGTGGTATCGAGTGAGGGTATTCAGGTGGATCTGAAGAAAGTAGGGGCACTGCAAAGTTGGCCTAGACCATCCTCAGCTACAAAGATCCGTAGTTTTCTTAGCTTGGCGGGTTACTACCGTCGTTTTGTGGAGGGGTTTTCATCGATTGCAACCCCTATGACCAGGCTAACCCAGAAAGGTGCTTCGTTCTAGTGGATGGAAGAGTGTGAGGCGAGCTTTCATAAGCTCAAGATAGCTTTGACTACAACCCTAATTTTGATATTGCCTACAGGTTCGGAGTCTTACACTATCTATTGTGATGCCTCGATGATTGGCCTTGGAGCATTTTTGATGCAAGACATAGGGTGATTGCCTATGCGTCCAGATATTTGAAGGTGTGTGAGAAGAATTACCCTGTCCATGACCTTGAATTAGCTGCCATTGTTCACGCCCTGAAGATCTGGCATCATTATCTTTATTGTGTGCCTTGAGAGATTTATACTGACCATCGGAGCTTGCAGCATCTGTTCAAGCAGAAGGATCTTAATTTGTGCCATAGGAGGTAGTTAGAGCTGCTGAAGGACTATGATATCACTATTTTGTATCACCTGGGAAAGGCCAATGTGGTGGCCGATTCTTTGAGTCATCGGGTAGAGAGTTTGGGGAGTTTAGCTTATTTACCAACATCGGAGAGGCCTATGACGATGGATGTTCAGGCCTTAGCCAGCCAGTTTGTGAGATTGGATCTTTAGGAGCCCAATCGGGTTCTAGCTTACGTGGTTTCTCGGTCTTCCTTATTTGATCGTATCAGGGAGCGTTAGTATGATGACCCTCATTTGCTTGTCCTCAAGGACAAGGTTCATCCTGGTGATGCCAGAGATGTGACTCTTGGTGATGATGGGGTATTGAAGATGCAGTGTTGGATTTGTGTATCCAATGTTGATGGGCTTCGAGAGTTGATTATTGAGGAGGCCCATAATTCATGGTATTCCATTCATCGGGTGCCGCAACAATATACCAGGATTTGAGGCAGCATTATTGGTAGAGGCAGATGAAGAAAGATATAGTTGGGTTTGTAGCTCGGTGCCTCAATTGTCAGCAGATGAAGTATGAGAACAAGAGACCGAGTGGGTTGCTTCAGCAGATATAGATTCCAGATTGTAAGTGGGAGCGAATCACCATGGACTTTGTAGTTGGGCTCCCACAGACTTTGAGGAAGTTTGACGCTATTTGGGTGATTGTGGATCGGCTGACCAAGTCTGCGCATTTCATTCCTGTGTGTACTACTTATTCTTCGGAGCGGTTGGCGAAGATTTATATCCTAGAGATTGTTTGTCTGCATGATATTCCAGTTTCCATCATTTCAGATAAAGGTACTCAGTTCACATCGTGGTTCTGGAGGGCCGTTCAGCATGTGTTGGGTACTCGGGTGGAGTTGAGTACAACATTTCACCCTCAGATGGACGGACAGTCCGAGAGCACTATTCAGATTCTTAAGGATATGCTCCGTGCATGTGTGATTGAGTTTGGAGGGTCTTGGGATCAGTTCTTGCCATTGGCAGAGTTTGCATACAACAACAACTATCAGTCCAACATTCAGATGGCACCGTATGAGGCTTTATATGGTAGGCGGAGTAGATCCCCGGAGGGTTGGTTTGAGCCGGGTGAGGCTAGATTATTGGGAACAGACTTGGTTCAGGATGCTTCGGAGAAGGTTAAGGTGATTTAGGGTAGACTCCGTTCAGCCCAGTCCAGACAGAAAAGTTACGCGGACCGGAAGGTTCATGATGCTTCCTATATGGTTGGGGAGCGGGTTCTGCTTCAGATATCGCCTATGAAGGGCGTTATGAGTCCGAGATTTATTGGTCCTTCTGAGATATTGCGGCGTGTTGTGGAGGTTGCTTATGAGCTTGCCTTACCTCCCAGGTTGGCAGGAGTTCATCTGGTATTTCATGTTTCGATGCTCCAAAGGTATCATAGCGATCCGTCGCACGTGTTGGATTTCAGTTCAGTGCAGTTGGACAAGGATCTAACTTATGTTAAGGATCTAGTGGCAATATTGGACAGGCAGGTTAGAAAGATGAGGTCAAAGAACATTGCATCAGTAAAGGTTTAGTGGAGGGATCAGCCGGTCGAGGAGGCGACCTGGGAGACCGAGCAGGATATGCACACCCGTTACCCTCATCTTTTCACTACTTCGGGTATGTCTCTATACTCGTTCGAGGACGAATGAATGTTTAAATGTGGGCGGATGTAACGACCCGACCGATCATTTTAAGAATTTATGCCCCGATCCCCTATTAACTGCTTTCCCCGTGTTTGTTTCTACTATTGTGAGTTGTCGGGAGGAATTATTTGGAGTTTCAGAGAGTTTTCGGATATTTAGTCCCTAAATGATAGTTAAAGTTTTGGAAATTTGACCGTAGCTGGAACAATGTGAGGACAGCCTCGGAATGAAATTTCGATGGTTCCGTTAAGTGATTTCGGGTTTAGAAACGTGTTCGGATTGTGTTTTGGAGGTCCGTAGCTAATTTAGGCTTGAAATGCCGAAAGTTGAATTTCTGAAGTTTCCGGTTCGATAGTGAGATTTTGATCCGAGGGTCGGAATGGAATTCCGGAAGTTGGAGTAGCTCCATAGTGTTGCATGTGACGTGTGCGCAAAATTTCAGGTCATTCAGACGAGGTTTGATAGACTTTTTGATCGAAAACGTATTTGTGAGTTTTTGAAGTTCTTAGGCTTGAATTCGATGCGAATTGGTTGATTCGATATTATTTGAGGTATTTGTAAGATTTGTATAAGTTTGGATAGTGGTATATGTCTTGTTTGTGCTTTTGGTTAAGGTCCCGGGGGCCTCGGGATGATTACGGGTGGTTAACGGGAAGTTGGAAAGTTAGAGTTTGCAGCTGAAGTCTTTGGGCTGCTGTCATAACCGCATCTGTGGTTGAGAGGCCACAAATGCGACTCCCACAGATGTGGACCCAAGCTGCAGAAGCGGCCAAGAGGAAAGTGAGCAGAAACCGCAGAAGCGGATGTGTTATCGCACATACGTGATCGCAGATGCGGCATATGGGTCGCAGTTGCGGAGAGGAAATTTTAAGTGAGCATCAGAGAAGCGGTTCCCTCGACCGCAGAAGCGGTATCGCAAATGCGAAAATTGAGCCGCGGATGCGACTTTGCTGGGCAGAAAAATCAGAATTCAAGGGTTTAGTTTCAAAAAAGTTAGAAATTGATTTGGAGCTCGTGAGAGGGCAATTCTGTGGGGTTTTTGAAGAGAAGATCATTGGGTAACAATTTCTTATCCCTTTCTAGTTGTATTCCACTAATATATTGTTAGTTTTATCATTTGGTTTCGGATTGGAGATGAAAATTGGGGAAAATTTGGAAGAAAGTTCTTAGACCTAGAATTCGAATTTTGATTGGGAATTTGACCTTGGATTTGGATAATTTTGGTATGCATGAACTCGTGAGAGTATGGGGATTCTGAGAATATAAATTTTACCCGATTTCGAGATGCGGGCCCGAGGGGCATTTTGGTCATTTTACCTAATTTCGCGTATTAGCTTAGAATTTATTTGTAGAATCAGTTACTTAAAGTGTTATTTATATTATGCAATTGAATTGAATATATTCGGGTCATTTGGAGTCGAGTACTCGTGTCAAGAGCGTGGTTTCGGGTTGATTTTGAGTTGGTTCGAGGTAAGTGGCTTTCCTAACCTTGTGTGGGGGACATTCCCCTTTGGATTGGTATTTTTGATATTTGAAATGCCCTGTATGTGAGGTGACGAGTGCGTACTTGTGCTAATTGTTGAAAAATCTTGTTTTCATTAAGTAACATTAATTGTGTTTTCCCTTCCTATTTATTCTACTTGCACTTTTACTGCTATTTGCTTAGAGAATCATGCCTAATTGACTTAATTGCTTTATTTGCTCAAACTGTCTTATTTGGACTACGTGAAGCATGCTAGGCTAGAAATACTTGTTTACCTTGTTGTGAAATTGAATTTAATTGAGTGTTCTTCGCGTTGTTGCTGAGTGTTTATTTTGGGACTACAGGACAATATCCCGGGAGATCCCCTGCACATATATATTGATTTGGACTGTAGTGCGGGATACCAAGAGATCTCTGGCACGTATTGGGATACCGAGAGATCCCCAGCATAAATATTAAGGATACTAAGATATCTTCGGGATACCAAGAGATCCCCGGCATACATATTGAGGATACTAAGAGATTCTTGGGATATTGAGAGATCCCCGGTTGTTGTCTCCGTGTTGAGCTGTACTTCTTTCCGTGATTTCCTTGTCTCCGTTATAATTGTTATTGTTCTATCTATTCTATGTTATTTTTTACTATTGCACTTAGTTTTTACTGTCTTATTCTATACTGTCATGCCTTATATTTCATTTAACCTCAGTAGGGCCCTAACCTTCCTCGTCACTATCCGACCGAGGTTAGGCTTGGCACTTACTGAGTACCGTTGTGGTGTACTCATGCCCTTTTTGCGCTTGTTTTTCATGTGCAGATCCAGGTACTTCCACTCAGACTTATCACGCTTGAGACGAGGCACTTGTAGAGACTCCAAGGTATATCTGCCGCGTCCACAGACTGAAGAGTCCCTTTCTACTCTCCCTTTTTGTATTAGCCCTTCTGTACTTTCATTTCTTTGTTAGATATTCTAGAGTTAGATGCTTGTAGACATTTAAATGCTTGTGATCATGGGATTCTGGGTTTTGGGAAATGTTATTAGTTTCAAGAGTTGTTATTGTGTATGCCGAGCGGCATCTTAAACACTGTTTTATTTTACTATTTCGGTTTTTAATTATTTCTTCCGCAATTTTTGTTTATTTTCCGCATTGATAGGCTTAACGAGTCGTAGAGACTAGGTGCCGTCACGAGGGTTCACGGAGGGCGAACCGGGATCGTGACACCCGCCAAAAAGAGTGTTTCTACCAATTTTATGGTGACCCAAAATTATGTCACTGGAAAGCAGGCGGACTATCTGTATATAGTAAAATATGCTATGCCAGGTGGTCGCTTAAAAGAGTGACACGTGGAACCTAAGATGAGGGATAGTTAGAACCGAAGGTAATTATCTCGTTTGGTACCGGAAGGAATGACACTCATAAAGAGGAAATAAATACCCTCTGCCCGGTAGCATTTAATGGAGAATATTCCGCAACTTTTAATGCACTACCCATTACAAAAGAATATGACATTCATGACTGTCGTTACATATCCTTCAATGACCCTTATAATTGGCATTGAAGAAGGGTTTGATCCTAGGACTTTATTCCTTTGGTGTAACTATTAATAGTAAGCTCTATTATCATTGTAAGGGAAGAATTTTCTAGCAAACTTATGCTATAACCAATTCAAAGCTTTATACAATTTTATCTTCCTACTCCTTGGGTTCATTGTTGTTGTGCTCAGAAGCTCTGCTCTCAGAATTACTGTTTCTGTTATTTTGTCCTCCTTCCAAGGTTAAGTATTGTATATTTCTTTAATTATTTCAGGATCGAATTAATTCATTTATTTAGAATCACGTATAAATTCAACTGTACCATTTTACGGGTAAATTGGATGGAAGGTTACCGTTTCACTAAAAAACGGCTAAATGAACTTAAAGAGAAAGAAGAAGCCGCTAAAAGAGAACAATCTTTGAAATCTATCTTGGAGTCACATTCAAGAAACTATATATGTAGTTACAGCTGATGGTATGAAAGTTGGCCTTAATTCAATATGCTGTATTCTAATCAACATTCTGCGTTTTTATTCTTCTGCTTTAATTTATACTGTCCTCACTGCTACACCACTATGTCTTGATAACTATTTAGGTACCTGTTGCTGAGCTTGAAGGCAAGATTTTAGGCCTTTATTACTCAGATACCTCATTCATAGAATATGAGTTATTTTACTCCACTCTGATCGAGATGTATGACAAGAAAGGGTTTGTACGCATGCCTTGGTTTTCACTTCCCCTAACTGACAGGAGCTGCAGAGACGCTCCACCGTTACTTTGAGGTCTCTAAATTGTGATTTATTCATCACAATTTGCTGCAATTTGTTAGGTTAGTCGGTATCCTCCAAATGTTATGACCATGAGACCGATTTTGATGACTAGAGTGCAAGTGGTTTTTAACGAACTGGCACATTCGAAATACGTCTTAGTATTAAACAATTTGAGGTCAGCTCTATGAATTTTGCTAATCATGTTTCATCTCAAGCTAATATTACTAAAAAATGAAAAGTACTATAATTTCAAACAAGAAAAACCTTTATTCCATCTTCTCTTTACGAATTATGACGTACCATAGTCATTTGATATTTTGGACTGTAGAGACATTAGATAAGAATTTCTACTCGGTCTCCAAGAGATGATAGAATAATAAGATGCACGGATATTTACGATCGAGGTGAGATTAATATGGCTAAACATAATAGTAATTGGTACTTTTGCCATGATATTTTGTGCACGGATTCTTCTAATCTCATATATTGTTTTGCCGCAAAAACACAATTTATTTAAAAACTAGTGTATTAGCTCGCGTTACGCGCGATTATGAAAAAAAATTAATATGATATAACATTAACTTCATAATTTATATAGAACAAAACTAATCCATACTAAAACAAAATGTTCATGATTTTACCTTCTTTTTTTAGTTTTGTAACATCTAATGTTATAGAATAAAGGATACTGTAATAAATTTATAAACTAAATATTAAACAATTCATTTAAATCAATATATGTGAATATTGAATAATAAAAGAGAGAATAAAACAAAAGAAATAGTAGAAAAGAAGAAAAAGAAGTGTATCAAACCTGCTATTGGTGTTATCATATTCCATAATTTTTTTGCTTGCGTTATAATTCAAAGCTTATATGGGAACATATTATTTAGAGAGATTATTATTCCTACTCAAAAGATGATAGAGGTATGTTTTTCCAACTATTAAAGGTTAAGGTAGTTACGTCATATTAATATGTAATTAAATGTTACATAAATATAAAATCAAATGTAATTAACTTCAACTTTAACAAACATATGCAAAATCAAATATCAAAGAATGTAAAAGAGGATGAAAAATACATGATCGTCAATGATGGAAAATGCCAAAAAAAATGAATCTTAATAAAGAAGAAATTAGTCATAGTAGAGTGAGAACACAAGATAATGAGTTAGTTATGCTATTTAATAACATTAGAGAAAGCATTAAATATCAATTACCATGCACATTTACAAAAATAAAAATATACAAATTCAGATACAAAGAAACACAAAATTTATAGCAACATATCTCAAATCTAATGTGATGACCCGAAAGGTCATCTTGTGTTTTAGAACCCAATTCGGGGTTACGAGGCTTTCAAAACCTCATTTACTTCTCCTTGATTTGTGTGCACAGTCTGGGCGTGTTTCTGGAAAGCCTTTATGTGGAAATTTGAGAAAATAATAATTTTTGCCTTTAAAAGTTGATTTTAGTTGATTTCGGTCAATATTTTAAGTAAACGGATCCGGACCCGTATTTTGATGGTCCCGAAGGGTCCTTACTAAAATATGGGACCTGGGCGTATGCCCAGAATCGAATTTCGAGGTCCCTAGTCCAAGAAATAATTTTTTGATAAAAATTGTTAAACTAATATTATAATGGTTTTGTGAAATTGGTTAATAGTTGATCTCGTTGGTATTGGGTCCGTATTTTGGTTCCGGAGCCCGATATAGGTCTGATATGATTTTTAAGTCATGTCTCTAAAATTTGGTGAAAACGGAGTTTATTTGACGTGATTTGGACCCTTTGTTGGGAAAATAGAAGTTTTGAAACGTTCTTGAAAATTTCATGCAATTTGGTGCTAAATTCGTACTTCTAGATGTTATTTTGGCGATTTGATCGCGCGAGCAAGTTTGTATGATGTTTTAAGACTTGTGTGCATGTTTGGTTTGGAGCCCCGAGGGCTCGGGTGAGTTTCGGATAGGCTACGGAGTGTTTTGGACCTTAGAAAATTTTGCTGGAATAGCTGAACCTGTTGCAGGCCTTTGATCTCGCATTTGCGAGATCAGGCATCACAATTGCGAACACCACGGGTTCCATATTTGTGAGGCCTTCATCGCAATTATGAAGGAAGGCTGGGCCAGCAGTTATCGCATTTGCGAAGTAAAGTGGGAAGGGGCAGTGATCGCAAATGCGACCTTTTTGTCGCATTTGCGGAGGTTCATATTTGCAATTGCGAACATTCCTTCGCATTTGCGAAAGAAGTAGGACTGTGAAGGGCTTCGCATTTGCGATAGCTTCTTTACATTTGCGAGCTTCACATTTGCGAAGCTCAGGTCGTAAATGCGACATCTGCAGCTGATAACTTTGGACTTAGACGGAATTTTTCATTCATTCACCCATTTTTCAAAACCTAAACTTCAAGAGGCGATTTTCCAAGGGCTAGTTCTTCCCCAAATCATAGATAAATGGTTCTTAACTCATTTCTTTCAATCTACCGCATCTTTTTACAAGATTTCATCCTAGAATCTAGAGTATTCATGGTAGAATTTGATATTTTTGGGTAGAACTTAGGAATTTCGAAATTTGGGGATTTAGACCTTAAATTGAGGTCGGTTTCCAAAACTAATTGTATATCCAGGCTTGGGGTGAATGGGTTATCGAGTTTTTGTCCGAACTTCGAGTTTCGACCAAGCGGGCCCGGGGTTGATATTTGACTTTTTGGGGAAAATGTTAGGAAATCTATATTGTGTATTGGAATTGGTTTCTTTAGTAATAATTGATGTTATTAAATTGATTATTACTAGATACGAGTGGTTCGAAGGTGGAAACTAGAGGAAAAATAGTGATTGAGGCTTGAGTTTGACCGTGGAATCGAGGTAAGTGTTGTGGCTAACCTTAGCTTGAGGGATTAGGTGTTGTTGTCTACTTGTATGTGTTTGGTTGTTGAGTACGACGTATAGGCGAGGTGACGAGTGCCTATATATTGTTTTTGGGTCATAGCATGCGGGTGAGTCTTATACTTGTGGCTGTTGTATTCTTTATTCGTACTGTTCATGCTTAAACTGGTTATTCTTCATGTTAATCAAATCTTATAATGTTTTCCTGGAACTAGATACTGGTTGAGTATTGACTCAAGTTGTGATTTATATTGTGAAGTTAAATATTGAAACGAGGTTGGTTATTGACAATTCCCTTGCCAGGTTGTTATTGTTTTGTTGTTTGAGTGAGAAAGAGTGTAAATCATGATGGGTGATACCGTGAAATTCATTGTGAGTGAATGATAATGCACGAAGGGTGATGCCGTGTTGTATTCTGAGAGTGACAATACACGAAGGATGATGATGTGCCAAGTTTTGAGAGAGTTAATGCACGAAGGGTGATGTCGTGCCGTTTCTATTGTTTCTTATGGTAAGGACGAGAGTAAAAGTACGAATGGTGATGGCATGCACTTGTTTCCTATGTTATTACTTTCGTTGGTGCAAAGCATGTTATTTACTGCGTTTCTTTACTGTACTATTTCAGGATTTGATATTCCCTCAGCACGTTTCTCCCCCTTCCTGTTAATATTTGCTTAAATTTCTATTTGTTGTTATCTTCTCGTATGTGATTTAATTGCACAGGTTCAAATTATTGTCGTGTCCTAGCCTTGTCACTACTTCGCCAGGGGTAGGCTCGGCACTTACCAATATATGGGGTTGGTTGTACTGATATTGCACTCTGCACTTTCTGTGCAGATCTCGGCACTGGACCTTGTTGATTGAGTTGGGTTGCTGCCTTCAGTCCATCAGGACACCAAGGTAGATCTGCCGGTATTCGCAGACCCTGGAGTCCCCTTCTAGTTATTCCAGTTTACTATTTTTACTTAAATTCAAAGACAATTGTATTTTATTTCGGTTAGTGTTTGTAGTGACTCTTAGAATTTCATGAATTGTGACACCAGATTTTGGGTAGACATGCATTAGTATTTGAATTATTATGAGATTCTGCACTCCTTACTATGTGTTTACTATGAAAATGGTAATAATAATTAAATTTGTTAATGAGACTCTAAAAAATACATGATATATTTTTATGCTAGTTTGTTAAGCAGTTGATGCTAAGTATATGAGACTTTAAGACGAAATAAAGTTAGAGAGAGAGCTATAATCAAACTGTTAGGTCAACTATTCGGGGACTCGAGCATGTCGATTTGGGGCCTCGAGGTCGATTCCAGGGCTCTGGCTCGAGCTATCGTAGGTGATCGGTGTAGGGCTAACAGTTAAGAAATAATCAACGAGAGCTCTTTATAGCCAATGATAGGCAATAAATGATGAACAAATATGAAGATAGTAAATGAAAACAATAATATCGAGAGAGTGTATAAGAGAGCAAAGAGAATGTTCTTCTATATTTTTTATAGAGCAGCTGGAGTGACCAACCCTTACAAAGTGATAGGGATCCCCTTTATATAGGAGGGAAATTACATCATAGTACAACAAGCATTAATTATAAAGATATGGAGATGTGACCACTAGATGACACCCTGACTCGGGTCTTAGAGTAGCTCTCTAGGCTCTGTCAGTCCTAGCCACATGCCTTGGGAAATCCCCATTTTTACTGTTATCGTGGTCAACATTACCCTAAGACCGAGTGCTGACAAGCCTCGAGGTAGGAGACTCGATCATAACCTTGTAGCTTCGATATTTCGAGATGGTCTTCTGAGGTGCTTTGAATATGAGAAATTGGACCCCCCAATTTTATAGTACACAGATAGTCCCCGCATTTCTTAGAGAGGAGTGATAAGAAACGATTTTGACATCCAACTCTTCAGACTTCTCGCAGTGATGTCATGTTGATGATATCGTACCTATGATGTAAACCTTCACAATAACCGGTACATCCCATGGACTTGTCTTTTCAGTGTCATTCAATGTGCTGTCGATTCCCATTTTTCAAGGCGACCGTATCGCCGTCGATCCAGTTTCCAATGGCGCATTGATTGCGCCTGTCGATCCATGCTTCAAAGTCATTGATGGCATTGTTGGCCACATTATCATCCCCTATAAATGGGGCCTTTCCAAGCTATCTTTTTATCCAAGTGCCTCTAAACATTTTTCCATTCCTTTTTTCTGATTCTCATTATCCTTCTCCATTTCTACCCGCCATGTTCGGGGTCTCTGGTCTTAAGGTCTTATGGCGGCATTTTTATCAGTCATGCCATAGACTTTTACCTAAGATTTGTTGTGTCGAGCGAGATTATACTGTCTCATATTGTTGTTGTTATTGTTACGGCTATCACTGCTGTCGTCGCTAGATCGGGGTGACGAGATAAAGGGGGTCGGTCTGTTCCAACTTGGGGGAACATTTGGACTCTACACCGTTTCTTACTCTCCTACCCCGGCCTGGTGTGGCACTTCATCCCTCAGGTTTTTTCCCAAGGGATAAAATGGCACAACCGGCAGTTAAGCTCGCACGGCATGACGTCTCGGAAGGTGGACCCGGAGAGGCCATGCGAGTAGGGTTAAGGCCCGCCGAATCTTCAACCTTTGGCTTCGACGGGGTATGTCTCTTTTTTCTGCCTCTTCTGCATCACCTTCCTCTTCTTTGCATTCCCACTTTCCTCTTCTTCATCTTCACCCTCAGAGATATTGCTCCGTGGGATTGAGCTGGGAACCTAAAAGAGGTGGCGGTCGAAGGGATCACTGCCGAGGATGCATGCTTGAGGAGGTGGTGCTCGGAGATGCTGCTACCGGAGATGAACCTTTGAGAGTAGACTAGGTCTTAGACTTTCACTACATATGTACTCTATCGCTTCTTTATTTCTATGTAAGGACCCCTTGTGGGCTTTTGTAATCATATGTAAGGACCCCTCGTGAGCTTTTGTAATCATATGTTTCATGAATACAAAGATATTTCTCCAATTTGTCTTTGATGCTTGCTATATTCTTTTATGTTTGTGGAGACTCTGAATGCATGACTCTGTCTGTTGTTTCCAACATTAAGCACGGGTGTGAGTATTCTTTCTGACCTTCAGTTGATTAATATGGCCTCATGCGGAATCTTTTGCGATCCCTTGGAGAGAACCTAGATTGGGCCGATGAACTCGGGTCGCTGGGACCATGACTTCGAGTAGAATGAAAGTACCATTTTGGGCCTTCAAACCATGATTTATTACTTAAACTCCATGGTAACCTTTGAGAATAAATTTGCTCGGAGGCCTGTGAATAGGGACTGCCTTTGATCTCTCGAGGGCAGTCCCCGAGCGGAGGTTCGTTCAAATTCGGACCACCTGTAAAATTGCTTTGGGCTTAGTGTAAATAACTTTAAGGTGCTGTAGATAGATCTTAAAAGAGGGTTTGTCCGATCTCAGACGTTACCCCGGGGCCAATCCCATACGGGTGGAGTTTAAATGCTTATTTCCTTGGAGCCTGATTCTCTTTTGACAAAAAGTCCCCGAGGTCGAGTACCACCTCGGGTCTCGTAATGATGTCATTGGCTTCCTAGAGACTAACCTTCCCTTTGATGGAGATCCTCGAGGTCGGGTACCACCTCGGTGTTGGCGAAGGCATCATCGACTTCCTGGAGCCTAGCCTTGTCTTGATGGAGGTCCTCAAGGTCGGGTACCACCTCGGGACTGGCGATGTTGTTGGCTCCCTGGAGTTTAACTTTCCTTTGATGGAGATCCTTGAGGTCGGGTACTACCTCAGTGCTGGCGAAGGCGTCATCGGCTTCCTAGAGCCTAGCCTCGTCCTGATGGAGGTCCTCGAGGTCGGGTACCACCTCGGGACTGGCGATGATGTTGTTGGCCTTTTAGAGCCTAACTTCTTTTTGATGGGGGTCCTCGAGTTCGGGTACCACCTCGGGACTAGCAATGGTGCCTTTAGCCGATTTTGGGGCAAACGGATCGTCGCCGTCTTTTCCATATATATACATGGACGTTTTTTGCTTTTTAGGGGATCCCACCACTTTAGGTAGTGCCCTTCTTTTTCTGCGCTAGCCTTTCGTTACTCTGGTGTTAACACACTTGCACATACTCCCTCTTTAGTTTTCTAATTTCGTCATAGCCATGGCTGCTATGTCGGTGTCGGTCCGACAGGGAGGGAGAGCTCCGCCTCGTCATTCAAGACCAACGAGTGTATGCCTTGAAGGTTGCTTCTTTGATAGGAGAAGAACATCTTGGGTTAATGAGAAAAGACTGCGGATGGGGGAAAAAGGTAGTACGACAGATACTTCCCACGGGTGAGGGCATCACGGATTGTGCCAATGAATTCTTGAATGTATACACATACCCTTTCACATTAGGACTCCTTGATAGGGTTGTGCTCGACTTCTACCTAGAGTATCAGGTTACCTTGGTGCAGATCCATCCGTCATTTTGGCGAACAGTGTTGATGATGAGATTTTTTGCGGAGAAGGCGAGGCTTGAATTTACTCTTAGTCATCTTATCAGGCTGTATCGGCCCTTCCACCATCGAGGTCTGCTAACCTTGCGATGGCGATCGACCACGCCCTTTGTTGTTGATGATGAGGAAGATGGAGATCGGGGTTGATGAGTTGCTTTGTCCGGGTGCGGACCGCATACATTATCCTCGTGGAGCTCATGCCATTCCCTAAGGAATGGAACTATGCTCGTAAGTGGTGCATCTCGTGCTTTCCCAGTTTTGTCTATGATGAAAGCCCTATTTCGTAACCATGCCTTCTTTTCTTTTCCCGCAGCGATTTCATGGGTGTCGGGTGACATTCCTGATTTGCTAGATTGGGTCCGGAAGTTGGTGACCCACTCGACCTGTGATGAGCGCAAGTGGCAAGCTGTGTCCTAGGGCAAGTGGGAATCGAAACATCATGGTGAGTGTTGTGTTATACTTTCCCCTCCCTTCCTTCATGTGGAGAAGCATAATCCCTTTACGCTTATTAATCTTGTTGTTGTAGGCATTGGAGAGCCTTTCGAGGCGAGGTCGTGCTCCTTTGGAGAGGGGGAAGGGTTACCAGCCCCCGTGCTAAAGAGTGACAACAATAAGCGAGAGATGTTTTATCAGGGCGATGGTGCTCAAGGCAAGGCAAAACGGGACTGGGGCATCAAAGCGGAAGCATCGTCCGAACCTGCCATGTCTGTGGTTCCTGGTTCTAGAAAAAAGAGTTTCTCCATTGTTGTCGCGTTCTTTTTCCATCGATATTACTTCGAGGAATACTAGAAATCCGGGGTCGCACGCACCGAGCGACCGTGCTTTGACTGGGGTCGACTCTTTCAGGGCTGAAAGAACTGGGTTTGCAGTTGTGTGCTCGGCCTTCGAGGAAGCCCAGCAACTTCACTTTGCGGTGAGTTTCGGCACAGTTCTTGCGAGCTTCGCGCTTTCCCTTTCTTATTGGGTTTCCTTTTTGCAGGCATTCGACAAGCTTAAGTCCGGGCTGCTTCGTGGTGAAGCTAGTCTACGAAAAGCTCTGGACGAGGAGAGATCCCTTAGGCTCCTTTGTGATGAAAAGGAGGTCGAGCTGGTACACTTGTAGTGTGAGGTGGGTCGAAGCTTGAATTACGAGAACCATCTGAAGGAGCAGGTATTTTTTTGTCCTGGGTGAGCGTGCACCCCGCCTCCTGGTTCCTGAGGCTAATTCTTAGTTTGTTTCAGTTGCAGAAAAAGATGGAGGCTCTAGAGCACCTTCGAGATAAAGTTAGCCAGGCCAGGCGTGAATATGATGAGTTGAGAGCTCGGGCGGAGGCTCAGGCTTTAGAGGGGAAGGACGCTCGGGCTATAGTTCCTTCTTTTGAAGCTCAACTTTTCTTAGCCCATAATAATGCTTCGATTCAAACAGACATGATTGCAAAGCTTGAGTCCGAGCTTTTGAAGGTTAGGGATGAGATCGTTGATGCTCGGGCAGAAGCTACAATGAGCCGGACTAAGGCTGACCGGGAGAGGGCAATTTATTCAAAGGATGTTGTCGATGCTCAAGCTGAGCTAAGAAGGTTCCTCGACCGTGAAGGGAAGGTTGAAGAATATGTTCGCTGAAAATCTCGGAGAAAGACCCTCGAAGAGATCTTTGCTTGGGGCTTAGCCCTTTTGGAGGAATTGGCCCTAGCAAGGGCGGACGAGCGTGATGCTCGGTTGCTTTTTCCCGATGCTGAAGAAAATGAAGATGAGGCCGGCAGGCCGTAGCCCCCAGGGGGCGTAGATTTTGCCATCTCTATGTAGCATTTTCAAAACATGTTTGTAGACAAAGATTGCGCTTTTTCGCACATGTGTATGAAAGAAAACCTTGCAGCTTGATTTCTTTTGTATCTCTTACTGTCTTGAATTTGGCCATTGGACTGGTCATCGAGTTGGTAGTAATCCTTATAGTCATTATATGGCTCTGGGGCTCATTGTATTGGACCGTAGGCTCTTACACGCTTTCGCTCTTAGGCATATTTAGGCCATCTCCTTTGGGCGCAGTCCTTGAGTCGGGCAATGACTCGAGCTTATTTGGCCTTTGAATGGCTGAAATTTAGGCTGGCGATAGTGCCTCTTACACTTCTGGTCGATGCGACCTTCTAGTGTATGTGGGCTGGCGACAATGACTTTTACGTCATGGGCCGATGCGGCCTTTTAGTGAGAGATGGCGATAATGGCTCTTATGCTGTGGGCCGATGCGGCCTTTTAATGAGGGCTGGTGACAATGGCTCTTACGCCGTGGGCCGACGCGGCCTTTTAGTGAGGGCTGGCGACAATGGCTCTTACATCGTGGGCTGATGTGGCCTTTTAGTGAGGGCTGGCGACAATGGCTCTTACGTCGTGGGCCGATGCAGCCTTTTAGTGAGGACTGGCGACAATGGCTCTTACGTTGTAGGCCGATGCGGCCTTTTAGTGAAGGCTGGTGACAATTGCTCTTACGCGCTTGCTCTTAAGCATATTTAGTTAACTGTTTTGGGTCCTTTCTCCGAATCGGGTTATTACTCGAGCTCATTTTGACCTTCAAGTTTTCAGGTTTTAAGCTGGCGATAGTGGATCTTATACTTTTGGTCGATGCGACTTTTTGTGTGTGTGGCCCTGAGGCTCATTAGGCTGGCGACAATGGCTCTTACGCGCTTGGTCGATGCGACCATTTATGTAGGCTTTATTTTTCCTCTCGTTAAGGACTTTTGAAGTAATTTTTGCCTGACCCATCGTCGGTTCAGGAAGAACCTCAATTTTGGGTAACTTGCAACGATGTTCGAGCACCTCGGGAGGTTTGGCTCGGAGGCTGAGTAGCTCGAAGCTCTTTTGCCTATGCCGAGGGTAGCCTGTTTAATCGGTTCTTTTTGAAGTAGATTCGAAGTAATTGAAGGCATGTATGGGCTGGCGACAATGGCTCTTACGCCTTGTAATGACGGTCGGGCATCACTGAGTCGTGTTAGTTTGGCTGGTACAGTCGTATGACCGGATTCATTTGTGTTTGGCCGAATCCTTTGAGTTCCGAGTGAGATATCTTCAGCATCTATATTGAGGGTATGCCTTTTTAGGGGTCTTACAAGTTTGATATATAGCCGGTACTTTAGGATCAGGTCTATGCCTTTAGTGAGGTCTTACAAGTTTTTCATGCCATTGAGGTCTTACAGTTTTTGCATGCCGTTTAGGTCTTACAGGTTTTACATGCCGTTGAGGTCTTATAGGTTTTACATGCTGTTGAGGTCTTACAGGTTCTGCATGCCGTTGAGATCTTATAGTTATTACATGCCGTTGAGGTCTTACAAATATAGTAAACATGTCGTTGAGGTCTTACAGATATAGTTGCTACCTTATGTAGGTCTTACAAGACCGGGTCTGCCCCTCGGGGTCTTAGAGCCTCGGGTTTTGATAAGTTGATGGAGATCCCAACCCTGAGGTCGTGTTTTTTTTCGAGATTTCGATGCCAGTCCCCGAGTATTCAGGGTACTTTTAGCGTTGGAGATGTTTTTGAGATTTTCATGTTGCCTCATCTGAGGGCTTATGATATTGGAGTCCCGACCCGAAGGTCATTCAGATGTTGAATCGTGGACGCCAGTCCCCAAGTATTCGGGACATTTTTGCGCGGAGGTGCCAAGCTTCTTTTGGAGTGCGAGACGCTCTGATAAAAGACATTCTTCAATTGTTTGACATAAGTGTACATGTTTTTGTTGCCCGGGGCCCGGCTATATGGACACGGTTTGTTCGAACATTTGGCCCGGTACATCATTTTCCTATAGAGACCCCATTTGGCGTTTCTTGGCTTTTCTGAGTGGATGGCCTTCGGAGGGGATGCTCCTCAGCATTCGAGGCTGACACTTGTTGACTCTCCCTTAGGTAGCATGTAAATGTTGCCTCATTAAAAACCTTGCCAGTAAAACCCTTTTCAAGATAAAAACTCGGTCGAAGGAAAAGAGTGCAACGGATGCTTTGAAACCTTAAGGTCTTCGAGCTAGATTAATGCTCTGACGGCTTCGATCGGCCACCTGCATTAGGGTTAGTACGAAATACGGAATGAAAAGGGAGATGGTTATACCTT
Source organism: Nicotiana tabacum (assembly GCF_000715075.1). Lineage (NCBI taxonomy): Eukaryota > Viridiplantae > Streptophyta > Magnoliopsida > Solanales > Solanaceae > Nicotiana > Nicotiana tabacum. The sequence goes on from NC_134097.1 coordinate 86,229,114, forward strand.
AGTGTAGGATGTGCCGGAAACGTTTCAAGGACCGATGCATCCTAGTTACTCGAGACGAGGATGCGGTACGGTCCTTTACTTTATTTGATCGGGTTTAATTGAAGGTGTGGCTTGATTAACCTTTGGCTCTTTTACGAGCAGAGGTACTGATGCGATGCCACATCGTGCCCCGCGAACATCTCCCTTGCCGCATGATGTTCCCCTTAGAAGGTTTTGAACCCATCCTTTGTCGGTAATTTCATCATTTGGTGTAGAGTGGATGGTACTGCTCTCACGTAGTGTACCCTTGGTCGTCCGAATAAGGCGTTGTACCTCATGTCTCTTTCAATGACATGGAATTTGGCGTTTTGGGTCGTGCCGGCCACGGTGACTAGGAGGGTGATTGTCCTTTTGTTGTGTCACTTGCCAAGTTGAATCCATTGAGGAATCGAGTGGCGGGCATGATTTGGTCGAGCAGTCGAAGCTGCTCTATCACCCTCAACCTGATAATGTTGGCCGAGCTACCTGGATCCATGAGTACATGTTTTACTTGAAAAGAATTTATGAGGAAAGAGATTACCAGTGCGTCATTGTGAGGTTGGGACAAGGTCTCGGTGTCCTTTTCACTGAATGTGAGGGCATCCTCAGGAATATATCCTTGGGTTTGGTTTTCTCTAGTGATGGATATTTTTGTCCTTCTCATTACGGGTTCTTGCGGGGCATCGACGCCTCCCAGGATCATATGGATGACATGTTGTGGCTCATTTGCTTCGTTCTTCTTGGCCGCCTCTCTTTCTCGGAACTGATTTTTGGCTCGGTCACTAAGGAATTCCCAGAGATGACCTTTGCTAAGTATTCGAGCTACCTCTTCTCGGAGTTGGCAGCAATCCTCGGTCTTGTGGCCGTGCGTGTTGCGAAACTCACACACTAAGTTATGATTCCTTTGTGAAGGATCCGATTGTACAGGACTGGGCCACCTGGCATCTCTGATTTTACTGATGGCAAACATGATGTCCGATACATCGACGTTGAAATTGTATTCTGACAAGTGAGGTGCCCCGCATTCCTATCGAATTTGGCTCTGTTGATGAGTCCCCGAGGATCTTGTCCTCGGTCTATCCTTCGATCATTTCGAGGTGGGTTGCACCTCGGGGCGTTCCTCCTATCTTCGATGTACGGCTGTTATCTTTCTTTGTTTGGTTTTGGCTCCTTTGCCAGGAGCCTGCTTGGGTATACTAAACCCGAGGGGGCTCCCAACTGGTCATCTTCAGCCCTGATTTTTGACTGGTACCGGTTGTGGACGTCCGACCAAGTCACAACTGGATACTCGATCAAATTCTGTTTCAACTGTTTTGAAGCCACCGAGCTTCGTTCATTCAGACCTTGAGTGAAAGACTGCACTGCCCAGTCATCGGAGACTAGCGGCAGCTCCATCTGTTGTTGATACCCAATTTTTTCCTATGTATTTTTAATACATAAATATGCTTTCAAAATATCATATATGCATATATAAGCATGCATAAGCATTTTTATAATTTTTCTATAATTTAAAAGGCTTTAAATTGATTTATTTCTTCCCTTTTCAATTATAAAATCTCCAATAATTATCCTTCAAATTAATTTTGTGGTGATTTAGCCATCTTAGTTCTATATTTATGCCAAATATTGCTTAAATATTTTTTGTGCATTTTTATAACTGCATTTATATTTTTCTAAGCCAATTTGCATATAATTGCAATACTAGCCCTATTAAGGCACAATTACGTTATTAATTCATAAAAGGGTCTTTTAATATTTTTAAAATGTCAAACAATATTTTAATCATTTTTAGTACATGAAACTATTTTTTTAGAAATCATTTATTATTTATTATAAATTGTATAGTGTTAAAATAGCTATTTAAAATCTAGCCTAATTGCATTTCAATTTTAGCCCAATTCCTAACCTAATCCAATCCCAATACCCAGCCCAATTTCTAATTAAATCACCCTACCCAAGCCCCAAATACACCTACCCGACCCAAAACCCCATCAGATCATGGCCGTTGATCTAAAAGATCAACGGCCCCCGTTAAAACCTTCCTTTTTATTCCTAACCACCCCCAACCCTAAATAATTTCTATACACCTCCCATCTCCGGTCATCTCCGGTGACCTTTCATCATCTCCCAGGACTCCAATGGTTTCTCTCATGTCAATCTTGCCTTCTCTAAGGCCCTCAAGGGATCAGGGTCATGCTGACTTGCATCTAGGATTCATCTCCTGCCTGTTCCTGGCTATTCCAGTGCGATTTCAGGCGAAATCGTTCTGTATTTGCTACGATTGATAGGTTTCTAGACAGGTCTCTTCATCTCTGTGTGAGTCTCTTTCGAAACCCTAATTTCTTTTCTATACCTCCTAGATATGTACAGATCTAGGACAATATGAGTTTGTTTCTTGAGTGTTTTACACTAACCTTAAGGTTCTTTACAAGAATCATTTTCAAGTGTTTTTCATCTTCTTCTAAAATTAGGGTTTTCGGAATTTCTTTTTAAAACTTTGTTTAAATGATTCTTTGTGTTTAAACTTATGTTGCTCACAAATTTTAACTGATTCTATGAATCTTCTATAGGCTTAAGTCGCCTATGCTAAAAGGCCCTAATTTTTTAGGGTTCTTCGTTTGATTTTGGAGTATTAGCATGACTGACCGGTTCTCGTTTTGAGTTTTGTGATTTTCGTGTTCGTCTTGCCTTGATATGCTTCTACTGAGTTTCTTAGTCTAAACTTTCACTAATTCTATGTGCTTATGTTCATCTTGACTGTTCACATCAAGACTTGCCTCTTTCTCATTGAACCCGCATTTGTTTAACTTTAATTTTTGCTAGAGTTATGTGTCGATTCTTGACTATCCATGTTTTACCTTATTTATATGCTAAACATGCTGACTCTTTTCAAGACTTTCTCTTTGATTGAGCTATGTAATATTCTGAATTCTTTATTTCTTAGGTTGATTTGAACACTTTCCCTTAAGCCTTCGATTCTAACCTTTCAACTCAGTCTGATTGATTTGCTTGACTTAATTAATTTTCCCTTACCTTGTCTGCATTGTAACTTGATTCTTATTGATTATTTCTTTAATTAGAACTTTCTGAACCTAGCCCTAATTATCTGCTCTATACTTGCATTGTTTGAAGTCTTTCCTTATTTGTTATACTCTAGCTATTAATAATTTCTTTCCTTACTTGTCACCTGCTCTTTACCGTTTGAACTAATTCCCTTAATCAAGGGAGGACTCGAACTAATTTTACTCTGAGTTCTATAATTACTGAACAATTTGATTCTTACCTTATTTTACCTAGCTTTCAAACTACTATATATATGGCTCTCTTCTACAGTCTTAGACACACACAGAGAGGCATTAGTTCACATCTCTCTTACACTAAAAGGCTCTTCTGCTTTCTTTGTTACTTACTATTGTTAGTAAATTAGCCGGCTACAAGCTAAGGCTAATTATTACACTCTCATGTTTTTTACCTTTTGTTTGCTCTCTTTATTGGTATGTTCTGATTTTAAATTCAAGCCCTCAAACCAATGTGTTTCATATTGCTTCAGTTTATCATATTCCTAATCTGTTTCTATCTACTGTTTTGTTGTTCAACATGTAATTGGCTATTACTCCATGTAGCTATGTCTTATGACTTCTAGAATCAGCATGTCTTATGAACTAGTAGCCTGTTTAAATTTGATTCTACCTTGTCTGTGAATGTTGTTTACTTGATAGTTAGTTTCTAGCATGAACCTTTCTTTGTAAAGTAATTTTATAACTCTAAGTTGTTTGATTCTATGTTGGTTCTGAAATTCTTACTATGTTGTATCATTAGCTATCCCTAATCCCATAACCCCCCTATATCATCTCTGATTCTGTCACTATGTTCTAATTAGCACCCATGAATCCATGTCTTATTGTTTCCATTATTAGCTACCCCCTTAATTGCAAAGAATGTTGTTTACTTGTATTGTGTGTTCCCGGCCGCAATCACACCTGTATGAAGGTTTATTGTTTGAGTGTTGTTGAACCTGTTTTGGCTTTATGTTTGATCTATGTTACGCAACTCTCGTTAAAAAATTGTTTTACTGAACAATTCTCCTATTTATAAACTACTTCAACTGAGTCTTTTCAAATACTACTTTCTATTAAAAACCTAGATATATTAAAAGGGACCTAGACCTAACATGAGAGGCTAGATCTAAGACAAAAATCGGACCCCTTAGAAAACCCTCCCAAGCAGAAGCAAACGACGCACCCCTCATCACCCCCCCCCCCTTTTCAAGAGATCGACGTCATTCCTCTGCCCCCTCTTCAGTCACAGCTTCCCCCCACACTCTTCTCTTCTCACCTTTCCCGTTCATGTACATACACAAGCACACACAAAAAGGGAGACAAAAAAAACTTAGAAAAGGATCTAAAGGAAAGAGTTGGGGAACAGTTTTTCGGGTTTAGAAGCTGTTGGATTTGAACTCGTGAGGCTACTGATTACTGCTTGGCTGCTCCTATTTAATCCATGTCAAGCACTCCCACTCTACTCTTAGGACCTTAAGTTCTGCCCCTCCAGTGTGTGACTGCCTTGGGATCCCTATGAGATCCTTATGAACTCTGACGCACTGGAGCTGGCTCTTCCACACTGCACTTACTCAGTTCTGGTTATAAAGTCTAGGTGTGAGCACTGCCCCGGATCCTAGAGATCCTTAGGGAACTCTGACGCATCTAGACAATGATATTGTCTATGAAATTTGAAATTTGAGGCTATTAGAGGTTTGGGAAAGTCATTTGGGCCTGCTTCAGGCTCCCTATAGTGTAGCCTCTTCTTTTCTTTATCTATTTATGTAATTTATTCAGATGGTCTGTAATAATTATTTGTAAACGAATATTGGGGATGGCTAGTGAAATAGGGAGGGTAGTTTTATATTTCTATCAATATCATTGGGGTAGAAAACATATTATAGACTTTACTTTATTTATACTTGTATTAGAATCCTTCCTGTAGGACCAATACATTCAAATCGTGTCATGCATTAGATATCATGCTCTTAGGTTTCACGTATACTGCTTCAACATCTCATTTGGCACTAATACATGTTTATCACTTAGAAATCCTGCTCCTAGGTTAATAAACAACATTAACATAAAAGTTGTTACTCCTGCACATCCTGAAATCATGTTTTAACAATTCTGTAACTCTTTTGTGCATTTAGAGATCATGCTTTAGGAATTCTGTTAATTTAAAGATCATTGTCATAAAAACTATCGTTTCTGTGTGTTTAGAAATCATGTATTAGGCATTCTGTTTGCATTTTCTTAGCCACACCTAGTTAAACTACTGATCATGAAAGGATGTAAAAATAGTCTCACATATTGATCGTCTTGTTTCAAATAAAACTGGTAACAATACATGTATTCTTAACACACTTTAGTCAAGAAACAACTCTTGAACTATTATGATTCTGTAACTATTATGCATGATCCCACACCTAGGCGAGCCTTAGGCAATCAATATAATAAAACTGGAGAACTGTTTTTGTTTGTTTTTACTGCTTAACGACTTACAGGTTTAAAATCAGTAGGCAAACTTATTAGGACCTTACTGTCGAGTTTCTAAGAAACAAAGTTGCATATTTCTGTTCATTGACATCCACTTAGATATCTTGTTTAGGTCTTTTCTCTAATAAAAACTGCTCTTGTTTGTGTTTGAGACATGTTGCTTATGTGTATCACTTTTGGAGGTAAACCTGGACCTCTTAATTGTTTCTTTCTGCATTTATCTATTAAGTCTTATGTATTCTTTCCTATTGCCTAGAATTTTTCCCTTTTCAAACACCTTAGGGGTTGTCTAGAACTGCCCAGATTTAGAGGTCCTAAAATACCTTCAAGGCCACAAGCAAGGGATGGGTAGTGCACGCATAGGACATTGTCAAGGTTACTAGAACGCTTTAGGCTATGACCAAGAGGAGGGACTTGGGTAGAACAGGATATGATGACTACGCGCTAATGTCACGTGTAGCCCCTCGTTGAGGAGTATTTACCGGACATTGCATGGGGTGATGCTGTAGGCTAACCAACCTAGGACCCCTCCTTCCCAAATTCCCTTTACTCTTCATGTGTATGCAATTTGTTTAAGCCTTTCCTTTGTCTCATTATTTGAGTCATGCTCTTATTTGTAATTATGTGTTTAAAACTATTTACTTGTTAATGGACTAGTTCATAAGTATAAGTTCGGTCGGGACCCACCATTGTGGACCAAGAGGGGTGCCTAACACCTTCCCCTCAAGGTTATTTCGAGCCCTTACCTAAATCTCTAGTAATGCAAATCAATCTAAGAGTTAATCACTCTAGGTTCCCTAACGCACTATAATCCGTTAGGTGCTGACTCTTCAAAAACCCTATTCCCAAAAGGAAATGAGTTAATACCCCCATGAATGTCGAAATTCAGACTTTCTCCGTAGAGGAAAAAAGGGGGCGGGACAGCATGGCAACTCTACTGGGAATATCTTAGGCTCTTACCATAATGAACTTATCTTTGATGAATTAGTCCAAGCATGCTTTATCCCATACATTTTCCCCTTATTTGAATTTAATTGCATATTCTCTTTTAAGCCTTTATGATTCTTTATTCCTGAAACTGACTTTTCTCTTTGTTTTCTTTTTCTGTAACTGTCTTTTCAATTATTTAAATAATGTATTTATTTTTCCTACGTGCAAATACCTGACTACATGTTATTAATTGCTGCATAAATAATGCTCAATATCATATTCCACTCGTGCGTATCAAATCTTATAGCAACGCTTAATGAGTGGTTGCACTCTTTCTATTTATTACCCTTGAATTCAGAAAGGCTTATTTGTGGTAAAACCAGTCGATCAGCAGTGCAGTCGACGGTTTTGTGCCTTTCCCCCTCAAATTGTCAGCTTAAGGGTACCAGTCTAAAACCGCATAGTAACCTTGCTTTGATCGAAATTGTGCATGCATCATGGTCAAACCTAGTCGGATCAATTATGTTGTCCACATAATGATCCTTTAAGATGAGCCTTATCCAAAGTCCACCGGGGTTTCCATAATCTCAATGGACACAACCACATTCTTTGCATTAATTTGGAGAACTAAATGTAAATATGCTAATCATGAATGTATAAATAGTCGAGTCTGGTGGGGGAGAAAGGCCTAACCTTTTTGTTTTGCAGAAAATGAGGAATGAGGTCCCCAACTTCGGTATGGTTAGTACACCCTTACTCTTGCTAGACTAGTGGAGGAATCTTCCATCAAATGACCAAATCAATGAATGGAAAGATAGGGCCGCCAAATCTAGTGAAAAGTTAGAATATCTGGAGTACAGCCTGTTGGAATTGGAAGGAAAAGTGAGGAAGAGAGTCACCGACTGCCAGAACGTTGAGGGAAATGAAGGAGGACATTTGGCAAAGGCATTCTTACTGGTGAACCTATGCGAACTGGAGGATTTGATCAACGAGAGCATTCAGCTTGAGAAAGGCCCTTCTAGGACCAAATAGGCAAGATTTATTTGCTTTCCTAAATGTAATAAGGACAAGTGCCACTAGTGACTTATTTTTATTATCTTAGTGTCGTTTTGGGATTCGTCTATTTTTATATTATGAAATGAAGCATTTATTGGCATTTAAAGTTCTCCAAATTTATTTGTCTCTAGGCCTACCTCGGGCACAACGAGGCTCCCAAATTAAGACGCGAATTTACATTTTCGCAATATATGTTTAAATGCTGCACACATTTCAAAATCCTCACTGAATTGTTACCTTTTTGTTTTTTTTTTCATATTTTTGATTATTCCTATCCCCTTAGGTTGGTTCGCTCATACTAGCCTCATCAGCATATCATACCAGATCTAGAGACCCTCCACCTCCTCCTCTTCCAAGCAACACAAAAGGCAAAGGAAAAGAAAAAATGGACGACTTAAGTGGTATCCGAAAGGAGAATATTAAGAACGTATAAACCTCAGATGGTCATAGTACCCCGACCCCAAATGATCTAGTCCTGAGATTGGAACAAAAGATATTGGAATTGCAAGGAGAACTTGATCAGGTTCGCAACTTGGAAAACTTTTCACTCACCTTGAATGTCCCCGACATCAACCAATAAAACACAAAGAACCTAATACCTCCCCAAAACACATAAAACCAACATCCACAAAATCTTCCCGTACCAAATCAATATGCAACTTCACCCCAAAATCTCAATCCATTACTAATACCAACTCCGCCACTATATCACCATCAGCCAATTTAGTACCCACCAACCACCACTTACCACACTCCCCAAAACACAGCACAACCTATTCTCGATCCCCAAAACACCACCAATGACCTTCACTATACCCAAGTCCCCACACTCCATTTAAAGTAGAAGTTGTCACACCTTTCACTATGACAGTATCGACCACACCTCCATTCAACTCAAAAGCAATACCTTGGGATTATGTTGCCGAGGCTCGGCGAAAAGGGAAAGCCAAGGTAGAGGAATCTGATGCTGCACAAGGAATGACTAGAACTGGAAGGGTCTATACACCTGAACATTTGGGAGGTTCAAGTAAGGATGCCACTATTAGGCAGCCTATTATTGAGACCGGACCGGATGACTTGTGGAGGAAAGTACAAGCAAAGGAGTATTCTGTCGTTGACCATCTTAACAAAACCCTAGCTCAGATATCTATCTTGTCATTGTTGCAAAATTCAGAGGCGCATAAGAACGCTTTAATGAAGGTACTGAGCGAAGCTTATGTACCCAATAACATCACCGGTGGAAAAATAGTCAATATAGTGGGGAAAGTATTGGAAAGTCATAAGATTATCTTCCATGAAGATAAGCTACCGCCTGAGGAGTTGAATCACAATCGAGCATTGCATATAACAGTGCAATTTGAAGACAAGTTCATTGCTAGGGTCCTGGTTGACGGAGGTTCAAGCCTAAATATTTGTCCATTGGACACTCTGAAAAGGTTGGACAAAGGTTTCCATGAAATATGGGTAGGAAGCATGAACGTGAAAGCTTTCGATGGGTCCCAAAGGGCCATGATCGGGGAAATCAACCTTTGCTTGCAGATGGGGCCAATTGGTTCGACGTTTAGTTTCAGGTGCTTGACATACCAGCCTCATATAATCTTCTGTTGGGACGACCATGAATCCATGCCGCTGGGGCCGTTCCTTCCATACTACATCAAGCCGTGAAGTTTGAATGGAACAGGAAGTGATCATTTACGGGGATGGGAGTAACCCCATTTACACTAGTCAAACCATCCCAGCTATTGGACATAGAAAAAGGCTAGGAGGGGAAACTTATCATCATATTGAACGGGTCAATGCCATCGAGAAGGATAAATGGTGGAGCAGTAAAATAGAAAGCATATTGGCCTGGTCTAGATATATACTCGGCAAAGGATTGGGAAAGAACCTCCAAGGTATCACCAAACCAATATAGCTGAAAAATCATGGTACCACATTTGGGCTCGGATACCAGTACACATGGCAAGAGTATAGAAATTGGTCTCCTCCATTGCATGGACCGTACTACCCTCTCGAGGAACTAGTGCTACGTTTGGAATAAGTTTTTCACCAACCTGATACGATACGGGGGACTGCAGAAGAAGAAGCACTACTGGGTTGAAGAATTTGTTCTTGGAGGATGAGGACATGGACTGCAGTTCCATAATTAAGGAGGAGGAGGAAGAAAGACTCACTATTCAGACCGTAAAGAAAGGAGATGTTCTCAGGAACCGGACCGCCACACCATCTCGAGCCCGCCGAGTCCCTAGCATTATTATTACTTTTCTTGATGAACCAGTGACTGTGACATGTAATGAGGCAATGCAACATGAGACTAGTGATTCAGATGAAGAAGATGAGATACCCGAGGAAATCGTCAAGGAGGTTAAAAACTTTGAGAATAAGCCTAAGTCCAATCTGGACGAGACCAAAGCAGTAAATTTGAGGGATGCCAAGACCGTCAAGGAGACCCGCATTAGCATTCACTTGTTACCAACAAAGAAGGAAGAATACATCCGTTTTCTAAAGGAATATGAGGACATTTTCGCATGGTCATATGATGACATGACCGTTTTGAGCACGTCCATAGTGTCTCACAAGTTGCCTACTAATCCCATGTGTCCGCTAGTGAAGCAGAAACTCAGAAAGTTCAAACCAGACATGAGCATAAAAGTCAAGAAGGAAGTTACCAAGTAGAACAAAGCCAAAGTTCTCAAGGTGGTTGAGTACCCAACCTGGTTAGCTAAAATTGTGCCAGTTCCGAAAAAGGATGAGAAGGTCAAGTATGTGTTGACTATCGGGATTTAAATAGAGCGAGTCCCAAGGACGACTTTTCGCTGCCAAATATACACATCCTAATCGATAATTGTGCCAAGAATGAGCTCCAATCCTTTGTAGATTGCTTCGCGAGCTATCACCAGATCTGGATGGTTAAAGAAGATGCAGAGAAGACAGCTTTTATTACGCCTATGGGTGTATATTGTTACAAGATGATGCCATTCGGTCTGAAGAATGTTGGGGATACTTACATGAGAGAAATGACAACCATCTTCCATGATATGATACACAAGGAAATAGAGGTGTATATGGACGACATCATTGTCAAATCCAAGAGGGTCGCATATCACATAGCGGACCTGAGAAAGTTCTTTGATAGGCTAAGGAGGTACAATTTGAAACTAAATCTCGTAAAGTGTGCATTCGGGGTTCTCATAGAAAAATTATTGGGATTCATCGTCAATCGTCTAGGGATTGAGCTGGATCCATCTAAACTCAAGGCTATTCAACAGGTACCACCACCTAAGAGCAAAAAGGACGTGATGAGCTTCCTAGGACATCTCAACTATATCAGTCGCTTCATAGCACAGTCTATAGTCATATGTGAACCCATCTTCAAGATGCTGAAGAAAGATGTTGAAACAAGCTGGACAGAGGATTATCATAAAGCTTTTGACAAGATCAAGCAGTACCTGTCCACACCACCAGTTCTGGTCCCGCCAGAACCAGGATGACCGTTGCTACTCTATCTATCTGTATTAGATGGAGCCTTCGGATGTGTTTTGAGAAAACATGATGAGACAGGAAGAAAGGAGCAAGCCATATATTACTTGAGTAAGAAGTTCACACCTTATTAAGCACAATACTCTCTACTTGAATGCACTTGCTGTGCTTTGACCTAGACAGCTCAGAAATTGAGGCATTACTTCTATGCCTACACTACATACCTCATATCCAGGATGGACCCTCAAAAGTACATATTCATAAACCCATGCCGACTGGAAAGTTGGACAAATGGCAAATACTATTGAGTGAGTTCGACATCATCTATGTAACTCAAAAGGCAGTCAAGGGACAAGCATTGTTAGATCACCTTGCTGAAAATTCAGTGGAAGGAGCATACAAACCTTTGAAAACATATTTTCCTAGGAGAAGACATTACCGAAGCATATGACGGTTGGAGAATGTTCTTTGATGGAGCCGCAAATTTTAAAAGAGTAGGCATCGGAGCAGTTTTGTTATCAGAAATGGGTCAACATTATATGGTATCTGCTAAACTCAGATTTCCCTACACCAACAACATGGCAGAGTATGAAGCCTGTATACTATGGCTCAACATGGCAGTCGACATGAACATTCGGGAGCTATTAGTAATCGGTGATTCAGATTTGCTTGTGCACCAGGTACAAGAAGAGTGGGCCACCAAGAATTCCAAGATATTGCCATATATGCACCATATGCAGGAATTGAGAAAGAGGTTCATAAAGATAGATTTCCGACATGTACCCAGAATTCAGAATGAGTTTGCCGGTGCATTGGCCACCTTGTCCTCTATGATACAACATCCAAATAAGAATTATATTGACCTCATTCCGGTGAGGATCCATAATCAACCGGCATATTGTGCTCATATTAAGGAAGAAACAGATGGAAAGCCTTGGTTCCATGACATCAAGGAGTATTTGTCAAAGGGAGAACATCTGAAGCATGAAAACCACACTCAGAAGCGCACACTCCGGAGATTGTCCAATCATTTCTTCCACAACGGAGGAAACTTGTACATGAGAACTCTTAATTTAGGTTTACTAAGATGTGTCGACGCAAAAAAAGCTTCTAAACTACTTGAGGATGTACATGCTGGGACCTGCGACCCACAAATGAATGGCTTTGTCTTAGCTAAGAAGATACTTAGGGACGGTTACTTTTGGATGACCGTGGAAACAGATTGCATCCAGTATGTCCTCAAATTCTTTCAATGCCATGTGTATGCCGATATGATAAAAGTGCCACCAAACGAGCTCAATGCAACAAGCTCACCTTGGCCATTTGCCACTTGGGGAATGGATATTATTGGTACGATTGAGCCCACTACTTCAAACGGACACAGGTTTATTCTGGTAGTCATTGATTATTTCACAAAATGGGTAGAGGCTGCATCTTACAAAGTTGTAACTAAGAAATTCATCGCAAATTTTGTCAAAAATCGTATTGTCTACCGATTCGGAGTTCCCAAGTCCATTATTACTGATAATGCCGCCAATCTCAATAGTGATATGATGAAATCTACATGTGAAACTTTCAAAATCAGACATAAGAATTCCACAGCCGACAAACCTCAGATGAATGGAGCTGTAAAAGCCGCCAACAAAAACATCAAGAAGATACTAAGGAAGATGGTAGAGAATCACAATAGTGGCATGAAAAGCTACCTTTTGCTTTATTGGGATACCTCACTACGGTGCATACAACAACCGGGGCTATTCCCTACATGCTAGTTTACGGTACCGAAGCTGTCATCTCAGCCGAAGTAGAGATTCCTTTTTTGAGAGTCATACAGGAAGCTGAACTCAGCGATGCAGAGTGGATAAGGAGTCGCTATGAACAATTGTCCCTTATCAATGGAAAGAGGATGAATGTAGTGTGTCACAGCCAACTTTATCATAATAGAATGTTCGGAGCTTTCAACAAAAGGGTCAAACCAAGGCAGTTTGCACCAGGTCAGTTGGTGCAGAAGAAGATCTTCCCATACCAAGATGAAGCCAAAGGGAGATTCTTTCCCAATTGGTAGGGTCCGTACATGGTTCACAGGGTGCTGGCAAGAGGAGAACTCATACTTGCAGAAATGGATGGAGAAATCTGGCCAAAACCAATCAATTTAGACGCAGTCAAGAGATACTATGCTTAGATTATTTACCTTTTTCTCATCCAATGTAATTGAACTACGCTTGACCCGATTCCCGTTTAAGAGGGGATATGTAGGAAGCCTTATGGGTTCAGTCATATCATAATAAAATTTCCATTTTTCCCAAGATCATAAACTGGGGTAGAATTTTGAGGAGGACCCTCAAAATTCTGGAGCAAGTCCAGCCGATGCCATCGCATGCCAGAAAGTCAGAAATTGGTTAAGAAATTAGGGAAGAATTTTGAGAAGGATTCTCAAAATTTCGAAGAAGGTTTAACAAGGCCTATTATCCGCAAACGGTCGAAGGATCATCTACCAAACTGGGGTAGAATTTTGAGGAGGACCCTCAAAATTCTAACATAAGAAGCTGCAATGTCTCTTAAATGTGTCACAGTCACTAGATCATCTAAAAATCGCTTGATATATCAATATGTTTCTAAAATGACTCTATTTTTATAAAAAATTGCATATTTTCGAAAACTTTATTTCCATAATAGTCAGGAGGTACCTAGGGAAACTCAAAAAGGCCTCCAGAACGGAGCGAAGCAAGGCCAGCGGACAGAAGCACGAACCAACCTTCCCCCACAAAACTTACAATTTTTCTTTGAACGCAGGCATATCTGACATGGCAATAACATCCACAAATACATACACATAACAAATTCGCTATCAATCAGGACATTAGACACCGAATGTATCTCCAAGTAAGACATACACTACTCTTGTTTTCTACTTGCTCTCTACATGAGGCTAATCCTTGCCTCCATACTTGCATGAGGATAATACCTGCCTCCCTATCTTGCATGAGGCTAATCCTTGCCTCCATACTTGCATGAGGCTAATCTCTGCCTCCCTATCTTGCATCAGGCTAATCCTTGCCTCCCCCATTTGCATAAGGCTAATCCTTGCCTCTATACTTGCATGAGGCATTACCCTGCCTCCCCATGTTGCATGAGGCTAATCATTGCCTCCATACTTGCATGAGGCTAATCCCTGCCTCCCCGTCTTGCATGAGGCTAATCCTTTCCTCCATACTTAGATGAGGCTAATCCCTGCCTCCCTATCTTGCATGAGGCTAATCCTTTCCTCCCCCATTTGCATGAGGCTAATCCCTGGCCCCCTATTTGCATGAGGCTAATCCTTGCTCCAATATTTTCATGAGGCTAATACCTGCCTCCACATTTGTATGAGGCTAATCTCTGCCTCCATATCTGCATGAGGCTAATCCCTGCCTTCCTATCTACATGAGGCTAATCCCTGCCTCCCTATTTTCATGAGGCTAATCCTTGCCTCCCTATTTGTATGAGGTTAATCCTTGCCTCCATACTTGCATGAGGCTAATCCTTGCCTCCATGCTTGCATGGGGCTAATTCTTGCCTCCATATTTGCATGAGGCTAATCCTTGTCTCCCCATTCGCATGGGACTAAGCACTGTCCCTTTTCGCACAAATATTGCTCTATTTATTTACTTTTCAATCGGGTTAAGCTATGCCCTCCATTTCACAAGACTAAGTCTTGTCTTGTTAACATCATGACTATTGCATATCATGGGATGAAATATCAACAATCTATCCAAAGGTGTCATAGTGTAAAATGCATCATCCTCATAGCCGGAAAACACTATGGTATGGCCTGAGGATCCCTCAAATTTGCATATCATTGTTCAAAGGCATCATGGTTCGGACGCACCATTGTCATGGCCTGCAAACATCATTTCATGGCCCACGAATCCCTCACTAAAAAATTCATGGACCAGGACGTCATGGTCCGAGGACGTCATCTTTAACCGACCAAAGACAACCTTCATGGTCCAAAAAGGGAATTTGCATCATGTTTAAATTTTCACAAGTACAAGTTTGTAGCATCTTTTATCTACAGGTAACCAGCAAGCAACCGCTTAGGAGAGATCTCTCTCCAGTTCCTTCAATTGTCCCGAACCCTAACCACTCACCATAGCCGCTTCTGCATCTCTTGTCCGTCCGTGCAATAATTTTATCGGCATATTCCGCCGATGAATCCAGAACAACACATGGCCTGATTCCTGTAAAACCAGGGATATGTAGGCAACTCAAAGACAGAGTCCGGCCTCTGTTTTCCAAAGCATCCCGCCCGGTCAAAATTGGCCATCATTTCTTTACCCGAAAACTCTTTCATCATTCCCGGGTAAAGAGCGGCAGCTGTTGATACCCAATTTTTCCTATATATTTTTAATACATAAATATGCTTTCAAAATATCATATATGCAAAGGCTTTAAATTGATTTATTTCTTCCCTTTTCACTCATAAAATCTCCAATAATTATCCTTCAAATTATTTTTAGGGTGATTTAGCCACCCTAACTCTATATTTATGCCAAATATTGCATAAATATTTTTTGTGTATTTTTATAATTACATTTATATTTTTCTAAGCCAATTTGCATATAATTGCAATACTAGCCCTATTAAGGCACAATTACGTTATTAATGCATAAAAGGGTCTTTTATATTTTTAAAATGTCAAACAACTATTTTAATCATTTTAATTATATAAAATTATTTTTTCAGAAATTATTTACTATTTATTATAAATTATATAGTGTTACAATGGCTATTTAAAATCTAGCCTAATTGCATTTTAATTTTAACCCAATTTCTAACCCAATCCAATCTCAATACCCAGCCCAATTTCTAGTTAAATCACCTGACCCATGCCCCAAATACACCTACTCGACCCAAAACCCTATCAGATCATAGTCGTTGATCTAAAAGATCAACGGCCCCCATTAAAACCTTCCTTTTTTATTCCTAACCACCCCCAACCCTAAATCATTGCTATACACCCGCCACCCTAAAATTCTATCTGCTCTCAAACACTCTCAACCTAAACCCTAATCTTTAAATGTCGGCCTCCTATCTCCGGTCATTTCTGATGGCCTCTCATCATCTCTCAAGCCTCCACTGGTTTCTCTCATGTCAATCTTGTCTTCTCTAAGGCCTACAAGGGACCAGGGCCAAGCCAACTTGCATCTAGGATTCATCTCCTGCATGTTCCTGGCTATTCCAGTGCGATTTCAGGCGAAATCGTTCTGTATTTGCTACGATATATGGGTTTCTAAACAGGTCTCTTCATCTCTGTATGAGTCTTTTTTGAAACCCTAATTTCTTTTCTATACAGATCTAGGATGATTTGAGTTTGTTTCTTTAGTGTTTTACACTATCCTTGAGGTTCTTTACAAGAATCATATGATTCCAAGTGTTTTTCATCTTGTTCTAAAATTAGGATTTTCGAAATTTCTTTTTAAAACTTTATTTAAATGATTCTTTGTGTTTAAACTTCTGTTGCTCACATATTTTGACTGATTCTATGAGTCTGCTACAGCCTTAACTGCCTATGCTGAAAGCCCTAAATTTTTTAGGGTTCTTCATTTGATTTTTGAGTATTAGCATGACTAACCGGTTCTCGTTTTGAATTTTGTGATTTTCGTGACTGTCTTTCCTTGATATGCTTCTACTGAGTTTCTTAGTCTAAACTTTCACTGATTTATGGGCTTATGTTCATCTTGACTGTTCACATCAAGACTTGCCTCTTTCTCATTGAACCTGCATTGTTTAACTTTTATTTTTGCTAGAGTTATGTGTCGATTCTTGACTATCCATGTTTTACCTTATTTATATGCTAAACATGATGACTTTTTTCATGACTTTCTCTTTGATTGAGCTATGCAATATTCTGAATTCCTTATTTCTTGGATTGATTTCAACACTTTCCCTTAAGCCTTCAATTCTTACCTTTCTACTCAGTCTGATTGATTTGCTTGCCTTAATTAATTTTCTCGTACCTTGTCTGCATTGTTACTTGATTCTTATTGATTATTTCTTTAATTAGAACTTTCTGAACCTAGCCCTAATTACCTGTTCTATACTTGCACTGTTTGAAGTCTTTCCTTATTTGTTATATTCCAGCTATGAATAATTTCTTTCCTTACTTGTCCCCTGTTCTTTACTGTTTGAAGTAATTCCTTTAATCAAGGAAGGACTTGAACTGATTTTACTCTGAGTTCTATTATTACTGAATAATTTGATTCTTACCTTATTTTACCTAGATTTCAAACTACTATATATATGGGTCTCTTCTACAGTCTTAGACACACATACACAGACATTAGTTCACATCTCTCTTACACTAAAAGGATCTTCTTCTTTCTTTGTTACTGAATTATCCGGCTACAAGACAAGGCTAATTATTACACTCTCCTATTCTTTACCTTTCGTTTGCTCTCTTTACTGGTATGTTCTGATTTAAATTCAAGCCCTCAAACCAATGTGTTTCATATTGCTTCAGTTTATCATATTCCTAATATGTTTCTATCTACTGTTTTGCTGCTCAACATGTAATTGACCTATTACTTCAGCTAGCTATGTCTTATGACTTCTAGAATCAGCGTGTCTTATGAACTAGTAGTGTCATGACCCAAAAATCCCTCCAAAGAAGTCGTGATGACACCTAGTTTCTAAACTAGGTAAGCCTAACATTTACTGTAATAATATGGGTATTCACTAACTTTAAATTAAATTACTCTGAACAAAATACAATTCCCAAAACCGGTAGTACAAGTCATAAGCTTTTTCTAAGAGTTATACACAATAAGTACATCACTGTTCCGAACAAAAGGAACATATGGAAATAAGTACAATTGAAGGTGACTCCGAGGACCGCGAAGGCTGCAGCAGGTTTATCTCGAGTCTCCACTGTAATGAACAGCTACTATTGATCAAATACCTGGATCTGTACACAAAAATGTACAGAAGTGTAGTATCAGCACAACCGACCCCATATGCTGGTAAGTGCGTAGCCTAACCTCAGCGAAGTAGTGACGAGGCTAGGACCAGACTACCGAATAAACCTGTGCCATATAGCGTACAAAAATAATAGGAAGCAAGTAACAACAATGGCAACAATGATCAACCAGTGAGATAAATAGCAGGCAACAAGAACACCATAAATGTTTCTCAACCAATAATAAATACAAGTGCAATCAATTAATCAAATCCTTCAAATATAAATCTTTCGCCTATAAATCCTTCAAGTAATAATCTCTAAGATAATATGTTTTTCAATAAATATATTTTGAATATATTTCCTTCAAATAGATATCTTTCACATAAGCATCTTTCGAATATAATTCTTTCGAGTAAAGGTCACCTTGTGACACCTCATATCATAATCATAAATAATATAGGTCTCAGCCCACTTTCGAAATTTCACAGCACCTCGTGCCCACATTTATGTCACAACCGCACGGACAGCTCATGTGCTATTAAATAAAACTATAATATTTTCCCCGGCACCTTGTGCCCACATATTTCAGTCTCACATTGCACAACAATATTCTCATGTTACTCAGCTCATAGGTTCCATAACCCAGTACAATTAAGAATGGTCAAGGAGCCTCATTCACTTAACATAAAGTAGAGTACAACTTCCAACCCAATTAGGAAATTAACAAGAAAAGATGAAGTTATTTTTAGAAATCATTTGATAAAGAAAATACCATTTTCAATTAAAGTACAATATCGAAGGAATCATTACCTTTAATACGAAAAATTAATAAATCAAAACATAGTAGAAATTCCTTTTTAAGTAAAGTACAACCTCAAACGGTTTAAGGAAACTTTAGTCGAGAAATCAATTGAGCTAAGAATGTAACAATTCTTGAAATTTGAAGTATTGAACATATTAAAATAATAAGGCGAAGTATTGTAAACACTATGGATTCCAACACAAAGGATTACAACAGTAAAGTGATCTAAACAGTTAATACACTTGAATTGTCAATAACAAGTAAACACAGCAAACAGAAAGTACACGTCATCACCCTTCGTGCACGATCCCATAATATCATATATAAGTGGACGGCGTGCCACACGATCCCATAATATCATATATAAGTGGACCGGCGTGCCACACGATCCCATAATATCATATATAAGTGGACGGCGTGCCACACGATCCCATAATATCATATATAAGTGGACGGCGTGCCACACGATCCCATAATATCATATATAAGTGGACGACGTGCCACACGATCCCATAATATCATATATAAGTGGACGGCGTGCCACACGATCCCATAATATCATATATAAGTGGACGGCGTGCCACACGATCCCATAATATCATATATAAGTGGACGGCGTGCCACACGATCCCATAATATCATATATAATATCTGACTTCATATAGTAGGCCCCTTTAGGGGAGGATAACAACTCAATACCTTTAACCCGACAAGGGTACAACTAACAGCCCAAAATATCCCGACGAGGGAGAGTATATATATCAGTTTACACATCCCGGCAAGGGAGTACTCACAACACATTCTCGTTTTAAATCACCTCTTCCTCAACTAACATATTCATGTTCGAGCTAACGCTCCAAAAGTACACAAATCACAATTCTACCTCAATCGTTCACATTATATGAAACTCATCAAGTAAACAAGGAGATTGTGTCACATTATTCGAATTAAAAGCAATTAAGACCCACGGTCATGCTAGACTCCGGTGCATAGATAACTGTCACCATGCCTATACACCGTACTCCATATTAGCTGTACCCTTGCCGGGATAAAGGTATTGAGTTGTTATTCTCCCCTGAAGGGGTCTACTATATGAAGTCAGATATTACGATTGATATTATGGGATCGTGTGGCACGCCGTCCACTTATATATGATATTATGGGATCGTGTGGCACGCCGTCCAATTATATATGATATTATGGGATCGTGTGGCACGCCGTCCACTTATATATGATATTATGGGATCGTGTGGCACGCCGTCCACTTATATATGATATTATGGGATTGTGTGGTACACCGTCCACTTATATATGATATTATGGGATCGTGTGACACGCCGTCCACTTATATATGATATTATGGGATCGTGCACGAAGGGTGATGACGTGTACTTTCTGTTTGCTGTGTTTACTTGTTATTGACAATTCAAGTGTATTAACTGTTTAGATTACTTTACTGTTGTAATCCTTTGTGTTGGAATCCATAGTGTTTACAATACTTCGCCTTATTATTTTAATATGTTCAATACTTCAAATTTCAAGAATTGTTACATTCTTAGCTCAATTGATTTCTCGACTAAAGTTTCCTTAAACCGTTTGAGGTTGTACTTTACTTAAAAAGGAATTTCTACTATGTTTTGATTTATTAATTTTTCGTATTAAAGGTAATGATTCCTTCGATATTGTACTTTAATTGAAAATGGTATTTTCTTTATCAAATCATTTCTAAAAATAACTTTATCTTTTCTTGTTGATTTCCTAATTGGGTTGGAAGTTGTACTCTACTTTATGTTAAGTGAATGAGGCTCCTTGAGCATTCTTAATTGTACTGGGTTATGGAACCTATGAGCTGAGTAACATGAGAATATTGTTGTGCAATGTGAGACAGAAATATGTGGGCACAAGGTGCCGGGGAAAATATTATGGTTTTATTTAATGGCACGTGAGTTGTCCATGCGGTTGTGACATAAATGTGGGCACGAGGTGCTGTGAAATTTCGAAAGTGGGCTGAGACCTATATTATTTATGATTATGATATGAGGTGTCACAAGGTGACCTTTACTCGAAAGAATTATATTCGAAAGATGCTTATGTGAAAGATATCTATTTGAAGGAAATATATTCAAAATATATTTATTGAAAAACATATTATCTTAGAGATTATTACTTGAAGGATTTATAGGCGAAAGATTTATATTTGAAGGACTTGATTAATTGATTGCACTTGTATTTATTATTGGTTGAGAAACATTTATGGTGTTCTTGTTGCCTGCTATTTATCTCACTGGTTGATCATTGTTGCCATTGTTGTTACTTGCTCCCTATTATTTTTGTACTCTATATGGCACAGGTTTATTCGGTAGTCTGGTCCTAGCCTCGTCACTACTTCGCTGAGGTTAGGCTACGCACTTACCAGCACGTGGGGTCGGTTGTGCTTATACTACACTTTTGTACATTTTTGTGTACAGATCCAGGTATTTGATCAATAGTAGCTGTTCGTTGCAGTGGAGACTCGAGATAAACCTGTTGCAGCCTTCGCGGTCCTCGGAGTCACCTTCAATTGTACTTATTTCCATATGTTCCTTTTGTTCGGAACAGTGATGTACTTATTGTGTATAACTCTTAGAAAAAGCTTATGACTTGTACTACCGGTTTTGGGAATTGTATTTTGTTCAGAGTAATTTAATTTAAAGTTAGTGAATACCCATATTATTACAGTAAATGTTTGGCTTACCTAGTTTAGAAACTAGGTGCCATCACGACTTCTTTGGAGGGATTTTTGGGTCGTGACAAGTTGGTATCAGAGCTCTAGGTTCATAGGTGCTACAAGTCATAAGCGAGTTTAGTAGAGTCTTGCAGATCGGTACGGAGACGTCTGTACTTATCTTCGAGAGGCTACAGAACTAGTAGGAAAAAAATAAAATTTCCACTTCATTCATTCCTTATCGTGCAACATTTATTCAGCTTGAAGCATATATCTTATGTTCTTTTGCATCCACTCATGTATGGAATTGCGCACTACGCCAATGGTTTGTGATACCGTAAAAGGTTATAAGAGAGCCAGGGCTACTCAACCATTGTTACCACGTGTCGTTCAGATTTGAAGATATGGAAGCGCAAAAAGATCTTTCAGTTGTGCGCATGGGGGTGCATCAGATTCTGACATTTGGTTGATAAGTAATATCTTAAGAGGGCTTAATTAGTTGCCTAATCATCACAATCGTGGCATGGTCACGAGGTGGATGTAGATCCGAAGATAGTTGGTGGTATTAGAGATAATGTGGTGTGTATGGGATTTCTATTTGGCGGAGGGTACATATTAGCAAGCCAAGACACTGGAGGAAGCGAGTTTAATTGTCACGAGGATGACATGCGCCAAATAAATAGCTTGAGTTGTCTTATGACCGGTGTCGTACGAGCGATAAAGGTTAGTATTGTGAATCATCAGAATGTTTCATATGGCTTCGTGCTAAGTGAAGGGAGTCCACTATCAACGATCAAATTGTAGGGTCATGTGTCATATCAATTTTGGCCTGCGATGTATTTATGTGGTATTCAAAGGTTCTCTAAAACTTGTATATGAGTAAGAGCTGAGATTTGTATAGGAAGATGCTGGGACTTTTGATATTCCTGTGTCCATAATAATTCTACATTTCGCTATTAGCAGGGACATGGAAACAACTTCAAAATACTCGTAGTGCTCCAATTAATCAGGGCACTCTCATGGGACAGTCATCTTTTAATGCACCACTGGCATATGATTCCTTTAATGGTTATTTTAGTTATCCGGCACAGACTCAGAATGAGCAGCCGAACTGTAGATGAGTTGTTATGAATGTGGTGATACTAGGAACATCATGAGAAATTGTCCCAGACTTGGGAGAAACCTACTTTATCAGAACAGTCAATCCACACACTCCATTATGGTTACTAATCTACATACACTACAAGTTAGAGATAGAGGACGAGCGGGTAGATGGCGCCTAAGAGGTGGAGGCCCGACCCATTGATATAATTGCTATGGTGTGGCTGAGGCCACTACACCAGATGGTGTCGTTACAGGTACGATTCCGATTGTTATAAAAAGGATATTTTTCCTTAATTTGGTTTGGTTCTAAAAATTGAGGCGAGTCCTCCTATTATGCTCCGCTTATAGGTGAGCTTCGTTATTTTTTGACCCACTTTTAAGTTTATCCCTGTTGCGAGATTTGATGATGTTGGCCCGTGTATATCATTGTATTTTGTACACTATTAAGGGCTATAAGTCCAAAAAAAAAACGAGTTGCGACAACTTTTGTCGACTTTTGTTTCATAACTCGTTTGACTTCAAGACTTATGATACGGATATTATATGATTAAAATACATTAATAAATGAACTCTTGAGTGTATTAAGCACCGCTAGATTACTTGAAAATATGAGTTACAACATCCTTGATTCATTTAACTTATAATACTTGTTAATCACCCTTATACACTCTTGTATCACTTAAGACCAATAGGATTGACTTCTTATCATCTCAAAGATAATTCCTTCTTGGATTTATGTTAACTAATATATGTCATGAACTAACACATGTGGATATAGGTTGTAACAAACGGATCCGTGATTGACCCCTCCATAGTAGAGATGCTTGAGGACCTCACCAAAAGGATCGAGTCAGGTGAGAAGATGATTGCAACCAACTATAGAAAGGCCGAGACCTACAACTCTAGGGTGGATCATATCTCGGGAGCACCCCCGGTCCTGAAAGGTTTGGATTCGAAGAAGTTCATACATGGGTCGTTCCCCGAGGAAGTGGCCCCAAAGCCCATTCTTAAAAAGTCCAGAATGCTAGAACTCCCTAAGTACAACAGTACCATCGACCCTAATGAACACGTTACTGCCTATACCTATGCAGTAAAAGGTAACGATATAAAGAATGACGAGATCGAGTCTATATTGCTGAAATTTTTTGGAGAAACACTTTCGAAGGGAGCAATGATGTGGTATCACAACTTGACTCCCAACTCCATAGATTCATTCACCATGTTAGCAGACTCCTTCGTAAAGGAACATGCCAGAGCCATCAAGGTAGCAATAAGGAAGTCTGACGTTTTCAAAATTAAGTAGAGAGAGAACAAGATGCTGCGAGAATTCTTGTCCCGCTTCCAGATGGAACGGATGGAACTACCGCTAGTCTCCGACGACTGGCCAGTGCAGGACTTCACACAAGGCCTGAACGAACGAAGCTCGGTGGCCTCGAAATAGCTGAAGCAGAACCTGATCGAATATCCAGCCGTGACCTGGTAGAACGTCCACAACTAGTACCAGTCAAAGATCAGGGACGAGGATGACCAACTTGGAGCCCCTTCGGGCTCAGTGTACCCAAACAAACTCCTGGTAAAAGAATCAAAATCAAACAAAGAAAGGTACCAGCCATACCTCGAAGACAGAAGGAACGCCCAAGGCGCAACCTACCTCGCAACGATCGGAGGATCGGACCCTCGTGTTTTCGTCAACAGAACCAGGTCCGATCGAAACATAGCACCGACAACGCGCCCCACTTATAAAAATACAACTTTTGCGTCGATGTTTCAGACATCGTGTTCGCTATCAGCAAGATCAGAGATGCCAAGTGGCCCAAACCAATACAATCAGATCCTTCGCAGAGAAATTACAACTTAGTGTGCGAGTTCCACAACACGCACGATCACTGGACCGAGGATTTCCATCAACTACGAGAGGAAGTGGCTCGACTGCTCAACAAAGGGCACCTTCGGGAATGCCTCAGCGATCGGGCCAAAAATCAATTCTAAGAGAGGGAGGCAACCAAGAAAAACGAATCACAACACATCATCCACATGATCATGGGGGGAGCCGATGCCCCACAAGAACCCGTAATGAGAAGAACAAAAATATCCATCACCAGAGAAAAATGGACTCGGGGATATATCCCCGAAGACGCCCTTACAACCAGGGAAAAGGGCACCGAGACTCTACCTCAGTATCATACTGACGCATTGGTAACCCTCTCCCTCATTTGATCTATTTTGAATAAAACAATTGTTCATGGATTCAGGTGGTTCGCTCATATGCAATAACAATGTCGAACCAAAGTCAGTGGGGCGATCCGAACTAACGAACCAAATCGCCCCCGCATCCCGAATCCCTGGAAAATTCCAAATGAAAAATTGCCACAGAAACCATTCTCTTGAAATAGCCCATCTGAGCTCGGGCCGAGACGTCGAGCTCCGTTCCATCGGAGGGGGCGCAAAGCACGAGCGTCTTATTTAGACGACCGCCGGCACACCACCCGGAGACAACATCGGCCCCATTTTGCCAAAAGCATGAAACCCCTCACAAAGGGCAGGACTTAAATAAGTCGATAGAAAGCAATACGCGACAAGAGAAAATTCTTCGCCATCTAGCGCGTCGCCGGCATCAATACCACCACCCTCAGAGGGATCAAAGAGTAAGCAAAAAACATCTTCGGCCAAGCTTGACAAGACACAATGGGGGATATATCAAGACTCTTGCCTCGAAAGAGTAGGAACATACCAAATCTCAAAACGTCGCCTACACATCCCGCGGTGAGGAAGAACAGCTTTACTCCCTTGTTATTTTTTCACTAACCTGTATGCAGACAACTGGCCAGGATATTCAAAGGTTCTAACTTTACCCGGAGATCCCTAGGCTCTAAAAAAGGGTCCGTCGCGCTTTTTCCCTTCAATCGGACTTCCGCCCCGAAGAGGGCCTCGTCAGCAAGATTATTAGCAGAGCAGCGTACCCTAGAGGAGAATCCAATAAGATTGCTGGCCTTTTTCTACAGTCCAACAATGAGGGGTGATCTTCTTCTAAGGGCACCCTCTCCTCGGGAGGACTAGGAAACAGCAGACTAAGTCTCGATAGATATGTACCGGATCGAATTGTCCGAGAAGCCAAGACCGCACGAGCCGAGCTCACGACAATGAAACAATATATGTCTGCACCAAGCAATAAAAGGATATCTTTTCATCATCTTATTCTCCAAATAAGGAAATTTCAAATATACCCCCGACAGGGGCCCCCTCAACCAAATGCATCCCGAACTACTCGGAGACTCAAAGTCAACAATTCAGCACCCGCACGACCCCAGGGTCGGAACTCCGGGCTCATAAAGCCCATACAAGGCAACTCCGAGCTCACGAGAAGCAGTTTTAAAGCTTAAACAAACTCGGTGACTCGGAGACTATCATTAATCGCCATGCTCTGGAAAACCCAAAACTGTAAGACCCCTAGCGGGCAGACTCGGTGTAACCAAAATTATTCTACATTACAACAAAAACTGTAAAACCTCAACAGGCATGACAAACTATAAGACCTCAACAGGCATGAAAACCCCAAAGTTTAGGCTATACGTCGCATTTGTAAGAGTCCCTAAAGGGCATTCCCTCAATGTAGACGCCTGAACTATCACTCGGGATCAAAAATGGCTCCAGCCAAACATATACGACTATGGTCAAAACGGCCGATACAACCAAATTAACGCGACTCGGGGATGCCCGACCATCACTAAACACAATTGCAGGACACTACTTCGAATATACTTCAGAAAGAACCGGTTAAAACAAGCTTCCCTCAATAGGCAAAAACGAGCTATGAACCTTCTGAGGTGCTCGAAACATCGTCGATAATGACTTGAAATCGAGGTTCTTCTAGAACCGACGATGGGTCAGGCAAAACTATTTCAAAAGACCTTAACAAGGGGAAAACAAAGGCTACAAAAAATCCCAATGGAAAAAACAGCGTAAGAGCCATTGTCGCCAGCTAAAAAATTGACAACTTGAGGATTAAAATGAGCTCGAATCGTAAGTCGATTCGGAGACTGGATCCAAAATAGTTAACTATACAAGCCTCCGGGCTACGCACCTGTAAGGTCACTTCGACCCGAAGAACAAAAGTCCACCGCCGTCCGCCCATACAGGCAGGATAAAACTTGAGGGTCAATTGAACCTCGAGATGCAATGCGACTCGGAGACTGGACCCGAAATGGTTAAACTACAATATGCCTAAGGGCACGACATAAATGCTACTATCGCCAGCCGAGTGAGCCTCCGGGCCACCCACCTATAATGTCACTTCGATCCAAAGCACAAAAGGCCATTGCCGTTCGCCCATGCATGCAGGATAAAACTTAAGGGTCAATTTGAACCTCAAATCGCAACGCGACTCGGAGACTGAACCCAAAAATGGTCGAAATGGCAAATTCCCAAGGGCAAAAAATGGGAACAATTACTATGTGCCCGTACAAGCGCAGATGATTTAAGGGCAGGAAAGCTCGAGTCAAAGCCTGACTCGGAGACTAAGCCTAAACATCAGGGCAAAGCACGGAGGCCCAACACCCACTCATGTCAAGGATCACACTTAAGAGCCCAGGGCCTGTCCGATCAGTTCCGGACCTATGAGGATCCCGCCAAACACTGAAACTAGCCCGCCTAGTCAAAAGCAACAACAGAAAAGAGATGCGGAAGAAATAAAGCTTCAAGTTTTCTCTTATCAAAGAAAAAAAAAAGAAAAAAGGAAAAAGAAAAAGAGAGGGGCGCACTCTCCATCTACAGACATGCTCTACATCTATCAAATACAAAGCGACAAAACGGCGAAATCTATGCTCCGCTCCAAAGGGCTACAGCTTGTCGGGTTCGCTCTTTGCCTCGTCAGCAAGAAGTGACCGCGCATCACGCTCGTCCGCCCTTGCTCGAGCCAACTCCTCTGAGATAATAAAGCCCCTCGCACTGATCTCCTCGAATACTTCTCTTCGGGATCTGTAATAAACATATTCCTCGATCCTCTTCTCCCGGTCGAGGGCTTGCTTCTGCTCGGCTTGAGCGTTCGCAGCATCTTTCATACGAATCACCATCTCCTGATCAGACTTGGTTTGGCTTAGTGCCACTTCAGCCTGGGCATCAATTATCTTAGCGTTGATCTTCGAGAGGTCATATTCGAGTTTCCCGATCATATCCGCTTGAACATTGGCATTATCACGAGCAAGCGGAGTTTGACTTCGAAGGCGGGGAACTTGGCCGAGGAGCTTGTCTCCTTTAAAGCTTGAGCTTGCACCTGAGCCCTTAGCTCACCACAGGTAGTTCTGACACGGTCAATGTCGCCCTTGAGGTACTCCAAAGCCTCCGTCTTTTTCTGCAGCTAATATAACAAAAAGGTCGTTAACCTTAAGGGCCAAAGAGAGCAAAACACGATTGCAAAAAGTTACCTGCTCCATCAAATAGCTCTTATAATTTGAGCTCCGGTACGCCTCATATCGTCAATGATGCAACTCAACCTCTTTCTCATTGCTAAGGAGCCTAAGGGGCTCGCCCTCGTCCAAAAATTTTGAAGCCTGGCCCCTTGACGAAGTAGCTCAGACATAAGCCTATTGCAGGCCTGCACAAGAAAAGTTCAATAGAGGGAGGAGGACACAGAACACAGAAAAACTACGCCTAAACTCACCACAAAGTGAAGCCAACAGGCTTCCTCGAAGTCAGAACACACTCTTGTTGATCGTGCCTCTTCGCTCCAGAAGAACCGACCTCGGGCAAAGCATATTTACTCGGAGGAATCGCCGCCCCGGAATCAGATATTTCGGGAGCAAAAGACTCAGACAATGCCTTCTCCTCAAAAACACGAGCTCGTTCAGCAACACTAAAAGCTCCATCACATCGCGGGAGCCGATCCTTCTCATCGCCATCATCCCTCGACTTGGGGGCCGACGACTCCTTCCCCTCGGAAGAGCACTGCCTCATCCTAAGGAACCACTCGATATCTGCAAGCAGCGAATCCAGTACAAATGACCGGGGAAATGTTACCTCAAATATACAAAGGCCAAAGCAAAGGCAGCATGCGCACATACCTTGGTATTTTGCTCCCCATCTGATACGAAGCACAGCTCGCCACCGATGCTCATCGCAGGTCAAATGGGTCACCAGCCTTCGGACCCAGCTGGGCGGTCAAAGACTTCGCCTGGTGTCCATGAAGTTGCTGCAACAAGCGAAAACAATATTATTCAATTGATTTTCGCTATAGGCAAAATTTGAAAAAGCACCAGACGCTCCACTCACGTGCATAATTCCACCCTTCGGGAAATGGAAAAAGCTCCACGTGGATAATGTCGACCGTCCAGACCCGGATAAACCAACCGGCCCACTCTCGATCCCCATCCTCTTTATCGTCAACTACAAAAAGAGTGGACGAATGGTACCCAAGGGTTGGCATGCCTTGGTGATGAAAGGGCCGGTATAGCCTGACGAGATAGTTAAGCGTGAATTCAAGCCCAGCCTTCTCCGCAAAGAACCTTGTCATCAGCACCACTCGCCAAAATGACGGATGTATCTACGCCAAAGTAACCCGATACTTCAAGCAAAAATCAAGCACAACCCTATCAAGGGGACCAAACGCGAAAGGATATAGGTATACGCTCGACAATCCATCAGCAGAGTCCGTAATACTCTCATCCGGGGGAAGCACCTGCAATGCTATCCCCTTGATCCATCCACAGTATTTTCTCACCATCTCCAGATGTTCCCCTCTTATCAAAGACGCAATCTTCAGAGCAAACTCCCACGGTTCCTGAATGCCGGGAGCGGCACTCCCCACTCCCTGCCGGCCCGGCCCCGAAGTGGTTACCATGACTATGATAAAACTAACAGATCACAGCAAGGATGTGCACCAACACTATACCAAAGTGGAAGAGTAGCTATCTAAAAATAATAAGGTCTTGCGAAGAAGCCGATGCCTCCCCACATATATGCAAGAAGCAACGACGACTCGCCTACCTAGAGTGAGCCCCGAGAAACCTACAGCTTCGATGCAAATCGACGGGGTGACACCCGATCCCGAAAGTATCCTCCGACAAGAATCCAAGACTCGAGGAGTTAACCGTATTATCTTTTATATCGAGGCAGCACTCTACCCCGAGGATCCCCACCAAAGAGAAGTCGGATTTCGGGAAGCTTACGACGCCATCACTCAATGCGGGGCAGTACCTGATCTCATGATTCCCTTTCTAACAAAAGAGTAATAAACACAAGAAGCTCCAATCACAAAAGCTCTACGATGGTCCGAGGCAGCACCCGAATATAGGCAACTCCTCAGTAGAAGTCTATCCTATACGTTTAAACGGGGCTATCTACATCAAGATCAAAAGGGACCCCCAGGTACCCAAAGCTGACCTTCATTTAGGATAACATCCTCGAAGGCCCTGAAATTCGGCATATTATCTCCATACAACTCGAAAGGCCCCGATAGCCCGGGCCTATCAGATCAATCCAGGATTGGCCCGAGGCACGATGATGGGTTCGAAAGAGAGCCATGTCGATCGGCAGAGGATCGAAAAGAATGCTCACGCCTAAGTTGTGGTCAACAATAAAGGAAGACATTCGAAAAGCCTCGAAGGGCATGGGAGCATCCAATAACAAAGCAAAGGGCGAAAGCAGAAGTCAATGGAGTATATTCATATACATGAAGATCCACGTACAACAGCCCTCGAGGGGTCATTACATACTATTACAAAAGCCTACGAAGGATCTCTACACATAAAATAAGAGACAAAGGAACGCACACACAAAGTAAAGTCACGAAGACCGGTCCGCCTTCAAAGGTCCGCGACAGATGCCTCCAGACGCAAATCCTCGGAAGTTTCATCCCAACCTTCCACACTGATATCACCAAGGGACAAGGTGAGTGACAGGGAGGGATGAAAAAATTGCCATAGCTTTCCGAAGCTCGAGGACCCTCTTTGGGCAGGGGAACCTCGGAGAGACAGCAGACCGAACAACCCTCGGTTCCCCCTACACGGCTACTTAGGATCCACTTCTCGGAACGTCTAGCCGTGCAAGCCCCCAACTTGGAGCAGAGCACCACATCGAGCCGGGGCACGAAGGTGAGCAGTGGTGTATAATCCGAGCCCCCCTTTGAGCAGTGGTGCATAATCCGAAGGACTGTCTACATGAGGAGAAAACCGACTCCCCGTCCATCATCATCTCGGTCCAATAGTAGCAGCAAAGACAAGTACGTCGATGACCATAGCGGTAACGGGATAGCATGATTATGCTCGACAAGGGGAAGCACCGCCAGAGGGCCGTAACATGATCTAAAGAAGCTCCGCTAAACGGACTTAAGGCCTTAAGCCCCAAACATGTTGTTCAAGAATAGAAGAAGATGATAACAAGGAATAGGCAAGCAAGCCAACGAAGGCACTGGGATAGGAAAAACAGTGCCAAAACACCCCCATTTATAGGGGATTATGACACGTTGTCGAGACTTTGAAAAATTAACCAACGGATGCAGTTAATGCATCCTTGGAAAACCTAATTGATGGCAGTACCTTCACCTTGGAGAGCGGGAATCAGGAGTGCGTTGAATGAAGTCGAAAATACACGAGCCCACGGATGCCCGATTATCATAAAACATACGCCAAGGGTCGCATCATCGGTATGAAATCGCATTAAGAAGCTTGAAGAGTCAAGTGTCAGAATCATTTCCCATCACTTTGTTATGGGAAACGCGTAGACTATCTGTACGCGGTAAAATCAGAGGAGTTGATTTCTCGCTGTCAAGTCATTTTAGAAGAAAGTCTCGAGACCCCGAGGACGGAAAGCCATGGTCGAATTTCCGACCTCGGGGCTCGTCGAGGCCCGACTCAAAGAAGACAGAGATTGAAGCCAAGATAGAAGGGGAAACTCTCAAGGCACACAACTAAGTCTGACATGGACGACCTATCCAGAGCCTATGTTGAGGCATCGTGTCAAGGTATCCCATCTCCATACTTTGTAATTAATCTCCACGTACTTGTAGCCAAGTTCCCCTCCTATATAAAAGGGACTCACCCTACCTTGTAAACGGTTGATGTTGCTCCATTTCTCCAAAAGTGCAATAATATCTCTCTCTCTTTTCTTTCAAAACTTGTTCGTGCTCACTGGCCCGAGGTCACCTTGATATTCATCGCTTTCTTAATTGTTCTTCATCATATAACTTAGTATTGGCCATAAAGAGCCTTGTTTAATTATATTCTCAACTGTTACCCTATCCCCGACTACCTCCAATAGTTCGAACTCGACCCCGAGGTCCCCCCATCGAACCGGCCTGTACCCGAGTAGAATGCCCTTCGGTTCGATGGCTACCTTGTTTCAACTCGCATTTTAATCTTTAAACTTCATATTATTAGCATCAACTGCTCTAACAGCTAGCTCGGGAATAGATCACGTATTTTTAGAATTCCATTTACAAATTTAATTGTTGTTACCATTTTTACGGTAAACAATTGGCTCACAGATAACTGTACACTGTGCTATGAATCGGTGATGTAATTAAGCCTTCCCAAGAAACTCATCACATCCTTCTTGTTTTTTGGCGATGGTAGCTCTTGAATGGCTTTGACTTTCGATGGATCCAGTTCTATTCCTCGGCGGCTCACAATAAAGCCAAGCAATTTCCTAGTAGGAACCCCAAATGCGCACTTTGCGGGGTTTAGATTCAGGTTGTATCTCCGTAGTCTATTGAATAATTTCCTCAGATCTTCTATGTGGTCAGCGGCCTTCTTGGATTTGATAATAACATCATCCATATATATCTCTATCTCCTTGTGTATCATATCATAGAAGATGGTAGTCAAGGCCCTCATGTAGGTGGCCCCTGCATTCTTCAGGCCGAATGACATCATTTTGTAATAGTAAACTCCCCATGGCGTAATGAAAGCCATTTTCTCAACATATTCCTCTTCCATCCAGATCTGATGATAACCAGCGAAGCAATCTATGAATGACTGTAGCTCATGCTTGGCACAATTGTCAATCAGGATGTGTATATTTGGCAAAGGGAAGTCATCTTTCGGACTGGCCCATTTGAGATCCCGGTAGTCGACACAAACTCTGACCTTCCTATCCTTCTTTGGCACTGGCACAATGTTGGCTAACTATGTAGGGTATTCTACTACCCTGAGAACCTTAGCGTTGATCTGCTTGGTGACTTCTTCCTTGATTTTCAAACTCATATCAGGCTTGAACTTTCTGAGCTTTTGCTTTACCAGTGGATTTTCCCTAGTAGTTTGTGAGCCACAATAGATGTACTCAGACCAATAATGTCATCATACGACCAGGAGAATATGTTCTCATACTCCTTTAAAAATTCTATGTATTCTTTCTTCCCCGATGGCGATAGGTGAATGCTGATTTGCGTTTCCTTGACGTTTTCTGTATCTCCCAGGTTGACAATTTCGGTCTCGTCTAGGTTCGACTTAGGTCTATTCTCAAAGTTCTCAACTTCTTTGACAATCTCATCAAGTATGTCATCTTCTTCTGAATCCATATCCGTTTGTTGACAATTCATTGTATGTCACAGTCATTGGTTCATCAAGACAAGTAATAGTAATGTTGTATTGGTAAAGCAAGGAGAAAAACAATAGCAATAAATATTAATTCATAAGAAAAATAAAAAAAATGCTTTTGATAATTTAAATAACAATTTTGAACATTGAAGACCTTATTGTGGGAATTGAAAATGCGAAAAGAAAATCATTTAGTAAATAAAACAGTGAATAATGCTTGTTTTTAGCCTTGCTACCCCGAGGCTCGTCGGGCTTTGGTTGTCCTGATGGTCCAATTCTTGAGATGTGCCCCTCTTCTCACAGCCTGCATGGAAGGGTCTTCCTTCCCGTCCTCCTCGAAAATAATGCAACAGTCCATATCACTGTCCTCTAGAAACAAGTTCTTCACTGATGCAAGTGCGCCTTCTTCATCTGACCCATAAATAATGCCAGCCCGTTGGAAGGTCTGCTCCTGATGCGGTATTGGCTGTTCTAGTGGGTAGTAAGGATCGCGCTATGGCGTCCATTTATTGAATTCTTCCCTGGTGTATTCATATCCTAAACCGAAGGTAGTGCCATATTTCTTGAGTTTTATGGGTTTAGAGATTTCTTGGAGGTTTTTGCCGAGCCCTTTGCCAGGTTCGTACCCACTCCAACTCAGTATACTCTCGATTTTGCTATCCCACCATTTGTCTTTGTCGATAGCATTGACTCACTCAATGTGGTGGTAAGTTTCTCCACCCAGCTTCCTCCTT
Source organism: Nicotiana tabacum (assembly GCF_000715075.1). Lineage (NCBI taxonomy): Eukaryota > Viridiplantae > Streptophyta > Magnoliopsida > Solanales > Solanaceae > Nicotiana > Nicotiana tabacum. The sequence continues at coordinate 86,262,945 of NC_134097.1, forward strand.
CCCTCAATCACCGGAATGGTATGGCGACTATATATAGGGTTGATACCATAGCCGTGAATGATCACTTCCTAGTGATTCCATTCGAACTTTACTGCCTGATGCAGCGTTGATGCTACTGCCCCAGCAGCATGAATCCATGGCCATCCCAGTAGCATTTGCAATCAATCAAACAGAATCTCCCTTCAGTTAAGGGATTCTGATTTCAAACGGGTTGAAGACAATTAAGGAAAGAATTGGATTAAAATATTTTCCAAAGTAGTGCAAGAAGGGCAAATACATAAAACTATTTAAGGAAAGAGTTTGATAGCAACACAGTTTGTGCAAATAAGGAAAGGCAATCAATCATCAGCCAGTAAAAATAAGAAATTGAGTTTTGGTATGAATGAATCCAATCAGAAAAGGTGAAGAAAGGTTTAATTAAAGAAAATCATTAAAGATCAATCGAACCTTATTAAAAGGAATTCTGAATCAATCACAAATTGGCAAAATCTCTTTTGAAGGAAGAATTCCTCATATATAAAGCATACAGACATGTCAAACAAGAAAGAACTGTCATGCTAATTAGAAAGAATCTAGCATAGAAATGTTCAGAGTCACAAGCGAAGAGGCTCAAATTTAGTACATACGCTCAGACTTAGTTCATGAGAATCCAGGGTTCCATAATAGAACCCTAGTCCAAACATAAGATCAAACTCGCCAAAACCCCCAAATCCTAGGGTTTTCAACTCGAGTCAGATGCAGAGACGAGAAGACAAATAACTGAAATAGGCTCAGAGGTCTCTTTCAGAGGCTCATGAGAAAACAAACAGGTAAAATAGCAGGTTCAAAACAAACATAGTGAAAAAGCTGATTTGAAGCATAAAGAACATGTTTTAAGAAAAGCTTGGAACTTAAATGAGTTTAGAAGAAAAAGAGGTAGCATAAACTTAAGGAAACATTAGATGAAACATGTTTAGAAAGAACTCAAACAAAGTCTAGAAGAAGGCAAATAAGAACTAAGAGCTTAGTAGAAATTACAGTAAAGGAACACACGATTAAACGAACACATAAGATAAACGTGTTAAAGCATGATATAAAAATCAGTAGAAGAAAGAACGGAGCACAGTAGAAGAATATGCATAATAAGGCAAACCTAAGAACACAGGAGAAGGACATGCGAGGTAGAAAAGAGAACATAAAAACATAGCATAGACAGATTCACACAAAGAAAAGAAGAAGAGGAGTCAGAAAACATTTTAAAACTTTTTCAGAAACCCTAATTCGAAGAGAAACAAATTTTGATAGAGAAGATTGGGGAAAACGTCTTAAAAATTATAGTAGAACATAGATATAGCATACATCTAAGAAAACACACAGAAAAACCTCGAATAGCTTAGGGTTTCGGCGAAACCCTAGAAATGAGAAAGGTTTGGAAGAAGGTCTGATCTTGAGTCGGATGAGTTAGAATCAGGCTCCTAATGCTTGAATATGTCGGGGCATGGCCGGAGAAGCCATAGAACTGCAGATCTGAGAAGGATCTGAAGAGAGACATTGGAGTCGGGCCTCAAAGCTTCGAACAACCATGGTTTGATGGTGGAGGGGGGTGAGTACCAACCATCCATGGCCTGAGAAGCTATGGATTCCGGTGAAAGGCGGTTGAAAAGGGGTAGGAGGAGGCTAGGGTTCCGAAGAGTTTTGAGAGAGTTTGAGATTTCAGAGGCAGCTGAGGGGTGAAAATGATGGATTAGGGTAGGTCTCTTGAGTTTAATTATGGAAGGGTGAATTATGGCCGTTGATTTGCATGATCAACGACCTAGATCTAAGAGGGTAGGTGGGAATCGGGTAGGGCCGTTTGGATTGGGTTATGGGTTGGGTCAAATAGAAAAATGGGCCGGTCCGGTTGGGGTTAGGATTGGGTCAATTTAAGGGCTAAAATTGAAATGAAATGGGGCTAAATGTTAAATAGCTAGTTTTTCCTTTTATTTTATAAATAATAGTAAAAATGATTTTAAAAGCAAATTAAAAGTATCGAGACAATTAATAATATATAAATATCAATTTTAAAATAATGGAACCAATTTTACAATTATAAAATGCTATTAATCTTAAAGTAGGTTAGAATTGCAATTATATGCAATTTAGTCTTTTAAATAACAAATAAATTTGTAAAAAGGTACAAAACTTATGTTAACTATATTTTGGTATAAATATGGGAATAAAATAAATTATTCACCAAAATTAATGATTTTGGGAATAATTATGGATTTTATACTGCTAAAATGGATAGTAAATTGATTTTAAAAACTCTTCAAAAGATCGAAAAAATACTAAAACACTTGGGTATGCTTATGTATGTATATATATGCTATTTTGAAAGTATTTTATACATGAAAATACATAGGAAAAAATTGGGTATCAACAGCTGTCCCTCTTTACCCGGGAAGGATGAAAGAGTTGCCGGGTAAAGATATGATGACCAATTTTTTGACCGAATGAAACGATTTGAAGAATTTTGACCGAGCTCTAGTTCTTGAGGTGCCTACATATCCCTGGTCTTACAGGAATCAGGCCATATGTAGTTCAGGATCCATTGGCGGAATATACCGATGGAGATTTCGAAAAGCGGAAGCGATGTTTGGGTTGAGAAGGATGGTCAGAGTCTGATAGGCTGTGGGAACTGGAGCGAGATTGTCCCTGCTGAGGCGGTCATTGCCAGCCGGTTTACCTACAAATGAGCATATATTGAACATAAATTTAAACATGATGCAAGTTCCCATTGGACCATGAATGTTGTCCTCGGACGGTTAGGATGACGTCGTCGGACCATGACGTCCTGGGCCATGAAGCGCATGATAAAGGATTCGCAGGCTATGAAATGATGTTCTCGGGCTATGAGAATGATGCCTCTTGATACCTTTGAATAATGATATGCAAGAGATAAAATGAGGTCCTCAAGCCATGGCATGGCAGTCTCGGGCTATGCAAATGGTGCCTCCGAACAATGACGTCTTTGGACAATTTGGAGATCTTTCAGCCCATGAAATGCAGAAGGTGGCGATATTTCAGCCGATGCAAGACATAAATAAAAGGTGGCGATATTTCAGCCGAAGAGCGATAAGATGGCGATATTTCAGCCATGTAGGGTGGAGACAGTGCTTAGTCTCGGAAGGCAGAACAGTAGCCTTATGCAATACAGAGCAATGCATGATGGAGATAGTGCTTAGTCTCGGAAGGCAGAAAGGTAGCCTTGTGCAATGCAGAGAAATGCAGATGGAGACAATGCTTAGTCTCGGAAGGCAGAAAGGTAGCCTTATGCAATGCAGATAGAGGTAGAGCTTAACCTTGAAAGGCAGAAAGGTAGCCTTATGCAATGCAGGAATGAAGATGGAGACAATGCTTAGTCTCGGAAGGCAAAAAAGGTAGCCTTATGCAAGGAGGAAATGCAGATGGAGACAATGCTTAGTCTCAGAAGGTAGAAAGGTAGCCTTATGCAAGGAGGAAATGCAGATGGAGACAATGCTTAGTCTCGGAAGGCAAAAAGGTAGCCTTATGCAAGGAGGAATGAAGATGGAGGTAGAGATTAACCTCGAAAGGCAGAAAGGTAGCCTTATGCAATGCAGGAATGCAGATGGAGACAATGCTTAGTCTCGGAAGGAAGAAAGGTAGCCTTATGCAAGGAGGAAATGCAGATGGAGACAATGCTTAGTCTTGGAAAGCAGAAAGGTAGTCTTATGCAAGGAGGAAAAGGGAAAAATGATGATAGGCCTTTCTTAGCTGATAGCGGATCGAGACATTGCGACTGCTGGGGATATTGTGTCTGCTGGGAGCATTGTGTGTGGATGTCAACTGTGAGTAAGTGCAATGGTTCTGAGAGTTATATTCTTGAGTAATGTGAGTCTCGTGAGTGTATAGTATATTTGATGATTTTCCAACTCAAGTGCCTACATTCAAAGAAAAATCGTGAGTTTTATAAAGAGGGGAGGTTAGTTCGTATTCCCGCTGGTTCTACTTGACCTGCTCGGCTCCGTTCCGCTGATATTGGGCGTATCATTGGGGTAGCGTTGCTAAACGAAGCAACTTTGGTAACAGACATGCATGATTTAGTAAAGAAATGTGACAATAAATACAAGATTAAGATTAGTTTTCTTTAGATGAACTGACGACGACGATGTGGTCCAAGATACTGCAACTTCTCTCGCTCGAGAATTTTGAGGGTCCTCCTCAAAATTCTGCCCTAGTTTACCGGGCTGCTACTTTCGACGGCTGCTTGCGTCGAATGGCTGAAATCACTTTGGAATTTTGAGGGTCCTCCTCAAAATTCTGCCCCAGTTTCCAATAGCGGGGGGAAATGAAAATTTTATTGAATTATGACCGAACCCATACGGATGCCTACGTATCCCCTCTTAAACAGGAATCAGGTAAGGCGTAGTTCAAATTACATCATATGAGGAATGCATAAAAGTCACACATGGTATCGCTTCACTGCATCTGAATTTATTGGCTTCGGCCAAACTTCACCGTCCATTTTCGCAAGTATGAGGGCTCCTCCGGTGAGGACCCGGTGAACCATGTATGGACCCTGCCAATTGGGAGAGAACATCCCTTTGGCCTCCTCTTGATGTGGGAAAATCTTCTTTAACACCAGCTGCCCCGGTGTAAACTATCTCGGCTTGACTCTTTTGTTGAAGGCTCTGGACATTCTATTCTGATAGAGCTAACCGTGGCAAACTGCATTCATTCTCTTTCCGTCTATAAGAGCTAGCTACTCGTAGCGACTCTCTACCCATTCTGCATCATCAAGTTTAGCTTCCTGTATGATTCTTAAAGAGGGAATTTCTACCTCGACGGGAATGACTACTTCTGTACCATAAACCAACATATAGGGAGTTGCCCCGGTTGATGTGCGGACTGTGGTGCGGTATCCCAACAAGGCAAATGACAACTTCTCATGCAACTGCTTTTGCTTTTCTATCATCTTCCTCAGTATCTTCTTGATATTCTTATTGGCGGCTTCTACAGCTCCGATCATCTGAGGTCTATAAGCTATAGAATTCTTGTGTTTGATCTTGAAAGTTTCACACATGGCTTTCATCAGGTCGCTGCTGAGATTGGAACCATTATCGGTGATGATTGACTCCGGAATTTCGAACCGACAAACAATGCGGTCGCGGACAAAATCTGCTACCACTTTCTTAGTCATTACTTTGTACGATGTTGCTTCAACCTATTTGGTGAAATAATCAATTGCCACTAGAATGAACATGTGCCCGTTTGATGCGGCAGGTTCGATAGGTCCGATAACATCCATTCCCCAAGTGGCGAACAGCCATGACGAGCTTGTTGCAGTAAGCTCGTTTGAAGGCACCTATATCATGTCTGCATGTATCTGATAGCGATGGCATTTTTGGACATATTGGATGCAGTCCATTTCCATAGTCATCCAAAAATAACCAGCTCGGAGTATCTTCTTGGCTAAGACAAAGTCGTTCATATGCGGACCACAGGTCCCTGTATGAATTTCTTCCAATATCCTGGATGCTTCTTTTGCATCGACACACCTTAGTAACTCCAAATCAGGAGTCCTCCTATACAGGATTCCTCTGATATGAAAGAGGTTGTTAGATAGTCTCCGAAGTGTGTGTTTTTGAGTAGGATTTGCGAGTTCTGGATATTCTCCTTTCGTCAAATATTCCTTGATATCATGAAACCAAGGTTTTCCGTCTGCTTCTTCTTCTACATGAGTGCAGTAAGCTGGCTGATCATAGATCTTTATCGGAATAGGATCAATGAAGTTCTTATCAGGGTGTTGTATCATGGACGATAGGGTAGCCAATGCATCAGCAAACTCATTTTGAACTCTGGGAACATGTTGCAACTCTATCTTTGTGAACCTTTTCCTCAATTCCTGTACATGATGCAGATAAGGGAGTATCTTGGAGTTCTTGGTTGCCCATTCTTTTCGGACCTGATATATAAGTAGGTCTGAATCTCCGATGACTAGCAATTCCTGAATGTTCATGTCAATGGCCTTCTTGAGCCCTAAGATGCAGGCTTCGTACTCGGCCATGTTGTTGGTGCACGGGAACCTGAGCTTGACAGATACCGGATAATGCTGACCGGTTTCATATACTAGGACTGCTCCTATGCTAACTCCTTTGAAATTTGCTGCTCCATCGATAAACATTCTCCAACCGTCATAAGATTCTGCAATGTCTTCTCCTATGAAAGATACCTCTTCATCAGGAAAATACGTCTTTAGAGGCTCGTATTCTCCATCCATGGGATTTTCAGCAAGATGATCTGCTAGTGCTTGTCCTTTGATTGCCTTCTGAGTCACGTAAACAATGTCGAATTCACTCAGCAGGATTTGCCACTTGGCTAGCTTGCCAGTGGGCATGGGCTTCTAAAAGATGTACTTGAAATGATCCATTTTTGATATGAGGTAAGTGGTATAGGCATAGAAATAGTGTCTCAACTTCTGAGCTACCCAAGTCAGGGCACAACAAATGCGTTCCAATAGAGAATACCGAGCCTCGTACGGGGTGAACTTCTTGCTGAGATAATAGATGGTCTGCTCCTTTCTTCTCGTTTCATCATGCTGCCCAAAAACACAACCAAAAGCTCCATCCAATACTACAAGGTAGAGTAATAGAGGTCTACCCGGATCGGGCAGGACCAAAACTGGCGGCGTTGACAGGTATTCCTTAATTCTATCAAAGGCTTTCTGACAATCATCAGTCCATTTGGTAGCAGCTTCCTTCTTCAACATCTTAAAGATTGGCTCACAAATGACAGTGGATTGAGCTATGAACCGGCTGATGTAGTTAAGTCTTCCCAAGAAACTCATAACTTCTTTCTTATTCTTCGGTGGTGGCAATTCTTGGATGGCTTTGAACTTTGATGGATCCAGTTCTATTCCTCGAGGACTCATAATGAACCTAAGTAGTTTTCTGATAGGAACCTCAAATGCACACTTGGCAGGATTCAACATCAAGTTGTACCTTTTCTTAGTCTGTTGAAGAACTACCTCAGATATTCCATGTGGTCATTGGCTCTCTTGGATTTGATGATGACGTCATCTACATATACCTCGATCTCTTTGTGTATCATGTAATGGAAAATAGCAGTCATGACCCTCATCTAGGTGGCTCCAGCATTTTTTAACACAAACGAGATCATCTTGTAACAATACATCCCACACTACGTAATGAAATCCGTTTTCTCCATGTCTTCCTCATCCATCCATATCTGATGATACCCAGCAAAACACTCAACGAACGACTGCAGTTCATGCTTGGCGCAGTTGTCAATTAGAATGTGTATGTTTGGTAAGGGGAAGTCGTCTTTCGGACTAGCTCGGTTGAGATCCCGGTAGTCGACATAGACTCTAACCTTCCCATCCTTCTTCGGCACTAGCACAATATTGGCTAACCATGTTGGATACTCTACTACCTTGAGAACCTTGGCTTTGACTTGCTTGGTGACTTCTTCCTTGATTTTCAAACTCATGTCAGGTTTGAACTTCCCGATCTTCTATTTTACTGGTGGACATGTTGGATCGGTTGGCAGTTTGTGAGCTATAATAGATATACTAAGACCAGTCATGTCATCATAAGACCAGGCGAATATGTCCTCATATTCCCTTAGAAATTCCGTGTACTTTTCCTTTTCTAATGGTGACAGATGAACGTTGATTTGTGTTTCTTTGTCATTTTCTGCATCTCCCAGGTTGACAATCTCAGTTTCGTCCAGGTTAGACTTAGGTCTATTTTCAAAATCATCAACCTCTTTAACAACCTCTTATGGTATATCATCTTCTTCTGAGTCCATATCCATTTGTTGCGTTGCCTCGTCGCACGTCACAATCGTCAGTTCATCAAGATAAGTAATAGTAATGCTGTGTGAATAAAGTAAACAACAAAAAGTAATAAGAGCAAGATTTATAAGAAATTAAAATGCTTTGATAAGTTTTATAATTGTTTTGAACATTGGACCCCTTATTTCAATATTAAAAATGCGGAAAAAAGTCAATTAGCGAAAAAATAAAGATAATGCATGGTGCTTTGTTTAGCCTTGCTACCCTGATGTTTTTCGGGCCCTGGTAGTTCTGATGGACCAATTGTTGAGGCGTGCTCCTTGGCTCAGAGCTTGTATAGAAGGTATTTCCTCTCCCTCCTCCTCGAAAATGACACAACCGTCCATATTATCATCTTCCAAAAACAAGTTCCTCATCGCCGCCAGTGCTTCCTCTTCTCCCAACCCATATATGACATTGGCGGGCTGGAAAGTCTGTTCCAATCAAGGTATTGGATGCTCCAGTGGGTAGTAGGGAGTGCGCCAAGGTGGCGACCAGTGGTTGAATTCCTCCCAATTGTATTCATATCCTAAATCGAAAGTGGTACCGTGTTTCTTCAACTTGATAGGCTTAGGGATTCCTTGGAGATTCTTTCCAAGTCCCTTGCCAGGTTCGTATCCGCACTAATTTAGTATACTTTCGATTTTGCTATCCCACCATTTGTCCTTGTCCACGACGTTGACTCGCTCAATATGATGGTAGGTTTCTCCGCCTATCTTCCTTCTTCCTTCGATTGATGGGATGGTCTAGCGACTGTATATGGGATTGCTACCATCACCGTGAATAATTACCTCTTGGTAATTCCACTCGAATTTCACTACTTGATGTAGGGTTGATGCCACAGCCCCAGCGGCATGGATCCAGGGCCGTCCCAATAGCAAGTTGTAAGATGGGACGTCTATCACTTGAAAATCAACGTCGAACAAAGTCAGTCCCATTTGCAGACACAAACTGATTTCCCCAATAGTGGACCTTTGTGATCCATCAAAAGCTTTGACATTAATGGCTCCATCCTTGATCTCATGCAGGATCTTTCCTAGTGTTCTGAGAGTCACCAATGGACAAATATTGAGATGGACCCTCCGTCAATCAGGACTCTGGTGATGAAATGATCTTCGCACTGCACAGTGATGTGCAAGGCCTTGTTATGGCTTAGCCCTTCAGGTGGCATCTCATCTTCGTGGAAAGTGATTTTGTGACTCTCCAATACTTGACCCATCATATTTGCCATTTCTCCTCCTGTTATGTAGCTGGGTACATATGCCTCGCTCAGCACCTTCAATAAGGCATTCTTATGTGCGTCAGAGCTTTGTAACAGAGCCAAGATAGAGATCTGGGCTGGCATTTTGTTCAACTGATCAATGACCAAATACTCTTTGGCTTGTATCTTCCTCCAGAGATCATCAGGCCCAGTTTCAGTGACGTTTGGTCGTTCAGAAGCCTGCTTACTGGACTCGGCTAGGTGTTCTGGAGTATAAACCCTGCCGGTTCTTGTCATACCCTGTGTTGCAATTGCTTCTCCAGATTTGGTTTTCCCTTTCCTTCTCGCCTTGGCGGTGTAATCCCATGGTATGGCCTTTGGGTGGAAAGGTGTTACGGCTGTCATGGCCACCGGGATAGGTACCTTTGCCTTGGATGGTAACACAGCCACTTCGAATGGTATAGGTGTCTTTGGAGACCCAAACCCGACCTCAATAGGTCCTGGAATCTTTGCAGAAGTGGGTGCTTGGAACTCAAGTGGTATGGACATGTCTACTTTAGCGTTTTCAGAAGGCTGGATCTGGACCACAATTGGATTAAGTGTGACCGTTGGTTCCTTTGGCTCGTCACGTTCAGCGATCAATCCGATCGACCCTTTGGGGTCCCAATCATCCTCTATCTCAATCATGTGAATGCCCCCACCCTTGTGGTCAGGCAGAGGGTTGTTGCGGACATTCGGAGGTGGCTCTTTTGCTATGATGATTTTGTTGTCAATCAAAGCTTGGTTCTTATCCATTAGAGAGCGGCACTCATCAATGGTATGCCTCTTCATGCTAGAATGGTATGCACGGGTTTTGTTTGGGTTGACCCATTGGGAGGGGTTTTCGGGGTTTATGGTAGGGATAGGGGTGATGTAACCAATAGCTTTGAGCCTTTCATACAGCTGGTCGATAGGTTCGGCAATGGAGGTATACTGTTTGGGGGGTCTGCGGTCGAAGTTTGGTCGGGGGCTAGAAATGTTTTGGCGGGAGGGAGGTGGTTAATAGTGAGAGGGTTGAGTATTGTAGGTTTGATAGACATGTGCTGGTTGGGAATATCTGGGCGAAACTGGCTGATATGTGGGAGACAGAGGCGATTGGTAACTAGGTGGTGGAGTTTGGTAGGAAGGTGAGGGTGCTTTGTAATTTGGGGTAGGTTGATAGGTGAGTGGAGGTATCAAGTAGGTTTGGTATTCAATTGGGCATTTTGTTCTTTGTGCAACCGTCATGGCGCTCACGTCCCTTTTCTTGGACGTGCCACTAGACTGTAGAGCCTTGTTGGTGGCCTGCAGAGCTTCAAAGTTAGTGACCATACCAATTTTGATACTTTCCTCTATCCTTTCCCCTAGCTTGATGACGTTGGAAAATTTCTGGCTTTCAATCAGCAATAACCTTTCAAAGTACTATGGTTCTTGAGCTCGGACGAAAAACCTGTTCATTTGTTCTTCTTCTAAAGCCGGTCTGACCTTAGCGGCTTCTCATATCCAATGAGTAGCATACTCGCAGAATGTCTCCGAGGGTTTCTTCTTTAAGTTCTGGATGTAGAACACATTTGGTGCATTTTCCGCGTTGAACCTGAACCTGTCTATGAAATCGGATGCCATACTTACCCAATTTGAGCACTTCCTAGGGTCTTGGTTGATGTACCAAGACAAAGCATCTCCTTTCAGACTTCTCATAAAGAGTTTCATGCAAATCTTTTCATCCCTTCCTACTCCGACCAGCTTGTCGCAGTACGTCCTTAAATGGACTCTGAGTTCCCTTGTGCCATCAAACATCTCGAACTTGGGAGGTTTGTACACCTCAGGAAGTTTGACATCTGGCTGAATGCAAAGGTCCTCATAATGCAGACCCTCAATCCCCTTGCTTCCTTTGACACCCTGAATTCGGCTAGTCAGCTTCTTGAGTTCCGCGGCCAGATTCCTGATAAGAGAGTTAGACTCCGGTGTGCTTGAAATAGATTGAGTATAGTATGGTGTGGTTTCCACATAGATGGGGGTATTGTGGGGATGATCATTTGTGGATTTTAGTGGTTTAGGAATGAGCAATGGGGTGTTGTCTGAAGTGTGGCATGTGTTGCAGTGGTGATGGGGAGCGGGTTGGTTTTTTGGTTTCGGGATGCTTTGTGGAGGTCTGGGGTTTTGAGTGTTGGCAAAGTTGACATTTGGGGTAGTGAGGGAAAATGACAAATTCGCCAAGTTCCGAACTTGGTCCAGTTCTTCTTGAAACTTTAATAACTTCTGTTCGAGCTGGGACTCACTTTCCTTGGAAACCTGAATACCCTGAGGAACCTCTACCCTTTCAACTGAGTTCTCCTTTCTGATGTTGCTCAAATCTTCCATCTTTCCCTTGTTCTTGTTTCTGATAGGACTCGGAGGAGGAGGAGGTGGAGGACCCTTAGATCTTGTGGAGTATGATAACGATGCCAGAGTTCACCAACTAACCTTTGGGGAGGGGAATAAACAAAAGGTAAAAATAAAAAGGTAGCAAGTTAGTGCGGATTAGGAGAAAAACACGTTGCAATATTTAAACACATAGTGCAAGAATATAAATTGTGTCCTAATTTGGGAGCCTCTTTGTGCCCAAGGTAGGCCTAGCGACAAGTTGATTTGGAGAACATATAATTCTAAATGCCTCATTTTATTGATAAAAATAAGATGAGTCCCAAAACTATACTAATGTAGCAGAAAAATAAAATGTTATTAATGGTCGTTGGCCTTATTACATTTTTAAAGCAAGAGAAAAGACTCCTAACTACTTGGTCCAAGAAGGACCTTCCCTAGACTCGGCATCTTTAGCTCCATCGAACAGCTTCACCAACTCACGCAGTCCCAACAGCAAATAGGCTCTAGCCAAGTGTCCTCCTTCGTTTCCCTTAGCGTTCTGGCAGTTTTCAATCCTCTGGATGAACTTCCTTTCCAATTCCACTAAAGCCCGCTCCAAATACCCTAGTCGCTTGTTGGCGCTGACATCCATATCTTTCCATTCTTCAATCAACTTTTGATGGGCTTCTTGAATCTCGCGGTGCTCATTCTGGCATTCCTGTATCCTCTTGCGCAATTGGTTGTACTTAACTTGTGCTTCAGCCTTTTCATCGATGATCCTGTGACCTCGAACAAACCCAGGTTGGCCCAGACCATTGTGATTATCCTCCAGCCATCCTGAATAGTATGGGGTGCAACCAACATGGTATATGTCTGGCTCGATAGTATCTCTTCCCATTATGATCTTGCAATGCCACATATGCTGAGCTTCGCACTTATAAGGACTGTCATCAGCTTGGAAATCAGCCCGGAAGTGACTCATCTTGTCGACCCTTGGTATAACCTGCTTCCTACCAACCTGTCTCATGACCCAGAGGGGGACATATGGGTAGGTTCTTCTTAAACCGATTAGTATCAGAAACGACGCGTCCTTGGATCGGGCGATGAAATTGTCAGCAGGGAACCATTCGAACATCCATTGTATTTGATCCTCGGTCAGATTTTCAAATAGCTCCACCCATCCTTTGGCATCTTCTGGCTGAGCAAACATGTCGGGCATGTAGTTCATTCGCCTTGGTTAATGGAAGGCTATATGATCGTCCCAATCTCTCCACTGAATCTCTTGCCGATATTCACCCCTTTTTAGATGCTCCACGAGCCAAAGCTGGAATAACAAGTTGCAGCCTTCGAAGTGTGGCCTGCAGAGCTTCAAAGTTAGTGACCATACCACTTTTGATACCTTCCTCGATCCTTTCCCCTAGCTTGATGACGTTGGAAAATTTCTGGCTTTCAATCAGCATTAACCTTTCATAGTACTATGGGTCTTGAGCTCGGATGAAAAACCTGTTCATTTGTTCTTCTTCTAAAGCCGACCTGACCTTAGCGGCTTCTCATCTCTAATGAGTAGCATACTCGCAGAATGTCTCTGAGAGTTTCTTCTTTAAGTTCTGGATGTAGAACACGTCTGGTGCATTTTCTGCATTGAACCTGAACCTGTCCATGAAATCGGACGCCATACTTACCCAATTTGACCACTTCCTAGGGTCTTGGTTGATGTACCAAGACAAAGCATCTCCTTTCAGACTTCTCATAAAGAGTTTCATGCAAATCTTTTCATCCCTTCCTACTCCGACCAGCTTGTCACAGTACGTCCTTAAATGGACTCTGGGATCCCTTGTTCCATCAAACATATCGAACTTGGGAGGTTTGTACCCCTCAGGAAGTTCGGCATCTAGCTGAATGCAAAGGTCCTCATAATTCAGTCCCTCAATCTCCTTGCTTCCTTTGACACCCTGAATTCAGCTAGTCAGCTTCTTGAGTTCCGCGGCTATATCCCTGATAAGAGAGTTAGACTCCGGTGTGCTTGAAATAGATTGAGTATAGTATGGTGTGGTTTCCACATAGATGGGGGTATTGTGGGGATGATCATTTGTGGAGTTTAGTGGTTTAGGAATGAGTAATGGGGTGTTGTCTGAAGTGTGGCATGTGTTGCAGTGGTGATGGGGAGCGGGTTGGTTTTTTGGTTTCGGGATGCTTTGTGGAGGTCTGGGGTTTTGAGTGTTCGCAAAGTTGACATTTGGGGTAGTGAGGGAAAATGACAAATTCTCCAAGTTCCGAACTTGGTCCAATTCTTCTTGAAACTTTAATAACTTCTGTTCGAGCTTGGACTCACTTTCCTTGGAAACCTGAATACCCTGAGGAACCTCTACCCTTTCAACTGAGTTCTCCTTTCTGATGTTGCTCAAATCTTCCATCTTTCCCTTGTTCTTGTTTCTGATAGGACTCGGAGGAGGAGGAGGTGGAGGACCCTTAGATCTTGTGGAGTATGATAACGATGCCAGAGTTCACCAACTAACCTTTGGGGAGGGGAATAAACAAAAGGTAAAAATAAAAAGGTAGCAAGTTAGTGCGGATTAGGAGAAAAACACGTTGCAATATTTAAACACATAGTGCAAGAATATAAATTGTGTCCTAATTTGGGAGCCTCTTTGTGCCCAAGGTAGGCCTAGCGACAAGTTGATTTGGAGAACATATAATTCTAAATGCCTCATTTTATTGATAAAAATAAGATGAGTCCCAAAACTATACTAATGTAGCAGAAAAATAAAATGTTATTAATGGTCGTTGGCCTTATTACATTTTTAAAGCAAGAGAAAAGACTCCTAACTTCTTGGTCCAAGAAGCACCTTCCCTAGACTCGGCATCTTTAGCTCCATCGAACAGCTTCACCAACTCACGCAGTCCCAACAGCAAATAGGCTCTAGCCAAGTGTCCTCCTTCGTTTCCCTTAGCGTTCTGGCAGTTTTCAATCCTCTGGATGAACTTCCTTTCCAATTCCACTAAAGCCCGCTCCAAATACCCTAGTCGCTTGTTGGCGCTGACATCCATATCTTTCCATTCTTCAATCAACTTTTGATGGACTTCTTGAATCTCGCGGTGCTCATTCTTGCATTCCCGTATCCTCTTGCGCAATTGGTTGTACTTGACTTGTGCTTCAGCCTTTTCATCGATGATCCTGTGACCTCGAACAAACCCAGGTTGGCCCAGACCATTGTGATTATCCTCCAGCCATCCTGAATAGTATGGGGTGCAACCAGCATGGTATATGTCTGGCTCGATAGTATCTCTTCCCATTATGATCTTGCAATGCCACATATGCTGAGCTTCGCACTTATAAGGACTGTCATCATCTTGGAAATCATCCCGGAAGTGACTCATCTTGTCGACCCTTGGTATAACCTGCTTCCTACCAACCTGTCTCATGACCCAGAGGGGGACATATGGGTAGGTTCCTCTTAAACCGATTAGTGTTAGAAACGACGCGTCCCTGGATCGGGCGATGAAATTGTCAGCAGGGAACCATTCGAACATCCATTGTATTTGATCCTCAGTCAGATTTTCAAACAGCTCCACCCATCCTTTGGCATCTTCTGGCTGAGCAAACATGTCGGGCATGTAGTTCATTCGCCTTGGTTGATGGAAGGCTATATGATCGTCCCAATCTCTCCACTGAATCTCTTGCCGATATTCACCCCTTTTTAGATGCTCCACGAGCCAAAGCTGGAATAACAAGTTGCAGCCTTCGAAGTGTGGGGCTCCTTGTTGACACTTTTCCAAGGCTCGGTATATTTCTGCAACGATCATGGGCACTATGCTAGAAGTTTGCCCACCAATTCCCTCCGTTAAGGTTTTAGTGACCATAGCTAGCCTGGTGTGAATCCTTGCTTTCTTCATACGAAACACTATCATCCCCAAGAAGCAGAACATAAAGACAATGACCCTTCTGTGGATATGCCCCAATGAGGTGAGGGAGAATTCATCTGGGTAAGTGCGGTAAGACTTACTATGGCCGTACATTTCGTACAGATAGTCAAAAGGAATGTAGGAATCCTTCAAGCAGGTCAAGTCTGTGTTTTTCTTTAGGCCCGTCATTTTGAGAAAACCCCTACCCTTACGATTTTACGGCATAAATAAACCTAGAGTCTCCCACGGAGTACCAGCTAATCCTCCTATTTCCTCGAGCAGAGGTGTCATCTCAATCTCCCAGAAGCGAAACACAGACCTATCATAGTCCCAGAACAGAGTAACAGCTTCTATGATTTTGTTGTTGGGTTGGACCTCCAGGAGAGAAGGCAAATTACCTAGGTATTTCCGGACAAGAGCCTGATCATTGGAGTGAAGATCCTCCCACCAGCTTAGCAACCTTGGGTGGATGTTGGTGACCATACCAAATCTGGGGACTTTCGTGCCTCATTTCTGCAAAACAAAGTGTTAGACCCTTACCTCGCCGGACTCGACTATTTAAACCAATAATTAGCATAAGCAGCATTTAGTTCTCCAAATAAATGCACAGACTATGGTAACGTCCGTTTGGGTTCCCAAGAAACCCAGTGGACTTTGGACAAGGCTATCTTAAAGAGTCATTATGTGGACAACATAACTGACTCGGCTAGGTTTTGACAATGATGCATGCACAATTGAACAGAGTAGGGTTTCTATAAGGTATTAGACTGGTACCCTTGAGCGGACAACTCAAGAGGGAAAGGCACGGAACCGTCGACTACAGCGTTGATCGACTGGTTTTACCGCAAATACGCCTTTGCCAAATTTAAGGGATAATGATATCGGAAGGGCGCAACTACTCATTATAAGAGTTGCTATGGTATTTTTTTTGGCACGAGTGGAATATGCAGTTACAAGTTGTCATGTATTTGCACGATCATAAAGTAATGATTACAATAATTGCTCATAATTACAACCATATTGGAGGAAAGCGATAAAAGAAAGCGTTAGAGAAAAGAAACAAAGAGCCAAGTCAGTTTCGTAATAGAAGAGAAATAAATACATTAAATAAAGGCAATAAAGAAGCAGTAAAGTCACAAATAACATGAAATGGTAAGACCCTAAAAGATAATCCCCAACAGAGTCGCCACGCTGTCGAGACCCCTTTTTCTCGCGAAATCAGGCTTGTGACATTTGGGAGGACAACTCGTTCCCTCTTGGGATTTGGGTTTTGGAACTTCAAGAATCGCCACCTAATGATTAAGTGCATTAGGACACTAAGAAGAGTTTGAGTTTGAAAAACCAGAGTCTGGGTAAGGGCTAGAAATTATCTCGAGGGGAAGGTGTTAGGCACCCCTCAAGATCCACTAGTGTGGTTCCCGACCATGTTACAATTGTGACTTCACATAATCAAATAAGCAATTAAGGGCCTCAAATAGAAGGGGATTTTCACATATTATTGCAAGCAAATTGAATGTTTGAAGAGAATAAGGAAAGCAAAAATAGTTCGGACAATAAAATGAGTTAAAAGAGGGGGGTCCTAGGTTTACAAACAATATGGATCACATCAATGCAATACCCGGCAATCACTCCTCAGAAGAGGGGTTGCACGTGGTATTAGCGCACCGGTCATCATATCCATATCTACCCTTCCTACCACATTAAGGTAGTAAAGCGCAGAATGGTGACGTTACTTATTGCATGCTAGTACCCGCCCCAATCCTATCAGTCCTGGAGGCATTTGGGGCTACTAGTCCTAAAGGAAGGGAAATTTGGCTTTTCAGAGTTTTAAAAGGATAAAATTCTAAGGCGACAATCAAAACATATAAGGCAGGTTTGGGGAGAACACATAACAGTTTAAAGGGCTCAAACATGCCTCCTCATTTAAAGAGACAAATTGGATAGCATGGCTTACAAGTACTGGTTATGGTCTGAAATCAAATTAAAGCGTAGGATAGGCTGATTCATCACATATTTTTCAAATGAGGAGTCTGAATTAGCCTTCCATGGTTGTAATTTATCAAAGACTGATGCAGTTAATTAATTACCTAATGGTTTGCCTAAGTGAGACCTATAAGCATGATATCTAATAGTGCTTACTTCGATTTTAAAGAAGGCTTACTGATTGTAGAAAACACATAAGTTCTGCGGATGTTAAACGATAGTACTACTGATTTTAGACCTGTAGATGAAATAAACGAATTAGATTCAACTGGTTACTCCTATAGGCATGATTTCTAGGCGTTGTTGGTTTTAAGATGAGTATAAAAGTGCAAAAGTCCTATAGACATGGTATCTAGAATGAAACTTATTATTACTTAACCTATAACTGTTTGGCTAATGATAGATGTAAAATGCAGAAGTGCCGAAGACCTATAGTCATGATTTCTATATGCAAAAGTGCAGAAAAACCTACAGACAGGATTTCTATATGATATGCGGAAGTGTAGAACCTTATAGGCAGGATTTCTATATGATATGCCAAAGTGTAGGAATTATAGGCAGGATTTCTATATGATATACGTAAGTGCAGAGCTTGTAAATAGTAACGCCTATGAGCGCCGTCTAACCTTTGCATATATAAGTGACCCTCCCCTTTTCACTAGAACCCCATAAGTTATTACAACATATTACAGACTAGAATAAATTAAGAAAAGTAAAATTACATCAGAAATTAAGCTACAACCAAGTAGCCTAATTCAGACTCAAGGTCCAACAATATGAAGTGAACCAACTTCCAAGATCAGGTTTCCAAAGCCTTCTCTTATTTGGGATGTGCCAAAGTTCCTCAAGAGACTTAAATGGACTCAGGGCAGTGCATACAACCCAAATATATTGCAGAATTAAGAGCATAGTGCAGTGTGGAAATGCCAGCCCTCAGATGTCCAAGTTCAGAGGAAACTCAAAGTCCCAAAGCAAGGATCATAAGGGAGGGGGGGCAGAACTTAGAATCTAAGAGTAAGTGTAAGTGCATAGAGGGGGAATTAGGGAGAGCCATGGCAGGCTGGTGGTCATGCCCAGTAATTTGGAGTGCTGGCACACCCCTGACTAGCCTATTAGCCACATTTTGAGAGTTGGGATCCATTGAGGATCAGGTTCAGACCTAAGCAACAATTTGGATGCTGTCAAGCCATGAACCTTAACTCAAACACATATAAGGGGGTAGGGGTATAGGGAGTTCATAACAAACAGCAGATGCAAAAAGAGAGTAGCATTCTTAAAACAGAACATGAACAACAAAGTAGGCATGAGTGTAGCAACTCTAAAATAAACACATAGGGATGGTGCTGAAATCAAAATTAAGGCATACCCGTTTCAGGGAAACAAATAAGTGAAAGCTGAAGTATTGTAAACCAAATTGCAAGTAAACAGCACAAAAGATCTCAGAAGAGAGTAGAGTATTGAAAGAGTATTGTAATTGAGAGGTATGTGTAAAGTGTTGAGTTCGAAGTGTTGAACTGAAGGTTCAAGGTGTCTAAGTGAAGAGGGTCGTGCCCCTTTTATAGTGCAGAAAACAAGTAAGAAAAGGTAAGAGAATAATTTGCAATCAATCACACAGAATCTCCCTTCAGTTAAGGGATTCTGATTTCAAACGGGTAGAAGACAATTAAGGAAAGAATTGGATTAAAATCTTTTCCAAAGTAGTACAAGAAGGGAAAATACATAGAAACTATTTAAGGAAAGAGTTTGATAGCAACACGGTTTGTGCAAATAAGGAAAGGCAATCAATCATCAGCCAGTAAAAATAAAAAATTGAGTTTTGGTATGAATGAATCCAATCAGAAAAGGTGAAGAAAGGTTTAATTAAAGAAAACCAATAACGATCAATCGAACCTTATTAAAAGGAATTCTGAATCAATCACAAATTGGCAAAATCTCTTTTGAAGGAAGAATTCCTCATATATAAAGCATACAGGCATGTCAAACAAGAAAGAACTGTCATGCTAATTAGAAAGAATCTAGCATAGAAAAGTTCAAAGTCACAAGCGAAGAGGCTCAAATTCAATACATAGGCTCAGACTTAGTTCGAGAGAATCCAGGGTTCCATAATAGAACCCTATTCCAAACATAAGATAAAACTCGCCAAAAACCCCAAATCCTAGGGTTTTCAACTCGAGGCAGATGTAGAGACGAGAAGACAAATAACTGAAACAGGCTTAGAGGTCTCTTTCAGAGGCTCATGAGAAAACAAACAGGTAAAATAGCAGGTTCGAAACAAACATAGTGAAAAAGCTGATTTGAAGCATAAAGAACATGTCTTAAGAAAAGCTTGGAACTTAAATGAGTTCAGAAGACAAAGATGTAGCATAAACTTAAGGAAATAGTAGATGAAACATGTTTAGAAAGAACTCAAACAAAGTCTAGAAGAAGGCAAATAAGAACTAAGAGCTTAGTAGAAATTATAGTAAAGGAACACAGGATTAAACGAACACATAAGATAAACGTGTGAAAGCATGATATAGAAACTAGTAGAAGAAAGAACGGAGCACAGTAGAATAATATGCATAATAAGGCAAACCTAAGAACATAGGAGAAGGACATGCGAGGTAGAAAAGAGAACATAAAAACATAGCATAGACAGATTCACACAAAAAAAAAAGAAGAGGAGTCAGAAAACATTTTAAAACTTTTTCAGAAAGCCTAAATCGAAAAGAAACAAATTTTGAAAGAAAAGATTGGGGAAAAAGTCTTAAAAATTCTAGTAGAACATAGATATAGCATAGATCTAAGAAAACACACAGAGAAAAACCTTGAATAGCTTAAGGTTTCGGCGAAACCCTAGAAATGAGAAAGGTTTGGAAGAAGGTCCGATCTTGAGTTGGATGAGTCAGAATCAGGCTCATAATGCTTGAATATGCCGGAGCATGGCCGGAGAAGCCATAGAACCGTAGACCTGAGAAGGATCTGAAGAGAGCCATCAGATTCGGGCCTCGAAGCTTCGAACAACCATGGTTTGATGGTGGAGGGGGGTGAGTACCAACCATCCATGGCCTGAGAAGCCATGGATTCCGGTGAAAGGCGGTTGAAAAGCGGTAGGAGGAGGCTAGGGTTCCGAAGAGTTTTGAGAGAGTTTGAGAGTTCAGAGGTGGATGAGAGTTGGAAATGAAGGATTAGGGTAGGTAATTTGAGTTTAATTATGGAAGGGTGAATTATGGTCGTTGATTTGCATGATCAACAACCTAGATCTAAGAGGGTGTGTGGGAACCGGGTAGGGCCGTTTGGATTGGGTTATGGGTTGGGTCAAATAGAAAATGGGCCGGTCCGGTTGGGGTTAGGATTGGGTTAATTTAACGGCTAAAATTGAAATGAAATGGGGCTAAATGTTAAATAGCTAGTTTTTCCTTTTATTTTATAAAAAATAGTAAAAATAATTTTAAAATCAAATCAAAAGTAATGAGCCAATTAATAATATATAAATATCAATTTTAAAATATTGGAACCAATTTTAAAATTATAAAATACTATTAATCTTAAAGTAGGCTAGAATTGCAATTATATGCAATTTAGTCTTTTAAATACCAAATAAATTTGTAAAAATGTAAAAAAATTATATTAACTATATTTTGGTATAAATATGGGAATAAAATAAATTATTCACCAAAATTGATGCTTTTGTGAATAATTATGGATTTTGTACTACTAAAATGGATAGTAGATTAATTTTAAAAACTCTTCAAAAGATCGGAAAAATACTAAAACACTTGGGTATGCTTATGTATGAATATATATGCTATTTTAAACTATTTTGAAAGTATTTTTTATATAAAAATACATAGGAAAAAATTGGGTATCAACAAGGTGTTGCCTCGTTAAAAACCTTGCTGGTAAAACCCTTGTTGGGATAAAAACACGGTGAAAGAAAAAGAGTGCAACAGATTCTTTAAAACCTTAAGGTTTTCGAGCTTGGTTTTAGAGTTTTGACTGCCTCGGTCGGATGCCTACATAAAGGTCAGAATGGCGTATATACTAAAATGCAAAGGGAATAATTTAGAGTTGTGTGGTTCGGACTTAGCCGAGGGCATAGCTTGCTATCACTATTTTACTGTTTGATTATCCTTTTGCTCCTTTGAGGGTGGAGACACTGGTGTCAGTGTTACATCGTGTACTGCGAACATTTCTCTCAGTGCATACTGTTCCCCGCAGACGGTTTTAATACCCTCTTTTGTCGGTAATTTCATCATTTGATGGAGGGTGGATATCACCACTCTCATACAGTGTATCCACAGCCTTCCAAGCAAGGCGTTGTACCTCATGCCTCCCTCGATGACATGGAATTTAGCATTTTGGGTCGTGCCGGCCACGTTGACTGGAAGGGTGATTTCTCCTTTCATTGTTACGCTTGTCATGTTGAATCTGTTGAGGACTCGAGAGGCAGGTACGATTTGGACGAGGAGTCCAAGCTGCTCTACCACCCTCGATATGATAATATTGGTCGAGCTACCTAGGTCCACAAGTACACGTTTACTTTGAAATGAATTGACAAGGAAGGAGATTACCAATGCATTGTTGTGAGGTTGAGACAAGGTCTCGATGACATCGTCGCCGAATGTGAGGGCATCCTCGGGTATGTAGCCCCGAGTTCGCTTTTCTCTGGTGATGGATATTTTTGTTCTTCTCATTATGGGCTCATGTGGGGCATCAATGTCTCCCAAGATCATATGGATGACATATTGCGGCTCATTCATTTCGTTCTTCTTAGCCGCCTCTCTTTCTCGAAACTGATTTTTGGCCCGATCTCTTAGGAATTCTTGGAGATGACCTTTATTGAGTAACCTGGCTACTTCTTCTCGGAGCTGGTGGCAATCCTCAATCCTGTGGCCGTATGTATTTTGAAATTCACATACTAAGTTATGATTCCATTGTGAAGGATCCGATTGCACAGGCATGTGCCACTTGTCTTCTCTGATTTTGCTGATGGTGAACACGATGTCTGATACATAGACGTTGAAGTTGTATTCTGACAAGTGAGGTGCCTCTGTTGGCCCTGTATGCCTATCGAATCCGGCTCTATTGACGAGCCCCCGAGGATTCTGTCCTCGGTAAATCTTTCGATTATTGCGGGGTATGTTGCGACTTACAACATTTCTCCTGTCTTCGGTGTATGTCTGGTACATTTTCTTTGTTTGGTTTTGGCTCCTTTTCCAGAAGCCTACTTGGGTATACCGAGCCCGAGTGGGCCCCTAGCTGGTAGTCCTCGACCCTGATTTTCGACTCTTATCGGTTATGGACATCTGACCAAGTCATGGTCGGGTACTCGATTAGGTTCTGTTTAAGCTATTTGGAAGCCACCGAGCTTCGTTTGTTCCGACCTTGATTAAAGGCCTATACCGCCTAGTTGTCGGAGACTGGTGATAGTTCCATTCGATCCATTTGAAAGCGAGATAAAAACTCTCGCAGCATCTCATTATCCCTTTACTTAATCTTGAAGACGTCGGATTTCCTTGTGGCACCTTGATGGCCCCAGCATGTGCCTTTATGAAGGAATATGCCAGCATGGCAAATGAGTCTACAGAATTTGGGGCCATGTTTTGATACCACATCATTTCCCCTTTAGAAAGTGTTCCCCCGAACCTCTTTAGCAGGACAGACTCGATCTCGTCGTCCCTTAGGGCGTTGCCCTTTACTGCATAGGTGTAGGCGGTAACATGCTCATTGGGATCTGAGGTACCGTTATATTTCGGAAGATCTGGCATTCTGAACTTCTTTGGAATGGGTTTCGGGGCCGCTTCTTATGGGAACGTCTTCTGTATGAACTTCTTTGAGTCCACACCTTTCAAGATCGGGGGCGATCATGGAATTTGATCGACCATGGAGTTGTAAGTCTCGACCTTCTTATTGTTGGCTTCTATCATTTTCTCGCCTGATTCGATCCTTCTGCTGAGGTCCTCGAGCATTTTTATGATTATAGGATCGACTATCGACCCGTTGTTGCTTGATCTCTGTGGTACCTGCCCGGCCGAGGGAGCCGTCCCCGGTGCTACTGTGCTAGAAGTTTTCTGGTGACTTTGCAGCTGAGCAATAGCCAGCTGTGTGCCTGCAACATTTCAAAAATAATGTGAAGGCTAACCTCCCGTTCTTCCCGAGCTGGGGTTTTCTAGGATTCTTGTTGGTCGCGTTGGTGAATGCTCCAGTTGGTGCGATAGCTTATTTCGATGTGTTGGGCGTCGCGTGAAACTGTATCCACGGGAATCAGTTCTGGTGCGCTCTCAGGGTTTTGTGGTGGTACACCAACACCTGGGACGTCAACACTATTTTCTCCATGGTCTTCAAGGTTGATGTTTTCACGTGCGTTTATTGAGTTAGACATTTGACCTGAAATCAAAGATCTTGGGCAACAAAAAGTGTGAAAGATAACTTGCGTTACGTGGTTAAACCAACAAGAAAATAATCACTATTATTTTTTAGCCCCATGGTGGGCGCCAAATCTTTTAACGTAAAAATGGTAATAACAATTAAATTTGATTATGGGACTCTAAAAATATGTGATCTATTTTTATGCCGGTTGTTAATCAGTTGACGCTATGTGAAAGACTTAGAAATGAGATAAGAGTTATGAATAAGGCAATAACCAAATCGATAGGCTAACAATCGGGGCCTCGAGCTTGTCGATTCGGGGCCCTCGAGGTCGATTCTGATGCTCCGCTGAGAGCTATCGAAGGCTCTCATAATAGTTATAATAAAATAAATGAAGGCTCTTTATGGCCAATGATAGGCAATAAATGATGAACATTAATGAAGATAATCAATGGAAGCAATAATATCAAGAGAATGTGTTAGAGAGTAGAAAGAATGTTCTTATGTATTTAGTATGGAGCAGCCAACCCAATACAAATTTACAAAGATATCCTTTATATAAGAGAGGACATCCCAATGTAGTAAAAGACATTAATTACAAAGATACAGGGCAGGTATAGCCACCTGATGCCCAGATACGAGTCAGGACTAGACTTCTAGGCTTTGTCAGCCTTAGTTGCATGCCTAGGGAACTTCCCACTCTCACCATAGCCGTGGTCAATGCTTTCCCAATGTCGGGCGTCGACAAACCTCGAGGGAGAAAATTCGACCATAGCCTTGTAGTTTCGAGCCTTCGAGATGATCTTTTGTGGTGCCTCAATGACGAGGAATTGGACCCTCCAATTTCACCGTATACATTATCTCTTACGATACTATATGCCCAAGAACTTGGACAGTTACGTTCTTAAGTCAGCACTATGACTTTTCTTGTTAGGTTTTTAGGTTCTTTCACTTCCTCAAATACCTTTTGGATCTAACCCATTTTTTCCCTAAAACCCACTATATATATGACCAACTTAGGTGTTTACCTTGGAAAATGAGCTTAACAATTAAAGATATTTTGTGGTTTTAAAGATACGTGATATATTCTAATACGAGTGATTATACAAGTAATATTGAGCTTAAGTAAGGAGAAATAAAGAACCGAATTTGTGTTGTTGTAACAGTAAGGGGCCTCGAGATTGACTTATCCAGGGACCTCGAGGTCAGCTAAGAGTAATAAAGTATGAACAATAAAGTAAATGCAGTAAAGCTGAAGAATAATTGGAGAGCACATTAAACGAGAAGAATAAGAATGTCATATTGTAATGAATGATCTAATGCCTTACAATATGATTGGGGTCCCCTTTATATAGGAGGAGAACTCCCTAATATAGTACATTTCTTATAAAAAGTAAAGGATTCTATTGGTACATGTGTATAACGGTCTAGTACGGACTTGTACCATTTTGTACAACCCTTATCCTATAATTAATGCCCAGGACCACGTGTCCTTGAGACATTTTCGTTCTTTCTTGATTGACTTCAAGATTGCAACTCCCTCGAGGAAAATCGCGCCAGGCCCTCGATCAGCTTCCTTGAGGAAAGAGTTCCTCAGCCGGATCTAATCTCCACTTCGAATCTCCCGGACTCGGACCCATAGCTCGATTTAAGACTGCAAAATCATGCTCCCTCGATTTTGACCGTATACAAATAGCCCTCGTGTTTCTTAAAATGGAATGATATGAATCGATTTTGACCTTGATTTTCTCGAACTTCTAGTTATGACATCATCCTCGTGAAGCTAACATTCGGAGTGATCAAAATGTCCCATCAGCTCGCTTCCCAATAACATTAAATGCATGCCAGTGTTGGTCGACTATCAACGCCTTCGACCCATCGCTACCCCTCTATAAATATGGGGCGTCTTCTTTTATTAAACAACTTTACCTTTATTCAATCTCTTCTAATCCTCACCTCATCAATATCCTGTTTCCTTTGCCCCTTTAAACACAATAAAACACCAAACTTTAGCCGAAAATACTACATCCCAGTTTACCCTTCTTCCTCACCTTATAACCATGGCCAAAACTTCCAAGACAGTCCCTAAAAAAGATAAAGGCCGGTCAAACCGGTGGTTCCGCTGACACTTGAAGAGATCACCCCTGGTGATTGCATCATTAAGAAGGACTTCACTATCGAAAACCCTCCTAACATCGAGGGCCGATGCGAACACGTGTCACGATATATTAGCCTGATAACCACGCAGATCGTCAAGGAGGTAAGGAAGGAATGTCGATGGGGGAACGAGGTCAAGATTCAGATCCCGAGTCCTGATGAAAGCATAACTACCCATAAGGAGAGGATTTTGAGTGTTTACATTTATCCTTTCACACTGAGTCCCATCAATCCGGTGGTGATCGACTTCTACAAGACATACAAAGTCACCCTCTGCCAAATCCACCCTTCGTTCTTGCGTATTGTGATCATGTTGCGGTGCTTTTCTGAGAAGGCCGAAGGTTTAGAATTCACCCTCAGCCACTTAGTTAATTGTATCGTCTCCAGTTATTCCAAGGGCTTATCAAGCTACAGTGTCGAACCACGAAGTCCTTCTTCGCTAGTACCGATGAAACAAAAGATCGAGGTTGGATGAGCCATTTTGTTAGAGTTAGGACTTCAGACATCATCCTTGAAGAAAAAATGCCGTTCCCGGAGAGGTGGAATTATAACCGTAAGTGGAGTTCGCATTTCCTTTTGTATCTATTCTTGTTCTTTCATTTTTCATAGCATACTTATCTTTCTTTTGGCAGCCGATACTTGGCCACCCTTGGTGGTGCCCGACCTGCTCTAGGCGTTGGTTAGGAAACTAGTCGCCACATCCTCTTATGACAAGCGCAAATGGTGTGACTTGACGAGGGGCCGGTGGGAGGCCAAGAACCACGGCCTTGGAGACACGTCTGAGATCAGGCTGCCCTGCTCGGGAAAATGACCAAGCCTTCAAATCCAAAGCCCGAGAAGGATAATAAAAGAAAAAGGGTCTCAGAGCCCGAAGACCCCCAAGACAATAAAACCTTCACTCGAAGGCTACGAAAAAGGTTTGCTCAAACTAGCATAGATTCAGACCATGACTCCCTAGATGATAAGGAAAATGATGGGGAAGAATTGGTGCTGATAACTTAGACCGGGAAGTAAGTCGAGGCCATCAAGCCTCCCGAACTAGAAAATCCACCTTGTGACGAGGATGCCCAAAGGGAAGAGACGGGAAAGGCCCTCGTATCCCCGGAGGTTGAAATTGTTCCTTCGTCTTCAACAACTATACCAGAGGGGGTAAAGGCTGAGGCCCCTAAGGTTAATGAGAATGCCCCAATTGAAGAGCTCGGGGCCGCGACAACATGTCATTCTCTTTCATTGCCAACTTATTCTGGGGAGCAATCGAGGAAGCCAACACTTTGCATATGACCGACCCAAGTAAGGTCGTCGCGAATGATCCTTTCTAGAGTTGTTATGCTGGGGTTGAGGGTGTCAATGACTTCAACAATGCATCCTCTATTTTTGAAGAGGCCCAACGTCTCTTTCTTCGGGTAAAGACTTGCCCTATATATTGCAAGTTTTTCTCCCTTTGTTTTCCTCTTCCACTGACGCGTTTTTATTTCATGTATAGGTTGTTACAAAGTTCAAGGCCGAGCTAAAATAGTGTGAGGTAAAGCTCAAGAGAGTCTTAGGCGAAGAAAATGCCCTGAGGCTCCTTTGTAGTCAAAAGGAAAAGGAGCTTAAGAACCTCCGGACTGCTTTGGCCAAACCTAAAAAAAGCGAATCCGAGCTGGTCGAGCAGGTAAATCTGATTTTAACAAAGTTCGGCATTATTGGCCTTGCTTCTGAGGCTAATACTTTGACGTCTTAGCTGCAACAAAAGCTAGACATGATTGGCCAGCTACAGGGTGAGGTGAACCAAGTTCGGGCTGATTGCCACCAGTGGAAGGAGTATATGGATCGACTAACCACCAAAAAGGAAGCTGTTAAGGCTCAACTGACCTCGGCTGAAGCTCAGCTCCGCGGTGATGAAGCGAAAGGCTTGGCTCATGCTAAGGAAATTGAGGATCTAGAGGTTGAGCTGACTAAAGCCCGCAATGAAGCTGCATATGCTAAGGCTGAAGCTGCACAAACCAAGGCCGAGGCTGAGAAAATGAAAGTTGTAGCCGATAAATCCATTGCTATATACCAGAAAGAAGTCGTGACTGTTCAAGCTTAGTTGAGGGAAGCCTCCAATCGGGTGAAATGGACCTATGAATTGGCTAAGTGTTAAGGCCGGAGGGAGACTCTAGAGGAAGTCCGTGCTCGAGGATTTGACCTTGCCGAGGAGATAGCCAAAACACAGGCACAGGAAACAGATGCTAGGTTTCTTGTCTCTTTTAATGATGAGGACGTGGTGAGTGGTTCCATGGATAGGGAAAGTGAAGAATATGCTCCTGAAGGGGAAAATGCTTCAGAAGATAAAGCCATTGGAGATGAATACGTCACTCCTGGGGAAAAGGCCCCGAAAATAGATTAGGTTTCTATTTTTTTGTTAGAGTCCTTTGTTGTAATATGCTTTGTAAATTTCCCGGATGAATATAAAGTAGCTTTGTGCTCTATACATGATTCGTGCTGGCCTTTTATTTTGTCTCCGTTCATAAAAATTTCGGATGATTCACGTGTTAAGTTTGAGTATTGGTTTAGACTCGCAATAAGACCTTAGGCTTTTATTGCCCAAGATCATACCCGTTAGGGTTTTAGATGATCCCCGAGACAAACTTAAAATTAAAGTAATGCGATCTCGGGGCCTTTGGGTCCGAGTTAAAAGTGAACTGCGTCTTAGACTCCCATAGGTCTTTGACCCTATATTTCTTTTTAAGCTGGCCCTTAAGCTTTTATATATCGGCGCTCAGGCTCTTTATGGTTGGCCCTTAGGATCTTTTTGGTTGGCCCTAGGCTCTTTTAGTCTGGCCTTTAGGCTCTTTTAATTGGGCCGTTTTGGCCTCTAAAATGGCTGTATAGTTTCCCTCACTTTGGCTAAAAGACTTAATGGAGTTTGAGTTATACCTCAGCATGTATTTCATACCCGTTGGGCCTTTAGAAGGCTCGACATATTGGAACCTTATTAGTAGATTTTGTTCGCGTGGATACAATCGAATGCCTCTTAAGGGTTTTTCGAATGCTGGTGTTATCGAAGCCCTTGGATCGTTCGAGGGTTGATTTGTCAAAGCCCTTTTTTGAGGGTTGATTTGTCAAAGCCCTTGTTCGAGGACTGATTTATCGAAGCCTTTAGATTTTTCGGGGGCTGAATTTTGTCGAGGCTCCTTTTATTTTGCTTTTGTTGGGGGTAGCCTAATTTAAGCAATTTTTTTTGTTTAAAGGCCTTTATTTTTATAGCAAAAATTAGACGTCTTCGAGTCGCATTATTTTGGTCGTATACTTTATATGACCATAGTCTTTAGTATGGATGTAGCCTTAGGGTTTGTCACTTGGAAATATTTCCCGGTAACTTTCCGAACTTGGTCGAAAAGTTAGTCCCCAAGTGAGTTGGCCTTGGCCTTCGTTTCAGGTGGGTGCCTCCTCGAGGTCTTATGACGCCTCTTTGAGGTCTTATATTGACTGTCATTGACAGTCCCCGGGTGTTTCGAGGTTCTTTGGCTCTTGAGCCATTTTCCGTAGGATTGTAAGTATAGAGCTCGCATGAGATACAAGGTGTTTTTTGATATAACCAGAATTCTTCTTCAAATAGTTAATACATGTGTATATGTTTTGCCATCGGGGCTCGATTATTCTATACGGACACGGTTCATTTGACTGTTTGGCCCATTACAAAGTTCTCCTACCCATTTGGACCATTACAACGTTCTCCCACCGAAGCCCTTTTAAGCGTGAAATATTTTTCTCAAAGTTATAATCTCCGAGGGTGATGCCCCCAGTATTCGAGGTTGATCGAAAAGAAGCCTTGAATACTTGTCGAGTGATCCTTAGGTAACATATAGGTGTTGCCTCATTAAAAACCTTACCAGTAAAACCCATTTGGGATAAAACCCGATCCAAGGGAAAAAGAGTGCAACGCATGCTTTCAAATCCAAGGTCTTCGAGCTCAATAATAATATCGCTTGAGCATTAATATATTCCAATTATTTGGTAGTTTCTCACCTTCTATTGTACTGAGTTTGTATGATCCTTTCCCTATGACTCCGAGGACACGGTACGGTCCCTCCCAATTGGGACCTAGCATCCCTTCGTATGGGTCTCGAGTGTTAAGAGTGACTTTTCTCAGTACTAAGTCCCCGACTTTGAAATATCGAAGGTTTGTCCTTCTGTTGTAATACCTTTCGATTCTTTGTTTTTGCACGGCCAGTCATATTAGCGCAGCCTTATGTTTTTCATCCAGCAGCTCGAGAGAACTGTTCATCGCTTCGTTATTTGAGCTTTCGGTAGCATGTTGAAACCTTGCGCTAGGCTCCCCGACTTCGACTGGGATAAACGCTTCGAACCCATATACCAAGGAAACGGGGTCTCCCCCATGCTTGACTTCGATGTTGTCCAATACGCCATAGTACCTCGGGCCATACCTCTCTCTATTTCCCCTTGTCATCATCTAGCCTTTTCTTCAAGTTTCGAATAATGGTTTTGTTGGTGGACTTGGCCTGCCCATTTGCACTTGGGTGGTAAGGCGCTGGCGGGATCCTTTTGATTTTATGGTCCTCGAGGAATTTTGTCACTTTGTTGCCGACGAACTGTTTTCCATTATCATATGTTATTTCGGCGTGTATCCCGAATCGACATATGATATGGTCCCATCTGAAGTCGATGACTTCTTTTTCTCTTACTTTCTCGAAGGCTTGCGCTTCAACCAATTTTGAGAAGTAGTCAGTCATAAATAAAATAAATCTAGCTTTACCTGGTGCCATTGGCATGGGGCCGATGTTGTCCATCCCCCATTTCATGAATGGCCACAGGGATAAGACCGAGTCGAGTTGTTCACTGGGTTGATGAATTATTGGCGCAAATCTCTAGCACTTATCACACTTTCAAACAAAATCCTTGGAATCTTTTTCCATGCTATCCCAATAATATCCTGCTCTGATCACCTTACAAATCAAAGAGTCTGCACCAGAATGGTTTCCACAGGAGCCCTCATGGATTTCCCATAGTACATAGTTTGTATCCCCGGGTCCCAAGCACACCGCCAGTGGTCCATCAAAGGTTCTTCTACATAACGTTCTGTTTAATCGAGCGAGAATCGAGCTGCTCTAGCTCGGAATGTTCTTGACTCTTTTGGGTCCACGGGGAGCTTCCCATGCTTTAGATAATTGATGCACTTATTCCTCCAATCCCATGTTAAGCTTGTTGAGTAATTCTCTGCATGGACTTCTTCGATCACTGATTTTTATAGCTGGAGGAGAGCTCCCGGGATGATATCATCTTCTTTGATTGATGATCCCAAGTTTTCTAGTGCGTTGGCCTCGCTGTTCTGTTCTCAAGGTACATGGTCCAGTGTCCATTCCTTGAAGTGATGTAATGTTATTTGAAGTTTGTCCAAGTACCTCTGCATTTGATCATCTCGAACCTCGAAGCTTCCGTTTACGTGGTTTACCACCAAAAGGGAATCATACTTTGCCTTGATGACTTCTACTCCAAGGCCCTTGGCTAGTTCAAGACCTGTGATCATGGCTTCATACTTGGCCTCATTGTTAGTAAATTTAGAAGTTTTGATAGACTGTCTAATAACACTACCCGTGGATGATTTTAACGATGCCGAGCCCAGACCTTTTCACATTTGAGGCACCGTCTGTGAAAAGGGTCCAAACCCCCACTGATGTTCCTGTCTTTAGTAAGAGTTCTTTTTCTACTTGGGGTACGAGTGCAGGTGCGAAGTCGGCCACGAAGTCTTCCAAAATTTGAGACTTGATGGCCGTCCGAGGCTGATATTCGATATCATATCCTCCAAGTTCGATGGCCCATTTGGCAGATCTACCCAATAATTCGGGCATATGCAAGATATTCTGAAGCGGATATGTAGTTAATAGACATATAGAATGGCATTGAAAATATGGTTTTAATTTCCTAGATGCGCTTATTAATGCAAGAGCTAATTTTTCCAAATGTGGATACTTGTTTTCGGCAGCCCCCAGGGCCCGACTCACACAATAAATAGGAAATTGTGCACCTTGCTCTTCTCGAAACAACACACCACTTACCGCTACCTTAGACACATATAAATACAAGTAGAGTGTTTTATGCTCCTTCAGAGTATGGATCAAGGGTGGGCTCGAGAGATACCGTTTTAATTCTTCCAGGGCTTGCTGGCATTCCAGGGTCTATGCGAAGTTGTTCTTCTTTTTAAGTAGGGAGAAGAAATGATGACTCCGATCCGATGATCTCGAGATGAATTGACCCAGGGCCGTATTCGTTCGGTCAGCCATTGATTTTTTTAGGATTGATCTCGATGCCTCTGTTCGACACCATAAAGCCCAAGAACAGGTAAAATATCCTGTTAGCTAGCAATTCAGGATAGTTTGGTTACCTCTTCCTTGATGAATGCATGTTTTACCTCGGACTGAGGTCTCCTCTTTTTCTTCACTAGCTTGAATCTGGGATCGACACTTAGCCGATGGGTATTTATCTCCGGTGGGATCCTTGTCATATCTTTTGTTTCGGAAGATGCTCGATTAATATGAACTATTCGAGCTCTTCCATCGTTGATTTCTTCGCATCTGATTCTTTTGGGGAAATGAAGGTTCAGGGGGTAAGGAAATCTTCTTCCTTGTCCCCAGCCACCTGTTCATCAGACATTTGTCCCTCAAGCTCAACCGAGGGCACGAGCTGTAATTGCTATTTGGCCGCCGGTTCGTCCCTCGACTTCTCTAATACAGATAGAGTCGACAGCAATGCTGAGATGTGCATTGCAAACATTTCCTTGGCTACATGCTGCTTTCCATATACCATTTTCATGCCATCCTTCATTGGGAACTTCAATATTTGGTGGAAAGTCGATGGTACTTCTCTCATGCTATAGATCCATGACCTTCCGAGCAGAGTATTGTATCTCATGTCACCTTCAATGACATGAAATTTGGTGTCTTGTATGGTTCCGACCATGTTGATTGGGAGGATGATTTCTCCCTTCGTTGTCTCGCTTGCCATGTTAAATCCATCAAGACCCGAGATGCCGGTATGATTTGATCGAGCAACTCGAGCTGCTCCACAACTCTGGACCTGATTATATTCGTCAAACTACCGAGATCCACGAGAACACGTTTAACTTGAACTTTATTTAAAATGATAGAAATTACCAGAGCATCATTGTGAGGTTGAGATAGAGCCTCGATATCTTCTTCACTGAATGTGAGGGTGTCCTCGGGTAAGTTATCCCAAGTATGATTTTCCCTAGTGATGGACACTTTGGTGCATTTGAATACGGGTCCCTGCGGGACGTCGACTACGCCGATGATCATGTGGATGACATGTTCGGGCTCTTCTGGTTCACTCTTCCTGCCTGCATCCCTCTCCCTAAAGCGATTCTTAGCCCGACCACTTAGGAATTCTCGAAGGTGGCCCTCATTGAGTAACCTAGCCACTTCTTCCCTTAGCTGTCTGCAGTCCTCCATTTTGTGACCATATGTTCCATTATATTTGCACATTAAGTTTGGGTTCCTTTGGGAGGGATCGGTCTGTATTGGCCTGGGCAATTTTATTCTCCCAATAGCTGAGCATATTTTATTCTCCCAATAGCTGAGACGATCCCTGATGCATCTAACCTGAAGTTATATATTGATAATTGGGGGGTTCAGCGAGGTAGACATGCTTATCGAACCCGGTCTTGCTCATGAGCCCCCAAGAACCTAGTCATTGGTCACTTCTTAGATCGCTCCGAGAAGGGTTGTGGCTCGGGCCATTGTTTCTCCAATCGTATGGCTGATACCGTTCTTTGTTGAATCTTGATCCTCGGACTGTGTCCCTCGGGGGTTTGACAACGTATTTGTTTGGTTGAACTGACCTCGGGGGGGGGGGGGGGGGGCTCCCAAATTGTCATCCTTGACCCTGATTTTTGAGTGTGAACGATTTTGCACATTCGGCCATGTTACAGCTGGGTACTCGATCAAGTTCTATTTTAGCTATTGAGATACTATCGAGCTTCTTTCATTCCTCGCATGAAGGCCTGAACTACCCACTCATCAGAGACTGGGGGTAATTCCATCCTTTCCATTTGAAACAGGGACACGAACTCCCTTAGCATTTCATCATCCCTTTGTTTTATCTTGAATACGTTCGATTTTCTCGTGGCCACCTTTATGGTCCCGGCCGTTCACGAATGCATCCACTAACATAGCAAACGAATCAATGGAGCTAGGAGCTAAGTTGTGATACCAGATCATAGCTCCTTTTGATAGTGTTTCCTTATACTTTTTCAACAATACAGACTCGATTTCGTCATCATTCAAGTCATTTCCTTTAATTTCACAGGTGTAAGAAGTAATATGTTCGGTAGGGTCAGTTGTCCCATTGTACTTTGGTATATCTGGCATGTGGAACTTCTTGGGAATGGGCATCAGAGCTGCACTTGGGGGGAAAGGTTTTTGTATGAATTTCTTGGCGTCTAAACCCTTCAAAACTGGAGGTGCTTCCAGTATCTGGTCTAGTCGGGAGTAGGAAGTTTCCACCTTCTTGTTGTTGTCTTCTATCTTCTTTTCTCCTGACTCGATTCTCTTAGTCAGTTCCTCGAGCATTTTCATGATTGTGGGGTCAGTCCCCGAGACACTTCCATCGGGCCTTTCCAGCACTAGTCCATGCTGCGTGTTTACTGGCTCGGCGGTGTTAGGAGTTCTGTTCTTGCTTTGAAGTTGAGCGATGGCAACATGTTGAGCTTGCAGCATCTCAAATATCACCTAGAGGCTGATTCCTCCTTCTTCCAGCCCTCGTGCTTCTTAGCCTTTGTCTTGGGTTTCGCGATGTGCGTTTCTTGCGGGGTTTGTGCCTATGTGTGTGTTTAGCGTGTTGTGGGAGCTAATGTCAACTGGCTCCACATTTGGCATTCCTTAAGAGTTTACGGGTGGTACATCGAGCCCTATGCCGCTATTTTCTCCAAGTCTTTCACTATCGTGAGCGGGTGTGTTTTGAGTGCTAGACATGATTAAGCCTGAGATCAAAGAATCTTTGACAAGAAAAAGTGTGAAGAATAACGTGTGTTATCAGAAAACTAGCATTAAAATAATCACTGTTATCTTTAGCCCTACGGTGTGCGCCAAATTATTTACCTAAAAAAATGAGCTTAAAAATTAAAAGTATTTTGTGGTTTTAAAGATACGTGATATATTCTAATACTAGTGATTATACAAGTAATATTGAGCTTAAGTAAGGAGAAATAAAGAACCAAATCAGTGTTGTTGTAACAGTAGGGGGCCTCGAGCTTGACTTACCCAAAGACCTTGAGGTCAGCTAAGAGTAATAAAGTATGAACAATAAAGTAAAGACAGTAAAGCTGAAGAATAATTGGAGAGCACGTTAAACAAGATGAATAAGAATATTCTATTGCAATGAATGATTTGATGCCTTACAATATAATTGGGGTCCCCTTTATATAGGAGGATAACTCCCTAATATAGTACATTCCTTATAAAGGTAAAGGATTTTATTGGTACAAGTGTATAACAGTCTAATACGGACTTGTACCATTTTGTACAACCCTTATCCTATAATTAATTCCCATGTCCATGTGTCCTTAAGAAATTCCTGCTCTTTCTTGATTGACTTCAAGATTGCAACGCCCTCAATGCAAATAGTGCCAGGCCCTCGATAAGATTCCTCAAGGCGGGAGTTCCTCAGCCGGATCTGATCTCTACTTCGAATCTCTTAGACTCGGACCCATAGCTCGATTTAAGACTCCAAAATCATTCTCCCTCGATTTTGATCGTACACATTATGTCTTGTTTCATGAATACAAGAGTGAAAAATAGAGAGGTGGGCCATTTTTGGTGACTTGGGAGAGAAGAAAACATTGTTCTTTGCTCCCGGCAGTACGATTCTTTTATTGTTTTCCAATTTGTTAACCGTTTTATCGTGCTCAAATTTGGATGGGAGGTTCTCAGCATCTTGTTCTTTATTATGAACGGTACTGATTGGATTATGCGGTGTGAAACTTCCCAAAATTGGACGTGAACAGTAGCCATATTTCAATTGATTTCTCTCTTTTCGTTCTTAGTTTGGTGCTATCTTATATGTGTTGTTGCTATTTGTTTGGCACTTTGTTTGTATCCACTTTGAGAACAATATATATTCTCTTGTTGGTTGATTTAGTGGAAATTTTGTGGGCTAAGGTCCTGTGGTTTTTTTACCTCTTCACAATAGTTTCCATGTAAATTTGGTGTCCCGTATCTTGATTACTTTTGCCTGGTTATTTTTAATTTGTGGTGTATAGTTGCTGCCCGTATCATCATTAGTGCCAATTTATTATCATCTCCTGGCTCAAGTAGATTGAGAAAATTTAGACTTGGGTTGTTTCCGCTATTTGCCTAATCGTGCAATTTGGTATTACTTGTTTCCCAACATTTCTCATGTCCCATCCGTGACGCACCCATGTTGGCACCACTAACTGAGTCCAAAGGGTGTCATCCATTTGTATTATATTTTGATGGGTATATAATAGACTTGTACTCCTATCAAGATCGAGTATTTTCATAGATTGAGTAGGTATATGTAATTACGCGATGACTCAATAGATCATTAGAGAATACACGAAGGGTGTGTTTGGTACGAAGGAAATCATTTTTCGAAAAATATTTTTCAAATTTCCTATATTTGATTGGCTTAAATGTTTTGGAAAATATTTTCCCCATGAACTCATTTTTCTCCAATTGGAGAAAAATATTTTCCTTATCAAGATAAGGGAAAATATTTTTCAAAACTCTTTTTTAACATTCTCCACCATATTCTCTATCCTTATAAACGTAACCCACCCCCACACCCCACCTACTGTAACGATCCGATCAGTCATTTTGTGTAATTGCGCCCCGTTACCTCTTTTATTGCTCCGAACGTGTGTGTTTATGTCTTTATGACTTTCGGTGTTGATTAGTTTCGTTCCGGGAAGCTTCTGGGTTTGGACCCTTAATTCTCTCATTTTTGAACTTTAGACTCATTAAGAGGTGATTTGGAGAGGGGATTTTTACCTACAAACCTTGGGTATGTGATTCTAATCTATTTATAATCATATTTTATCAACATATCTTAGATTTTAACGTCAAAATCATGTGACTCAAAGTAGAAATTTATGAAACATTGCCATGTTTTTGAAAAATAAGAAATTGTGTTTTGAGAGTCGATTTGGACTCGGAGTTTGAAACTTATCACATATATGAACTCATGGGGTCATGTGTAGACGGAATCTACCATTGAACCCGAGATTTGACCGGGGAGGCCCTAAGTTGACTTTTGTTGAATTTTTGGGAAAAGTATAAAAATCTTAACTTTATTCATTGCAATTGAATTTTCTAGAATTGTTTGATGATATTGAGTCAATTTTTGTTAGATTTGAGCCGTGTGGAGGAGGATTTTAAGGGAAAAGCTATTTCTAAGTATTGAATTGGCATTATTGAGGTAAGTGTCTTGCCTAACTTTGTGTGGGGGAACTACCTCTTAGGATTGGTATTGTTTGATTTAATAGTGCTAAGTGAAATCCGTGTACACAAGGTGACGAGTGGGTACACGGGTTGTATATTGTATTTGACCGGTTTAGGCTACTTAGACTAATTCAATGCTATAATTGAAATTCAATATTATGTTTTAAATCCTCATAGTCAAATTATCCTTAATTGTGTTATACTATCCTTAAATGCCTTAGCTGTCTTGCTTAGTATTTGTTCTACATCCTACTTCCTCAATTGCTCCAATGCTTTAGTTGAACTTGTTGCCCCCTTTATTATTACATGTTATCTCTTCATTTGTTAATTGCCATTGTTTGAATTAATTGTTCGTGTTACCCCTTTTACTTGTTGACTCCCATTATTTGAGACTCATTGTTGAATATTATTTCCTTTATTGTGAGTTAGTCTTATCTAATATCGTGGTTATATATTATTTTTTTATTATTGAGTTATTTGGTGTTGATGTTGTGAAAGTTGTTAATACGTTGAGGCGATGTTTGTTATTGTTGAAACATCTTAACTTATTGAGCATTTTCCCTCCATTATGTTGGTGATATTCTTGTGTACATTGTAGTAGAGCTATTGCTATGAAAATATTAATATTGTTGTTGTTGGCAAGTTATGATATGCGGGTACTTGCGGTGCAAGTTGTTATTGTGTTATAATATTGATGTGCATGCAGCGGTACAAGGCTTGGGTTGATGTGCATGCGGCAGTATAAGGTGGGACTTATGCGTGTGTTTCTTGTAGGGGAACTACGTGAATCCACGCGACATCATAAGGTGGGATGAAGTGCATGTAGCTATTTCAGAAAAATTATTTTTAAAATATATTTTCAAATGTAAGGCTCACGCAGTAGTATAAGGAAAGATTGTGATTGAAATTGAAAAAAGTGAATATGAGGTGGTACCCCGGTTTTGATTTCATTATAAATGAGGCGGTACCTCAATGTGATTTTTGCTGCTTATTTCACGTTGCAAAGTGTTTTGGTGGAAAATATATCTGTTGTTTCATTCCTTATTGTTCTATCAGTTGATGTCCGTACATTATCATTATAGTCCTTTAGTTTCCTCTTTTATGCTATTTCTACTGTTGATTTACGGTATTAGATCATGCAATCATATTGTTTCGTATTAGTTGTTTTCTTACTTTCCATTTTATATCAGTATTTCATTTTCATACTGCTTATTTATATCCTAATAGGTGTCTTGACCTAGCCTCGTCACTACTCTACTGAGGTATTAGGCTTGATACTTATTGGGTACCATTGTGGTGTAGTCATACTACGCTTCTGTACATCTTTTTCTGCAGATCCAGGTACATCTGCTCGTGCCGGTCGTTAGAGATTGTTCTAGCTGTTGCTTGGGATACTTCAAGGTTTGCTCCACATCCGCATGCCTCAGAGTCACCTTCCCTATTTTAATTTCTGTTGCATTTTCTTTCGAACATTGATGTAGTAGTATTCTAGTTGTATTTTGTAGAGGTTATTACTCAGTTTCACCGGTTTTGGGGTGTGTATTGTGAGATTTTCTTTTTTCGAAAGGCTTTATCTATTATTAGGTTGTTTCAGTAACTTGTTTATTTATATCTATTCAGTTGTTATTATTTGCTAGGCTTAACTAGTCGTTGAGACTAGGTTCCATAACGACATCCTTCTGAGCAAAATTGGTGTTGTGACAAGTTGGTATTAGACCTCTACGTTCATAGGTTTTACGAGTCATAAGCAGGTTTACGAGTCATAAGCAGGTTTAGGAAAATTTCACTTCTTTGATTCCTTATCATGCAAATTGGTGGATATCGAAAAACTAAATCTTTGACTTTCTATTCTCTTACAGATGGTGAGGACATGCACTGCAGGATCCGATGACTAGAGGCCGAGGATAGGCACATGGTGCCACTAGAGCACATGCCCGAGCTGTTACAGAGGAGCCACCAATACCTCCAGTGGGGGTCAAACACCCGAGGTGCCTATTACCACCTCAATAATTGAGGAGACCTTTGCACAGTTCCTCAACATGTTTAGTACCTTAGATCAGGCGGGGTTGATCCCACTTGCACCAGCCACATCTCAGGCTAGGAGAAGAGCACAGACTCATACGGCACGTACCCTAGAGCAGCGGGTCCTGGTTGATCAGGTCCCAAAGGTTATACCGGTTACACCCTATTGCTCAATTCAGCCCGAGGTTAGGGCAATAACATTTGAGGAGCAACTGCTCAGGCTCGAGAGGTTTAAGAAGTAGCACCCTCCTATTTTTAGTGTTTTGGCTTTGAAGGATGCACATGGTTTTCTTAAGTAATGTCATCGTATTTTCCACACTATGGGCATTGTGTAGTCGAGTGGGGTTGCTTTTACTACATTCCATCTAAAGGGAGTGGCATATCAGTAGTGGCGAGCGTACGAGGTGGGTAGCCCAGCTGAGGCAGCTTCACTTATATGGGATTGGTTTTAAGAGTTTTTCTTGAGAGAGTTTGTTCCTTAGATCTTTCGGGATGCTTGGCATGTGGAGGTTGAGTGGTTGCGCCAGGGTAAAATGTTAGTGTCCGAGTATGTAGTCCAATTTAGTGATTTGTCCAGGCATGAACCAACATTGGTTGCCATAGTCTGGGAGCGAGTCTGTCGATTCATTGAGGGGCTCAACCAAAGTATTAGATACAGCATGGCCAGAGAGTTGGAGTCAGACACTCTGTATCAGCAAGTGAATGAGATTGAGCGAAGATTGGAGGGTACCGGGATAGAGATGATAAGGAGGCAAAGAGGTCTCGTGGAACAGAGGGATTTAGTGGTGGTCATGCCGTAGCTTTAGCCCATCATGGTAGGGTCTATGTGAGTGGTCCAGTCACTCCACACTTCCAGCTTCTAGTAGTACTCTAGTTGTTCCGAGATCTCGAGTTACACACTTTCCTCAACCACTTTCTAGTGCACCTCCTGCAAGGGGTGCCTTCAGCGATCAGTCTAGCCGACCAGGCCCGAGCCAATCCCAGTCGCCACGCCCACCGAGATCTTGTTTTGAGTGTGGTGATACCCTCTATATGGTCATAGACTGCCCAGATTCAGTAGGGATGCACCTCCCAGATACTCAGGTTCCACGGATTCAGTCAGGTCTGCAGACTTCTCATGCCATGATTGCCACCCTAGTTGTCGCTCCACCCGCTCAGGCAGCTAAGGTGGGGGATGGGTGGGTAGAGGTTGCCCTAGAGGGGGAGGCCAGGATAGATTCTATGCTCTTTCGAGTAGGATAGAGGTAGTTGCTTCATACTCGGTCATTACATGTATGGTTCTGATTTGCCATAGAGATGCATCAGTATTATTTGATCCGAGATCCACTTATTCATATGTATCATCTTACTTTGCTTTGTATTTGGATGTATCTCGTGATTTTTTTAGTTCTCCTATTATGTGTCTACACCTGTGGTAGATTCTATTATTGCGGACCGTGTGTATTGCTCGTAGTTAGTTGTTATTGATGGTTTTGATACTAGAGTTAATCTGTTGTTACTTAGTATGGTAGACTTTAATGTTATCTTGGGCATGGACTAGTTGTCGCCCTATCATGCTATTTTTGATTGTCACACCAAAACTATAAGATTCGCTATACCAGGTTTTCCACAGTTAGAGTGGAGGGGTGCATTAGATTATGTCCCTAGAAGGGTTATCTCATTTCTAAAGGCTCAGCGGATGGTTGAGAAATGTGTAATGCTTATTTAGCCTTTGTATGGGTTTTCAGTGCTGATACTCCTACCGTTGAGTCAGTTTCGGTAGTAAGAAACTTTCCAGATGTATTTCCTACATATCTTTCGGGCATGCCACCAGATAGGGACATCGATTTTGGTATTGACTTGTTGTCCGACACTCGACCCATTTCTAGTCCACCATATCATATGACCCCGGCAGAGCTGAATGAGTAAACGAGCAGTTACAAGAGTTGCTTGATAAGGGATTCATTCGGCCTAGTGTGTCACTATGGGATGCTCCGGTCTTGTTTGTTAAGAAGAAGGATAGATCTATGCGTATGTGTATTGATTATTGTCAGTTGAACAAGGTTACAGTGAAGAATATATATCCATTGCCATGCATTGATGACCTATTTGATCAGCTACAGGGTGCCAAAGTCTTCTCCAAGATTGATTTGTGGTCAGATTATCATCAGTTAAAGATTCGGGATCCAGATATTCCAAAGACTACCTTTAGGACTCGTTATGGTCACTACAAGTTCCTTATGAAGTCATTTGGGCTGGCCAACGCCCCAGCATCATTTATTCACCTGATGAACAGT
Organism: Nicotiana tabacum; assembly: GCF_000715075.1. Taxonomy (NCBI): domain Eukaryota; kingdom Viridiplantae; phylum Streptophyta; class Magnoliopsida; order Solanales; family Solanaceae; genus Nicotiana; species Nicotiana tabacum. The sequence goes on from NC_134097.1 coordinate 86,304,492, forward strand.
GTGTTCTAGCCTTATATTGATTCATTTGTCAATGTATTTATTGACAACATCTTGGTGTACTCCCATAGTCGAGAAGATCATGAGCAACATTTGAGGATTGTGCTCCAAACCTTGAGAGAGGAGAAGTTATATGCAAAGTTCTCAAAGTGTGAATTCTGGCTTGATTTAGTGGCATTTTTGGGCCATATGGTGTCGAGTGAGGGGATCAAGGTAGATACGAAGAAGATTGTGGCAGTGTAGTGTTGGCCCAGACCATCTTCATCTACTGAGATCCGGAGTTTCCTTGGTTTGGCCGGGTATTATCTTCGTTTCATAGAGGGATACTCATCTATTGATGCACCTATGACCATATTGACCCAGAAGAGTGCTTTTTTCAGATAGACCGATGAGTGTGAGGCTAGCTGTCAAAAGCTCAAGACTGCTTTGACCACAACCCCAGTGTTGGTATTGCCTATGTGCTCGGGGTCTTATACTGTGTATTGTGATGTGTCACGTGTTGGCCTTGGCGCGGTGTTGATGCAAGATGGTAGGGTGATTGCCTACGCGTATCGATAGTTGAAGACTCATGAGAAGAATTATCCAGTCCATGATTTGGAGTTGGCAGCCATTGTTCATGCATTGAAGATCTGGTGGCATTATTTGTACTATGTTCCTTGTGAAGTCTTTACCGATCACCGGAGTCTACAACATCTATTCAAATAAAAAGATCTTAACTTTGCGCCAGCGGAGGTGGTTAGAGTTACTTAAGGACTATGATATCACAATTCTATATCATCTCGGGAAGGCCAATGTAGTGGCCGATGCTTCGCAGCCCAGTCGAGTTCTTGCCTGTGTGGTTTCTCGGTCTTCTCTATATGACCGTATCAGAGAGCGTTAGTATGATGACCCCCATTTTCTTGTCTCAAGAACACGGTTTAGCACGACAATGCAAGGAGATTACTATGGGGGATGATGGTGTGTTATGGCTGAGGGCCGATTATGTGTGCCCAATGTGGATGGTTCACGTGATTTTATTCTTCAGGACGCCCACAGTTCGCGGTACTCCATTCATTCGGGTGCCGCTAAGATGTATCAGGACTTGAGGCATCACTATTGGTGGAGGATGAAAGATGACATAGTGGAGTATGTATCTTAGTGCAAAAATTCTCGGTAGGTGAAGTATGAGCATTAGGGATCAGGTGGTTTGCTTCATCAGCTTGAGATTCCTGAGTGGAAATGGGAGCACATCACCATGGACTTAGTTGATAGGCTCCCACGGACTCGATGGAGGTTTGATGCAGTATAGGTGATTGCGGACAGGTTGACAAAGTTAGCTCATTCCATTCCGGTAATGACTACCTATTGTTCAGAGTAGTTGTCCTAGGTTTATATCCGCAAGATTGTCCGACGTCAGGGAATACCGGTATCTATTATCTCTGACTAGGGTCGCAGTTCACATCACGTTTCTGGAAAGCTTCACATCGTGATCTAGGCACAAGGGTTGAGTTGAGATAGCATTTTACCCTCAGACGGACGGACAGTCCGAGCTATTAAGATAATGAAGGATATGCTTCAGGCCTGTGTTATGGATTTCAGTGGTGCTTGGGATCAGTTCTTGCCGCTTACAAAGTTTTCCTAGTACAATAGCTACTGGTCGAGTATCCAGATGGCTCTGTATGAGCTCTATGTGGGAGACTGTGTCGTTCTCCAGTTGGGTAGTTTGAGTCGGGGGAGTCTAAGTTATTAGGTACGGATCTGGTTCAAGATGCTATGGATAAGGTCAAGATGATCCAAGATCGGCTTCATACAACCCAATCAAGGCAAAAGAGTTATGCGGATCGGAAGGTTCGCGATGTTTCATTCATGATTTGAGAACGCGTTTTGCTCCGAGTTTCACCTATGAAGGGTTTGTTGAGGTTCAGAAAGAAGGGCAAGTTGAGCCCTAGGTATATCGGACCTTTTGAGATTCTTGAGAAGATTGGAGAGGTGGCTTACAAGCTTGCATTGCCACCTACTTTATCTACTGTTCATCTGGTGTTCCATGTCTCTATGCTATTATGGTGATCCATCTCATGTTATAGACTTCAGCACAGTCCTGTTGGACGAGGATTTAACTTATATTGAGGAGCCTACGATAGGTTCGGAAGTTGAGGTCAAACGATATTACTTTAGTGACGGTTCAATGGAGAGGTTATCTAGTCGAGGAGGTGACCTGGTAGACCGAGCATGACATGCATAGTCGTTATCCTCATCTATTCACAACTTCAGGTATGCCCTTATGCACATTCGAGGATGAATGTCTGTTTTAAGAGGGGGAGAATGTAATGACCCGATTTGTCGTTTTGTGTAATTACGCCCTGTTACCCCTTTTATTGCTTCGCACTTGTGTGTTTTGTCTTTATGACTTGCGGGATTTATTAGTTTCATTCTGCGAAGTGATAAGTGGAGATTTTGACTGCTTATTAGCATCTTTTTACTTTTATTTTAGTCTGAAAGTATTGAATTGTGTTCCTGAAACTAATGAAATAGTGCAAATTGCAGGAATGCTAGAAGTTTGGTCTCCCATGATGAAATTCGACTCAAAAGGAGTGTTCCTAAGCATAAAGCAACAAAGGGCAAAAAAGAAAAGATGTGTGGTCTACCCGCAACCCAAGCTAAAATGCCCAACAGAAGATTGACAAATGTGTGGACCGCACATGAATTGTGCGGCTGCAAAATAGGGTCCGCACTAACAAGTATTTTCAAGTTCAGTGAATGTGCAAAGACCAAGTCCTGACGCATTGCAGAAGTGTGTACCACACAAGAATTATGTGGCCACACAAGTTGCTTCACAACCTCAGTACAGAAATGTGCAGTTATAGAATCCTCCTTTCTGCCAACTAAAGAAATCTGCAGACCGCTTATGGCATTGTACGACTGCAAAACCTCATGAGGGCCATTTTTGTGAGCGATTTTTGGCAAAGTATAAATGGACGGGTTTCACAAATTAGGTCAAGTGTTTATGTCCAGAGCTGGTGTGGCCGTTTCTTTTTACTATTTTAGGAAGTTTTAGATTATTTGAGTGTTTAAACATTAGATTTCATCATTTTAATCTTTAATTATGAGTTTAATTAGTTTTTCTTCTTTATTTTCTTCAATTCCTATTATGAGTATCTAGATTATTACTAGGATTGTGACCCAACCCAAGAGTGTAAACCTTATGGGTATTTAATTTAATGCATGTTTATGATTGGGTGTTGATTATTTAGCTTAGTTCATGCTTCAATTTTAGAATTAATGGTTGCAAACATTGATTCATGCCTATTTGACTTAGTATCTATTTGATAAAGAGGGACCTATCTAGGATAACTTAACTAACAAGGAATTGGGTTGATTGAGAGATTGATTAGCCTAATTAAAGGATTCAAACTAGAGATAGTAAGAGCTCGACTTGAGCTCATACAAACTATGTTGTCTGATACCCATTTGGACTTGAGAAATTCAAACTGGGCCAAATCACTCTGTAATTGAGAGGTATTGAGTGGGTAATGTAGAGTTGAGAGCTATAATACACCCCAATCACCAAAACAAGTATTAACGTCTTTTTCCCATCAGGCGAACAACTAGGTTATGGTCACATCCCTAGGCCTTTAAACTATTTGGAAAAACATCAAAAATATTCATCTCTAGTATATTTTTCTTAGCTTGTAATCATTAGAATAATAGTAGAAGTAGAAACCAAAACTCTGTTGTGGAAGTACAATTTTCGATAGTCCATTTGCTTGCTTCAAATATATACTCCTAACACCCCTCATAACTCTCGATGGATTCGAGTACGACTCATAGTTAAGAAATTTATATTGCATACGGCCATATCATATCTCTTATCGAGGTGTGTTGTGGACGTCATCAATTTTTGGCACCGTTGCCGGGGAGTTAAAATAGTGTTAGCTATATATTTGGGTTTGTCTTTGGAATATCTTCTTTTCCTTCAGTGTTACTAACTTGTGTGAAAACTGTTTAGGTACACTCATGGTGGCAAACATTGAACTCGGAAATATGCCTTTGGGGGATGTGGACGTCGAGGATGAGCAAGTTGAGGAGGTTCCTCTTGAACCTCAAGCCTATAGAAGAGGTCGAGTTCCTCATGACAATGTCCCCTCTCCACCCCTACCTCCACCACGAGCGGCTCCACACCGGATGTTACCCATTTAAGGTTATGCTAGTTCAATAGTCTCTCCCCGTATTAGGGCGGACAACTTCCAAATTACCAATGTGATGCTCACTTTGCTTGAGCAACATGGTTTCTTCACCGGTGCTCCAACTCAAAATGCGTATAAATATTTGAAGGGGTTTGTGGATACTTGTTGGGGGAGAAAACCAACAAATGTCTCAGAGGATGCATTGAGGCTAAGACTTTTTCCCTTCTCTCTATAGGGGAAAGCTTTAGATTGGTTGGAACGATTACCGAATCATTCCATTCGTAATTGGGATGAGTTGGAGGAGAAATTTATTGCTAAGTTCTTTTGTCCCAGGCATATGGCTACACTTTGAGTTGAGATTTTGACATTCAAGCTAGAGCCGAATGAACCACTACACGAGATATGAGAGCGATATAGAACAATGGTCAAGGAATGTGCCAACAACGATATGATGGAAAACATGATTCAACAAACCTTCTATCATGGGATTAACAGAACCAACCAATGTGTAGTGAATCAAATTTGTAGTGGAAACCTTAAGACTATGCCATATGCGGAGGCGTGTGAGATTTTGGATGAAATGGCGGAAACATCATTAGTGTGGCAATCCTTAGCCAATGTTCCACATGGTGATCCAAATATGATCCAACTTCATATAGAGTTGCATGAACATTGACAAGCCATTGCCAAATTGACTACTACCATGAATCAGCTAGCAAAGGCTCAACTTCATCAAGTGAAAAATCCTAAGCAGGTCAATGCCATGGAAGGGGTGAACATGATGGTGACCAAGAGAAGGACCAAGGGTCCACAAGTGCAAAATTGAGTGGAGAACTATGTGCATGAAGATAGTGGTTTTGAGCAGGATGATTCCTATAATGAACAAGAAGAGGAAGTGTAATTTGTGAACAACAGTCAAGGGCAAAGAAACAACTACCAAGGCCTAAACCAACAAAAATGGCAATCTCAAAACAATCAAGGCAATTGGAATTCTAACAATCAAGGAAATCAGAGTAGTGGAAATAATCAAGGGAATTGGCATAACAATAACAATCAAGGAAATTGGGGTGGATATAGTCAAGAAAATGGGGGGGGGGGGGGGGTAACAATCAAGGCAGATGGAAAAACAATAAAGGTAATCTAGGGTCGGATTTTCAAAGGCCCCCGATGTATCAACAACCGAGAAATTTGCCTCATTATCCTTCCCATGGTCCAATTTCATAAAACAATGAGATGGGGCGTATTGAAAATATGTTCAAGCAAATGATATGAAAAATTGACGATTCAGATGCCTAACTTGCCTCACACAATACATAAATCTGCAACTTAGATGTTCAAATAGGGCAAAATTCTCAAGCTCTAAATTCTCGTCCTAGGGGGAACTATCAAGTGACATGGTAGTAAATCTAAAAGGTGGAAACAACACGGGGCATGCCATGGCCTTTCCTACAAGAAGTGGAAGAGATGGGAATGCACCCACCTCGAGTCAAAGGCAACTTGTGCATGATGAGAAAGTGATGCAAAAAGAAGATATCCCGAACAATATGGTGCAAACTAATGATGAAGTTTGGAGGTGAACCCGTCCAGGGATCACATTATTGGCATACCAGAGCCGGTAGTGCAAAAGGCTAAGGCACCATTGCCTAAGCCTCTACCTCCATACCTTCAAAGACTTTCCAAGCAAAATGGTGAGAATCAATTCAAGAAGTTCATTAAAATAATGAATATTTTCTCAATCAATGTGCCATTAGTTGAAGCTTTGGAACAAATGCCCGGTTAGGCAAAGTTTATGAAGGATCTCGTGACCAAGAAGCGGTCAATGAATGTTAAAACCATCAAAGTCACTCATCAAGTGAGTGCAATTGTGAATTTAATGGCTCCTAAGTTGGAGGATCCCGATTCTTTCACAATTCCTTGTACAATTGAAAGTGCTGAGTTTGACAAATCTCTTTGTGATCCTGGGGCAAGTATCAATTTGATGCCATATTCAGTTTTCAAGACTTTGGAAATTGGGAAACCAAGAACCACCTCTACGAGATTGCAAATAGCCGATCGTACTATGAAGAGGCCCTTGGGAGTGATTGAAGATGTCTTGGTTCATGTTGATAAATTTATTTTTCTGGCAGATTTTGTCATTCTAGATTGTGAAGTTGATTATGAGGTGTTGATTATTCTTGGGAGACCTTTCCTTATTATGGGAAGGCTCTTTGTGATGTTGAAGCCAGAGAACTTACCTTCTCGGTTGGTGATGAAAAAGTGGTATTCCATGTGTACAAGTCCATGTGGCAACCAAATAGCAATGAGGTGTGCCCTTTTGTGGACTTGGCGACCAATGTTATTGTTGATGAAACAAGTGATACAATCAATGTTAGTTATATGTTGGAGGCCATATTGCTCAACTTTGATGATGATGATATAGATGGCTTCATGGAATGTATGAACTCTTTGCAAGGAATAGGGTGGTACAACTATGTACCCCGGAAATTGTCCTTGGATCTTAAATATAGGACAATTCCTCCTACAAAGCCTTTTATTGAAGAGCCTTCTACCTTGGAATTGAAGCCATTGCCTCCACATCTTCGATATGAATTTCTTGGTCCTTGTTCTACTATACCAATTATTCTTTCCTCTTGTTTGACTAACATGCAGGTAGATTCCACTTTGATGGTGCTACAAAAGAGGAAGAAGGCTATTGGGTGGACCTTGGCGGTTATTTAGGGGATAAGCCCCACATTTTGCATGGATAAGATCAAATTGGATGATGGCTCCAAACCATATATTGAATATCAAAGGATACTCAATGAGGCTATGCAAGAAGTTGTCAAAAAGGAGATTATCAAGTGGTTGGATGTCGGGGGTTGTCTACCCTATTTCTGATAGTTTGTGGACCTCTCCAGTTCAATGTGTCCCAAAGAAGGGGGCATGATGGTGGTCACCAATTACAAGAATGATTTGATTCCTACAAGAACGGTGACCGGTTGGAGAGTGTGTATGGACTATTGCAATCTAAATAAAGTCACAAGGAAGGATCACTTTCCACTTACTTTCTTAGATCAAATGTTCAATAGATTGACCGGTCGTGCTTTCTATTGCTTTCTTGATAGGTATTCGGGAAAAAACCAAATTCTTATTGCACCGGAAGATCAAGAAAACAACCTTTACATATCCCTATGGTACTTTTTTATTCAAACGGATGCCATTTACGCGTGGCCTATGATGACTATTTTCACTGACATGGTTGAGGACTACCTTGAGGCGTTCATGGATGACTTCTTGTCTGTTTGAGATTCGTTTGATGATTGTCTGGAAAATTTGGATAAAGTGTTGGCACGATGTGAAGAAATAAATTTGGTGTTCAATTGGGAGAAATGTTATTTCATGGTTGAGAAAGGCATTGTCCTTGACCACAAAATCTTAAAGAATGCAATTGAAGTTGACAAGGAAAAGATTGAGGTGATTTATAAACTTCCACCGACTACTTCGATAAAGGGTGTGCGAAGTTTCTTAGGCCACGCTGGGTTTTACCGGTGTTTCATCAAAGATTTCTCTAAGGTGGTGAACCCGTTGTGCATGCTTCATGAGAAGGATGCTAAGTTTAACTTCAATGATTATTGCATGACAGATTTTGAATTGTTAAAGTTCAAGTTGACAACTACTCCCATCATCATCGTTCCAAATTGGAGTGTTCCTTTTGAACTCATGTGTGATGCAAGTGACGTAGCGGCTGGGGCTGTTTTGGGACAACGCATCAACAAGATTTTTCATCTGGTCTACTATTCTTGTAAGACCACAAATAGTGCCCAAGTTAAATATATTGTTACAGAGCTCCTTGCCATTGTGTTTTCAATTGAGAATTTCCGCCCATGCTTGATGGGTGCAAAAGTCATTGTCCACACGGATCATGCGGTGCTTCGTTATCTCATGAGCAAGAAGGACTCCAAATCTCGGTTGATGAGATGGGTGCTTTTGTTTCAAGAGTTTTATATTGACATCCAAGATATAAGAGGGAGTAAAAACCAAGTGGCGGACCACTTGTCTGGTTTGGAGGAGGAGGGGAGGCCGCATGATGGCTTTGAAATCAATGACTCCTTCCCTGATGAGCAACTCTTGGCTATTCCAATGAAAGAGGTACCATGGTTCGTGGATCCATAAAATTTTCTTATGTGTGGAATCATTCTCTCTTCAAGCCAAAGGAATAAGCTCAAATGGGATTGTCAAGATTACTGTTGGGATGAACCGTATCTCTTCTGGATTTGTACAGATGGGGTGATTAGAAGATTTGAACCGGAAGAAGAGCAAGGTCAAATTCTTGGAGCTTGTCATTTTTCTCCATATGGTGGTCATCATGGTGGAGCGAGAACGACAACCAAAGTGCTTAGTTGTGGTTTCTATTGGCCCACTCCTTACAATGATGCAAGTGAGTTAGTGAAAATATGTGATGAATGTCAACGAGCCAGTGGAATCTCAAATAAAAATGAAATGCCTCTCACTACCATTTTGGAGATTGATATTTTTGATTTGTGGGGTATTGAGTTCATGGGTCCTTTTACGAGTTCTTGTGTAAACACCTACATCTTGGTCGTGGTGGATTATATGTCCAAATGGGTTGAGGTCGTTGCTCTACCCAACAATGAGGCGAGAAGTGTGGTGCCATTCTTGAAGAAGAATATTTTTACAATGTTTGGTACTCTGCGGGATATTATAAGCAATGGGGGGTCACATATTATTGCAACAAAGCTTTCAACACTCTACTTGGAATGTACGGTATTACTCACAAAGTCACGACCCCCTATCATCTATAAGCTAGTGGGAGTCTCCAATCAGGAGATAAAGAGTATTTTGTCCAAAATGGTAAATATTAATCAGATGGATTGGTCCAAGAAGCTTGATGATGCATTATGGTCTTATAAGACGGCTTACAAAACACCTATCGGAATGTCACCATACCGGTTGGTGTTCGGGAAAGCTTGTCATCTTCTGGTGGAGCTTGAGCACAAAGCCATGTGGGCTCTAAAGAAGTTGAATCTTGAATAGGATGTAACTGCTAACTTGAAGGTTGCACATTTGACTGAATTGGGTGAGTTTCGGTACCATGCATATGCAAGTTCGTCCTTGTACAAAGAAAAGATGAAATATTTTCATGACAAATACACTTTGAACTATGAATTCAAGGTGGGCGATCTTGTATTGTTGTTTAACTTAAGATTGAGGATGTTTCCCGGGAAGCTAAAGTTTAAATACAGTGGTCCTTTTGAAATTATGGGTGTGACACCTTTTGGTGCATTAGACTTGAAGAACAAAAACAATAAAGTATTCCGAGTCAATGGTCATCGGGTGAAGAACTACTTGGAAAAGTTGGAGATCCACGTCGTGGCGGTCATTCATTTCACTTGAGGGCATTTTGTGTAGTACCGCAACATTATATTAGGCGTTTTTTGGGAGGCAACCCATGTTTTTTTTCTTTTTTCTTTTGTAGTTAGGTGTTATTTTTGTTCTAACTTGATTTGAAGTGTGCTATAGGGCTGAGTCTGACTTGCAGGAATTTTGGTCGAAAAACTTTGTCTAAGTGTTCGAAGAATTGCGGACCACAGTTGATTTGAGAGGATCACACATTGTGGGTGCTATAGTAAAAGAGCAGTGCAGGCGCACAATTAGCTTGCAGACCGCACAAATGAAATGTTAAAAATGCCAACTCTCTAAAGTTTTAGCATGTCTGAGCGGAGGTTGATCTGCGACCGCATAGGAATCTGCGGCTGCACATGAAATTGTGCAGACCGCAAATGAAATGCTGAGATGAGGTCTTCAGGTAACAGAGTGCGGACCGCACATGAAAATGTGTGTCCACACTCTCCCTTCTATCCCTTAGCAAACGGGTAGTATAAATAGAGGAATATGGTCATTCTTATGTTTTTTTCACTCTCTAAACAAAAAAATAGTGCTCTGTTGAATTTGCTTGGTGATTTCATCTGTCCACACACACAACAACTTTGATCTGTTACTCATTACACACACTCTATCTAGTATGGTTCGAATTTCGTTTTAATCTCTTAGTTAGTTTATTTTGTAAATTTTTAGTTTTTTAGGCCATTTGTTATTCAAGTTCAATTGTGTATCCATGTGGGGGTAAATCTTTACTGGGTTAGCTTGATATCTGCTCTATAGGGACTGGGTTAATGTAATTACAAGTTTTTAGAATGTTGTCATGTCAAAGTATGCACGAAATTGAAAAACCTAAGTGTAAAAGATTGATCTATGGGTCATTTTTGAAATCTTCGGCCACACTTAAATTTGTGCGGTCCACAGATATTGATTTTAGGGCAAATTAGTTAAGAAGGGATCTGCGGCGGCCAGTTAAATTGTAGGGACCGCAGAATTCCCATCATAGCCATAGAACAACACTTTTACTGTCATCAAAGAGTTCCTACCTTGAGACTCCAATGTACGACCACATGTTTAATTGTGCGAACCGCAGAAATTCTGTTACGGCCGAACATTAATATCAGAGAGTTGTCATTTTTGGTTTTTAGAGATGCAGCCGCAAGGGAAATTGTGCGGACCGCAATTTACTTTTGCGGCCGCACAACAAAATTGTGCGGACCGCGATTCCCCATAGGCGATCGCAAATGCAATTGTGCGAACTGCAGACCACTTCCCTGCAAGCGTGATCTAACTATGTACCCCCACTGTGTGCTCTGGATTATATTTTACGTGCATGTATCCTGTGTATGTTTGAACATTGAATTGCAACTGACAATCGCCTTTGCTTGATGCATACAATGGTTTGATCTATAGGACGAGGGGACACTTTAAAAGGGAGAGGTGAACCTTCTTGGGGTCGAGGCAAAAGTCCCTTAACCCTTGGCCAACCAAAGACAATAAAGAAGAAAGCAACAGTCGGGAGAGGGAGAAATGCAGATCTCTCCGGAGGGAGCTCATATATCCCCTCTAGGAAAGTATTAAAGGGAAACTCAACCTCTATTAAGGAGCAGTTGGCCATACAGTCAACGCCTCAAGGGAGATACTAACCTAAGGACGAGATTTCCTTATCTCATAGCACTTCTAAGGGAATGGACAGTGCTAGTCAGGCTTTTAAGCCATTGGCTACACCAGTTCCTGAGGCACAGGATGCACTAGTTCATGACATCCCTGATGATGGCAGAAGGGGAGATGCTACAGCTACAGGCCAGGAAAGAACAAGGAAGAAAGAGTTTTAGGAGGACCACTTCGTCAGCCTAGCTGCTTTAACCAGCTTCCGTACGTGGTGGCCAGCAAGGTCGCTAACTCTTGACAGACAATTTCTATTGACAGACCTGAAAAGGTACAACCCAACCGTTTTGAGACAGTTCAGGGAACGGAATGAGTTCACTTAGAGTGTAGTGGATGCCAAAGAATACCTTGTCCATGAATTCTATGCCAATGTGGCGCATATAAAAAAGGGGACAAAGGTGACCAAAGTGCGTAACCTCAAAGTGAGGTTTGATCAGTATACACTCAACATGTATTTGGGCTTCGAACATATTGACCAAAGTAGTATTTGGAGAAGTGTGCACTACGAGACAAGACCTTAGTTAGCGGAGATTCTAGTAGCACCAAGTCCACCACCACCATGGATTGTCGTTGGGGTTCCTATCCACCGGAGTACTCTAAGGTTTGAGGCGAAGGGGTGGCAAACCTTTGTCTGCAACAGACTGGATCTAAGCCATAATGAGGTTCACCTTCCGATTCCTTGGGCAGTTCTGGTGGAATCTATTATCGCTGGGTACCCAACCAATATGGGTGTCGTGATGTCGGCCAACATCTTAGTGATCTCTCGGCAAGATGACTCGTCCTACTCATATCCCAACACTATTTTAGAATATCTTATCAAGACAAGGATAGAGCCAAGAGATTATGACACAAAGGTGAAGCCGAAGAAGCCTTTTACTTGGTACTCATTGATGGATGCGACCAATCCGATGAGGAAAGTTCAGACTCCTACCATCGTAGGCCAATCTGATGAGCCAGTTGTGGTAGCTTCTGAGGCAGTTGATGTTCCATCTACTTTGGCCAAGCATTCCTCCATTGCCTTAGCTATGCCTCCGCTATCATCCACAACCCCTACTACAGTTCCTGCCATAACTTCCACCTCGGCTTTCAAGATAGTGCCATGACTACTCTCCCACTATCTGCATTGTGAGTCTCCCAGGCATTAGCGAGTCTTAACAACTAGATGCAGACAACTAGTATAAAGCTATCTGACTTCTCTAGTATTGTTGCAGCGCAGTCTACTACTCAGGCACCTCTGTTTCCCTCAACCATTGATGCGAAACTAAAGAAGCTTCCGGAGAACCAAAAGACAATTATGAACACCTTGGTATAGCATGAGTCAGTGATCGAAGAGCTGGGAAAGGAAGTAAAGAAGATGAGGAAGTCTTAGGCGATAAGTAGGGTTTTTGACTTCTTATTTCCTCTCTTTTACTTGCGTTTTAGCGCAAAAATTCTTAAAGATATTCCGAAAACTAATGAAATGTGTTTTTGTACAGTAATATTGGGAAACGGGCCAAAAAAGTCAAAATCAACACATAAAGGAGTCAAAAGTGAACAAGAACCAAAATAGGGCAAAAAGTTCTACAGTACGGACCGCACCATAATTGTGCAGCCGCAAACAAGGAAATTCAGAGAGTTGGTTTTTAGGAAGGCTGAAGGCATGCGGCCGCAAAAGGAAAAGTTAGGCCACACTCAAAATTATGAGGTCCGTATAAGACAAAGATCAGAGAGATGGAAATTCTAGAGTCAAGCTGGAATGCGGACCGCACAATTTTTGTGTCGCCGCACAATCAAAAGCGCGACCGTACTCATTTTTATGCAAACTGCAAAAGCCCCAAAATACCAAGCCTAAGTTACAGAAATACCCAACCTTCGTATGGGCATTTTTATTAGATATTTTCAGCTGAGTATAAATAGAACTTTTTATCATTTTTAGGTTAAGTTTAGTTTTGGGAAGAGCACCTAAGACATTTTCTTTGTTGTTTTGTGTAATTTTGTACTAGATTAGATTCTAAACATTAGATTTGCTTTTCCTAATCAATTATTATGCATTTTATCTTAATTTCTTCTTTAGTTTCTTGAGTAACTAAATTTTTAGCTAGGGTTGTGGCCCAACCCTAGTGTGGGTACTTAATGGGTGTTTGATTTAGGGCTTGTTTGTGATTGGGTTATTTAGACTTTTTCATGCTTGGATTCAGAAATTAATGGTTGCAAATATTGATTCATGCCTATTTTACTTAGTCTCTACTTGAGAAAGAGAGACTAAGTCAAGGAAAACTTGGCTAATAGGAAATGGGGGTGAACTCAATGAATTAACAGCCCCAATTAAAGGGTCAAATCTTGAGATAGTAAGACCCGACTTGAGCATATATCACTTGTTTTGTGCAATACCCATCTGGACTTGAGAAAGCCAAATTGGACAAAATCACTCAAACTACCGAGAGGTACAAAGTATAATTGCGTGTGATTGCTATATTATGACCCCGACTAATCAAACTTGCCCTTGGGGTTATGACTTGTTAGGTAACCACCTAGGCGGAAGCCACGATCCTAGATTCTTTATCATGTGAAACACAACCAAAACTAGAAATATTGTCTCCTAGTTTTATAATTGTAACCAATAGCTTCAAGTAGAAATGGAAACAAGAAACAAGAATGTGAAAGTGCAATTTGAGGCATATTATACAATTACACTAGGTGCATACCTAATCCTAATTCTAATTTCTCGGTGATTCGACCCTGACTTGCGTTGGTTTTTTATTATTGCTTCGACTACCTCACTACCTATATTTATGGTGTGAGTTTGGGCGAGATCAATTTTTGGCGCCGTTGCCGGGGTGTTAACAGATTTAGCTATATATCTAGGTTTTTGTGTGATTTGTCTTAATTTCCTTCCGATTCACTAACTATATTTTTGAATTATTTTTAGGTATGAAAATGGCTCTCAACAATGAGCCCATCCGTAATTTTCCAGTGGGGAAGGATGTGGATGATGGCCAAGTTGAGGAGGTTCCTCTTTAACCTCAAGCAAATAGACGAGGCCGCCCGCCTCAAGATAATGTTGTCGTCCCTCCCCCACCTCCACCAAGAGCAGTAGCTCACTGACAATTACCGAATGAGGGTTATGCAAGTGCTACAGTCCTGCCCCGCATTAGGGCGAGCAACTTCCAAATCACCAATATGATGTTTACACTACTTGAGAAACGGGGATTCTTTATCGGGGTTCTAAGTCAAAATGCTTACAAGCATCTCAAAGGGTTCATCGATACTTATTAGGGGAGCAAGCAAACAAATGTCTCCGAGGATGCACTGCATTTGAGGCTATTTCCCTTTTCTCTACAGGGAAATGCATTGGACTGGTTAGAGAGATTGCCCAATCATTCCATCCACACTTGGGATGAGTTTACGGAGAAGTTCATTTAAAAATTCTTCTCTCCAGGACGTATGACGATGCTTTGGGATGAGATTCTTACTTTCAAGCAAGAACCCAATGAGCCATTGCATGCGATTTGGGAAAGATATCGTACCATAGTTAAAGAGTGCCTGAATAATGATATGACTAAGGCCATAATCCAACAAACCTTCTACAGGGATCAACACAACAAATCAATGTGTGTTAAATCAACTCGCTGGAGGGAAATTCATGAACACGCCTTATGCTGAAGCTTGTGAAATTCTTGATGAGATGGTGGATACCTCTTCAGCATGGCATAGTAGAGCCAATGTTCCACAAAGTGAACCTAATGTCATTCACCTACACAAGAAGCTACATGACATGGGCAAGCAATTTCCGAGTTGACAACCACAATGAACCAATTGGACAAAGCTCAGCTTCAACAAGTTCAAGGACCAAAAGAAGTGAATGCAATGTAAGGTGAGAATATGATAGTAAACAAGAGACAACAACAAGGTCAATAAATGCAAAACCGTCTGAAACAATTCATGCAAGATGATAATGGTTATGATCAAGATGATTTGTTCAATGAGCAAGAAGAAGAAGTTCAATATGTCAACAATTATCAAGGTCAAAGAAACAATTCTCGAGGACAAAATCAACAATAATGGAGGTCACAAGGAAACCAAGGAAATTGGAAAAAACAAAACCACCAAGGTAATTGGAGTGGTGATAACAATAATCAAAGTAATTGGAATAATCAAGGTAACAAAGGAAATTGGGGAGGTAATCATCAAGGCAATTGGGGTGGTAACAATCAGGGAAATTGAGGAGGTAATAAACAATGAGGGTGGAATAACAACAACAACCAGGGGTCGGGTTTTCAAAGGCCCCTGATGTTTTAACAACTGAGAAATCCACCTCCCTATCCTTCTCAAGGGCCGAGCTCTTCTAAAAATGAGATGGGTAGAATTGAGAATATGTTTAAACATATGTTGTAGAAGAATGTTTACTCAAATGCTCAAATAGTCTCTCACAACACTTCTATTCGGAATTTGGAGGTTCAATTAGGCCAAATCTTGCAAGCTTTTAACACTCGTCCTAAGGGGGAACTACCTAGTGATACGGTGGTAAACCCGAATGGTGGGAAAAATACGGTTCATGTTATGGCTGTGACTACTAGAAGTGGAAAAGGTAAAGATGCAACCACTTCAAATTAAAGAAGATTTGTGGATGAAGATGTTGTGGTTCAAGAAGATGAAATCCCAAGCAATGTGGTTCAAGAAGAATTAAAACCCTCTAGGGAACACGTGACTGATATGCCGAAACCGATAGTGGCAAAGGCTAAGGAACCAATGCCAAGGCCTCCTCCTCCATACCTTTAAAGGCTTGCAAAGCAAAATAGTGAAAACCTATTCAAAAAATTAATCAATATGATGAAGAGTTTGTCCATAAATGTGCCATTGGTTGAAGCCTTGGA